>NC_052155.1:129152822-130352822 GCF_902713615.1 Scyliorhinus canicula | reverse complement strand
TGCTGTGTGAAGCGATTTTCCCCTTGTCTTTAATTTTTTTGTCATTCACCATAAATTGGTTCTTATACTTTCCCACCAATGGAATAGTTTCTCCCTATCTAATCTGTTCAAACCGAACAGGATTTTGAACATCTCAATCAATTCTCCTCTCAGCCTTCTCTTCTCAGGAGAACAGAGCCAGCTCCTCCAAACTAACCACATATCTGAAGTCCCTTATCTCTGCACCCGTTCTTGCAAGTCTCTTCTGCATTCTCTCTGGTGCCTTCACATTGCTTCTGTGGTACAGTTCTGATGTGCATTTGAGTAGAAAAACAAGCCCTGAATTAATCACGTGTTAACCAATAGAACCTATTTTAATTTTGGTAACAATGCTACTCTTATAAGGCGACGTGGTAGTACAGTAGTTAGCACTGTTGCTTCACAACGGAAGGGTCCCAGGTTCGATTCCTGACTTGAGTCACTGTCTGTGCAGAGTTTGTACATTCTCACCATGTCTGCGTGGGTTTCCTCCGCGTGCTCCGGTTTCCTCCTGAAAAACACGCTGTTAGGTAATTTGGACATTCTGAATTCGCCCTCATTACACCCGAACAGCTGCTCCCGGAGTGTGGCGACTATGATATTTTTACAGTAACTTGATTCCCGTATTAATATAAGCCTTCTTGTGACAAAGATAAAGATTATTATTATCGTGTCATGCCCCAGTACATTATGAAGTTCAAAATAAATTTCATCTTTTAAAAAGCTGACCACGAAAGTCTGCAAAAAGGTTCATCTGACTTACATTGTACATTGAAACACTCCCCTGTCTTCAGTGGAAACAAAAGGAATCATCCAGACTGATGTTGACTCAATGTCTTTTCACAAAAGATATTCAAAAGCGTAATTTGAAATTGAATGGGTCATTCAGATATGGCTGACTAAAACTCATAAGTTGACCTTTACAGATCTAGGGCGGGATTCTCTGCCAGGTCGGAGAATCGCGGGGGGCTGGCGGGAATCCCGCCCCCGCCGTCCTCCGAATTCTCCGACCCCCCCCAAAATTTGGCCCTGTGTGAATTGCGCCACCCGCCTCGGAGAATGGCGGGGTCCGGCGGGACGCTATGAGCCCCGGGGCTGCCCGAATTCTCCCGGCTGGATGGGTCGAAGTCCTGCCGACGTGACCACGGGTTAACCTTCTTCTCTCTAATGAAAACAGCCTCAAGCCCCTCAGCCTTCCCTTATAAGATCTTCCCTCCATACCAGGCAACATTCTGGTAAATCTCCTCTGCACCCTTTCCAATGCTTCCACATCCTTCCTATAATACGGCGACCAGAATTGCACGCAATACTCCAAATGCGGCCGTACCAGAGTTTTGTACAGCTGCAACATGACCTCATGGCTCCGGAACTCAATCCCTCTACCAATAAAAGCTAACACACCGTACGCCTTCTTAACAACCCTCTCAACCTGGGTGGAAACTTTCAGGGATCTATGTACATGGACACCGAGACCTCTGCTCATCCACACTACCAAGAATCTTCCCATTAGCCCAGTACTCTGTCTTCCTGTTATTCCTTCCAAAATGAATCACCTCACACTTTTCTGCATTAAACTCCATTTGCCAACTCTCAGCCCAGCTCTGCAGCTTATCTATGTCCCTCTGTAACGTGTAACATCCTTCCGCACTGTCCACAACTCCACCGACTTTAGTGTCATCTGCAAATATACTCACCTATCCTTCTATGCCCTCCTCCACGCCATTTATAAAAATGATGAACAGCAGTGGCCCCAAAACAGATCCTTGTGGTACACCACTAGTAACTGGACTCCAATCTGAACATTTCCCATCAACTACCACCCTTTGTCTTCTTCCAGCTAGCTATTCTATGATCCAAACTGCTAAATCACCCTGAATCCCATGCCTCTGTATTTTCTGCAATAGCCTACCGTGGAGGACCTTATCAAACGCTTTACTGAAATCCATATACACCACATCAACTGCTTTACTCCCATCCACCTGTTTGGTCACCTTCTCAAAGAACTCAATAAGGTTTGTGAGGCACAACCTACCCTTCACAAAACCGTGTTGACTATCTCTAATCAAATTATTCCTTTCCAGATGATTATACATCCTATCTCTTATAAACCTTTCCAAGACTTTGCCCACAACAGAAGTAAGGCTCACTGGTCTATAGTTACCAGGGTTGTCTCTACTCCCCTTCTTGAACAAGGGGACAACATTTGCTATCTACCAGTCTTTTGGCACTATTCCTATAGACAAAGATGACTTAAAGATCAAAGCCAAAGGCTTAGCAATCTCCTCCCTAGCTTCCCAGAGAATCCAAGGATAAATCCCATCCGGCCCAGGGGAATTATCTATTTTCACATTTTCAAGAATTGCTAACACCTCCTCCTTATGAATCTCAAGCCCTTCTAGTCTAGCAGCCTGTATCTCATTATTCTCCTCGACAACATTGGGCGGAATACTCCGCTCCCGGGAAAAACCTGGAGGGGCGTCGTGAACTAGGCCGAATTTCACGATGGCCTCGGAGGCCGCTCCTCGCCCCCTATTCTCCCTTCCTAGTGGGGCTAGGAACGGCGCTCCGTAACTCTCGGCCGCGGGGGCTTCGCGCCAAGAATGACGCTGCCGGCGCGCCTGATGGCGTCAGCCGCGCATGCGCAGGTTGGCGGGCTCCAACCCGCGCATGCGCAGCTGACGTCATGACGCTGACGGCACGAACCCGCGCATGCGCGATGGCTGTCTTTCCCCTCAGCCGCCCCGCAAGACGTTGCGGCTTGATCTTGCGGGGCGGCGGAGGGGAAATAGTGTGTCCGATTTGGACGCCGGCCCGACGATCGGTGGGCACCGATCGCGGGCCTGCCCCCTCCCGAGCATAGTCGTGGTACTCTTTCCTTGCTCGGCCACCTACAAGCTCCAAACGGGCTTCTCACTCCCGTTTCACGATGGCAGCGGCCAGGTGTGTTTGCCGCTGTCGTGAAACGGCCGTGAACGGCAGGCTGCTCGGCCCATCCGTGTCGGAGTATCGCCGTTCGCCGTGAAAAACGGCAAGCGGCGATTCTTCCGAGCGGGGGGGGGAAGAGAATCGCGGGGTCGCTAGGGGGGGCGTGAAATTTGTCAGGAGGCCCTCCTGCGATTCTCCCACCTGGCGTGGAGAGCGGAGAATCGCGCCCATTGTCTTTTTCCTGTGTGAATACTGATGAAAAATATTCATTTAGCACCTCTCCTATCTCCACGGACTCCACACACAACTTCCCACTACTGTCCTTGACTGGCCCTACTCTTACCCTAGTCATTCTTTTATTCCTGACATATCGATAGAAAGCTTTAGGGTTATCCTTGATCCTACCTGCCAAAGATTTCTCATGTCCCCTCCTGGCTCTTCTTAGCTCTCTCTTTCGTGCCTTCCTAGCTAACTTGTAACTCTCGAGCACCCTAACTGAACCATCACGTCTCATCTTTACATAAGCCTCCTTCTTCCTCTTGACAAGTGTTTCGACTACTTTAGTAAACCGCGGTTCCCTCGCTCGACACCTGCCTGACAGGTACATGCTCGCAGACATTGGTGCACCGGTGCATCCGAGCAGTGACAGACTCCCTAAATGCCATTGCAGACCGCTACATCCAGTTGCCTGTGGACCGGGCCAGCCAGGATGCCCGGGCAGCGGGCTTCGCTGCCATGGCCGCAGTTTCCCATGGTCCAGGGCACAATCGATGGGATGCACGTCGTCGTGCGGCCACCTGCAGATAACAGGGCCGTGTTCACTAATATGATATTCCATGAACATTCAGGTGGTCTGTGACCACCACATGACGATCCTGCACGTCTGCGCCCGGTACCCGGGCAGTGTACATGACTCATTCGTATTGGCGCAGTCTTACATCCCGGCATGTTCGAGGGATGCCTCCCCCGTCTGTGTGGCTGCTTTCTGGGCGCCAGGGGTTACCCGTTGCGGCGCCTATAGGCTGATGACGCCTATACGGAGGCCACAGAGTGATGCGGAGAACGGCTACAACGATGCCCATGCAGCGACCAGGGGTGTGATAGAGAGGTGCTTTGGGCTGCTAAAAAATGCTTTTCAGGTGCCTGGACCGCTGTGGAGGGGCCCTCCAGTACCCGCCAGATAGGGTCGGCCGCATCGTTATGGTGTGCTATGTCCTGCTCAACATAGCCCAGCAGAGGGGCGATGTGCCGCAGGCGGGGGGGGGGGGGGGAAGAGGAGGAGCAGCAGGACGAGGCGCAGTCCACCCCAGATGAGGAGGATGGGGGCAATGGTCAGGACAGATGGGCTGGACATGGACGGGAGTCTGCCCACCGTTACCGGCTGGGCCAGCGGGCACGGGGCAGGCTGATAGCCGCCCGGTTCACTGACTAGGGAGGCGTGGGAATCGGCAAGCATGGGCACAGACTGCACACCACGGCACAGCCGACCACCCTCACCCCCCCCCCCACCCACCCACCCACCACCAACCATACTCACCCCCCCCCCACGCACCTACCACCCTCACCCCCCTCCTCCCACCCACCACGAACCACCGCACTCCACCCGCATGCACACCACCCCTCCATTGCACATCTACCTGCGGCACGATGGGCCGGGCTCACACGGATGCCGGTGGAAGCGTGTCTATTGCAGGCCATGGAGGATGATGACGACCCGCTCTGCGACGAGCGCCTGCCTCTACATCTTTGGACAATGTCTGACCCATGGCCACGGTATAACCCTCCACCCGGACCATCTCTGCATGCGGCAGTGACACTGCAGCGCACGGTCCCGTCCTCTGCCCGGGGGGACAGTGAGGGCAACCCGGGGGGAGGGGTGGCCCACTCACCTGAGGCCGATGTAATACCATCCCTCACACACACACACGGGCGCTCACTGCAAACCGCACCCCCGCACGCTTCAGAAAGAGCAGAGTAGGTGTAGGTGTGAAAGTGATTTTAATTACAAACAGTTCATACACGTGCCCTAGCCCCTATAACTCGTCTGTGCCCTGCACCCGTGTAAACTTACTCAGTGTCTAATTGTTTGGCCTTATGGGCCCTTTGACTACATCGAGGTGGTTCCCCAGATGGTACAGCAGAACTGGAGGCGGACTCCTGTGATTCCTGTCCTGTGACTCGGGATCCCTTTGGCGGCTGTTTCCTGGGGTGGCCTGACCTAGATGGGCCAGGCTGCGGCTCGGGCAACTGGGATGGCGAGCTGCCAGCCTGTCCTGTCCGCTGCCCACCTGGGACGTAAGGGGGGAGTCCGAGATGCCGCGGTGTTCTGGGACCTCCCCTACAGGGGGACTCGGAACGGGCCCCAGCACCTCCTCCTCCCTTGGGGTGCCCGATGGTCCCCGAGCCTCTGCATGGGTTGGGGGTGCGATCAGACCGGCCATCAGACACCCCCCGATACCTGGCACTGCCAGTCCTGGATGCCCGCGCTGATATTGACAAAGGTCTGCAAGTTTGCAGCCATAGAGCTCAGGGAGTTGGCCATCCCTGTCTGTGTCTGGGCGATGCCGGCCAGCACCTGGGCAATGGCACCGATGCCCTCAGCGATGGCCTGCAGAGACTGGGCCATGGCCTGTTAAGACTGGGCCACGGCGTTGAGCGCCTCTGCCATCTGCCGTTGGCTCTGGCTCATGGCTTCCTGTGAGAGGGCAGCCATGTCCTGGGCCACAGGCGCCGCCTGCACAGAAAGCCACACACCTTGCATACTGCTCCCCATGTCTGACACTGTCACACCCATTGCCTCCTCCGCGGACGCCACCGGTGCAGTTTCGGCCTGGGTGGCACGGATGACTGGCACCACTCCCAGCTCCTGGACGCGGGTGGACTCCTCCACATGCGTCTGCAGCCGCCTCAAGCCGGCCGTCACCCCCTTCGATCGTCCCTGGTTCGGTGACTGCATCGGGTCTATAGGTGGATGTGGTAACTCCAGGAACCCGGGAATGAAAATCGCTTATTGTCACAAGTAGGCTTCAAATGAAGTTACTGTGAAAAGCCCCTAGTCGCCACATTCCGGCGACTGTTCGGGGAGGCTGGTATAGGAATTGAACCGTGCTGCTGGCCTGCCTTGGTCTTCTTTCAAAGCCAGCGATTTAGCCCTGTGCTAAACCAGCCCCTGTGTCAGTGTCCCAGGTAGGGGTGCCCTGGGTAGGGATGTCCTGGGTAGGGGTGCCCTGGGTAGGGATGTCCTGGGTAGGGGTGCCCTGGGTAGGGATGTCCTGGGTAGCGGTGTCCTGGGTAGTGGTGTTCTGGGTAGGGGTGTCCTGGGTATGGGTGTCCTGGGTGGGGGTGTCCTGGGTAGTGGTGTCCTGGGTGGGGATGTCCTGGGTAGAAGGTGTCCTGGGCGGGGATGTCCTGGGTAGAGGTGTCCTGGGTAGGGGTATCGTGGGTAGTGGTGTCCTGGGTCGTGGTACCCTGGGTAGTGGTGTCCTGGGTGGGGATGTCCTGGGTAGAGGGTGTCCTGGGCGGGGATGTCCTGGGTAGTGGTGTCCTGGGTAGGGGTGACGTGGGTAGTGGTGTCCTGGGTCGTGGTACCCTGGGTAGGGGTGTCCTAAGTAGGGGTGTCCTGGGTCGGGGAGTCCTGGCTCGGCTGCACTCGCACGAGACAGGGGCGTCGTCTCCCTTGGCTCCAGGCCTGTCCCTGTTTCGTGGCCGCCCTGGGGTGTCCTGAGGGCGTCGCATGCTGGAGGGGCCGGGTCTCTCCCTGCCTTGTGGCTGCTCTGGGGCATCCTGGTGGCATCGCATGCCAGAGGGGCCGAGCTGCTCCCTGTCTCGTGGCCACCCTGGATTGTCCTGGGGGCGGTCGGCATCCGCGAGGACGGGTGCCTCAACGTTTGGTCCTGCAATACACAATACAGCATTCATGGTTAGACACGCAGGTGGTGATCGGGGGATATGGGGGAGGGGGGATATGGGGGAGGGGGATATGGGGGTGTGGGTATATGTGGGAGGGGGTATGGGGGGGTGGGGGATATGGGGAGGCGGGATATGGGGAGGGGGATATGGGGGAGGAGGGATATGGGGGTGTGTGCGATATGGGGAGGTGGATATGGGGGAGGAGGGATATGGAGGATATGGGGAGGGGAGGTATGGGGAGGGGGAATATGGGGGGATATGGGAGAGGGGGATATGGGATGGGAATATGGGGAGGGGGACATGGGGGATATGGGGAGGGGGATATGGGAGAGGGGGATATGGGGTTGGGAATATGGGGAGGGGGACATGGGGGATATGGGGAGGGGGATATGGGGGAGGGGGGAATATGGGGGATGGGGAATATGGGGGAGAGGGATATGGGGAATATGGGGGAGGGGTATATGGGGAAATGGGGGAGGGGGATATGGGGGATAGGGATATGGGGAGGGGGATACAGGGAATATGGGGAGGGGGACATGGGGGATATGGGGAGGGGGATATGGGGAGGGGGAATATGGGGCATGGGGAATTTGGGGGAGGGGGAATATGGGGAGGGTTATATGGGGAAATGGGGGAGGGGATATGGGGAATATGGGGGAGGGGGGATATGGGGGACGGGCCTTGGTGGTCTCACTTGGTGGTGCGCCCCTGACCTCTGCATCCTCAACCTCCGGTCCTCGGGACCGCCTGCCAGTTCCAGGGCCCTCTCCTCATGAACGGTGAATGGTCTGTCATGAGCTGAGCCTCCTCCGGTCCTCTCACGCTCCCTGTTGTTGTGTGCATGCTTCTCCTGTGGGGGACGGGTGGGTGGGTGGCAGGGATAAAGGGCAACAGTGTTAGGCAGGGATATACATACAGGCCAGCTGTTGTGCGTATATTGGCAGAGGAGAGCAGCACATTAGGGTTAGGGTTAGGGTTAGGCTTAGGGTTAGTTGCACCTGGGGATGTGCCGCACATCAGGGGGGGGGGGGGTGTGTGGTTAGGGTTAGTAGCACCTGGGTATGTGCCGCACATCGGGGGGGGGGGGGTACTCACCCTGGCTGCCCTGACAAGGTAATTCACCTTCTTGTGGCACTGGGCGCCTGTCCTTGGTGTTACAGCCACAGCGCTGACAGCCTCTGCCAGCTCCCTTCACAGGCGCCGGCTGAGGCGTGGGGTGACCCTTCGGCCGTGTCCGGGGTACAGGGCCTCCCTCCTCTGCTTCACCGCGCCCATGAGCACCTCGATGTCACGTTCCTGGAACCTTGGAGCTGCGCGGCGGGCGGCTATCTTGACGGCTCTCCGGGGGGAGGGGGGAGGGGGGAGGCGTCTTTTGTGCTGTGACGGCGTGCGGCTTCAGTGACATGGCGCGTCCGCAACTGGGGATGCCGTCCCGAATGGCGTCACGCCACTACTAGCCCATTCCGGGCTGGAGACTTTGCGCCATTTGGGGGCGCCCGACGCCGGAGTGATCCGTGGCGTTTTTGTCGCCGGGTTCCGGCGATCGTGTCGATTATGGGAGAATCCCGCCCCGAATCACCCACTTTATTTGGAAAAGTACTTTGAACTGGTGTTGGTCACAAAATGTGACGGTGATACTTTCTGTTTGCTTTTAAAATTCAGCAGACAGCTGCTTGGAGACAAAGTCCTTCAGAATCTCATCAGACCAACTGCAAGTTAACGAAGCAACCAAGGTAATAAGCAGTGATTACTTAAAATAGGGAGAGTGACTCTCCCCAACATAGTTCAACTTCAAGTTCATCTGAGAACCACCTCCTGGAAATTTGACTATGCAATGCAAACGTGTTACATAAAATATTGTTTTATAATGTTTTTGGCTGCATCAGCTGGACACATACATGTATCAAACGTTTTGAAAAGGATACTTTTTGTTAAGCAAAGGGCACTGGAGCTACCATGATGCATTTGTTGTTATGGAGACACAGTTTATGAAGTCATCATGAGAGATCATGTGATCTAAATATTGGGATAAAAGATACTGGATTTTGTATCATCAGAGAGACTGCCACAGGCTCAACAGCTTTTCTTCATCTCTTATTCTTCCGCAATTTCGCTTAGCAAAGTTGAGCTGTTTGTGATCTGGGGAAAAAAAACACCAGAAGACCTCACTGCTGCACACAGAGTTCTGAAAGAAGAATTGCATGTCATCTAGCCATGATTGCAGACTGACTGCCCCACCTTGGCAAGTGGCCCGTCAAACGACTGGACAATCTGTGAATATTTGTTTCGGACTTTTTACTTCTGACTTATTAATTGGCCAAGTTTTTTTGGGTCTAATATCTTGACGTGTTTTATCCCTTATTGTATACGCTTGGGCAATTGTGTGTGTGGTGTTATGGCATTAGGGGATGGATGGACATATTTGTACTTTGAACTATTTTAAAAATAGTTCTTGAATCTTTACCAAAGTGAGTTTTAGCAATAAACCTGCACCATTAAATCATAATCTTCAACATCCTAATCTCAAACTGTCCACCAGTAAACCACACTCACCTTATTGAGACCACACTCAATATTAGAATAGAGAATAGGGAACACTTGGTGAATCGTACATCAGCAGTGAGCAGGAGGAAACTGGCCATCTTTTTCTTGTACTTGAGCTATACACTTTTGAATATATATTAAATTGACAATATCACCTCCCTTTTAAATTCAAACTCCTGTTATAACCAACTCAGGAGTGGGGCAAAGAGAGGAAACTGTTCACTCCTGTTAACCTGGTCTTAACAACTACAAGACACCTCATAGCTTACTGAGAATAATTTGTTTTTCAAGATCTTCACTCCAGCCAAAGCATCAACCCATCTAAGAAACCTCAGGCCTGCCAGAAAAGAGACGTAAAAAAAAAAGCATTATATTTGTATTCACAGGGCAGCACGGTTGTGCAGTGGTTTAGCCCTGCTGCCTCACGGCGCCGAGGTCCCAGGTTCGATCCCGGCTCTGGGTCACTGTCCATGTGGAGCTAGCACATTCTCCCCATGTTTGCATGGGTTTCGCCCCCACAACCCGAAGATGTGCAGGGTAGGCGAATTGGCCCTTAATTGGAAAAAATGAACTCTAAATTTATATTTAAAAAAAAATTTGTACTTACTTCCCTCATCTGTGTTTAACGTTTTGTATCTGATAGTTTGTGTGAGTCAAGTGAATGAGACAGTGCATTTCTCAGCACCCAGGGAAAGAATGTGTTAACAAATCACACATTCTAAAATTCACCAAAAAGCTTCCTGTATCATTTAAAAACTGGGACCACCAGTCTGGAGGTAAGAAATCTCACACTCCTCACATCAAAATACACTGATCACAAGAAGTAAGAAAACACCATTCCACCTTTGACATTCTGACCGTAAGAATATTATCAAGAACATTATTTGAAAGCAGCACAATGGCTGGAGTGAGAAAAGTTGTAGCAGATACAAATATAAGAACATTGAAGGATCTATGTTTGCTTTGGGATATTGTGGTTTGGAATGAGGTGGGGGAATGGTAGGAGGGGGAAATCTTGGGGGGGATTTCACTCCTCCCTCCAGACATTGAAACTCCTGGTAGCTTGGGGAAAACATGCCTCAGATGATGGGGTAGACATCAAACTCATGTTGACTGAATGCCTTCGCCTGGCCCTCGTCTGCCCACGAAAAGATTCTTCCCCTGTGGAAGTTTAAGTCAGTACCTCCAAACGTTCAAATATTCCTGCCACCTCCTTCCATGCTGCATTTTCAAGTCCTTGTGTCAACTGTGACTCAGTTTTCTGTCAATGGGTTCAAGTCTCACTCCTGTGACAAACACAAAATTCAAATTGACACTCCAGTGCAGTTTTGGAAGGTGACTTTATGGACTTCATACTGATGCTTAATCAAATTTAATGTATCGATGCGCCTTGAGGGCAGTGTTAATGGGAAAACATTTTTAATACTTGCCAAACTGAAACATTTACATTGGCTGGAATTCTGTGGACATTGGAATTCTCTTTTCCCACTCGCAGCCCATGGATTTCCCAGCAGCATGGGGTGGCTTCAATGGAAAATCCCATTAACAAGTGGGAAGAGAGAATCCCGTCGCTAGTGAATGGCGCACCGCCGAGAAACACACGGCTGAAGGAACAGAGAATCCCAGCACTTGTTTTTCAAACTGACAAAGCAAGACAATGATACACGGAGATGAGATCTGGATGCTTGCCAAGATCTATCTACTAAACACTGATAAAAACACATCAATTACACAATTTCCAAAAATCAATAGCCCACCCCAGTTGGACTCGATCCAATCCCTGAAGCTGTCATGTTTAAACTTTATTCAATAAATTGAAATCAACCCATGATTGAGCCTCATTCTGTCACCTTTGTTGACAAAAGGCTTTAGGTCAATCTTAAATTGTTTTCCCCATCCCAACATCCTGCTGACCCTTTGTTCAGTTAAAAACAGGATGGCAGAACTGGCATTCTTTTTACTCCATGGATTGTTTCAAAAGGACAGGGTATCAGAAGTGGCTTCCTTTTCGGTTCATAGATTGTTCCAGACGATATTGGAGGCCAGTGATAAAAACATATTTACTATGTAATCTGCTGACCATACATCTTGTGTGTCTCAAAAACATGGGCAAGTTAGCTAACCTAAACCCCATCATGCATTGCGGCCACTGCTTATAGCCAGAGTTTACATGATTATCACTGCTATGTTCTAAAATACAGGTTTAATGGTTAATGATTACCCAGTACACTTTGTGGCATGGACAATATGGCAACCCGACAAAAGTTACCGGCCGAGCCATTGTTAGACCTCTATGAGGGGGCCTCTATGAGGAGTTGGGGAAATACCCAGAGGTTTTCGAAACTGGACTGGGAAAATCCAAGGGCGCCATGGCTAAAATTGATGTTGATCTTGAAGCACAGCCTAAATATTTTCGGGCCCTCCTGATCCCCTATCCACCATTGGCAAAGGTTGAGGCAGAGATTAGCCAACTAGGGGGCCTCAGGATCATTAGGTTGGTAAGATTTGCCGATTGGGGAGCACCAATAGTTCCCATCCTTAAACCAGAGAAACATGTTTGACTTTGTGGTGACTGTAAACTGACAGTAAATAGGGCGTCCTGATTGGGCAGGTATCCAATGCCATGAATCAAAGATTTGTGTGTGAAATTGGCTGGTGGTCATTCATTTACAAAGCTTATATGAGGCATGCGCATCTCCAAATGGAATTAGATCCTGAGTGAAGACAATACATGACAATAAATACCTACAGGGGCCTTATGAGTTTACTAGATTACCCTTTGGAGTATCATCAGCTTGCGCCATTTTTCAACACATCATGGAAAACATTCTGAGGGGGCTACCATGTATGATACATTGGTCATGGGTACGATGGAGTGAGAACATTTGAGCAACTTGGATGAGGTGTTTCGGCCCTTTGCAGAGGCTGGCATCCGCATCAAAAGAGACGTGCATCTTCCACGCTAGGGAGGTCATTTATTTGGGGAACTGCATGGACCAGTATGGACTAAACATGGTAGAAGATAAGGTGCAAGCAATTCAACAGTCCTCACACAGGAGAACAGAACTGAGCTGTGCTCATTTCTGGGGCTCGTGAATTATTATGGAAATATCATTCCGGAACTCGCAACTTTGCCAGACCCATGCACAGCCTGCTAAAAAAAAACAGGCATGAACGTGGAGAACACATGGAAGAGGCATTTGCTCAAGTAAAAAGGCAATTGAATTCAACCGGCCTGCTAACACACTACAACCATGCCAAACTGTTCATCGTCACATGCCTCGCCATATGGCATTGACGTTGTATTGTCGCATGCGTCTCATTTTGGACTCCTCTGTGGCCACTAATGTGCCCCAGTCAGAAGGCTGATGGAAATTCTGGCTGTTACGTTATTCAACATAAATTCATGAACGCGTAACAACATATACAGAAAACTGCGGGAGAATTTTCTGAATGGCAGCTTCATGTCCTTCCAAATTATTTGTGCAAGTAGGAACCAGAAAATTAGTTGTCACAATGTCCCACTCAGACAGGAAAACAGACAAGTACAATTTTCCAGTCAGGGCCAATTAATGTCCGTGTAGATTGCTCTTGCATACAAACAACAGCCACACTTTAACGTTTAATTACTGTATTAGTGCATGAAAATTGAAACAGATGAGTCCGGCCTTCCTCCATTGCCACTCCTTGACCTCTTCCAGAAAAAAAAAGGGAAGGTGTCATTCTTTAAATCCATGTACAGTTGCGCTCTATCTGAAGGGAAAGAGGAGAACATGGCAGCCCCAAAACAGGACAATAAAGGGTAATGTAGTTGAATGGAGCAAACAAAAAAGCAAATCAAAATGAGGGGAAACAAGAAAAACCTTGAAACATGTGCACAGGGCCCTTTAAATTGACTTACATATTTTCCTCAACTCAAATCAATCCTGAATTCCTATTTAGTAGGAACATGGCTGCCACGGAATGCAATTGAGACAGAAAAGATAGAAAATGGGACAAAGGATGTCACCATGGAAATGATGGCAAAAATTCAGTGAGGGCTGTGATTTGTCAGAAGGAATTCAAGTTCCATTTCCCACCGTGTCCACATCTTGCCTGACAATCACACAGCAAGCAAAGGAAAATCCAAGCTTATATGGCCAAAATGCGAGCAAGCTATCAGTCAAAAGAGCCATGAGTCACATTTGGATGACAGCACACTAATACAACAGTTAATGCGTAGTCATTCACTGCTACTCCGAAGCAGTGTTGGTAACGATGTAGAAGATGAAGGCGGAATTAAATCTGAAAAGATTTACTCAGCTGAAGTTACATTAATGTAACCATTATTCATCATGGCAGAATCATTATCCATCTAGATATTTAAACATGGCAAGTTATTTAAAAAATGAAGATTATAAATCATGAATAAAACTGATCATTAAACACTCACCAACAAGTCAAGACAGCATTTATTTTTACATCTTTACAATGAAAAATAGCATTTTATCATAAATACTGATTTCCGCACTAAACGATAGTTTTAAAGAAAACTTACACATCATAAGAATTAACAAGAAATATATAATTGTAACAATTGCAATTGATCATAATTTTGAATTTAACATTCATTTTGGCAATTTGCAAAAGGTGTTCCTCAATAAAAGAAATTCCTAAGAGCCTCAGGTCAGCCTTTATTTTTTAGTTTGCACCAGAAATGCAATCATACGGAGTTGCAGTGTTGTTGAACTCTAATTACCTAAGGAGCACAGATAAGAGAATGTTCATGAATATTATTATTTATTGTAAAAAATCATTGTATTTCAATTATATTTTTCCTCACTGATGTCACAAATAGACTACAGCCGTTCCCATGTGTATAATTTTTGATCACAGCAGTAAGTCTATTTAAAAGTACCATAAGGCATAGAGTTATCACGTGAAATTTGAATCATTATTATTAAGAAAATGATTAAAATAGGCACATTCCATAGGATGTACCTTATTTGAATTATCCTGACAAATATATCTTAATAGAAATATAATCGTTATTACTTTTTTTGTACTTGATTTACCCTGGAAAATAAAATGATTAATTAAGGAGAGTAAATAAATTAGATTACACATGGGGGCACGGTAGCACAGTGGTTAGCACAATAGCTTTACAGCTCCAGGGTCCCAGGTTCGAATCCTGGCTTGGGTCACTGCCTGTGCGGAGTTTGCACTTTCTCCCCGTGTCTGCGTGGGTTTCCTCCGGGTGCTCCGGTTTCCTCCCACAGTCCAAAGATGTGCAGGTTAGGTGGATTGGCTATGCTAAATTGCCCTTAGTGTCTAAAATGTTTGGGTGGGGTTACTGGGTTACGGGGATGGGTGGAGGTGTGTGCTCTTTCCAAGGTCCGGTGCAGTCTCGATGGGCTGAATAGCCTCCTTTGCACTGTAAATTCTCTGATTCTATGCATGGAAGCAGTTAAAATTCTTGAACATCGATGATAGGTAACTTGTTCTTGATATGTGGGAGTGAAATTGTGAATTATAAAAATGTGAAAAAGGAGCTGAAAATGTTCACATATATCATGGGCTAACACGCTAGTTGAGCCATAACTTCCCCGGAATGGTAATCAGCATCAGATTACCACTTCTGGAACAATTACATGTGGATTTTCATCCATGTCTGTCTTGTCCAATCTTCTGACTCAGGCTGTGTGAGATCTAAGCAATGCAGCAGTCCTCGATTCCCATCATCGAAGTCCAGCTCTGTAGGATTGTAGAACACACCTCTTTTATTACAGCACAAGCTACTGTAAACCAATCCAAGTTAAAAGGCCCATTAAATTGACAGGCCAGGTCGACGGTAAAGGTAAGCAAATAGCATTTGGGAGGGGGAGGGGGGATCGGAGGTCCAGGAAAAGGGGTGGTGGTAGTAGTGAAGACATAGGGAATTGGATCATGTTGGGTTGGGGCCAATCTGCTCGGGGGGGGGGGGGGGGTGAGGGTCAGGGCGTGGGTGGGGGAAGGTGCGGGGTATGAGTCCTGTGAAGGTGGGGAGAATCCAGTGGAGGGAAGGGGGGGGTCAGAAAGGGGTGGTTCGTTGGTGAGTGCCCTGGGGGTCAGGAATGTGGAGGATGCTCGTGCGGTGATCTATCTGAGTCTTCACAATGGTTGCCCTGAAATTAGAAGAGGTTTACTTATTCTAATGTTTTTCGAATAACTATTAGTTAACCACCTGATGTTTGTGATTTAATTTCTATTTTCAGATGTTTCACAGCGCAGGACAATTACCCAGAGGATGTTTGCACTTCTAGCAATTGCCATACAAATGTGTACCTGTGAAGTTCTGAGTGGGATTCCTCAATGTAACCCCCCCCCCCCCCCCCCCACCCCACTCCCATTCCAATGCTGGGAGCTTGGAAGTTACGGGATCAGAAACTCCTTTTTGCAAATGCCAACTGACTTGTGTATATCCCCCGATTTCCATTTTTCTTTCCCTCACATTTGTCACATTTATACATAGCTCAACCGCAGCAAATGAAATAAATCATGCTCTTGCACCAATTAATGTTGTCAGTTTACTGGTCATGCATTGGCTTTTAATCAAAATTTTCTGTGGGGCATGTAAGCATTCCCTCTTCTCTAAATTCAGTTAAAACTGAAAATAAAACTCAGTGACGAACAATCACTGAACATGTTTCAAAAGAAGTTACCTGGAATTTCCATGGAGTTTTCCTTAATTGTCTTCTACAACTTTGGTGACAGAATTGAATGAATCTGCACAAGTGTAAACAGCTGCTTCCACCGGCTTGGTCAGAGAGTTACAGCTTCAGGACTGACCCCGCCAGATTAGGCAACCATTCATCCCTCCTGCCCATCACCCAAGTGGCAAGGGGCAACACCGCCTCAGGGCCTAGACACAAAGACACAAGCGCCCATGGTTTCAGACAGCCTCGCCAGGGAGCGGTCACCGACGGTGCCCTGCCCCCAGATGATCGGCTCATAACCGAAGTTCTCCAGCATGTTACACCCCGTCCCCGACCCAGTCCCGCCACAGCAAGAGCCACAACAGTGAGCGATGCGAAGAAGGAGGCCTTCTCCACTTCTATGACAGAGGGACTTACGGATTTTGGGGGGGTGGAGGGGGCTGTGGGGAGGGATGTTGTAACCCCCCACAAGACCCACAGTGATGACCCGATTGATGTCCCCATGGGGCTCCTGTAACGCAAGCTCCCCTATTGAGAAGCAAAATCTCAATAGCGGGGCTTGTTAATTACACCAGATAAAAGCAAGCCCAGAAGGGGAACGGCAGCTTCGGATGGTTACGGCTTGGACTAGTTGCTCTCCCTGCCGCTGTGCGGCTTTTCTTTACTTTCTTTTAAAATAAAACAATCTGTATTTTTTGGGACTCCTTGTGACGACAAGGCTTTACAAAAGTGCAGATTGGAACTTATTCTTTCTAATTTTCTCAGGTGTGTTCCCCTAATTCTCTGCCATATCTTCATGGATTGCTTGACCAACTGAACTGTGCAGCAATTGTGCAAAATGCCTGAAACAAAAATGGTGGATCCACCAGATAGCGGTGAGTATGAGACTGATTACAAGATTCAGTGAACAGAGATTCTCCGAAATCCCGGCCAAGTGTTGACGGCGGCGTAAACACTGGGGTGGTGTACGCCGGCGTCAACAGGCCTCCTGGCCCAGCAATTCTCCAGTTTTTAGGGGGCTAACACTGCGGAGTGCTGTCCGCTGCTTCAACACCGAACGGCAGCACTGCATGGCTGGCGTGGGTCCACGCATGCGCGCGATGGCTGTCTCCGCACCGGCACTGGCACGTGGTTGCCGTCTCCACGCCGGCATGGAGCAACATGTTGAGGACCTAAGAGCGGGTCTGCGTTGGAGGAGGTAGGCCCCCTCCAGATCACGGCCGCCCGCCGATTGGAAGCCCCTGATCGTGGGCCTGGACCCCGTGGAGGCCCCCCCCCACCCCGAGTCAGATCCCCTCGTCCCCCCCACCAGGACTTCCACAGTGGCTGCGGGTCCGAGCTCCCGCCGGGTGGTACCAGGTATGAACCACGCCGGCGGGAGTTTGGCCCGTCGCCCGCGGAGAATCGCCGTGGGGGCCTATTTCAGCGGCCCCCAACCGGCGCCATGGATACCTCGCGGGCGCAATTGCCGCTGATTCTCCGGTCGCCGGAGACTAGCGTGTTTCCCACGCTACCGGCAATTCTCCGACCCGGTGCGGGCTCGGAGAATCCCGGCTAGGGATTTGGAATTGCGCGAGACAAATTTAAGCACATCATTCCAAACATATTTGCCTATTCCGTCTTATTACTGTCTGGCGTCAGTTCAGCTTATTTTGGCAATTATTAATTAATTGCCTTAATGCTGCTTGACAGGATAAACAAGACAATTTATGTCTGCCTCAAATTATTCCAAATAGCTTCTGGTCACAATATAATTTTGTGTAACATCTCGTTTGGCCCCTAGCAAAATTAAGCAACCATTCTGGGAAACGCAATTGGATTTTTTTTTGTTGAAGTTTAAGTCAGGTATTGTACACTATATAATTGTTGGATGTAATTGAGTGATTTTGTTAAATGTTTTTATATTTTTTTCGAGGCAGCCTTCTTTCTTGTTCGATGATGGTTTGTGCTGTAGAGGTCAACTTTGTGTTAAGCATTGCTGACTGTGGCTCAGGAGTTGCACTCTGGCAGTGCAACCTCTTCCGCATTTGCTGCAGAGGAAGACAGTGGGCTGAGGGGGTTCACGATTTATTGGTCTCTGTTTATGCTGAGCCCTCTTCCTGGTCAGCTGGTTTTCTATTTCTACTTGCCTCTTCCAGTGCCATTCCAGACAATCAGCCTCCAGATGTCATGACCTTCAGTTGGCTCTCCCCCGGTTGTCTGTGCCATGTCTGCCATCTTCAATTCTCTCTTTCAGCTGTCCTTGTAGCAGAGGTATGCGGCAGAATTTTCCATTCCTGAGAGTAAATGTTGACGCCGATGCAGGTCACATGGCCTTCTATAACAGCAAACTGGCGTCTCACCTGGACCTATTCATTGACCGTTGAGGGGCTTGCACCAGTACCACGTGGAACACCATCAATTCCAATGAGAAACGGTGCCAGATTCGCCAAATTTGTGATTGACATTCAGGAGGCTGACAATCTGCAGCAGCATGTACACATTTCACTCCCCACACACACCAGCCCCGCCAACAAGATGGCAGCAAGGAGAGCGGCTTGAGACGCTGCTGGATGCCATGGAAGAGAAGTGGGCAACCCTGCACCCTGGCCTGGGAAGGAGTCTGCTGGCTGCCACCGTTCGCCGTGCCTGGGCGCAGGTGGCAGAGGTGGTTAGCACCATGGGCAACACCATCTGGACCGGCCAGCAATGCAGGAAAAATCTGCACCACCTCCTCGGGACGGCCAGGGTGAGTAGGCAGCACTGTGCCCCTGGCACCAATCTCCACCCCACACATCTATAACCCTGCATCCCCCACCCTGAGGGAGTTCGAACCCCCACCCTTCCCTACATGCCGGCACCCATATCGGCCACCATGGCTGGGTGCCCTGGCCACTGAAGCCACCAGTTACCCATCTCCTGGGCTGCATGCGTCGGGGCTATCAATCACTGCATATTTTCTGCGCACCACACAGATGTCTCAGGACAGCAGGTGGAGGTATGAACTCTTCAGGGGGCGGATGGTTGGAGGGCAGGCAAACCCCAGGGACTTGTTATAGGCCAGATGAGTTTTGGGTTTCTGGGATGGATAGACCCATCGATTGTGAAGATGTAGTCACAGAGTCAGGGACTGCATGAGGGGTTGTCGACGAGCATCCAACACCTGCAGACACAGGTGGAGGAGTTCAACTGCCTGCAGGAGTAGGTGATGGTGCCGGATTTGCGTGCCACCCAGGCCAAC
This sequence comes from Scyliorhinus canicula, assembly GCF_902713615.1. Taxonomy (NCBI): domain Eukaryota; kingdom Metazoa; phylum Chordata; class Chondrichthyes; order Carcharhiniformes; family Scyliorhinidae; genus Scyliorhinus; species Scyliorhinus canicula. The sequence continues at coordinate 130,333,532 of NC_052155.1, read as the reverse complement.
ACCGCACAAGTGACGTCCACGGTGGAGGTCATGGGGCGAAGGTTTCAGCAATGGATCAGCATGTCCAAGGCCTGGAGCAATCTGTGCAGGCAGTAGCCGAGTCCTAGAACAGGGCTGTCCTCTCACAGGTAGTCATGTACCAGAGCCACCTGGACATTGCAGTGGCACTCCTGAGCATGGCCCAGTCACAGTGGGCCATGGCTGAATGCTTCGGTGGCATTGTCCACATGCTGGCCGACATGGCACAGACAGAGAGGGAGGTGGCACAACCCCAGATGGAGATGGCGCAGCCAATGGCTGATGTCGCACGCACCCATAAGGTGGTGGCACAGTCAATGGGTGATGTGGGGCAGGTCCAGTTGGAGATGGTCCATTCCCAGTGCTCCATGGCCATGAGCATGCAGACCCTAGGTGAAACACATGTGGGTCTCTAGACCTGGCAGCGCCAGGTGGCAGGGTAGTCTCAGGGAATATCTCTGCTCATCCCATGGAGTAGCCCGGGAGCCATTGGGCGTCCCGAGGGAGGAGGACATTGTGGTGATATGCATCACTGTAAATGCACAAAGGGTTAATGTAAATACACGTAGACTAGCTAGACACTAGAGGGAGAACCAGAGACATGACACACAGAAACTCAACCAATAGGTCAGTTAGATAGGAGACGACCAATGGGCATTCACGATACACACAGAAATGACACTACCACAGGGGGGCATTACACCAACCCATATATAAAGGACACAACACACATGATCTTCCTATTTCCAGTGGAGACACTCAGTGAGTTCAGACACAGGATTGATTCAATATCACACCACCACATGGATTGTAGCAGACTGGTTCGTCAGCCTGAGTAGCTATAGAAGGATTAACAGTAGTGGTGAATCCGAGTAGGAGCATTGTAAATAGTTTAATAAACGTGTTGACGTTATCTCCACCTCTGAACCTTCCTTTGTCAGAGTGCACATCAAGGAAGCCGCTTATGCTACACCAAAAGCATAACAAGACATGGTACCAATGGAGTGACCTGTTAAATCCATATAGTTACAACTTAGCAAACAGTGACAACCAGCAACAACAGCCAGGCAACACAATGTTCGGGATTCCGGTTCCGCAGCAGCTCAGGTACCAAGGCAATTTCAGTGAAAACTGGCGTTGGTTCAGGCAGAGATTCGACATCTACCTGGGCGCGTCCGACCTAGATGGTGTGGCAGATGCAGAGAAAATAAAGCTTCTACACATCATCGCGGGTCCAGTAGCAGCTGAAATCTTCCAGACCTTCAAATACTTGAAGGGAGAAAACAAAAGCGATTTCAAGGCAGTCCTGAAAAAATTCCAAGAATTCTGCGAGGAGAATACAAAAAAAACGGTAAAAGAAGCAGCAAAACTCACCACGAGGAAGGCTTGCAGCAAAAATCTGCAGTTTTGAATTGCAGCCATCTTGGTAAAGGTTTGCACGTGCGCAGAGGAGAAAAAGGCCCCCAGTAAAGGAACAGCGATCTGAGCATGGCCAATCGCTTCCTATGACCTACATCACACACGCCATGGCATCAGAGGCCCCAGACCACGGCCACTTAAAGGGGAAATGTCCCAAAGCACTAAAAAAAATTCTTAAAGCCGTAGAACAAGATTCTTTCATCTGGAATGACAGCACAATGCCTGAAATTCAACCAGTAGCTGAAAGTAACCTCCACAGAACCCTGCAACAAGCAGTTAGTACCGCCCAAAGCGATGATACAGTCCTTGAATATATGACACTGACCATTATTTCTTCTCTAGACACCATGAGCCCAATGCCAGCTCCGACACAAACAGTGATGATATGGTCCTAGAAGACTATGACTCAGACTAAGATTTTTTCATTAGAAATGGCGACCCTCGTACTGAATCCGACATAGACGCGAATGCGTTCTTCGGATTTGAGGATCTTCAGCCCAGCATATATGACATCCCGACTCGTGAGTGCAGGATCATGCTGAGGCCTGACACCAAGAGACAGAGAGCGCTACAAGCCCACAGAGAGTGGCCTGCTGCCACACAGAGAGTGGTCCACGCACCGCTCAGGGTTCCCAACTCCACACCGAGAGTGGTCCACGCACCACAAAGGGTCCCAGCCTCTACACAGGAAGAACAGAAAGTCTCCACAGCAAGACAACTGCAAGACTCCACACCTCAGTCCTTGCATGAACAAGAAGTGACTCGAGTGACACCAGTGACACAAGAGTGACAGTGACCTCGTGGACAGCCTCCACGATAGAAGAAACGCAAGAATCCAAAGCGCAGTCCTTGCCTGAACATGACCATGAGGGTCTAGCAACCTCCTCTGAGCAACCAACAGCAAGACAATGACAGTCTGCCATGCTCAAGTGCACAGCAAGAAGACTATGACAGTCCACCCACATTGCTTGAGCCACAAGACAAAGACTCTGACAGTCTACCAAGCTCAAGTGAACAACAAAGTGACTTTGACAGTCCACCCAGATTGTTTGAGCCACCAGAAGAAGACTCTGACAGTCTACCCAGCCCAAATGAACAACAAGAAGCTACTGAGGCTCTACCCACTGTGTGTGAGACAGGTGACGACAGCATACCACTTCCCATACCAAGACGTGCAGTGTGACAGAACTCAGCTAATGTGTACAGAGGCACTCAACGATCACAGTGAGACTACTGGTGACTCCGGTGACACCACATTACTTCAAATCTCATTCGCTCGAGCCTCTCCACAAGCAAATGCATCCCTGAATGTTTTGACTCCAGATGGGGAGCATCGACAAACCAACACTGACTCAGGTGAAACAGACAGACTCCAGATGGGGAGCAACCAAACGCCAACGTTGATTTAAGTAAGCCGGACTTGACTCCAGACAGGGAGCGCCGCAAACTCAGAGACGGCATGCTCAAGAAAACAGAAGATGTCACAAGGCACGCTGACACGAGTAACTGTGTGAAGGACTCGTATTATCCACAGAGTGTGGTCCTTGAGCGCAACAAACACGGCAACAAAACCGACCAACACATCATAACCTATGAAAACCATATCAAAGACAACGACACGACGCGTACCAAAGGCAACATCGTCGACAGCAAGCACAACAAAGACTACACCAATGGAACTACGACTAGTACGACATGGTACAACTATGCCCATGAGGGACACTGTTACTGCTCAGCTCAGTACAATGACATACCATGGCTGGAAGATGCATCTTCCCAATTCACGTGTGCTGCACTACAAACAGGCAACCTGGCTTTCAGGACAGATACCATCCAACATCGCTATCACAAGCATCGGAAGAAAAAGAAAGACTCCAGATCAGAGAACAAAGTGATTTGACCACTTTTTTTTTTTTTAGAACAGTACAGCACAGAACAGGCCCTTTGGCCCTCAATGTTGTGCCGAGCAATGATCACCCTACTCAAGCCCACGTATCCACCCTATACCAGTATCCCAGCAACCCCCATTAACATTATTTTTTAGGACACTAAGGGCAATTTAGCCTGGTCAATCCACCTAACCCGCACATCTTTGGACTGTGGGAGGAAACCGGAGCACCCGGAGGAAACCCACGCACACACGGGGAGGAAGTGCAGACTCCGCACAGACAGTGCCCCAGCCGGGAATCGAACCTGGGACCCTGGAGCTGTGAAGCATTGATGCTAACCACCATGCTACCATGCTGCCCACTTCTTGGCTCCTTATGCACAGGGACACTGATGGCGTTCACAAGGACATGCCACCATCAAAATCACCAACCCACCAAGAAAGACATTTGACCATGATGATTGTTGGGTTTTGGACTCACACATATGATTTGGACTTATTGTTTAATGACTGTTCTCATAACTTGTACAGAGCATCGCTTACCTACCTGTTGTTTTTTGTTCAATTTTCTTTAAGTGTACAGAAAATATGTAACACAAAAAGGGGGGATGTGGTGATATGCATCACTGTAAATATACAAGGGGTTAATGTAAATACATGTAGACTAGCTAGACACTAGAGGGAGCACCAGAGACATGACACACAGACACTCAACCAATAGGTCAGTTAAATAGGACACGACCAATGGGCATTCAAGATACACACAGAGGTGACACTATCACAGGGGGGGCATTACACCAACCCATTTATAAAGGAAACAACACACATGATCTTCCTCTTTCCAGTGGAGATACTCAGTCAGTTCAGACACAGGGTTGATTCAATATCACACCCACCACGTGGATTGTAGCAGACTGGTTTGTCAGACAGTAGCTATAGAAGGATTAACAGTAGTGGCGAACACGAGTAGGAGAATTGTAAATAGTTCAATAACCGTGTTGAAATTATCTCCACGTCTGAACCTTCCTTTGTCAAGCGCACATCAAGGAAGCCGCTTATGCTACGCCAAGAGCATAACAAGACAGACATATGTCGGTATTAACCCCATTATGTGGAAAATATGTGTCCGAATTTAAAGTGGCTCCTCAACTGACTCCAGATCCTAATTGAAGATTCCACCACAGGGCTGCTCATATACTTCCCTGGGGAAAACGGCAACGGGCCTTTGCCAGAGCCCTCAAACTCGTCCCCCTGCAAGGTTCCTCTTCCAGCTGGACCCAGTCCAACCCCACTTCCCTCCCACCATCATCTTCACGGCATTTGCCACCCAATAAGAATGCAACTGCTTAGGGGGTGCAGACCCTCCTCCCACCTCCTTCTTTACAATAACCCTCCTAATAACCTTCCTACTAACCCTCGGCTTGCCTACCCAAACAAACTCCGAAATCAGTTTGTCCACCCTTCGAAAAAAGGCATTGGGAAGGAAAATTGGGAGGGATTGAAAAATAAACAAGAACCTTGGCAACACATTCATCTTTACCACCTGTACCCTCCCTGTCAATGTCAGCTGCAGGTGTCCCATCTTTTGAAATTCCCCCTAACCTCCTCTATCAGATCCGTCAAGTTCAAGTTCCACTTGTGCATGGTGGCCCAGTCATGTGCCACCTGAATTCCTAAATACTGGAACCTAGCTCTGCCATCCTAAATGGCAGGGTTCCCAAATTCGCATTTCACCCCAGAGCGTTCACCAGGAAGATCTCACTTTTCCCAACATTCAATTTATACCCGGAAAAGGCCCCAAACATCCGCAATAAATCCATAATTCTCCCCATACTTTACAGAGGATTTTCCACATACAACAATAAATCGTCGGCATATAAAAGCACCCTATGCTCTGCGCAGGATGTTTCTTGTCTTAGTAGATGCTCTCTCCAAATGGCTGTCCATGCAGAGTGGGAGCCATGACCTCGGCGGCTACAATGGGCATCTTACACTGGGAATTCTCCATTCACAGCCACCCAGAAGCCATTGTGTCTGATAATGGGGAATTGTGTCTTTTACTGAGGACCATTTCCAATGCTTCGTCCAAATAAAATGGAATCCAGCATATCAGGACAGCGCCACATCACTCTGCATCCAATAGATTGATGTAAAGGACTATATTGACTTTTAAAAATGCGATGAAGAAACAATAAGACTGGATGTTGTGTCATTGGCTGGCCAACTTCTTATTGTCGAACAACACCATTTTACATCAGTATTCACGCAGGAAAAAGACAATGCTGACGGAAATACTGAGATACAGGCTACTAGACTAGAAGGGCTTGAAGATCATAAGGAGGAGGTGTTAGCAATTCTGGAAAGTGTGAAAATAGGTAAGTCCCCAGGGCCGGATGGGATTTATCCTAGGATTCTCTGGGAAGCTGGGGAGGAGATTGCTGAGCCTTTGGCTTTGATCTTTATGTCGTCATTGTCTACAGGAATAGTACCAGAAGACTGGAGGATAGCAAATGTTTTCCCCTTGTTCAAGAAGGGGAGCAGAGACAACCCCGGTAACTATAGACCAGTGAGCCTTACTTCTGTTGTGGGCAAAGTATTGCAAAGGTTTATAAGAGATAGGATTTATAATCATCTAGAAAGGAATAATTTGATTAAGTTTTGGAAAGGGTAGGTCATGCCTCACAAAACATATTGAGTTCTTTGAGAAGGTGACCAAACAGGTGGATGAGGGTAAGGCAGTTGATGTGTATATGGATTTCAGCAAAGCGTTTCATAAGCGTTAGGGCAGCACGGTGGCATTGTGGATAGCACAATTGCTTCACAGCTCCAGGGTCCCAGGTTCGATTCCGGCTTGGGTCACTGTCTGTGCGGAGTCTGCACATCCTCCCTGTGTCTGCGTGGGTTTCCTCTGGGTGCTCTAGTTTCCTCCCACAGTCCAAAGATGTGCAGGTTAGGTGGATTGGCCATGATAAATTGCCCTTAGTGTCCAAAATTGCCCTTAGTGTTGGGTGGGGTTACTGGGTTATGGGGATAGGGTGGAGGTGTTGACCTTGGGTAGGGTGCTCTTTCCAAGAGCCGGAGCAGACTCGATGGGCCGAATGGCCTCCTTCTGCACTGTAAATTCTCTGATAAGGTTCCCCACGGTAGGCTATTGCAGAAAATACGGAGGCATGGGATTCAGGGTGATTTAGCAGTTTGGATCAGAATTTAGCTAGCTGTAAAAAGACAGAGGGTGGTGGTTGATGGGAAATGTTCAGCCTGGAGTTCAGTTACTAGTGGTGTACCACAAGGATCTGTTTTGGGGCCACTGCTGTTTGTCATTTTTACAAATGACCTGGAGGAGGGCGTAGAAGGATGGGTGAGTAAATTTGCAGATGACACTATAGTCGGTAGAATTGTGGACAGTGCGGAAGGATGTTGCAGGTTATTGAGGGACATAGATAAGCTGCGCTCTGCAGAGCACTGGGCTGAGAGGTGGCAAATGGAGTTTAATGCAGAAAAGTGTGAGGTGATTCATTTTGGAAGGAGTAATAGGAAGATAGAGTACTGGGCTAATGGTAAGATTCTTGGTAGTGTGGATGAGCAGAAAGATCTCGGTGTCCATGTACATAGATCCCTGAAAGTTGCCACCCAGGTTGATAGGGTTGTTAAGAAGGCGTACGCTGTGTTAGCTTTTATTGGTAGAGGGATTGGGTTTCGGAGCCATGAGGTCATATTGCAGTTGTACCAAACTCTGGTGCGGCCGCATTTGGAGTATTGTGGTCAGTCCTGGTCGCTGCATTACAGGAAGAATGTGGAAGCATTGGAAAGGGTGCAGAGGAGATTTACCAGGATGTTGCCTGGTATGGAGGGAAGATCTTATGAGGAAAGGTTGAGGGACTTAAGTCTGTTTTCATTAGAGAGAAGAAGGTTAAGAGATGACTTAATTGAGGCATACAAGATGATCAGAGGATCAGATAGGGCGGACAGTGAGAGCCTTTTTCCTCGGATGGTGATGGCTAGCACGAGGGGACATAGCTTTAAATTGATGGGAGACAGATATAGGACAGATGTCAGATGTAGGTTCTTTACTCAGAGAGTAGTAAGGACGTGGAATGCCCTGCCTGCAACAGTAGTGGACTCGCCAACATTAAGGACATTTAAATGGTCATTGGATAAACATATGGACGATAAGGGAATAGTGTAGATGGGCTTTAGAGTGGTTTCACAGGTCGGCGCAACATCGAGGGCCGAAGGGCCTGTACTACGCTGTAATGTTCTATGTTCTAACACGTTCCCCTATGCTGCCACGTGGGTAACGTTGGCTGAACTGCTTCTGGGTCATCACCTTACACTGCGCCTGAACTTGATATTTACTAATTTGGTGAGGAGGGTGGAGGGACAAAACGTCTCTAAGAAAAATCAACATACTTCAGAAAGGGGTGACAGATCAATCCAGGTGGGTCACTTTGTTGTCATTTGAAATTTCACCTCTGCCCTAATCTGGTTAGCCGGTCGAATCGTGTCCAAATCTGGACCTGCATTGTATGTGGTCAATGTCAATGGCAGGACAGTGCGGCAGCATGCCAACCACACAAAGAGCCAGGGAGAACGATGGGCGGCAACCCCCATTACAGAACAGATGGTTCCACCTATTGCCGTCCATGTTCCTGTGTCTGTTGCAGAACCGAGGGAGCCAGGAATTCCGAGTCAGCCAGCAGTCCAGGTGGGAGCTGGTGAAATGAGCAGCCCTACAGAAGAGGTGGAGTGACCTGAACTGTCATCTTCTGCAAATAACAAGGTTCATGTCTCTTGCCCTTGTATATAGCACTGGTATATAACTTTATTTGTAAAATGTAATAAGAAACTTAAGTGGTAGGGATGTGGTCGTATGGCCCCTTTAATGGGACGGGCTTTGTGATCCATGTAACCGACTCGACCAATCATGCGGGAGTGCGTGAATCCTGACCAAGAGAGAGAAAGGCCGGGGACCTGGGAGCAAGGACCCAAGGAAGTCTGGACCCAGAGCTGGAGAGTCAGGAGCTATCCAGCATTGCTCTGTGCCTGTATATAGTTGCCTTTGTGTACTGTTGATAAACCCCCTTTAGTTGTTACTGGAAGTCTCCAGTATATTTCCCTGAGCCACCACAGATAGACTCCTCTATTTAAAGATTGTGTTATACACCCTTCTATTTGAATGCAGTAATAGGAATTTTCGAACACTAAACTTGGCTTCCGTGTACAGGAAATTTTGTATTTATTTGGAATAGATCAAAGTGTGTATTTTGGTTTTTATACTATATGTAAAGGAAACTTTGGTGTGATGAAGTGAATAAACCCCCTGGGCCAGACATGGAGAAGTAGAGGTGCTCCTGAACAGAAAGCACAGAAATCATATCCCTTTTCTCATAAAATGTGAGAAATACAAGTTGAAAATTCTCAGACCGATTTTTTGTCCTGAGAGAGATCAAGAGGAAAGCTTGTGGCCAACTCACAATTTAACCTCAGGACTCATTAAAACTGTTTGTGTGAGTTGTCAGCATTTGTTGTGCCTTCTCCAATTTCCAAAAATGGATTTTGGTTGCTTCCCTCATTGGCAGGGGACTAAGGATGAGTCTCTGGCAGTGGCTCGTGGAGTGAAAATGGGAAATGCGTAATCATGTATAGAGTGGAGTCGAAGGAGTAGCTCTGGTCCTCCTGACTTCATCAGAACAAGAATGATGAGCTGATGAGACCTGGCTCATCCTCCATCCCTCATCTCCCATTTCCTCACCCTTCACTTTCCCATTCTCCACCTCCTCATCTCCCATTTCTTCATCCTTCACTTCTTCATCCTCTACTTCCTCATCTTCCACTTCCCCTCATCTTCCACTTCCTCATCCTCCATTTCCTCATCTTCCACTTCCTCATTCTTCACTTCCTCACCCTCCACTTCCTCATCCTCCACTTCCTTATCCTCCACTTCCTTATCCTCCACTTTCTCATCCTCCACTTCTACACCCTCGGCTTCCTCATCCTTCACTTCCTCATCCTCCACTTCCTCATCCTCTGCTTCATCATCCTCCACGTCCTCATACTCTGCTTCATCATTCTCCACTTCCTCATTCTCCACTTTCTCATCCTCCACTTCCTCATCATCCACTTCCTCATCCTCTGCTTCATCATCCTCCACTTCCTCATCCTCCGCTTCCTCGTCCTCTGCTTCATCATCCTCCACTTCCTCATACTCTGCTTCATCATCCTCCACTTCCTCATTCTCTACTTCCTCATCCTCCGCTTCCTCGTCTTCTGCTTCATCATCCTCCGCTTCCTCATCCTCTGCTTCATCATCCTCTGCTTCCTCATCCTCTACTTCACCCTTTCTGTGTTCCAGCTCCTTAAGTTTTCATCTGGTAGGCGGTGGCATGAGCTGTTCACTCATGCTATGCAGCATGAAGCATACCAGCACAAATGTCAATACCTGCTCAGCTGGTTATTACATGGATCCTCCAGACTGGCTCAGGCAGTGAAAGCATTGCTTGAGTTTTGTGATCGTGTGCATCTCAAGCATTGGCTTTTGCCAAAGTTGAGATAAGAGAATTGCTCTTCAAGACATTTAACGGATAAAAACTACTGCTAACAATTGTTACCTTCTCTACCTTTTCCCATCATGAGCATTTAAATGAACATAAGAATAGTTATACATAGTTTAGAAAAAGAAAACAGAAAAGAACATAGAACATTTTGTGCACAGAAACAGGGACATTTCAGTAGGGGAGCATTTCAGGAACAGTGACCATAATGCAAACATAGAGTGCATTAGGGACAGTTTCCTATAGAAATATGTCATGGAGCCAACCAGGGAACAGGATATCTTGGATCCGATATTGGGTACTGAGGCAGATTTATTAAATTACCTCAGAGTAAAAGATCGCCAATGAAGTAGTATTCATTACATGAGAGAATTTAATATTCAGCTTGAGAGTGAGAAACTTGGATTGGAAACAACTGTTTAACTTAAATAAAGGGAATTACAATGAAATGAGGATTGAGTAAGGTAAAGTGGACTGGGTGGATCCATCAGAAGGAATTACAGTAAATCAGCAGTGGCAGACATTTAAGGAGGTTGTAACCATAGAAACCCAACGGTTCAGAATGAGGCCATTTGGCCAGTCAAGTCTGCACTGACCCTCTGAAAGAGCATCCTACCTGGACCTACTCCCCTGTCCTGTCCCCATAACCCCACCTAACTGGCACAGCTTTGGACACTAAGGGGTAATTTATCATGGCCAATCCACCTACCTTGCAGGAGGAAACCAGGACACCTGAGGGAAACCCACGCAGACATGGGGAGAAGTTTTAAATTCCACATCGACAGTGACCCAAGGCTGGAATTGAATCCGGGTCCCTGGTGCTGTAAGCCACAGTCTAATCACTGTTCCACCCCAATTCATGACTCTCACCAAAAATGTATCTCAGTAAGGAGGAAAGATTCAAAGAGAGGGATGAACCAACCATGGCCAATCAAGGAAATTAGGAGTGGTTTAACTTGAAAAATCATGTAAGAAGGCAAAAGTCAGTGAAATACCTGAATAATTCAGAATCCAGCAAAAGAGACTAAAAAGATAATAAAGAGACAAAAAATTAATTATGAAGGCAAGGAATATAAAAATTGAAAATAAGAGCTTCTATAAATATATAAAAAGGAACAGAGATCTCAAAGTGAACATCGGCCCCTTAGAAAATGAATCTGGGGAGATGGATATAGGGAACAAGGAAGTGGCAGAGGAGTGTTATTTTTTTGTTGTAACAAAGTGAAAAAGTATGGAGGTGCTCACACTCTCGACTCGATTTATTAAGGGTGTTGTTCATACAATCAAAGACAGTGATATGCTGAAATCCCTCGCAAACACTCTGCTGACGTCACTACATATTGCATAACCAGCAAGAATGTATTCCCAGATACATAACACCCCTCCCTCTTTACCTCATTAGTGCAATAACAATTATGAACAACAAATATGCTATTTCTACACATATATACAATTCAATAAGATAGTGTCTGTGATGGACGTTTACTTCTTTTTTGGCAGAATTCGGTATTCTTGAACTCAGCTACTTGCGACCTCAGAAGTGTCCTCGTTCCTTTCTTAGCTGGTACTTGAGTAGTTATTTCAGTATCTGTCACTGTAGCCATTCAAAGGAAGTTAAGGAAAGTATTAACATCAAATAGAATCAGAAATAAAAACTGAACTCTTCACTGCCTCTGATCTCCGTTCCAAAGTATAGCTCTTGAGGTCTTCTAACGATAGAACCTCGAGAGAGGTTTCTGCAAGCACACTTGGTGCAGCAAGTAACTGATTAACATGACGTCGCCAAACTCTTTCATCATCCATCTGTACGGTTTATGATATTGGACATGTTTTTGCTCGGATCACAGCTTTACCCATTTCTCAGGAGTGATGTAGCTCCTAGCTAGCACTCTCTCTCCCTGGATAAATTCTCGCTTTTTTATGGAGATTTTCTCCCTCCTAGCATTTTGTGCTTGTTGTTGTTGTTTGATAATCTTGAAGTATCAGGTGCAAACTATGTTTGCAGTTTCCTCTTGAACAACACTATTGCCACTGAGCTTTGCATGGTAGCATGTACAGTATTCTGATGAGATATTAGAAATTTGTTTACTCTTCCTGATGATGTTCCCTGGTCCTTCAGTGCTTTGATAGAATGCTTTAATGATTGGCCAAAATGTTCATCCAATCCATTGATTGCTAGATGATATGGAGGTAACTTGATATGGTGTATACCAGGGTTTATCAAAATGTGGATTGCGACCTGCAGGTGGGTCATCAGTGGGTGTCGGGAAGGTCGTAGCATTCCTGATTGTGGGAGAAGCGGCCAGCGGCTGCGACCAGCTTTTAAATTGAGAATGCCGGTCACAACCAGCTTATAAATTGAAAATGCTGCCCGTGACCTGCTTTTAAATGAAACAATGCAGTTTTAAGGCCAGAAGCAGCAGCAGAGAGCAGATCATGCATCCGGCATGTACACTGACCTCATGTGCCCTGTACATCTGTGTTTTTGGCGACAAATCGTAGAGAAGAGCTTCCTCCATTTTTTTAGCTGGGAGCAAGCACGGCTAGAGGGCCAGAGATACAAACAGGCAGCGTAACTCCAGGCCAGGATCTCACAATGAATCTGCTGGAGAGAGCTGCTGAGGAGAGTCCATGGCAGGACAGTACAGTGCTAGTGTTAGCCATTACAGAGATTTGCTTGGGGGAGGGACAGGATTAGCAGATAAAGATTCTAGGATTTAGAAGTTTCAGGTGGGATAGAGGGGGATGTAAAAGGGTGGAGAAGTTGTACCATTGGTTAAGGAGAATATCACAGCTGTACTGCGGTAGGACACCTCAGAGGGCTCATGCAGTGAGGCAGTATGGGTAGAACTCAGGAATAGGACGGGTGCAGTCACAATGTTGGGGGTTTACTACCTGCCTTTCAAAAGCCAGCTGGAGATAGAGGAGCAGATATGTCGGCAGATATTGGAAAGGTTTAAAAGCAACAAGATTGTTGTGGTGGGTGATTTTAACTTCTCCTATAGTGATTGGGACTCAGTTAGTGCTGGTGGCTTGGATGGGGCAGAATTTGTAAGGAGCAACCAGAAGGGCTTCTTGAAACAATATGTAGATAGTCCAACTAGAGAATATACAGGATCTGGTATAGGGGAATGAGCCTGGCTAGGTGGTCGAAATTTCAGTAGGGGAGCATTTCAGGAACAGTGACCATAATTCAGTATGTTTTAAGATACTTAGAACATAGAACAGTACAGCACAGAACAGGCCCTTCGGCCCTCAATGTTGTGCCGAGCCATGATCACCCTACTCAACCCACATATCCACCCTATACCCGTAATCCAACAACCTCCCCCTTAACCTTACTTTTATTAGGACACTACGGGCAATTTAGCATGGCCAATCCACCTAACCCGCACATCTTTGGACTGTGGGAGGAAACCGGAGCACCCGGAGGAAACCCACGCACACAGGGGGAGGACGTGCCGACTCCACACAGACAGTGACCCAGCCGGGAATCGAACCTGGGACCCTGGAGCTGTGAAGCATTTATGCTAACCACCATGCTACCCTGCTGCCCCCCATGCTACCCTGCTGCCCCAATACTGTTGGATAAAGGTAAGATTACTGATCCTGTGAAGGAGCTAAACTGGGGAAAGCTACTGAGAACAATATTCGGCAGGAACTGAAGAATCTAAAGCAGATGGTTGAGGGCTAATTAACATCTTGCAAGTGGGAGGCTTCCAAATATCAGCTGATAGGAATTCAGGACTGTGAGGAAGAAGGAGTTTTGGGAACCTTGGATAAGGAGGAATAATGTGCCCCTCGCCCAAAAGAAAAAGGAAGCATTTGTAAGGGCTTGAAGGCTGGGAACAGATGATGTCCTTGAGGAATATCAGGAAAGTAAGCAGGGAGTCAGGAGGGCTAAAAGGGGTCAGGAAAAGTATTTGGCAAACAGGATTAAGGAAGATCCCAATGTTTATATAAAGAGCAAGAGGGTAGTGAGAGAACGGGTGAGCCCACTCGAGGATAGGGGTGGGAATCTATGTGTGGAACCAGAGGAAATGGCCGAGGTACTGAATGAGTACTTTACATCAGTACTCACAAAAGAGAAGGACTTGGTGGATGATGAGTCTGGGGAGGGTGTGTAGATAGTCTAGGTCACATTGAGATGAAAAAAGAGGTGTTGGCGCCTTGAAAAACATTTACTTACATAAGTCCCCAGGGCCTGATGGGATCTACTGGAGAATAATGAAGGAGGCAAGAAAGGAAATTGCTGGTGCCTAGACAGAAATCTTTGTATCCTCACTGGCTACTTTTAAGGTCCCAGAGGATTGGTGTATAGCTAATGTTGTTCCTTTGTTCACAAAGAATAGCAAGGATAATCCATTAAAATACAGGCTGGTGAACCTTGCATCAGTGGTAGGGAAATTATTGGAGCGGATTCTTTGAGATAGGATTTGCTCCCATTTGGAAGCAAATGAACGTATTAGTGAGAGGCGGCATGGTTTGTTGAAGGGGAGTTCTTATTTCACTAACTTGATTGAGTTTTTCGAGGAAGTGGCAAAGATGATTGATGAAGGAAGGACAGTGGCTGTAGTTTACATGGACTTCAGTAAGCACTTTGACAAGTTCCCTCATGGCAGACAGGGACAGAGGTGAAGTCACACAGGACAAGAGGTGAGCTGGCAAGAAGAATACAGAACTGGCTCAGTCATAGAAGGCAGAGGGTAACAGTGGAAGAGTGCTTTTCTGAATGGAGGGCTGTGACTAATGGTGTTCCACAGGGATCAGTGCTGGGACCTTTGCTGTTCGTCGTATATATAAATGATTTGGAGGAAAATGTAACTGGTTTGATTAGTAAGATTGCGGACGACACATAGGTTGGTGGAATTGCAGATAGTAACGAGGACGGTCAGAGGATATAGCAGGATATAGATCAGTTGAAGACTTGGGTGGAGAGATAGCTGATGGAGTTTAATCCAGGCAAATGTGAGTTAATGCATTTTGTAAGGTCTAATACAGATGGGAAATATACAGTAAATGGCAGAACCCTTAAGAGTATTGATACTCAGAGATATCTGGGTTTACGGGCCCACAGGTCACTAAAAGTAACAACGCAGGTGAAGAAGATAGTCAAGAAGGTGTACGGCATGGGTACCTTCATTAATTGGAGCATTGAGTATAAAGATTGGCAAGTAATGCTGCAGTTTGGCCACACTTGGAATATTGTGTTCAATTCTGGTCACCACACTACCACCAAGATGTGGAGGCTTTGCAGAGGGCACCAGGATGTTGCCTGGTATGAAGGGCATTAGCTATGAGGAGAGGTTGGATAAACTCAGTTTGTTCTCATTGGAACGACGGAGGTTGAGGGGCGACCTGACAGAAGTCTACAAAATTACGATGGACATGGACAGAGTGGATAGTCAGAAGCTTTTTCCCAAGATGGAAGAATCAATTACTCGGATGCTACCTATGTCTTCCCTTGCAGGCATATTTCAATTCTAAACAAACTGAACCACAAATTGCAAAGGAAGGATGACAATTGCTTTCAGCACTGTGAAGAAACTGATGCTTTCCAAAACTCATTGAAAGTTTTGCAAATGCGAATACAAGGCCAAACCTATTACATGTTCCCCACACTGCTACAACACATCAAAGCAAACAATGTTAGTAAGGGAACTGTCAATAGACTGGCAAGACCTATTCAGTTGCATCTGGCTGCGCTGATCAAACATTTTTGTTACTACTTTCCAGAGGAGAAGTTTCAGATTTTGAAAGAGAAGAGGTGCGGTGAAAAATCCTTTTGAGTTTGAGACCCCAGAGTCAATTATTAACTTACAGCCGACTACAAATGAATTGACTGAACTTCTGTGACAGCACATGTAAAACACGCCACAAGTCCATGCGGCTGTCAGAATTCTGGAGTAGCATCTCCGATGAGCATCCAGTACTGAGTAAAGCAAGCATGTTGTTGCTTTTGCCTTTCACCTAGATGTGCTAGGATGGATTTTCCGTCCTCACAAAGGTGAAAACGGCACAAAGGAACCGGCTGAACTCTGTACCTGATATGCGCATTTCCCTCAATTGAAACACAATCCTCAAAGTGGGCAGCACGGTAGCACAGTGGTCAGCACAGTTGCTTCACAGCTCCAGGGTCTCGGGTTCGATTCCCAGCTTGGGTCACTGTCTGCGCAGAGTCTACATGTTCTCCCCGTATGTGTGTGGTTTCCTCCGGGTGCTCCAGTTTCCTCCCACCGTCGGATTGGCTATGATAAAAAATTGCCCCATAGTGTCCAAGGATGTGCAGGTTAGGTGGGGTTACAGAGATAGGGTGGAGAGTGGATCTAAGTAGGGTGACCTTTCAAAGGGTTGATGCAGACTTCATGAGCCAGATGTCCTCCTTCTGAACTGTAGGGATTCTATGGAAATTCAGAAATGTTTCCCCAAGGCTCTCATTTTCAACTGAGGCCGATCAAAAGTCAATTGTCAGCAGAACCAGCTTCCACCCAAATTGTCTTGCATAAAATCATACCATACGTCTTGTTGGAAGGACCATGGAAATTGCATGAGCTTAATGTTGTTGCTCGTTCTGGGTGAGTGTGCTTAACATTCAATTTAGCTCTGTTTCTTTACTTAGCTCTGGAGTCGGCAAGTATCGTTAAGATACCGCTACAAGTTTCAAGGTGAAGTTCAAAGCAATAAAACCATACACCAATTAGTAAGTTCAAACAACTGAGTTTATTATAATACAATTATAATAACTACACATGCACACGCTAAAAGGATTAAACTATTCCTACCGCTAAATAAACTAATACTTATCTCGAAGGAACTGCCGGATCAGGGAACAAGGCCTCTTGCTCTGCTCTGGTCTGCAGACTTCAGGTTGGTGTAGGTTAAAAGGGGTCAGGAGTGTCTATCTCTGGTAGCGATCGTTGTGAGACACTTACTTGCTGGCAGCTGCTGTCCCAAACCTCTCCTCTATCTCCTTCAAGGTCTTCTTGGCAAAAGCTGGTCGAGGTGCTGGTCCACAGGGGAGGGCTGGTCAAGGAGAGAGGAGGGCTGGACAAGAAGAATGAACCATGTGTGGGACCTGCCTTTTATAGGTCCCAGGGATCCGCGTCCCTTTGGGCGGACTCCCTTACCTGCTTGGAATCGATTGGGTCTCTTCCCAATCGATATATTTGAATCCCCCCAATACTGAGGCTGTTCCTTAGCTACTGGGCGGGCTTTCAGGCTCTTTGTTTTCGAACCCTGCTGGTGCCTGGGTGTCTGGTATTCTTTACAATGTTGCAGTTCCTTCCCCATTTGTGTCCATTGTCCCTGGAATCGTTCCATTAACATGCTAACTATCTCGGAGATTGCCTCATTAGTATGCGGAATGTTCGTTTTGGAGATGTCTGCTTTCTTAGCAGACAGAATCCACACCTGGTTGGTGCAGCCTGCTGGTGCTGCAAACATTGTCCATTTTATCCTGTATGCTTTGCGTTCCTCCATTTTGTATTCGGAGAATGGCCAACTCCGGTGGCTACAATGTAAAGGAATCCCTGACCCGAATATGCAAAGTAAAATAAACACACAAGTTTACAGAGTAAAAAATTGGCTCTATGTTTAAAGTTTTCATAATTTATGTTGGAACACGAGTACAGATGAATTCAGAAGAATTGGAAAAATGAGCAGTGTAACTCTATCAATAAATCATGCAGTATATACTTCATGTTGTTTTCATCTATATGCAATGGAAATAGTTTAAAGTTACTTGCTTTTGGCAGACATTTTTCAGTCGATAATATTTCAGTAAAACCTTTCTGGCCACCCTGGTACTTACCAGCAAAGACAAACTTGCTAAAAGGCTAAAATGTAACAGTATAATATTAATTGATGCCTCAGATTTATGCTAATCCAGATGATTATAAATTGCTTTACTGCAAACAATCATTCTATGAAAATTCCAAATGTTTATATTGACAACCCGATGTCATTTGGAGAATTTCCAATGAAATTGCTTTATTTCTTTTTCTGAAATGCCCTCAATCCTGATGCATTTTATTTTCATGCCCAGAGAACATTTGCACACGACTGAAATTGCTGTTTACAGCTTGTGGTAGTCTGGTTAGCGGTATTACGGTACCTAGTAATGCTGGAACACCATTGGTGGATAATGCATGTTGTCTATTGGTCGAGACTGTATGGTAGCTCCGCCCTGCAAGGCGGGGTATAAGAGCCCGTGCTGCCCCAGCAGCTTCCTTTCTGTACCTGAGCTGCTGGGGGAAACATCTAGCTTATTAAAGCCTTCAATTGGACTACAACCTCGCTTTAGTGGTCATTGATCGTGCATCAATTTAATAAGCTAGATTTAAAGAATGGAGCTCCGAATCAAGCCGGAGTGTCAGCAACTCAGCCCCCACGCAGTAAACTCGGCAGCGACATTCTTGCACGGGCTGGCATATTTCAATGGCTACCTCGGAACGGCAGAAAATACACCCACAAGAGAACAGAAACTGCAGGTCCTGCACACAAGGGTGAACCCAGAAGTCTACACCCTCACCGAGGACGCGGACGACTTCCATACCGCGATGGAGTTGCTGAAAGGACATTACATTCGCCCTGTAAATCAGGTCTACGCCTGGCATCTACTGTCGACGAGGTGACAATGTTCTGGTGAGTCATTGGAAGAATTCTACAGTGTGCTCCTAGAGTTGGGGAGAAACTGCAGCTGCTCGCAAGTTTCAGCAAACGACCACACCGAACTGTTGATTCGGGATGCTTTCGTTGTGGGTATGCTGTCGTCTCAAATCCGCCAGCGTTTACTAGAGAAAGAAACTCTCGGCCTCAAGGAGGACGGGCACTTGCCGGCTCCCTGGATGTGGCCTCCCAAAACGCCCGCGCCTACGCCCCCGAACGCGTAGCAGCCCCCTGGGCAGCGTGGAATCCCTCTGGAGCAGACTCCGAGGCGCTCCACATTCCCCCACAAGCTTGCGCTGCAAGACAGCCCGGCAACCCTGGGGGGCCCCGCTGCTATTTTTGCGGGCATGCCAAACACCCCCGACAGCGCTGCCCAGCCCGGGCGTCCATATGTAAAGGGTGCGGCAAAAAGGGCCAATTCATGGCTGTATGCCAGGCCCGGGCGGTCGCTGCTGTCTCAAGGAGCGAATGCAGACCTCCACCACAACCCTCTCCACGGGCCCCGTGTGGCCAGCGAGCGCCGCCATCTTCCTCCTCTAGGGCCACGTGTCGCCTCCGGGTGCTGCCATCTTGTTCCGCTGACGGCGCGTGCGATGGACGGGAGCCGCCATTTTGTACACCCTCAGCCATGTGCGACCAGTGGGCGCCGCCATCTTGGACGGACTCCAAGGACCTCAGTACAGGTGACCACACACCGTCCGACGACGATACCCAGTTGCTGACACGATTAGCCTCGGTGACCCTGGACCAGTCCCAGCCTCGAACACTCTCAACTGCTACAACGACGGTGCTAATCAACCGGCATGAGACGTCTTGCTTAATCGACTCTGGGAGCACGGAGAGCTTCATACATCCCGACACGGTAAGGCGCTGTTCTCTCTCCGTCCACCTCGTTAATCAAAAAATCTCCCTGGCCTCCGGTTCCCACTCAGTAGAGATAGAGGGGTTCTGTGTAGCAACCCTCACGGTCCAGGGAAGGGCGTTCAAAAATTACCGGCTCTACATCCTTCCCCACCTCTGCGCGGCCACACTTCTAGGGTTAGACTTCCAGTGCAAGCTCCAAAGTCTAACTTTCAAATTCGGCGGCCCTATAGCCCCTCTCACTGTCTGCAGCCTCGCGACCCTCAAGGTCGATCCGCCTTCCCTGTTTGCGAACCTCACCCCGGATTGCAAACCCGTCGCCACCAGGAGCAGACAGTACAGTGTCCAGGACGGGATCTTTATTAGGTTGGAGGTCCAATGGCTACTGAGGGAAGGAGTCATTGAAGCTAGCAACAGTCCCTGGAGAGCTCAAGTAGTGGTGGTAAAGACCGGGGAGAAGCATAGGATGGTCAACGACTACAGTCAGACCATCAACAGGTTTACGCAGCTGGACGCGTACCCACTCCCCCGCATATCCAACCTGGTAAACAGGATCGCACAATACAAGGTCTTCTCCACGATGGACCTTAAGTCTGCCTACCACCAGCTCCCCATCCAAGCGAGTGATCGCAAGTACACTGCCTTCGAGGCAGATGGGCGGCTCTACCACTTTTTAAGGGTTCCCTTAGGTGTCACTAACGGGGTCTCGGCATTCCAGCGAGAGATGGACCGACTGGTTGACCGATACGGTTTACGGGCAACATTCCCGTATCTCGATATGTCACCATCTGCGGCCACGACCAGCAGGACCACGACACCAACCTCCGAAAATTCCTCCAGACCACGAAGATCCTTAACCTTACATATAACAAGGACAAATGCGTGTTTAGAACCGACCGCCTAGCCATCCTCGGTTACGTAGTGCGAAATTGAGTGATAGGCCCCGACCCTGAACGCATGCGCTCCCTTATGGAGTTTCCTCTCCCTCCCTGCCCCAAGGCCCATAAGCGCTTCCTCGGATTTGTTTCTTACTACGTCCAGTGGGTCCCCAACTACGCGGACAAGGCCCGTCCTCTGATCCAATCCACAGCTTTTCCCCTGTCGATAGAGGCCCGCCAGGCCTTCAGCCGCATCAAAGCAGATATTGCAAAGTCCACGATGCGCGCCATCGACAAGTCCCTCCCCTTCCAGGTCGAGAGTGACGTGTCTGACGTAGCTCTGGCGGCCAGCCTAAACCAAGCGGGCAGACCTGTGGCCTTCTTTTCACGTACCCTCCATGCTTCCAAAATCCGCCACTCCTCAGTAGAGAAGGAGGCCCAGGCCATAGTAGAAGCTGTGCGGCATTGGAGGCATTACTTGGCCAGCAGGAGATTCACTCTCCTCACTGACCAACGGTCGGTCGTGTTCATGTTCGATAATGCACAGCGGGGCAAGATCAAAAACGATAAGATCTTGCGGTGGAGGATCGAACTATCCACCTATTACTACGAGATCCTGTATCGTTCCGGGAAGCTAAACGAGCCTCCTGATGCCCTGTCCCGCGCACATGTGCCAATGCAAAAGTGGACCACCTCCGATCCCTCCACCAGGACCTCTGCCACCCGGGGGTCACTCGCTTCTTCCATTTTGTTAAGACCCGCAACCTGCCCTACTCCATCGAGAAGGTCAGGACAGCCACCAGGAATTGCCAAATCTGTGCGGAGTGCAAGCCGCACTTCTACCGACCGGAGAAAGCGCACCTGATAAAGGCTTCCCGTCCCTTTGAACACCTTTGGACTTCAAAGGTCCCCTCCCTCCACCGACCGCAACACGTACTTCCTGAACGTGATTGATGAGTACTCCCGATTCCCGTTCGCCATCCCCTGCCCCGACATGACCGTAACCACCGTCATCAAAGCCCTCCATAGCATCTTTACACTGTTTGGGTTCCCCGCTTACATACATAGTGATAGGGGGTCCTCCGATGTGAGTGACAAACTGCGTCAATTCCTGCTCAGCAAGGGCATTGCCTCGAGCAGGACGACCAGTTACAACCCCCGGGGTAACGGACAGGTAGAGAGGGAGAACGGAACGGTCTGGAAGACCGTCCTACTGGCCCTATGGTCCAAAAGTCTCCCAGTTTCCCGCTGGCAGGAAGTCCTCCCGGATGCCCTCCACTCCATCCGGTCACTGCTCTGCACCACGACCAATCAAAAACCTCACGAGTGGCTCCTTGTTTTCCCCTGGAAGTCCTCCACTGGGACGCCGGCAGCCCCATGGACCCATTCTGCTCCGAAAACACATGCGGGCGCACAAGTTGGACCCTTTGGTCGAGAGGGTCCATCTTCTCCACGCTAACCCCCAGTACGCCTAGGGCGTACTCCGACGGCCGACAAGACACGGTCTCCCTACGAGACCTGGCGCCCGCCAGATCCCCGCGCACACCCTCGCCACCAGTCCCGCCCTCCATCCCACCGGTGCACCTTACAGCCGCCCCCTTCCCAGGAGGATCACTTCTTCCGCCGGCCCCGTCTAGGCCCCCCCCCGCCCACCGACGCACCCCGCAGATGGTCCCTTCCCAGGTCAATCAGCTCCCCCACCAGCGCCGTCTCGGGGTGTTGAAGCTGCCACAGAGATCGAAACCACACCCCCAGAGTCACAGACACCCGAACCTCCACCGTCGTCACCACCAAAGCTTCAACGATCACAGAGGACGACCAGGGCCCCCCCCCCCCCCCCCCCCCCCCGATCGACTGATTGCTTCACTGTAACATGTATATAGTTAATTGTGAAATTGTAAAATTGTAAAATATTTTGTAAATAGTTATGATTATAAGTCAAAAGCTGTACGGAGGTATTACGGTACCTCCATAACCATAAATCCTACCATGTTACAAAGTTGTAATACCAAGCCACCACCCCCTCCAGACTCTTTTTTTTAACAGGGGGTGAATGTGGTAGTCTGGTTAGAGGTATTACGGTACCTAGTAATGCTGGAACACCATTGGTGGATAATGCATGTTGTCTATTGGTGAGACTGTATGGTAGCTCCGCCCTGCAAGGCAGGGTATAAGAGCCCGTGCAGTCCCAGCAGCTTATTTTCTGTACCTGAGCTGCTGGGGGAAACATCTAGCTTATTAAAGCCTTCAGTTGGACTACAACCTCGCTTTAGTGGTCATTGATAGTGCATCACAGCTGTGGCATTGTATTTATGCAGCATATCATCATGGCTTTCCAAAGGCAGATTCTGGATCAATTCTTTCTTCTCTAAACCATCTGCATTGTACTTAGCTCTTCAATCCCTCGTGTGATCTCTCATTCTTCAGCTAACCCAGAAGTAATAGTCCTTTCCTCCCTTTTCAGGCTTGATCTCATACTGAGGGTTCTGGGCATCACAGTAGCACAGTAGTTAGCACAGTTGCTTCACAGCTCCAGGGTCCCAGGTTTGATTCCCAGGTGGGTCACTGTCTGTGCGCAGTCTGCACATTCTCCCTGTGTCTGCGTGAGTTTCCTCCGGGTGCTCTGGTTTCCTCCCACAGTCCAAAGATGTGCAGGTTAGGTGGATTGGCCATGCTAAATTACCTGTAGTGTCCAAAAAGGTTAGGTGAGGTTACTGGGTTACGGGGATAGGATAGAGGTGAGGACTTGGGTAATGTGCGTTTTTCAAGGGCCGGTGAAAACTCGATGGGCCGAATGGCCTCTTTCGGCACTGTAAATTCTATGAACTGCTTTGAGATAAACTACATACCATTATCACTGACAATCTGCTCTGATGTTCCAAATCTTGCAAATATTTTGTCAGTATTTCAGTGGTCTGCACAGTTGTCGTTGCCTTCATTATCGCGACATCTGGCCATTTCGAGTACACGTCCACAATCACTAAGAACATGTGGCCGCCTCGTGAACCAGCTTATCAATATGTTTTCTCTGCCATGGCTGAGTTGGCCATTCCCACGGATTGTAATGCTGGAGTGTCCCTCAGTTTTCCACAAGATTGGCATTGCCCAACTTTCTCTTCAATTTGAGCATCGAATCCTTGCCATCAAACGTAATTGCATGCCAATTCTATCATCCTTACCACACCAAATTACCCCTCGTGCAGTTGGTCAATAATTCTACTATGCAAGCACGAAGGAATAATTACATGGATGCCCCATAATAGAACTTCATTCTGTACTGTCAACTTAAGTCTTCTCGTGACGTAGGGCTTGAAGTCTGTAAATTTCCGACGAACATCTGAAAGTGTTCCTTTTTGGACCACGTCCATCACCTTCTTCATCACTGAACCAGTTCTTGTATATCTTTGAACTTGAGTTGAAGTCACAGGTACACTATCCACGAGGGAGAAATACAAAATATTGACGAAATTTTCTTCAGGGTCAAGCTTGACTTGTAACAGCAATCATAATAAAGCATCAGGTTTTGCATGCTGCTCGTACTTGTGATTCTGAATATTGTAAGTGCGTGCCGACAATATCACTGATCATCTTTGCAATCTGCTGGCTGCCAAAGAATGCATACCTTTACATGGTCAAAAAATTGCAGTCAATGGTCAATGATCCATTAAATGAGCCCATAAAGGTAATGATGGAACCTTTTTATTCTGAAAATGATGCTCAAAGCTTCTTTTTTTAGCTCAGCGTAATTCATTTCCGCGCTAGTAAAAATGCATGAAGCAAATTCTTCTCCTGAAGGCATAATGTGGGAGATAGAACATACAGTGCAGAAGGAGGCCATTCGGCCCATCAAGTCTGCACTGACCCACTTAATCCCTTCCTTCCACCCTATCCCTGTAACCCAATAACCCCTCCTAACCTTTTTGGTCACTAAGGGTAATTTATTATGGCCAATGCACCTAACCTGCACGTCTTTGGACTGTGGGAGGAAACCGGAGCACCCGGAGGAAACCCACACAGACACGGGGAGAACGTGCAGACTCCGCACAAACAGTGACACAGCGGGGAATCAAACCTGGGACCCTGGAGCTGTGAAGCCACAGTGCTATCCACTTGTGCCACCGTGCTGCCCACAGATGACTGTAACAACTCCATAGGGTGAGGCATCACAAGCCAATTGCAACTTAAATTTTGGAGTATAATGAACCAACAGTTCTGACTTCAGTCAAGCTTCTTTCACTTCACTGTCTGCCTTTCACATTCTTCTGAATAGTGCCATGCCTGTTTGACACAAGAAAAGTAGACAGAGTCTTCAACCGTGTTGCTAAATTTGGCACGGATTTACCATAATAACTGATCAATCTTCAAAACGAATCTAATAGTGTCACATTTTGAGGATATGTTGCCACTCAAGAGTGCTGACATTTTCTTTGGTTAAACTGTCTTTGTTGATAATTTGGCCAAGGTAATTTGTGGATTACTTGAAAAAGTCACACTTTTGCTTTTTAAGTCTCAGGTTGTGGCTCTGTAAACGCTTCAGGATAGCTTCCAAATTCTCCAAGTATTCCTGTTCACTTGAACCGGTGATGTGTATGTCACATTGCACTTTATTCAACCCACTTAGAATTTTATCCATGGATCTTTGGAAAAGAGCAGGCGCCGATGTTATTCCAAAAGGAAGTCTTCTGTAACAAAACCTCTGTGCAAAATGTTCGTGAGTAGTGGCTTTGAGTCAGAAACCACATTCATTTGCTGATATGCCTGTGAAAGATCACTTTGCCAGAATTTCTGCCCTCCAGAAAGTCTAACAAGCAAATATTCAATCAGCAGCAGGTGATAATGATGCACGCACAAAACTGTGTTATAGTTTTGAAATCTTCACAAATTCTAACTGAGTCATTCTGTTTTAATACATGAATGCTTGGTGTCACCCAATCACAATATGTTCATGACTACTGTATTTAATAATCTTTCTATTTCTTCTTCAAATTTAGGTTTGATGACATATGGAACTATTCTATCTTTGAGATATTTGGGTCTGCAGTCCTTGATCTTTAGGTGTAGCTCAACTCCAGTCACGAGCTTAGTGAATCTTCAAATTCTTCTTCAGGCGTTGTTGCAAGTTGCTCATGAATCCAATAATTGACTGACTATTTCCCAGTTAAGTCTAATCTTCATCAACCATGCTTTGCCAAATAGAGCAGGATAATTCCCATGACAACACAAAGAGGCAACTTTGCAGTACTTTCAGCATAATGCATCCTTTTAATGGTATAACCAATTCAGAGTGCGTCTGTAAGATCACATTGATGGTTTTAAAGTCAGATGTTTCAGCCTGATAAACTGTCTCAGGTATTAGTGATATTGCTGCGCCTGTATCCACTTCCATTTTAATTTCAGGACCTTCACGTTTTGGTAAGGCCCAAAAATGTGGTTGATCACCCTGCATTGACAAAGCACCTAACTTAAACTCTTGCAGTAGTTCGGTTCTGCTATCTTTTGAGTGATCACGAGCTTCATCCACTAATTTTTAAACACAGCTAAATTGTTTAACTGTGTTGTTTTTCTTGTACCTTGCTGGCATAGAAGTTTCCTGAGCCCAATACGCCTTGGCAATATGACCCTTTTTGCCACACTTCTTGCATTCTCCCGCTGAGAGTCCAACCTGTGTACAATGGTGACACGGTTGCACCTTTACAGCCCTGTTTCATGAGATGTCCATTTTGTGTATCTTCATTCCAAGCCCTATATGCAAAGCTGCTCTTGTAGCTAGCTCCATAGACTTGACAACTTCCACAGAGCTTTCAGAGTTAAATCACTTACAGTAAGCTGCTTTCTCTGAATTGCTTCACTGCACAACCCACAAACCAGCCTGGCTTGAAGACTACTATTGAGTGTTGTGCCAAATTCACAATATCTAGCTAATCTTCTTAAAGGTGCTACAAACTGTAAAATACTTTCACCTTCTTCCTGACTATGTCGTGGAATTGGAACCTTTCTGTAATCAATAACAGTGTAGGTGAGAAATATTTTCATTAAGTCACTGAAGAACCTGTCTCCTGATTTTGCTGGGTGAACAAGATTCTGTATCAGAACTAATGTTCTGAGAAATGTTGCAGCTTTTCGATCCTCCGGTGTCTGGTTAGCTGTTAAAACAATTGGAACCTTTCTTTGTGTGAATTCCATGTTTCATAATCCTCACTAAGTACGTCCATGCTATCTATAATTTATTTTGCCATTTTTGGATTCTGGCTCTATGGTCTACACTTGCTCCCTTCCAATTATGTTGGAAAATATGGCACAAAAAGGTCCCTTGAAAGAGCAACTAGGAAATGTTCCCTTTTATTCCTGACTATTTCAACTTTTCTACCAAATAGTGGCCCATGCAGAGTCGGCATACTTCAAAATCGTTGTTCCCCGCAGTCTGTGTAGCTTCACTGTGTACAAGGTCTCTGCAACCCAGATCTTACTCACTTCCACGCAAGCAATTTATCCCTGACTGTAGGTCTTCTTATCTCCAGTTGTGATCAAATATTTTTTAACCTTCAAATCGGCAACAGTGCTTCGCGCAACATCTGTGTGTATGTGTGGGTGTGTGTGTCTGTGTGTGTGTCTGTGAGTCCAGTCCAAATAACCTTCCATTGCTCCTGATGCTGTCCCACAATTACTCAACAAAAATCTTTCCAGTGATTTTCCTCCTCAATCCTTATCGCCAGATTTCTCTCCTGTTATATTTTGTTGTTGCCGCAAAGAGAAAAGGTATTGAGGTTCCCACACTCTGGACTCTTATAAAACACAATGAGAGGTTTATTAAGCGTGTTGCCCATCCAATCAAGTTGCTTATCTGCTCAAAGCCTGCGCAAACACTCTGCTGATGGCACTATATTTCTTGTGAAACATAACCAGCAAGAATGTATTCCCAGATACATAACAAGAAGTTAAACAAATATTGTGCATCAGTCTTTACTGTGGAAGACACTTCAAACATCCCATTAATACTAAAGAATACACGGGGTGAGTGGGGGTGGGGAGGAATTAAATACCATCATGAGAGAATTAGACAAACTAATGGGGCTAAGGCAGATAAGTTCACTGGCCCTGATGGCTTGCAGACTAGGATCCTAAAATAAGTAGCTAAAAAGATAGTGGATGCATTGATTGTAATTTTCCCAAAGTCTTTGAATTCTGTAGAAGTACTGGAGGATTGGAAAACTGCCAATGTGACACCTCTATTCAAAAAGGGAGGAAGGCAAAAAGTGGGTAACGAAATGCCGATTAGCCCAACATATATTGTTTGAAAAATGTTGGAAACAATTGTGAAGGAAGTAATAGCAGCACATTTGGAAAATCATAATCTAATCAAGCAGAGTGATCATGGTTTCACGAAAGGGAAACCATGTCTGACTAATTTATTAGAGATTTTCAAGGAAGCTTCAATCAGAGTAAAAAATGGGGATTCAGTCAATGTGTTGCAATTGGACTTCCAAAAGGCCTTCAACACAATATCTCACAACAGGTTAAGCTATAAGATACAAGCTTATGTTGTTGTAGGTGGTATGTTGGCACAGATAGAGAATTGGTTACTGGACAGGAAACAGCTGGCTTACAACACCAGGATTTCTTCCGGGTGCTCTGGTTTCCTCCCACAGTCCAATGATGTGCAAGTTAGGTGAATGGGCCATGCTAAGTTGCCCTTAGTGTCCAGGGATGTACAGGTTGGTTTCGGAGATAGGGTGGGGGAATGGACCCAGGTAGGGTACTCCTTCGGGTGCGGTACGTTTCAGCGCCGCCGTTTCAGCGCAGCTGTTTCAGCGCTGCCGTTTCAGCACCGCCGTTTCAGCGCCAGGACCTTTCAGCGCCAGGACATTTCAACGCCAGAAAAAAAAATTCTCCAATGTTGTCATATAGTTATGACAGAATTTTGTTTGGCACTAAGCAATTTACAAATCTGTAAGTTCATAAAATGAAATAAAACTCAAGTGTTAACTAAATGTTTTTATTGTAAAAGATCCACTTATAAAGATCCAAAAACAGTACATTAAAACAATTTACAAATCTGTAAGTTCATAAAATCAATCATTAAAAGGAAAGTTCATTGGACATTCATTGGATATTCATTGGAAAAAACGCATTTTGTTTGTTAAATTGTGCCCTATTGAACGAAGGTAGTCAATTTCATTCCTGCTGCCATATTCGGAAACAATTTTCAATATCCTCTCATCAGCTTTTCTATATTTAAGTAATTTTAATTGAGGTTCATTGCCAGCTAAAAGTTTCTCGAAGTGCTCGTCTCTTCCCTTTTGAACACGCTTAAGGACATCAATGAACTTCCAGATAGTTGGGTGTGACATTAACAGTTCACTTTTCAATCTCCTGTTGGCCGCCTCAGCATAGTTATTTGTTCTGTCATCCCCATCTAATGTTCTTTGATACATATTCCACATCTCGGTAGGAAATAAAGGACTTCGTCTGCCTGCTCCTCGGCGATTAGGACGGCCGATATAATTGGATCGATCTTGGATTATCGGGGACCTGATTAACTTCGTCTCGTTTTCTACGAATAATTTTTCGCATTGCCTGCCTGTTTGGTAACTGTGCCATACCTGCCACGGACATTTTTTCAATGCACTTGTTGATAATCGTACTTGGAGGCTCACAAGTCTTTTCAGCCCGGTCTCTCGCATCAGTTATGACCTTTTCCACTTCGATAGCAACTGCAGATGGGGGATGAGTATGTTCGTTGATCTTTTCGATCACCTCTCTTTCTAACGTGTGAATGCGGGCCTTGCACCTACCATCCTCATGGTATCGCCAAAACTTAACTTGCTTTTGTTTCTTGCTTTCTTTGTCAAAACGATATATAAAACCTTCATGACAGAACTTTTCTCTGCCTCGCTTGCTTTTCACTGATTCAGCCATGGGTTTAAAGATATGCAACTTACCAAATTTACCAAAAGAAATTTACCAAATAACTAAGTAAGTATAAAAACTTGTTAACTAAACTCTAACTTTATCTAAACAGTAATCATAATAAAACTCCAACAAAATCTAAAGACAACCAAATAACTAAGTGTAAAAGCTGGTATACCTGTGTCATAACTGTGACCATACTCAAGAATGATTTCTGAATGAATGAGCGCTGAAACGTCCTGGGCCTGAAATATTTGGCGCTGAAATATTTGGCGCTGAAACGGCCTGGCGCTGAAACGTCGGCGCTGAAACGTCGGCGCTGAAACGTCGGCGCTGAACTGTCCCATTCCCACTCCTTCAGAGGTTGGTGCAGACTTGATGTGCTGAATGGCCTTCTTCTGCACTGTAGGAACTGTATGGTTCTATTTTTGGCTCTAGGAAACATGTGCAAACACGGGGAGAATGTACAAACATCCGGCAGTCACCCAAGGTCCAAATTGAACAGAGGTCCCTGGTGTTGTGAGGCAGCAGTGCTAACTGGTGTGCCACTGTGTTAAATATGTTTCTGCCTTGTTTGCTTCAATTATTTTAATCATTTATAATTATCTCAATTAAAAGTTGTGTTCTGATGTTTCAGTAAGACATTTGTAGAAGCTTGAAAAGTTTTACATAAAACATTTATTAACCAAAATTATTTTATAAATACAAAACTTTGAAACCAGTTAACATTTAACTTAACGTTTAACTGTATCAGCTGAACATTGACAAAAAACTGTCTCAACTTTTACAGATTTCTTGCAATAAAATATATTTTAATTACGTAAACACAATGGTCCACAGATCACTGAAAAGGCAACACAGGTTGAGGAGGTAGCCAAGAAGGCATACGGCATACGTGCCTTCAATGGCCGTGGCATTGAGTATAAAAATTGGCAAGTCATATTGCAGCTGTATAGAATCTTAGTTAGGCCACACTTGGAGTATAGTGTTCACTTCTGGTCGCCACATTACCAGAAGGATGTGGAGGCTTTGGAGAGTGTGCAGAAGAGATTTACCAGGATGTTGCCTGGTATGGAGAGCATTAGCTATGAGGAGAGGTTGAATAAACTCGGTTTGTTCTCACTGGAATGACGGAGGTTGAGGGGCGACCTGATAGAGGACTACAAAATTATGAGGGGCATAGACAGAGTGAATAGTCAGAGACTTTTCCCCAGGGTAGAGGGGTCAATTACTAGGGGGCATAGGTTTAAGGTGTGAGGGGCAAGGTTTAGAGGAGATGTATGAAGCAAGGTTTTTTACACAGAGGGTAGTGGGTGCCTGGAACTCGCTGCCGGAGGAAGTGGTGGAAGCAGGGACGATAGTGACATTTAAGGGTCATCTTGACAAATAGCAGAGTGGTTAGCACTGCTGCCTCACAACTTCAAGGTCCTGGTTTTATTTCCGGCCTTGGGTGACTGTGTGGGTTTCCTCCGGGTGCTCCAGTTTCCTCTCACAGCCCAATGATGTGCTGTTGAGGTGCATTGGCCACACTAAATTTGCCCTCAGTGAACAACAGGTTTGGTGGCTTTACTGGGTTACAGGGATCGGATGGAGATGTGTGGGGTGCTCTTTCCAGGGGCAGGTGCAGACTCAATGGGCCGAATGGTCCCTTTCTGTACTATAAATTCCATGATTCCATCATATCGAGAGCTTTGTCGTGGAGATTATCTATCCATCAATGTGTTACTTGTTCCACATATAACTGCCATTCACCATCCAGGAGTCGCAGTTTGCAGATCCTTGATCACGGCCCAATCTCACCGGAACCAAATCCTGGCACTCACATATTCCACTGCTGTTCAAGGTGCAGTTTAACATCCTTGACTTCCAGTGTGTTTAACCCGTGGTGACCTGCCAGTTACATTCAGCACTCATCACACCAGTAACAAAAACATCAACAATCTGCAAAAACATTTATTCAACGGCGTCATCAGGTGGCCCATTTGGATCAATGTTGTGCACCAGGTCCCATAGCACCTTCTTGCTTCTAACCGAAAGAAGCAGGACCCAGGTATCTTCGAAACAATTGTCCTTCTTTTCGGCTACAGAAAAGGAAGGAAACAACAAAGCAGCCTCCAGGTATTTGCAGCCACCAACAGGAGCAAGCAGCAGACACAACCTGCAGCTGTGAAGTGCTCTCACAACTAAAAATGTCATTTCCTTAGCAGCAATAGCCTTCAGCTATGCAGCCAGAGGCTTCCACTGTTAGAGGGAGTTGACCATATCCTGGAGGTGTTTGGTAGGATAGACAGGCAGCAGCTGTAACTGCCTCTCCTCTGTTATGAGTTCACACATTCCAGGGAGTTGCCTTTAGGACCCATGGGCGGTGAGCCCCTCGCCTCCCCAGCCCAGATGTGACCACGCACCAATGGCAACCATCTGCCTGACAGGTCCCATTCCCCCCTGCAGGCTCCCCCACCCCCTCCCTTGAGTACTGGGGCAGCAGTTCCAGAGCCTCCGGATTGAATGCCCAATTTTGAAGATGGCTCCTCAACTCCTCTGATTCCTTCAGCAGCCATTGAGCTAACTGTACATTTTAAAATAGGTGTACAAAGGGTGCCCGCATAACCGCTCAATGGGGAACTGGTTAGATCACGGGAGGCCATTAGATAGGGGGTCTTTCCCGTTAATGATACGGGCCGGGATTCTCCCCTACCCGGCAGGGCGGGGGGTCCCGGCGTAGTGGAGAGTCGCCAACCACTCCGGCGTCAGGCCTCCCCAAAGGTGCGGAATTCTCCCCACCTTTAGGGGCTAGGCCCACGCTGGAGTGGTTTCCGCTCCGCCGGTCGTAGCCAAAACCGGCGGCAATGGCCTTTGGCGCCTGCCGCCCGGAGTCGGCGCAGGCTGAAAGGCCTTCGTCGGTCCGAGCATGCGCCGGTGTGTCAGCGGCTGCCGACGTCACCACCGGCGCATGCGCGGTAGGGGGGGGTTTCTTCCGCCTCCACCATGGTGGAGGCCATGACAGCGGTGGAAGAAAAAGAGTGCCCCCACGGCACTGGTCCGTCGGCCAATCGGTGGGTCCCGATTGCAGGCCAGGCCACCGTGGGGGCACCCCTCGGGGTCCGATCGCCCTGCGCTCACCCCCAGGACCCCGGGGGCCAGCTCGCGCCGCCAATCCCACCGGCACCAGAGGTGCTCCAATTCCCGCCGGCGGGAGAGGCCTGTCAGCGCCGGAACTTCGGCCCATCGCGGCCAGAGAATCGCCGCGGGGGGCATGCCGATCTGCGCGGGGAGCACGTCGATTGGCGGGGTGTGATTCCCGCTCCCGCTAATTCCCGGGTGGTGGAGAATTCTGGCCACGGCTGGGGTAGGATTTATGCCGGCCCCGGGCGATTCCCCAACCCTGCAGGGGGTCGAAGAATTCCGCCCACAGAGATTGGCTTCAATTGGTGTTAATTGGCAACTCACCAAGATCTAGCCAGGCAATGGGAGCGGGCCGGTTAGATCGGAAGCCAGTCAGTGCCCGGCATGGATCCCGATTTCAGCCTCTCCTGTGATCCAACAGGCTTGCAAGGTTCTGTGGCAGGCACAATTTGGCCGTTAGATAGCGTCCCAGCGAACTTGATTTCCCTGGTAAACCAACAATTTCCTCAAGTTCTTGTTTCATGCACTTATCTTGACTCTATCTTTTCTGCTCTGTCAAGTCTCTTGCCACACACATCTGCAACTCTACCAACATCTTCCACCACCTTAATAATGTCCAACTTCCTGGCCCTAACCATCTCTTTTCCCTCTTTCTCTTGGTGTTGGTGCTCTTCTTCTTCCTGAACCCGGATCAAAGCAGGAGCTGCATAAACTGCTCCCAAACTGCAGTCAGGGCTCACAACAGGGAATTATAGGTTAAGAGTGTGAGGTTCAAGTTTGGTAAACTGATGTCCAACAAGTTGAAAATAACCCATCAAGCAGGTGGATAATATTTTAAAAATAAGTGTTGTGAGCTCCAGCCTCTCAGTTAGGCAAGTCTGCATGTAGTCCATTTCTTTCTATGAAGGTATCCCAATCTGTTAGACTCAAAGATCAATGACTCCCCATTGCTCGACCCTGGCAAGTTACAAACAGCTCAGAGAACCTGTGCACGGGCTTCTAAAAACCAGAATGCTGCATTAAAACTTCAGTTAATTCCTTTCCTCAGCTGAAAACCTGGTGGATGGGTTCCTGCCCTAATGCTACTTTTCGGGATTTTAATCCCCCCACCTGCACTGGATCCTGCCTCCCCTTGACAGTAATAATTCTCCCCGGTATTGTTGATTCTTCTAGTTCTCAGGTCAATCATTAATGGACAGGAATTAATGTCATGACAAAGTTGCCCACATGGCTGAAATTGCAAAATTGGAGTCTGTTCAGTTTACGGTGGATCAGCTTAACATTAGTTGCCAAGCATTTTGCATATTTCGTTTTTGCAGAATCTTCATGTCAATGAAAGGCGCATTATCTGGATTGCGGAAGTTAATGCAAGAATAGTGTTGGATGATATTCCCTCCTATGTGGTGCAATAATTGGTGGTTCACATTGATAATACTTGAAATTAGATAATGAACATTTCGAATCAATGAAAGATATGTATAACTTTTTAATGTTCTTGGCCAATGAATTCTAGAGCATGAATTTAGTGAATGAGATGGGCTTGTTTCAAACCAAATGTGTGTTGTGTTGAAAGCATGTATTTTTTTAACCAAAGAAAGCTGCAGGCTTATTCTCTGTGTGTGATAGTCCATTGAGCCTTGCCTATCTTGTAAAATAATTCCATCAGAAGTACCTGGATGTTGAATATCAAATTCTGAATCTACATCTATCAATGAACATCCGTTGATTGCATCAATATGTTTCATTCATTCAGAGAATAATTCTGTTTTTAAGACATGAAGGGCGCGATTCTCCTATATGGGGAGAAATCGTAAGGCTGGCGTCAAATCCGGGCGGGTTTGACGCCAGCCCCCCCCCCCTTCCCGACCGGGAACCGATTCTGGTCCCCGGTCGGGGCTAGCATGCCGACGCCGTAAACTCCGGCATCGCGGGCTTAACGAATTTCGTTAAGCCCGCTTGCCAGAGTTAGTGCCGGCTGACGCGTCATATGACGTCAGCCGCGCATGCGCGGATTGGAAGACTCCAACCCGCGCATGCGCGGATGACGTCATCGCGCATTTGCACGAAACCCGTGCATGCGCGGGCCGGGATGCCCCTCAGCCGCCCCGCGAAGTGATACAGTGGGGCGGCGGAGGGACAAAGAGTGCACGGGCATCGGGCCCGCTGCCCGCGATCGGTGGGCACCGATCGCGGGCCCATGGCACCCTTGGCACGGCCGTGGTACTGCCGTGCCAATCGGTGCCATGGTTTTAAAAATCGAGAGTTTACGGCCGTTTTTACGAACGGCCAGACCAGGTGTGTTTACCGTTCGTAAAAACAGCCGTAAAGGGCTGGGAACTC
Organism: Scyliorhinus canicula; assembly: GCF_902713615.1. Taxonomy (NCBI): domain Eukaryota; kingdom Metazoa; phylum Chordata; class Chondrichthyes; order Carcharhiniformes; family Scyliorhinidae; genus Scyliorhinus; species Scyliorhinus canicula. The sequence goes on along the minus strand of NC_052155.1, from coordinate 130,298,880 downwards.
GGCCCATCGATCAGCTGAGAATCGCTGCTGGCCGTAAAAAAACGGCGGCAGCGATTCGTATCGGGACTCGGGCGTGGGAGGGGGGGGGGGGGAGAATAGCGGGAGGGCGTCGGAACAGTGTGGCCGTAAAATTTTACGAGCCACGCTATTCTCCGCACCTTCGTGAGTGCGGAGAATCGCGCCCAAAGTATTTTGCCATCCTCACTACCTGTCCTTCCCCTCATAATATAATCCAAATCTGGAAATTACTGTGCTAATACATGCGTTCTCAAGCATGAGTAACAAATTCTTCTCTCTGCTATTTTGGCCTGTTCCTATAAAGTGGGCTAATGCCCCTGTCAAAATAGCCAGGGGAAAATAAACGCACATAGATAAAATGTTTGCACGATAATATCATTTGCATTATTTTCCAAGCTCTACTATTTTCACACATTGGCTAAATGACTGAATAATGCTATGTGCAAAGTGTCTTCCAAATATATAATGCTCTAATTTTGCACCTCCTCTTCTCTTCTCAAACCTCGTTTAGTGCTGGATTGGTAAATTTAGCTTTGTGGAAAGAAAATTAAAATAGCTCATCAAGAAGCTGTTACATGCAAATAATAATTGTAAATGGATGAACAACTTTACTTACTGTAATATGTTCCAGAAACAGATCCTCTGGGACATATTTAGCCCTCATTAATTCTGCACAAGTAGCTTTGTGTTGCTTAAATCATTGGTAAACCTGTAATTGGCGAATTACACGGGAGTACAAACCATCTTGCATTACTTTATAATTCAGGTAGAGCTTTTTTGTTGGATTTGGTGAATTTTCATTTCATGGTTAAATGAAGTGCGTGAATGAAATGTTTGAAAGGTGTGGAAAAGAGAAAGTGCGTTAATTGATGCGAGTAAGCTGGTTTTAGAATGGCTTGTTGGAAATTTCCACCAATCAGAAAAGCACGCTGTTTCCTGCTAGGTATAACATGCAACATGATGCACCTAATTGGCAAAACTTTGAAGGGGAGTCGACTGTTCCTCCAATGGTAATTGTCCAGGTGAGACTCTGAAATGCCTCTCTACCAGATGCCTCTGGTCTCCACTCTGGATGGGCGCTGCTCCATTTGCCATGCTGTAATTTTTCACTAGCGTAAATCGCTCTCACACAGAATCTTCTGGCATCTCCTCTATTTAAAAAGAGGCATCTTTGTGCAATTGTTTAGCTCCATGATTTAGGGGGAAGTCCAATTCATATGCTAACTCTGTCCATTAAAAATTGATATTTTGGGCTGCAGCGGCAATTAATCCTTGAAGAAAAGTAGATTTATTTTAGTGCTGCATTGATGATTGCAAACATTGACATGAAATTCAGGGCTTGCTTTGCTACTTTGTTCCTGGGATATTCCTGCAGAAAAGAATACAGAGAAGCAATGTCAGAATGCTGTCTTTTTGACACTTATTCACAGCTTGGGTCTCCTTGCATTGCTGGACCATGCTATACTACTGACGCACGATCAATTGTACAAAGACTAAGGTTGGATACAACTGTGGCTTTATTGCAATAAGATGTATGGCCTCCCACAGCAGCTGGCGAAATGGCTGCTGAATAGAGGACACGCTCCTCCTACTGGGCGGAGCCAGCAGGCAGGGGCTACCAGCGAACCTGTAGTACAGGTGCTACCTTACATCACCTAATACAGGTGTAACAGTGGTTTACCACATTCACCCCCTGTTAAAAATGAGTCCGGCGGGGGTGGTGGAGAACTATATGCAGCAGTGAATTTATGTACTGTGTTTTATCAGTGAAAAGAAAAAAAAAATGTCCTTTGAAAGTCCGGTGCCAGTTAGAGATTCAACCGGTCTGGAGCCTTGACGTTCTGCTGGGAGCGATGTAACGGTGGCGGCGATGTCAATGCGGGCGATGTCGATGCTGCCCTGATGTTGGATGACTCCGAGAGTATGCCGAAATCCTCTTCATCCTCTGGCATGGGCAGGGGAAGGAGGGATGGTCCTTGTGGGGTTAATGTTGGGAGCGCCGGGGGAGGGGAGGGTGGCGCCGGGCCGGAGAAGTGTGTATGGGTGGAACCTGCTGGTGCCAGGTCTCTGAGGGAGACAGTATCTTGGCGGCCGTCAGGCATATTGGGGGTTGGCATGGAGCAAGTGCACCCTATCCACCAACGGGTCCGCCTTGTGGAGTCGGACATGCCTATGGAGCAGAACCGGGCCTGGAGCCGCGAGCCAAGTGGGGAGCGACACGCCGGATGTGGACTTCCTGGGGAAGGCAAAAAGACGTTCATGGGGTGTGCTATTTGTAGCGGTGCACAGTAGTGACCGGATGGAGTGTAGTGCATCAGGGAGGACCTCCTGCCAGCGAGAGGCTGGGAAGTCCCAAGACCATAGGGCCAGTTGGACGGCCTCCATACCGTCCCGTTCTCCCTCTCTACCTGCCCGTTTCCCCGGGGATTTTAGGTGGTGAGCTGCTGGAGGCGATACCACTGCTCAGCAGTTCATCACTCATGAATGAGGATCCCCTGTCACTGGATGTAGGTGGGGAAACCGAACAGAGCGAAGATTGTGTTTAGGGTTTTGATGACGGTGGCAGATGTCATATCGGGGCATGGGATGGCGAAGGGGAATCTGGAGTACTCATCGACCACAGTGAGAATATACGTGTTTTGGTCGGTGGAGGGGAGGGTCCCTTTGAAATCCACGCTGGGGCGTTCAAAGGGGCGGGAGGCCTTCACCAGGCGTGCACGGTCCAGCCGGTAGAAGTGCGGCTTGCACTCTGCACAGACCTGGCAGTCCCCGGTGACGGTCCGTACTTCCTCGACGGAGTAGGGCAGATTGCGAGCCTTGACAAGATGGTACAATCGTGTGACCCCTGGGTGACAAAGGTTGTCACGTAGGGCCTGGAGTCAGTGTACTTGTGCGCTGGCACATGTACCTCGGGATAGGGCGTCTGGGGGCTCGTTGAGTTTGCTGGGGCGATACAAAATCTCGTAATTATAGGTGGAGAGCTCGATTCGCCACCGCAAGATTTTATCGTTTTTGAACTTGCCCCGCTACGTGTTGTTAAACATGAAGGCTACCGACCGTTGGTCAGCGAGGAGAGTGAATCTCCTGCCGGCCAGGTAATGCCTCCAATACCGCAGAGCTTCAACGATAGCTTGGGCCTCTTTTTCGACGGACGAGTGCCGTATTTCTGAGGCATGAAGGTTGTGGGAAAAGAATGCCACGGGTCTGCCTGCCTGATTGAGGGTGGCGGCAAGTGCGACGTCTGATGCGTCGCTTTCTACTTGGAAGGGCAGTGTCTCGTCTACTGCGTGCATCCCGGCCTTGGCTATGTCTGCTCTGATACAGGCGAAGGCCTGTTGTGCCTCGGCCGTAAGCGGAAAGTGAATGGAGTGTATGAGTGGGCGGGCCTTGTCCGCATTGTTTGGGACCCACTGAGCGTAATAGGAGAAGAACCCCAGGCAGCGTTTGAGGGCCTTGGGGCAGTGGGGGAGGGGAAGCTCCATGAGGGAGCACATGCAGTTGGATACAACTGTGGCTTTATTGCAGTAAGATGTGTGGCCTCCCACAGCAGCTGGCGAAATGGCTGCTGAATAGAGGACATGCTCCTCCTACTGGGCGGAGCCAGCAGGCAGGGGTTACCGGCAAACCTGTAGTACAGGTCCTACCTTATATCATCTAATACAGGTGTAACAGTGGTTTACCACAACTACATCCTACCTCTAATTTGAAGTAAGAAAAAGACAGAAAGAGATGGAAAAAGAATGAATAACAAGGGAGAACTAGCAGAGAATAAAAAATAACAGTAATTCAGGAGGACATAAAAAGCAGGGGTGGGGTGGGTGGTTGGTGGGGGTGAGCCATGAAGAGAGCAGAGAAAGATAAGAGTGACCACATTTTCAGTCTTAAAATGGCAAATTAACTAGCCAAGGAAATAATTAAAAACATTTTTATTTTATTAATTTCGAGTACGCAATTCATTTTTTAAAAATTTAGCATGGCCAATCCACCAAGCTTGCACAACTTTTGGGTTGTGAGGGCGAAACCCACGCAGACACGGGGAGAATGTGCAAACTCCACACGGGACCCAGAGCCGGGATCGAACCTGGCACCTCGTCGTTGTGAGGCTGCAGGGCTAACCCACTGCGCCACGGTACTGCCCCCAAAGAAATAATTTATATTCAGATGAATATAATGACATCATTTTTTCAATTATTTACAAACTAAATTGTAGCATCATTTTTTAAAAACTAACACATTTAACTGCGACTCTATTAGTTTTAGTATTTATAGTCAAATTAAATGAAATGGAATACATATGATAATACTATTTTTAACCTCAGAAATAATTTACAAAGGTGTACCCCTGGTAAATTCTAATGAGCAAAACAACAATGTGAACTTTAAGATGCCTTCTGAAATGTATGATTTTCATGCACAGTGGAGTGACTGCAAAAGGAAATCACATCTTGCAAAATGGAATAGTTTTATACATTATTACAGAGAATATTGACCTTGTTCTTACTGAATTCTTTTTGTTGGGGTGAGAAATTTTATTTTCTCGGTGTCACTGCACATGGAAATGAGCTTTTCAAAGATTAAATTCTATCTCCAGAAATGAATAAATCACATATACTCATGTTACATAAACTGGGCTGAATTCTCTGGTACCATTCACTGTCTTCCGGCCTGTCAATAGCTTTTCCCATTGAAGCTGCCCCACGCCCCGGGAAACCCAGGGGCGGGTGTGGACTGTCGGAAGGTAAAGTTAATCACAACGGCCAGAGAATTCGGCCACTGTCTTCTGTTGATTCGGTTAGAATAAACTCTAGACCCACAATGGAGTGCCCCTCCACTAATTGCCCATGACGCGTCAATGGCTCAGGCATCATTGAAACTTTAAAAATTAATCTGTCCCTGATGCTCCTGAAAGACCCTCCTTGTTTGTGATACCTTAGATCAGCATTTTCACTCTGCGGTGCCTCGTGGTGTGTTCTTTCATCTCCGAGGATCTCAGCCTACAGCTGACTCGGCCTCACTCTTGCTCACTGTTGACGTGATGCTCACCCTATTGTCACTGCCCTCATATAGAGTGTTACTGCACTGAGGTGAGTGTGTCCGTGCTTGTGGATGGTACAGGAGTAGGAGGTAACGGTGCTGGCTCTGTGGAGTCTCACCCCATCAGGGAAGCCAACAGTGTTCACATTGGCTCCCTCTGCTGATGCAGGTTGCAGGTCCTCTAGGAGAGACATGACGAAGAAGGTGTTGATGAGAAATTGAACTACTCAACTGGTGAGTCAGCACAACCAAGCACCTCAATGTCAGTGGTCAGGGTGCCACAGCACACATTGGGCAGGGGTCTCCTCCATGTCCTACGCCTGAGGATAGTTACAAAATGACCCAACTCTACTTGGTTTTCCAACTTGCCATTGCTGTTGGCTTGCCATGATGGCACGTGTGCAATATCCAGCACCTCCTCCTCCACAGACTTGAGCTGGTGCAGGTCTGGTACTCTGCGTCTTGTTTGCACACTTTTCTGGTTATTGTGCATGCATTTCATCTGTAGGATGAGGGAGAGTGATGCTTAAATAAAGTGTCCTCCTTCAACTCTCACAGTATGACATGACGTATTGTGCTCCTCAGCTGTACTTCCTTCTCATGTGCACCCCACATGTGAGGATGGCTGACATCAGTGATTCAAATGGGTATTTGTTCCATTAATATGTATTATAGTTACACAGTCTGTCGATCTAGTGTGCATGTTGCTGTGTACAGGGGTGGTGGGTGGCCTGTCACTCAGGTGCTGTTTGCCATACACATTCTCAGATCTTATTAAGTGCCCTGTAGCCTCACGGCGCCGAGGTCCCAGGTTCGATCCCGGCTCTGGGTCACTGTCCGTGTGGAGTTTGCACATTCTCCCCGAGTTTGTGTGGGTTTCGCCCCCACAACCCAAAGATGTACAGGCTAGGTGGCTTGGCCACGCTAAATTTCCCCTTAATTGTAAGAAATTAATTTGGTACACTAAATTAAAAAAAAAAGATCTTATGAAGTAATTGAAATGCTTAAGGCACTGGACTGGACCCATGTACTTCTGATCATCCCATAACTGCTCACCTCCTCTGCCACCTCTTCTTTGTCTCCTGAAGTTTTTTCTCCCCTTGGTAGAAGCTCTCGGCTGCAGCCTCAGTGAGGAGCTCCAGGGAGGCATCAAAAGGTTTGTCGACTGCATGTGCCCATCTGCCCCTTGTAGCTCTAGCATGATCCCATTCATCTCCCTCGGCAGCCACCTTCACAGTGAGAGCAGAAACAAGTCATGGCTGCCACTCAACTACTCAAAGGGTCCTTGGTGGCTCCGTCCCTCATCTTTTAGTGCTTTTGATTGGATGCCTAACCCTCAGGGCCAATTCGCCCCTTTCCATTTGAAAGTTATGTTCCATCAGTACTACTGATGTGACTTCTGCTGGAGTTAGGATCCAGAATTGGATCGATAGCCTGATTCTTCACCCAGGATTGACAGTCTGGTCCCATCTCTCTCCCATTTACCTGAGGAAGGAGCAGTGCTCCGAAAGCTAGTGTTTGAAACAAACATGTTGGACTTTAACCTGGTGTTGTAAGACTTCTTAATGTAGGATTAGAGCAGTCCAGTCTCACCAGGTGAGTGATGGACATGCATGTCCGATCGCCTTTGCCTCACGGACACTGCGCAATTACGCTCAAATAGAAAAGGAAGGTCTGGCGGTCATTTTTGGAATGAGGAGATTTCAGCAATACCTCTATGACCAACATTTCTTTATCATCACGGGCCACAAGCCATTGCTGGGCCTCTTCAGAAAAGACAAGGGGATCCTACCAATTGCTTCCACAAGGATCCAGCGTTGGACTTTATTATTGGCTGCTTAAGAATACTCTCTCGAGCACCGCTCAGGGACATAGATTGTGCATGCTGGTGCATTGAGCTGTCTTCCTCCGCTGACAGAATCCACAAACTCCCCTGCAGCAGGCCAAGTAGTCGCTGTCCAGAATTTTATGGAGTCTATGCCCGTTACTGCATCACGTATTTACGACTGGATGCAAATCAACCCCGTTTTTGCTAACGTGCGGCATCTGGTGCTTTACGGTGGCCCTCATCGACGGCTACCATTTGAAGGCTTTCTCCTCAGAGTTCTCGGAGCTGACCATAGAAGACGGGATCCTTACTTAGGGCACGAAGGTCGTTGTTCCGGCAAAGGACCCGGCAATCATGTTAGCGACCTTCACAACGGACACCCTGGAGTGTCCAAAATTAAGATACTGGCGAGAGGTTATGTTTGGTGGCCGGGTTTCGACACAGATCTCGAGATGTTGGCTCAACAGTGCTCCATCTGTCAAGAGCACCAGGCACTCCCCGCGGAAGCAACCTTACATCCTTGTGAGTGTTTGGGTCACACTTGGGCTCGCATAAATGCTGCTTTCGCCAGTCTATTCCTGGGTTTGATGTTTTCTTGTCCTGGTGGATGCCCACTCCAAGTGGCTGGAGCTCCACAAGGTGGCGATGATCACTTCCTGGGTTACTGTCAAGCAATCCAGCCTTTTACCACCCAGGGAATCCCAGTGATGCTTGTAACTGATAACAGGGCCTCTTTCACGAGTGAAGAGTTTATTGCCTTCACGAAAGGTGAGGGTTTTTGGCATGCCTCATACTATCCAGCATGGCTCGGCAGAGAGTGCCATACAGATGGTTAGATGGGGGCTAAAGAAACAGGCTTTGGGCTTGATGGACAACAAGCTAACAGGTTTTTTATTCTCATGCAGGACCATACCCTGCGCAGTAATTGGGGTGGCCCCCACTGAGATGCTAATGGGTCATAGGCTAGGTACCCAACTCAGCTTGATTCCCCCAGGCATCGGCATGAAGGTGCACCATAACAAGGGCATTGCCCAGTTCAACATTGCCCTCTCCGAGCTTTGCACCTGACGATGTGGTGTTTGTTTGTAACTTCAATGACAGTACTCGCTGGCTCGCTGGGATTGACGGCCGTCAAATGGGACCAATCTCTTGCCACGTTCAGGTCCATAGGAAACTAATGAGACAGCCTTTGGGTCATATTCGCTCACTGAGGTTTGTCCCTCGTGAGGTTCCTCGGAAGAAACCTGACCTGGATCCCCCAACTCCATTGCTGAACCAGCCTCCTGTGCGGCCTCCAGTCTGTGTCACTGCAGACATATCTAATGTTGATTCTTTGGATTTGGAAATGGAGATACAGATGTCTGAGGTCTTGGACGCCGATTTAATAGTTCAACCATCACCCGCCGATTGTCCACCATGGCGTTCCTGCCACAGGCGACATTTCTCTGCGAGGTATACGCCGACTGATCTGACGCATCGAGTGCACGATGATTTACTGGAATCAAAGAGAGTCGAATGTCCTCCACCTGCTCCTCCTTCTCTTCCTCATCAGTCGTAATGGGGTCTTCGGACTTTGTGGGGGAGGAATATAATATCCCGCCCAAGAATTACTGGGTGGGAATGATTACTTCCACATGGCTCTGGCGGAGTACAAGCTCCCCCATTGAGGGGTGGGAACCTCATTTGGTATTGCATAAAATGTCAGTCAGTAAGGCAGTGACCAGAGTGAGATCCGGTCGGGATCTACCAGGAAGTGTATGTAATTATACATAAATTAAAGTTCTTTATTTTACTCGGTCTGGACTCCCCATGTCCTTATTAAATATCTCTCAGAAGAGTTATTGACTACATATCCACGTCATCACTAAAACTGCCTGTTTGCACTTCAGCTCATTTGCAGCAGAAACATTCATTTCACCCTTTGTTACAACAGGACTTGGCAATTCCAATGGAATCCTGCTGGTTTCCCACATACTATCCATCGTAAACCTGAGGCCATTCAAAGCTCTGCTACCTCTGTCCTCATGTGGGGCTGGTTTAGCTCACTCGGCTAAATCGCTGGCTTTTAAAGCAGACCAAGCAGGCCAGCAGCACGGTTCGATTCCCGTACCAGCCTCCCCGGACAGGCGCCGGAATGTGGCGACTAGGGGCTTTTCACAGTAACTTCATTGAAGCCTACTCGTGACAATAAGCGATTTTTATTTTTTCATTTTCATGTGCACCAAGTCCCATCACCTATCATTCCTGTGCTCACTGACCCACTCTGGCTCTCAATCAAGCAGCATCTTTATTTTAAAATTCTCACCCTTCTCCCTTCACGGCCTCACCCTTCTGTAATCAACTCCTGCCCCACAACTCTCTGAGACATCTGTGCCCATCAAAAGTTTGCCTCTTGAACACCCCAAATTTAATTGCTTCCCCATTGGCAGCACGGTAGCATAATGGTTAGCACAGTTGCTTCACAGCTCCAGGGTCCCAGGTTCAATTCCCAGCTGGGTCACTGTCTGTGCGGAGTCTGCACGTTCTCCCCGTGTCTGCGTGAGTTTCCTCCGGGTGCTCTGTGTCATAATATACACATCAATATATAATGGTGCAGACACACACACTGACTGACACACTGCAAGACCAATCAACACACACAACACAGCAGCTAATCACCAGTTAGAGCACACTCACTATAAAGACAGAGGGCACTAGTTTTCCCGCTCATTCGGGATGCAGCCTCTAAGAAGGACAGAACTCACAGCTTGTAGCACAGATCTTTACCATGCGCTGATAGTATAGACTGGTTAGGATAGGCATAGGTCTTCAGTTTAATCTAACATAGTGTCGACCCACAGTGAAAATATGTTCAACAGTTCCTAGCTTAATAAAATAGTGTTGTACTATTTCAAGTGTTGGTAGCCTGTATGTGTTACTGCTGAAGTAAACGCAGTCTCCACAGATTCAGAGTACCCAACACATCACTCTGATTTCCTCCCACGGTCCAAAGATGTGCGGGTTAGGTGGATTGGCCATGATAAATTGCCCTTCGTGTTCAAAAAAAAGGTTAAGTGTGTGTTACTGGGTTATGGGATAGGGAGGATACGTGGGCTTGAGTAGGGTGCTCTTTGTAAGGGCCGGTGCAGACCTGATAGGCTGAATGGCCTCCTTCTGCACTGTAAATTCTCTGATCTACGATTGGTGCCTTTATCCATCCCGTACCAGCCTCCTCGAACAGGCGCCGGAATGTGGCGACTAGGGGCTTTTCACAGGAACTTCATTTGAAGCCTACTTGTGACAATAAGCGATTTTCATTTCATTTTTCATCTGCCTCGGCCCTCAGCTCTGGAATTCTCTCTCTGCTTCTCTAATTCGCTTTCCTCCTTTATGGCACTCCTTAAAACCTCTTTGAATGTACAGGTGTGGGGGGTGGGTCAGGGTTTCTGAACTGGCCCACTACATTCTCCTTGGTGGGTCCTTCTGAGGCTGGAAAAACCTGGCCCAAGCTTTTGGTCATCTGATCCAATATCTTCTTCACTGACTCAGTGCCATATTTTGTTTTAAAATGATCCTGTGAAGCATATTATATATGTATAAATTGCAGAAGTGTGTTAAACTGATATTTTGATCTGAAAATATATTATTAAGAACCTTAGAGAAGTCTTAAATCCCATCTCAACAATATTGCAAATCTATTCTTGGTGAGGCACATATGGAAAGCTGGCTGAAGGTTACGCTGAGCTGTGACGAGACAGTGGGAGACTCTGGTGTAACAGAAGAACTCCTAATAATATGAGAAGAGCTGACATGAGTGACTGATAAATGGAAATTGGTTGAAGCACATTTCAAATGTTGCCAAATGCAAACCGACACCCCAACTTCAAGCAAGCCCAAGGGAATTTTTTGACAAAGGCAGCATTTGAAAATTATTGCTTTGCCTTTTTGTCTTTTCCAAGGTTAATGCACATGGGGCATAGCAACATTGAATAGTTCAATGCATTCAAGTGCCTCAGAGCAGATTGTTAGTGACATGCAAATATTTACCCTTTCTCTTCTCACAATCCTTCTGCCCGCCCTTCCTATTTAGAAGGTGATGACTAGTTGTTGATGTATCTTAATCTAATAGTGTCTCTGCCAAATGACAAACATAACATATGAGCCTTGAAAATGGTGCCTGTGACTCAAATTGTGAAAGGTATGACAACTAATGATGATCATATTCTAATTTATACGTCAAGCCGAATTTTGTTGGAACACCAGGGGCCTGATTACGGGCTTAAAAGCCGGGGCAAACCCATCTCAGCAGTTTGGGCAACCTGCTAACTAATTATAATAATAATGATCTTTATTAGTGTTACAAGTAGGCTTACATTAACACTGCAATGAAGTTACTGTGAAAATCAGTTGTCAAGGTTCACATCCCTCTCAAAGAGTGGAGCCTCTCCTCAGGAGCTGCAGGCCAATCAGAGGGCTCAGAACTCTTCAAATTTTCAGCAGTGGCACCAGGAGCGTGGCCATTGCTGGATGTCGCCCGAAACACGCCACCCTCACAACATCATAACTGAGGTTGGGGGACGCCAGGACCTGACTGGCTCAAATAAGGGGATTGATCAAGATAGTGGTTGTCTTGCTACGGGAGCAGCCATTTCCACTGTGGTGACCATACGTGGAGCATAGTGCCTGTTGAGGAGGGAGATTCATCCGCAAGCCCACAGGATGGCCATCGGAGATTACTACAGAGATTCCAAATGGAGCAGGGCCCAGCTTCCATTGTTAAAATGCCTGGAACAGTGGGAAGAGGCCCTCAATTGGTCAATTAAATGGCACAATTCTCCTCCGGGTGGGAGGGCTGTCCTCCACCTCCTGTGCCATTGAAAGAATGCCATAGCAGAGGGAAGACAACAAGCACAACACCTCTGGCACTCCTCAGGAACAGGAACCCTGGCCACTTTTCCCCTCCCTAACCCTAACCCAAGGAGATAGAAGAGATAAATTACAGAAGCAATATTGCAGCCACAATCTAACATTGTACTGAATGAGAATCAAACATGATTCAGATGTGATCTAAGTGGCTCAGCCACTCACTGAATAAACTCACTGATCTAGCAGACATGTGGGGGGTTTTTTTGTCTTTGAGAAGCTACATTAAAGTTTATCTCATGACACTTCAGATCATGTACCTGATATCCATATTAAGGGCTAAAAGGCTTATATTCTCATATGATGTGAGCAGTTTTGATTTAGCTATTTCAAATCGGGAAATTTATGCCCTCAGGGTTTTTCTGGTGAGCTTTATTTAATCAGATAGTAAATTTAATCTCAGGATAATCCTGAGAGATTCCACTAATGCAAAACCGAATTTCATATCTTCTGGAAATTGGACTCAGAAAAAAAATGCAACAATTTAAGTCTTTTTGAAAAAACTGGAACAAATATGCCCTAGATAAGATTTGATAACACAGAGTGTATTTATCAAAGTCCATGTTGTATCTTCTAATACTAAAGATTTACAAGCTTTAGATTACTGGTTAACGAACAAATATTCAGCATCCCAAACTGAAAGGTTATGTCGCATTTTCTGTTTTCATTAATCACATTTCAGCTCCAAGAATCCTTTTTATCTGAACTGATTTGATTTTATTGATGCCAAAGGCAAATATTTCAAATTTATTGATTCAAAAACTAAGTAAGGTTAGTTGATCTTGGTACCAAATCCAGTAGTAAGTTTTATATTTCATCTCTGACAAAGAGTACAGAATATGTGATGCTCAGTACTCCGATATAATACAGAGGTAGTGATTTATTACCATAGGCAGTGGTCCCAATGATCAATTAGACCCCTCTCTCGTGAGAACTGTAACATCTCGCCTCCCCCCACTTTGCTGATCACAGTCAAACCCCTCTTCCCAAAATCATAGTGAGATGCCATCCCCAGATCTCAGTCATAACCCTCTCTGGTCATTGGTAGGTGCCGTCTCACTTGATCACAGTCAGACCGATCATCGCCCCCACCCAGTCACAGACCGCACCTCCCAGTCACAGCACTCCTCCCCGATCACAGATCCCCTCCTCCCAATGCAGCATGATAGCACAGTGGTGATCACAGTTGCTTCACAGCTCCAGGGTCCCGGTTCGATTCCCAGCTTGGGGCATTGTCTGTGCGGAGTCTGGACATTCTCCCCGTGTCTGCGTGGGTTTCGTCCAGGTGCTCTGGTTTCCTCCCACAGGCCAAACATAATAATAATAATTGCTGATTGTCACAATAGGCTTCAATGAAGTTACTGTGAAAAGCGCCTAGTCGTCATATTCCGGCGCCTGTTCGGGGGGGCCGGTACAGGAATTGAACACGCGCTGCTGGAATTGCTATGCATTACAAGCCAGTTTTTTAGCCCACAGTGCAAAACCAGCCCAGATGTGCATAATAGGTGGATTGGCCACTCTAAAATTGCCCTTAGTGTCCAAAAAAAAAAGGTTGGGTGGGGTTACTGGGTTACGGGGATAGGGCGGAGGTGTGGGCTTAGTTCGGATGCTCTTTCCATGGGCTGGTGCAGACCCAATGGGCCGAATGACCTCCTTCTGCACTGTAAATTCTATGATCTTGAAAAATATAATCAGACCTCCTCCCCCGAACACAGTCAGACCCCTCCACCCAATCAGTCAGGCCTCCTCCACTGCTGATCAAAGTTCATTATCCACAGAAGTGGGTCAAAATCCTGGAGCACCCCCTCCAATAGCACTGTGGATGCAGTTGCACCATATGGTCTGCAGCAGTTCAAAAAGGCAGTTCACCACTACGTTCTCAAGGGCAATTAGGGTCTGCCAGCAATGTTCACATCCCTGAAAGAGTCTCTAAGAATGAGAGGCGACTTTGCGTTAAATTCTCCTGTTCTGCCAGTGGTATGAATCATGGCAGGTGGGACCACATAATTGGACGTGAGGCTAAAAGTTGGATACCTGCCCGTGGGTAAACAAGTTACAATCTGGGCTTCCATGGCAACCTAATGGCAGGTTAACTTTCCTGCTGATACATGTCGGGAACAACATTTGCATGCATTATCACGCATGATTCTCACTAATTAAGTGCCACGCCAAAGGGTAATTAGACCGGTCTGATTCATGAGTGGATATGAGATGTGTGCACCTGCCCTCCTGCACTCACAACTTTGAGGTGTGTACAACATTCAAAGCCTACTTGCAATAGCGCCGCGACATCTCTCACTGCTGCCCTGACTCCTGACCCCTGGTCAAGCTGCTCTCTCAGTCCAGGAACTGGTGGAGTTTGCAGGCAGGACTGCATTCTACCAGGCGAGTCCAGAAGAGGGGAGGTGAAGAGGGGAACGGTGAGGAATAGATAAAGTCATGGTGGGCGGGGGGGAAGCAGGCTGTGGGTTTGGAGGAATGAGGCAGGGAGGGATGGAATGGCAAGCACAGGAATGAGTGGCTGTAGGGCACCATGGTGGCGCGATCTCGACCCCGGGTCACTGTCCGAGTGGAGTTTGCACATTCTCCCCATGTCTGCGTGAGTCTCACCCCCACAACCCAAAAATATGTGCAGGGTAGGTGACTTGGCCACGCTAAAGTGCCCCTCAATTGGAAAAGAAGAATTGGGTGCTCTAAATTAGAAAAAAAAGGAATGCGTGACTGTGGGGGAGCTGGAGGCCAGGATAGAAGGGCTGCATGCAGATTATTGAGGGGGAGAGAGGGGAGGTGTGCACAAAGACTCATGACTGGGGGAATGTTAGTCAAAAGGAAATGGAGAGATAAGCATGTATCAGCCATTTTTCCAGGGACTTTGGCAGACGGTTTAGGTTAGAAATTGAACTCAGTCCTGAGGGAGCATGCTCCATGCCAAGGAGGGGAAAGGTCTATCTTTACAATGTCAGTCATGCACAACGTGGTGTGCAGGGCATGGTTAGTCTTTCACACACTGATGTCCTGGGGGTGAGAGGCTTGTTACTGGGCAGCAAATGGTACAGATACTGCCAGGGAGACACCACAATCCTGTAAGTGGGGAACTGGTAGTAGTAGGTGGATAGGGGGAGAGGAGGGATTCAGGTTTTCATGGATGGTTCCCTGTAAGTTACAGTGCGCATAGCCTGAAAAAGGGGATATCCATAGTAATTGGTTCAAGGGGAGGACAGGAACATTGACCATGGTAACTCTAGGCTCCAGGGTTAAAGGTGGAGAGTGACTGAAAGGAAGTGTGCCTGCACATCAGCAGGGGATTACAGGATGATTAGAGGGATGTGAACGGTGATGGGGGCAGGTTGAAAATTGTTCTCAATGTAAATATGCAGCACATCCATGTTGTTAGCCTGACGGAATAATGCAGTTGAAAACAAAATCACCAGGGTGTGTGGGAGGAGTCGATTTCAAGGCACATTTAAGGAGCACCCTAATTTTTTTGGATTGAACACCAAGAGATCATGGCTCAGCTGAAAATGTTACAAAGAGTCAACTGCAAAGTGATTGATTTGGCCACCCTGCTTCATAGTGTGCATTCTTCCAATCAGACATTTGTGCTTGGGGCAACATGTGAGTAGCTCTAATTGACCATATAACTGTTACAGAGGAATCGGAAAAGGGAAGAAGGATCAAATTATTAATGGAGCACAGCAGGAGTGTTAAGATCCTAGACCAGAACCCAACATTTGTTCGGGTATCAGACAAGAACCCCAAACACTTTTTTTTCATTTGTAAAACTGTGGGAAAAGGATACTTCACCCCAGGAGTGATGACTCAGACCAATAGGTATCTTTTATGGGCAGCATGGTAGCATGGTGGTTAGCATAAATGCTGCACAGCTCCAGGGTCCCAGGTTCGATTCCCGGCTGGGTCACTGTCTGTGTGAAGTCTGCACGTTCTCCCCGTGTGTGCGTGGGTTTCCTCAGGGTGCTCCGGTTTCCTTCCACAGTCCAAAGATGTGTGGGTTAGGTGGATTGGCCATGCTAAATTGCCTGTAGTGTCCTAAAATGTAAGGTTAAGGGGGGGGTGGGGTTGTTGGGTTACGGGTGGATACGTGGGTTTGAGTAGAGTGATCATGGCTTGGCACAACATCGAGGGCCGAAGGGCCTGTACTGTTCTATGTTCTAAACTTTAATTTTGTTGGTCGTTCTGGGTGAGTGTGCTTAACACTCAATTTGGCTCTGTTTCTTTACTTAGCTCTGGAGTCGCCAGGTATCGTTAAGCCACAAGTTCAAAGTGAAGTTCAAAGCAATAAAACCATACACCAATTAGTAAGTTCAAACAACTGAGTTTATTATAAGACAATTATAATAACTACCCATGCACATGCTAAAAGGATTAAACTATTCCTACCGCTAAATAAACTAATACTTATCTCAAAAGAACTGCCGGGTCAGGGAACAAGGCCTCTTGCTCTGCTCTGGTCTGCAGATTTCAGGTCGGTATAAGTTAAAAGGGGTCAGGAGTGTCTATCTCTGGTAGCGATCGTTGTGAGACACTTACTTGCTGGTGGCTGCTGTCCGAACCTCTCTCTCTCTCCTTCAGGGTCTTCTTGGCAAAAGCTGGTCGAGGTGCTTGTCCACAGGGGAGGGCTGGTCAAGGAGAGAGGAGGCTGGATGAGAAGAATGAACCATGTGTGGGACCTGTCTTTTATAGGTCCCAGGGATCCGCGCCCCTTTGGGCGGACTTCCTTACCTGCTTGGAATCGATTGGGTCTCTTCCCAATCGATTTGTTTGAATCCCCCCAATACTGAGGCTGTTCCTTAGCTACTTGGCGGGCTTTCAGGCTCTTTGTTTTCGGACCTTGCTGGTGCCTGAGTGTCTGGTATCCTTTACAATGTTGCAGTTGCTTCCCCATTTGTGTCCATTGTCTCTGGAATCGTTCTATTAACATGCTAATTATCCCGGTGATTGCCTCATTAGTATGCGGAACGTTTGTTTCGGTGCTGTCTGCTTTCTTAGCAGACAGATTCCACACCTGCTAGGTGCAGCCTGCTGGCACTGCAAACATTGTCCATTTTATCCTATGCTTTGCGTTCCTCCATTTTGTATTCAGGGAATGGCCAACTTCGGTGGCTACAATTTAAACACAGAATTAACCATACTAACATAAAAGAAAATAATTTTACACTGATCAGTTAAACAGTTCTTAAACACATGGAAAAACTTACTATCTATACCTACTATAAACTTACTACCTATATCTATACCAGCTACTAACTGCAATTTAAAAAAATATAATTTAAAATACCCAATACCTTTTTTTCCAATTATGGGTCAATTTAGCATGGCCAATCCACTTAGCCTGCAGATCTTTGGGTTTGTGAGGGTGAGACCCACGCAGACACAGGGAGAATGTGCAAACTCCGCACGGACAGTGACTCGGGGCGGGATCGAACCACTGGTGACAGTGTGCCTAGCACTGCTACCTCACTCCATGTGGAGTTTGCACATTCTCCCCATGTCTGCGTGGGTCTCACCCCCACAAACCCAAAGATGTTCAAGCTAGGTGAATTAAGGTCTAAACTTTCTTCCACTCACAAATGTGCTATAATTACTAATTGTAACTAATTGCCTCTGTATTATGTAACACATGATTAATGTGGTGACATAATTGAGGCACTTGGGAGATTTTTCCTCACTTTCGGTTGAGACTGAAGCAAACAAAACTTAGGTAATAAATACCGGCAACTCACTGCAGTCCCAAATAATGATAGGCTACTTTTCCTTTTCATGGGGAGAGCAGACTGGTGGTGATTTAACCTCAGGATCACCGCACCTCAGGCGATAGGCAAGGTTGAAGGCGGGGCTTTCATGAATAACCTCACCCGTTACAGGAATTGAACCCGTGCTGTTGGCATCACTCTGCATTATGGATCAGCCACCCAGTAACTGAGCTAAAGCAGCCCCCTTGGCTAACACTGGTTAAGTAGCTGATGGTGTGGCAACCTGGTGATGCTTTTTTAAAAATTTAGAGTACCCAATAATTTTTTCCAATTAAGGGGCAATTTAGTGTGGCCAATCCGCCTATCCTGCACATCTTTGGGTTGAGGGGGTGAAACCCACGCAGGCACTGGGAGAACGTGCAAACTCCACACGGACAGTGACCCTGAGCTGGGATTTGAACCCAGGTCCTCAGCGCTGCAGACAGCAATGCTTACCACTGTGCCACCGTGCTGCCCCCACCTGGTGATCCTTTGTCTTTATTGTGAAGTAAAAGTAAACCCCCCTAAAATACAACAATATCAAAGGCAAAGATGGCGATGAGGATGTTTTTCCAGTGAAATAGCCGGAAAAGAATTAGACCTCAAGGCAAAGATAGATTATTGTGAAACCACTCCATCATCCATCAATATGCAGTAAAACTGTCCCCTTGCCAAGAGTGTGTATTAATTTTAGAAGTGAGAGAAAGCACTCAGGACCATTCTTAAATTATTTTCTACATGACCGTGACCTGGGAGGCGGGAAAAGAGAAACGTTTTTCAACCAGAAGGTCAACTGTTGTGCCAGTCGATTTTCACAATCAATGGGCTCAAAATAAAACTTCAGAGCAAAGCAAAAACAGTGAATAAAGGGGTGGGCTGTAAAAGAACAAGTTATTTATCAAAGCTGGGGGCAATTCCAAGGTATTGCGCACCTCTGCACTTGGCAGGCTGCAGCATCAGATCCTCAAACTCGGAGAGAGAGAGAGAAACTTGCTTTTGGGAAGTAAATGCTCAAAAAGGAAAACGAACTCAGAAGTAAACAAGATTAAGCAGAATTACAGCTATAATCTTCTCATTTTAAAACAGATTGGCGTTTGCAAAAAAAATTATTAAAGCCACAGTCCAACCAAGAAAATACATTTTTTAAAGAAACAACAAAATAAATAAAACAATCTAAATAGGAAGAGAGAAAAAAATTAGAGGGAAGGAAAAGTTAGAAAAAGTGTGACAACCTATGAATTGGTCACTGCAATGGTGGGAAACCGTGGCACTATGGAACCATTCAATGAGACTGTGGAATCATGGAGTTCCTATGAAGAGAAATTCCAGTACTACCTTGCTGCAAACATGATACCGGATGAAATTAGTGATGCGGAGATGCCGGCGTTGGACCAGGGTACGGACAGTCTTACAACACCAGATTAAACCAGTGGGGCTGGTTTAGCTCAGTAGGTGAGACAGGTGTTTTGTGGTGCAAAACAAGGCCAGCAGCAAATGTTCAATTCCTGTACCAGCTGAGAATTCTGAATTCTCCCTCAGTGTACCCAAACAGGCATTGGAATGTGGCGACTAGGGGCTTTTCACAGTAACTTCATTGCAGTGTTAATGAAAGCCTTGTGACAATAAAGATTATTTATTTAAAGTCCAGCATGTTTATTGGAATCACTAGCTTTCAGAGCTCAGACTACTCTCACCTGATGAAGGAGCTGCACTCCAAAAGCTAGTGATGCTAAATAAACCTGTTGGACTTTAAACTGGGATGAAATTAAAGTAGGAAGTTTCTTCAAATAATATAGCATGGAAAACTTTCACCCTATTTCAAAGTCTTGTCCATCCTGCAAAGCCTGGCACAACGGCATACGAGGATTTAAATAAGACCCTTGAAGAACACTTCTGCCCAAATCATTAATCATTGCAGAGAGAAATCAGATTTTATCGACACAGTCAAAAAAAGGGTGAATATATTTCACAATTTGTAACTGTTCTATGGAGGGTAGCCAAAAATGTGAATTTGGATCGACCCTTGAGGACACGCTGTGAGACAGACTTGTGTGCAGATTAAGAAATGAGACAATCCCGAGACGATTGCTGACAAAACACTCTTGAAAACACAAAATTGTTGTTGAAATAGAAGTGTCTATAGAGTTGGTAGCTAAAGAAGCTTCCTAAATTGAAGCTGGCACCAAAATAAACAAGATGATACTGAGAAAAGAAGATCACTCAGTAGTCAAGGTGTGCCCAAGTGGGGCATTTGCCACAGGAAGGTTGGTGTCAAGATACAAAATATAATTATTGTAGCAAGAAAGATCACATATCAAGGGTTTTCTGGGCCTGATAGGATCCTCAAACCTTGATGATGGATAAAAACAAGAAAGTACCCAAATCCATGAAAAAAATCTACAGTAGACCAAAGACAATGAAAACTCCCAGAAAAATACAATGTTCATGGAGATCAAAGAACTAAAACTTGGTGTAATTGATAAGGAAGGGTTCCACAAGGAACCTAAGAAGATGACTGCGATTTTAGATGCACCAAGACCACAGAATATCTCGTCACTGAGATCTTTTTTAAGACTCATCAATTACTATGGAAAATCGATTCCAAATCTCACTGCAATATTAAAACCACTTCAATATTATTATGTACAACACAACAATGTGCTTGGACAAAAGACTGTGAAGTGGCATACGCTGAAGTCAAAAATGTGCTGAAGAAATGTTGACCCTAATTTGAAAATACAATTTGCATGTGACACATCGCCTTATGGGGTGGGTGCAGTTTGCTCAAAAATTGTGAACCAGGAGCCATGCCTTTAAAAAGCCTCTTGACACCTTACAGCAGGCTTCCCCCAATGTTCACAAACGGTCTTTCCTGTTGTTGTTTACACAGCCTTCAGGAACACATCCACCCTGACAGAAATAACAGCTGCATTTAAATGGAGAACTTAACCTCACTTCCTATGGGAACCTGATTGGGAGCCACCGCGTTTCCAATTCCTGGCATTGACCTACTTCGGGGGGTGCAGCGGCAACACCTCCAGCCCAGCCACGCGACTGGGAGATGAAAATTCGGTGCGAATGGACTGACATCAGAATTCAGGATTGCGATGTCGGGAAATAGCCCATCTCACACTTCCCAATTCACCCTAGCCTGCACATCTTTTTGGGTTGTGGGGGTGAGACCCACACAGACACGGGGAGAATGTGCAAATTCCACACAGACAGTGACCCGGGGCCGGAATCGAACTCAGGACCTCAGTGCTGTGAGACAGCAGTGCTAACCACTGTGCCACCGTGCCAAGATACGTGTTAAATGTTTTTAGATTTTAAGGAAACTTTAATCTGGTAAGTAATTGCAAGTGTACAGCCGTCAAACTAATAAACAGTTCAGTGTAGTTTAAAAAATATAATTTTCAAGGATTTAGAGTCAGGTTTCTCATAGATGGCAAACTGGACATGCTTATGAAAAATTAGATATTTTTTGTAATAAACCAAAATTTAACTATTATTGAAACTGCTGTACATTGCTAAATAAATTAATGACTAGTTTTAATGTTAACAAAATCTATCATTTGATTGATTACACTTGTTAATCGAATATCTTACTTTGCTGACTATAACCGTGAGAAAACTAGCTCAATCTTAAGCCCAATTGATGCCGATTTTGCCACTTGCACCAAAGGTAGATATGCAATCCCAACACTTCACTTTTTTTTAATCAGCAGCTTGTTTTTATCGATCAGGGTTCAATGAGCTCAGATCCATGATTTAATGAACTCTTTGTCAGTGTAATGTTAAAAAGGAAAAATTAACTTCAAGTTAGGGTATAAATAATAGAAGAATGTGGACTCAACAAGAAACTAAAGAACAAATTATAGATATAAAATCACGTTAACTGAAATAAATTAATTCATTGTTAATGGTTAGAACCCTTTCAATAATTTAACTGCCTAAAGTTGATGATAATGGAGAAAACAGCGTCATTACGAATGAAAGATATTCTCATATCGTTACTTCCGCATCACTTTGTATATATACACCACAAAGGAATATTTTAAAATGTAAATCCCAATAGTTTATTTCTTCAGTAAAGTTCACCAACAAAAGAAATGCAATATAAGTGCGTTGCGTAAGCCTAAGGGGGCAAGGTGTTGTTAGGGTAGTGTCACTTCAAGCAGTTATCTGCAGACATACATTGATTCCCTCTGTACAGACAGTGCCACAGGTGGCTAGCTATATTGGCCACGTAGCATGCTTGTAGGTGTTGTGGGGCCTTGCTCCATGTAAATCTGTTACCATGTTTCTTTACATTCAACAATGGCTACTTTTCAAAAGTACTTCACTGACTGTAAATTATTTATTGCTCCTCTGAGATTCTGGGTGGAATTTTCCGCAGCGAAGAATAAGTGTGGTGGTGCATGGGAAAGGTGGCATGGTTCCTGTTGGCCGTCATGGTGGGTTACTGCACCGGACTGTCCGCTTTTCAGCGTATTTTGTATGCATGAATGTCACATTCCGTATGTCACATCCTGTCCATCCCGCTGATACCTGACCAGTTCCCACATCTGGGCAACATACTTAAACCACACCCACGCACACAAATACTTTCTGCAGCCCAGGACCTGCTGTGGCAAAAACCATAAAGGTCCAAGATAGAAAAAGCCCACAGCTCTGAAGTTCAGCGACAAGACATGGCGACGGTCCTCCTGTTGGTCAAGGACCGGAGGGAGGTACTTTTTCCCGTGATGGGAGCTGGAAGTCCACCAATTGCACCACAACGGCTTGGGAGGAGGTCAACAGGGTGGTCAGCACCAGCGCCGTATAGAAGATAACCTTCATCCTGTTAAGGAAGAGGTTGAATGATTTCATTCACTCTGCCAGGGTAAGTCGCCCTTCTTTTCACTCTCAACTCACACTCTTACAAGCCCATCAGACATTTACAGGGTTAGCGTCAACAAGAATCTCACACACATACCAGCATGAAGGATATCACCACTGACTCTCTCACACAAACTTTTATACCTTAATCTCTTGCCTGAATCCTGCATAAGTCATGTCCTCAGCCCTTACATGGGTCCAATCAGCACACACAGAATTCGGGCATGCATATCATCTGTTTTGGCATCCGTCCTGCTCCCAGTCTGTTCATGTATCTTTATTCAAGAGAAGATCACCCATGACAACAGGGAAATATCCCAGATCAGTGGGGATGCCTGATCTCTGGCCATTCATCCCCTTTGGATATACCTATGCCAAAGGAGAATTTGACACCCCCAACAAGTTAGTGAGGCCCCATAAACAACTCATTGCTCACCCTCTGAAACTGTGACTGCTTTTAATGTTGGAGACTATGTGGCCACTCACTAATTATCTCTCCTCTCCATAACAGCAAGAAAAGGAACAGTCCTTCTGGCAGCCAGCCCATCACTCCAAAACCCAGAACACCTCAGTTTAGAATTCTGAAGACCCACTAGATGTAGGAAATTGATTTTTAACCATGCACCAATTGCCCTGTCCCGTCTGCCACGTTGCCTGTTGCTGGCACAAGCGGAAATCCCGCCCTATGAGACTCAATTTGTAAAAATTAGTTCTGCCTTTTCAGAGCTAATTTTCCTGACCTTAATCTATTGAAGAAACATAATTCACTGCCTGCAAAGGTCAAGCACAGTGGCAAAGACCGGATTCACTGGCCTTCACCAACTCTTCATGTCATTCCCGAGATTTGGTCGTAGGAGTCCTGAAAGAAATTTAATAACATGTCCTGTTTCCCAGATGTCTGCTCTCCAAAAGATTGGTAGAGGTCTCCAGGAAAGACTAAAGACAAGCAGAAAAATGTTTGCGTTTTATTATAGCAATTAATTAGGTAAGGTAATAGAACGTTAAATTTATTGTGAAGAGAATTGAACATAAAATTAGAGAGGTTATGCTTCAGTTATACATGGCACTGATTAAATCACATCTGATGTGCTGCGTACAGTATTGTTATCCTCATTTAAGGATGTGCATTGGAAGCAGTTCAAAAACAGTTTTGGAGACGAATACCTGGAATGGGAGTGTTGTCTTACGAGGAAAGATAAGACAGGCTAGTCTTTTCTACGCTGGAGTACAGAAGAGAAAGAGCCGAGTTGATTGAAACATAAGGTTTCTGATGGGTCTTGACAGGGTGGATGTGGAGAGGATGTTTCCTCTGTGGGAGAATCTAGAAATAAATATCACTGTTTAAAAATAAAGCGTCGCCCATTTATGATAGAGGTGAGGAGAATTTCTTTCTTTGTATGTGTGTTTATATGTTCCTTTTTTGAAAAATGTAATGAGAGGTGGTAATATATTTAATATTTTTGTATTTATTGTTTTATTCTGTGAAAGAGGCTTGTGTGTTTGTGAGTGTGTGTCAGTGTATGAACATAATTTATTTAAGCTTTTTAAAATTAAATCATGGGTGTGGGCATCACTGGCTGGGCCAGCATTTACTACCCATCCCTAATTTGCCTTGAATGGAATGGCTCGTTGGGCCATTTCAGAGCACATTAAAGAGTCAACCACATTGCTGTGGATCTGGAGTAACGCGTGGGCCAGACTAGGTAAGGATGGTAGGTCTCCTTCCCTAAAGAACATCAGCTTTCCACAACAATTCAAACATCACCAAATGAGGTGTGGAAAACAATTTGCATTAGGAGATGAATGAGGGTTTGGAATTTTAGCTGTTACATTTCAAAGTGGAGTAAAAGGGTTTACAACTTGGAAAAAGATTATTGATAAATTAGTTAAGGTGATTAAGTTTTATTTGAACCGAGGTAGAAATGAAGATCTTTATATTTCGGAGAAGTTATGTTCAAAAAGGCGCTAAGTTCAATGGAATTGAAGATGAATGAGGAAAAGGATGTTCAACAAGAGGTGTGGTGGTGTGGTAGTGGTGATCATGTGAGACCACCTGGGGGTTCGTTTTGAGGAGAAAGACCTGCTAATAATAGCTCTGGACTGGGAGAGGTGGAGTTAATTCTGCTATTAAGTTAATCCAGAAAGGTCTTATGGCTGCAAAAAGCAGTCTTGTGTCTGAAGTTTGGGATTTGAACAGCATTGTGGCAATGAAACGTGAGAGATTGTGTGGTTTGCCTCAAAAGTGTCAGTAGCTTTGCCTTGGGCGTCAAATTACTGAATTTGTATAGTTAAGCATTCATAAGGGATTGATGCCTCAGGGATATTTAGTTCTGAGTCAGGATAAGAGGAGTCTTTTGGAGCGAATTCTAACTGTGTAAATGTAATTTTGTGCACTTAAGTTTTATTTTCTTTTGTTAATGAATATTTGAATTTCATTTTAAAATCCCAAAAGTTCACATTATCACATCACATTTCAGAATTTATGGCTTCCGAATTCAGTAAATTTCTTCTTGTTGTCCGAATAAAAAAAAAGTGTTGTGATATTTGGGCCAAGTTTCCCTTTGGGATTTGGCTTACACAGCAGCTAGCATCTGCTGGATCAAACCATTAATGGTCAATTATTCCTGAATGAATTGAGTCAACTGGGGCCTCTGCACTGCTGATGGAATGCTGCACTCTTACAAATTCAATACTTATATGTACAACTGCTTTTTAGACCTTTAAGACATGCACCGTGTGTTCCAGGTCATCCCTCTGTTCCTGTACAGGAAGAACTTTCTTCAGTGGCACTGAGTGAAAGGGTAGCCATTAAAATTGGCCTTACAAAGTTTTGCCATGGTGTAATTCACGTTTGTGATAGGAGTGAATTTTCTTGCAGAAATAGCAAAATAAGCTGATTTTGCGGGTTTGGGAGACAGACATGACACCCCAATGATTTAATCAGAGCAGTCTGCTACCCAATAATTACTGTGAGTTCTGAACAAATTGGTTGGTTTAGGATTTCAAATTGCCGTGGTCTAGAATTCAATTCCCAACATGACGTTAAAACACTAGCCTTTGGCATTTCTAGAATTCTGATAGAATATATTACACCAGTACTACCTTCTGAAACTTTTGACAGAGTAACGGCATCTTGACCTCATTTCAGTACTGGTCCAATTTGCGTATCTGTGGCACCAGAGATATATAGCTCTAAGGAGGATGAAAATAATGTGTATTTGTCCCTCAGGGAAGCATACTCTTTCTCATCAGCGTTAAAGACCTGATAGACGTTAGTCAAAAGAGGTGTCAGAAAATAAATAAATAGTTACCAAATTACTCCAGAGGGATAGAAGTCATATGTATATTTATAATTTATTACAAAATAAGTGCTGAATTCATTATTCCATTTATATTCTGGCTTTTTCTAAAATGTAATTTCATAACTAAACCATATTCTGGCAGCTATTAATCATATTTCTCTGTGCTGACTGGGTTGGAGGAAGGATTCTTTTATCACAGCATTTTCACAAAATGTTGTTAAAGCACCCATTCCAGCTTTCTAATTTTGGCACCAACCTACGTATATATTAACAAGTACCTGCTCGTAATCCTTCTCTGAAAGAAAAATGGTCACAGTTTTCACTGGTCCTGAATTTACATGTAGGTTTGAGCACAAATCGCATTCTCCTTTGTATGAATAATATGATAGCAAGAAATAGCACAGCACATCCAAAAGGGATTGCTTGCAATACAAAACTGAAGGAATTGCGGAAGGTTAAAAGAGGTGTTTAAATAGATTAGATGAAAACTGTGCCCTACTCATACGATGACAGTGAATTTACATCTGATCCCTCGACACTGCGCCCCCCCAACTCCACCCCCCACATTGTTATCAAGGTAAATGTTTTCCATAACCTCCACAAAACCAAAATTATTTTCTTTTGTAACATTCTAGGCATATAATTTAGTAATTTGATGTTTAACTAAATGTATTACTTCCACAATACAACTGATGAGCAAAGTATAGGATATACCATTTAGTTAACCTTTTTTACTTCAGGTATGATGTAGCCTTCTGTGTGGCAAAGGATCTACTTCCACCAGCCGTCTGATAGATGCTAGCAATGGGGCTGAAGGGTTCTAATTTTGGTTAGAAGCATGGAATTTCGCAGCTGAGGAGTCCATGCAGCCTGTCAGGTCTATGGCAGTTCTTTGAAAGAGCTGTATAATTGACACCTTCTCATCTCTTTTGCCTTCACCCTGACAACTATGCCTTCAGATGATTTTTTTGGGAGAAGCAGGCACAGTTTATTTTGCTCCAAAAAAAAAAAGGTTATGAGGAAGAAGCTGTGGTGTACTAGGTAGGAAAAGCTGGCAGTTCATATTTGTGGCTGACTGTTATTTGAAAGTCAATCAACAAGATGTCAATGCAGATAGCCTGCCATTGTCACACTAATATTCACTCTGCAGGGATGGAGCTTTGTGAATATTCTCACAATTGTGTTGCAATCAAAACTATATCCTTATTTTTGTAGGAGTTAATAATTCTGAACATATGATTTAGGAGCAGGAGTAGGCCACTCGGCCCTTCGAGCCTGCTCCACCATTCAATAAGATGGTGGCCGATCTGACTGTAACCGCAACACCATATTCCTGCCTATCGCTGATAACCTTTCACCCTGCCTTGTTGATCAAGAATTGAAGCCTGTATCAGCATTTGGTTTCCTATTACTCTGTTAGAATAGAGCACCTACAAAAGATTTAGCACATGAAGACGTGACGGGCATACATCTATCTGCAGAACTGATTAAATCTACTCATGCCATGTAGATTTCATCCTACTTACGAAGTGGGAATGACCCATTGGAGGGGAGGTCTTGTGGGACAGAGGTAGTGTCTTTGCCTCTCAACCAGAAGTTCTGGGTTCAAGTCCCACTCCTGAACTTGATGGCTAAGGAAGTGCGTTCACAATGTGGCCAAGCAGGTTGGGTATCAATCTATGGATCCTTCTAACATAGGCCATAGCCTACGCAAAAAGAGCGCTTGTTTTTCCTGGCAACCATGTGGTGGAAAATAAATTATGTTTTGTGGCCCTAACTCACTTCCAAACTCCCTAATTCTGAATTTAATGGGAGGCAGTGGGCAGGTGACTCCAAGGAAACAGGTTGAACCGATATTCATTATCATTCTGCATTTGAAATTTAAATTCTCAAAGTTCCTGCTGTGAGGCAGGAAGTGGAGGAAAATGTTGCTGACGCTCGGAGGAGATGTCGAGGGCTACTATGCCAGTTGCCTAACTGGTTGCTGACTGGAAGTGATGGACCTTCATGGTCATAAAGCAAAAATAGCGATAAAAGCAAATGACTGTGGATGCTGGAATCTGAAACAAAAACAGAAAATACTGGACAATCTCAGCAGGTCTGACAGCATCTGTGCAGAGAAAAGGGAGCTAATGTATTTATACTGGATGACTCTGTCATATATAGTCATTACTTCTGCCGCGCGGCATGGTGGCACAGTGGTTAGCATTGTTGCTTCACAGCTCTAGGGTTCCCGTTTGAATCCCAGGTTGGTTCACTCTAAATATGGAGTGTGCACATTCTCCCTATGTCTGCATTAATGTAAGCTTACTTGTGACAATAAAAAATATTATTATTATTTTTCACTTTGTAACAAAGGAGCATACTCTTCAAAATTAAAGCTGGAAAAACTCACACAAGACATTGCCAAGGAGGTTGACAACATGAGCTGCTCGATTGTCAAGGAGGTTGACAACATGAGCTGCTTGCAATATTTTGTATTGGCTCAGATTAGCATAATTTCCCAAGGGATGACTAAAAGATACTGTTATATTCCAGAGCTGTAATATGTATATATTACTAATTTGTCTTGCCGAGTTATATTTAACTTGATGGCAAACAGTCAAAGTCTTCCAGTTGATGACAAATTATTTATTGAGTAACAAAATAATATACTTGTGAGTTCTTTTATTTTAATACTTTAAAAAAAAAATTAGAGTACCCAATTATTTTTTCTCCAATTAAGGGGCAATTTAGCATGGCCAATCCACCTAACCTGCATATCTTTGGGATGTGGGGCTGAAACCCATGCAGACATGGGGAGAATGTACAAACTCCACACGGACAGTGACCCAGGGCCGGGATTTGAACCCGGGTCCTCAGCGTCGCAGTCTCAGTGCTAAACACTGCACCACATGCCACCCTCTAGATTAGATTAAATTAACAATTAATATAATATACTACACTCTGGCTGGTCACTTCTATCCTCTATAGCTGCAATGTACACACACTAACACTAAGGAAGAGTGGGAAACTCCTTATATAGTTCCTGTTAGTGTTGCCATCTAGTGATCAGATCATCTGAGTGTACTGACTGCACATTAACTCATCATGTATTGACAGATATAGAGATCACTACATCCCCCTTTTCTGTGTTACATTTTTCTACATAACGATAAATAAAATTGTACATAAGAAATGAAGTATTCTGTCATGCACAGTACATCAGTTATGAATCGATCAGTCAAATGTTCATAAGTTCAAACAATTCAGATTTCTTCTTCGCCTAGTTGATCTTCTTAATTTGTTTGGAGAAGTCAACACTTAATGTTCTTCTGTTCACTTACAACAGGTTGTTTGATATTCACATGCTGACTTAAAGATTGATTTAAATTCAAAGTTGGAAAGACAGGTTGATGAATGTGCACTTTCAAAAGGCCACGCCTTTTGCTTCTAATCAGTCCATCTTCTGCAGTTTTGATTATGTTGGAGCGTGGTGATATTTGCCTAATAACCATAGCAGTATCAGACCATCTTCCATCAGGCTGTCTGATTCTAACAATGTCATCCGCTGTTAGAGGTTTCAATGGTTTTGTGTGCATATCATAATAATTTTGTTGTTTTTCACGTTGCTGTTGAATTCTTATCAGCACATCCAGTTGATCTGGATCACCAACATGAATTTTCGGTAGAGCCGCTCTAATTTCACAACTGTACAACATTTGAGCTGAAGATAAACCTGAGTTTAACAGAGAGGCTCTGTATGATAGTAAAGCCAAGTAAAAATCCGATTGCGAATCCCATGCTTTGCTTAACAATTGCTTCACAATGTGCACACCTTTCTCCACTTTTCAGTTTGATTGAGGAAAACGGGGACTTGATGTAATATGGTTAAAGTTATATGTTCCTAAAAATTCCACCCACTCCCAGCATGCAAAGCACAGACCATTATTTGACATAACAGTTTGCGGATGCCATATCTCGCAAATATTTTCTCACACGCATTGATCACTGCTGTCGAGGTGAAATGAAATGATAATCGCTTATTGTCACAAATAGGCTTCAAATAAAGTTACTGTGAAAAGCCCCTAGTCGCCACATTCCAGCGCCTGTTTGGGGAGGTTGGTACGGGAATTGAACCGGCGCTGCTGGCCTTGTTCTGCTTTACAAGCCAGCTGTTTAGCACACTGTGCTAAACCAGCCCCTAACATGAGATCAGGTAGTCTCATCACTTCCGGAAAGTTGGAATAATAATCAATGATAAGAACATAGTCTTTTCCACTTGCATCGAAAAAGTTAATGCCTACTTTCACCCATGGTGACGCAGCAATGTCATGTTGTCGTGTTTGTTTACATTGTGCCGGTTGATGCCGTTGACACGTCGAACACAACATTATCATCTCTGCGATGTCTTTGTTTATTCTCGGCCAATACACAGTTTGTCCAATTCTTTTTCACTTTCGATGCCGAGATGTCCTTCATGAATTTTGCTGAGCATTTCTGACTTGTGATTTGATGGAATAACAATCTTGTCACTTCTTAATAGTATGCCATCTACCACAGTAAGTTCTGCTTGAATACTTTGAAACTGAGGACAGTGTCCTTTTGGCCACCCATGCTGCAGAAACCTCTAAGCAAGGTTACATCTTTTTGTGTTTCATCATGTATCTGCTTCAACTTTTCATCTGATGCAGGAAGTGTAGCTGAGCTTCTACGTCATTGATGGATTCAAACGGTAGATTCTCAGCATTTATAGATCTTGAAAGTATATCTGCAATTACGAGATCTTTGCCAGGAGCATAGATTAATGTGAAATCATACCTCCTCAACTTAATCATCATTCTCTGTAATCTTGGTGTCATGTCATTGAGGCTTTCCTCTGTGGTATTTTCTAGAGGTCGATCATCTGTCTCAACTATGAACTTAGGTAGACCATACACATAGTAATGAAACTTAGTGATGCTTGTTATTAGTCCTAGACATTCTTTTTCTATTTGTGCATACCTAAACCCTGTGTCAGTCATCGTTCTAGAAGCGTATGCTACAGGAATCCAATTTGTCTGGTTGCCTTACTCAAGTAAGACTGCATTAATTGCATCTTGACTTGTGTCTGTCGAGATTTTTGTGTGTTTGCTTGGATCAAAGAAATTTAAACTTGGAGCTTTTCCCAGTGACAGAGGAGCATCACTGAGGGCATTGGCATCATGATGCAGACAATAGGGAGCCGCCAGGACTGGCAGAGCCAGATAATATAGGGGCCTCTGGAGTTTAAGCCAGCTGTCCCTCCATCCCAAGGTGGCCCATGGCACCCTACCATGGCACCGTTTGGGAGGAGGGTTTGTTTGGCGAACCTCGACCTGGAGCCTTCCAACCGGGAGGTGATGGCAGTCTCCAGCTCTGCCGATCCCCCCCTTCCTTACCCCGGTGCTTCTCCAGGTTGGCAGGTGGAACAGGGTGTCATGGCAAGGTGAGTGCCTCCAGCAAGTTGGCTGGGGCCCTTCGGCCCCAGGCCCTCCAGAGGACGCACGCTAGGGGCATTAAAGGCTAAAGGGTGCAGAATGCCATAGGCTGCCTGCACCTTTGATGCGCATCCTGGGGACATAACTGGGGGGGGGGGGGGGATGACAGAACAAGGTCACTGCAAAGCACTGGTGGGGGTGGGGAGGTAGGATATGGGGTGAGGGGGAGGGGGTGCCCGAGGTGGCAGCATCGATAGCTCGGGACAGTTCGTCTTTCAATTGTACATCATCAAAACACGATACAACCAAGACCTGTGAAGCCTCTGTCACGTTATTCCTCAGCAGGGCTGCCATGGTACCTACCGTTCCCCTAGCAGCCCAGTGACAGTGTTGCAAGAAATGGGGACCCCCGAGACATACCACTTGCTGGTGATAGGGGTGAGTGCGCTTCAGCAGAAAGACAGACTATGGCATAGATTGAGGAGCACCAGAGTTTACCTCACAGCGGGTAATCATCATCCTCCTGCCTTGTATATTGACCCGCCAATACAGGCCCATCACCCTGGTTATGTTACACAGACCCTGGGAAAGTAGAACAGGGTGGTCGGAGGGGGGGGGGGGGGGGGGGGGGGGGGGGGGGGGGGGGGATGGTTGAGCGGGCAGGTGAATAGTGGGGTGAAGGGGTGGTGGCTTGGGAGGGGGAGGTGGGATGGGTGGGAAAGGGAAAGGAGGTGAGATGATGGGCAAAGCCCCATCCTATGAGAAGCTGGTGAGGATGATGACTTCCCTGGTCCTCATGCCAAACCCTGCAGAAGATCAGAGGTTGTGGTCACACAAAAGTTGCATGTTCAGGGAGTGGACCCCTTCCTGTTGATAAAGGGCACTCCCTGTTTATTCAGAGTGCACAAGACGACATGCGTGCCATCTATTACCCCCTGGACCTAGGCATCTGGCAACGGCAGAGAATCTTGCTTGCTTGTCAACTTGTTAGGCTTAGTCCAGGTCAAAGTTTATATAATCAGCTGCTCGGTTAAACGTCATCCGTGAATTCACAGATGCACTTGTGGGTTATAGGTTGTGAAATGCCAAACAAGATCCCGCTTGAGCCCTTAAATGAACCCAAAGCACAAACATTCAGGGCTGCAGTGACCTTGACGGCCACCAGGAGTGGGTATCCTTCTCCTCCACGTGGTGCCAAGTCTGCAAAGACATGGCACAGGTGCTGCACTGTCTCCTTGTCCCACATCTCCTTAAATAACCAACGACGTCTGTACATCTTGGACCATTGCTGGCCTCCCCCTCTGGGTCCCTCCCCCGCCTGATGGGTATTTGGGACCTTAGAGTGTGGGGCGGGTCCCTTCACATCGGCTGCCGCGTCGAGCCTCTGTTGACACTGCTGTCGCTGCCTTCTCCAGTGTCTGGCCACCTGGCATGCCACCAGCACCGCAAGTGCAGCTGCCGGGGGGTCCACAATACCATCCATAACATCATCTGTAAAGAATTGGAAAGGTGAGAGCCCAACAATCAGTTATGGCTTATGCCCCAAGATCCTCGAGTCTCCCAAGCCTCCCCAACCTTTATATTGCCCGCCTTTTCTCAGGGTGCCTTCCAACCAGCCGATTGTGCTGTGGGACCCTGCCCAGTACGTGCGTCCCTGTCACAGCAGAGGGCCCTGGGCACTGGGCCCAAGACCCTGCACCCTGGGCCATTGCAGAAACATTATTTGGACTGGACTCAGGTATTCCCCCCTCTCCCCCAGCCCAGATCCACACACTCACTCTCTGGCCGTGACAATATCCTCAGTACTAAGGGGCGGGATTCTCTGACCCCCCGCCGGGTCGGAGAATCACCGGGGGTCGGCGTGAATCCCCCCCCCCCCCCCCCCCCCCCCCCACCGGCCGCCGAATTCTCCGACCCTCCAAAGGTCGGTGAGGTGTGAGACACACCGCCTGCCCTGGAGAATGGCGGGGACCGGCGCGACTCAATGGGCCCCGGGGCTGCCCGAAATATCTGGCCCGCGATGGGCCAAAGTCCCGCTGGTTTTTTGCCGGTCCCACTGGCTTGGATCAGACTAGGGTGCCCCCACGGTGGCCTGGCCCGCAATCGGGTCCCACCAATCGTCGGGCGGGCCTGTGCCGTGGAGGCACTCTTTTACTACCCGTCGGCCATGTCAGCCTCCGCGATGCCCAACGCGTAGGTGACCGCCGCCCTGCGCATGCGCGGGTTATGACGTCAGCAGCCGCTGACGCACCCGCGCATGCGCGGACTCACGCCGGCCAGCGGAGTCCCTTCGGCCCCAGCTGCCATGGCGCAAAAGACCTTCCACGCCGGCCGGCGGGGCGCAAACCACTCCGGCGCCGGCCTAGCCCCTGAAGGTGCGGAGGATTCCGCACCTTTGGGACGGGCCGGCGCCAGAGTGGTTCACGCCACTCCGTCCCGCCAGGACCCCCCGTCCCGCCGGGTACGGGAGAATCCCACCCAAGGTGTTTGATTGTTGGCTGCTGCCTCTGTGGTGTTGACACCTCCAGTATTCAGGTAAAGTGTCCAGACCTCACCACTGATTGGGATGCTAGGCAATAACACTCGCCTGGGATATGGCATGTCAACCAATGGGAAGCTGCTTGAGAGCTGCAAAGTGCTCATGCAACTAACAATCCCTATTCCCTATTAGTAACAGCCTTTAGTTGTGCAGCCAAAGGCTGCCACTGTCAGAAGGTGTTCAAGTGACCTTCTCCATATTACCACAGACAGGGCTTTGTCCTGGGGGTGAATGGTGGGACGGATGGGCAGCAATTGAAGTTGCCCCAGTTCTGAGCACGCACAACTTGGGGCATGGTCTGTTGGACTTGCGGGTGCTTTACCCCTCACCCCCCAGCCCAGAGGCAACCCCCGCACCAATGCTACCCACCACCCCCCCCTACCAGGCCCATCCCACTCTGGGAGCTCCCTCCGCTCCCCACCAAGTACTGGAGCAGCAGCTCAAGAACACCCTGGCGGAATGCCTGATTTCAAAGATGGCTACTCACCTCCTCCGATCCCCTCAGCAGCCATTGTGGTAGCTTCACATTTTCAAGTAGGTATGCTGAAGGGTGCCCGTGCAACTGCTCACTGAGGAGCTGGTTGGATCCCGGGAGGCTGTTAGTTGAGAGTCGAGCCCCTAAACGATATGGAGCTTGGTCTCAACTGCTGTCAATTGGCTTCTTGCAATATCTAGGCAGAATCCGGAACTCGTCAACAGGAGCGTGCCGGTCAGATCAGAAGCTGATTGGCGCCTGGTGTGAATCTCGATTTTAGCCTCTCCCGTGACCTAGCTGGCTGGCATGGATCCGTGCCGGGTGCAACACGGTCTTTAAATCACGGCCAGATTTATTTTTTAATCTTCCAGCCAAAATAGGCAGTTTTGCATTTGCCCATAGTCCACTAATTTGCCAGATCTTTTCCCATTCACTTAACCTATCTGTGTCCCTTTGTACCCTTCTTGTGTCCTCTTCACAATTTACTTTTCTGCCTTTCTGTTTTGTCACAACA
The DNA here is from genome assembly GCF_902713615.1 of Scyliorhinus canicula. Classification (NCBI taxonomy): domain Eukaryota; kingdom Metazoa; phylum Chordata; class Chondrichthyes; order Carcharhiniformes; family Scyliorhinidae; genus Scyliorhinus; species Scyliorhinus canicula. The sequence continues at coordinate 130,264,202 of NC_052155.1, read as the reverse complement.
CGAGCAACAAAGTGTTAAATCAATACAGTGATTTATTTAACTAAGAAGAATGTTATATACAGAAGAGTAAAACATCTGTACTGGTTTCATTCCCTCAACTCCCAAGTTTACTCTGACCAAACCCTGATAGCCAGCTCCATGCCTAAACACACAATAAGCTGACATTTGTGCCCTCTGTCCCCAGAGGCCCCAATTGGTCACATGGCCCTCGATGTATTGCCCCTTAAAGAGGCCAAGCTACCATATTCTTCCCTCATTAAGTTCCTTTACAGATCCCTGAAATACAAAAACAGAAAGACTTTGAGTTACAATTATATACAGTCAAAGAGAGTTACAGTAAGAGAGCTCAAAGCAAAGTTCATAAGGTAAATCTATCAGGTGACTTCCTAACTCTTGCTGAATGCCTAAACCTGGCAACTGACTTCTCCAGACTGGAGGGGCGCGATTCTCCCGAGTTACGAAAAATCGGGAAGCTGGCGTCAAAAACGGGCGCGTTTGACACCAGCCTCCGCCCCCCCGACCGGGAACCGATTCTGCTCCCCGGTCGGGGCTAGCATCGCGCGGCCGTGAACTCCGGCATCGCGGGCTTACCGAATTTCGGTAAGCCCGCTAGCCAAAGTTAGCGACGGCTGACGCGTCAGATGACGTCAGCCGCGCATGCGCGGATTGGACGACTCCAACCCGCATATGCGTGGATGACGTCATCACGCATATGCGTGAAACCCGCGCATGCGCGGGCCGGTATGCCCCTCAGCCGCCCCGCGAATGGATCCAGCGGGGCGGCGGAGGGAGAAAGAGTGCGTGGGGTAAGTACCCGCTGCCCGCGATCGGTGCCCACCGATCGCGGGCCCATGGCACCCTTGGCACGGCCGTGGTACGGCCGTGCCAATCGGTGCCATGGTTCCCCAGATCGGGACTTTACAGCCGTTTTTACGAGCGGTCAGACCAGGTGTATTTTACGTTCATAAAAACGGCCATAAAGGCCTTGGAAATCGGCCCATCGGCCAGGGGAGAATCGCTGCTCGCCGTAAAAAAACGGCGAGCAGCGATTCGTGTCGGGGGCAGCCGTGGGGGGGGGGGGGGGGGGGGGAATAGCGGGAGGGCGTCGGACCAGCGTGTCCGTTAAAATTTACGCCGCCCGCTATTCTCCGATTTTTCGTAAGTCCGGAGAATTGCGCCCGAGGTTTCTGAGTCTACAGCAAGGGCGGGCAAATTGGTAGAGTCTGAAGTAGGGACAGTACTGACTTCCTCTGCAACTCCTTTGGCGGCCCCTGATGATTCCCCTTGATAAGGTCTTAATTCTAACACCACCGTCTCTCAGCAAATGGCCCAATTGCGGGGACGATGGTTTCTCTCCTTCTCGAATGATTAATACGTTTTCTAACTTCACGGCCTCTAGATCTATTACATAGGATACTGGCCCAGTCCTGGCAACAATTTCCCCAGGTGCCATTCTGATCCTCCACCAAAGTTCCACACATCCATTAAATCTTCTGTTTGAAATGACCTGTCCTTCTTGGCTGTATGGTGGTGGCCAACCAGTGAGGTTTAGTTAGCCTCCACCCTCCCCGACAAATTTGGAAAAATTAGATTAGCTGAGTACTGAGGTGCCTGCCCATTAACAGCTCAGCCGGGGTGACCCCAGTGGTGATATGCAGGGTATTGGAAGAGTGCGAGAAGTCCTCTAAATGAAGGAGTAGTGGCTGATTAGATTTTTTCTTCATGGATGTTTCAAAAGTTTGGACTGCTCTTCCAACCAATTGGTTTTTCTTACGTGCTGGATTCCTTCTTTGATGCACGCTAACTCTCTCAGGAAAACCTTGTAGTATTTTCATAGAAGCTCCTGAAAAACCCTATTGGTGATGCTGAATATTTCAGCCAATTTAACTTTATTTTCTTCAGCCAATCCCGCCCCATGAGACTTGGCCATTTCCCCTTCACAACGGTCAAAGGCAGCTGGGATGACTGCTATTTGTACGATACTGGCATGGATACCGTCTCCAATATCTTCAGTGCCTCCCCAGTACAGGCGGCTCAGGTGGCCGATGTACTGCTGGGAGTCACAGACTGCAGCACTCCCTGCAGATATTTAGATGTTTGCTCACCCACTGTTGTGGCATCCGCCATATGTATCAACCTCCATTCTATGTGGTCGGTGTTGACAACAAGAACAATTGCATTGTGGGGTGTTTCATTTAATCTCACCACATTAAGTGTGTATACTTCCCATCAGGGTCTTCCTCGAGCTTGTTCACTGGAGTCACTGAAAATTGTGGGGGGAACTTGGAGTAGTCTGTCTGATTCTACATTTGGCTTATATATGGGGCTGGATTCTCCAATTTTGAAACCATGGGCGGAATTCTCTGACCCCCCCGCAGGGTCGGGGAATTGCCCGGTGACAGCGTAAATCCCGCCCCCGCCGTGGCTGCAATTCTCCGCCACCCGGGGATCGGCGGGAGTGGGAATCACGCCCCGCTAATCGGCTTGTCCCCTGCGGTGATTCTCCGGCCCGTGATGGGCCGAAGTCCCACCGCTGACAGGCCAATCCCGCCGACGTGGTTTAAACCACCTCTTGTGCCGGTGGGATTGGCAGCGCAAGCGTGCCCCCGGGGTTCTGGGGGGGTGGCGTGTGGCGATCGGACCCCGGGGTGTGCCCCCACGGTGGCCTGGCCCGCGATCGGGGCCCACCGATTGGCGGGCGGGCCAGTGCCGTGGTGGCACTCTTTTTCTTCCGCCGCCGCCATGGCATCCACCATGGCGGAGGCGGAAGAGACCCCCTTGACCGTGCATGCACCGGTGGTGACGTCAGCAGCCGCTGATGCACCGGAGCATGCGCAAACCAGCGAAGTTCTTGCGGCCAGCCCCGACGCCGGCTGCCGTAGCGCCAAAGGCCGTTGGCGCCAGTTTTGGCCCCGGCCGGCGAAGCGGAAACCACTCCGGCGCGGGCCTAGCCCCTAAAGGTGCGTAGAATTCCGCACCTTTGGGATGGCCCGACGCCGGAGTGGTTGGCACACTCTGCTACGCCGGGACCCCCCGCCCCACCGGGTAGGGGACAATCCCGGCCCATGTCTGGAGAATGTGTCTAGTCCTACGATGAAAAAATCTGTGAGGCCCCAGCACTGATCCTCCGACTGGTGAGGGTCGAGCAGCCGCGCCACGTAAAACACATGGCATTCACAAAATAAATGGCCGTAGAATTGCCAGGCCCATGGCCATGCATGCGCACGGCGATAACCTGCAACGGTTGCGCCATACAACGTGGTACCGGCCGTGCGCGGACCCCACCTGCAAATGGTGTCCTCTGAACACCCTCTCGCCACCCCCGGACAACCGCTCACCAGTCCCCCCAGCCCTCTCTGAAGCCACCCGGCCAGCAGCATGGCTCCCTCCCTGACTATGAGTCATCAGGAACGCGGCCCATCAGTGACAGAGTATCGGAGGAGGGCCTTCTGGTAACGTCCTGAAGTCGTCCCAACGGTGTGCAGCGTATCTTCCATTGATGGCATTTTGGAGGGGGCGGAGCATCCGAAAGCAGTCTCCAATTCGGTCTTCAAAAGGGATTCTCCGCCTGATTGCAGATTACAAAATTGGTGTTGGCAAGCAGAGAATCCCGCCCATGGCCTTTTTTCAAATTACATTTGAAAGAAATGAATTCCTTCCATTTGCATCTATCTTGACCTCTAATCCTTGAGACTGCCAATCACTTTTCTTTTTCTCTGGCACCGCTGCTCCCTTGCTTTAGGAACTTCGAGTGGTCACTAGTTCCCTTCATAATTGGCTCACCTCGCTGTGGTAGTATGACTAGACGTATTACGGTACCTAGGAGTGTGAGCTGCTATTGGTGGAGAAGGTTCGCTGCCCATTGGCCCAAGTGCTGCTTTCCCATTGGCCAGGATGAAGGTAGCTCCGCCCACAAAGCAGAGTATAAAAACCCGTGTTTCCCAGCAGCCACCGTTCTTTCTGTACTCAAGCTGCTGGGCACACTTCTTGTAGATTAAAGCCTTCGCTTCGGACTACTCCTTCGTTTTCTGTGGTCATTGATTGCGAATCACTCGCTTTGCACGCATTTTGCTCAGCACTTTCAGTTACTTGAGCCAGCTCAACTGCTTTGTTTAAGTATATCTTGGTTTCTGCCAGCAACTTCTGAATATTTATGTAAATCGGTCGGGCAGCATGTCACTGAGAGAAGTATCAAATTCACAATATTCCAATATCTGTCAAAATCTGGCTATAAAAACGGATATAATTTCTCCAGGATTTCTAATGGCTGTATGAAATTTATAAAGCTGCAAAACAATAAAGGATCATGAATTGTAATGGTCCCTCACTAGTTGTGTCAATTGATCGAGGACTTGGAGCCCAGAGCCTCCAGAGATATTCAGCTTTGCACAAGGTTATTATTGTGGGCCATTAATTGTAAGTAATATTACTTTCTGTTTATCTTTTGCTGTGATGTCATGGGCAGCAAAAGAGTATAATAGAGTAATCTTTATTGTCACAAGTACACTTAACATTGACACTGCAATGAATTTATTGTGAAAAACCCCTAGTCGCCACATTCCGATGCCTGTTTGGGTTCACTGAGGGAGTCCATTCAGAATTTCCAAATTACCTAACACCACGGGCGCGATTCTCCCAAAACGGGAGAAATCGTAAGGCTGGCGTCAAACCCGGGCGGGTTTGACGCCAGCGCGCCCCTTCCCGACCGGGAACTGATTCTGGTCCCCGGTCGGGGCTAGCAGCCTGACGCCGCAAGCTCCGGCATCACGGGCTTAACGAATTTGCCAGAGTCATATGACGTCAGCCGCGCATGCGCGGATTGGAAGACTCCAACCCGCACATGCGCGGATGACGTCATCGTGTATTTGCGCGAAACCCGCGCATGCGCAGGCCAGGATGCCCCTCAGCCGCCCCGTGAATGGATACTGCGGGGCGGCAGAAGGAGAAATTGTGCGCGGGCATCGGGCCCGCTGCCCGCGATCGGTGCCCACCGATCGCGGGCCCATGGCACCCTTGGCACGGCCGTGGTACTGCCGTGCCAATCGGTGCCATGGTTATAAAAAGCGAGTTGTTCCCGCCGTTTTTACGAACGGCCAGACCAGGTCTGTTTGCCGTTCGTAAAAACAGCGTAAAGGGCTGGGACTTCGGCCCATCTATCAGCTGTGTCGGGAGTTGGGCGGGGGGGGGGGAGAATAGCGGGAGGGAGGGAAAAATGTCGGGAAGGCCCTCCCGCTATTCTCCGACCCGTCGTGGGGGGCGCCCCACGTCTTTCAGGACTTGTGGGAGGAAACCGGATCACCCGGAGGAAACCCATGCAGTTACTGGGCGAAAGTGCAGACTCTGCACAGACAGTGACCCAAACCGGGAATCAAACCTGGGACTCTGATGCAATGAGGCAACAGTGCTAACCACTGTGCTACCGTGCAGTCCATTATCAAATTATTAAAGCCTTTCGACATATTGGCCCCAACTTTCAACCCCAGATCAAATGGACAATTTTCCCAAATAATGGCTCAGCTGTTCGACTGCTGACAATCTTTGACTTTTCAGGACTTTGAAAGGCCACTATTTCCCCACTTTCAATTTTTAACGACTCTCCTTCAACTGGATTGATTTATTCTCATCACCAATGTTGTATTGCAAGGCAATCAACGAAGCAGTGCTACATCACAACAATGATTTATTTTTGCTTGAAAAACTTTATTGTACAGAACAGTACAACTCCTACACAGATCTAGCCCCGTCGACACTCAAGCTCACTGACCAAACCCCAACAGCCAAGACTACGCCGAAACACCTGTTGCCTACTATTGTGCGCTTCACCCCCATAGGCTCTGGGCAGGTTACACAGACTATGAAGGATTTCCCCTTAAAGGGACCACACTTACACACTTTCTTTGTGTCAATAGCAGATTTGGCCAATAGCAGATACCGCCCGGTGGCCCTGATGTCAGTTGTAATGAAGTGCTTCGAGAGTCTGATCATACGCATCACCTCCATACTCCCGGAACGCCTTGACCCACTTCAATTTGCATACCGTCGCAACCGGCCCACATCAAACGCCATTTCCCTGGCCCTACACTCATCCCTAGAGCATCTCGAAAACAAGAACTCCGACATCAGACTCCTATTTATTGACTACAGCTCCGCTTTCAACACCATAATCCTAGCCAAGCTCATATCAAAGCTCCAAAACCTAGGACTTGGCTCTCCACTCTGCAACTGGATCCTCGATTTTCTGACCAACAGACCACAATCAGTAAGAATGAGCACCAACACCTCCTCCACAATAGTCCTCAATACCGGTGCCCCGCAAGGCTGCGTACTTAGCCCCCTACTCTACTCCCTGTACACACATGACTGCATGGCAAAACTTGGTTCCAACTCCATCTACAAGTTTGCTGACGATACGACCTTAGTGGGCCGGATCTCGAATAACGACGAGTCAGAATACAGGAGGGAGATAGAGAACCTGGTGGAGTGGTGCAGCGACAACAATCTCTCCCTCAATGACAGCAAAACTAAAGAGCTGGTCATTGACTTCAGGAAGCAAATTACTGTCCACACCCCTGTCAGCATCAACGGGGCTGAGGTGGAGATGGTTAGCAGTTTCAAATTCCTAGGGGTGCACATCACCAAAAATCTGTCCTGGTCCACTCACGTTGATGCTATCGCCAAGAAAGCACAACAGCGCCTATACTTCCTCAGGAAACTAAGGAAATTCGGCATGTCCACGTTAACCCTCACCAACTTTTACAGATGCACCATAGAAAGCATCCTATCGGGCTGCATCACAGCCTGGTATAGCAACTGCTCGGCCCAGGACCGCAAGGAACTTCAGAGAGTCGTGAATACCGCCCAGTCCATCACACGAACCTGCCTCCCATCCATGGACTCCATCTACACCTCCCGCTGCCTGTGGAAAGCGGGCAGCATAATCAAGGATCCCTCCCATCCGGCTTACTCACTTTTCCAACTTCTTCCATCGGGCAGGAGATACAGAAGTCTGAGAACACACACGAACAGACTCAAAAACAGCTTCTTCCCCACTGTCACCAGACTCCTAAATGAACCACTTATTGACTGACCTCAACGCCCTGCATGCTTCACCCGATGCCAATGCTTATGTAGTTACATTGTATATTTTGTGTTGCCCTATTATGTATTTTCTTGTATTTTCTTGAATTTTGTTTAATTCCCTTTTCTTCCCAAGTACTGAATGACCTATTGAGCTGCTTGCAGAAAAATACTTTTCACTGTACCTCGGTACACGTGACAATAAACAAATCCAATCCAATCCAATCCAAATTGGCAACCATCCCTGCAATCCCTTCATCCAAGTCACTTATATAAATTGTAAACTGTTGAGGTCCCAGCACTGATCATTGTAGCACACCGCTCAGAACATCTTGCCAACCTGAAAATTCCCATTTATGGCTACTATCGGTTTCCTGTTAGCCAGCCAATCTTCTGTTCAAATCCACATACCTTCCACCCATATAAAGCTCAATCTGCTAGAATGAATGAAGGCATCTAATAGGGTGAGAATAAGGCTCCAGTACATCTTTTGTCGAGTCTTTAGTATGAACGAAGTTACTAAATAATGCTTAAATGTATTATTGAGACTCACTTTGCTATGCAACTTCCAGATGCCAAGGCAGTGCTGAACATGAGCTTTGGAAGCTCTTGAAATGAAAATCGCTTATTATCACAAGTAGGCTTCAAATAAAGTTACTGTGAAAAGCCACTAGTCGCCACATTCCAGCACCTGTTTGGGGAGGCTGGTATGGGAATTGACCCCGCGCTGCTGGCCTTGTTCCGCTTTACAAGCCAGCTGTTTAGCCCACTGTGCTAAACCAGCCCCTATGAAGGGTGAAGACTGATGAAGACAAGACAAGTGAAGCAAGATTATGACTACTCTTTCTGAGATTGATGTTCATCATTTCGAAGCTGAGGATAGCAAAGAAGGTATTCATGTCTATTCTCCATCAAAGGGAAAGGTGAAGTGGGCTTGTGAGAGCATATTTTCATCATCAGCCTAGAACCTTGGCACTAGGGGGTCTCACGGGCATGTCTGTTATATCTGGCCCATGTAACGACGCCTTCTTGTGTGGCATCAACATCTCCTTCTTCAATGTCACCTTTTCCTTCAAAGGAGATGCGCAGCAACTCCATCACTCCATGTGGCAATTCATCCCCACTTTGGACCATCATGGAATCATAGAATTTGCAGTGCAGAAGGAGGCCATTCGACCTAGCAAGTCTGCACTGGCCCTTGGAAAGAACACACTACTTAAACCCACACCTCCACCCTATCCCCGTAACCCAGTAATGCCACATAACCTTTTGGACACTAAGGAGCAATTTAGCATGACCAATGCACCTACCCTGCACATCTTTGGACATTGGAGGAAACTGGAGCACCCGGTGGAAACCCATGCAGATATGGGGAGAAAAGTGCAGACTCCACACAGACAGTGACGCAAGCCGGGAATCGAACCTGGGACCTGGAGCTGTAAACCGTGTCGCCCTTCAGGTTGTATAAAGCAAAGCAAACCATGGTGACATGGGTCTGAGGAGAGTACTGGGGACTACTGCTTGACTGGTCTAGACATCGGAAGCGCATGTTTAACATGGTATGGTCTGTTCAATCAAGAAAAATGTTCCAGAATGAGACACATTACATTGTATTTCTTTGCTGAAGTACTCTGAGGCCACCAAAAGGGCATTACTGTCTTTTGCAGGTAGACATTATCACAGAAGAGCCAATCCTGAATGCACTGAGGTCCCTCGAAGAACTCTTGCACCTGCAAGTGACTCAAGATGTAAGAATATCTGAACTGCCATGTTACCTTTTACAACCTTCATAATCTACTTTTGATGATCACGGATTAGCTGCACATTGAGGGAGTGGAAGCCTTTTCTTTTGATAAAATTTTAATGGCTTCTGCCAGGGAGTTCTTAAAGCCAAATGTGTGCATTCGATAACATTATGAACCTGTGGGAAGCCAAAGATCACTGCAAATTCCACCATTCTGGCAGCCTGGCTGTCTTCATCTGGGGAGAACTGGACATAATTCTGTGCCTTACTGAATAACGCATTGGTGCCATCTCATATGCATTTACGAGTGAAAGATTGCAATATTCCCCAGTGGAGCCCTGGAACGAACCACTTGCAAAAAAGTTCAATGCCTCACTCCCCCTGAGAGCCACTGGCAATGGATGGCCTCCCAATGCCTGCGGCATCAGATCCTTCTGCAGAATGTTGCAGATGTGAGCTCTTGACAAGTGAAGACGTCTGCGGCACTGTCTCTTGCTCATCTGCAAGAACGAGCAGTGTCTTTGGTATACCTCGGGTTGTGCCAAATACATTCATAGAATTGGTCTCTTCACCTCAGCGTCTGGGTCTTGTTGGGGTCTTCTGGCAAATCGCAGAGTGAGGCACTTCCCTATGCCCTGCTTGATGCGATGGTCCCTTCTTCTCCCCCTCAGTTGAATGAAAGCCATGAAGAAAGCATGACGATTTATAATTAGTGCCTACTGCCTACATTCTGCACTCCCCATGTGTCTGCAAGAAAATAGTTGAGAGATATGATTACCCTGCAACGATCACCCTCCATTACCCAGTTAGGGAGTCATTGTGTTGAGGCTGTCCTCATTCCAGGAACTCTGTCCCCAAGGTGCTCATTTGTGAATGAATGATGACTTAAGGGCCTCATTCTGCATCCACTGATATTAACCCAACTGCAGACGGAGCTGCCACTGGAGCAGTGCATGATCTATAGTTTCAACATTGGGAAGGGTGCGGGTTGTCCCACTGAGAGCCCACCCCTGCCTTTTCTACCCCTCTCTTCATGACCCACACCCTGCAAAATCCCTCCTGACATTACCTATCTCTGGCCTGGGGTGCTCTGGGATTCTGGGATGCTGAAACTTGTTTTTCTGTGGCAACAGCCACACCTCCCCTGTGGCACAGATGAGCACAAATGTTGCTGGCCTCTGAATGGCTGGCAACTCTCAGTGGGGGAGACTTCTGCTCCCGGGTTCTTGTACCAGGTGAAGGCCTGCCGCAGGCCTCAACACTGCCTATTTGGCTTAAGATTCAGTGGGTCTTCCCGAAACCAGCAGATTAGATCTCACTCCAGCTCTGCTGCTGGCAGGTGAGGTTCCCCAGTGCCTTCTCATGCCTGCGTGGGTGTCACCCCCACAACTCAAGTGCAGAGTAGGTGAATTGGCCACGCTAAATTGCCCCTTAATTTAAAAAAAATAATAGGGTACTAAATTTAAAAAAAATAGAATCCAAGTAGTAGCATAACTCTTTTAATCTGAATCAAATCTCCTCTGCGGGATTCTCCGGTCTGCCGGCCACATTATCCGGTGTGGCGCACCCCCGCCAGCAGTGGGATTCCTTGATCCTGCAGCCGGCCAATTGGGCTTCCGATTGTGGCCACCCCACGCCGTTGCGAAATTTGCGGGCAAGGGTGTGCTGCCGGAGAACCGGAGGATCCCGCCAACAGAGAATTCCGCTTCGTACCTTCAACCCTTATACTAAGTAGTTCTCCATATTTTTCAAAGTTAAAGTCAGACACAAATTGTTCAGCTGATTTATTTAAAAGCGAGTGATATGTAATAGACATGACTTAGAAGCAGATAACATGGGGAATACTCTGCAAGTTATGGCTCCACACTTTCTTATGAGAGCTTAACATCATAAACGCATAACAAACAATTTACTACTTGCTGTAAAAATAACCTTTTCCTTTTGTTCCACAGCTACACAGCACGGTAGCATTGTGGATAGCACAATCTCTTCACAGCTCCAGGGTCCCAGGTTCAATTCCGGCTCGGGTCACTGTCTGTGCGGAGTCTGCACATCCTCCCCGTGTGTGCGTGGGTTTCCTCCGGGTGCTCCGGTTTCCTCCCACAGTCCAAAGATGTGCAGGTTAGGTGGATTGGCCATGATAAATTGCCCCTAGTGCCCAAAATTGCCCTTAGTGTTGGTTGGGGTTACTGGGTTATGGGGATAGGGTGGAGGTGTTAACCTTGGGTAGGGTGCTCTTTCCAGGAGCCGGTGCAGACTCGATGGACCGAATGACTTCCTTCTGCACTGTAAAGTCTATGTAATTCTATGTAAATACACATCCAGTTTGCAAACCATCCAGTTGCCTGAATTTTAGCTGCTGTACACTGTGCCTCAACACTGGCAAGTATCAAGTACTTGTAAATCAGTGTCCAGATCATACATCTCATTTTTCATGTTCGCCAGATAGCAGCAACGTTTAAGAATCTCATTGCACTTTTCACAATGAAGTTCCAACTGTTTGTTAGTTGGGTTTTTAATTCTGCATTTTGGCAACAGTTCTGATTCGCCAGCAACTCCTTTTCCTGTTTAAGGTGTTTTTTCAAAATACTTCATGGAGACTTCGGTGCTTGAAGGTCATCAGGTTTTAACTGAAGATCGACGTTTGTGGCATTTTCTTCTATCAGTTTCTGATTTAAGTTTCAAAATCCTCATTCAAGTGCTCTACTTCCTGTGATGAATCCTCAATTGTTCTCATCAATTCTTGTTTTTCATCTTTCGTGCGTGAAAGTTGGTTCTCCAAGCTCATCAGATTTTCCTTCAGTCACTCATTGTGGTCAACACCACTGGTAACACACAACGCGTATTACAGTACTGCCACTGTATTACAGGTACAACAGTAAATCCAAGCCTGCTGGCTCCTCCCAGCAGGCACCATATAAAAGTGTATGCTCTCCTGTGCTGCTCCCATTCTGGTTCCAGCAGCAGGTGGCTCAACATCTTAAGCAATAAAGCCTCAATAGTTTCACCATTTTCGTCTCGTGGTTATTGATGGTGCATCAATTTATTGCACAAGATTTTTAAAAGATGAACATATTGATCAAGCCTAATCACCAAGAGCTGAACACTCACACAGCCAATGCCACGCCCACCTTCGAGCATTGGCTAGCCTGCTTTGAACGATACCTCGGAGCAGCCACTGAAGAACTCTCAGACCCACAGAAGCTCCAGGTCCTCTACTCACAGGTGAGCCCACAAGACTTCCCCTCATCCGTGATGCGCCCGCCTACACAGAAGAAATGGCGCTACGAAAGGGACTGTCTGTGAATCAAGTATATGCCAGGCACCCCCAGGGGAGTCTCAGGACGATTTCTTGTGGGCTCTATGGATACTCGGTCGGAACTGTAACTGCCAGGCAGTTTCGGCAGTCCAACACACCAAACTACTAATCAGAGAGGCTTATGTCACGGGCATTAAGTCTACTTACGTTCGCCAGCAGCTATTGGAAGGGGGTACGCTTGACCTTGCAGAGACTGTACAGCTTGCTAACTCCCTAGAGGTGGCCTACCGTAATCTGGAGGCCTACACCTCCGACCGCGCGGCACCCTCGTGGGCATCGTAAGCCCCACCAGCTGCCGACCCGAGTACACCGCAAGCCTGCGCCGTGCAGCAGCCAGCCAACTCCAGAGAGAGCCCAAATGTTACTTTTGTGCCCAGAGCAAACATCCCAGGCAGCGCTGCCCGGAGCGGAGCGCGACCTGCAACGGGTGTGGGAAGAAGGGCCAATTCGTTACCGTTTGCTAAGCCCAGTCAGTCGCCGCTGTTTCCAGGCCCAGCATCGTTACACCCCCCACTTGTGATCCGGGGCGCCGCCATCTTCTCCACCACAAGCCATGTGCGGCCCGTGGATGCCACCATCTTTGATGCCGTCTGCCATGTGCGCCCCGTGGGCGCTGCTATCTTCAGCACCATCTTGGACTGTGCTTCAGGACCCATGCTTGTCTGGCCATTCGCGGACCACTGATACCACCGCTAAGCAGCCTGGGACCTCCCAACATCTTCTGCAGTTCGCCTCCATCACCCTTGATCAGCCTCGGCCCCACAACCTCGCGACCGCTACGACGATGATAAAGATCAATGGGCACGAGACGACCTGCCTCTTTGACTCTGGGAGCACAGAGAGTTTCATCCACCCTGCTACAGTAAGGCGCTTCTCCCTCCCGGTACTCCCCGTCACCCAGAAAATCTCCCTGGCCTCCGGATCCCATTCCGTGCAAACCCGGGGCATCGCGACCCTCACCATTCAGGGCGTGGAGTATAGCAACTTCAGGCTCTACATCCTCCCCCATCTCTGCGCTGCCCTGTTAGTAGGTCTCGATTTTCAATACCACCTCCAAAGCCCTACTCTGAAATTCGGCTGACTCCTGCCCCCCTCACCGTCTGCGGCCTCACGACCCTTAAGATCAACCCGCCTTCACTTTTTGCAAACCTCACCCCGGACTGTAAGCCCGTCGCCACTAAGAGCAGACGGTACAGTGCCCAAGACAGGACCTTTATCAAATCGGACGTCCAACGGCTTCTGCGGGAGGGGGTCATTGAGGCCAGTAACAGCCCTTGGAGAGCTCAAGTGGAGGTAGTGAAGACTGGGGAGAAGCACTGGATGGTCGTTGACTACAGTCAGACCATCAGCCGGTACACGTAGCTCGACGCGTACCCCACCCCACGCATATCTGACATGGTCAATCAGATTGCGTAGTATCGAGTCTTCTCCACAGTTGACTTGAAGTCCGCCTATCACCAGCTTCCCATCTGCCTGGAGGACTGCCAGTACACTGCGTTCAAAGCAGATGCCGCCTCTATCATTTCCTTCAAGTTCCCTTCGGCGTCACCAATGGGGTCTCGGTCTTCCAGCGAGAGATGGACCGAATGGTTGACCAGTACGGGCTACGGGCCACCTTCCCATACCTAGATAACGTCACCATCTTCGGCCACGATCAGCAGGACCATGACGCAAACCTCCAAAAAGTCCTCCATACCGACAAACTCCTTAACCTCACCTAAAATAAGGAGAAATGCGTGTTCCGCACCAACTGCTTAGCCATCCTTGGCTACGTGGTGGAAAATGGAGTCCTAGGGCCTTACCCCGACCGCATGCGCCCCCTCCTGGAAATCCCCCTCCCCTATTGCCCCAAGGCCCTGCAACGATGCCTGGGGTTTTTCTCATATTAAGCCCAGTGGGTCCCTAATTATGCGGACAAGGCCCACCCACTCATCAAGTCCACAGGTTTTCCCCTGACGGCTGAGGCCCGCCCGCCCTTCAACCACATCAAGGCAGACATCGCCAAGGCCATGATGCACATGGTCGACGAGTCCGTCCCCTTCCAGGTGGAGAGCGATGCATTGGACCCAGCTCTGGCCACCACCCTCAACCAGGCGGGCAGATCCGTGGCTTTCTTTTCTGCACCCTCCATGCCTCCGAAATTCAGCACTCTGTCAAAAAGGAGGCCCAAGCCATTGTGGAAGCTGTGTGACATTGGCTGCATTACCTAGCAGGCAGGAGATTCACTCTCCTCACTGACCAACGGTCGGTTGCCTTCATGTTTAACAATACACAGCGGGGCAAAATCAAATCTTGAGGTGGAGGATCGAGCTCTCCACCTATAACTTTGAGATCTTGCCTGGGGAAGCTCAATGACCCGCTAGATGCCCTACCCCTCGGTACATGTGCCAGCGCACAAGTGGACTGACTCCGGGCTCTCCACAATGACCTCTGCCACCCGGGGGTCACCCGGTTCTTCCATTTTATCAAGGCCCGCAACCTGCCCTACTTCATCGAGGAGGTCAGGACTGTGACCAGGGACTACCCAGTCTGCGTGGAGTGCAAGCCGCACTTCTACCGGCCAGATAAAGCGCACCTGGTGAAGGCCTCCCGCCCCTTTGAGCGCCTCAGCATGGACTTCAAAGGGCCCCTCACCTCCAACGACCTGGACTTCCTCAATGTCATTGATGAGTACTCCCGTTTCCCATTCGCCATCCCATGCCCCGACATGACTTCTGCCACTGTCATCAAGGCCCTGCACAGCATCTTCACCTTGTTTGGTTTCCCCACCTACATCCATAGAGAACGGGGTTCCTCCTTTATGAGCGACGAGTTGCGTCAATTCCTGCTAAGCAAGGGCATCACCTTGAGCAGGACAACCAGCTACAACCCCCGGGGAAACGGGCAGGTGGAGAGGGAGAACGGGACGGTCTGGAAGGCCGTCCTGCTGGCCCTTCGGTCTAGGAATCTCCCGGTCTCCCGCTGGCAGGAGGTCCTCCACGACGTGCTCCACTACTAATGTGACCCCTCACGAACGTGTGTTTGCCTTCCCTAGGGGGTGCACCTCCGGGGTCTCACTCACAACATGGCTGACTGTTCCTGGGCCCGTCCTCCTCCGGAAGCATGTGAGGAACCATAAATCGGATCCCCTGGTTGAGAAAGTCCACCTCCTCCATGCAAACCCACAGTACGACTACATGGCACACCCCGACGGGCGACAGGAAACAGTCTCCCTCCGGGACCTGGCACCCGCAGGGTCCCCACCCACAACCCCCGACCTGGTACCATTTTTCCCACCCCCGTTTTCCTCCCCTGCCCCTGCGCCGTTCACCATCCCACCAGCAACCCTCACCATAGCCCCCATCCCAGCAGCATCCACCCCCTCACCGGATCCACTACGGGGTGACGAAGCAGAGGACAACACGCTCCCGGAGTCGCAGGTGACCAGATCGGCGGCCACACCACCACCAGGACTGTGGCGATCGCAGCGGAGGGTCAAAGCCCCCGACAGACTCAACCTGTAACGTTGTTCTTCACCCCCACGGACTCTTTTTTTAAACAAGGGGTGAATGTAATAAACACCACTGGTAACACACTACGCGTATTACGGTACTGCCACTGTATTACAGGTACCACAGCAAATCCCAGCCTGCAGGCTCCTCCCAGCAGGCACCGTATAACAGTGTATGCTCTCCTGCGCTGCTCCCATTCTGGTTCCAGCTGCAGGAGGCACAACATCTTGTACAATAAAGCCTCAATAGTTTCACCATTTTCATCTCATGGTTATTGATGGTGCATCACTCATTAGCAAAAAGATCTGCAGCTTTGCAAGAGCACTTTTTGGAGTTTGGTAGTATCAGCATGATTAAACACCTGCTGCAATAGTGATTGCCATATTACTGTCTCCACTAACTAAATTGTTACCCAGAATTAAAGCTACCCCTTGAATTGGTGACCTCGGAATAATTCCCACCATAAAAATTCCATTTACGAAGCCACTTCATAAGTCACTTTGCACCAGGGAACAGGTTTACAAATTCCGTGAATATCCCCTATCAATACCTTTTCCTTCATCAAATTATCTTGAACACAAATTGAATCATTAGCCAACAACAATGACAGATCTGCCCCTGTATCTCTCAAAATGTTAATTTGTTTACTTATTTTGTTGGATAAATAGAACATAGAACAGTACAGCACAGAACAGGCCCTTCGGCCCTCGATGTTGTGCCGAGCAATGATCACCCTACTTAAACCCACGTAACCCGTAACCCAACAATCCCCCCATTAACCTTACACTACGGGCAATCCACCTAACCCGCACATCTTTGGACTGTGGGAGGAAACCGGAGCACCCGGAGGAAACCCACGCACACACGGGGAGGACGTGCAGACTCCACACAGACAGTGACCCAGCCGGGAATCGAACCTGGGACCCTGGAGCTGTGAAGCATTGATGCTAACCACCATGCTACCGTGAGGCCCCTATATAGAACAGTACAGCACAGAACAGGCCCTTCGGCCCTCGATGTTGTGCCGAGCAATGATCACCCTACTTAAACCCACGTAACCCGTATACCCGTAACCCAACAATCCCCCCATTAACCTTACACTACGGGCAATTTAGCATGGCCAATCCACCTAACCCGCACATCTTTGGACTGTGGGAGGAAACCAGAGCACCCGGAGGAAACCCACGCACACACAGGGAGGACGTGCAGACTCCACACAGACAGTGACCCAGCCGGGAATCGAACCTGGGACCCTGGAGCTGTGAAGCATTGATGCTAACCACCATGCTACCGTGAGGCCCCGTATAAGGAAATACTTCTCTTTTTGAGAAAAAACATTTAGAACTTCCAATGGCCTGACTCTTTTTAGCAGTAGTCAAAGAAGAATTCTCTGAACTACCCTGAACCATGTCCCACTTTTTTTGAGGGAACATATTTCATCTGTATCACTGCTGCATTTTTAAAACACATTTTTTATTCTGTTACAGCCTTTTCTGTGGATTCTTTAAGTGTTCCTATTACTGCCATTGGTTTACCATTCAGTCTCCATAAATGGGTTTTGAGGTGCCCTGTCTTATGGCAATAAAAGCCTTCTGGCTCAATTTCGCCCTTTTATTCTGTATAATTTTTTTGACTGCAACATTTTCTGCCTTCTCCATAAAGCGAGACTATTTCCTGTTCCTCCAGTTTCCATTTTGATTCACATATAACAATTTCCCCACATGTAACTGTTTGGGTGAGATATCAAAGGTATGAGGTAAAATTGCCATTCCTCAGATCTCTACCACTTGAGGCTCAGCTAAATACATCTTAGTATTTACTGGAAAGCTATTTCGGAATTCTTCTGTAATCCGAATTTCTCTCACTTCTCAAATATTTTCTTCAACTTCAGCGCTCAAGACCACTGATTCCCAAACCGTGTCTTATTGCCTGACAAATTCTATAAATGTCTGATTAGGTTTCGTTCTTATGGTCCTAAACTCTCATTGACAAGCTTCAAGGACAAGCTCATAAGTATTATCTTTTTAACCAATTCATAGCCTGCAGATTGCTCTTCTAACAGACAAGTGTACACATTCATAGCTGTACCTGACAGGATATTTTGGAACATTAAGGCCCAAGCACCTTTTATTTTCAAATTAGGCAAAATATCTTTCCACTCCACCCTCTGCAAATTGAGGCACAAAATGATAATTTTTAGTTTAATTAACATTCTCAGTGGAATCAGACTCACCCTCTAAGCTGCTGTCACTTTTTTCTTCCTCTATTCTAAGCTACATCTTAGATCTTTCTCCTTTTGGACCTCAAGCTCAAGCTTTTGTATTTCCATTTTTAAAAATCTTTCTTTTTCTTTCTCCTTTTTTCCTAATTTGAGATTATTTTTAAAATGATCTTTCTCTCTCTTTTTCCTCCAATTCGATTTTTTTTGTCTCTTTTTTATCTCCACCTGCTTAATTTGCAGCTGACATTTTGCAAATTCTAACTGTGAGACATGGGTAATTAATTTATTCATATTACCCTTACGAGATCCTGCTTTTATTCCTTCATTGAATTTATCTGCTAACTCTCTTAGTTTAATCTCAATTAAAGACTTGAAATGATCCAATGCTATCTCTTCCACTCCCAGAAAAGTCTTAGCAAAAGTCCAAATCATTTTTGAGTTCCAACAAGTGTAATATACTTCAGAGCAAATCCTGCTCCTATGCCTGGCATGTCCATGCTGTGGAGATACCAATGTTGGACTGGGGATGGGCATCTTAAGAAGTCTTACAATACCAGGTTAAAGTCCACCAGGTTTATTTGGAATCCCTAGCTTTCCAAGCGTAACTCCTTCATCAGCTGACTCCGAAAGCTAGTGATGCCAAATAAGCATGTTGGACTTTAGCATGTCTACGTACTCGTTTCTTTAAGGATTCACAGATCCCATGAAATTGAAGTATTTTAAAATCCCATTAACTTTGTCACAATTCCAGCTGATGTTTACGATTGGAAAAATCATATCCCAAAGTGAAACCTGGCTTGACAAATGCTGAGTTTTATTTCTTTTTAGAAAATGTGGAGGTAGGTTACTAAACACATTCACTGGAGTCTGCTGTTGAACTTATAACAAAAAGATTTATCCAACAAGAAAATGAATTATATTACACCCGACAAAACAGTTGGAAAGATCTCAATACTAACACAAGAAACTGCATCAGATTCACAATTCCTTCACCCCAACTATATCTTTATAGACACAGACAAATTAGAAAGATAAAACAATTTACCACATCTGTCTTATACTCTAGCATTCAGGGTACGTATGTGTTACCAACTGGAGAACTGTGATTAGACTCACCACACTCCAAAGCAAGTGACAAATGAGACCGAAACAGGTTCAGTGGATTTCTCAATAACCCACCCAGAAGCTTGACACAATATTTTCAACTACTCTCACTGAAACTCTGTTTTTCTCACCAGGGTTTCCAATATCCTCTTTTGAGTAACGCACCTTGGAATTCTCTCCAAATGTCACTCCCACGTGGTTGACTTCAACAATGGTTTTGATCTTGCCTTTTGAGACTCCTTTTCACTGTGGACCATGAACTTTGACCTTGGCAAGCAGAACACCACTGCTGCAAAAGGGTACCTTTGTCTTTATGGCCCTCAGCATGGAGTCAGCAATCTTTGGCTGCTCTCTTCAATTTTCAGAGCTTCTCTCGAGCCCATTTTGCTTCACGTCTGCTCCTCGTAGCTCGCCCTCTTTAATTCAGAGCCTATTGCCTTGTTCCTTTTTCTCAACATTACTTAAAAGGATCTTTTTCTGATCTCTGTCCTTACCCCTGACCAAGGGCCTTCTTCTGTGGCCTGATCTGCCCCATTCCTGGGTTTTCGGTCTTTTTCTCTGTTTAAGACTATCTCTCTGCCCCCTCCCTGGGTCCTACTCTCTGTTACATCTTCTCTGCAATGGTGCTCCTCTTCAGGTCATCTGATTTCCAGTTTGCGACATTTCACTTCTTTTCCTTCTGCTCACATGTGCTGGGCCGGTCCTGAGCCGGAAGATGTGAAAATCGATGATCTGCACATGTCCAGCCCTTTTCCAGCTGGTGCATGCACAGAAATCCTGAGGCCTTCCAAAAACTGTGGTTCCCAAACTCTGAACTCCTGATCTAAACTCAAAGTGAGTATTGGAGTTAGTGAGAATATAAAATTGAAAAATGTACAGATCAATCACTGTTTCTACTGGAAAGATTCTACTGGCTTTGAATGGAGAGGACGGAAAAGAGCAGATGTTACATCTCCTGTGACTGCATGGAAAGGTGTCATGGGAAGTAGAGTGAATGTTGTTGGTTACTGAGAAGTGGACCGGGGAATCATGGAGGGAATGGACCCCTCAGACTGATGTTCGGGTGGGGTGTGATGTGTATTTGCTTCGTTGTGATATAATACCATGACAGAAATGTGGAAGATCATCCACTGAAACTAGAGAATGTGGGTTGGAAAATCAAGAGGAATGTGATGGGCATGATAGCTGGCGCTGTCAACCATGGTGGGAGGGAATTCCCAGCTAAGGAAAAACAAAGATATCTCGGAAGTGCTACTGTTAAGATTGCATCATCAGAACATAACAAAGGTGGAGGAACTGGGAGATACTCACTCAGTACAATTGTCTTACATAACGGTATGAGATAATGAGCATGACATGCTGCCCCATATCAATGGCATGATTTCCTTCACAATTCCTGACCCAAATGCTAAACGTCTAGGGCTAAGAAATATTTTTCCTTGGTGATTTTAATTGAAGAATCTGAACAGTTTCCTTTGTGTTTTTCTCTCTGTCTCCCTGTATTCAGAAGCACAAAGGGACTTTAGAGTCCTTGACATGATTCTCTTAAGGTTAATGTGCGGATTTAGTCGGCCGTTAAGAAGGCAAAATGCAATGTTAGCATTCATGTCAAGAGTGCTAGAATACAAGACCAGGGAGGTACTTCTGGGGCTATATAAGGCTCTGGTCAGACCCCATTTGGAGTATTATGAGCTGTTTTGGGCCCCATCCTTGAGGAAGGATGTGCTGGCCTTGGAAATAGTCCAGAGGAGGTTCACAAGAATGATCCCTGGAATGAAGAGCTTGACAGATGAGGAACGGTTGAGGACTCTGGGTGGTACTCGTTGGAGTTTACAGGGGTGAGGAGAAATCTTATTGAAACTTACAGGATACTGCGAGGCCTGGATAGAGTGGACGTGGAGAGGTTGTTTTCACTTGTAGGAAAAACTAGAAGCAGAGGACACAATCTCAGACTAAAGGGATGATCCTTTAAAACAGAGATGAGGAGGAATTTCTTCAGCCAGAGGGTGGTGAATCTGGGGAACTCTTTGCCGCAGAAGGCTGTGGAGACCAAATCACTGAGTGTCTTTAAGACAGAGATAGATAGGTTCTTGGTTAATAAGCAGATCAGAGGTTATGGGGAGAAGGAAGGAGAATGGGGATGTGAAAAATATCAGCCATGATTGAATGGTGAAGCAGACTCGATGGGCCACGTGGCCTAATTCTGGTCCTATGTCTTATGTTCTATGGTCTTATAACCTGAAAGTATACGGCTGACACCCCCACCCTCAGGCAAATATCCAATCAACAATGCTTGTTCATATTTATTAATTACCAAGAAAAGCTAATTATTTGCAATTTGGGGGAAATTTAGTATCTACCTGTTGTCTCAGTGAACCTTTCCAAAATTATCTGGACCTATCCCTGATTCTATTGGTGTGTATGGTCCCTCAAAAGGTAGAGCAGAATTTGAAGCCAAAGTCACTGGGCGGCACGATAGAACAGTGGTTAGCACTGTTGCTTCGCAGCGCCAGGGTCCCAGGTTCAATTCCGGCTTGGGTCACTGTCTGTGCAGAGTATGCAAATTTTTCCCGTGTCTGTGTGGGTTTCATCCAGGTGCTCCAGTTTCCTCTCACAAGTTCCGAAAGACTTGCTTGTTAGATGAATTGGACATTCTGAATTCTCCCTGACTTGTACCTGGAACGTGGCCACTCGGAGCTTTTCATAGTAACTTCATTGCAGTATTAATGTAAGCCGATTTGTGACAATAATAAAGGTTATTACTATAATGGTCTATACTTTTACAACCTGTAGCAATTTGCCATAAACCAACATTTGGAGATTGTCCAAGCCATTGTCCTTATTTCTCTGGGCATGAAGAAAAGTCTTGTGTAAACTTCTTTTAGGTTGCTGCAGAAGTTCTACGTGCTGTAACTGAAGTGATAGTTGTGTCAAAGTACTCCAATCAGGTCTCACAGCGTGAGCAAAACATGGCACGCTTTAACAGATAGAGTAATAGGGAATTACTGACAGAGAACAAAATCACAAAATGAATCAACATCATTATTCAGCAATGACTTTAAGACTTCTAGAATGAAACTTCAGGATAGAGTTATTTGCAGTCAAGCAGAAAAGTCAAAAAGTAAATAAACTCTAAGAATCTAATTAAAATATCAATACTCGTGAGACAAATCATACAGGGAAAGAGCTGACAAAGTGTGTTTAACTACATGTGTGTGTTTAACTACATGTATACTGAAATGAAGGTAAGCTCGTCATTTGAGACTGGCTTGAACATGTATATTATGTTACAAATATACACAATGACAATGAACAAAAAATTACTTTACCGAAGTCTGAGATGAGATAAAGACACAGAAATTTCTGGAGGCTTGATACAGGGGGTGTAAATAGTGGTGTAGAACCAAATTACCCTTCATCCATCCTGACTCCAGCTGAAGACCTGCCCTCCATGTCCTGGACAGAGTCGATTGCACATCTAGTGTGAACTGACAGTATTTGTAATCTGAAACGCCCTTCCCATCCCTTCTACAACAGAACAATGATTTGTAGCTCCCCCCAAAATCCTCCCATCCCTGAAGGACAAAATAGTCAAAGTTAAACAGGCAGCATGGTAGCACAAGGGGACAACACTGTGGCTTCACAGCGCCAGGGTACAAGGTCCAATTCCCCGCTGGGTCACTGTCTGTGCGGAGTCTGCACGGTCTCTCCCGTGTCTGCGTGGGTTTCCACCGGTGCTCCGATTTCCTCCTACAGTCCAAAGATGTGTAGGTTCTGTGGATTGGCCATGATCAATTGCCCAAAAAGGTTAGGAGAGGTTATTGGGTTACAGGGATAGGGTGGAAGTGAGGGCTTAGGTGGGTTGGTGCTAACTCAATGGGCTGAATGGCCTCATTCTGCACTGTATGTTCTATGTAAACACAGATTCTTTTGATGACTTGGAGCCTTTAGAAATCTTAAAATGTCGGACACTAAAATCTTGATTTCTGCTACTGAAGTGGATAGCTTGAGTCAGGGGCTTTCTGCCTCAGTACAAAGACCTGTGATTGTCACAATCTTTGCTCTGGGGCAATGGATGCAGTATAGATCCGAGCAGCTGACACAAGAAGTAGGATTTAGGCAGTTACAGGGCAGCCAAATGTCAAGGTGGACCTTTTAGAAAGCCAACCTTGGTTCTCTGGGACTTCATCCAGTTGTATTAAAGGTTGCCGGGCCCTATATCTCTGAACCCTCACAAACCCTCATCTCCCACTCACTTCTCAAATCCTCTTATAGTTATCTCATGCCAACCCATGTTCCCAACTAACTAATGGCCCTCATAACCCCCATGCCACCTCAGGGCTATTCCATGCCTTTTCACCCAATATGCAGTATGGGCTGTACCACTGAACCATATAACAACAATAGCATGTGTGGAATTACTCACAAACACCCATTCACAATTATTTTGAAAAATAAACTGCAGTTCCTACAACCCTATGAAAATGTCAATCATTCAGACCATTAAAGTATCATCAGAAATAGGATCAAATACTTCACTAAATATTGAGACATTGACAAAAGAGATCACAGAAAGAACACTATTACAGTCATTTAAAGATGTCAATCGAGCAAAGAAAAATTCTCTCCAGCTGTGAAAGCAGAATACATCATTAAGAAAGTATTTTTAATGAGTCTAGGTCCTCAAGCCTAGCATTTATAAATAGGTCATACACTTCTTCTGAAAGAGCTGTTAAACCTGTCCTCACTGATCTAGTAAATTAGAATGATGTCTCCAAAACAAGTGCAGCAAGATCAATTCCAAGTTTGTCAGAACAATCCTTCACTGCTGATTCCTGCCTCCATGATGAAAAATCAGCCCTCACTGTACAATGGTATAATAAGATTCATTGAACAGATTGCCATCAGGTATCAATTATCCCCACTCTAAAATCAGTCTTTTGGAAGACACCCCTTGTTACTTTTATCGATGACCACAAGATGTTTTTTTCTAATCATTGGCTCATCCCCATTCCCCTTCTCCTTGTTCCCTTCCATTCCTTAAGTTCTGTCCCCCTGCCTTCCTCTTATATTCTCCTCCCTCAGTCCCACTACTGCCTCTTATCTCCTGCCCTTTGAGCTCTGTCTCTTCCCATTCTTTTGCTCATTTTCCTCTTTCTCTTTTCCCTTGTTCCTTCCTCTTAATCTCCTCGCTCTCTTCCTCCCCTGCTGCTGAGCCCTCATTCCCTCATTTACTTCTTATCCTCCCATTGTTTTCTCTTCTGTTTGCCTTCCTCTCCTCCTTTACCTTTCTTGCCTCCCCTTCTCTCCCCTACTCCATCCTCTTTTCCCTGCCTGTGCCCATCCAACCTGCTCCATCACTTATACTTCCTATCCTTCCTCATATTCCTCTTGCTCTCACTTTCCGCTCTGCCTCTCCGGTATTGGTACTACTCTGTCACACATTCCAACACCACTGCCCTGTAAAAATTCAACATGGGCCTTGACTGCCTTTGTGCAATGCTATGGAAATTGACTCATCACTAAAAATACAACTTTTAATCACAAAAACAAGCAAAATTTGATCCGGCTAAATTGAATTGCAGCACAAAATGTTTGCACTGCATCACTTTAGGCTCATTACTTATGCAGTTAGAGGTTTCCCGATGTGTTACATGGCAGGGCAGGCTGGATGACGCAGGCACCATATTTGAAAGGTGCACAGGCATCAACTTCATTGTCACTCTGTCACCATGGAAAGAAGAGATGGCTTGGTAATCCCAGGGAGCTCCTGCCCCAGATTCATCCCTTGATTTTCTGTTCAATGCAGTGGAGACGAGAAGGGATGACAAGTACCCCAAGAATGGAAGGAAGAGGCTGAACTGTATGACCAACCCTGCAAGGGAGGAAGTCACCAGGATAATCAGTGCCCATGGCCTCAACCAGAGGACCGCCCTGCAGTGCCGGAAGAAGGTGAATGACAACATCCGCGCCGCCAAGGTCAGTGAACCCTCAACTGCTCGCATTCACCTCACTGAATGGTAAAGGGGGCATGGGCCTCTATGGCAAGGGCAACCTATGTACAGAGGAGTTGCTCAGCATGATAATGTGAGGCCTAAAAGCCCCACTGCAGTCCTTCTAGTCTGCTGATGGAGATGCCACTCCGGTCCTCAGACCCTTCCACATTGAGAGCTCAGATGCTGTTTGGGAGGAGGGCTGGGGGAAGGAGGTTAAACATGGAGTGCACCAGCAAATGCCACTAATGATATGCCTCTATGAGCTTATTCCTACTATTTGTATTGGCTCATGCCAGAGAAAGGGCAAAACAATTTACAGAAAGGAAGGGAGATCAGCAGAAATAGGAATTCAAGGCGTGTGTTCAAATCAATGATACAGAAATACATTTGAAGTCTTAGAGGGAGTTTAATGAGTTGAAAGAACGACCAGAGTCTCCTATTTGTATCCTGGCCATGCAATGGATTGATTAAGGATGTGAACATTAAGAAGGTTAATGCGTGGCTGCAGAATTGATGCAAGAAGGAAGGGTTAGTTGTCTTAGAACAGTGAAGTGATTTCTCAAACCAGGGAAAGCTATATCAAAGAGCAGTCTTATCATGAATCAAAATGTCACCAATGTGCTTGTGGAGAGGGTAAATAGAGCAATGGAGAAAGTTTTATATGAATAGGATAGTGAATGCCTGAAGTAGGATTGAGAACTAAAAAAAAGTAGAGAATCGCAACAGAAGAAAAAAGCTCAGCTGAAATAATTAGTGAGGAAATATCATCAGAAAAGAAAACAAAAGTAAGAGGCATTGGGATTGTGAGAGATAGAGGAAGAATTGGATTCTCGTAGAAGCTTTCATGATACTGAAATCTCCTAGAGCCGTTTGAAATCCATGAAGTACCATTGAAGCGGAATTGTGGTACTGTTAAAATCAAGGACATTTTTTTTCCCTGTGTCAAAACAAAAAAGTTAAAATTTTGCGTCTCAACAAAAGGGAATATATTTATATTTTGTGTTTTCACGTGTCAAGTCGAGAGACGGCCATGGCTGAAGGCCTCAACAGCTTGTCCTAGTCACGAAGGGACGTGTCCCAGATACAAGTGGACCTTACCGAGGTGCTGTGGAGCATGTCTCAGATGGGAAATGCCGAGGTGCTCCAGAACATGTCCCATTTGCTGATGACAGTCTCCCAGTCTCAGGTGGTCATTGCCGAAGTGCTGAAGACTGTGTCCCAGATGCAGGTGGACATTATCAATGCACGGCAATGTGTAGCCCGGTCACAGAGGGCATCACTGAGGGCATCGGCATCATTGTGCAGACAGTGGGGAGCTGCCAGGGTTGGCAGAGTCGAATTTTGCAGGGGCCTCTGGAGCTCAATCAAGCTGCACCTCCATCCCAAGATGACCTCCAGGGCTCTATGGGCACCGACTAGGAGGACGGCGAGGTGGAGGCCAACCCGGAGTCTCCCCACAAGGAAATAACGGTGGTCACCAGCTCTTCTTTGTCCCCACTACTGATACTGGTGCATTTTGTGGTCAGCGGGCGGAACAGGTTGGACGGCGAGGCATCTGTCATCGGCATGTCAGCCGGGGGCCTTCAGCCCCAGGCCCTCCAGAGGATGCCCACCAGGGGCATCAAAGGCCACAGGACATGGTAAGTAGCAGTTTTCTCCATCTCTGATGTGAATCCTGGACACAACTAGACGCAGTGACAGAGCACAAAGGGTTAAGAAGATTGAGGATCACTGAGAGGACACTGAGGGGGGAAGGGGTGGGGGTGGCACCACCAACAGCTAGGGACAGTTAGGGTCACGATTGCACACCATTAAACACATTAAACTGGAGCCTCTGTCGTGTTATTCTGCACTGTGGGCCATCCTGTACCCACATCTTCCATTTGCCCTCTGTCCGCCTCCAGCCCCAGCCCCTGGGGCATGGTTGTCCTGGATATGCCCCTCCCGCCCAAGGCAGAGCACATGCAGATGATGAGTGTGAGCGCACTGTCAGCAGATAAGACAGGAGTAAGACTATGGCATAGATTTAGGTGCCCCAGAGCTCAGCTTACAGTGGGTTATCTTCACTCTCCTGCCTTGTATATTGAACCGCTGACACAGGCCCATTGCCTTGGACTGATGTAACACAGACCCTGAGAGGGTGGAACAGGGCGATTGGGGGGTGGGGGCAGGGAATGGTTGGGGGATGAGTGAGAAGCGGATTGGGTGTGAGGTGGGTGGGGGGCGGGGGGGGGGGGAACAGTAGGTGGAATGAAACCAGTGGAGAGGGTTAAGAAGATTGAAGAGACCTGAGAGGGCACTGGAGGGGGGAGGGGTGATGACAGTGGCACCACCGGTAGCTAGAGACAGTTACAGTCATGATTGTACACCATTAAATCACGTTAAACCCTGTCATGATATGCAAACATGCAGCTAAGGAACACATAGAATAGGACACGACCAATGAGCAGTCAGGACACTCAGGGGTGGTATCTCACTATAAAAGGGATGAGGCACTCACACCCCGCCTCTTTCCACAGACTAACATCTACAGAGTGAGACAGGGTGTATCCTCAGCATCACACCCCAGCACGTGGCTTAGAGCAAGGCTGGTTCAGTTAGACTGAGTTACTACATTTAGATTAGCAGAGAGTCGAACTCATTGAGAACTGTGCTAATAGTTCAATAAAACACATTGAACTCACTTCAAAGTCTGGAGCATCTTTTACTCAAAACTGCATCAAGTGGCAGCTTGTGTTATTTCAAATTACATAACACAACAAACCCGAGACATGTGAAGCCTCTGTCATGCTATTCTGCACTGTGGTCCGTCCTGCACCCACTCCTCCATTAGTCCTCTGATCCTCCGGGCATGGTCCTCTGGGCATGCTGGACACATTAGACCAGAAGGGGCAGAATTTGGCCACTCGACCCATAGAGTCTGCTCCACCATTCAATCATTGCTGATATTTTTCTCATCCCCATTCTCCTGCCTTCTCCCCATAACCCCTGATCCCCTTGTTGATAAGCCATTTGGACGGTTCTGCTTTCTGAGAATACTGTTTGGTATAATTTCGGCATCAGAAAATTTTCACCGTGTCCTGGAGCACATAATTGAAGGCATCGAAGGTGTATGTGTGTACGTGGATGATGTCATCGTTTGGGGCTCAACTATAAGAGAACACGATGCGAGGTTGCTTAAAGTTCTAACGAGCAGCAGGAGAAATGGGCTGAAGCTCAACAAGCAAAAGTGCCAATTTGGAGTAACTGAGGTCACATTCCTCGGTGACAAGCTCTCATCGCATGGCATTGAACCTGACAAGGACAAAATGCAAGCAATTCTCAACATGCCAAACTACACGGCAAGAAAACCATTTTAAGAGTGATTGGTATGATGAATTTTATAGGGAAATTCATTCCAAACCTGTCAGCAAAAATAACACATCTATATGATCTCCTGCACAAGACAATGGATTTCACTTGGATTGAGCAACATAAGCAAGAGTGGAAGAAGCTCAAGATTTCACAAACCATCACGCCAGTTCTCACATTTTCTGACCCATCTAACCAGATTAAAGTGTCAACAGATGTGTCCAAAGATGGCTGGGGGCAGTTCTTCTGCAACTCGAGCATGAAACTAGTCACGTATGCAACACGATTCCAGACGACTTCAGAGCAGAGGTACGCTCAAATCGAAAAAGAATGTCTGGGTTTAGTTGTTGGCTTGGAGAAAGTCCATGACTACATCTATGGGCTTCCAACTTTCACAGTTGAGA
This sequence comes from Scyliorhinus canicula, assembly GCF_902713615.1. Classification (NCBI taxonomy): domain Eukaryota; kingdom Metazoa; phylum Chordata; class Chondrichthyes; order Carcharhiniformes; family Scyliorhinidae; genus Scyliorhinus; species Scyliorhinus canicula. The sequence goes on along the minus strand of NC_052155.1, from coordinate 130,235,495 downwards.
CAGATCATCGTCCTTTGGTTAACATCATCAAAAGAAATCTCAGCTAGATGTCTCTGCGCATTCAGGGATTGATGATGAAGTTACAATGCTGTGACTTCAATCTTATCTACACGACAAAGTGTTAGTAGTGAAATTGCTGAAGAAGTTGATCTGCATGTCAATATTATTTCCACACTACTACCAGTATGAGATACAAAACTACGTGAGATTCAAGAAGAGACCAGGAAGGATCAAACTCTTCAAGAGGCGATGAGGAACATGAACTCACATTGGCCCAGAAGTCAATGTATGGAGTTCTACAATGTAAGATCTGAACTCAGTATCATTAATGGAGTGGTACTTTGTTTTAACACTATAGTCATACCTCAATATCTTTGCAAGGATTTACTAAAGAACATACACGATGGACATCTTGGGATTGAAAAATGTAAACGAAAAGCTCGTGGTTCTGTTTACTGGTCAGGTATAAACCAGGATATTGAAAGGTTGGTCAGTTGTTGTGACACATGCTAGATGCATCGTTGCAAGCAAACAAGATATTTTATGCAGATATCTGATTTACCTAAGGCACCATGGCAGAAAATAGCTATTGATCTCTTTCAATGAGCTGCCAGCAGGAAAATTGAATCACAATAACCGGAGGATTCCGGCCGGTACCTTGGGTCCGAGATGGGAAATGCCCATGAAAGGAGAGTGGGGGGGGGGGGGTTTGAAGGAGTGTGCAGGACAGGTAAGTAGGGGCCTCTGGGAGGTTGGGGGGTGGGGGGGGGGGGGGTGACTGGTGGGGGTCCTGCAAAGGAAATCCACATGAGATACAGGGTAATTTGATACGGTAGACTGCAATGAATCGAGACCGTCTGGGCGGCTGGCGTTGATCTGTCTCATGACGAGCTGCTCGAAGGGCCACCGGTCGGTTGTCCTTTGAGGCAGGCCATCTTGTTCTTCTTTGGTACTGGTATTATGGCGGTCTTCTTGAAGGAGGTGGGGACCTCGGAGCGGAGGAGTGAGGTGTTGAAGATGTCTGTGAATACACTCATCAACTGGTCTGCGCAGGCTCTGAGTGCTCACCCAGGGACTCCGTCAGGACCCGTTGCTTTCTGCAGAACGAATGGCATGACACTGGGAAATTACGAGGAACAAAGGGACCTTTATCAAACGAGGCACAGATTACAAAAGCAGGGAAATCATATTGGAGTTGTATAGTACTTTGGTGAGTACTGGCTGGAGTACTGTGTGCAGTTCTGGTTGTCACATAATAGGAAGGATGTGATTGCACTGGAGGGGGTGCAGGGGAGATTCACCAGGATGTTTCCTGGGATGGAACATTTAAGCGATGAAGATAGTTTGTGATGTGTTAGGCAGGTTGGTTCGATGTGGACTGCACTCGATGCAGGGAAGTTAGAAACAGACGTCTAACAATGGAGAAAATCCAACACTGTTTTATTCAACTATAGAACTGCTATACATAATCAGCTGTGGGTCGACAACTCTACTGATCTGACTGGTGACCTTGTAGTAGCCTGACCAAACTTACTAGCTACCGCATGATGTTTTCACTTGCTAGCTCATGGATTCTGACTGTCTCATTAGCTGGGTCCCGAGAGAGCGGGAAACCTAGTGCCCTCTGGCTTTCTAGTGGTAGTGTCCTGTCTGGTGATTGGCTGTACTGTGTTGTATGCTTACTGGTCATCCTGTGTGTCAATCACTGCCTGGCTGCATCTCATTATATACATGAGTGGATATTATGACAGTTTGGATAGGCTTGGGTTGTTTTCATTGGAGTCAAGATGATTGTGGGGTGACCTGATTGAGGTGTACAAGATTATGAGGGGCATGAACAAGATGGATAGGGAGCAGCTGCTCCGCTTAGTTGAAGTGTTAGTCACGAGAGGTCACATGAGGAGCAGAAAATTTAGAAGGGATTTGAGGAAAAAGAATTTTACCCCAAAGGGTGGTGACAGTCTGGAATGCACTGCCTGCGAGGTTGGTAGAGATGGGTTGCCTCACATCCTTTAAAACTTACCTTGATGAACACTTGGCACGTCATAACATTCAAGGCTATGGGCCAAGTGTTGGTAAATGGGATGAGGTAGGTTGTTTTTTTCACATGTCAGAGCAGACTTATGAGGCCGAAGAGCCTCTAATTTGCTGTGTGATTCTGTGAAGAGAATAGTAAGTGGGGGGGGGTGGGTAATAGTTTAAAGATGAACAGCAGTAAAGGTTTGTTTCAGTACTTTAATAATATTGGTATTTAATTAAGCTTTTTTAATGTTTTTTGATGGAATACTAGCATTGTCAAACTTTTTTTTAAAAATCACCATTAATCTTGTGATAAAAATGTTTAAGATCGGCAAATCTTAGCTTTAATTGCATATGTAATTAATGCATTCATCTCATTCAAGTTCATTTTATTATCCGTGATTATTATTATGGAAAGTTACATGGTAAAGGCGTACACTAAAACTGTTTATCATAAAGAACACATCTGTGATACTGGAATCCAGTTTGGCAGTAGATCTAAGCATCCACCTTCCTTTCAAAATAAATGTGAAAATGAAATGTTTCATTCACAGGTCTTTCACTTCTGGTGCTTTGTTGCACAAGGCGAGAGTTTAATTTTTTTTTCACAGTGCTGGCTCAGGCGAGAGAAGCAATGTGTAGCTCGCTGGCTGCACTCCTGACTTTCCTGCCATTTTTTAAAACACGTTGAAAAAATTGCTGGAGATGTGGCTCAAGCAAATCACACTGGGGTGGGCGGGGGGAGTGGGGTTTGGAGCCAGAAAATGCTGATCGCTAGGAATCCCAAGATTGGGGCACCCTTTAAATAATGCGCCACTATATCTGATGAAAAAAAGGGACCTCACTTAACAGGGATCCCCTTGCAACATAGTTCTCCAGAGGGCCTTCTCCTAGCAGTGCCATCCTGACAGTGCATGGTACCAGGTGGAGGTGGAGAGTGCTAGCAGGTATGTTGAGTGCACTGCTCTGGCTTGTCCCTCTCTCCCCAGGGGCTGTATTTACCTGTGTGACCCCGGCGGGTTCCCTACGACAGCTTCACGTTTGTGAAAAGAGTTGGAAATCGCGCTAACATGATTTCACTTTGGCGAGGGCTGATTTCCAAAGGTGGGAGGACGATATAGCAGGGAAGCCCGCTAACTATATTAAAATGTATGGAGATAAAAGGGGAGGGTCCTCGTTACATTAACAAAAAGGAGCAGCGAAAATTGAAAAATGAGATTTTGCCGAAAAAATTCTCGTTTTCCAAATCGTTTGAGATTTTTCGCCCACGTCACTATTTGCACTTGTGGCAGTCACGGGTGCAAATTCGAGGCCATTACATTTTTTCTCTTTCAAAAACCTTCCATTGAAGACTGCTCTACGTTAACTACATTTGCTTTTATTCATTCAACAGTCATATTTTTTATTATGCTCTTTTCTTCTTTCAGTATGGTTATGGGCCCTCTTCTGCCTCATCCAACATTTCTTCCCCACTGAACTGAATATCTTTCTGTCCATCCATCTGACACACATTAGGTGGTGTTTGAAAACAAAGATTTTTCACAATAGAGCTTTTTTTGTAATTCCTATGACTAAACTACAATCAAGATCAAAATTACCTAGCCATTTGCTGGCGGCGACATTCCTGGTGGCATGCAGTGCCAGCAGACAGTGCCTCCTGCTGCCGAAAGACACATGAAAGAATCCAGCGCTCAATTTTTTGGGGCTTTCATACTTTTTTACTGAGTTCTCTTGGCCACTGAAGCAGTTCCAGCAAATTCTACTTGGTTAGTTCAGGAGACAGGAGTACCGGAGCAGCAGGAGCAACTGCAAAGACACGAGGAAGCTGTTCCATGAGCATTAAAGTGGAAATGAAGATGTTGTGTAGCTGTCACAGTCCATTGTCACTTGCTCCAGCTGGAATGGGAGTCCATGCTGAATGATGCCCATGCATTACCTATGGCCATCAAGGTCATGACAACTTCAAATTATTTTGCTTCTGGGCTATTCCAGGCAGCAAGAGGCAAAATGGTGCATCTAAAGAAGGAACAGCAGTTTAATCAAATACCTAATGGACACAGGAGCCAGCACAAGACTAGAAAGACCACAAATAGCCCATTGGTGATAAAGGTTAATGATGCTCCAGTCTCCCATACATCATCACTCTAATAATACCCACCAACTGTACTTAGGGAGGACGTCCTCAGAACATTGAAGCAGCATTTCAGATGCTTGGGTCTGTAAAAGGAATGGTCTGTCAAAGATGTGATGCATGTTGATGGCAGGGCACATCTTAGATAATTTCCCTGACAGTCGTGGATCTAGGAATTGGAGCAGCAGGAAGCCTTGCATGATCTTGATGAGAAGAGAAGGAAAAGATAGAGAACCTGCAAATCAGTACATCCTGCATCATGTGCAATCCGAGAGCAGGAAATAAAAAATAAATGCTCTTTATAACAGGTGATCACCCAACAATTCCATATAAGTGCTGCCTTTGAAACCCACCACCAGTATTCTTCACTTACTCCTAATCTAGTCTTGCCATCCAACCCAGATAAATTAAATACTACAGGGACACAAATACCCCAAAGTACAGTGAAAGTTCTGCACCTCTTCAGGAAGCAATGAGTGGGAAGGCTTTGCATTTCTTAATGAACCAATCTGTCGAAACTAGTAGTAATGAAAGCTTAATTTTCTTTGATAAAGCGAATAAGATCTATTGAGCTAAATAGTGACCCAGGTCACTATCTCTTTCAAATGTGCTTTCTCTAACTGTAGTTAATTGATGTTATGCTTCCTGTGTGGGTGTAGCATGGTTCGATGAAAGTTATAGCTCTTGTAATGAGGACATGGGGGATATTTTGATTGATCTTGGCCCCAAACGGAATGAGCTGCATATTGGTGCATCTGATGGAGTAAATCAGGTCCAACTAACTGAGTGGCAGTTCTACGGCCATTGGATACGGGTTTGACAAGTACACAGAAGCACTCCCCTCAACAGTATTATACATTTTATAGTTTGGATCTGTGTAGAGGTGACACTGATTTATATCTGTGTAACAGGCTCTATTTATAATGCTTTAAAAAGTCCACTCTATGCTCTAGCTCAGGCTTCCAGTTTCTCCGACAGCTTTGATACATTTCCCTTACCCACTAAAGCACAATTAGTACTAATTGTAAATGGGTTCAAGTAATCAAACACAGAAAAACCAAACACAACGGACAGAATTTAACGGACCCATTCACCACGGGCACAAATCCTGTTACGGCCGTAAAATCCTGTGAGATGGCTACATTCATTCCTCCCCTGCCTCCCCTCCCTCAGAATGTGACGTCACGCTAGCGTGAATCACTGCTACTTTTCAAAAATGAAAACCAGTCATGGTGACCACGCCGGGGGTGCAGAGGTGAGTACAGCCCAAGGGTGGTGAGGGACGTGGCCAGGTAGTGCCCTGGCACCAGTCCCTGGAACTGCCCCTGGCACACTAGCATTTCTCCCTGGAAGACTGCCACTGCCCCTGGCAGATCAGACCCTGACATGGCTGACAATATAGTGAACACTTGACGATCAGTGTGGAGAGTAAGCTTTCTACCAGACATTGTGAGAATGGATGTTAATTTTTTTTATGTGGGGGGAAAATTACATTAATCTGTAAAGAAGACTGTGTATGTGTGTGTGTGTGAGTAAATGATTTAATTAGGCTGGAAAAAGATTAATGGAGATGTTTTGTCTGGACGAATTGAGGGAATAGGACTAAAGGTGCTAGCTGTATGCATTCCTGGTCAAATGTTTTGTCAGTAAGTAGGCTAGGTTTAGAAATTTGAATGAGCAGATACCTAGGGATTTGTTGGTTCCAGCTGTTGGATTTCAAAAAAAATAAGAAAGGCTTTTACAGCTTGTAAAGGTTCCATAAGTAAATAAGGGAAAATTATTACATTTTATTTGACCCGTAAGTGGGAGCCTTAGGAAAATGTGAAATATTTTTATGTTGTGTAAAAGTTAAGTTCAACAGAGTGCTGAGAACAATGAAATCTGAAGTAAAAGTAGGAAAAATTATTTTTGAGTTACTGTGGAGAGCTTAGGGATTGTCTGCTAAGGACAATCTCTGGGACAGGAAAAGGTGTAATTTGAGTCAGCCACCCAGTCAAACCAGAAAGACCTTGGGCTGAATTCTCTGATTTTCAAGCTATGTCCGGAGGATCTGTGGCATATTATGTCTAAATAATCGACGGCGCCCCAGCACCGATCCTCTGACCGGTGAGGGGCTAGCAGCTGGGTCCACGGCCGCGCATGTGCACAGCGATGGCCTACAGCAGCCACGCCATACAACATGGTGCCGGCCGTACGCGAACCCGACCTGCCAGATAGTGGCCCCCTGGAAAGCCCCTTGCCAACCCCCACCAATCCCCAGTCTGCCGATGCCATGCAGGGTTCCCGGCAGCTGAGATCATGAGTTCCCGCACAGTCAGAAACTCAGCCCATTGGGGGCGGATCATCGGGGGAGGGCGTTCAGGTGACATCCTCATGCCGTCTCAACGATGTGCGGCACGCTCCTCAAGGATGCCATTTTGGAGGGGCGGAACATGCATTGTAAAAAGGGATACCATTTTAAAAAGGGATACCATTGTAAAAAGGGATTCTCCGCCCGATCTGCCATTATGAAATCGGCATCAGGGAACGTAGAATCCCGCCACTTGTGTCCGAAGGTATCTCTCTAATGCCCCTGTGAGCACTGAGGCATCAGGGAGTATCCTATATTAACAGGAAGGGGTCCACACCCTGAACATGCAGATTGTGGACAGCCACCAACTTACAATTGTGCATGCGGGGGGGGGGGGGGGGGGGGGTGGGTGATGGGGTGCGCCTTCAGGAGGGTTGGGGTTGTTTGGGGCATGTAGCATTCCAGGTCCGGGATTCTCCCTAGGCCAGGTGGGGGTTTGGGTGTGAGTTGAGGGCCTTTGCATCTGTGAGGCTTTCATGACATCCTTGCAAATTGTGGAGACCCATAGCAGGGGCCAACCACAGCTGCAGCCAATCTGCCCTACTTCCAGGACAGAGACATCCTGCAGCTTTTCTCCTGAAAGTCAATTTCACCCATTTTGACTGTGAGCAGCCTCTAGCTTCACAGCTGAACGCTATTACAAATGAGGAATTAACCTTGTTAGTTGTGAAAGCACTTCATGCTCCTGAACTCTCAAGTGCCTCCTCAAAGGCACAGACGCCATGTCTCAGAGGATGATTCGTGCACTGCATGTCCAACAATATTTGATGCCTGGTCAGTGTGTCTGTACTCTAGGAGTGAGTGTCAGCACTATAGATGCAGCTGCCAACAAAGAACAGGGTTTCAGCACTGAGAACCCACTCGCGGCTAAAGGGTAAGTGTGTGGATGGGCGGAGTGCAGCTGAGCACGGCCTCTATAATGATCCGAGCACAGGGTTGGGTTCTAGGGGCTCCTAATGTGGCCAGGAGTGCGTGTGCAGAGCAATGCCACACAATTGACTCGCTGGATGGCACTCTGAGAGAAGGCGGGACAGTCAAGCTAAGTGTGGCGAGACTTGGGGGATTTGAGGGTCTCAGGATGGAAGACCTAACTGATTGTCAGTTGCTCTCCTTCTCTAATTCCTTCCAGATGAACAAATGTTTGCTGATGCAGATCTCAAAGAGGCTGCCCTTGTGGTGCTTGTGGCAGTCGAGGTGGGTCGATGCCGTAGGAGGCAGCAATGCCATCACAGCAGCGGACATCACATGTGCAGGGGATGCCACCCACCCTGAAGACCTGCTCCTAAAACAGTCTGAGGAGGGGGGCCAGAACGTAAGGCCAGTAACAGCCCAAGGTGTAGAGGCATTGTTGGTCTTTCCATGAGCTGACAGACTGCAAGATTCCCGGGCTGCATGATTTGCCGCCATCATCCAGATGGCCCAGATCCAGTGGGCATTTGATGGCACGTATGCTACCAGGAGCATTGGGTCATCTCTTGGGTCAGGAGCACTGTTCTATATAAACAGGAAGGGGTTCCACTCCCTGATCATTCAGATTGTGTGTGACCACCACCTTACAATCATGCACATATGTGCCCCCTACCCTGGGACCGTGCAATGGCAGCTACATCCTGGGGAACTCGGAGATCCCCGGTTTCTTTGAGGACCACCCCAGGGTGATGAGTTGGTTCATGCAGACATGGGGTACCCGCTGAGGAAATTGTGTGATCACCACTGATAACTGGTGCTCATGTTCTGCTTTAACCCTTCCATGGACAACAAAGTCATGGGTCAGTTGAGTGTCCTCTCAATGCCTGATAAGACGGATGAAACTGTAGTGATAAATGCATCATTGTAAATACACAAGGGGTTAATGTAAATACACTACAACTAAGTAACCACTAGAGGGAGCACCAGAGATGTCATGACATACAGACCTGCAACCAATGGATCATTAGATCAGGACAGAACCAATTGGTAATCAGGACACCCAGAGTGGCATTATCACAAGCCCACTACATGGCCCATATAAAAAGGACAAGGTACACAGGCTCTGCCTCTTCCACCAGCAGAAACCAAGAGAGCAGTACAGGGTTGATTATCAGCAACATCACACCCAGCACATGGTCGACAGCAAGCTTGTATAGTTAGCAGAATAGACTGAGTTACTAGAGGCAGATTAGTAGAGTGTTGAACTCATTTAAGAGCATTGTTAATCGTTCAATAAGTACGTTAAACGTATCTCCAAGTCTGGAGCATCTTTCAGCAGAGCCTACATCAAGTGGCAGCTTACGTTACTAGCAATAATATAGCACAACAGAAACAATCTTTCGGAATGTGCAAGGTGATGAACACTGTCCATAGGGCATTCTGCAGTACTGCAACACACTTTCCTGACTAACAAAAGCTGTAAGACAATAGCTTTGTTTCCTAGCAGTATCTGAAAATACCTCAATTTTATGTTCAACTTCATGAAGACTGTGGAGTCATGAAATTATGCTAATGGGTCTTGGATTGTAGGATGGGGATATCTGGCTGGAATGAGAGATTTGATGACCGCCTTAAGGTTGATGCAGAGTTTATGTTTTCCATTTTTGAGTTGTGCAATGAATAGTTTTGAGATCCATGGAGACAAATTGAATCACTCAATAAGTCTGCTTCTAGGCATTTCATCTCCAGTCATTTAACAACACAAATTGCGAATGACAACCATTTCAAATTTATAAAAATGATGGAATTGATGTGCTGACACAGGTAGCATGACAGTACCCCTTAATCCCCCAAATCCAATAAATAAGGAAGCGCGTATAGTTTGCATGATAAATCACTTCAACGATGCCACTTTTGGGTGGCATGTTCAAGTTTGCATCCAAGCTTATCAAAAAGATTTACCCCCATAAGACTTCTGACTTTAGGTATATAGAACATGAACCAGGCTAGTGTGATATTTTTCTCGTGTGCTTGAACTGTGATCATTCCCAAAACCAGAATAATGGAGTCATTGTAAGCTGGAAGAGTATCTGTTACAGGAGTGAAAGCTGCAAAACATACCAATGAGTGTTTGTTGTACAAAATAGATACTTTCACACCATCAATTAAAAATGACGCCGTTATGCCCATGATCTTGACTGAGTATACCTTAAATTGACCTGGTGCTTTCCAGTTTGTGATGATGTTATTCACACGTTACCTCACTCTCAGGAAGAGAATCACCCTTGTGTCAAACCGATGAAATTATTTTCTTTGACCTCCATAACTTCACAAAATGGTTCCACTTGAAGGATGAGTTACAGTTTTTCACTCAAGCTAAATATGACATTGTGAATCGATGAGCACTTTTGCAATTTAGGCACAGTTTAGAAGGTATCTGACTATGATAAAGAACATGTTGATGAGATTACTGAGGTCTCTGACTCCATAACCCTTGCTGGTTGGGTAAGTTGTGTCCACAACCCTGAGCCTGGGGGTGCATTTCTGTGTAAGCTTTTTAAATCAAACATGGCAGATATAATTTAGATTGCCAAGATCATGGTTTCTTCCAAGATTTCATTTTCAGCTTCCAATTGGAGATTTTCCCTAATTCATGGAATTTAAGTATTTTCAAAAACTTGGTCACAAATTAATTTTTGGTCAGTGCCAAATTTACATGTAAAAGCCAATTGTCAGATCTGCCAGATCTTCTTTTATGGGTTCATAATTTCCCTGGCATCTCTGCTGGGATGTATGTTGTTTGATAATCCCAATTTTCTTTCGCGCAAAGTATTTTTCCAAAGTGCTAATAGAACACAGAACATACAGTGCAGAAGGAGGCCATTTGGCCCATCGAGTCTGCACTGACCCACTTCAGCCCTCACTCCCAACCTATCCCCGTAACCCAATAACCCCTCCTAACCTTTTTGGTCACGAAGGGCAGTTTATCATGGCCAATTCACCTAACGTGCACATCTGTGGACTATGGAAGGAAACCCACGTGGACAAGGGGAGACTCCGCACAGACAGTGAACCTGCAACCCTGGCGCTGTGAAGCCACAGTGCTATTCACTGGTGCTACCGTGCTGCCTCAAATCACCTCGATGTTTAAATGTGAGCTGCTTGAATATTCACTAATCTTCAATTCTGAGACAATCCATGAGTATCATCTCCATGTGGATTGCTGTTACTTTCCCTGTTGTTACAGAACCTTGGGTAAGTGCATGGCCAATTCCAGTCCCACAGGCCTTGGAGTCCCAACTCATGTGAATTAACCAATCATTTGCATTTTCCAAAGATCTTTAACCCTTGACTGCTCCAATGAATTATGGACACCATGGGCGGGATTCTCCGACCCCCCGCCGGGTCGGAGATCGGCAGGGGGGGCAGCGTGAATCCCGACCCTGCCGGCCACCAAATTCTCTGGCGCTGGAGATTTGGGGGGGGGCAGGAATCGCGCCGTGCCAGTCGCCGGCTGCTCGCAGCGCCCCCCCCCCGGCAATTCTCAGGCCCGCGATGGGCTGTGACCCACTCGTGATATGCAGGTCCCACCAGTGTAAATTGGACTAGGTCCCTTACCGGCGGGACCTGGTGGTGCGGGCGGGCTCCGGGGTCCTGGGGGAGGGAGGGCGCGGGGCGATCTGGCCCTGGAGCGCTGCCCCCACGGTGGCCTGACCCGCGATCGGGGGCCCACCGATCCGCGGGCGGGCCTGTGCCATGGGGGCACTCTTTTCCTACGCGCCGGCCATGTCAGCCTCCTCGATGACTGAAGTGTAGGTGAACCCCCCCCCGCGCATGCGCGGGGATGACATCAGCAGCCACTGTCAGCAGCAGCAGAGGATTCCGCACCTTTGGGGCGACCCAACGCCGGAGTGTTTCACGCCACTTCGTCCTGCCGGGACCCCCTCGTCCCGCCGGGTATGGGAGAATCCTGCCCCATATTTATAAGTAAAACATTAACAAACTGTGTATTAATGACAAGAGGTAAATATGAATATATAAATATATTAAAAAACAATGATCTACCTATTTCCAAAACCCTAGACAGCACCCCCCCCCCAACCCAGTCAGACACAAGGCAGATACAAGGTAAGGGTTGGAGAGGATCAGAAATGAAATGGCCTATAAGGGGAAAAGTTTGAGATGAATCTTCACCGCTGTGGTTGGGGCCTCTGGGAATAGATTTGCTCAAGTAGTTCAGGTTCGTGCAGTTCTGTCTTTCCACCACTGAATAGAGCTGGGAACAGGGTGTTCCGGTCAGTGCAATTCCAATCGCCGGCCATCAGATGGTGCTCAGCACAGGATGTTCAGATCAGTGCAATTCTGCTCTTCGCCCATCAGATGGAGCATGTCTTCCTGGGAAATTACTGTTTTTTAATTGTGGAATTAACAGACATTCACGTGCCTGATTTCTGTACAGAACTCTGGTGGTTTTATCACAAATGCACTCATAATAAGCTTCAAATTTTTTTGATAAATTTAGAGTACCAATTATTATTTTTTTTCAATTAAGGGGCAATTTAGCATGCCCAATCCACCTAATCTGCACATCTTTGGGTTGTGGGGATGAAACCCACGCAGACACAGGGAAAATGTGCTAACTCCACATGGACAGTGACCCAGGGCCGGGATTCGAAACCTGGTCCTCAGCACTGCAGTCCTAGTGCTAACCACTGCACCGCACGCCACCCTGATAAGTGTCAATTTTGTGCTCCTCACAGCTCCTTAGACACAGAGTTAGAAGGTTTCCGGCATGTGGGAAAATGGCTTGCACTTTCACATTCAAGAGATCTCTTTCCAAGTTTTGATGGCTGATGGTGCCTTTTACACAAGAAAGTCTCGATAGATTTAGTTAGAATGCTGCTTGAAATCATCTGGCAAAGGGAGAGAAGGAGAGAGATAGAGAATCTTTAAGCTCCTTACTAGCTGGCTTCGTTCACAGAACTGAAACAAAAGATGGTACTCATCAAAAGATCCACCTTCTTTCTGAAAATCTCAACTGGCTCCACCAATCACAGGCAGCGATAGCAGAAGGCCGAGAACTCTACATTCACTGATTTGCTGCTAGCCAAGTCTATCAAATGAACATCACACGTTCTGCCACAGAACCTAAAAACGATGTCTTGGCCTGGTCCATTAGGACAGGCGTGTTTCAGCTCTGCCTGAAATTTGTAGTTTAAACAGAATCATAAAATCCCAAATGGAGTAAATAGATTTAAACTATTCTCCATCTTCTTCATTGCCACTTTGTTCTGCATTTTATACCTTAGATCCATGAAGTCATGACACTAATTTTTATGTTTGCGATAAGATCTACCATGCGGAATTAGTGAAGTCTTGCGACACTAAAACTCAGTAGAAATTGGAGCTAAACTTCTCGGATGCAAACAAGAATCTTTATTGCCTCTATTTGATTACAATTGAGGGAAACTTAAATCTATTCTCAATAAGGTCCAGCTAGCAAAAGGACTTAAAGAGAAGTAACTTATAAACAATTTAACTTTCAAAATAATACAGAAATGGTTTCTTGCTTACAGCAAAACAGCTTGCATTTACTTCAAGTGTTAGAGTGGAAAAATTAAAATATGAAAAATAGAGATAGCGAACAGTCAGATCAAAGTATAGGATGATCCCGGAATAAAGAAGGCCGTACAGACCATCATGTTTATCGGAAATCTTATCTGTCTTGAGCCATCTATCTACACCTCTATGGCGTCCTAATTGTTTTGGGTTAGAATCAAATGTACTTGATTCGACGGTTAGCTGTCAATCCTTAATGTGCAACTGAAGTTCTGAACGTTTCATGTTTAAATATTTGTGTATGTTATGGAATGCTATTCTGTGCTTTTATCAAGACTGGTTTCTACTGGTTTTCTGCTGACTTTGCTTTATCCACATTATGAACAATGGTGCCTTCATGTTTCTATAGTGCCTGCTTCTTCTTCCTTGATCAGATTACTGGCACAGCTCATTTCTTAATGTCAAACTGTCTTTGAAAATACGTTTATTAGAACAATAGCTTTTTCATCTTGCTCAGTGAAAATGTTGGTTTAATCTCTAATGAGTTTATGCATGTGTCAGGCTTTTCGTGTCTCTGTTGTAGCTATGTGTTTTATCATGATCTGATGTTATGAGTGCTGAAATCCTCAATTTAAAATGGGTATTAAAACTGGGGCTTAATATTTACACTGAATAGCCTTCTTTTACCTATCAGATCTATCAGGAAATAGTCGATTACTATCAGTTTCCGTTTTGTTCACAATTATTTAAAATTTCTACTATATGCTCCAGAACGAATTCCAGCTCTTCTATCTCTTTGTTTACTTCTCCCTAAATCTACACCCAAGCTTAACTATTAAACAACAGTGAGCATCAATTAGAGACAGACTCATAAAAATCAGAATACTCAAAGACCACAAGAGCACCTGTTCCACTCCCAAATACTCTGCTATTTATCTATAGATGAACAGGCACTGCAGGTAGTTAGCTTTTACATGCTGCCTCGTAACATCAAAAGAGACAATAAAGACCAGAGCCCCAGTCCAGAGACAAGAGCTCTTCTATTTCAGGCCATTTCAATGCAGCCTCTCAGAGGAGACATAACAAAACCACAATCAGCAATGTGATAATGGTTAGATAATCTGTTTTTTGTGATGTTTGTTAAGGATATATGTTGACCAGGATATAAAGGTGAACTTCCCACCTCTTCAAAAACTGCCATGTGACCATTGATCTGTCGAAGCAAATGTTATCTCTGAATTTGCGGCAATCCCCTATATCGCACTGAATTGTCAGTTTGAGACTTCCTGGAGTGGAACATTAACCCACAAACATCTGACTCAAATGCAAATCAACTAGCACTGAACCAAGTCTGACACCTATTAGGGTTGGCTCTACTGGGAGTGTGGAAGAAAACCTTTAAAGAAATGGATCAATACTGATATTGTCACAATAGCACTTCTGATTTAATACACACAATAAAAATAAATAAAACCAATTGACATAGAGATGGGTTGATATTAATAAATATATGTCAATGCTTGCTGCTGCTAAAATGTATGTTTTTGCCATTTCATTTGATATCAGGATAACATTTGCAAAAAAAAACATTGTCCTCAGTTCAGTGAGGATTAATTACTTTAAATTAATTTGCAAAAAGTTACTGAGTACTAATTGCCTTCAATATGAGCGCCAATAAGAATGGTATAGGTCTGTGCGTGCATTCTTGTGGGGTGATCTAAAAGTGTATCTTGATGTGTTTAAATGAACGAGTCACTCAGAACAATTAGGAACACTGGAGTAGATTATTGAGCTGAAGGAAATGAATGCATCAAGAAATCAAAAGTGAACGTGAAGGCAATAATTCCAGAGTAATTACCAAAATCGTAGCTGATTGAAACAAATTATTCATTACCAATTAAATATTTTCTGTGAAGGATATTAATACAATCAAAAGCAGTACCTCAATCTCTCCTTCAGCATAGAAAATCCATAAAGTGCCAGTGCTGTCAAATGGCACAACGCAATTTGATTACTTACCAATATCTCAGTTACATGGAATTGCAACATTCCGCGCATATTTATGTATTGTGTCATCAAATTATATTAATGAAAATAAATGAGAATTAAAGTAAATTAATACAAGGCACATCAAACTATTTAATAAATCTAACACATGGCTTGGGAATTGTGAACATTTAGTTAGCTGTTGATGTGTGTTTCATGAAGAAATGAAAATTCTGGAATTCCAATGCAATGTTTTGAGACCAACAAGCCGGTTGTTGGCTTTATTCACCTAATACAAAAGAAGCTTCAATCTGGAAAGGGCATAAGCATCTTCAAACATGACTCTGCAGATCACCTTGTTCAATTAAAGGCAGGGCAAATACTACTTCTTAAGTTTGAGACTGAAGATTACATGGGTAAGTATGAACATAAATGATCAATTATTGAATAATCTGTTAAATTATTAGAAATAAAAGCTGTTAGAACCATGTCAATGTCTTAAGGAAAGCACAAACAATAATCTGTGCATATCAACTCTGTTTAGGAGTCTTAAACTGCAATATGACAGAAATTACACGAGTTGGTCTCAAAATGCATTTGCAAATTAGATCACAAAATTTAAGAGATACATTTTTAGAGAAGATTACTTTAGAATCAGGAATTCAACCATAGCTTGCATTTCTACTGCACCTTTAAGGTGGAAAAATGCCCGCAAAAATACATCAAACAAAATTTGACACCGAGCCACAAAATGAGATATTAGCCCTGTATTTGTCAGAGAAGGGTTTCTCACAGTGTGCCCCATTAGTTAGATTTTTCCCTCAACCTGTATTCAAAAAAATTGGAGAGCGTAAATTGCTGGAATAGTAATCTGCTAATTGGAAAGGCAAGACCAATTGAGTATCTGAGATCCTTGTGGGATTTACCCGCCTCACCACGCCCCAAGTTGGATGCGACGAGGCTGATGGATTGTGCCCATTAATATTGTCAGTAAAAGGGTTCTTATGATGTGAAGTGCTATATTTCCATTGCAAGTTTAATTTATATTGTGCAAACTCATCAATTTATCAAAGTTCCGAAGGAGGTTGGTGGTGAAATCCAGTTTGCTCAAGGTCAAAGCCGGAACCAGCAATTTGTGACGATTCGCAATTCACTAATATTGCTTTCTCATCTCAAATTACTGGACATTTTACACACTAATAACACTGCATGTATTAAACGGCTGGCAATTTACCAGGAATGTCTAGGCCATTAGGGCAGGTAATCAAAAGCTCCATCAACCAGAAAGTTGGAAGTAGTATCATAGAGGATTAAAGCGAGGTAGGGACAATTAATTTTTATGGAGAACATTCTGGAACGGAGAGTCGTTGCAGATGTAGGCACGGCAATGGAAATTGTTGATGCATGGAAGGCCAAAATTGGATGATTGCAAAAATCCTGTAGGACTGGAGACAATTGAAACCGTGGAGGAATTGAAAATGCGAATAAGGGGCGGCATGTGCGCAGTGGTTAGCACTGAGACATTGGCGCTGAGGACCCGGGTTCTAAACCCGGCCCTGGGTCACTGTCCGTGTGGAGTTTGCACATTCTCCCCATGTCTGCGTGGGTTTAATCCCACAACCCAAATATGTGCCGGTTAGGTGGATTGGCCATGCTAAATTGCCACTTAATTGGAGAAAAAAAGAATTGGGTACTCTAAATTTTTTTAAAAAGAAATGGAAATAAGAATTTTAAATTTGAAGCATGGCCGGACTGGGAGCCAATATAGTTTGGTAAGCACAGAGTGCTGGGTGAACTCCAGGTGCTCCGGTTTCCTCCCACAAGTCCCGAAGGACGTGCTGTTAGGTGAATTGGACATTCTGAATTCTCCCTCTGTGTACCTGAACAGGCGCCGCAGTGTGGTGACTGGATGCTTTTCACAGTAACTTTATTGTAGTGTTAATGTAAGCCTATTTGTGACAATAAAGATTATTATTACTGAACAAGACTTGATAGAGTTAACAGAGATTTGGATAAGGCAGAGATTGAAATGTTCCATTCGTCCTGCCAACGGTGACTCTCCACGGCGGAGGGTGCGAGCAATGGGAAAACCTATTGACAGTAGCGGGACCGGATGATTCTGCCGCTAGCCAATGATAAGCCACTGCTTCAGGAAATGCTATGCGGGGTCGGGGCAGAAATTCCCACCCAAAGTTTATGACAGCTCAAATAAGGTAGGAGGCCAACTAATAAATCATTGTAATAGTCAAGTCTGGAGGTAACAGAAGTTCTTGGCAGATAAAACAGGCTGAGGCACCCACAAATTAATCAAGCAACAACATTTCCTTTATTAAAATTGATTCTTCTGCTTCTGCTTGGATACCATTTTAAATAAATAGCAGCATCAAAATTAGCAACAAAGCATTATTAAAAGTGAAGTGATCTGTCAAAGGGAGCAAATTTAATACATTTCATGAATATCTTAGTGAGAGAATATTACTTCCAGACCATGAGGATGATTTTGCGCCCATTTTAGCCATCAACGTGAGCGGTGATGCAGGAGCAAAATATCGTGAGAGTTAGGAAACGCAATTCTTGCCGGTGAGATCGCAATCCCAATTTTTCACGCTTCCTCACCAATGAGGTAAGGGCAAGGAACTCATCGAAATAAATTTAATACATTTACATAAAATTAGCCAGCACCCGCCACATGTTCCCCTTGCACTAATTCGTACCAAGTGGATGTGACGTCACATCGACTAGGTTTACAACAGCTATTTAAAAACTTGAATCAGTCGAGGGATAGAAAAGTAAGTATAGCCCCCGAGTGGAAAGGGACATGCCCAGGTGGTGCCCTGGTACTGCTCCAACACAGGTTGGCACTGCCAGATTGGTCAACCTCTGCCAGAGGGCTTTGCAAAGGATGGTCCTTCAGAGGCCCCATGGAGGGGGGGATGTCCCCCATGTGTGTGGGAGAGGGCTGATGCCAGTGATGGGGGGCAATTGCCGCCAAGATTGCCGCCCTGGGAAGTAGATTGAGGAAAAGGGGGAGAATGCCCCTGATGCTACAGTGCTGGGGGGAGAGAGGGGATATTGCCCCCAGACAGCCATACTGGAGGGGGTGTTGACATGATGTTGGTGTTTTGGCGAGGGTTGCCCCAATGCTTATGAGGAGGGTCTTTCATGTCCTAGTGTGGTGGGGGAACTGAAGGACATTTACTTTGTGTGCTGATCGAGGTGCTCTTTAAAGATGACATCCTGATCCCTGAGGAGCCAACCTTGCTGACACTATCAGGCCCAGTCTGCCTTACTAACAGCATAAGCCCCGCCCACTCATTTTATTTTCTCAGAATGCTTGAAAATCTGGCCGGAAAACTCGGCTGTGCAGCTGGAGAACTACACATCAGTCTTCAGTCCGAGCCTGACACTGAAAAATATGGGAAAATTCCACGCCATCATTTAATCTCAGCTGACTCCACCACCATGTTTTGACTTCAAACACCTAAGTGAAACAAATTGAGATGGTCCACACAAAATAATCAAGTACTCACCTATAGCAATATATATTTGTAACACTTAAGTTAGAGAGAGACAAATCACACTTTAAGACAATAGCAAGTATATTCTTCAGTTTTTTTAAAAGGTTTTTGAATCATAAGATTATGCTTCATGTAATTAATATTATTTAAATTTGATTGAATCGAGAATGTTTTCTAATATGCTGTGTGATTAATAAACCCCTCTCAAATCTTGTAAATAAAAATGGGTATTGCTGACTGAGGCAGGGGATTCTATCAAGTTATGCTGAATGAAATTTTTGATTTCATCAAAGTCAATTTGAATGTATTCCGTAAAGGGCAGGTAAATTGCCAGATTATTACCAGGTTCTGAAAATGAACATCTGCCCAATTGTTTCACAGGCTTCTCTATTTTTGTTTTGGAAATAAATTGTGTACATTGTCTTGTATAGATGTTAGCATATTGAAGAGCATCTCAGATGAGCAAGCTGTGACATTGTTGAAAAGATATTCGAATCATCTGTCAAGTGAGGTTTTCATTTTTTCGCATCAGAAAAATGAATCGAACAATGTTTAACCTTGAAATCCCCAGGGTTCAGAACTGTGACAGCTGTCTGGGGAGGAGAGGAAGTCAGCCTGAGGGGTTTAGCAGAGGCGTTTAGTTGTGGGAGGATTGTGGCCGGGAGTTGACGGCAAGGGGGTGGATTGGGAATTGGAAGTGGCAGCAATCGGGAGGGAGGTTGAATATGAGTTCAGGAAAACTCTCCTGTTCTTCCTGACTCCACAGTTAAGCAAGTTGCTCACCTTTTTTGCATGAAGTCCATGGTCCTTTGTTCTTTGTGTTCATCCCTGGATGGTGCTGACTGCTTCAGAGGAATTTTGGACAGGAGCCTGAAACAGGCACTTGGTTCCTTATTTGAATATTTAAAAGGCGCTGGGAGGAATTCTCCGACCCCCCGCCGGGTCGGAGAATCGCCGGGGGAGGGGGGATGGGGGGGACGCGCGAATCACGCAACACCGCTCCGACGCCGGTCCGCTGATTCTCCGCCGACCAGAGAATAAGCGCCAATGGCGCCAGTGCGGTCGTGAGCCGCTCAATGCGCCCCTCCCAGCGATTATTCCCGCATGATGGGCCGAGTGCCCGCTGAGTTCGGCTGAGTCCCGCCGGCTTCGTTCTCGTTTGGTCCTACCCGGCGGGACCTCGGCATTCTGGGTGTGGGGTGCAGCCTGGTCGAGGGGAGAGGGGATCCGAATCTCGGGGGGGGGGGGGTCTCCACGGTGGCCTGGCCCACGATAGGGGCCAACTGATTAGCGGGCGGGCTTATCCCGCTGAGGGCCTATGTTCCTCAGTGCCAGGGCCCGATAGGTCTCTGCCATGTTGCGTAGGGGCCGGTGCGAAGATGGTATCCCATGCGCATGCGCGAACTCGCGCCGGCCATGGCACGCATGCACGAATCTGCGCCAGCCGTGCTGGTACCTGTATTGGCAGCTGGAGCAGCGTGAGGCTCTCCAGTGCTGTGCTGGCCCCCTGTATGGCACAGGATCGCTGATCCTAGGGGCCAGGTGACGCCGTTGTAAAACGCCCGGCGTTTACGACGACATCAACACTTAGCCCCAGGATCAGAGAATCCGGCCCCCTATGCCTGCTCCAGGCATGAACAACGAATGCCTCGTTTCTCCGTATCACATTATGGCAGGTGATTCACTCATGTATGGAAATACATGGCACATTCTCGAAGCAATAAGACCAAAAGACCATAAGACATAGGAGCAGAATTAGGCTACCTGGCTCATCGAATCTACTCCACCATTCAATCATGGCTGATATTTTCTCATTCTTATTCTCCTGCCTTCTCCCTATAACCCCTGATCCTCTTATTAATCAAGATCCTATCTATTTCTGTCTTAAAGACACTCAGTGAATTGGCCTCCACAGCCTTCTGCAGCAAAGAGTTCCACAGATTCACCACCCTCTGGCTGAAGAAATTCCTCCTAATCTCTATTTTAAAGGATCATCCCTTTAGTCTGAGATGGTGTCCTCTGGTTCTAGTTTTTCCTACAAGTGGAAACATCCTCTCCACGTTCACTTTATCTAGGCCTCGCAGTATCTTGTAAGTTTCAATAAGATCCTCTCCTATCCTTCTAAACTCCAATGAGTACAGACCCATAGTCCTCAAACATTCCTCATACAACAAGTTCTTCATTCCAGCGATCATTCTTGTGAACCTCCTCTGGACACTTTCCAAGGCCAGCACATCCTTCCTTAGATATGGGTCCCAAAACTGCTCACAATACTCCAAATGGGATCTGACCAGAGCCTTATACAGCCTCAGAAGTACATCCCTGGTCTTGTATTCTAGCCCCCTTGACATGAATGCTAACATTGCATTTGCCTTCTTAACTGCCGACTCAACCTGCACATTAACCTTAAGAGAATCATGAACAAGGACTCCCAAGTCCCATTGTGCTTCTGCTTTCCGAAGCATTACCCCATTTAGAAAATAGGCTATGCCAAAATTCCTCCTTCCAAAGTGCATAACCTCACACTTTTCAACATTGTATTTCATTTGCCACTTCATTGCCAATTGCCCACTCTCCTATCTTGTCCAAGTCCTTCTGCAGCCCCCTTGCTTCCTCAATACTATCTGTCCCTTTACAGATCTTTGTATCATCTGCAAACTTAGTAACAGTGCCTTCAATACCTTCTTCCAAATCATCAATGTATATTGTAAAAAGGTGTGGTCCCATCACAGACCCCTGAAGCACACCACTCATCACTGGCTGCCATCCTGAAAAAGACCCCTTTATCCCCACTCTCTGTGTTCTGCCAGTCAGCCAATCCTCTATCCATGCCAGGATCTTACCCTGAACACCATGAGCTCTTAACTTATTTGACAGTCTCCTATGCGGCACCTTGTCTAAGGACTTCTGGAAATCTAAATAAATCACGTCCACTGGTTCTCCTTTGTCTAACTTGCTTGTTACCTCCTCAAAGAACTCTTAACAGATTTGTCAGACATGACCTCCCTTTGACAAAGCCGTGCTGACCCAGTCCTATTTTACCATGCACTTCCAAGTGCTTCGCGATCTCATCTTTAATAACAGACTCTAAAATCTTACCAATGACCGAAGTCAGGCTAACCGGCCTATAATTTCCTGTCTTCTGCCTCCCTCCCTTCTTAAACAGTGGTGTTACCTTAGCCACCTTCCAGTCCTCTGGGACCCTTCCTGTCTCCAGTGTTAGAGCCTTCGTAGTCCAAGTATTAGTCCAAGTAGCACTTGAAATTCGGGCACTACATGAAACATTTTTGAGGCCATTATCTTGGAATGGAATTTTCTCATTTCTGAGCTCAATCTTCAAGCACCATAACATCATAAAAAGTTAAATAATGGTCTCTCAAATCTACCTTATTCAGTCTTAAATAGCAAACGGAAATGATATAAGTATTTAAATGAACTACTAAAAATCATATGTAAAATATGGAAGAGTACTGAACATTAACTGGTAAATATTCTAAAATACCAATGCATTAAAAACGAATTTCTAGCCTTTATGAAATAAACATTACCGAACAAATATTATGTATTAAGCTATTGATATTAAGAATTGAGATGCAAAAATCATCCAAAAAATATCAAATGTTAAACATTCCATTAAAGTCCTTCAGTATTCAGATTATAAATTAATACAGCCCTTAAGTACAGCTGGAAATGCTGAATTATCTATTTTGCTCCTCTGGGTCTTGTAAATCTTTTTACTGACATGACTTTTACTCTCTTTGTCTTTCAGCAAACACCCTTCCGATTTATTATGGCTTGGATTTCCCAGCTGATCTCAAAGAAAGCTGCCAACATAGATTTAGCAGAATCTGTGGAATAAATGTTGCATATTATGTTATCAATTTCATTTGACCATAATATATGGGTGACCTTTGGGGTCCAGGATAAAAGACATCAACAAGCAGGTTTAGTAGTCAACTGGACTGGAGAATTCTCACAGACAGAAAATTAGGAAGTAAACAGCAATGATTATTATTTACTTTTTAATCATTTTACAAAGTATGGCATAGAATTAGGATTAATAGAATTTACAGTGCAGAAGGAGGCCATTCAGCCCATCGAGTCTGCAGTGGCTCTTGGAAAGAGCACCCTACTCAAGCCCATAGTCCACCCTATCTCCATAACCCAGTAACCCCACCTAACACTAAGAGCAATTTGGACCCTAAGGGCAATTTAGCATGGCCAATCCACCTAACCTGCACATCTTTGGACTGTGGGAGGAAACCGGAGCACCCGGAGGAAACCCACGCACACGGGGAGAACGTGCAGACTCCACACAGACAGTGACCCAAGCCGGGAATCGAACCTGGGACCCTGGAGCTGTGAAACATTTGTGCTAACCACTATGCTACCGTGCTGCCCACTATGCTACCGTGCTGCCCACTTGGTCATAGTTGAAATATAAGTTAACTAAAAAAAAAGGTATTTTTATTATTTTAAAAATCCACGGGATTTTTATTCAATACCTGAATGGAAAAAATTGCGCTCCATGCTTTTAAAATAAATTTTCAAAGCCAAATATGTTGTTCTACAGTAATTATAACCATCAGTCTTATTTTTTTTTCATTTACCCAGCAAAGCGGGAAGTGAATCCTGAGCGTCTGGTCAAAAGCACCCAGGTGGTGCAGGCAAATGGGGTTAGCTTCAATAGTCCTTTTGGTTGGCATGGACCAGTTTGGGCCGAAGGGCCTGTCTCTGTGCCATAGATTCTATGTTTCTATAAGTGAAGCTACTCTCAATGATGAATGGAAATTAACAATTTTTAGGAGAAAATGTTCCAAGGATTAAACCATTTTAGACATAAGCCCAGAATTTATGTAAAGTGGCAATCAATGTCGGATTGCCATTTCACTCCTTTAGAATCATAGAGAATATTGTCCTTAAAATCTACAATGTCATAACTCCATGTTTGTGACACCTCGCAGACAGGGCTGCACAATCTTCCTCCTGCTCTAATCACTCAGCTTGCCCATGCAAGTCTCCGCGCATGCGCAGGGGAGGGGGTCACTTCCGCGTTCACCATCGTGAATGCTATGGTGAATGTGGAAGGAAAAGAGTGCCCCCAAGGCACAGGCCCACCCGCCAATCGGTGGGCCCTGATCGCGGGCCAGGCCACCATGGGGGCACCACCGGGGGCCAGATCGCCCCGCACCCCCCCCCCCAGGACCCTGGAGCCCGCCTGGTCCCGCCGGTAAGGTAGGTGGTTTGATTCCTGCCGGCGGGACCCGCATGACAGCAGCGGGACTTCGGCCCATCGCGGGCTGGAGAATCGCCGGGCAGGGCCCGCCGACAGGAATTCTCCGCAGCTTTCGGGACTAGGCCGGCGCCGGAGTGGTTTCCGCCTCACCGACTGGCGTCAAAACCGGCGCCAACGGCCTTTGGCACCCGCCACCCGGCGTCGGGGCTGGTCGAAAGGCCTTCGCCGGTCCGCGCATGCGCGGTAGGGGGGGTCTCTTCCACCTCCGCCATGGTGGAGGCCGTTGTGGCGGCGGGAGAAAAAGAGTGCCCCGACGGCACTGGCCCACCCGCCGATCAGTGGGCCCCAATCGCGGGCCAGGCCACCGTGAGGGCACCATCACCCCACACCCCCCCAGAACCCCGGGGGGCTGCTCGCGCCGCCAATCCCGCCGGCACCAGAGGTGCTCCAATTCCCGCCGGCGGGAGAGGCCTGTCAGCGGCAGGACTTTGGCCCATCGCGGGCCGGTGAATCGCCGCGGGGGGCCTGCCGATCGGCGCGGGGGGCACGCCGATCGGCGGGGCATGATTCCCACCCCTGCTGATTCCTGGGTGGCGGAGAATTCAGGCCACGGAGGGGGCGGGATATATGCCGGTCCCGGGTGATTCCCCGACCCTGCGGGGGGTCGGAGAATTCCGCCCCATATCTTTGGGCATAATTTTAATCTTCATCTGCTTTTTAAAAAAGTCTTACAACACCAGGTTAAAGTTCAACAGGTTAACATCCAATGTTCGACTTTAATCTGGTGTTGTAAGACTTCTTACTGTGCTCACCCCGGTCCAAGGCCGGCATCTTCACATCATGCTTTTGAAACCATTTTTTCAATTAAGGGCCAATTCTGTGTTGCCAATCCAACTACCCTGCATATCTTTGTGTTCTGAGGGCTGAGACCCACGCAGACACAGGGAGAATGTGCACACTCCACACAGACGGTGACATGGGGCCCAGATAACCACTGCGCTACCATGCCGCCCAATCTTTATCTGCTTTTAATTTTTCAATCTGCATTTTAATGAATAAATAATCACTTCTCCTGAAGTAACTTTCGTTGGTAGTTTTTGAAATAAATTCCCTTTTTTTTCCTTGTTATGAAACCAAAGCTTGTCTGGAGGGTGCATTGAGAAAAATCCCCACTGCATGAGTCTTTCCTCCACGCTACCTCTCTGAGCTCACCTTCATTTATCTGCTAACTAGAAGCAAGAGAATGCTTGCTTGCGTGTCAATGTGGTGTTTAGCCACCAATGTGATGCATAGAGCAATGATATGCAGACTGGCAACTGACAGCCCTAGTGCACGGGCCATTGGTGTGGACCAGCATGCTCTTTGTGATCCATTGTGTCTGACTGTCCAGGAGGCTGTTGTGGTCATCAATACAGATGCCTCAGACATCATTAAATCGAGGATAGAGATGGACTCCTCCATCTTTTTTGCAAGAATGCACATTGCCCAATAAATACATGTCACTTTCATATCTTTAAATCTGGAGTATGTAATTGTATCATTGTCTTTCATTTATATACCCAGACGGAACCTATTGGTTAAATTTGCATCTGCTAATTGTTTGAATTTCTTAAAACTTAAAATCAGCCGGCCTCCAAACTCCCTGACTCCAAATTAATTTGTAATGAAAGAGAACTGATGAAACCGGTTATCCACAAATTAAGTGTGAAGACCAACATATATCAATCCTTCATTTACATAATGAGGACCTTGGACTTCCAAACCATTCTGTTCAGACAATAATAGTATGGTCATGTGACTATTCTGGCTTGAGATGACGAGTTTTTATCTAATGACCCCCAAAAATGTGGGCAGATTGCAGGAAACACCAGAAGAGATAACAGCTGCATCAGAAGGCTGTGTAATGTTTGCCTTTAAGCTCAGAAGACTGTACAATCTTAAATGCCTCCTGGTCTGGTGCCTTTCTCTCAAATGTCCACCAGTACAAAACAAGGCCTCCTGGTAAGGCAGCCAGAAGGAAATATTCACAATCTGCTGTGAGGGAATCCTGTAATACTGCCAATATTTAACTCCAGCATATTTGAATCCAGTTAAATTACAACTCGAGTGTGAAAAATACTCCTTTCTTTAGTAGGTTCACAATAACACTTCTACATTGAGCCAGCCATGTGAACTACCTGTTGTTTCCCATTTGTAAAAGTACACTGTTCTCTTTAATTGTGTCTTACGTGAGTGTGTGTGAGTGGTGCAGTGATTAGACTTTAAAGGTGAATGTGTGAATCAATAAGCTTCTTCATATAAACTCACAAAAGTCTGCTGCTGTTTTCTTTTAATTGACCACATGCTAAACAGGGTTTAGGTACAAACACATCTATTTTTCCAAAAAATAACACTGATTACAGACACATGGGGAATTGGACATTTCAGTTTAAATCTCCTCCTTGGCTGTAAGTTCTGGAAATGTTGACAAATACACGTTTCCCATTGCTTTTCCACAAGTTCCTTTTTTGTGGATGATCTATGTTCAGCATAGAAGAGCTTGAAGTGTTGTGAGCCCTCAGTGGGAAATCTGCACTGTTATCCCGACCTCTAGTACCTACTCCTGCTCATGTGTGACATGCTCCTCAAATTGTGCCACCACCATAAATCTGTGAAGCTGATCTCACTGAGATTCCTGAAATGAAGCTCGAAGTATCAGTCTATTTTATTTCCACGACACATAGTTACTTTAAAAAATGTCACATTCATTGTTGGTACTTCTGTATTATTTAGTGTCAAAATTGTAAATAAAAATATAGTTTCTATATTTTGCTTTTATTTGGAGATCTAAGTAACGTGCAATAAAAATCTCTGAACAGACGCATTGCTGGGATGGGTCGAGTTCCCAAACCCACACTCATCCCCCCACAGCCAAGTTCAGAATGGGGCAAGCATGAATCAGCTTCATAAACAGTGGACCAATTAAAAGGCAGGGAGATACCCACAGGATACACAGAGATTATTTGCCAAATCTTGTACATGGGAGTCTTCCGGCTAGGCGTTGCTGACTGGGGTATTCGTGGAAACATATTCCAGTTCGCAGTCACATGGTTTTGGATGGGAAATGCAGGCCTGACAAAAAAGAGCACAAAGCACTCCTGGAAATTATCTTTGTGCAGAAAAAGCATCTTCAGGAAAGAGGTTTAAAGCGGATAGATCTTTCTTTTAACCTCTGTTTTAGTTACAGGTTCTGACTAACTTGGCTGATCAGCTGCTGAAGAAACGGGAGTCGCTACTGGAGGCTGTATCGGGGACGGTGACAGTGGCCCAGGGAGTCAAGACAGTCCATTACAGCGGCATCTACAGCAGTCTCATGTGGTCATACACTGTACTGCAATGAGAATTTACCCAGACAGAAAAGGGAAAAAATGGTCAGGTGATCTTTGGGGATCATTTTTGGTCACCCATTTTACACAATCCTATGACCTTCCCATGGGTCACAACCCACATCTTTGAAAAACACTGTTCTAATGCACACAGGTCTCCAAGTCACCATCCTACCATCAGCAATGGGCTGAACTGATGGAATCATCTCAAGGGATTCTTCCTTCTTTGTGAGCTGGTTGCAGCTCCACCTTCAGTTCCCTGCCTCTCTGTGGTGTTGTGGTCTCTTTTCTCTTGCAATGATAAAAGGCAAAAAAGTTAGGAGCGTGAGAAGTGAAAATGTGTTGAGAGTGGAGGATGAAAACTTGAAGAGGAATGCGAGTGAAAGGACAACTGGATAAATGTGAGTTTGAGTGTTGTCTGTTGTGATGGAGATTTGACAAGAAAGATGGAGAGAAAGTAAACTATGTGGCAAAAAGGTGAGTTAATCAGCGGTGTGCTATGCAGGAGAATGTTCGGGCGATAAGAGAGTAGGTGCTGCCAGTTGTAGGAAACTTATCTTGCCAGGCTGAATGAGGTCAATAAATCTTTTCTGGCATGAAAGGAACTCTTTGGCATCATACCGTAGCTCCTGACAGTGTCTACAACTTGCAGTCACACTGGTCTGGCGACTGATGGTGGCTGACCTCAGGGAAGAGGACTTCTCTTCCTGACTTCACAGCATCAATCATGATCGCAAGTCTAAGAACCTGGGGTGGGATCACATCTTTTCTATGTTTTGCAGCTCTTCCTATGATATCCTATTGACATTATAGATCTTGCTGGGGTCCCTTTAAAGAGAGATCCTCATTGCTTGTTTAGGCATCATAGCCCACTGGTCACCTGACTGGGATGATATTGCTGTTGTTCTGGGCAATTGCTACATAGTCATGCAAAGTTCCTGACCTGAAAATGGTCCTCCATTAACTAAGTCCAGAAGGCTCCAACCTCAAGATTCAGATTTCCCTATTTAGTCACAGTTTATAACTCTCCTTTCAGATTAAATTCCATTTTAGTTAGAGATTTCATGCAAGAATTAGACTAAATGCATATGGTGTACTGTCAGCCCGACAAGCTGTCTACAGTTCTTGAAGATGTCACATGCTTCCCATTCTGCCTCCAACCTTCACTATATTCAAGCACGATTACTTTGAGTTAATAGGAAGGTTGTACCTGTTCTTAAAATGGCAGTTAACAGGAAAGATGTGATGATGATTTCGGACATTGAGCCAAAAGCTAGCCCGGGTTACCTTAGATACATCAAAACCATTTCAGATCATGCTATGTGTCTTATTCATTAATGTGGTTGTACATGAGGGTAGATAATGATGACTGAAAAGGCAGCCTATTAGATCTGAGAAGTGTCATTGTGCCTGAGGAATGTTTGTGATTCTGACCATTTCTTTTTGTTTACCATCCGGTCACAATGTACAAATCTTTTCCAATTACTGCTGTTAATTCAGTCCAGTTTTTGAACTAAACTGACTTGAATTTGTTTAAATTAAGCAACTCCAGATTAGGAGTATTATGTGCAATGGTTTCATAATTGCAATTTATTTCAATTGCATTTTAGTTCTTTCCACGGCCCCTACCCTATTAGATGAAAATATTAGTCTTTGTTAATGCTGTGATTGTGGAATCCCAGTATTACATTCTTTGCATGCCTCTGAATAAAGATTCTGGTTGCTGCTGGTGCGTCTGTTTAATATTAATTCCATTGGTGTGTGTTATCTTTTTTTAATATGTAAAACAAAACACCCTGGGACAAATCTTCAATGTGTGATGTTGTTTGCTGCTCCTGTCAAATAAAGTATGGAGCGCAAATTCAATTTGAATAGATTTTCTCTGTTTAGATTTTGCATTGCAAGTTGATTGCAGGTATTAATAGTACTAATAGATTAAATAAAGAATTATTTGTATAATTGAGGGGCGTGGAGAAATTTAGAACAATTTTATACAGACTTGACGTGTTGAAAGCTGTCTGAACTATGGTTTAATATTGCCACTCTGCAACAAAATATTGCACTGGCGAATCTTCTGTGCTACTTTAGGTGGTAACAATAACAGAGATGGTTTTATTGTAATCTCGGAAATCATTTAAAATGACTGTCAGGCAGTGCCTAAAGCACTATATGATTTATATGCAATTCATGATTTAATTAAATTTGCTGCAGTGTAAGAGCTCTTACTGGAACATACACGTTACTATTCTTAAAGGTACAGTATTCAATCATTTCTGAAAGAAATGTCACAGTCCTAAATCCAGTTGATGAATAATCTGGAACAGGTCAGGCCAACCTCTATATACATATATGATCAGTACATATAATTTTACAGCAAAAGTGCAACCTGTGTGACAGGCCTCATCAAGAATTAACCTGCTGATCATCAAGGATGTCTTGTGTGCTTCGATAAAACATGACTCTGTCTTCACATTGATGGTTTTTAATGACTTTAATTTATAAATTAAAATCTTGATTGGAACATTTGAAAACTATGAATTGCCAGACAAAGAAAGGCCAAGATCCATCATGCTTGCCCTCTACCATTCTGATAGTCACATGATTGAGTGGCAATAGAATTGTTGTATTATTATAGTCATCGCTGTCAATTAGTCAGCAATAGAAAGAGATCTTGATAAAAGTGCTAATCAGATGCAAGTCATTTAATTTTTTTGTAATTATAAAAGACAAGGAAACACAGAATAATCAAAATTAAATATATTGGACTGATAATTACCTTCATGACTGCCTGAATAGTTGAACATCTCAACTGCCGGCAGTGACGTTTCTAGTGAAGGTATTATTTCTCAGAGTGATGCATCAGCTAGAGTGGCAGTCAACGTCCTTTCAACACATCCACCATATCGAGGGCTGGTGTTGCAGTGTTGTTTGGCTAACTGGCCCAGATTACTTGTGTATTGTGTTGAAACATTGATTGGTCATCATGCACCTTGAAATTTCTTAAAGGATCTGATTCAGTTAATTTTGAACTGAATTTGGGTTGAAGTCTATAGATATCTTCATAATTGCAATTGAAAGTTGACAGGAGAGGGTTGAGAAATAATTAAACTAATTTATGTACTTCTTAAAGAGGTTGTTGAGCTTTCAAGATCAACTTACAATTGGTCCCCACAATGCACTGGAATGTCATTGTTTGCATCCAAGAAATATGATTGACACAACCGAAAATGGATGGGTTGGAGTTGAAACAGAAGTAAACTTTTTAAAAACCTCACACATGACCTCAGCTACCTCCAAACTGTCCATTTCAGTGTTCAATGGAGGCGGGACATGAGGCGCTTGCCACTAGAAAGCAGGTTAGCAATTTAAATCCTGTAATAAGGCTGGTGGCCTTTCTTTACTTTTCATTTTTTTACTGTGGGTGTTCGCAGGAACCCCGCAGTAGGTAAAGGGAGGCAATGAGAGCTTTGGGGAGAGGTAGAGTGCCTTACAGCACTGCGTGAAAGCTAGGAGTAACAGGAGTGCTTCTGTGTGGCCCCTCAAGCTTCCCACGCACCTTCCCCCGCATTCCCACCCTTCCAGATACCCCAACAAAAATCTGAGGATCGGGGATTGTATTCCCAAGGATCCCTGCCCGAAATTTCATACCTGGCCTTTACAACTCACTCTTAATATCCAGATCATAGATTCTTCCTTGTAATGTCTGTTTTCCAATATACAACCGCAGAAATAAGGGGCGCAATCATTTCAGGCGGGCTTGGCTGAGAGCTTCTCTCCAGCTCTGTCGACAAGTTCCCCGCATCTACCTAACCACACTTTTTTGGGCCCTGGAGAGTTTCTCTTTGGATTAGCCCACACTGAGAATGATGTTCATCACTGCGAACCTGAACTCGCTGACCAGACTGGTTCCTCTGAGATTGGGCCACCATTTTGAAAGGGTGCCCTGATCTCTAAGGGAGCGTGAGGGTTCCTCACAACCACTACCCAAGGGCAATGTCACCCCCCACATACATGGGTATTGTCCCACATCCCACCAAGTGAGGACACCCCAATGTGGAGCTGTTGAGGGATCCCCCTTTTCAGAAACTACCCTTCACCCTTCCACCCTTTGGATGCTCCTTCATACCCGCTCTTCACACCCCCTGCCCATCATGCACCCCCTCATAATTCAGGCCCCGGTTCTTGGAATTGCCACCTGGGCACCATAGCACTGCCAACCTGGCATGTACCTGCCAGTGCCACCTGGGTACTTTGGCAATGCCAGGATAGCAGTGATCAGGTGCCATCTTGGCAGTGCCAATGCACCTTGGTGCCAGAGGGAGTGCCAGGATTCCATTCTGCCCTGCCTCAGGCCACTCTGGGGTCGCTAATGGCCTGAGAAACCCCCAGGTGCTATGAGGCCTGGTCCATGTTTGTGTGAATCGGCGCCCGTGAACCATCTCACTGGGGAGCTGGTCAGAACAAGGGGGCTGTTAGATTGGGCTGCCATCTATCTGTCTAATTAGATGGAGATTGTTCTTAATTGGCCTCAATTAGCCTCGCGCCAAGTCACGTGGGGGGTGGGGGGGGGGGGGGGCAGGGATCTGATCTCGCCAATGGAAGTGGACCAGTTAGATCAGAAACCACTCAGTGCCCTGTGCAATTCCCGATTTGGGCCATCCCCATGATCTAACCAGACCACACGGATCCTCACCAGGCACAGCGCAACCCTTAAATCGCGCAAAAAATCTGACTTGACTAAGAAGCTTATTTCTTATTATTATTCCAATATGGAGTGTTCAGTTGTTCTGTATTTGATGAGGTGAATCTGTTTACAATTGATGTCCACTGTGGTTGATTAGTCAAGCCTGGGCGTAGACTTGGAGAAAAGTATACAAATCAGTATTAAGTGCTGGAAACAGCCCACGTGCAAATGTAGCAAGACCTGGACAATATCCAATCTTAGAATGACTAGCGGCAAATAACATTCGGGCAACACACGTGCTAAGCTATGACCATCTGTGATAAAAGAGAATCAAACCATTGCCCTTGACATTCAAGGGTATTGCCACTGAATCCCCCACTATTAATATTCTGGGAGTTGCCATTGACCTGAAACTGAATTGACTAGCCAAATAAATACAGTGGCTACAAGAGCAGGTTAGAGGCTAAGGGTGCAATTGAACACCCAAAAAACAGAGTTCCCCTTTTGGGCGGGTAAAGTTGAGTGTTTCTTGGTGCCTGCAGCCAGGATTCTGTTGTTTTTGTCCAGCCTCGGCAAGGAATGCCCCACCGAGGCCACGCTTAGCTCATTTCCTGCACTGATGAGCCGTTCTCACAACCTCCCTCGGACTGTTTGCGATCTAACCGGTCCACTCCTGTTGGCAAAATTAACATTCCACCATAGCCTGGCGAGAAACTGATAATTACCACTGGAGAACAATCTCCAGAACCCCCACTGCCTCAACCTACCTTGCCAGTACAAATTGATAACTCATATGTCAAGACCCTTTGTCCTTGAAACCCCTTCAGTCCAACATTTAATGGCAGGGCACCACTGTGTCTGATCCCTGGCAGGGGCAATCTGGCACATGGGCACTTTGACACTGCCAGCCTGGCAATGCCAACTGGGAACCCTGGACGTGCCAGTGCCAAGGTTGACAGGCTAGCAGTGCTAAGGTGCCCAGGTGCTAGTGCGAGTACCAGGGTACCAGCCTGCCAAGAGCCTGACCACCCTGCGGCCTCCGATGGCCTGGGAGACACCCCCAGGTCCCACTACAACTGGCCCAGCGATGGCTCAAAACGCTGGGCCTCAGATTTCACGCCAAGTTGCTGTTCTGCTTTTTCCACCATCACACTCCCACCTCCCAACCGATTTAATGCTCGTGGATGAGTAAATGTGAGGGTGTGTATTTGGTGCGTGTGTGGGAGAAAGAGGGGTTACAGAGGTAGAGGTGAGTGTGTGACTAGCTCACTCCCATGGTGCAATGTAATGGCCACATTGTGCTTCGACAAGAGCGCAACGAGGCCGTTAAATCACGGGAGATACCAAAATCAAGAACCGCGCCTGGTGCCGATCTGTTTGCGATCTAACCGGTCCACTCCTGCTGGCGAAATTAGCTTTCCACCATAGCCTGGCGAAAAACTAATAATCACCACTGGAGACCAATCTCCATACAAATAATGGGAGCGACCCCCTATCTAACGACCCCATGATCTAATGGCCTCCCCAGCAAGTGGTAATGTGGGCACAGAGTAGTACTCGTTTATCAAAACAAGAAAATGGTGGAGGGGGTGCTGCGGGGACACGAGGAGGTAAGTAGCCATCTTCGCTGCCAAGCAAAGAGCCCGGGATTCTGGGGTTGCTGTCCCGGTGCTCAGAGGGGTGAGGGAGCCCCGGGGCGGGGCGGGGGGGGGGGGGTGCGTTGGTTCTCGGTCGGGGTTGCCTGCCATTGGAGGGGAGTAGCAAGGCGGTGCCTGCTCATGCCTCAGCGTGGATGAGTAAATGTGAGGGTACATATGAGGTGGGTATGTGGGAGAAATAGGGGTTATAGAGGTCGGGGTGAGTGTGTGACTAGCTCACTCCCATGGCTTGGCGAGGCACAGGGGAGAACGAGTGGGTGTCTCAGCACCCCCGAGTCTACTATGCCAACCCCTGGATCCTTGGTACCATTCCAGGGGCCTGCCTGCCCCACCGACAACCCATAACTCTAACTGACCATAGGGGCATCTGGCCTCACGGCTGAAGGCTATATCTAATTGGAAATCGGCAATCATAGTTAAGTGGGCACCACACATCCCAAGGTTTCCCGTGCGTACATGTAGCATGTGGAAGTTATTGCCTAGCATCCCAATCAGTCCAAGATGTCTGGACACTGTACCTGAGCACTGCAAAGCAACACCGAGGACTCAGCAGACTACATCAGAACACCCAGGGGCTGAGCCACAACACTGGGGACATCTCCGTGACCAGAGAGTGGTGTATGGACCGGGGAGAGGACCAGCGCCATGTCCAGGTAACGTTACATTCAGGTGTCTGGGGTACAGGGTCTGGGGTCCAGTGATCAGAGTGCCCACATTGGCCTGGGGGTTGCCTGGGCAGGGTCGGGGAAAGGGGAGGAGCAATGGGGGGACTGGAGGGTTTTGGGGTCGAAGACACTGCTGGTTGTCAGTCTCACACTCTCCCCCAATTCCTTACAGATATTGCATGGTATGGAAGATATCTTGGACGCTGTGGATCATGCCCACGTGGTGCTGCTGGCAGGCCAGGTTGCCAAACACTGGAGGAGGCAGCAGCAGTAGCGTCGAAAGAGGCTTGAGTCGGTGGCCCATGTGCAGAGCCCCCCCACACACCCAGAGGACCCAACCACCCATCAGGCCAAGATGATATAATAAGCTTTATTACAAGTAGGCTTACATTAACACTGCAATGAAGTTACTGTGAAAATCCCCTAGTTGCAACACTCTCGCACTGAGGGAGAATTCTGAATTTCCAATTCACCTAACAAGCACGTCTTTCAGGACTTGTGGGTGGAAACCGGAGCACCCGGAGGAAACCCACGCAGACACTGGGAAAATGTGCAGACTCCACACAGACACTGACGCAAGCCAGGAATTGAACCAGGGTCCCTAGGGCTGTGAAGCAACAATGCAAACCACTGTATTGCCATGCCACCTCATGGGGAGGCCTGTGGTCTGTGGAGCAGGTGGCAGACAGCGTGTGTCACAGGAGGCTCCGCCTCAACAAGCAAAAGATATGGCACCTGTGCCATGTTCTTGCAGATTTGGCATAACCTGGTGCTACCAGTGGCCATCAAAACCACTGTGCCACCGTGCCACCCATATAGCATGATCTAAAGCTATGCACTGTGTCGTACCTGTACCTAATGTTGCTGCCAGGCTACTTGACCACTACTGAACACTATGTCATGTAATTATAATGATATAATTCTTGGGCTTATTTTTTGTACAAGTCACAGGTCACTCATCAGGAATTAGATAAACATGTTGTGGGTTCATTTATTGAGACTAGGCACATGAGAACAGTTAGACATGAATATGAAGCTTGAAGACATCAGAGCTGCCATGTGTGATTTTCTTTAAGAAAAAGTGAAAGTAATTGTCATCGTAAGACACATTTCCCTTCCAGTGATGCCATGATGATATCGCTTAAAGAAATATTACATTACTCAGCAATAACCAGCTCACTGATGCGCAGCTTGAGTTATGCCAGGGCCACTCAGGTGCTCACCTAATTAAGCCTTAATCCAAACACTGACAAAAGAGCTGAACTCAGGATGTGAGAGCAAGACAGCATTTGACTTAGTGTGGCATTGCAAGTCCTCTCAAGAGCTCAATGGGAACAAAGGAGAAAATTCTACACTGGATGGAATCATATACCAAATACAAAGGAAAATGATTGAAGTTGTTGGAGGTCAATCATCTCAGTCCCAGGACATCACTGCAGGAGTTCCTCAGGATTCTGTCCGAAGCCAAATACTTTCAGCTGCTTCATCAATGACCTTCCTGCCATTATAAGACAAGAAGTAGAGATGTTCACCAATGATTGCACAATGCTCATGAACAATCACAATCCCCCCAGATATTGAAGCTGTCTGTTTCCATACACAGCATGATCTGGACTATATTGGGGCTTAGGAACATAACATTCATTCCACAAAAGTGCCAGTCATTGAGCAACTCCAACAAGAAATAAATTAACCATCTCCTCATGACATTCAATGGGATTACCATCGCTTGGTCCGATCAACATCCTGAGAGTTACCGTTGGCCAGAAATTGAACTGGACCAGCCACTAAAGATTTATTTGTTTTTGAAATCTATTGTGATATTCATTGCTCTTCAGGACTCAGAGTACTCCAGATCTGCACTTAACCCATATACTGCCCGTGCTTATAATTAACTTCAATGAGGCCTCAAGTTAAAATGACTACTTTTAGCTGCTCTTGGAAGTGATTTTACTCCTATGGTTAAGAGGCAGAAATTCTCAGGATAATAATCATCTTAGATGATTCATACATGAATGTTTTCATTATTTTTATTTGTTTTTTCATTGAGATTCACAAACTGAAGAATAAAATTACCAAAACCTGAGAACTAACATTGACTAACCGATAATTGCACAACCGATTAAGCCAATAAATATTCCTGATTGACATTAACAGAGATGTGAATGATGTTTGTACCTATTTAGTGGGAATTACTTTACTGGAATATAGTGAGATGTTAGATGAGTTGAATCTAAAATATTTAATTTATAGTAAGTAGTCAAGCTTGTGGTAAGAAATTCTTTAACAGAAACATACTTTCAGGATAAGTGGCTGACTATTAATTTTGCTTCAGTAATCAACGAAAAGGGGGCATTGGAAATAGAGGACAATATTTGCTGGAGACAATGGGGTACTCACCTGCAGGATGGAGAGCAAGCGAGAGTGTTGCCCCACTGCTTGCTTTGGGAAAAGCTCACTGGATTTAAGTGCCACTTAGGTACTTAATCAGACAGTGGCGGCAATTCCCTGGACTAAGGACCCTGGGTATGGATGCCCTGTGCGTTAAGAGCTCCCAGCTTACCAGAAACCAGCCTGTCTATTGACTGGTAGCACATCTGGAGAAGCTACCACTACAACAACCAATTGAGGCCTATGACTGGTTTTGAATCCCAGGCCACAGGTGCGCGCGGACTGGGGGAGTAGGGACTACGTGGTAGTGGTTGCTGGGGAGGGGGTCAGCAGCAAGGACAGGGGAGTAGCTCTCAGCAGGCTCTTCCCCTTCCCGTGTGGGATCCGAGGTCCCTGAGTGCATTTGGAAAAGGATCTCTTCCAGGACCCCACAAGCAAACCAGTACAGGTTTGGTTATCTTGCTCCCTGCTAGGTTAAAATGAACGGAGGTGGGATGAAGTCCTTAAGTGGATGTGAGGTTGGCAGGATTTGAAATTGTTCCATGGGTCTTCGTGCCATGGACTTACTCGGGGAAGAGGCAAGAGAGAAGGTGGCAGTTTCTCCACCCATCACCATCCTCCCTGAATAAATAGCCCCCTGCCTGCAAAACTGCCACGGGGAGGGCATCATATTCTTGCCGTAGACATTTTCTCTTTGAACAATTATTTATCAATTGAGTTATATTGTGAAGCAATTCATTTCTTTGAAACTGAACTGTACTCGAAAATTAGCTTTTTTAAGAGTTTGTAGAGGAGAGGTGGCAAGCTTTCTTTTATTCATTCAAAAGACGTGGACT
This sequence comes from Scyliorhinus canicula, assembly GCF_902713615.1. NCBI lineage: Eukaryota > Metazoa > Chordata > Chondrichthyes > Carcharhiniformes > Scyliorhinidae > Scyliorhinus > Scyliorhinus canicula. The sequence continues at coordinate 130,198,188 of NC_052155.1, read as the reverse complement.
TCACTGGCTAGGCCAGCATTTATTACACATCCCTAATTGCCCTTGAGAAGGTGGTAGTGAGCTGCCTTCTTGAACCATTGCAGTTCATGTGGTGTAGATACATCCACAGTGCCTTTAGGGAGGGAGTTCCTGGGTTTTGACTGAAAGATTGTGAAGGAATGGTGATTTTTTTCCCAAGTCAGGATGGTGAGTTGCTTGGAAGAAAATTTCCAGATAGATGTGTTTCCTTTCCTTGTCCTTGTCCTTCTATATATTAGTGGTTGTGGATTTTGGAAGTGCTGTCTGATGAGTCCTGGAGACACCCTACAGTGCATCCACAGTTCCTGCACACTGCTGCTACTATGCATTATTTGTGCAGGGAGTGAATGGGGAAGGTGTGTCAATCAAACAGGCTGCTTTGTTGTGGATGGTCTCAAGCTTCTTGAGTATTTTTGGTGCTGCACTTATTTAGTCAAAGGGAGAGTATTCCATCATGCTCCTGACTTGTACTTTGTAGATTGGGGACAGGAATTGGGGTGTCAGGAGGTGAGTTACTACAGACTTTCTGGCCTCTGACTGGTTCTTTGTTCTTTGTTCTATTTATATGGCTTGTCCAGTTAAGTTTCTGGTTAATGGTAACCCCCAGTATATTGATAGTGGAGGAATTCAGCAATAGTAATGCCATTGAATGCCCAGGGGATATGTTTAGGTCCTCTCTCATTGAAGATGGTCATTGCCTGGCTCTTGTGTGGCATAAATGTTACTGCCAGTTGTCAGCCCAAGCCTGGATATTGTCCAGGTCTTGTTGCATTTGGGCATGGACTGCTTCAGTATCTGATGGGTCGTGAAGGTGCTGAACATTGTACAGTCATCCACAAACATCCTCACTTCTAACCTTATGATGGAAGGATGCTCATTGTTGAAGCAGCTGAAGATGGTTGGGCCTTGGACACTCCCGTGAGGAACTCCTGCAGGGATATGCTGCAGCTGAGCTGACTGATGTCTAACAACCACAACAATCATCCTTTGTGCTGGGTGCGAACCCAACCGGTGGAATGTTTCCCCCCCTCTTTCCCACTAACTCCAATTTTCCAAAGACTCCTTGATGTCTCATTCAGTCAACTGCAGCCTTGATGTCAAGGGTGGTCAATCTTACCTCACCTCTGTTGTTTAGCTCTTTTATTCATGTTTGAACTAAGGCTGTAATGAGGTCAGGAGCTGAATGGCCCTGATGACACCCAAATTGAGTGTCACTGCAGGAGTTCCTCACGGGAGTGTCCAAGGCCCAACCATCTTCAGCTGCTTCAACAATGAGCATCCTTCCATCATAAGGTTAGAAGTGAGGATGTTTGTGGATGACTGGACAATGTTCAGCACCTTCATGACCCATCAGATACTGAAGCAGTCCATGCCCAAATTCAACAAGACCTGGACAATATCCAGGCTTGGGCTGACAACTGACAGTAACATTTGTGCCACACAAGAGCCAGGCAATGACCATCATCAATGAGAGAGGACCTAACCATATCCCCTTGGCATTCAGGTTATTGTTAAGCACGTGTCACTTGAAAGCATTGTTAATGACCCCTTCCATTGCTTTATTGATGGTTGAGAATAGACTGATAGTATTTGGCTGGGCTGGATTAGTCCTGTGTTTTATGTATAGGACCTACCTGTGCAATTTTCTACATTGCTGGGTAGATGCCAATGTTGTAGCTGCACTGGAACAGCTTGACAAGGGACAGAAAAACTTGAGAAGCACAAACCTGCAGTAGTATTGCCAAAATATTGTCAGTGTCCAAAGCCATTGAAGCATTCCATTCTCTTCAGCCATTTCTTGATGCCATGTGGAGTAAATCAAATTGGCTGCAGACTAGCATCTGTGATACTGGGGACCCCTGAGGAGGCCAAGATTAATCATCCACTTGCCGCTTCTGGGTGAAGATTGTTGCAAATGCTTCAGCCTTATCTTTTTGCACAGATGTTCTGGGCTCCTGCATCACTGAGGATGGGGATTTCTACCCCTCCTCACTCCTCTAGTGAGATGTTTAATTGACCACCACCACCAACAGCTGGATGTGGCAGGAATGCAGAGCTTAGATCTGATCTGTTGGCTGTGCTCTGTCTGTCACATGCACTGCTTATGCTGTTTTGAATAAAAGTAGTCCTGTGTTGTATTTTTATCAAGGCGACACTCATTTTTCGGTATGCCTTGTGTTGCTCCTGACATGCCCTCCTGCACTCATCATTGAACCAGGATTGATCTGCTAGCTTGATGGTAATGGTAGGGTGGGGGATGTGCTGGACCATGAGGTTACAGGTTGTGTTTGAGTACAATTCTGCTGCTGCTGATAGCCCACGGTGCCTCATGGTTTCCCAGTCTGGAGTTGCTATATCTGATTGAAATCCATCCCATTTAGCATGTCTGTGGTGCCACACAACATGATGGAGGGTATCCTCAATATGAAGCTGAGATTTCGTCCCCACAAGGACTGTGTGGTCATCACTACTGCTGATACTGTCATGGACAGATGCATTTGTGGCAGGCAGGTTGGTGAGGATGAGGTAAAGTATTTTTTTCCCTCTTGTTGGTTCCCTCTTGCTGCTGCAGACCCAGTCTATCAGCCATGTCCTTTCGGACTTGACCAGCTTGGCCAATACTGCAGTTATTGAGCCACCATTGATGATGGACATTGAAATCACCCACCCAGAGCATATTCTGCACCACAAGAGTACCAGGCAATGACCATCTACACAAAAGAAAATCTAACCATCTCCCATACAACATGCAGAGATATTACCAATGCTGCATTCCCCACCATCAACAGCCTGGATTCACCATTGCCCAGAAGCCCGGCTGAAATAGCCATATATATATATATGTATGTGGCTACAAGACTAGGTCATAAACTGGATATTCTGTGGTGAATAACTCATCTGCTGGCACCCCAAAACTTTCCCACTATCTACAAGGCACACGTCGGGAAGAGTGATGCAATATTCTCCACTTGCCTAGATGAGTGCAGCTCCAACAACAGTCAAGAAGCTTGACATCATCCAGGATAAAAGAAGCAATCCTCTGTATTAGCACCCCAACCACCACCTTAAATATTCAGTTTCCACCACCTGCAAACTGTGGCTGCAGTGTGTATCATATAAAGATACCTTGCAGTAAATTACTGAAGTGCCTTTGACAGCATCTTCCAAACCTGCTACCTCTATGCCTGGATGAACTAGGGAAACAAGTGCGTGGGAACACCACCAGTTGCAAGTTCCTCTACCAGTCACACACCACCCTGACTTGAGCTATATCGCCATTGCCACTCGGTCAAAATCCTGAAACGTGCAAAGACGTGCAGGTTAGGTGGATTGGCCATGCTAAATCGCCCTTAGTGTCCAAAAAGGTTAGGAGGGGTTATTGGGTTACAGGGATAGGGTGGAAGTGAGGGCTTAATTGGGTCGATGCAGACTCGTTGGGCCGAATGGCCTCCTTCTGCACTGTATGTTCTATGTTTGCCTCCCTAACTGCAATATGGGTGTACCTAAATGACATGCACTGCAGTGATTCAAGACCTGCTCAAGGGTAATTAGGGATGGACAATAAATACTGGCCTTGATAGCAATGCTCACATCCCACAAATGAATAGATGTCAAAAAGCTTGACAAAATGATCCTGGGGTTCAGTGTTTCGAATATTTAGCCATTTTATTGTTTTGTTCAAGGGACAACTGATGATACCCTGGGATTAAAAATCAATTGTGACCTTTCCATTTTGTCCCAGTAAAATACTGCCATATTTCAAAGTGTGCGGACTTTATCGACAACAGCCAGAGTTTAAAATGTAATTACTAAAACAACTAGAAATGTCACATTTCATCCTTTGGATTAATTTTCAGCTCTGTGAATGATAAATGATTTTCCTTCTCTATTAGTTGAAACTAGAGTCGAGGTAGATTGAACACGCTGATGCTGAAGCTGTGTTTCCTTTCGTACTGTGGAGGTCAAATTGTTCCTAAAGCATATGGAAAGTCAAACTTTCTTACCAATTGTTCTTTGCAGCTTTGAAAGTATATATTTGCAGCCATTTTCCTTATGCAGGACATGGTTAATGCAATTAAAAAAATTAATCCTAAAATAGTGTAAATTAGCAGTGTCGATAATGGGTCAAGTATTTTTGGATTTTCAAAAAATTTTTGGATCTTTTGCCACATGAAAGGTTGTCACTCAAGATATGCTTCTGGTGGTATATTAGCATGGATAAAGGATTGGTTAAAAGATAGAAAACAAACTGGTCATTTTCAGCTTGGTAGGCTGTTACTAAGTGAGGATACAGGAAGGATCAGTACTGGGGCCTCAGCTATTTCAAACATATATTCATGACTTTAATGAACAAACCAAATGTAACGTATCAATGTTTGCTGACAGTACAAAGTTAGGTCGAGTAGAAAGCCCTGCAAAGGAATATACGTGTGTTAAGTGCGCAGGCAAATAAATAGGAGATGGGCTATAATGAAAGAGACTGCCACATTATTCACATTGGTAAGAAGAAATGAATGTGAGAATGAGTATAATTTATGATTCCCATTGAAGGTGGGTGGGAACTCCTGAAAATTTGCATTGGAGGCCGTTGCCGGCATGTTTCATCTCTCGGTCATTTTCATTGCAGTGGGTAACCTATCAGGACAGCTAAGCCTCTTCAGGCCACACAGCAAAAGCAGTTGTTTTACAGACTCACACTGAGGCTGAAACATGGCCAAGGGGATGGAGGTGGCCTCTGGCAGCACACCGATACTGGGGAGTTAACACTCCATTTCCCTTGAGACCAACACCCCCCCCCCCCCCCGCCTCCCTCCTCCATGCACTCTGCACAAGCCATGGTTCATGGTCCACAGCTGCAACCATTGGCCTTTTGCTTGGCAACTGTGGCTTTTTTGAATTGAAAATGTTTTACCATCTCTTCAGTGGGCAGCTATTACATGCATCAGCAGCTCCCACCTCAGAATGTGCAATTGCCAATGTGTCATTGCTGGAGGGCCTCCTCATGGCTCTCCATTCTTGGGAGTCTGCCCACCATCCTTAATTGGATGGTGAACCTACTCCATGACCACAAATTGACCAACCCTACAGATCGCATATCGAGAGTCAGATGCCGACACAACATGCCATTTAAAAATTCACCTGATATTGGGGTCCGAACAGAAGTCCATGGAATTATAGAATCCCTGCAGTACAGAAGGAGACCATTCAGCTCATCGGGTCTGCACCAACTCTTCGAAAGATCAACCCACCTAGGACCAATCCCCTGCCCTATTTTTGCAACCCCACCCTAAAGTGCAATTTAGCACGACCAATCCACTTAACCCGAACATCAATGGACTGTGGGAGGAACTCCTGGAGGAAACCCACGCAAGCACTGGGAAATGTGCAAACTCCACACAGACAGTCACCAGAGGTCAGACTTGAACTCGGGTCCCTGATGCTGTAAGGCAGCAGTGCTAACTGTGCCAAAGTGTGACCTGTGACAAAAGGGGCATGAGTCCCTGGAATGCATTGCAAATAATGTTCTGGAGCAGTATGCTTCTGATCCAACGAGATGGTATGCACTGTTGGACCTGGTGGAAGAATCCAGTGCACGGATCATTAATTGAGGGGAAAACTATCATCTGCAGTTATTAATTTGGAATCAAATATTGGCAGAAAATTTAGTGGCTGAACAAATTGGCCACCTTCATAGAAAATAATTTGCAGGCAATATCAAGGTATATTCCCTTAAAGGGGAAAGGTTGGACAAATGAAAGAGCACTCTGGACAATTATGGAGATTGATGTAAAGATTAAAAGGAAGAAATGCATGTTCAACGATATCAGGCTGAAAATACATTGGAATATCAGATAGAATATCGAAGGAGCAGAGAGGGAGTGACAAATCTCACAAGAACAGCAAAGAGAGAGCATGAAAAGAGACTGGCAGCTAATGTAAAAGTTAAACTTAAAGTCTTCTTTAAAATAAGTATATAATGAATAAAAGGGTGATAAAAGAAAGAGTAGAGTCAGTTAGGGATAAAAAGCAGATGTGTACATGGAGACAGTAGAAATAGGGTGGCAGGGTGACACAGTGGTTAGCACTGCTGACTCACAGCACCAGGTACTCGGGTTCGATTCCGACCTTGGGTTACTGACTGTGGGAGTTTCCTCCCATAGTCTAAAGATGTGCAGATTAGGTGGATTGGCCATGCTAATTTGCACCTTAGTGACCAAAAGGTTATGAAGTTACGGTGGTAGGGCTGGGAATGGGTCTAGGTTTGGTGCTCTTTCGGAGGGTCAGTGTAGAATCAATGGGCCAAATGGCCGATTTCTGCACTGCAGGGATTCTATGGTTCTATTAAATAGTACAGGTATTAAATTAATACTTTGCATCTATTTTTACAAAGGATAAAGATGCTACCCAGGTCAAAGTGAGAGAGGAGTTAACTTGTACATTCAAAGAATTTACAATTCAGAAGGAGGAAATGTTAGACTAATTTTATTAAAATAGATCAGATTCTAGGAATCGATGATATGTAATCAAGAGTACTGAGGGAAGTGAGAGCAGAAATTGCAGAAGTGCTCGTGACAGCCAGTCTTCCTTCGTCACAAGGATGGTGCTCGGCTTGGGGACTGGAGAATTGTGAATGTTACACCCTTGTACAAAAAGAGTTGTGAGGATAAAGCTGGCATTGGTGAGATCACAGTGGAGATTCACAAGAACGATTCCAGGGATAAAGAATTGGAGCAATGATGATAGATTGGAAAGGCTGCATCTTTTGCCATGGAGAAAAGAAGGCTGGGAGGAGATGAAGTACTCAAGATCCTCAGGGACTTGGGGCGTGATTCTCCGAAACCGGGAGAAATCGTGAGGCTGGCGTCAAAAACGGGCGGGTTTGACGCCAGCCTCCGCCCCCCCGACCGGGAACCGATTCTGGTCCCCGGTCGGGGCTAGCATGCCACGGCCGTGAACTCTGGCATCGCGGGCTTAACGAATTTCGTTAAGCCCGCTTGCCAGAGTTTGCGACAGCTGACACGTCACATGACGTCAGCCGTGCATGCGTGGATTGGAAGACTCCAACCCGCGCATGCGCGGATGACGTCATCGCGCATTTGCGCGAAACCCGCGAATGGATACAGCGGGGCGGCGGAAGGACAAAGAGTGCGCGGGGTAAGTATCCGCTGCCCGCGATCAGTGCCCACCGATCGCGGGCCCATGGCACCCTTGGCACGGCCGTGGTACTGCCGTGCCAATCGGTGCCATGGTTCCCAAGATCACAACTTTACGGCCGTTTTTATGAACGGTCAGACCAGGTGTGTTTGACGTTCCTAAAAACGGTCGTAAAGGGCTTGGACTTCGGTCCATCGGCCAGCTGAGAATCGCTGCTCGCCGTAAAAAAACGGCGGGCAGCGATTCGTGTCGGGAGGCGGGCGTGGGGGGGGGGGAGAATAGCGGGAGGGCGTCAGACCAGCATGGCCGTAAAAATGTACGACCCCCGCTATTCTCCGCACCGTCGTGAGTGCGGAGAATCGCCCCCAGGGTAAATAATGAGAAACTGTTCCCACTCAAGAGTGTCATGATGTGCAGACATGCACAAAATGAGGTACAAACAGGCAGCTAATGAACACAGAGAACAGAACATAACCAATCAGCAGGCAGAACACTTGGGGGTGGTTTCCCACCATAAAAGGCACGAGGCACTCACACTCTACCTCGTTCCACTGGAGACATCTATAGAGTGAGTCGGGTGTATATATAACATAACACCTACAGCATGTGGCTAGTCTGATTCAGTCAGACAGAGTAATCACACTTAGGTTAGCAGAGAGTCGAACTCACAGAGAACTGAGCTAACTGTGTGACTGGTTCAATAAATCAAATTGAACTAACTTCAAGGTCTGGAGTATATTTCAGTTATAGCTGCATCCAGCTGCAGCCCGTGTTATCTCAGTGTGCTTCACACGACATGGTACCAGAGGACTGCTATCCCTAGGTGGTTTACCTAAATTTGTTCCGTAATGACCAGCAAATGTATCCCGGCACCATGGAGAAGATCCAGGCTCCTCAACAGCTGTGGAAATCCGGCAATCTCATTGCCAACCGGCGGACTTTCAAGCAAAGGTTTCTGCTGCACATCGAAGCCTCAGACCTCGAGGGTGCGTCTGATACAAGAAAGATCACGCTTCTCCTCTCAACTACGGGGGAACAAGCCATCCAACTCTTCAACTCGTTTAACTTCACCGATGGCCAGGACCAGACAAAGTTTTAGACCATCCTGGACAAGTTTGATAGTCATAATGAAGTGGACACCAATTAAATCTTCGAGCGCTATATATTCAAACGACGCCGACAAGGTAAAGATGAATCTTTCAACACCTCTTAACTAATCTCCATCTACTCGCGCTGCCCTGCAACTTTGGTGATATTGCTGTCTCCATGAGCAGAGACCAAATCGTTTTTGGAGCTCACTCTGATCCTTTGAGAGAGCAGCTTTTAAAAACCAAGCATATGACCCTGTCAGTCGCGATTGAAACATGTACAGTGCATGAGCACGCCAAAAATCGGTATTCCCAATACAAATCGGCTGAAAGTGAGAAACTTGCCTCCCACGAGGCAGAGAGTGTGCAGGCTATCGCCCGGATGTAACGCCTCAGCATTGATGAAAGCAGCCATTTTGCACGCTCTTTCTGGGGCCCCACCCATGCGCGATGCAAATGGGATAACGAAGCAGCCGATCACCACACTGCGCAGGTGCGTACGTCTGCCGACCGCACTGCGAATGTGCCATAACGCACGGAGAGTAACGACGTCATGACGTGACCAAACTGCGGCATCGCCCACTTAAAGAAACACTGCCCTGCAAGAGGCAGACGATGTTTAAATTGCGGAAAGCCTGGACACGATGTAGCCTTGTGCAGGCCTGCACCACCAGTCAAGGGACAGCGCTCCCAATTCCAACGCAGGCGCGTTCGGAATGTCCAATAAGGTTGACAGGATTCTGATCCTGGCAGTACAACGGATCCAGAGGACGATTGCCTGGAGTCCCCCTATCATGTGGGCATCATTACCACACGTGAACATGTCTTACCGGCATCATCACAAAGCCTGCCCATTCTCACTATGGATTCTGCGGATGAATGGCGTGCGGTGATGCAAGTAAATCAATGCTCTATCCAGTTCAAGCTGGACACAGGTGCTTCTGCAGATTTCAACTGCATCAAGAAGCCACCCAAGCTCCTTCCAGGAGCCTGCCAGCTCCTGGACTACAACAGCAATGCCATCACTACACTGGGATCCTGCCATCTGCTCGTCTCCAATTGGAGCATTCACGCAAGGCTAAGGTTTGAAATCTTCAAGCCAGACAGGGCCTCCCTGCTTGGCGCACATGCAGGAAAGCTGCTAATCCTTGTGCAACGGGTCTACACAATGACCTCCCCAAATATGGATCTTCAAGCCGGCATTGACGACATCCTTGCTCAGTATCCGGATGTGTTTGACGGGATGGGCACTCTGCCATATTGGTACAAGATCCTGCTGCGGCCTGATGCCACGTATGTGGTCCAAGCACCATGCCGGGCCCCGGCCCCACTGAAGATGTGCCTGAAGGCACAGCTAAAGGATCTTCAGGACCAGGGAATCACCTCCGAAGTTACAGAACTGACTGACTGGGTCAGCTCAATGGTATGTGTAAAAAGCCTTTGGGGGAGCGGGCATCTGCAGTGATCCCAGGATCTCAACCAGAATATAATGTGGGAACACTACCCCATCCCGAAGCGGGAGGAACCCACAAGTAAGATGGCACATACCTGGTATTTCACAATGTTAGCTGCATCACATGGATTCTGGCAAATCCAGCTGGATGAGTCCAGCAGAAGGCTCTACACCTTCAACACACTGTTTGGCAGGCACTGCTATAATTGTATGCCATTCGGCATTGTCTCAGCTTTGGAGATCTTCCATAGAATCGTGGAGCAGATGATGGAGGGCATTGAAGGGGTTCGTGTGTATGTGGATGACATTATCATGTGGTCCACAACCCCCGAAGAGCACATCTCTCGTCTCCAGCAGATATTCCGCCGTGTCCATGCCAATGGTATCAAGCTGAACAGGGCCAGGTGTTGCTTTGGCATGTCAACACTTAAGTTCTTAGGCGACCAGATATCTCAGCAGGGTGTTCACCCGGACACAGACAAGGTCAAGGCCATCGAAGCCATGAACATCCCTGAGGACAAGAAGGCAGTGCTTCCTAGGCATGGTAAATTTTTTGGGCAAGTTTATCCCAAACCTGGCCTCACACACCACGACTCTCAGACACCTGGTGAAAAAGTCTACTGCCTTTGAGTGGCAAGCAGCTCATCAAACAGAATGGTTGGAGCTGAAAGCCAAGCTCACCACTGCACCTGTACTGGCATTTTTTGATCCTGACAGGGAAACAAAAATCTCGACAGATGCGAGCCAGGATGGTGTTGCTCCAGCGTGATGACACCCCATCCTGGGCACCGGTTGCCTATGCATCATGGGCGATGACACCCTCCGAGCAGCGGTACGCCCAAATTGAAAAGCAATGCCTGGGCCATCTCACTGGAATTCTCAAGTTCCATGATTCTTCGGCCTGCCGACATTCACCGTCGAGACGGACCACAGGCCTCTGGTCCACATAATCCACAAGAACCTGAACAGCATGACGCCCCAGCTGCAGCGCACCCTCCTCAGACTCAGAAGGTACGACTTTGAACTCGTGTGCATGCCTGGCAAGGAGGTCATTATTACGGATGCCTTGTCCCGCTCCATAAACCTGTCTGCTGACCCGCCGGCATTCATCCAACAGATTGAATCACAGGTGCAGCTGTGGGCCAGCAACCTCCCGGCGTCGGATGAAAAGGTGATCCGCATTCGCGACGAGACAGCCAAAGACCCTCTTCTGCAGCGTGTCATGCATCACCTCGCCAATTTCTGGCAAAAAGGGCAGTGCCCTCAATTCTTTAATGTGAAGGACAACCTCACGGTGGTTGATGATATCCTCCTCAAGCTGGACTGCATTGTCATTCCACTCAGTCTCCAGAGTTTGGTGCTCCGGCAAATCCACGAGGGGCATCTGGGTGTTGGGAAGTGCAGGCGCAGAGCCAGGCAAGTTGTCTACTGGCCTGGGATTAATCAGGACATCTCAAATATGGTCCTCAACTCTCCAACCTGTCAGTGCTTTTCCAGCCAGCACAGAGCAAGGAGACGCTTCAGCAGCACAATATTGTGACCTCCCCGTGGTCCAAGGTGGGCATCAACCTCTTTCATGTGTTAATCATTGATTATTTTTCCAACTACCCTCTCAGAAGCTCTCAGACCTCACATCCAAGACCATCATCAAGGCCTGTACGGAGACGTTCCCCAGGCATGGTATTCCACTCACTGTCATGAGTGACAATGGTCCTTGCTTCAGCAGCCAAGAGTGGTCAAGATTTGCCCAGTTATATCAGTTTCATCACGTCACTTCCAGCCCACATTACCCGCAGTCCAACGGGAAGGTTGAGAAAGGGGTTCACAGAGTGAAGCAGCTCATCTACAAGGCCGCGGATTCTGCTTCTGACGTCAACCTTGCACTGCTTGCGTACAGGGCAACCCCTCTGTCTACCGGTATGTCACCGTCTCAACTCCTGATGAACAGGGATCTGCAGACGACTCTTCCAGCCATACACTTGCCTGATCTGGATCACCTCCCGGTTCTGCAGAAGGTGCAGAAATTCAGGGACTGGCAAAAGCAGGGCTATGATGCTCATGAAACCGATTTACCTGTTTTATCCCCAGCGGATACTGTTCGGATCAAGCTACCTGATGGAGGCTGGTCAGCTCCAGCTGTTGTTCTTCGACAAGCTGCTCCTCGATCGTATGTTGTGCGTATGGCTGAAGGCTCTGTTGTGCGGCGAAACAGATGGGCACTGCACACGGTTGCCCACCCTCAAACACACTCTTCATTGTTTCCATCTGTTATTGTGCCACCTCCTGATACCTCGAACCACGAGGCCACCAGTCAGGCTTCAATCCAGCCCATCAAGGCGCCGTCGTCCCCACCACCACTTCTCCGCCGGTCGACCAGGATCAGACGCAAGCCCCAGAGACTGGACTTATGAACATTTATTTTGTTTGCTATGTTCTGTTTTCGCATATTGGTCACCTGTTTTCACATGTACATATGTTCCCATCTGCCATTGCATGTAAATAAGTTAATTTTTCAGCCTACACATGTAAATACTTTCACATATGCTACAGAAAAACATTTCAAAAGGTGAGATGTCATGATATGCAGACATGCACATGATGAGACAGGCAGCTAATGAACACAGAGAACAGGACATAACCAATCAGCAGGCAGAACACTTGGAGGTGGTTTCCCACTATAAAAGGCACGAGGCACTCACACTCCGCCTCTTTCCACTGGGGACATCTACAGTGTGAGTCGGGTGTATATATCACGTAACGCATACAGCACATAGCTAAGAGCTCGTCTGGTTCAGTCAGACAGAGTTATCACACTTAGGTTAGCAGAGAGTAGAACTCACAGAGAACTGAGCTAACTGTGACAGGTTTTTTTTTCCAATTAAGGGGCAATTTAGCATGGCCAATCCACCTCTCATGCACATCTTTTGGGTTGTGGGGGTGAAACCCATACAAACATGGTGAGAATGTGCAAACTCCACATGGACAGTGACCCAGAGCCGGGATCAAACCTGCACCTCGGTGCTGTGAGGCAACCATGCTAACCACTTGAGCCACTGTGCTGCCCAGGAATTTCATTTTCATGATGTGCTACACATTTGTGACCAGTAGCATTGAATCAATTCATAAATATCAATCTTTCCTGAGAAGATGTCTGTGGCATTTCTGCTTCCTCTTAAACTTAGCCTTGTTTATTATGATAGTGTGTGAAAATGACATATACACAAGCAGCCCATGGTGCGATGCAGAGTGACATTTTGTCCTATGGGGGTGAAATCGATCTTGAGCAGTAATACAAAATGAGCACTCGTAAATTGGCAGCTTGATTTACAGCCAATGGGAATAATTTAAAGTTTAGGCAATGAAAGCTTTGAATTGCTCATCCTTACCATTCAAATGGAGGAAGAAACCTTTTGGGTTATATGATGAGAGGGCAGTTCAGCTTTACCAGTTTTACACCATTGCCCAAAATTAAAGTTACCCTCATTCACTTCAATGTATTATAAAATTGTGCAGGGTGTAAGGCATATGCAAAATTCAAATGGCAAAGGCCCCATCCACTTGCCTTCCCAACCCTTGTGTAAATGGAGCTACAGGGGAAGGAATGTAAGGGAATTTTTTTTTTCAATTTAGAGTATCCGATTCATTTCTTCCAATTAAGGGGCAATTTAGCATGGTCAATCCACCTAGCCTGCACATCTTTGGGTTATGGGGATGAAACCCATGCAAACATGGGGAGAATGTGCAAACTCCACACGGACCCAGAGCCGGGATCGAACCTGGGACCTCAGTGCTGTGAGGCAGTAGGGCTAACCACTGCGCCACTACGCCACTGTGCTGCCCTTTAACGGGAATTGAGAGAAAGTAATTCACTCGCTTAACACAGAGGAGGTCCAAGGACAGTCGTGTGTGGTGTCTAAACAACGGGAGCAAAAGATCCCAATTTCACTCCAATGAACTCTTTGTAAAATTCGTAACAGCTTATTTTGGAGACTTTTAAATATGATGATGCTTTTCTGTGCATGTTGAAAATTCAGAAAATAAGCCAACTTTATAATGTGTGTGACATGACTAGCTGCAATCATTGCCACTAATGAAACTGTGTTCCCGGGAATTGAAAATTTCAAATTGTGCAGTCCCATAATTTTGTTAGTGCAACATCAATTATAAAGTAACTGCAAATTGTTCTTGTTTATTTAAATTGAAGAAAATATGGTCCTTTGGGAGATATTGCAGATCCAGTTTATCTTCATTCCCATACAATGAAAAATGGTAGTTTAATGATTTCTCGTTTTAATACAATGAAATAGAAAAAGATCAAAACGGTAAGCATGAAATATAAGGTGCGAATGATATAGGATTTTCTCATGCTTTAATGTGGTCTCTGTTTGAGATTGAATGTAGATCAGCATTACCTCATGAAATTCAATTTACATTTAAATTAAAAACTTAAAATAATTTATCAGGTAAAACATACCTCGGGAAATATTAAATTTTAATATAGCCTTGTGTTTGTTCTTGTAACTGAAAATCACCCTAGCAGATAGGCTTGAATAGGGCTTATAAAATAATAATTAACATAAATCTTTCCCTGATCACTTATTCCTTCATCTCTGCCGCTGTGTTCTGCTGTCTGCAGTTAACATTCTTCTTGCATCTGAGAGACACACAGCAGGATGTGTCCCACAAGCTGGCTTTGCTTGATCCTCTGCTGTCTCGGAATGACAGGTCCAACACAACATGGACTGCAGCGTTTCAAGAAGGCATGAAATATAACTTTCTCACCACTTTCTCAGGGAAAATTAGGAATGGGCAGCAGATGCTGATATTGCCAACAATACTTACATTCCATGAAAGAATGAAAAAAAAAATACTACAGGTTAGAAGATGTTCTTATCAAGGAGGATGAATCTCCACCTCATTGACTCTTGGCATGATGTCAATGGTAGGATCGCTGCATTTTTTGACATACATATTGTCTTGCATATTGGAATAAAAAGTAAAATTACAAATTTTGCCAATGATACCAAACCGAGCTGTGAAACGGTGGGGATGATACCAATCAACTGGAACAGGAGATGGTTAGGCTTGCAGAATGTTCAGACAAGTGACAGAATTTAATGCATAGAAGTGTGAGGCGATGCATTGGATGGCGCAGTAGCACAGTGGTTAGCACTGTTGCTTCACAGCTCCAGGGTCTCTAGTTCGATTCCCAGCTTGGGTTACTGAATATGCAGAGTCTGCATGTTCTTCTCGTGTCTGTGTGGGTTTCCTCCGGGTACTCTGCTTTCCTCCCACAAGTCCCGAAAGGCGTGCTGTTAGGTGAATGGGACATTCTGAATTCTCCCTCAGTGTACCCAAACAGGCACCCGAGTGTGGCAACCAGGGGATTTTCACAGTAACTTCATTGCAGTGTTAATGTCAGCCTACTTGTGACACTAATAAAGATTATTATTATTATTATTATTATTTTGGCAGAAAGGATAAGAAAAGGCAATATATGCTTAATGGCACATATCTAAAGGATACTTTGGCTGGAGGTTCATCTTGATGGGTCTTTGAAGATGACAGGATATCCTGAGAAAGTAATTATAAAGCATATGGACTATTCAGCTTCCTGAATAGAAATAGTCAGTCGTCAAATTATGCCAGACTTATATATAATTCTGATAAGGTCACAACTAGAGTGTTATGTCCTGCATTGATCAACACATTTTAAGAAGGATAGGATGCAGAGCAGATTTCTGAAATGGTTCCAGATATGAAAGATTTTAGCTACAAAGTGCAGTTGGAGAAGTTAGGACCACAGGCATACCATAAACCACCATAGTTTATCTGTCGAGTTACCTACATGGCATAGTCCCCACCTGCCACTGGTAGAATTCCGGTAGTGGTGGGATGAGGTACTTAAGTGGCCCTGAGGGGCCTCAATTGGCCTTGAGGTGGAAAGACCCATCTTCAACCCTGACAGTCTCAAACTTAATCAGGGAGTAGGAAAGTCAATAAGGTTTCCACATTGGATATTCCTGGCTTATTATACACCCTCCCCCCCCTCGCCCCCTACGCACACAAAACCACGGTTACAATTACAATTACCCAGCAAAATAAAAAGAAGTGAACTGATCTGGTCGTTGGTGGAACATTTGGCTCTCACAGCAGCAGTAAAGCAGTTAGATGTAAAGCTCAATCATGACTCTGAATCCCCTCTCCTAGCCCAAGTTGAGCTGGAAAAAGTTCAGGTTACAACCAGAAAGAGAAAGAAAGAGAGCAGGGAACACAAAAGGGAAAGAGAATTCCAGCCCCAAAATTGGAAATGAAGCTAACAACTCAAACGGAAAGTAAGGCCAGACAATTTGAAGCAGCAAGGGAGAAAAGGGAGAATCTATCTCTCTCGCTCTCGCTCTCTCTCTCTCCCCCTTATCCCTCTGACCCAGAAGCACTCTGAAGCCCTCAAGTATGACAGATCCATTCAGGAATTTGAAGAAAGCAACGTACAGTCATTCTTTTCATTACTTTTAAGAAAAAAGCGGATCGTCTAAAAAGACCCTTAGGTATCCAGACATTTTTAATTCAAGAGCTGTTACCAGGGGGAATCCAAGAGGTCTACTCCATGTTGCCAACTGATGTGTCGCTGAATTATGACTAGACAAAGGCTGCCATCCTAAGTACCTACGAATTTAGTCCCAAAGGCATATTACCAGCAATTCTGGATCGCTCGTGAGAAGCTAACCTACATCAAGTTTAAAAATGAAAGCAAATTACTGCGGATGCTGGAATCTGAAACCAAAACAGAAACTACTGGACAATCTCAGCAGGTCTGAGAGCTTCTCTGGAGAGAGAGGGGAGCTAAAACAATTCAAGTCTGGATGACTATTTGACAAATAGTTTGCACTAACCCTGACCCACGGCCTAAACACAGTCCCTGGGACCAGCTGAGCGCACAGGTTAGCAAAGTGGACAGGCAGGAGCTAAGCCGGTCAAGGAAAGCTCAGCCTATGATCCCATGGCCTGACATCCACAGAGCAGGTTGACCATCACTCACCTCCTGAATACTAACCATTCTGTGAAGCACCCAGACCCTTTTGAAGATACTTAATCAGGAGCTTGGAATGCCTGACCGCCAACAGAGAGAAGTCAGAACTCCCGCACCTCATAGACATCCCCATATAGATGAATTTTTAATCCTACCAAGTCATCTAAACCTTGCTAAAACCCAGGCCTGGAAAATTTCCTTGTGGATATGTCATAGAGACATCGAGATCTACAGCACAGAAAAGGTTCTTCAGCCCATTGTGTCTGCGCTGGTCAAAAACAAGCACATCAGTATTCAAAACCCTTTTTCCAGCACTTGGTCCATATGGCTTAGATGCGCAAGTGCACATCTAAAAATTTATTAAATGCGAAGAGGTCTCAGCCTCCATCAACTTGTCAGACATCCTCACATCCCCTCTAAACCTCTTGCAACCTACCTTAAATCTATGCCCTCTGGTCATTGATCATTTCAACAAGGGGAAAAGTTTCTTCCTGTCTACTCTATTTATGTCCCTCATAATTTAATATATCTTAACCATGTGAGTAAAGTCACCATAGTCCCAGATGATAATAGTCTGCTTTCCCGTTTGAGGGGGAGAGCTGACTGGTGAGAATTTAACCTGGTGGTCACCACACCTCAGGCAAGGGGTGAAGTTAAGAAGGCCTGTACGGGAATTGAACCCAAACTGTTGGTCTTGCTCTATATCATGAACCAGCTGTCCAGCCAATTGAGCTAAACCCTTAACAAAACCATGCTGACTGTTTTCGATTAATCCCTGCCTTTAATACAGATGAATTCTGTCTCTCAGAATTGCTTCCAATAGTTTCCCCACCACTGAGGTTAGACTGACTGGCCTGTAGTTTCCTGATTTATACCTTCCTCTCTTCTTGAATAATGGTACCACATAGGCTATTGTCCAATCCTCTGGCACCTCTCCTGTGGCCAGAGAGGAATTTAAAATTATTGCCAATGCCCCTGGTATTTCCTCCTTTGCCTCGCTCATCAGCCTGAGATACGTTTCATCTGGTCCTGGATATTTATTTACTTTTAAGCCTGCCAGACCACTCAGAATCTCCTCTCTGTCTATGTCAATTTCTTTGTTCAACTGGCTTGCATGATTTGACACATCTAGGCCCCTATATCTTCTCACTTTATGCACAAATGCAGCATTCTGCAATCTCTCTCCATTTAAATAATATTCTGCTTTCCTATTTTTGCCACCAAACTGGACAAATGCACGTTTTGCGACCTTCGACCTCATCTGCCAAATGTTATGTCCACTCACTTAGCCTATCTATATTCTGTTTGAGCTGCTCACAGAAAAACACTTTTCACTGTACCTCGGTACACGTGACAATAAACAAATCCAAATCCTTTGCAG
Source organism: Scyliorhinus canicula (assembly GCF_902713615.1). Lineage (NCBI taxonomy): Eukaryota > Metazoa > Chordata > Chondrichthyes > Carcharhiniformes > Scyliorhinidae > Scyliorhinus > Scyliorhinus canicula. The sequence continues at coordinate 130,180,063 of NC_052155.1, read as the reverse complement.
TTTCATTGTGTCCTCCTCACAGCTTCCTTTCCTATCTTTGTATTATCAGAAAATGTGTCTATATACAGAAGCAAGACAGGGGAGTCGGTAGGTGTAGTGTACTTGGGATTTCAGAAGACATTTGATAAATTGCCCCACAGGAGCATAATCAGGTCTGGTTTAGCACAGTGGGCTAAATAGCTGGCTCGTATTGCAGAACAAGGCCAGCAGCGCAGGTTTAATTCCCATAATTCTCCTCCAACAGGTGCCGGAATGTGGTGACGAGGGGCTTTTCACAGTAACTTCATTGAAGCCCACTTGTGACAATAAGCAATTATTATTACAATGAAAGCATACATGGGATAGGAGGTAATATCGTGGCATGGATTAAGGTTACTAGGTAGAAAACAAAGAACAGGAATAAATGAGTTATTCTTTATTCTTACATTTTCAGGCTGTGTCTAGTGTGGTACTGGAAAAATCAATTGTCAGAATACGTACCAATGATTTGGATGTGGGGACCAAATATATTTTTAAATTTGTGGATGAAACAAAACTGTGTTGTGAGGAAGACACAAAGCAACTGCAAGTGTATTTGTACAGACTTAGTAGTTCGACAAGAACATGGCAGATTGGATATAACATTGAAAGATGTGAGGTTATCCACTTTGGTTGGAGGAACATATGTGCAAAGGTATTTCCTAAATGGTGAGAGATTAGAAAGTGTAGATGTACAGTTGGACCAGGATGTCCTCATCAATAAGTCACTGAAACCTAACATGCAAGTGCACCAAGCAATTAGGAAGATTAAAAATATGTTCACCTTTATTGCAAGAGGACTTGAGTACAGTAGCAGTCTTGCTTCAATTGTATTGAAACTTGATGTGGTTTGTAAATAGTTGAGGCTCCAGTATTGATCACTGCGGTAATTCACTAATTAGTTTGTCAAATAGAAAATGACTAACTAGTACTGATTGTCTATTTCCTGTTAGTTAGACAATCCTCTATCTATGCTAATGTATGACCCCCAATACCATTCATTATCTTTTGTAGTAATCTCTTTTTTATAGAACAGTACAGCACAGAACAGGCCCTTCGGCCCTCGATGTTGTGCCGAGCAATGATCACCCTATTTAAACCCACGTAACCCGTATACCCGTAACCCAACAATTAACCTTACACTACGGACAATTTAGCATGGCCAATCCACCTAACCCGCACATCTTTGGACTGTGGGAGGAAACCGGAGCACCCGGAGGAAACCCACGCACACACAGGGAGGACGTGCAGACTCCACACAGACAGTGACCCAGCCGGGAATCGAACCTGGGTCCCTGGAGCTGTGAAGCATTGATGCTAACCACCATGCTACCGTGAGGCTCCCACATTATCTGACATTTTATCAGACTGAGCACAATAACTCTTTGCAGATAGCTGAAATCCCATTTTTTGTAGTTCTGCATCCACAGATTTCAATACGTACCATTTGTCTTCGTTTATTGCAACAAAGTCAAAACATGAGTGAGCGTTGAGAATGTAATGTGCTGACTGCGCAGAAAAACTTTGAAGACACAGCGCTCAAATAAAGAGCTGGTATGTAGATGGAACCCGCAGTCTTTCATTCAGTGAGTGGTTCAATGCATGAAAAAAATGAAAATCGCTTATTGTCACGAGTAGGCTTCAAATGAAGTTACTGTGAAAAGTCCCTAGTCGCCACATTGCGGCACCTGTTATGGGAATCGAACTGTGCTGCCAGCTTGCCTTGTTCTGCCTTCAAAGCCAGCGATTAGCCCAGTGAGCTAAACAGTGCCTGAGCTAAACAGAACCGGGTTAGCTCAGTTAGGAAACGCGAATGACCAGGGTGTGGGCCAGGTTGAATCTGAGGGAGAGTCAAACAGCCAGAAAAGCTGTCATCAAAATCGGGCCAGAGAAGGTTAAAATTATAACAGATGGAGCTTGGGAAAAGCACGGCAAAAGCAACTGCAGTATCTCTCTTCCAGGTACTTAAGGTGAAGGGAGAGCTAAAGGATCTTGTCAAAATGTCTACACAATTGCCCAGTCTGAACTGGGATGCAACTGACCTCTCATCCAAATTCAAAATATTTAAACAGTGTACAGAGAACTATGATTTCTTGATTCAGATGTGTCTGAACCAGATAAGAAAGGCATAAATACTTGCCTAACAATTGTGAATGAACATCTACACCGGCTGACATGTCATGATTAACAGCAGAAGAGTTAAAGGATCTCCGTTTCAGGGATTATGTCTCCAGGCCGTCGTGAAAACTGTGGCCTTTTATGCCAGAAAAACTGCCGTCAAAAAGGTACATATTCACAGCCCTGCAGGGGGCTGGCAGGGAGCCGTTATGAGGCTCACAGCTCCAGCTGCAGATATGGTCCCTCACACTTCCGGGTCAGAGGCCGCGCATGCGCACAGCGGCGGCCTCCAGCAGCCGTACCGTGTTCCATGACGGACTCAGAACATGGAGCTAGATCGCGCAAATAGTGACCCCGATTGGCCGTGTGCCTGACCTGGACTGCCCGCTCAAAAATAACCCGGTCCCGTATGAGGCCCCCCTGCCCTCCGATCGGCCCGCTCCCGACCATGGCGGCTGCGGACTACGCGAGTATCCCGAACGGCAGGACCATGAGTGGTCCACGCCATCAGGAATTTGGCCAGTCGGGGGCGAAGAATAGCGGGGTGGGCCTCTGGAAATGGCTGCAGGTGGGGGATACATGGCACGGTATACTTGGGGAGTACGCCGTGTTTCGAGGGCCGGAGAATCGAGGAACCGCGCCGGTCCCGATTCCATGCATCGAACTGGATTCTCCGCCTCAGCGCCGGATTCGATTTCGGTGTTGGGTTGTGGAGAATCCAGCCCATGGACTACATTGTTCAGAACCAGTTCAGAACCTAAACTTCCACTTTCAGGAACTTGAATTACGTCATTTCAACAACAGCCTGCAGAATGAATAGACTACTTCATCAACAGATGCCGACAAAAAGGAACATACTGTGATTTTTCAAAGGCAGAGCCAACGGTCTAAATTATTGACTTAGTGTTTTCATTCACTTCCATGGAAGCCTTCCAGACAGATTTGCTGGACAAGCCCAAAGAGCTACTCACGGATGGATGTAAGAATGAAATAATCCTCGCTGGTTGACAAAGCTTGCAGGTCTTAAGTACAACCCTAATTGTTGACATGCTTACTAAAACACTTCAGCCTCGCAAGACATATGGAAGGTGTGGTTGTCTGCATGCAGCAAGGGGATGTTCAGCTTTACTAAAATTCTGCAAGGCATGTGGCAGGAAAGAGCCATTGGCAGCAGCAGCAGCCCAGAGCATAGGCTGATGCAGCTACAGAGAGCTGTGCATTCATCCAAAAAGATCGTACACAATGGGTACCTTCAAGCAATAAGAATGACCATCTGGTATCCCACCAGAACCATATACATGAAGTGATTGACAGACCAGAAAATGATGATAATGGTCACCACGAGAGGAAGAGAAAGAGTGGTGAACGCATATTTTATAGCGCCAACCTTGTGGAAGCAGGATGACACCTAACCAGCCAAAGTGTTTGCCATGATTCGAATTATCTCGCCTAAGAAATTGGTAACTATTTCTTATTGGCCAAGATTGACACAGGGTCAATTGCCAGCATCTTACCCCTGTGAACTCTAAAAGACATGTGTACAAATGGATGGGGAGTATGAGGGGGTGGGGGGAGGAATGGGGGGATAGGAAGTTTGGGGGGGTTGAGTTTTTTTTTGGGGGGGGATGACATGGGCGGCACTACTGGTTATGTGTGGGCTGGAAACGGTGCTGGGCAGGGGCGGTGATCGCCACATGCTCATGTGGAGGTGGGAACAAATAGAAGACAAATCAGATCCATTCCACTTCCTCGACCACCATACATTCCTGTTATATCGAGGACAAGATTCCAAATTAAATCAGGAACAATATCGAAGAATGACAATCGCATATATAACTGTGAGCAATTATACACCTCTCCAGACAAGGTCATCATTACAAGGTCTGGACATGACAGAACATTGCCGCTACACTTTCAGACTCACAGGCTGGAATTTCCCGCCCCCGACCCTCCCACTGTCCCCCACACCCTGCCAGTGGGATCTTCCAGTCTGACTGAAATTAATGGACGTTTGAATGACTCACCACATTTTCCAGGCTTATCCTCACCATGACGGGGCTGGAAAATTAATTAATTATATTAGCCTTTGTAATGGTAACGTAATGTGTGTCATGTGATTCAGTGTCAGCTTCACATCTGTTTTTAGCAGAGTACACAGAAGACAGGTCTGTTACTGGTATCTTCAAGCTTTATACCTATGTTCCCATGTGCCTAGTCTCAATAAATGAAGACAAAATCTGCTTGCCCAATCCCAGTACGTCTGGCATCTTGGCAACTGAACTTCAAAATTCAGGAGGTGCAAAATTTGTACTGCTAAAGCATGGAGGAAGTTGGGGAGAGGTCAGAAGTCAATGCTTTTCTGTGGAATTGTTGTGCTCCCCTGTGGCCCATTCAAAATACTCCCTAGCACCAGACTTTCTCCGCCCACCACCAGTCTTGGCTGTGTTGCTCGTTCTGGGTGAGTGTGCTTTACACTCAATTGGCTCTGTTTATTACTTAGCTCTGGAGTCGCCAGGTATCGTTATGATACCGCCACAAGATTCAAGTTCAAGTTCAGATCAATGACTCAATACACCAGTTAGTAAATTCAAAACAAGACACGTTTATTATAGCACAGTTATTTACTACCCATGCATATAATGAGACTAAATTATTCCTACCACTAACAGGCCAATACTTATCTGTAATGAGGGAACTGCCGGATCAGGGAACAATGGCCTCTTGCTTTGTCCTGGATCCACAGGCTTCCAGTTGATGTGGACTAAAGGGGTCAGGAGTGTCTACTCTCGTAGCGTGCGTTGTATGACACCTACTTGTCGGTGTAGCAATTGGCCTGGCCTCTCTTTCTCACGTTTACGGTCCTGGAGAGCTGCTGCACAGGTGTTCTGCTGGGAGGGCCGGCTGAGAGAGCGGAGTGCTGGCTGAGAGAGGCTGGCTAAGAGAGCGAGCTGGGGTCAGGGTCTCTGTCTTATACTGTTTTGGGTTTCGCTCCCATCTGGGCGGACCCTCTATAAACTTGCAATCGATTGGGTCTCTTCCCAATCGATTGATTTGAATTTCCCCAATAACGGGGCTGTTCCTCGATCACTGGGCGGTTCCTTCCACCTTATTTGTGTCCTTTGTTTCAGACTCCACTGGCGCCGGGATGTCTGACCTTCTATAGAATGTTTCAATCTCTTCTAATTGTTATGTCCATTGTGCCTGGGAATCACCGGGAATCGCTCACTTAATATGTGCAGCTTGTTAGTTACAATGCTGTCTGGTTTCTTTAGCAGCTAGAATACACAGGTGATTCTGCAAACTGCTTGTCTCTTTGCAACTGTCCATTTTTCCCTGTAACCTTTGCGTTCTTCCATTTTTTGTGAGGAAGTGGCCAACCCAGGTGGCTACAGCTGCCAATGCCCTTGCCTGAATTAATATTATGCCAGGTCCCATTTGCTTGGCCTTCCTCGACTGTTTGGATCCCTTATCATAGTTTTGGGCAGGAACTATTTTATTTTACAATGTTTAAATGAGTCTCGGGGTTAAAATGGCTGTGTTCCTTGTGGGCATTTCCTTTTCTTCTCTGAACTGCCTATCTCAAATGCACCCCCAGTTAATGGTGTCCCCACCTATTTGAAATAGTTTTTCAATGCTTGGAAGTCTAGAATTCAGACACTTCAAATGTTCTTTTGAATAAAATCTTAAGATAAACACACATGTAGCATGGTAGGCATTGCATACCTTTTAGGAAGTTGGCTCTGTGACTTTGATCATTTCAAATTTGATCTCCTTATAATAATGAATTGGTACTGCTACCCACGGAGCCTTCGGTGCACATGGCCAACATTACAGGAAGTTTTTTGCTTGGTCTGCGAGAACAGAGATTTCACATTCATTTTTGTTTTGCCATAAAAGATTTATTGAACATCTGCACAGCTACAAGGGGCACTCAGTTTTTTGGCATTGTTCCAAAATATATTGCAAACATGTTTCTATTGTCTAATGTAAAATCATTCACTCTTTTTCTGCCATTTTCTGTTGCATCAAAGGCTATTTGGACATTTTCAAATTGTTAGATCCACTTTTGTGTCAGAAGCAAACAAAAGTTAAGTTTATTTCAATCTTGAACTCTGCCACAGCGGAATTAATACAAGAGAGAATAGAATCACAAACAGGGCAGAAGGAGACCATTCAGCCCCTCAGGTCTGCACCGACCCTCTGAAAGAACACCTTACTTAGGTCAATGCCCCTACCCTATCCACATTGTCATGCGAGTGTCCCTATAAGAAATGTTTGTATTATCACATGGCTTCAGTGATGTCATTCTGTGGGTGGAGCTGGGCTGTGGCACTGGGTTTACTTTCAGTTTGAGGTGGAGCTGGGCTGTGGCTCTGGGCTTTACTTTCGGTTTACACTGTTGGAAGCTGGATTCATAGAAATAAGGCTTCTCCTCTCTCTCTCTCTCTCTCTCTCTGTATGTATGTTAAAATCTGTAAAGAATTCAAGCCTACTGTTTTGTTCAACGGGTTTTCCTGGTTTTATTGGATGTTATTATCTAGTTGAAACAGCAGAAAGGGAAGTTATTTAGGGTTGTGTGTATGTATCTATATATATAGAGAGAGAACAGTAGCTCTGTGGGGAATTTATGTTTGTAGTTGATAAAAAATGCTTACTGTGTGTGTTTATAAAATGTTAACTGAATTCGTAGAATAAACTTTAATTTGGTTAAAAGTGCTTAAGGCCTCTTAAAATAACACCTGAAAAGTAGGCCCTTGTGCTCCTCGTAACCAAAATCTGTAAATAGTTGTGAGTCAGGTGAACTTCATGATATACGTTGGAGTTTTCTAAACCCTGGCCCATAACAACGTAACCTCACCTAATCATTTTAGACACTAAGGGGAAATTTAGCATGGCCAATCCACCTCTATTGAACATCTTTGGACTGTGGGAGGAAACCTGAGCAGCCGGAGGAAACCCACACTGATACAGGCATAATGTGCAAACTCCACGCGTACAGTCACCCAAGGTCGGCATCGAACCCGGGTCTCTGGTGCTGTGAGGCAGGAGTGCTATCCACTGTGCCATGATCTTAGTTAGGAAAGTATTGCCTGCCTTTCTCACATTTCTAGGTTCATATGATCAGTGGACAAAGTAGGAAGTTGATGGACATGCATTTGATGAATGTTCTGTGCAAGTCACCAGAATTTAATTTTATTTTGAGGATGCACCATCCATTTTTCTTTCATTACTCATGCTCAATTTAGAACGGTACTTGTAGCTGTTATGTAGTGATTGCTTGTCAGCCAATGCCACCCCCCATTCATCTCTGTGAAACATGTGTTGTCGGACATTTCAAGCACTTACGATTTTATTATTGATGATGAGACTGTGCGGATGCTAGATACAAAATATACATTGGGTTAAAATACCAAGTCTGATCCTATCCTTACTGGACCACAACATTCCAACAGGAGACACTTGATAACAATCCTGACTGAGTTTCCATCTTCTATGTCCCTGGGCACTGATGTTAATAGTAGTACAAAAAGGTCAGCTTCAATTTATCAGCAGTTAAATGAATCACCCTGATTCGGGGAATCAATATAAAGAACCTAATCCATTCCAATGCATGATATTTTTGCTTCTTTTGTCACAATAGCAGAAGATTCCATTTAAGTGAAGCAATAAAACTTTGATATCAGAGAGAGTGGGATAGGGAGAGCTGAATTTCCTTATTTTCAGTGTAAAGTCACCATAGACCCAGTTGACCTAAGGCTGCTTTCGCCTTTGATGGGGAGAGCTGACGGTAGCTGATTTAACCTGAGGATCACAACACCTCAGGAGAGGGGCAGAGTTGAGAAGGTGGGCCTTCATGAATAACCTCTGCCGGTACGGGAATTGAACTGGTGCTGTTGTTCTCGCTCTGCATCAGAAACCAGCTGTCCAGCCAACTGAGCTAAGTGTATTTGCAAAGGGAGTATCGGAGCTGCTGCCTCAATGCTTATGCACTTCAAAATGTTTCCTGGTGTTTCCTCGTACGCTTCCCATGATTCACCCATTAAGTCATGGCTGGCCTCATTTTTCATATTTCAGAGTGAGAAGCTACAGCGCTAACAGCTGTGGGTCACCTGGATGGCATCGTTAATGGAAATTTATTGCTTAGACTGAGGCACAGTATCTGTCAGTATAATCTCTTCAAAAGTGAAGAGTTAATGAAACTATGGAAAATTTATGAGGTGATATCTACAGCTTGGAAATGCATGTATAACCAGTTTTGTTTTGTAGCACTTTTTTCTGCACTTGCTTCTGCTTGCCCTATACAGAATTAGCCCACCACATGATGTTCAGATTGCCTTTCCACCTGAAATCAGCAGCAGTATGGCTTTTCCGATGGACATTTCATTGTATGACATTCTCATGGAAAAGCACAGGATACAGTTCAGGAAAGGAGTCACTCTTTTACATGACTTCCTCGCAAAGAATGCTTAAGAAGCACACATCATATAGGGATCTATCTGAACAACTTTGTATGAGGAGGTTACATTAAGTGCTCACGCACTGCTATCTCAGTGTTTATGAGCTTGACTGTTGCTGCTGATGGCTGGCACATGTAGTCTAGACCAGAGAGTGAGGGCAAGGTAGAGTAATAATAATAATCTTTATTAATGTTTGCATTAATACTGCAATGAAGTTACTGTGAAAATTCCCTAATCGCCAAATCTGATAAATTGGTGTGAATATTGTGTCCGCTGATCTCTCACCAATGTTACAGTCAAACATAGATCATAGAATTAGATTATAGAATTTACAGTGCAGAAGGAAGCCATTCGGCCCATCGAGTCTACACCAGCTCTTGGAAAGAGCACCCTACCCAAGGTCAACACTTTCACCCTATCCCCATAACCCGGTAACCCCACCCAACACTAAAGGCAATTTCGGACACTAAGGGCAATTTATCATGGCCAATCCACCTAACCTGCATATCTTTGGACTGTGGGAGGAAACCGGAGGACCCGGAGGAAACCCACGCACACACGGGGAGGATGTGCAGACTCCGCACAGACAGTGACCCAAGCCGGAATTGAACCTGGGACCCTGGAGCTGTGAAGCAATTGTGCTATCCACAATGTTACCGTGCTGCCCCAAATTTGTGGAATAACTTGTGGGATAGAAACAGTGGTCTGGACTCTCCAATTTTGAGGCTATCTCTCCACGTTGGCGTGGGAACGGTGGCGTTTTACGACCATATATTTGGCGTAAAACGGCCACCGATCCTCTGTTTGTCTGGAGGCTAGCACCTGAGCAGCGCAGAGCACCAAGCTCTAGCTGCCGTTACGGCTCGTAGAATTGCCGGGTCCGTGGGCGCGCATGCGCATGATGGCGGCCTGCAGCGGCTGCGCCGTGCAACATGGCGCCGGCCGCTCGCGGACCCGGACTACGAAATAATGCCCGACCTTTTGGTAGGCTCACCATCCCCGGACCACCCCGCACAGTGTCCCCAGGCTGAATAATGTCCCCCCATGCCCGCGGATCGGCCCTCCCCCGACTGTGGCAGCGCAGGACTGAATCGGCAGCCGCCATGCCGAGTTCTCGACAGGCTGGGCCACACACGACCCACGCCGTCGGGAACTTGGCTGGTCGGGGGCGGAGCATCAGGGCGGGGGCCTCAGCCAATGTTGTGAGGCCATCGATATGTGGTGCAGTGCTTTTTAGGGGGCAGCGCATCGCGAAAGCGGCGCCGCCCCCAATTTGGTTGGAAACGTGGATTCTCCGGCCGATTGCTGAACATGATTTCACCGACCGGAGAATCCAGCTCCAGTTTTTAATGAAAGAAGTATTATGTGGTAGATGAGAGATCTGGGAATTTGGAACGTTCTGCAGAAAGCAATCATAATGTTTGAATTTGACTGGTTTGTGCTCCCATTACTTCCTTAACTGATGTCTCTAGCTCAAAACCAGACAATATACTTGGCACTTTTGTGCTGTTTATAGCTCAGTACCATACTAGTTTATCAGAAAACCATTGAGAAGTTTCACAAGCATTTGCAATTAAATGTAAGTTTTTCAAATGTTAATTTGTGTCGTATTCATTTGATAAATAAAGATTTGAATTTCTGGACACAATTTGGTAGTGTGGCTCATAAGATTTCATGAATCTTGTCATCTACACTTAGAGTCGAACGACTTCAACATATTTTTTAAATGAAAGGTTTGCCTTATCATTTCTGTGTATAACACCTTGCTAACGACGCCAAAGGTTAATAAGAATGATGCAACTGTCATTGTAGTGACAATAAGACTCTGTATACTTAAGTCAGTTTGAATCAGTGAATGCACTTTTTTTACTTCTAACCTATTCTGCATGTGTTCCCTACGGTAATATTCAATTCACAGTCTTTTGTCAGCACGGATTAGCATTAATAGAAACAGGAATACAGCGATAAAACCAATCACTGATCCAAATAACAAAACATTTGTTTTTAACATCCAAAAGAAGTACTTTATGTCAGTTCATATGAAAATCTATTAGGACATGCAGTCACAAAGACAGAGGCAAATGAACAAATGTGAAAGGTAAAGTCGCCATAGTCACAAATGACCATAGGCTGCTTTCCCCTTTGTGGAGGAGAGCTGACTAGTATTGATTTAACCTGAGGGTCACCACATCTCAGGCAAAAGTTGAGAATAATAACCTTCATGAATAACAAATGTATACATTCTCCTCAGTACATTATAGTTTCCTCCTAAAGCTGCCTTTATATCTTTCTGTCTATTATTGCAGATAACATACATGCAACATGCTGGATGATCAGAGGTGATCATATTTATAAAGAAGTACAAAGTGAATTTTGAGTTATTGTGAGGTCTGACAAAGAGTCATTCAAACTTGAAGCGTTAGGTCTATTCTCCCTCCACAGATGTTGTCAGATCTGCTGAGATTTCTGTTTTATTTGTTGATAATTCTTCTTTTGTTTCAGAGGTTATCCTAATTAGAGGCTCGAGAGGTGGCGAGGCAAGAGGTCAATATGGTCTTGACAACTAATTGTACTTGAAAGAAAGGATGGAAGGAGGTGAATAAATGAATAAAGATGCACATTACTGCATTTGACTACAACTAGTCAAACTTCTTTGACGCTTGAGTGACTTTCATGCAGTCACTAATCAGGTAAATGCTTTAAGTGCTGTCACTTCCTCTTTTTCTCTGCAGAAAGCACTTAACTATCTACCTGAGCCAGCAAAGTTAATGCACAGGTGAGGTTCAAAGCAGTAATTTTAGTTCACTGACTCAAGCTTTTTGGCAGGGGTCTCTCTTATGGGGCATCTCTTCATGGGGGTCTCTCATTAGAGGGTTTTTGGTGGGAGTCTATCTAAATAGCGGGTCTCTGGTAGGGGTCGTTCTAATTTGGGGGTTGTGGTGATCTTTGTGAGGGGTTTCCAGGACAGAAGGCGCAGTGATCGCAAAGACACTTGAGAACAAAACTAATTTTATTTACACTACTAAATTAGAGTTCGACATTTATTCCAAATAGCAAGCATATATATATATATAAGAATTAAACTAGACTCACTAACACTATCTTTATCTGCTAACTATGACAGTAATATCTTAACTAACTCTAATCCACCCCCCCCCCCCCCCTCCCCAGAAGTCCATGAGATAGTTCAATATATAGTACTGTCCCTTAGCTCCCTCTTGTGGCTGGGCTTAACATAACATAAACTCTTCACATGCTGTATAATGTCACAGGGGTGTCTGGTGGGGGACTCTCCCGTGTGGGTCTCTGGTGGGGGGGTCAGATCACCATCGTACTATTGGGGGTGGGAGGGGTGGTGTGACCCAGAAGGTCCTGGGTGCAATTCAGCTCCGGCAGGAGAACTAGGGACTGGATTCTCCCAAAATGAGACTATGTCCCCACGCCGGCGTAAAAACGGTGGAGTTTTACTTCTGAAATTCCGTTCAAAAAGTTGAACAAATTCAATGCCCTGCAGGGGGCGAGCAGGGACCTGGAGTGAATCTCGCAGCTTTTGCTGCGGATACGGGCCCCTACGCTTCCGGTTCAAAGTCTGCACATGCACACAGCAGCGGCGTCCAGCGGCCGCACCGAGCACCATGGCAGACTCGGACCGCAGAGCCACACAGAGAAAAGAGAACCCCCCAATCGGCCCTGAACCTGAAACCACGCAGATTTAATCCCCGGCCACCTCTTAAGGCCCCTCTGGCCTCCGATCCTCCCACCCCTGACCAGGGCGGATGCATCCCGGCCGGCAATAGGTGGTTAGGTCAACGTCGTTGGGAACTCGGCCGGTCGGGAGCGGAGGATTGCTGGGCGGGCCTCTGGCAATGGCCCCCCAGCGGCGCAGCGTACTCCGCAGCCATCCCGATTTTCGCGGCCCGGATAATCGGCAGACTGACGCCGGGCCCGATTACGGCGTGAAATTGGATTCACCGCCCCCGCGCCAAATGCGTTTTGGTGCGGGGCTGCGGAAAATCCAGCCCATAGTCTCCCAAACTGAGAATCCGGACAGTGTTTCGCTTTAACCGGGGCTGGTTTAGCTCACTCGGCTAAATCGCTGGCTTTTAAAGCAGACCAAGCAGGCCAGCAGCACGGTTCGATTCCCGTACCAGCCTCCCCGGACAGGCGCCGGAATGTGGCGACTAGAGGCTTTTCACAGTAACTTCATTGAAGCCTACTTGTGACAATAAGCGATTTTCATTTCATTTTCATTAATATTTAACTACACAGTTGGGTATAGTAGCAGTTGACACCTGAGGGTAAGTTTTCCCATATCACCCGCTGCAGCAATCTCGGGCTGGGCGCAACCAGAAAATTCCACCCCGGAGTTCATAGTAGGATGAACCAGAACTAAATGGAACTCTGAAGACCCCTCACAGAAATTGATCTTCTGTATATCCAGTCATGGTACATTCAAAGCCCTCCTCAAATCCATGTTTCTAAGAGACCTATCCATAGCTGTATACAAGTCTAGTTGCATCAATTAGTTCTAATGTTCCCAAAATAATATCATAGCATTGAGAATCCCCAAATAATTTACCACATACCTATCTCCCTGATTTGATCTTTTTTTGCAGTGATGCCGACTGTAGAGATAGGTTAACAATTACCGGAATTAAATCTCGCAGTTTATGGATGAATCCTCACTTTTATTTTACAGGAGATGCAATTATTCTCCAGCCTAATCAGTTTAATAAAAACCATCACATTGACAGAAAACAGTTTCACACGTTTAACCTGAGTGGAATATCATGAGAAAGCCCAGAGAAATTATGTAAACATTTTTGTTATAATGCATCTAATTTCTATACCATTAATCAATAGAATATGCTGGTGGTAGGCTTTGTATATCACTGCCCATTTGGTGATGATGGGGGAGCCTAAAACTAGGGGTCATAGTTTGAGGATAAGGGGTAAATATTTTAGGACTGAGGTGAGGAGAAATTTCTTTACCCAGAGAGTGGTGAATCTGTGGAATTCATTGCCGCAGAAAGTAGTTCAGGCAAAACGTTGTGTAATTTGAAGAGTGAATTAGATGTCACTCTTGGGGCTAAATGGGTCATGGGATATCAGGGTAAGGCAGGTTCAAGATATTGAACTTGATTATCAATCATGATCATAATCATAGAATCATTGAATTTCATAGAATCATGGAATTTACAGTGCAGAAGGAGGCCATTCGTCCCGTCAGGTCTGCACCAGCCCTTGGAAAGAGCATCCCACTTAAGTCCACGCCTCCACCCTATCCCCGTAACCCCACCTAAGGGTGTACACTGAGGGTAATTTATCATGGCCAATCCATCTACCTGCACATCTTTGGACTGTAGGAGGAAACCAGAGCACCCAGAGGAAACCCACGCAGACACGGGGAGAACGTGCAGTCTCCACACAAACAGTGGCCCAAGCCGGGAATCGAACCTGGGACCCTGGAGCTGTGAAGCAACTGTGCTAACCACTGTGCTGCCCTCGCCATAATGAATGGTGGAGCAGGCTCGAAGGGCTGTATGGCCTCCTCCTGATTCTATTTTCTATGTGTGTTTCTGTGTATTCAACTATGAAAGCCATATCACTCAAACTGATTGTACCACACTTCCTGCCCTCTGCCTTCCGGCACAGGGCGGCAATTAACTAGAGACAGCAGTATCTAACAGACAGGGAACAGGTACAACTGCATGTCTTTAGGCTGATGGAGGAAATGCTTCTTGCTATTAATGGATTGGCTATATCCAAGGTTGTGGCCAGCAGCATGCACTAACCCCATCAATGGTGATGGTACTCTCACACCTAATCCTTCTTTTCGCATCTCGCTTCATTTATCCCACAGTCATTTCAGAGTTACACTCCAATGGTCCACTCGTTTGACAGCATGCTATGTAAATGTGTGGGGGGTTGTCCACCAGAATCATCAGCCATGTGGCCAGCAGATAGCTTTCGCCACTCAGTAACGACCCTCTGGTTTGTTATTGTGCTTCAAATGCAGATGGGTAGAGAGAACTGGCACACAATGGAGGCATCATGATCATTGCCAGAATATGACCTACATTATGTGCTTGTTATGATTCCGCACCATCTGGAAATTGGGAAGTTGAGGTGTATCTTAAAATTGATTTGTTTCACTTCCAAAGTGAAATGTGTACAGTTAATGGCACATTATACCATGGGAAGCATACAATTCACATGAAGCAGCCTCCTCACTCTTCTTGCTGCTTCCTCGGAAGAAGGAGTGCAATCTATTCAGTGCTCTTTGCAGACAAAGCACATCAGTGGCTATCCTCATACAAAACTGGATAGTAAACTGCGAGATGTTTGGAATGCTGTTTATTCTAGCCTTGAAAGAGCTAGATGAATAAAGTTTGTAGTCACTTTCAGTTTTTGACACTACCATTCTCATGCTGTTCTAAGGTCGCAGACTTGGCCGCAACAGGTAGCAGATTTCAGTGAGAATGACTCCAGTGAAATAGAAACATCACAAATACTGTGCCTTTCTGAAGTTGAGTCACCTTGGATGGATATCGTAGGGTTCATTGAATAGTGCAAATGAAAGAACAAATGAAAGAAATAGGGGCAGCACGGTAGCATTGTGGATAGCACAATCGCTTCACAGCTCCAGGGTCCCAGGTTCGATTCCGGCTTGGGTCACTGTCTGTGCGGAGTCTGCACATCCTCCCCGTGTGTGCGTGGGTTTCCTCCGGGTGCTCCGGTTTCCTCCCACAGTCCAAAGATGTGCAGGTTAGGTGGATTGGCCATGATAAATTGCTCTTAGTGTCCAAAATTACCCTTAGTGTTGGGTGGGGTTACTGGGTTATGGGGATAGGGTGGAGGTGTTAACCTTGGGTAGGGTGCTCTTTCCAGGAGCCGGTGCAGACTCGATGGGCCGAATGGCCTCCTTCTGCACTGTAAATTCTATGTAAAAACACATTTTAGCGGAAGTGACCATTATCTATGCCACTCCAAAGTCTTTCTGATTCACCACCCTGGCATTACATTTGCTGAAACAATGATAAGGCAATCATCGTAATTATGCTCCTCTGTTGAAATTAATAACAAATGGAAATGACCACTATCCTTCATCATTGATGCCACTTAAACCAACAATTATAAAGCTGGTGAGCCCTCAGTTCACTTTAAACATATTTCCATTTACCATAAATTATTTATTATCAGCTTTAGCAACAGCAGTTGGCCCAGAAGCATTGCAGCTGCAGCCAAGAAACAGCATTCAGGATGTGCTCTGAGGAGCAATTGAGAACATTAATGTTTGCTTTATCTAATGTTATGAGTACAAAAAACAGCAGTTTGCTTTTCCCTGACTGCAGTCAAGCAAACACCCGAAGGATGAAATATAATTGTCACCCACTACTTTTCTTTGCATGAAATCTAATTGCAAATACCTGGCTTTGAAATGAAACTGAGGTTTTACAATGAGGCAGTGGAAATGGATTAAAATGCATTACACAGAGGGTTATTTAAATTACATAATTTGATGCAGATTAAGTATTTAAAATCAAAGTCACTCTTTCCATGGTTAAATGACCCTATCCCCATTCCCACCCATATATCCCCAGTGAAATATTTACTTAATTCACCTATTACAGGATAGACAAGCAAATGTATGTTGAAAATAGAATGGCAAAATCAAACTCATTCAAATCAAGAGCCTAACATGAACCATCAGGATATCTGAAGGTTGAACAATTATCATTGACAGCACACCTTGCAATATTGATTTACATCCCATTTTGGGGTAAAAATGGTTTATTGGTCTAATGCAGTGGTTCAAGAAGGTAACTCACCACCACCTTCTGAATGACAACTCCGGATGGGCAATAGATGCTGGTCTAAGCAGCGACGTCCACATCCCGTAAATTATTTTTTATTTTTAATTCACCGTTATTGTAGAGGTATAAATAAGAATCTTTCTCTTTTGTGTAATGTAATCCTATTGACATAACTCTCAACTTACATCAAATGGCCTGCACCTTGCAATTGTTCATGGAATGCTGTTACACAATTACTTTCTCCCTTTCCCCTTTTCATGGGGAGATGGTAATGTCATTAGATTTACAATGTTTAAACCCATGTTAATGCCCTTGGTGTGTGGGTTCACATCCCACAATGGTAGTTGATGAAATTGAAATTCAATAAATAAAAGAAAATATGGAATGCAAGTTAGTCTCAGTAAATAGTCAGCATCTGGTTCACTAATGTCCTTTAAGGAAGGAAATCTTCTGGTCTAGCAGACATGTAACTCTCGGCCCATCTTGGTTGAATCTTAATAATAATCGCTTATTGTCACAAGTAGGCTTCAATGAAGTTACTGTGAACAGCCCCTAGTCGCCACATTCCGGCGCCTGTTCGGGGAGGCCGGTACGGGAATTGAACTCTTGCTGCTAGAATTGTTCTGCATTGCACGCTTATCTTAAAGGGCCAATTAGGGATGGGTAACAAATGTGCTGGCACTGCCAGCGATACCCACATCCTGTCAAAGAACACATCGTTGAAAAATCGAGTATTGATTAGTTTAGAAAATAAAATCCTTCAACTAAGGTAATCCAAAATCTATTAAATTCACAAATAAATGCATCGTATTAAAAATTAACCAACATTATGACTTGGTGTGTTGAAGTGCAGTATGAAGCTTTGTTCCAAAATTAATACATAGCTTCAATGAATGCATGTCTAACCATTCCACTCTTGCAAGCATTAAATATAGATTGTCGGCTATGCCACTTCTGATTCATTGCTATGCTGGCTGATACGCATTAAAGTTAAGATTTCAGGAAATTTTAATCCGAGCTGTCTATGTGTTAAATGATAACATATGCACACTGGTTTAGCACAGTGGGCTAAACAGCTGACTTGTAGAGCAGAACAATGCCAGCAGTGTGGGTTCAATTCCCGTACCAGCCTCTCCGAACAGGCACCGGAATATGGTGATTAGGGGCTTTTCACAGTAACTTCATTTGAAGCCTACTTCTGACGATAATGCAGCATGAAATGCTAATATTGGTATGGCAGGGAATTCAATAGCTATAAAATTGCCATTGATAGAAAACCAACAATAATGGAGGATTTCAATTATCCATTTATGCGCTGGACAAATGAGAGTCAGGCAGAGATGGGAGATCCTGACTGATTCGTGGTCAGTAGGAGGCACAAGAAGAGACAGGTCAGAGTGAGAAGGAGACTGAGTGAGTGGTGAATTAGGTTCAGATGGAAATTTGATGTGAGGGGGAAAGAGGTGTGCTATACATGGTGTTACAGAGTGTTCTTATAAGCCTGTCTCCTTTCTGAGCATGTGCAGACCTTTCTCTCTTCTGAGCATGTGTGGGCTTTCAATGGGGCTTCAGGCTGCAAGCAAGATCTGTGTGGAATTGCTCCTGTTTCTGTAGGTCTTAGTGTTGAATCTGCACCAACCCTCCAAAAGAACATCCTGCCTATGCCATATCCCCCGGCCTATCTCCATAACCCCACCTAACCTAACCTTGACCCGCGATCGGGGCCTACCAATCAGCGTGCCGGCCTCTCGGGCTGGGGGCTTCCTTTGTTCTGCGCCGGCCCCGTAGCCCTATGCCATGTTGCGTCGGGGCCAGCGCAGAACAAAGGAAGCCCCCAGCCCGAGAGGCCGTCACATCGATTGGTAGGCCCCGATCGCGGGTCAGGCCACAGCGGAGGACCCCCCCCGGGGTCGGACCCGCCTACTCCCCCCTCCCCCACCAGTCCGCCCCGGATCCATTGACGCCGAGGTACCGCTGGGTAAGATCAGGTTAGAATGGCGCCGGCGGAACTTGTTTTTTTTTGTACGGCCGCTTGGCCCATCCCGGGCCGAGAATCACCGGGTGGGGGGTGGTGAGGCTCGACCAGCACCGCGCCGACCGCGCCGGCGCCAATGGTGCTGATTCTTCACTCTCCGGAGAATCGCATCCTGGCGCCTGAGTGGCGTGGTGAGATTGTGCGCCCCCCCCCGGGGATTCTCCGAGGCGCCCCGGGTTCGGAGAATCCCGCCCAGCATTGCTGGTGAACACTGAGATGGTACATGTGAAGTTTTTCTGTATGACAGCAAGAAATTCTTCACTCTTCTGGACAATGTACCTTGGTCTTTGTTGCTTTGTCAGAATGTTTCAGTGACTGTCCAAATCGGATTGCATCGAGCTGACCATACGTGCTGTATACCATTTCCTTTTAAATAATCTTAAAACTCCTTAGAAATTAATTGAGTACCATTGTCATTTCTGACCCTCTCCAGTCCACCAAATCTTGTAAATATTTCACCCAACTCCTCAACAGTTTGTTCTGTCGTTGTGGATTTCATAATCACCACTTCTGGTCATTTATAGTGTGCATCCACAATCACTAGGCACATGAGTCCCTCAAGTGGACCAGCACAGTCGCTGTGTATTCTTTGCCGTGGCTGTATCAGCCATTCCCATGGATGCAATGGTTCCAGTGGTGGAGGTGTTTCTTTGTTTAGCACAGGACTGACATTGCCCCACTTTCTCTTCGATTTGAGCATCTAATCTTGGCCATCAAAAATAGCTACATGCCAGTTCCTTCAACCTCACCATGCTAGGATGTCCCTCATGTCGTTAATCAAGAGTTTTATTACACCAGCACGGAGGAATAATCACACAAATTCCCCACAATAATACTCCACTCTGGACTGTAAACTCAAGTCTTCTTGTGATGTAGTAGTTGAGGTCTGGAATTTTACGATGTCTGTCCGTCATTGTTCCTTTTTGGACAAGATCCATAACCTTCCCTATCACTGGATCGGTTCTTGTGTGTTTCTGTACCTTAGATTAAGTCAATGTGCAAGAAATATAGGATGCTGATGCCATTTTTTTTAGTTCTTGCTTGATTAGTAACAGCAATCTAGACAAAGCATCAGGATTTGCATGTTGCTGTGATTTATGATATTGAATATCATACACAATCGTTGATAGGCCACCTCTCTAACCTTTTTTATACTTTTCCACAAGTTGTTGTAAGTATTTCTTTGAATCCGCTCCCCAGTTCAGTTTGATTTTTCCCAACCATTCTCTACCAAACAAAGCAGAAAAGTTTCAACGAACAACTTGGAGTGGCAACTCCGCTGTTTGTCCATTTATTTTTACTTTTACCATAACGTATCCTTTTAATGGTACAACCTCATCTGTGTGTGCCCTTAGGAGAATTTTTCATTGTTTTAAAGGCAGATGCTTCAACTTATCATTATAAATTGTCTCAGGTATCAATGATACAGCTGCCCCCATATCCACTTCCATTTTGAATTGATTACCATCAAGTTTTGAGAATGACCGGGTGTTGCTGACGCAACATAAAATGGAAAACTGAAAGCTGGCACAAACACTCTGCTGATTCACTACAGATTACATAATGTCCATCAGCAGGAATGCATTCTATAATACAGGGCAGGGTGCGGATGAAAATGTGGTCTGCAAGGTGGACGAGCAGGCGTGCCATGGCACCATACTACAGGAAGCCATTCAAGCGGGGGATGGGAGCAAACAGGAATGTACTGGTAGTCAGGGACAGTGAGGAGGAAAAAGAATGTTCTCTGCAACAATGAGCGTGAGTCCAGACGGCTGTGTTGCCTGCATGGCGCCAGGGTTCAGAACATCTGTTCAGGACTGGAGATGAACTTGCAGTGGGACAGGGAATATCCTGTTGTTGTGGTCCATGTCAGTACCAATGACATAGGCAGGATAAAGAAAGAGGTTCTGCATAGTCAGTATGAGAATCTCGGTGCCAAATTAAGAGACAGCACCTCAAAGGTTATAATAATAATAATCTTTATTGTCACAAATAGGCTTACACTAACATTGCCATGAGGTTACTGTGAAAAGTCCCTAGTCAGCTGAGTCATGTTCAAATTGGCATAAGGAAAATAAGATTAGAGACTTGAATGCGTGGCTCAAAGACTGGTATGGGAGAAGTGGATTCCGGCTTATGGGCCACTACCGCCCATACATGGAGTATGTGGGAGCTGTACTGTTGGGATGGTCTATACCAGTGTTCTTCAAACTTTTTTTCCGGGGACCCATTTTTACCAACCGGCCAACCTTTGGGACCCAACCCGGCCGACCTTCGCAACCCCCGCCGGCCGACCCTCATGACCCACGCCGGCCGACCTTCGCGACCCACCATTTTCTCTTACCGTTAATGCAAGAGGTGAGCCTGCTTGGTCCTCACAATCTCACTCCAATCAATTCACAGGAAGAGAGGGCTATGCGCATATCGGGTGAAGGATTCAGCCTGTTCCTTTGTGGCATCTTCATCTTTGTGAGGATGGAAAATCCAACCTCGCACATGCAGGTCGTTGTGAAGGGCAAGAGCAACAAAATGCTTGTTTTACTCAGCTCCGGATACTCCTTAGAGATGCTACTCCAGAATGCTGACAGCCTCATTGACTTGTGCCGTGTTTTTAATATGCTATCACAGCTGAGACGTATAAGCTCAATTTCTTCTTTTGGAGTCAGCTGCAAGTTAAGAACGGATTCTGGGGTCTCAAACTCAAAGGGAATTTTCACCCATCTCCTCTCTCTCAGAATCTTAAACTTCTCCTCTGGAAAGTAGCGACCAAAATTGACGATCAGGGCAGCCAGATGCAACTCAATAAGGCTTGCCAATCCAGTTACAGTTTCCTTACTAATGCTGTTTTCTTCAATGTGTCGTAGCAGTGTGGGAAACATGTAGTAGTTTTGGTTTCGCACTTGCAATTGCCAAAATTTCAATATCTTTTGGAAAGCTTCGATTTGTTCAGAGTGCCGAAAGCAATCATCATCCTTCCCTTGCAATTTGAGATTCAGTTCATTTAGAATTGAAAAGGTGTCTGCAAGGTAAGACATTGCTGGCATCCAAGTTTCATCAGCAAACAAATCAGCCAGAGGGGACAATTTCTCGAGGAGGAAAGCGTGGATTTCGTACGTCAGTTCGTAAACTCTGAGTAGCACCTGACCCTTTAACAGCCAATGTTCTGTGTGGAACAATAAATGTGTGTGCTCAGCCCCCATATCGGAACACAGAGTGTCAAAAAGTCTTGTATTGAGTGGGCTGCGTTCAATGAAATTCACAACTTTCACTATTCCTTTCAACACCACTTCAAGATGGAATGGAAATCCTTTTGATGCCAGTGCCTCACGATGAATAAAACAATGAAGTTGCCTCCTTAATCCTGACTATAACTCCGCTGTTTTTCCCAGTCATGTTGGCTGCTCCATCACTTGTCATTCCTCTGCAATTACCCCAGTCGAGCCCACACTTTCCAACCACAAAACTATTCAAAACTTCAAAAATTTCTGCGCCAGTCATGTGGGTTGCTAAAGTCAGGTAGCACAGCAAATCTTCAACAAATTCATTGTGCCAGACATACCTAATGTATACTAGCAAGGTTGCACAATCTGAAATGTCTGTACTTTCATCCAGTTGTATTGAGAATGCCTGCGCTGATTTTAACTGAGAAATAAGCTGGGCTTCTAAATTCTCAGCAATATCAGAAATTCGGCGAGCCACTGTGCTATCACTAAGTGGGATGCATTTCACTTTTTCAACGAACCTCTCATCTATGACCATACAAACTATCTCTAATGCTGAAGGGAGAATTAATCTCTCTGCTATAGTGTGGGGCCTTTTCTCTTTAGCTACACGGTAAGCTATATGTAAGAGGCTAATTGTACTTTGTCGTTGAATGTAACATTTCTGCTGAGGACTCCGGCCGACGATTTAAGTTCTCGTTGCACCCTTTGAAAAAAATCAAGAGGTTTGTCCTCGAACTTGCCATGCTTAGTCTTCAAATGCCCTTGAAGTTTTGAGGGTTTTAAACTTTCATTTGACAGCACTCACCTGCAGAGAACACACACGTTGGATTGGCACAAGTAATAAATCCATACCTTAAAAAATCGTCTTTATACTGCTCTGTGCCTGATTTTAGTTTCTTCTTAATGGGCTGTTCACCAGAGGCCCTGAACAGCTCACACCACCACTGCTTTGTCCTGCTGTGGATTCTCCTGAGCCACTCTCTTCAGCAGGTTTAGTTGTAAGATCCTGGCCGGTTTGTGTCTCTGATCCTCTCTTCCTTATAACAAAATGATCCACTTTTACATTTACTGTCCTGTTGCTTGTTTGCTGCTAACAAAATGGTGGAATTGCGGCCAAAGCACGTGACGTCGATGTTCGGGGGGCATGACCTGCCCTCTGCCTCCCTTTAGGCAGGAAGGTTAGATAGATTAGGTTAAAAAAAACTCTTCTGTGTCCCTGCAGCAGCCGGCTTTTAAAACTATGTAGTTTTGCGCATGCGCACCGATGATCGGGCGTGCATGCGCAATGCGACCAATTTTTTTTAGTAAGTTCGTGGCCATTTTGAAGGCCGCTTGCAGGCAGCGTTATTAAAAGCCGGCTGCTGTGGCTGATTCGCGCAATCGGGAGCGCCGCGAAGGACGGCTCTGCGACCCTCCTGACACCCACCCCCGAGTTTGAAGAACACTGGTCTATACTTAAACCATGCTGGGACAAAAGCTCTTGCAAATCACATAATTAGGAAAGTAGAGAGGGCTTAAAGTTAAACAAGCAAAGGGGAGTGGATCATACTTTAATAGATATAACAAATTGCAGGGTAGATTCAAAGCAGGAGACCATAATAATAATATGGGGAATGAGGGTCACAGAATGAGGGCGATCCCATAGAAGCCTATGAAATTCTAACAGCATTAGACAGGGGTAGATGCAAGAAGGATGTTTCCGATGGTGGGGGTGTCCAGAGCCAGGGGTCACAGTCTCGAGGATAAGGGTTAGACCATTTAGGACAGAGATGAGGAGAAATGTCTTGACTCAAAGAGTGGTGAGACTGTGAAATTTGCTACCACAGAAAGTAGTTGAGGCCAAAACTTTGCTTTGAAGAAGCAGTTAGGGCAGTCGAGGTTCAAAGGATTTTGGGGGAAGGAGGATTAGACTATTGAGTTGGATGATCAGCCGCGATCATAATGAACGTGGAGCAGGCTTGTAGGGTCGAATGACCTCCTTCTGCTCCTATTTTCTCTGTTTCTATGTTTATAACAGCAAGGAGGGACAGTGAGAAAAAAAAACTAAGAATACACCAAATATCAAAACTAGATATTACAAAGATGACAGAAGACAACACTAAAGGTTTAGAATCTGAATGTGTGCAAAATTCATAACAAAGTAAATTAATTGATAGTGCACACTGAAGTAAATAAATATGATCTGATAGTCATTACAGAGATGTGGTTGCAGGATGCCAAGGATTGGGTCCTGAATATTAATGGATAGATGACATTCAAGAAGAACAGGAATCTAAGTTAAGGTGGAGGGGTAGCATTGATAATCAAGGATGGCATTGTTGCAATTGTTCGAGATGACCTTGGTTCAGGAGGTCATGATGCAGAATTGGTTTGGGTGGAGATGAATAATAGTACGGGAAAGAAGTCACCAGTACGATTGGTCAATAGTAACCACAATGTAGGACAAAATAGACAGGAAGAAATATTGGGTGCTTGTGATAAAGCGATGGCAATAATGATGGGTGATTTTAATCTACAAATAAGCAAGAAAAATCAGATTGGCAGTGGTAGCCTCGATGACAGAGTCATTGAATGCGTTCAAGAGTTTCTTAGGGCAGCCAGTTCTGGAACCAACCAGAGAGTAGATTATATTAGACTTGGTGTTGTGTAATGTGGCAGAATTAATTGATGACCTCAGAGTGAAGGCACCCGTAGAAGCAACCACATTATGTTTAAATTTTACATCCAGTTTGAAAAGGAAAAGAGTGGGCCTGAGACTAATATTTTAAACTGAAATAAAGCAACAAGGTGAGCATGAAAGCTGAGCTAGCTGTGGTGAACTGGGACACTAGACATGGGGATCCATCAATAGAGAAGCAGTGTCAGACATTTTAGGGGATATTTCAGAAGACTTTGAATAATTATATTGAGTAGTAATTTCGGATAATTGGTGACATCCAAATGACTCATCACTCTGCAGGTTATGACCACCCTGTTGCATGTTTTATGATATAGGCGACAGGCAGTTCAGGTTTGGTGAAATGTTTTCCAGAATGAAATGAAAAAATGAAATGAAAATCGCTTATTGTCACGAGTGGGCTTCAATGACTGTGAAAAGCCCCTAGTCGCCACATTCCGGCGCCTGTCCAGGGAGGCTGGTACGGGAATCAAACCGTGCTGCTGGCCTGCTTGAAAAGCCAGCAATTTAGCTGAGTGAGCTAAACCAGCCCCTGGTACATGGGGTGGAAGTGGTGAAATTTTCCCCAAAATGGCAGTGTCAGGTTCTGACTGAAAATTGGCATGTTTCCCTCCAATGAAACAGCAGATTTTCTCTCCAGATCTTCTGACACCTTGTCCAATAAAACAGGTGGATGTCTTGTACAGTCATTCTTGAGGGGCGGAACCTAAATGCGCCTGCAATTCCGGATCCACAGAAATCAGGGCATCCTTTCGAAAGGGTGCACCAATCTCAAAAGTAAGAGATGCCCCCCCCCCAAGCTACGAATATCAGGACCCACCCACTTCAACATCGCCGGCAATCTTTCCCCCACCATCCAGCATCGCAGGCAAACTCCAAGCCCTACGTCCAGCATCGCAGGCAATGCCTCCCCCCACCCCATCGACGTCACTCCCCCTAGCCCCAACCCCTGCAGTGCCAACCTGACAGTGCCAAATTGGAAGCGCTTGATTGGCACAGTTGGGTGCCAGGAGGCAGTGCCAGAGCACTGTTCTACCATGTCCCTGGCCACCCGAGGGCTACACTGGCCTCTGCACCCCCCCCCCCCCCCCCCCTCCAATGTGGTCTTCAGAACTGCTGGTAAGGTTTAGTGTTTCCCGCCAGCGTGACATCACGCTGATGGGGGGAAACATATGACGGCACAGGTAACTACGGTGTTATGCCATTTAGGAAGATTTTAATCCATGCAAATTGATGATAATCAGGTTCAAGCCCTTGTTGGGCGTGAACATGGTTACGCTGTCGGCAGGGGGCAGGGAAGATCTCATTCTCAGATCTCCCCAGTGCAAATCGCGCTATGGCCATCTTGTGAAAGTTAGCGGCCATAACAGGATTTGTGCCAGGGCAAATGGGCCCAGAAAGTCATGGCCATTATTGATCAAATAAAAGAGATAGACCCAAGTACATAAAAAATTAAAGCATTGCACTTTCCTAAAAATGTCCAACGGGATGTGATGAGAGAAAGCTGTAAAGGCTGCAATCATGGAATCATAGAATTTACAGTGCAGAAGGAGGCCATTCGGCCCATCAAGTCTGCACCGGCTCTTGGAAAGAGCACCCCATCCAAGCCCACACCTCTACCCTTTCCCCATAACCCAGTAATCCCACCCAACACTAAGAGCAATTTTTGGGCAATTTAGCATGGCCAATCCACCTGACCTGCACATCTTTGGACTGTGGGAGGAAACCGGAGCAACGG
Organism: Scyliorhinus canicula; assembly: GCF_902713615.1. Taxonomy (NCBI): domain Eukaryota; kingdom Metazoa; phylum Chordata; class Chondrichthyes; order Carcharhiniformes; family Scyliorhinidae; genus Scyliorhinus; species Scyliorhinus canicula. Next base: position 130,153,978 of record NC_052155.1, on the reverse strand, counting down.
GAGGAAACCCATGCAGACACGGGGAGAAGGTGCAGACTCCGCACAGACAGTGACCCAAGCTGGAAATTGAACCTGGGACCCTGGAGCTGTGAAGCAATTGTGCTGACCATTATGCTACCGTGCTGCCTGCACAGGATCGATTTTGGCAAATAGCAATCAAAAAGAGATATTTTAAGACTTATTTAAGGAATAATCATTTTCAAATAGGAAAACATGCAAAGAGTACTTCAAGTTAGTGGGAACAGAAATAAAATAGCAAGCTAAAGTGATTCTCAAGAAGAACAATGAAGAAAGCAGTCAAAGTAGAGTGAACACATTGTTTGCTTACGTTAACAGTCAAAGGACGTTTGGGAAATTAAAGGGACCTTTCCAACAAGACTTAAAATGGATCGTATCTGATAACAAGGACAGTCTAGAGTGATGAACAAGTACTTTGTAACTAGTTCCAACTTAAATGTTGGATCTGTCACTTACTTCGAGAAAGAACTAAATTATTTCTTACAGATCCCAAGGGAAATGGCATCAGAGAAATTTAAAGGACTGGAGGTGGCAAAACAAATCTGTATTAGGATACTAAATTAAATGTCAGAAATCCTGCGAGATCCTTGGTAAATATGTTCAACAGCTCATGAGCAACTGGTTTAGGATGAGGTAAATAGAAACCATTACATGTGATTCGCCAATTTGAAAGGTACTCAAGTCAGAAGAAAATTACAGATCAGTGCTTCTAACCAGTGGTAGGGTATTTAAAGGGAAGTATTATTAAAGATATTACAAATCATGTATGACCAACGAGGGAATATTTAACAAAGCTTCTGAAGAAAGAAAACATGTTTGACAATCATTATTTAGTTTATTTGCAATTGCTAGGATCACAGAAGTGTGCTAGACATCATCTACTAGGATTTCCAAACCTTTTTAAGAAAGTATTTTATTGAGGGATGCTCTGTGCAAATGAGTTCTACTGGTGTGAAGGATAATGTGGCAAAATAGACAAGAAATTGCTGAAATGAGCAGTTTCCCAATTGCATCCAGAAAACGTATATTTCCACGGAGTTCAATGATAGGTTCTCTTTTGTTTATGGCATTTGACAAAACCTGTAGTCTAGTCTCTGGCAAATGTGAAGGGACGTACCTCAAAGTAATCAAGTTTTCATAAACCTATTATAGCAGGTGCCATACAAATATTATTTGTGATCCTGAGTTGTTGGCAGAAAGCTTCAATACATATAATTTTTAGTGATAATGCTATCTAAATGTCAAGAAGCAGTGACTTTTCAACAAGACAACATTTCCATCACCCCCTAGTTAAGGGACTGGATACACCAGATCACCCCCATGTGCCTGAAGTCTTGATAGGTTCTCAGAGGCGTGAAACCCTGTACCAAGAGTTTGATCCTGGAAATGTTTTTCTGAGAAGTCAGTGATTTTCAGTTGGGAGCACTTCCATCTCCGATTCAAAGTTGAAGGTTCAGTCCCACTCGGGAATTTGAACAGGTGGTCTGACATTTTAGTACACTACCGAGGGAAGGCTGTATTGCCAGAGGTGTCATCTTTTGATGAAATTTTAAACCAAACCTCAGTCATTTGTGGAACTCACTACCATAGTGAGGTGGAATCTGAGTCATTAAATGTTTCAAGAAAGAGAGAGAGATATATTTTTGATACAAAACGGGTTAAAGGGATACGGGCAACAGGTGGGGAGGTGGATTTGCGACCAGGAGGAGATCAGCCATGATCTGGTTGAATGGCGGAGCAGGCTTGAGAGGCTGAATTGCCTACTCCTGCTCCTAATTCCTAAGCTCCAGATGGGTCTTCCAGTGGATGAAGAAGATCCAAGGACATCACAGGAACACCTTCCTTGTGCACTGGCCGACATTCATTCTTCAACAACTTCTATTACAAATTAATTAACTCATCTCCTTTCTGTATGTTGAATCTTTCCATCCATATAAAAGGCCTGGAGTGACATTGAATGCACTTGAAAGTGATTAATTCATGTGAAAGGCTTTGAAATGTAGTAATATGTGTTCATCTGTTCGGAAAATGCAAATTATTTTTTGCTTTCTGTGACTAAAAGAGAGGGGATTGTCTGAACATTAAGTGGAGTTTTCTGCTTCAAGTGTGTTTTCTGTTTCAGCTGAATAGCTGCTGCTGCTGAACTTAACGTTAACTGGTGTGTGGCAGCAAGGGTCATCAGCTACCTGAGTGATGCCTCATTTTAGGAATAGAAGATGTTTCAATGGGTGAAAGGAACTGAAATGCAGATGTGGTAAAGAAAAGTGATCACATTGATTTTCCTCTGGACTGGTACTGTGTAATTTTCCTCATGGATTTTATTTCAAGGGTGAAAAATGGAAGAAATTTTCCAGTAACAGATTCTGGAAAGTCCATAACCTTAGGGTCCAATAACTTCCAGACAAAGTCATATATTCACTGTGGTAACTGAAAGCGTCACTCCACAGATTTGAAACCGATTTAACACAGTGATAAACGATTACAGCCAGTGAACTAAAAACACCAATTTAACAAATGATAGATCTCACACGTCATAAAACTTTGATGAAGCGATGACTTGTGCAATACCCTCTTAGCGCAAATCCAATAAAGATTTCTATCCAACGTCTAACTTGGAAGGTCTGACACTTATTGTCCCCGAAGAAGATGCTTGCAGCATAATGATGGCCTACTAATTTTAAAAGAGCCAATTTTCTTCTTTCCTGGAGTCTGACTTACTAAATTATATGGATGTCAGCAGCCTCTGCTATCTCACTGAAATGGTGATATTTTTCATCCTTAAGTACCAGCAAATTACAATGTTAAAACTAATTCCTGAGCTTGATTTTCTCTTGTGTTCTCTAGCTCTCTGCCCATTGGCATGTCCCAAATTTACTCCACCCCATCAACCTCAGCCCACCCCCTTCCGACAAATCCCAGATGCCCTATATGTGCATGTTGTAGTCCAGAGCAATGGGATAGTGATGGTAGGGACTCAAATTTTCTTTCCATAACATGGCTGCCAGGAGTTTCTCCCACACTTACCACCTGCCAAAGGCATATGTCGGAAGGATTTACATGTTAATAGCCCACCTGTTTGGCCTGTTATAAGCGCACCTTCCCTGGCAATCAAGTAGAGCCTCTGGCTCAGAGACAGGAATGCTAGCACTGTGCCACGTCCCTTACTTTGTCCCTGTTGATATCTATATGCATGGACTTTTGGGGATGTCACTGGACTGTGATCAAGAACAAGAACACTGGTCGATTTTTTTTGTGTGTTGTTCTTCAAAATCTAATCCAGAAGTGCAGAAGGTAATTGTTAAGTCATGAATGCAGATCATGCTGAAATCAGTAGAGCTTGTGGAGTGAATTTGGGACTTTTCTCTGTTTTTGCTCGTGTCACGAGCCAGGTTAGCAACTTCTGCCCGTCTTTAATGGCCCTTGAGAAGATATTACAGGTTGCGCACCACTTATTTGAAATTCCGAAATTCAAAAAGCTCTGAAATCTCCCCTTTTTTTCCAGCTTCAAAATTCATGTTTCAATGAAAAATAACATGATGTTCACCCAAGATTCGCTTAGCTATGCTCCGTTTCACAACTATACCTATACAGGTATTCCAAAATTCAAACAATTCCAGAGTCCAAGACACTCTCAGCCCCAAGCATTTTGAATAAGGGATGCTCAACCTGTACTATATCATTTAGTTTACCATTGAACAACAGTATGGTAGCACAGTGGTTAGCACAGTTGCTTCACAGCTTCAGGGTCACAAATTTGATTCCCGGCTTGGATCATTGTCTGTGCGGAGTCTGCATGTTCTTCCCGTGTCTGCATGGGTTTCCTCCGGGTGCTCTGGTTTGCTGCCACAGTCCAAAGATGTGCAGGTTAGGTGGATTGGCCATGATAAATTGCCCTCAGTGTCCAAAAATGTTCAGTGGGGTTATTGGGTTACGGGGATAGGGCAGAGGTGTGGGCTTAAGTGGGGTGCTCTTTCCAGGGGCTGGTGCAGTCCCAATGGGCCAAATTGCCTCCTTAGCACTGTTGATTCTATGAACCATTAGGTTGGCTGACCAAGTAACTTAATGTTTTTTTAAAGCAAGCTTCATTGGGAATATGATTAACAACATACTGTATGATAAAATCCATAACAAATACAAAATTTCTTAAAATATTTTTCTTCAGTATTCTAACAAAGATAAAACCTATTTTTATACAGTTCGCTGGGTTATATAATAAACATTAGTCTTCATTGGGCAGAAATTCATGACTTCAGGTTGCACAATTTTCCAATTTTTGCCAAAGATCAAAATCTTTCCTTGTTTATAATTTAAAGCATGCAGAACTATTTTAGCTTATATTAACATGTTTATCACCACTGCATCATGATAATAATAATAATAATCTTTATTGTCACAAGTAGGTTTACATTGCAATGAAGTTACTGTGAAAAGCCCCTATTTGCCACAGTCCGGCGCCTGTTCAGGTACACAGAGGGAGAATGCAGAATGTCCAATTACCTAACAAGCATGTATTTCCGGACTTGTGGGAGGAAACTGGAATACCGGAGGCAAACCACGCAGACACGGGGAGAACATGCAGACTCCGCATAGACAGTGACCCAAGCCAAAATTCAAACCTGGGACTCTGGCGCTTCTGAAGAAAGATGCGGTTCCTTAAAGGGTTAACAATACTAAATAATTACGCTTACTGTAGTGATCTTTGTATTAAATAATACATGATCAGACTACATTAAGCAAGTACAGGAAAATGAACACTAGATAGCCTCACAGCAGGACCAGTTTTCCCGCTATTTCTCAGAGGAGTGTGTGTCAGGATTGTAGAGAGAACTGGGGCGCAATTCCCCCAAAGGGAGACAAACAGCCGACGCTGGAGTGAAACCGGAGTGTTTCACTCCGGCATCGGAGGCCACTGCTCACCTATTCTCCCCCCCCCCCCCCCCCCCCCCCCCCCCAGGGGGCTAGGAACGGCGGCGCGTGAAATTCACGCGCCGGGCCTTGACGCTTGCGTCAAAGCGGTGCGCCGAGAATGATGCGCAGGCGGCGCCTAAGTGACGTCAGCCGCTCATGCGCAGGTTGGCCGGCGCCTGGGCGGTTCCCGTCTTCCCCTCCGCTGCCCCGCAAGACATGGCGGCTTAATCTTGCGGGGTGGCGGAGGGAAAAGAGTGCGTCTTTTAGAGACACTGGCCCGATGACCAGTGGGCACCGATCCCTGGCCAGACACCTCCTTAGCACGCCCGTGGTGCTCGATCCTCCCTCCGCCCCCCACAGGACCCACATGCAGCTGTTGCGCGATTTTCACACTGGCAGCGACCAGGTGAGTTTGGCGGCGGCGTGAACCGGTCGGGTTCGGCAGGCTGCTCGGCCCATCCGGGCCGGAGATTCGGCAGTCGCCGTTAGGAACGGCGAGCGGCGATTCTCCGAGCGGCCTGTCGCAAAACGCGACATGCCATTTTGGGGGGGGTGGGAGAATCACGGGGGGGGGTGCCAGGGCGACGTGGCGTGATTCGCCTGGCCCTCCCGCGATTCTCTCACCCGGCGTGGGGGTCGGAGAATCACGCCCCAGGAGTGAGAAAGCTAGTGAGAAGAAGTTATTAGTTATGATAGTTTTATATCTACTTATTTAATAGTTAATATTCTACAGTTGTTTATTTGGTTTACTAGTTTACTATTAAGTAAAATGAACTCACGAGATTCATTTGTATCACTCAATAAATTATTTAATCGCTATTGGAAGATTATGGCTATCATTTAACAACTCAATTTGATTAAGAGTGTAATAAATATATTACATTTTGTAATATAACACTTACTTTTGGTTTTCACAGCTTTGCAAAGTTGCCTTATTTACTGATTTGAAAAGAAAACTGCGAGAACAAAGATGGACTCTAAGCCATCCAAAAGGATTACCTGCACATGTGAACATTGGCAACTGTAATCTTTAGAGGTGTTATTAGTACACAGTAAAAAGAGCAGTTCAATAAACTTAGACCCTTTGGGGACCAGATCTTTACCTGTCTTATTTTTGATAGACTATTTTCAAACAAAGGTAATTGTAACATAACTATCATGTGATTTTGTTCCTGATTTTAACATTGAATTAAAGTGAAAGGTCCGCAACAAGAGGGATTTATTATGCAGCATATATTCCAGGAGAAAGGAAATCATTTAAAGAAATGTCAGATGAATTGTAAAAATCTATTGCTGTGTACTGATTGTAAAGCATAACAATTTAACTACTTGAATTCAATGATATTGTTTTAGTTTATCATTTTGATTAAATTTTCTTTCCCATAACATATTTGAACAGATTTGAAGCCATAACATATTTCTTTTTAATTTTAGAAGAAAGAATATTAAAAGGGAAGATTGGTTTGTGCTTTCGTCCAGACAATGCTAATTGATATTTACAATGTCCTGCTGTGAATAGAAACATGGGGAGGAATTTGGTCACTGGCATGCCATTCCTCATGGTGTAACTGGCAGTGTGTGCCACTTCCACTCTTTTGCCGTTTCTCACATGATGTTAACAACAAACTGCTGATGGTGTGGACAGAAAAGCCAGTTGATTCGGATACAGGGCAAACTTCTTATTATTGGTAAAACCTGCTGTCAGCTGGCAGTGCCGCAGCTACGGACGGTCTATTAAAGAACTTTGGGCGCGATTCTCCCGACTTAAGAAAAATCGGGAAATCGGCGGGAAAAACGGGGGCATTTGACGACGGTCGTGAAGGGTCCATTTCCCGACGTATTCACTTCCGGGAAATGGGCTAGTAACGCGGCCGTGTCAATTACGTGCGCCATTACGGCGGAACGCGGTGACGACACGAACACGCCCATGTGACGCTGCCCGACGCCGTAAAAAGGCGCGGGCGTGCACAGAATCTGTCGGCCATGATGTCGGAGCCCAGGAGAGCTGCCCCTCGGTTTGTTGAGGCTTGATGGAGGCGCTGCTCGATGCCGTTCAGCAGAGGAGGGGCATCATCTGCCCGCGTAGAGGGCATCGCCAACCTTCCGGCGTGGTACGCCAGGCCTGGCGTGAGGTGGCTGCTGCCGTCAGTGCTGTGGGGCAGACCCCTCGCTTTGCAGAGCAATGCAGGAAAAAGCTGCACGACCTCACCAGGGCTGCCAGGGTAAGTGCCAAGAGGGTGCCCCCCTCGTCACAACCATCCCCCCCCCCTTAACTTAATCACCCACCTGCCCCCCTGGCACGGGGGGGTGGAGGGGGATTGGGGCAGAGTTATTTGAGGGTGGTTCACAAAGTTGTCACAGACCCAGCGCTCTGGCCTCCGTGGAGAGATGCAATGGTCTTATGACAACTTCACCCCCAAACTGTGCCAGTATCTGAACGGACTGCTGATACCTGCCGTATTGTAATGATCTACCTATGTCCCCTCCCCCAACAGGCCAAGTCCGCTCACAACACCCGTGAACGGCACAAGACTGGAGGGGGTTCGCCCAACCTGCACCCCCTGACCACATTTGAGCTGAGGGCACTGGACCTTGTTGAGGGGTCTGGCACCCGGGAAGTCGCGCTATGCGAGGTTGGCGGATCTGCAGCAAGTGAGACAACCCTCCTTGACAAACACCCACCCCTCCCCCATCCTCTGTCCCTTCACACACCCTGCCCACTGGGACACCTCCCCCATCCTCTGTCCCTTTACACACCCTGCCCACTTGGACACCTCCCCCATCCTCTGTCCCTTCACACACCCTGCCCACTGGGATACCTCCCCATCCTCTGTCCCTTCACACACCCTGCCCACTTGGACACCTCCCCCATCCTCTGTCCCTTGACACACCCTGCCCACTTGGACACCTTCCCCCATCCTCTTGTCCCTTCACACACCCTGCCCACTGGGATACCTCCCCCATCCTCTGTCCCTTCACACACCCTGCGCACTGGGACCGTCCAGCGGCCGGCCGAGCGAATCTAAATAACCTGTTTCATTCTCTTCCCTAGGACGTGATGCCGAACAACCAGGGCCGACTGGCTGCAGACGGACACAGGCATCTGCCCCCACCTCACCTGGGGCCGAACGACAGAGTGTGCTTAATCAGCGGGGAGTCCCATCCTCCCCAACCCAATCTGCGGAGCAGGACGCCCAGAGGGTGGCGATACCAGAAGCCACAGAAATGGCCAGCGAACACCCTGCAAACTCTCAGCGGCCCCATACCATAGAGGAGGCGTTAAATACAGACGACCTCGGGCTTGCGGCACTGCTATCTCCCGCACCATCCATCATCCCAGAGACACTCACCCCGGCGGGCCTATTTAGTGAAGAGTCTCCTGGGTCACAGTCTGGTTCGCACATCACAGCTGAGCAGGTACAGCAGGTGGAGGTCGGAGCAACCGAGGGCCCGGACTGGCGGAGGCCAAGCCAGGCCCAGCAAGCAGCTGGCTCCCAGACGTTTTCTGAGTTCCTGGAGTTTCTCAACCCACCCGCACAGCCGATGCCTCAAGAAACCCAGGGTAACAATGACGAGATGAGAGCTGTTTTCCAGACTCTGCAGACGCTGTTAGAGGAGTCGAACCGCGTCCACGAGCAGGGAGTGGTGCCGCTCATGGCAGAGACCCAGGCTGACACCGCACGGGTGGCATCCGCGGTGGAGGCAATGGGTCAGGTTATGCAAGGCATTGGGGTTAATGTGCACGCGTCATCCTCGGCCCTGGACAGGGTTGCCCTCTCACAGGCAGCAATGCGCCAGAGCCAAAACGACATTGCCGGCGCCCTGCGGGCCTTGGCCCAGTCTCACCAGGTCATGGCCCAGTCGCCGAGAGCATCAACCGCCTGACACACGTGCTGGATGGCGTCGTGCACTCACAGGTTGAGGTCGCACATTCCCTGGCGGGAATGTCTAACTCCCTGGACTCAGTGTCTGCAAACCTTCGGATCCTGGTCGATACCGTCGCAGGCCTCCAGGACTGGCAGCACAAGGTGTCGGTGGCACGACGGGGCACCTCCCCGCTCGCACCTCTGTCCCAAAGTGAGGCCCGGGGGCCACCGGGCTCCCCGAGGGAGGAGGAGGTTTTGGGGCCCGTCCCATTAACTCCATCACGGGACGTCCCGGAATTCTCGGCCTCCCCCCGTCCCATCCCTGGTGCATCGGGTGGGCAGCAGGCAGAGCAGGGTGGCACAACGTCACCCGAGATGCCCGCAGAGCAGCCTGGCCCATCAAGGCCGGGTCGCCCCAGGAAACGCTTGCCGAAGGAGAAACAAGTCGTATGGGGCGATTCGCAGCAATCCTCCTCCACTCCTGCTGTATCATCTGGGGACTCATGTAGACGTAGTGTTAGGGCCCGTAAGGCAACAAAGTGAGACACAGAGTAAGTTGGCGCGGGTGAAGGGCACAGTTTAGTTGTAGGGGCTAGGGCACCTGTAAATGTTTGTTCACATTAAACGCACTGTTCCACCTTACTTGTAATACCGTGTGATTGTTCCACAGCCACAGGAATCGTGATGGTGACCGAGTGTCGCTGGGGTTGACGAACGGTGAAACTTCGGTGCCGGGTGTGCAGTCCCTGCCCCTCCCCCCACCCCCTCACATAGCTAGCCCACGCGGGCACGTGATGGAGTGTCCATGACGAACTCAGCGGCCACCAAGGTGGATGGTTCAGCTATTGCCATGGGTCAGACTCTCTCTAACGATTCTGAGCTCACGGCTCTTCGCAGAGCGGGCTGTCATCATTCCACATGGCACTGATCACACCCGCTGACACAGCCATCAATGTTGTGCCACACCGTCTGGACCCAGTGGTAAGGGTGATGTCGAAGTGGAGCAGTGTACACTGAGAGGGGGTGGGGGGGCTGTGGTGGTGGCAATTATGTGTTGACCCTCTGCACGACTAGCGATGCAGGTGGTGGTTTGGTGTTCAGCGGGGACGTCACATGCGATGCGTGAACCGTGCTGCCACCAAGGTGTCGCGTGCCCGCCGTCCTCGCCGGGTCTGTTGTGCCGCCTCCTGGGCATCACCAGCACCTGGGTCGTGTCTGCATGCTGCGCCCGCCACTCCGCCAGCCTCCTCCTCCTCCTCCTCCTCCTCTGTGCTGGCATACCACTGCATGCGCAGAGGAGGGAGTCTCTTCCGCCCCCACCATGGTGAAGGCGGGCTGGAGAATCACCGCGGGGGGCGCGGCGCAATTCCCGCTCCCGACAAATCTCAAAGGGGCGGAGAATTCGGGACACGGCGGGGGCGGGATTGACATGATCCACACTGCCAAGGTGACCCGAACGGAGGTCACAGAAGTGAGGAGCCACAATTTGGTCCAGAACAGAAACTGGGTCTGGTGCAGAAAATGACCAGCTTCGAGCCGTCTGGATAAGTGCCAGTGTCTTCAACAAGAGCCCTGAGGAACATGGGGGTTCATCAATTGTTAATATGTGAGAGTGGGCTGCTATTCCAGAAGATTGAATGTGTGATCAGCCTCAGTGCCACATGACAAATGAGGCCAAAGCATGTGGAAGGTTGTTTTCTTGTACACGTGAAACAGACAGGCCTGTGTGTATGGTGGGGATGCATGCAGATAAGCAGGTTAGGTGTCACTTGATATGTCACTACTTGTGACATGAGGACAAGTAGATCCACAATACCAGAGAGCAAAAATGCACAGGAGAAGGAATTCCAGACTTCAGGGCCGGGATTCTCCCCTACCCGGCGGGGCGGGGGGTCCCTGCGGGACGGAGTGGCGTGAACCACTCTGGCGTCAGGCCTCCCCAAAGGTGCGGAATTCTCTGCACCTTTAGGGGCCAAGCCCTCACATTGAGGGGCTACGCCCGCGCCGGATTGGCTCCCGCTCCACCGGCCGGCGCGAACGGCCTTTGGCGCCAGGCCAGCCGGGGCCGAAAGGCCTTCAACGGCCGGCAGAAGTCCGCGCATGCGCCGGTGCGTCAGCGGCTGCTGAAGTCATACCAGCGCATGCGCAGGGGAGGGGGTCTCTTCCGCCCCTGCCATGGTGAAGGCCATGGCGGTGCGGAAGAAAAAGAGTGCCTCCACGGCGCAGGCCTGCCCGCTGATCGGTGGGCCCCGATCGCGGGCCAGGCCAGCGTGGGAGCACCTCCCGGGGTCAGATCGACCCGCGCGCCCCCCCCCCCCCTCCCCCAGGAGTACCATAGGTGGTTTAAACCACGCCGGCGGGAAAGGCCTGTCAGCGGCGGGACTTCGGCCTATCGTGGGCTGGAGAATCACCGCGGGGGTGCGGCGAAATTCCCTCCCCCGCCGAATCTCGGGGGGTAGAGAATTCGGGACACGGCGGGGGCGGGATTGACGCCGGTCCCGGGCGATTCTCCAACCCCCTGGGGAGTCGGAGAATCCCGCCCCTGGTTGCTGACAGCCATGGAGGAGGAGGAGATTGAAATCAAGCATTGGAAAGGAGGGATCAATTGCAGATAGTGACGTTGGACTACCCAGGTGTAAGGAGGATAAGGCAACCATCATGGTGATGACATATTGGTGCTCAAGATGGGTGTGATAATATGTGCCTTCATGATTTTTATTGCAGTTCTGACTGTTCTCCATTACACGTCACCTCCACCCAAGGACTGGGCCGCAGCCACAGCAGGATCCGGTTGACTCCACCTCTGGAGACACTCACGAAGCATGCTGATGTTATCTGTTAGTGTTTCCTAACTTGGAACACTGGTTTTGTTTTGTTTTGGTGTGAGGGGACAAATAAAACCCCAATCAGAATAAATAGCCCAGTCATCGTGTAACAATTATTAAAGACTATTTATTAAAGTAAAGAATAGGAAAATACACACAACTAGGACTACTCTACTCGAAGAGAGTTAAGGTATATGAATTACTAAACACCCACACACAGTTTATGTAGAACAAACACTTATTCCAAGATATATCTATGATTCCTGAACTTCATAAGTCTTTCCCGTTTCCCCAAACCACATCCAAAGCAAATAAATCGATAAGTAAATACCTGCTTATAATTACCACACAATACATGGATGCTAATCTGGGAATGATATTTCACTGGTCCAGCGAAGATATTTAAATTGCATTTCCAAAGGTTTTCTGCATTGCCTTGGCTCCAAGACTTCAAGACTGTTTCTTGTGAAACTTGGCCTCTGGGTGCTAGCTGAAAATTTGGCTTGTCTGCTTTCTGAGCCTGCTAGGTGTTAATTTGCTTCTGAGGGTCCAGCCAATTATACCTTTGTTCTATTTTCCCAATCGTCTATGTAAAATAGTTCTCAAGAGCCATTCACGTCCGATTCTTATCTAAGGTGCCTTCTAATCTCGTTGTTGGGAAAGACACATTTCATCTGGCCTTTTGAATACTGGCTACTACTGTCTCAAGGCATATTTCTCCATCTCCCATCCTATTGTGTCTTAATAAATTTATTTTACTGCTGTTGTTAGACACATTCATGACAAGGTGAAGAAGCCATTTCTTCAGAGGATGCATCACCACCTGCTTCAACAGCAACCTTCATCAGTGCAACCACGCCCAAATGACCTATGAAGGGTTCACATTCAGACTCAGGAGCACATGCTGGTGAGCACACCACAGACATAACCCAGCAGTAGAAAGAGAATGTGGCAACCAGATTCCCAGATAATCAGAGTGCTGCTGGCGACTAGGCCATGAAGGTTCATTCGATTAATTCTGAGCATGAGGAGATTGTCCCATGAGAAGAAATTGAGTAGACTATGTGTAAAACAGTGTCAAGAAGAGTGAGAGCTCATTGCATTGAAACAAATAAAATTCTTAAAGGCTAGACAAGGTAAACTCTGAAAGGTCATTTCCCCTGGCAGGATATTTAGAATTGGGTGAAATAGGGCAACGATTATTTCAGGCTAAATAGGTGAGAAATTTCTCCATGTGGAGGATTGTGAATCTTGGTAATTCCCTACCCCAGAAAGCAGTAGCTGAACATAGAACATAGAACATTACAGCGCAGTACAGGCCCTTCGGCCCTCGATGTTGCGCCGTCCTGTGAAACCCCTCTAAATTCCCTCTACACTATTCCCTTATCGTCCATATGTCTATCTGATGACCATTTGAATGCGTTTAGTGTTGGCGAGTCCACTACTGTTGCAGGCAGGGCATTCCACGCCCTTACTATTCTCTGAGTAAAGAACCTACCTCTGACATCTGTCCTGTATCTATCTCCCCTCAATTTAAAGCTATGTCCCCTCATGCTGGGCATCACCATCCGAGGAAAAAGGCTCTCAATGTCCACCCTATCAAATCCTCTGATCATCTTGTATGCCTCAATTACTTCACCTCTTAACCTTCTTCTCTCTAACAAAAACAGCCTCAAGTCCTTCAGCCTTTCCTCATAAGATCTTCCCTCCATATCAGGCAACATCCTTGTAAATCTCCTCTGTACCCTTTCCAATGCTTCCACATTCTTCCTATAATGTGGCGACCAGAACTGCACGCAATACTCCAAATGCGGCCGCACCAAAGTTTTGTACAACTGCAACATGATCTCATAGCTCTGAAACTCAATTCCTCTACCAATAAAAGCCAACACACCATACGCCTTCTTAACAACCCTCTCAACCTGGGTGGCAACTTTCAAGGATCTATGCACATGGACACCGAGATCTCTCTGACCGTCTACACTACCAACAATCTTACCATTAGCCCAGTACTCTGTCTTCCTGTTATTCCTTCCAAAATGAATCACCTCACACTTTTCTGCATTAAACTCCATTTGCCACCTGTCAGCCCAGCTCTGCAGCTTATCTATGTTCCTCTGTAACTTGTAACATCCTTCTGCACTGTCCACAACTCCACCGACTTTAGTGTCATCTGCAAATTTACTCACCCATCGTTCTACGCCCTCCTCCAGGTCATTTATAAAAATGACAAACAGCAGCGGACCCAAAACAGATCCTTGTGGTACACCACTAGTAACTGGACACCAGTCACAACATTTCCCATCAACCACCACCCTTTGTCTTCTATCAGCTAGCCAATTTCTGATCCAAACTGCTAAATCACCCTGAATCCCATGCCTCTGTATTTTCTGCAATAGCCTACCATGGGGAACCTTATCAAACGCTTTACTGAAATCCATATACACCACATCAACTGCTTTACCCTCATCCACCTGTTTGGTCACCTTCTCGAAGAACTCAATGGCTGCTTGATCAATTAGTATATTTAAGACCGAGATTGATAGATTTTTGAATACTAAGGGGATCATGGAATATTGGAATATTGTTAAAGGTAGAGGTCAGGGAGAAACTCAGCCATTAATTTTTTGATAGTGACGGAGAAGAAAGTCATGGATTTTACACATGGAGATATTACACTTTAAAAAGACCTGAGTGGTACATTTTAAAATCAACACAAATCCCAAAGATGGCTGCTAATGCACAGTTAGCCACTCACAGGAATGCTGCAGGGTGTATCTCTGAGTGATAACAGAACCCTTCCCTGTTTCCAGGCAAGCATCCAAAGACTGATTACCATCGCTGGTGAAGACGAAGGGGCAGAATGACTATCTAATATCAAAGACCCTGTTGTGTAATTGTCTCGATGGGTCTGTGCATTCCAGGTTTCCAAAGAGAGCTGTCAAGGGCCTGCCTGCACTGCCCATCTGCCTGTCTTGCCTGTGTGCATGCTATGAGGGTATGCAGCTAGGCGTTTTCCACACTGAAAGTGTGTGCTACAGCACCAGAAGCAGTGCCTCTGCAAAATGTAAACAGCCATGTTTTGCAGGAATATCTAAAAACTCTCCCTCTCTCTCTCTCTCTGACTGTGGAAGTAAACCAGCCAGTAAAGGATTGCAGCTGGAAAAAAGAACTGAAATATCTCCACCAAACTGCAGAATATCTGAATCAACTACTTGCCTGTCGATGTCAACCAGAATGCAATCAATTCGTAATGGCTGGCTTTCTTCACCATCTACTCCTCGCAATTCAAGGACTGTTCTGTGTAACATTTTATTTATATTTACTTACTATTGGACTAAATTCTTACATATGATCAGTATGAATGTAAATGCTTTTGTTTTAACATTTCTCCTTACATTTTTAGAAGTGAATAAACTTACTCTAGCTTTACTCAAAAGAGCCTGGTTAAGGTGCCTCCTTTTTATCACAACTATTGCATCTGGAAAAGGGGTCCAAGGGAATGGGATCCTTGTTAAATTTTTTTTTTTTTTTTTTTAAATTTAGATTAGCCAATTATTTTTTCCAATTAAGGGGCAATTTAGCATGGCCAATCCACCTACTCTGCACATTTTTGGGTTGTGGGGGCGAAACCCACACAGACACGGGGAGAATGTGCAAACTCCACACGGACAGTGACCCAGAGCCGGGATCGAACCTGGGACCTCAGCGCCGTGAGGCGGTTGTGCTACCCACTAGGCCACCGTGCTGCCGTCGAAACCCACACAGACACGGGGAGAATGTGCAAACTCCACACGGACAGTGACCCAGAGCCGGGATCGAACCTGGGACCTCAGCGCCGTGAGGCGGTTGTGCTACCCACTAGGCCACCGTGCTGCCCTGGGATCCTTGTTAAATTAAACTTTGTTGCTATCAACAGAGGGTGGGTTAAATAAAGGCACGGAACCTGTCATCCCTCCTCATCCGGGTTTCTAACAATTTGGGACCAGCCCTGCCTGTCGGTGACAAATGAATGGGTCTTGTCCAGATTAGCAATTTATGGGAAAACTGACCTCGGATTGTTCGTAACAAATTGGAATGCTTGACTGGGAATTCAAACCAAATTGCGGGCTCATCATGCTGACATTGTTCCCACAGAGAGGTTACAAATGGGGGACTCATTGCCCAGAATTTATTCCATGGGCAAACAAGTTGGAGTGGGGGAAGTAAATTGTTTCTTGAAACTGATTTATTGAAAGATGGAGCATGCTGAAGCAGAAAATGGCCTACTCCAGCTCCCATGGATTAATGTTTTTATATTCTCAGCCTCGGCTTGCCAATTCGTCGCATTCTTTAAACAATGTTCCTAAATGAGTTATGTTCCACCTGCCGAGGATCATTGCACTGGAGAACAAACGTGCTGTTCTGAAACAGTGTGTTTTTTACTGGACCAGATGTATAATTGAGTTGATGTGACGTAATGCTCGCTTATTAGCACGCAGCACAGTATGTGCTCACCCTCTTGCTTTACTGTAGCTCGAAGCTAGAGCTAAAGCATGGAGTACACATTTTAAAACACTGTGAATAAAATCCCAACATACATTCCGATAAGCTGTTGTGTCACCTCTGCATGGATGTGAGCTGTAAAGTCAACATCACACACTTTGGAAGATCATTTTTATTTCTTTTTCGATTTATTCATCTCATTGGTTTTTACATCTCTTACTTCTCGTAGATATTATCAGATCTTCAAGCCAAAATTGCTGCAAAGGGTGATTCCCAGTGTGTTTACAAATGCATACTGGGAATTTTAATTGGATTTAAAAAATAAATAAATTTAGAGCACCCAATTTTTTTTTCCAATTAAGGGGCAAGTTTAGTGTGGCCAATTCATCTAGCCTGCACACCTTTGGAGTCTGAGGGTGAAACCCACATAAACACGAGGAGAATGCACAAACTCCACATGGACAGTGACCCGGGTCTGGGATTGAATCCGGGTCCTCAGCGACGTAGGCAGCAGTGATAAGCACCTCACCACCGTACCGCCCCTCCATTTGCATTGGATGACACATTATCTAATCTTTTTCTCACACAAAGCTACTCAATGTCATGGTTTTCAGTCTCTCTCCATAATATTTTCAACAACAGTCATGTTTCATTTGTATTTTAGTAGGTGTAGATAAAGCTACACTGATAGGCAGGAAGTAATTCTGCAAATCAGTTACAGTAAGTAAAGTAATTGTATCATCATGATCTTTTATTGTTGGACCTATTTTTCTAGCTTTTAAGAAATGGTCAATACATGTGATTTGTGTCTGCTAACCATGTGGTCACACGATACAGCCAACTCATACATCTGTTCTTGTCTACAGCCTTCAGACTCCCTTCCAATCCTCAGGTTACTTGATTAACAGCCTTAGCTGATTCTTGACATGGGATTTGACAGCTCTATATTCCCTGCCTAGCGTGGGACAAAGGTTTCTCATATTTACCACACAACTCTGTTGCAGCATAAATGTGTTTTTCATTACTGCAATACATCAAATTACTGAAACCATATATCACATGACTGCCTTGAGGCAACAATATTACATATCTCTCTGTTACAAAAGATTCAAGATTGCAATTTATATTTGCAATTTTATTTACATACTGCTTTCAGAAACTTGCTAAAAATCCGAGTTTCACACTTTCGACCTCTCTGAATCATTTTTCTCATGCCCAACACAAAAAAAAATATTAAGCAAGACTCTGTTCACAGCATTATCCAGGGTGGCATGCTCTGAGTAAGCAATGGACCCATTTTGATTGCAGTGGCATAACACCAGAAACTTTTGAAACAGCTCAAACTACCAAATAAATTTATCCACAGATAAACTGGTTATAATTGTTTTGCGTTGCCATTTCTGGTGCCTTTGGGAGCCAATCTGTTAATAATTCTGCTGACTACAGCTTAACTGGATAGTACTTTATTTCGGTTGCAAAGACCTGCAGTCGTTTCAAAATTTTCAGATGCAAGGCCAGTTGCTAGAAAGGCCATTATTCGCTCTGATTCTTATGCCCGTCACTGTCCATCTACAAAATAAACTGCAGTGACTCACCAAGGTTCCTTAAACAGAACCTTCCAAGCCCACGGCCACTACCATATAGAAGGACAAGAGCAATAGATATGCGGGAACCTCACCACCTGGAGGTTCCCGTCCAAGCCACTCACCACCTTGACTTGGAAATATATCGCCGTTCCTTCACTGCCACTGGGGCAACATCCTGAAACTCCCTCCCTCACAGCACAGTAGGTGTACCTACACCTCGGGGACTGCAGCGGTTCAAGAACACAACTCACCACCACCTTCTGAAGGGCAACTACGGATGGGCAATACTTACTGGCCGACCCAGCAACGCCCAAATCCCGTAAGTTAATTTTTAACAAATAGTGGCGATTTAGAGATATGCGAGTTTATGCACATAGATCGATTAAATTTCATAGGTCAGATTTTAAAAAATCAAAACACAAATGGAATGCTGGGCTTTACATCAAGTGGGCACTTATCTCGACAGTACTCTTTTGATGCTATATTGACAACAAAATATTGCCAACGCACGTGTCGCATTTGACAGACTTTGGACATCAGTCGAGGAATGAAGAGGCAGAAGTCCACCTACCAAGCTGCAAGTCTATAGAGCAATAGTCTCCTCTTCTCTGCTCTATGCAGGTAAGATTTGGATGAGTGTCAGCATTATGCCAAGAAGCTCAAGCACTTTCATTTGAGCTGCGTCTCGAAGCTTCTGAAGGTGATATGATTGGACACAACACCAGTGGTGTCCACTTGAGCTGGTACGCCAAGAATCCACACTGAATTGAAACAGTCATGGCTTTGTCGGGCTGGTCATATAGCTAGAATGCCTGACACTCACTTACCAAACTGAATCTTCTATGGATAGCTTAGGACTTTGGTGAGCTCACATGGCAGTCAAAGGAAATGCTAAAAGGACTTCTCTCCTTTTAATGTCCCTCAAGCAGTAATGGGATAGATGACCATGAAATATGCTTCAACAGTGTTGTTTGAGGTATGAACCTTGTCCAAAATTACTCCTCTAATCTTCTTCAAACCGTACAATGGGATATTTTCACATGCATCTGAGGCGACAGACAGGGCTTCAGTATCTGTAAGATGCCATGTAGGACCATTGCAAAACTGTCTACATTATTGGAAGGGAATGATGGAGGCTTCTCTCGGGAATTATGATATAGACTTTAAATCATGGAAGAAATTAGTATTGCTGCAGCTGGCATAGTCAAATGAAAAGCACAGCAACCTTCTTCGAAAGACACCACTTATCAGCGTCAGAGAGAAAATGCAAAGAGGGAAACCCCTGAGTGAACAATTTGTCCAAAACTCAATTTTATGCAGTATCTGTCCTATTTGCAACAGAACCTGCCTGGTGCATTTCAGCATTAGTAATCACCTAAGTGGTTCCCATAACGTTGGCTGTCTCAGCATTCAGCAGAAAACCTAGCAGCATTGTGCCGAAACATGTAGCACAGTCAGACTTCTGTTCTTAAAGGCAGTCTGTCCCTCTTAATGGGAAGCTGGAGGTGCTGCCTTTCAGATGATATGCTCAACTAAGCTGCTGATATGCTCAACTAAAGTATCCCATAAAATTATTTCAAAGAAGAACAGGGAAAATCCCTAATGTTCTGACCAATATTTATCCTTCAGTCAACACAACAAAAAAAATGTTCTGGTCATAATTGCTGTTCGTGGGAGCATGCTTAGGGTAATATGATTCTTGTGTTACCAACATTGCAACAGTGACTACACTTCAATGTTGCTTCAGTTGCCTGTAAAGTGCTTTGGGACAGGGTGAAATTGTGAAAGATGCAATAGATGCAAGTTTTTATTTTGCTTTTACTTAGTTGAAGCACAGGAACATAGGAATTAGGAGCAAAAGTAGGCAATTCAGCCCTTCAAGCCTACTCCACCATTCAATCAGATCACGCCTGATCTCTTCCTGTTCCCAAATCCACCTCTCTGCCTTTCCCATATCCCTTTAACCCATTTTTTAAAATCAGAAATATATTTATCTCCTTCTTGAAAATAAAAATTAAAAAATGGCTTAGAAACACTTTACACCGGTGTTATAAATCAAATTAAAGTATTGAGTATAAAGCGAAACACAGGGACAATTTTATCAATGATGTGTTGGGAACTTTCTCCGTGTTGTTTCAGTCAGTGGAAAAAGATAAATTTACTCTATTTGAGAGGATCATTAGTTTAGCGATTTTTAAAATCAGAACTACTATCAATACTGCAGTGAGCTCTGTGTTAATATTTGGATTCAAAATTATTTATTCCTCAACGCCTAGCTAGTTTAAAATGATCCTCAACTGATGGAAGGCTTATACATTATTCAAAAAGTTGTATTTATATTTTGTTACTGCAATGTAGCAGTTGATTGATAATATTCCGCATATAGTGTCATGGGCATTAATTTGAGAACATCAGTGAACGTTAGTTCCACCAATTGAATGATATAAATGTTGTGTATACTTATTTGAGAGTGATTAATGAAACATGAGTCTCATGCATCATTCCCTTCCAATAATGTAGACAGTTTTGCAATGGTCCTACATGGCATCTTACAGATACAGAAGCCCTGTCTGTCAACTCAGATGCATGTGAAAATATCCCATTGTACGGTTTGAAGAAGATTAGGGGAGTCATTTTGGACAAGGTTCATACCTCAAACAACACTGTTGAAGCATATTTCATGGTCATCTATCCCATTACTGCTTGAGGGACATTATCACAAGCTAGCTGCCACATTTTCCTACATTACAATCGTGACTACTCTTCAAAAAATACTTGATTAATTCTGAAACACAGGTAGGATATACTGAAGGTGGAAAAAAAGCAAAATAGGAACGTAAAATTATCTATTTTATACTGAATGGAAAAAGCTCAAATCAAAAGTGCACTCAATGGATTTATTACAATTTTACACGAGCTTACCGTCTTTACTTAATTGTGGTTGTTTACGTACTTGATTCTTTTTGAGTAAATGTGACTGCTGTCATCTAAATCTCCTCCGATAATACTATTTTTATTTAAACTTTTCCCTGCTTTTGGCGTGACAAAGGAAAATATTCCCTTGGCCTTGACACCCACAATGCTGATAGATTGATTAGTGTCTCCTCCAGAAAGAAATGCTTCAGTAAGCTAATTTCATTGTGACATTAGCCTTGAAACAGGTTTGAAGTTGTCTATATAGATAACATTTATCTGAAATAGCAATTTTCCCATTATTTAGATACAGGGCAAAGTGAAAATGATATACGGTCTGCAGACACATGTTGAAAAGGCTCAGAGCTATCTGTTTGCTGTAGGTCATGTCAAGGGCTTTGTTAATCTAAAATCGGGAAAAAAAATAGTTGCTGGCAAAATGTCGCCACACAAGTGTTACTGATGTGACTGAAACAATTATTGACTTGCCGTTACTTTTTTAACAGACAGCCAACTATCATACCCAAAGTTTTTAAAAAGAACCATCAGTACCGTAATTTCTTCAATATGGAAGTGTCATAAAAATAGCAGACAGGGTACAAAGTGAGAAACTTGGAGCAGAAAAGCCACAGCAATGGAGAAAGGTTATTTAGGGCAAGACATATACAAATTACTAGTCCATTTAAGTTAATTTAGAAGGGTCAAAACAATGTCATTAATATTTGTGATAGTAGTGAATTGGCTATTACAAATAGTCACATTTCTGGAAATGAATGTTGCATTTACATTATGCAGTTAATATAGTAAAATCACTCCAAGGCTCTTTGCAGGGGCGTTATCAAACACGATTTAACACGGAAACACTCAAAGAAATATTTGGACAGATGTCAATTGCTTCAGTGAAGAGTTAGGTTTGAAGGAGAAATTTAAGTGAGGAGAGAGAGTTTCAAAGGCAGCGAAGTTTAGGAATTTCAGACATTGCTGTCGAAGGTCTGGCCGCCAACATTGGACGAATGAAAATTCAGGTTGCTTAAAAAGCCTGAATTGAAGTAGCACAAATATAGAAGTGTTAAAATAAAACATGACCGACTTGTTTTAATAAAAATACAAATAACATAGCTTACAGGGACTGGATATTGAATTATATCATTGTAGTGTTCAGTAG
Organism: Scyliorhinus canicula; assembly: GCF_902713615.1. Classification (NCBI taxonomy): domain Eukaryota; kingdom Metazoa; phylum Chordata; class Chondrichthyes; order Carcharhiniformes; family Scyliorhinidae; genus Scyliorhinus; species Scyliorhinus canicula. The sequence goes on along the minus strand of NC_052155.1, from coordinate 130,132,212 downwards.
TTAATTGATCTGTGTTTGATTATGTTAGTCTATTGACTGATCTTTGTTCACTTGCGCTTGATTGATTAAATCTGGATGTGGCATCTCAGAACTTCCAGAAAGGCCTGAGCTGGGAACATGTGTGAAGAAAACCTGTGGTTGCTAAGATATTTTAAAGCACTGAAAATAAACCTACTGCAGACTAAAAACTAGTGTCATCTTTGCATTGTGCTGAGGTAAATGAGATGTGGGGAGGCAATGGCTTTGTGATATTGTCACTGGACTAGTGATCCAGAGGCCCAAGATAACTCTCTGGGTACCCGAGTTCAAATCCCACCACGCTTACTCTGCAACCGTCCTGGCTTGAATGAGAGAAAATGCGGTGGAGCTGTTTAAATGTAGCGCCCCCGGCCTCCGACCCGCGGATGGCATACTTAATCTTCTCCAGGTGGAGAAATTCCGAAAGATTAGCGAGCCAGTCTGCAGCTTTGGGTGGTGCTGCCGATCGCCAGCCGAGCAGGATTCTCTGGCGTGCAATTAGGAAAGCGAAAGCAAGGGTGTTAGCCCACTTATCCATGTGTAGCTCTGGTTGCACCAATCCCCCGGAGGAAAGCTTCCTGGATACTTGGGGGCAGTTTGTTGGCCTGTTCCAAAACCTGTTCGAGGCCAGCAACGAGGAGTAAGCTAAGAATAAAAAACCAAGATAGATGAGGAACCAAAGGACTGTGCAACCGGGGGAGGGGGGGGGGGGGGGGGGGGGGGAGAGGGAGACAGAAAGAAGGTGGGGAAACCACAAGAGAAAAGGAGGGAGGGGGGCTATCCTCCCCTTTTTCCAGGAAAATAAAACAAAAACACAGCTGAAGCCAAAGGCTGGAGGGTGGGGGGCAACGGGGAAGGGGGAGGAACTATAGACCGATCCAGAGGGCAGCGAAATGTACATGGGGTCAGTTAAACGAAGGACAAAATAAACCTTTCTGAACAATAAAGTAAATTAGCGTATGCAAGAAACATAATGTATATATACAACTGTTTATACATATGAGAAATGGCAATAAAACGTTTTCCAAAAAAAATGTAGCGCCCCTTTCATTGAAGTGCTCAGGTAACCCCTGGGGCGGGCGAATCAGATGCTTCGCACCTCAGACATGATGTATTTCACATGGGGAAGAAAATTCTTCCTCAGTCCCTGAAAATTGCGGTCTGGATTGCACGCCCAGGGCCGACAGGAATTGCATTGATTTTCTCGCTGAAAATGGCGTCTTTTTCAGAAATTCCACCCGTTGTTTCTGCGGAAAGAAAAATTACTGAGCTGCTTTACTGTTATTTGCAACTGTATTTACTCATACAGTGAGAGGTACAAAGCAAGGATTGAAAACAAATAATCAAAGAAAAGCAAGCATCACTGAAGGTCTAAGATACATCACCAAAGGGTTTTAAAGGAATTCAGGTCAATGATTCTGGGTCCAGGTAGATATTTTACAGAAATTATTGATTTCAGGACAGTTCCCAGGGACCGAGAAAATAACAAGCAAAATACCTATTTTGAAAAGAGAATGAAGCAATTAATTACAGGCTTACTTACTTAAATAAATCTTGTCGCAATTGTGGTACAACTGCTTGTAGCAATATTGAGATACAGTAAATAGAATCATCCTGTAATCCAGTGGTGAATAGCAAAAGTAAAGCATGACTTTAAGAACGAGAGGTCATGTTTGCCAAATCTATTGGAGGTAGAAAATCATTTTGATTGTACTGACCACAAAGTCAAAAGTCTTGCTACCTGTTCCCATCTTATTCAACTGTGTACAGGGAGCAATAATTTATAAAATATGTCCTTAGATTTATTGCTAAAACTAAAACTATCGCATCAGGTGACTCAATGTGAGTCAGTGGTTACTGTTGATTTAGATTACAATTAGTGGATGATTTTCAGACCCATGGAATAGATGGAGATAAATTGATTTAAAAAAAACAAGCTATTATCTATAAATGTTGCTGTAATATTATTAAAAGCCTGGGTAATAGTAAAAAAAAAGATATAATATATATATGTTGCAGTGATATGTTTAAAAATCCTAGTTTAACATAAAGGCAGACGCCATGTCCGCAAAAGATGCAAGTAAGATGTTAAAGTCAAATCATCATTCATTCCAATCATGTAACTGTTTACCTATATTAGGCCGCATTAAATTTTGTTATGATTGCTCAAGATTTCCTGGAGATTAGATAATTTTAGAAATTGTGTTTAGACTTAGATAAACAGGTCAGGGGATCTGAGTGGGATAGAGATGATGTAATTAATGGGAGAAGCCAGGTCTGTAGCAGGCAGTTTAGTTTTTAGTTTTGCTCGGAGCTTTAAGGTGAACAGGAGCTTTTTGCCAAAGGCTGTCAGGTTAAGCAGCTGTCTGACACAGTCAGAAGTATTGACAGGTTGTTTCCTGAAAGGATCTCTCTCTTTTCAAGCAGTACTGCCAAGAAATTTATATTCAAGTATACAGCAAATAACCCTCTACTAGAATCTCCATCAGAGGAATCCTTTGCTTCGCCGGCAGCACACTCATGCCTGTGGATTTCCCGACGGCATGGGAGTGCTCACAATGGGAACCCCATTTGCCGGCTGCGGGGCAGAAGGATCCCGCTTCTGGTGGGTCCCGCCACACCAGAAAACGGGTGAGGCAGGATATAGAATCCCACCCCCTGTGATTAATGACTTTATTTATAAGTGGCTTTCGTCCTGTGATGGGCTTTGCTTAATTGGAGATAGAGAATGTATAAGTTAGCAGAAAAAAGATCTTCCCCGCCCTTCTGCCGGTGACGTAAACAGGTTCACGTCCAGTAACATTCAATCCGCAGACTTGATGCCAGTACTTTCACCTTTGTGATAACTTTCCACCCAGCCGGTGTGCCATCATGCCAGCACAAATCACTAACAGCTTTCAAAGGTGAACAGTTGAGGTGACCATGCCGAGCGTGCACAGGTGAGTATAGCCCCCAGATGGCACTACCAGAGGGTACTGCCAGGGGCACAGCCGGGGAATCTGTGGAGAGCTTTATTACTTCCATTGCGTGAGGGAGCTGCCCTTCTACAGGTGTGGAGTGGGTTCCCCCTTATCAGTGGAGGATGGGGGGTAGGGGATGGTTCCTCGTGTCGCATAGAATTTTGGTGACCATGGAAAAGGTGAGGCAGCCCTTCATTTAAATCATAGATCGCACTGCTCTTTAATTAGGGAGGCCCAATCTCAGGAACCCTGGCTTTGTCAATTTTCCAATGCCCTGCTCCTTCAGCTAACTAGGTGATTAATGTTTCCCCTTTGAAATTGTACAGAATGCTGGTTGTGCTGTCTGCAAGCTACTTCCTGATTACCTCGCCTAAATCAACACTCTGCACTATTGGGAAGATTTTGACCAGAGTGTAAGTTGTTTAATCAGTTCCCAGTTATAGCTGGCCACTTCTTTTACAGTACTGTTCCTGGCTACCACCAGTGCTTTTATTTAGATTTGATGTAATGGAATTCTCCTTTCCTGAGATGAAGTGTTGATGCCGGGACAGAATTTGTGGACTTATGCAACAGCAATACCGGTGCCGCACCTGGACCAATTCAGCGACTGTTGAGGGACTGTTGAGGGGCTAGCACTGATGCTACATGGAACACAATCAATTCCAATGGGATTCGTCAGATTTGCGCTTGACACTCAGGATGCTGACAAGCTGCAACCACATGTACACACGTCACATCACTGCACACCATCCCAGCCAACAAGATGCCAGCAAGGAGCAGGCACCCAGTTTTATAGACGCTGAGCTTGAGACCCTGCTAGATGCCATGGAGGAGAGACTGGCGACCCTGTACCCCGGCCGGGAAGGAAGCTGCCAGTCGTTCACCATGCCTGGGTGCAGGTGACAGAGGTGGTCAGCACCGTGGGGAATACCATCCGGATCAGCCAGATTGCCCGAAGAAACTGCACAACCTCGTCAGGGCAGCCAGGGTGAGGAGGTAGCACTGTGCTCCTGGCACCAACCCCCGTCCCATATACCCGTAACCCTACACCCCCACCCGTAGGGCTGCCGAACCCCCACCTTGAACCGCATGCCGACACCCATACAGGTCGCTATGCAACGAGTCCTGGCCAGTGAAGCCACCAGCTACACCCTGGGCTTCATGAATCAGACTGTCTAACACTGTGTGTTTTCTGTTCCTCCTGCCATCAGAAGGCCACCCATAACCACCGAGCGTGAAGGAGGACTGCGGGGAGACTGCTGGACCTGCGACCCCTCACTGCAGCAGAGCAGAGGGCCCTGTACATGGTCGACGGGCTCAAGGAAAGGGCAGTCGCTGGGTGGAGGTCAGCATCGGGTGAGGAAACGAGGCTTCGCTGAGTTGCAGTTCCCCGTGACACGTGTGTCACCCCAACCACCCCTACACCACCCTTACATCCACACCATCCCCACCCCAGCATCATCTCAACACCACCCTAAACCACCCTTACATCCACACCATCCCCACCCCGCACCATCTCAACACCATTCTAAACCACCCTTACACCCACTCCACCCCAGGCACCACCCCAATGCCACCCTCACACCTACACACAGCCCCACCCCAACACCACCCTCACACTCACAACACACCACCCCCAATACAACCCCCATATCATCCACACACCCACATCACCCCCAAAACCGCCACCGCACCACCCTTACACCCAGACCACCACCAAAACCACCCTCAGACCCACCCCCACCCCACCACCACCCCTCACGCCCACACAACCCACACCCTTCTTCCTCTCCCTCTCTCTTTATTTGTAGCTTTTAGTCAAAAATATGACAGTCCCTTTATCTGTGTGAAGGGATGATAACGATCACTTGATTATCAAAAGGTTTCCGGTTGGGTTTCTTTTCCTATAACAGCCAGATCACATGGGGCTGTTTGCAGTGAGAGGTTTCGTATGATCACCATGTCCCCTTCCAGCACATTCTATTTCACCGTAAGTTAAAGGACGCACTTTAAGACATAACCTGGTTGTAAAGTCCTGCATTCGCAGCAGTAGTGGTTTCATGCAACTGAGTGACTTGTTGGATCATTTAAAAAGATTAGTTAGGAGCCAATCACATTCATAGTGAATGCTTGGGGTGTGATGCATTGAGCAGCCTGAAAGTTTGCTGGTGCAGTGGGTAGGAATGCGATGTGAAAATGAATGCACTTAGGTTACCATCCACGTAAGACCATTATTCCTCTTGTGACCTTGGGTCCAATGTCCAGGAATTCACATCCCTTTCCACCTACTTCCTTCTGAGCACAATCCTTGAGGGCCTTCTTAGCTATCCCTGGAAGCCTGTCATCTCCCCTCCTGCCCACATTCACCACTAATGCCTCTGGTATTACATCTTTCATTCTGAGGGTTCTCACAACCCTGATGTTCAATTTTTCAATATTGTAAATTGTAGCGATTTTCTTCAGTGCAACATCCCTTTAAGAGGGACAGCCTGCCTTTAAGAAGGAAAGGCTAGCTGCACCATATCATTTTCAAACCCACTTTTGGCTTTTGAGAGCTGAGGTTGCAGGCAGCATTTAGAAGAGGCGAAGCCATGGAAGCCATCCATGCCAACCGTACAATCTTTCAGTTATGGTGCATCCACCAAATTCATATATATGTCCCCATCTGAATGGACATGGAGAAAATACAATGCTATTGAATTTCTAGTCCCAGGATCCTCAGGTGTTTTAGAGTGGATTAGCATATACACAGGACAGTGAGTATTTTAAAGGACATGGGAATCTGCAAATAATAATGCAGGGAACCAGAATCAAACCTGTAAGAGTGTATTGGGCCGACTAGACATTTGGACCAATTAAGTTCATACTGATTCTGGATATGACCAGAAGAAAATGTACTTGTGCTGTAGTTTTCCAGAAATCCTGATTTAATAAATTTGTAATTGGGCAGCCTCACGGCGCCGAGGTCCCAGGCACTGTCCGTGAGGAATTTGCACATTCTCCCCATGTTTGCGTGGGTTACGCCCCCAGCACACAAAGATGTGCAAGGTAGGTGGATTGAACACGCTAAATTGCCCTGTAATTGGAAAAAAATTAATTGGGTACTCTAAATTTATTTTTTTAAATGAAAAAAAAATTGTAATTGATTTTCTTTTCCTCAGTCATCTTGAAGTCCCTGCTGAATCAAACGAGAATCAAGATAATTGATGGCTTGTGTGGTTGTTCTCATTATGATGACACGAATTAGAGTTTATCATCTAATACTTTTCACGTTGGTTTAAATTTGCTAATGTTTGAGCCGAAATCTGTGAACCATGTAGAAAAATTATACCTCATATTAAAATGTTGAGACTGCTGTTTCACATTTTTATCTACTTACATGTGACGTCATTTATTTTCTTTGGCTAGATTTAATGACCCGTTCAATATTTGCCATTTATTTCCCTGCAGCACTTCATGGGGCAAAATTCCCTTTCAATTTAATGGAATAGAATATCATAGAAAGTAATTGAATACGATGTGGCAATGCTAACTTTAGTAAACTAATTTGATTCATGGTGAAATGACTGAATTTTCACCTCTGAGATCTGTGTTCAAACCAGATTGATATGATTAGTTTCTCTCAATCTTCAGGGGTGGTATTAAGGCTGTTTAATTTGTGGAATTGCACGATTGAGCTAGTTAGGGTTGCTGAGTGGAGGATATGTGGCTCTTTGATAATGATTGTAATATGAGGGACATACGCCTGTGGCAGGCTCTAATAATAACATTACTTCCCTTACCTTCTGTAGTCACGACTGAGCCAGATGTAGATGATGAAATTTGGTTCTTACTGTAGGTAATTAGTAAAGATTTAACAAGAATCTATTTCAAAGATGAGCACCATTCTTTTCTCGCTTTTTCACCAACACCCACCCAGCTACCCATCAGCTGAAACGTTTCTATTGTTATGGACAGAAGGGGTTTTAATTTAAACAACCAAGAATATAAATCATCAATTACACTCACCTGAAATTTGTAGTTTTCATTGTTGTTACTCTTCTGAGCCTCATTAAAGCTTCAGAATTTAGCACAAGAGCAGATTAATGTAGAAATTGTGAAGTTACGGCCTGTTGTTCAATACCTCGCTCGAGACCACACTGAGGAATTGCCTTGTCTTCCCAATCTGGTCCTGAAATCAATAAAGTTTTGTGAGACGGTCCCCTTTTCCACTCTTATACAACTGTGAGGATGCTCTGAAAAAGTTAAGCATTGTTCAATGAGATATAGCAGGGATTTTATCAGCAATCTCAGTAATAACTACTGCTGGATAACCAAACTGGCCCTCAAAGATATGTGGCATGATGTTAAATGTTTCCATCATAATTTATGACAAGATTTTTAAAATGAGATCCTTAAATAATTATTGGCGCGATTTAGTGGAATGAAGTTAAAGCCTGCAGAATGGCCTGTTTAGTGGAATGTTTCTCGGTGGCTGCAGTGCCGAGAAACACCTCGGGCTGGATTCTCCGCCCCGTCGCGCCACATTTCTGCCTCGACCCACCACCGAGATTCTCCATTACGTCGGCCGGTCAATGGGGTTTCCCATTGTGGGGCAGCCCCACGCCTTCGGGAAACCCCCGGGCGCCGGCAAAATGGAGAATCCCGATGACGGAGAATCCCGCCCCATGTTATCCAACCGCACTTTGCCGCTTTCTTTGGCCTCGGGGAGTGATTTCCAAAAAGGCTTTTCGTTTGGCAGCCCCAATCTTTCCCTTCCCTTTCAGCATCCCCCCCCCCTCCCTTTTTGACACCTCCACACCCCCCAACCTTGGGAAAGCCTTAGCGAAACCTCCCTCACCCCCCTCCACTTGGCAAGGCCGACACCAGTGAAGGGGGTGTCCAGCGATGAGACCTCTTAAAACTGAATAGCTAAGATGCCACTCGAGTAGTTCTACATAAGTCAGTTTATTAAGGATTGAGATTAATCATAGAAAGTATAGCCAGTAATCATTACTAACCATTAAACCTGTATTTTAGGACATAGCAGTGATAATCATCTGACTCCTGGCTACAAACAGTGGCCACAATGCATGGTGGGATTTAGACTAGCTAACTTGCCCACGTTTTTGAGACACACGAGATTGTGTGATCGGCAGATTAATTAATGGACTTAGTAAACAAGTTTTATCAATAGCCCCAATATCCTGTCTGAAACAATCCATGGAGTAAAGAGGAAGCCAGTTCTGGTATCCTGCCCCTGGATGGACAATGAGTGGACAGGATCTGACTGTGATATCAGGATGGGAATGTCCAAGAAAAACAACCTTAAAATGGACACAGGTTCCTGGTAAACAACTGGTAACAGGATGGGGTTAAATCATGAGTTGACCACAATTTTAGTGGATAATTTGGAAATTAAGCTTCAAGGATTGGATCATGTCCAACTGGGGTGGGCTATTGATTTTTTGGAAATCGTATAATTGATGTGTTTTTATCAGTGTTTCGCAGATAGATCTTGGCAAGCATCCAGCTCTCTCTCGTGTCCACGAAACCAAGCTTGGGATAATAAAGTTGTCTTATCCAGGTTGTTGTGCCTGTTGCTCTCTGCATTGGGTTAAGCCATAACCACAGGGGAGAACCCCATGTTAAACCTAACTCAATATACAGGCCTTGAAAATACTCCTACACCCAGGCCCAACCTCTGGAACTGCCAACCTGACAGCTGGGCACCCTGCCAGTGCCACCCTGCCCAGTACCCAACAACCCAGGTATCTCCAATGGGCTGGGAAAACACCTAGGTGACATTACGACTGATCCATGTTTGTGTTGTTGCACGTTTTACTTGAGTGTATTACGCGTTTATTGGAGTGTATTAACACGCCTCCGTTTAAAGGCCGTGTGCTTAACACTACTACAGCTCTGTGTATGTATTTTCAGCTCGGAGTCGCCAGGTGCCGTATTTAGACACGTCACAAGTATTTCAAGGTCAGGTTCAAAGTAATAAAACTATACACCGATTAGTAAGTTCAAACGATTGATATTTATTATACAAATATAATAAATACGCATGCATACGCTAAAGACTAATACTTATTTCTACTATTAAACGACTAAATACTTATCTAAGTAGGAACCAGCAAGGTCAGGGGACAAGGCCTTTGTTCCTTTCTGGGCTGCACCTTCTGTTCTCTAATAGTCGGATAATGTATAAGCAATGCCGGGTTCACGTAGCGAGCGTCGTTTTGGCACTTACTGAACGATGGCTGGTGCTCAACGGCCGGTGATGGAAGACAGGATCTGGAGGCTGGAGTCGGAGTCAGAACAGCAAGCCGGAGCAACAACAGACAGCGAGGCCGGAGCAAAACAGACAGAACCATGTGCGGGGTCTACCTTTATAGGTCCCCCAATGTCCGTGCCTCTTCGGGGCGGGCCTCTACTTGCCATGTATCGATTGGGTCATTTCCCAATCGATATCTTACAAATCCCCCAATCTGAGGGTCTCTTCTCGATGGGTGGGGCGGTCTCTAGGGTCTTTTGTGATGGATACTTCTGGTGCCGTTTCGTCTGGGCGTCCACTCAAAGTATCCATTCAAACTCAAATGTTGCTATTGTGTGGGCCCAGATCTGGATCGCCTCATTACTATGCAAATCGTTGTTGCCATTTACACCTTTGGTTGAGATCTTGCAGCTGGCCATAAACTGGTTTCGATACGTGCAGAATGCTAATTAGCCTTTTGCAAACTGCTTGTCCTGGCTAAAACTGTTTTCTCCCTGCAGCCTTAGCAGTTCTCCATTTTGGTAGCCCAGTGTCCATCTTAGGTGGCTACAGTGTGGACTAGTACTAAATGGTGCCCTGGTGAAGTCTCCCAGGCGGGATCAGTGAGTGAATGCGGCGTCCAGTTATTTAAATTAGCCATCAAGCTAGTTTAAATATTCAGATCTGGATCATGCCCTGTAAGGGCGAGATCCAGATTTCACTGGGCAGAGCGAGTCAGGTGATTCATAATCGGCTTGGTGCCGATCTGCACAGGCGCATCGGGGTCGCTGAATCGCGCCTTATGTTTTCCCTAAGTTTTGTTTTTAAAGTTTTTCCATGAAATTTTAGCTTTTACATTCACCTCAATCTTTATTTTGCTCTGTTTTGTTTAAAATAAAGTATTAGCTTTGAAATGATTTTTATTTACTAGTTGGCTGTGTGTGAGTATTTGACTATTTGAATTGCTGGAGGACATTACTGCAGCACAACACTATAATCATGTGCACTTTGTGAAAATTAATGCTCTTGCCACAAAGATTGCTAAATTTCTCAGCAAGGCTTTCATTGAGGTCAGCGGAGAATGTCCTTGCTTTGCCACTGACCACAAAGGTTAACACATTACTGTGAAATTTGAGTGCTTGTTTGGGCTAGTTCGATTATAACCAAATTGGGGCAATCTGTTGTTCACAAATGTATAGAAGTTGAAAAATGAATGAGTCGCTTGCCTGAAGTCTGTGGGGGTGAACTTCTGTCGAGGTTCTCCAGATTACTCTGTATGATTTTGGGAAAAATCTGCAAAATCCTGGGAAAATGATATAAATTCACCCCATGTCCATGTGGTTTGAAGGAGAGTCAAGGAATTAAACATGGGTTTCTATGGAGGAGGAGAACCAGCAGGATGCCAGGAAAATGTGGCTTCATTATAAGTGGATTGTTCCCACCGGCCGACTGCACATGTTGCATTCAAGAGAATTATTTGAATCTGACAGAGGAGCAATGCCTTCAAAGACTTCAATTCACTGGGGTGTCAGCTACAGAATTGTACAACATGTTTCAGGCAGATCTTTCTGTTCTGGGACATAAAGCACAAGTTCCAGGTTTTAAGATGAGAAGTAGCAAAATAAATGCATAACACCAACTCCCTTTGCGACTGCTGCTTCCTACTTAGCACGTCAAAAGCAATGGGCTAGCAGCCGACTTCTTGCCCTTGCCTATTTTGCAAATATATCCAGCCTGTGAACTGTAATCTCAAACCATATGTAACCATATATATGGGTTAGCCATCATAGTTTATGTGACTTAGTGTACTGGATGACTACAGGAGCATACACATTTCTCCACATTGATTTCAAACTCCTCCTATAGAATATTGAACCAACAATTTCATGTCATCTGGCCCAGAGTCATTCTTCTCTACAATAGGGAATGTACATATTCAATATCTCATTCGCTCAATAATGCTCCTGCTTCTTAATCTGTCCTTGTTTTCATTCCAAGCATTTTGTATTTCTTTATTTGTTCATGGGATAAGGGCATCGCTGGCTGGGCCAGCATTTATTGCCATCCTTGAGGGCATTTAAGCATCAACCACACTGCTGTGAGTCTGGAGTCACATGTAGGCCAGACCAGGTAAGGATGGCAGATTTCCTTCCCGAAAGGACGACATTAATGAATCCGATGGGTTTTTACAACAATGATAATTCCACCATCTGACCTGGTGTGATTCGAACCCAAATCGCCAGACCATTACCCTGGGTCTCAGGGGTTATTAATCCAGTGACAATACCACCATGCCACAGCCTCTCCTTATTTTGAGGCTCCTCTTTTTGACTCTTCCTCAAATCCTATCACGTTTTATGCTTCATTTATGGTTTCTTCCCAACGTACCTATCCTTTTCTAACCTCTACTTGCATCAAATTATACAGTTAAGGGCTGTCGACAAGATGTAATAGTGCTACTGATTCCAGTTAATCACATCCAAATGGTTGACTTACTTATCCCATCAGATAGTGCCGGGCTATTGTTGGTATCTTCTTCATTTTTAATTTGGCCATTCCACTGGCCAACCCCCCAAGTTGCATAGTGTTGAAACGAATGCAAGAAACTTCTGCTTTGCTCTCTTAATTAGGGTTTAGCATCTTTCCAGGCATCATTTTCCCTGTGGATGTGTCAGCAGGTTCTGCCTCTGGAAACTGTCTCTTCTTTTCTCTCTCTCTCTCATGCTGAGGAGAAGTCCTCATTAAGTCACATAAATTTTTCTTCTCCCAGTAGTTTTCACATCCAATCTCAATTGTGGTGTGCACCTTGCCTTTCTTCTGCTTCAATCTTTGAAAATGAAATGATATGAAAATCACTTATTGTCACGAGTAGGCTTCAAATGAAGTTACTGTGAAAAGCCCCTAGTCGCCACATTCCGGCGCCTGTTCAGGAAGGCTGTTACGGGAATCGAACCGTGCTGCTGGCCTGCTTGGTCTGCTTTCAAAGCCAGCGATTTAGCCCTGTGCTAAACAGCCCACTCTTTCCTCAAGCTGGCGTTTTTTAACTGTCAGTATCAACCTCCCTTTTCATTCCGGGTGGTACTCCTGCTTGGGTTTTTGCAAGTCATGTGCTGCATTGTCCAATTTTCCACTGTTTGTCTTGACATCTTATTTTAACCCCCCCACCCCGGTTCTTCTTGCTGTAGTGATAGACATAAGCAATTGTACATGTAAATATGTTTGACCTCCGACCTCTAGGTGACAGGCAACTTACACCATGTGACACTGCAACCTAGGAGGAGTCTGTAGGAGAAGTCATCGTGGTTAGTTGTGCTTGTGATTGTTCCAGTTTGTTAGTATTAGTTTCCAATCCATAGTTTGTTATACAATAATAATTTTGACTAGTCAAGAACGAGATGTTTTTTGGTGTACAGACTCAATAACTGGCCATGCACTAGAACATAACACTTGTTTTGCATGCTTCAAATTTTGGATTTCTTTGCACTTTCATGTTGAGGTAGTTTTGTGACTATAGTTGCAGCAAGTTTGGTTAGTAGGCTGTTTTGGTTTTGACCATTGCTAAAGTGGCGAGGATTAGTGGGAAGTCAGAGAATTGGGGAAGCCTTTAAAAGCGAGAAGAGGACAACAAAAAAAGCAATAAGGGGGGAGAAGATGAAATATGAGGATAAGCCAGCTAGTAATATAAAAGAAGATAGGAAGAGTGTTTTTCAATATATAAACGGTAAGATAGAGGCAAAAATAGACATTGGACCATTGGAAAATGAGGCTGGAGAAGTAATAATAGGAAACAAATAAATGGCAGACAAATGGAATAGTTACTTTGCCTCAGTGTTCACAGTGGAAGACACCAGTAGGATGCCAGAGCTCCAGGAGAATCAGGGGGCACAGGTGAGTGTACTGGCCATCACTGAGGAGAAGGTTCTGAGGGAACTGAAAAGTCAGAAGGTGGATAAATCACCTGCACCAGATGGACTATATCCCAGAATTTAGAAGGAGATAGCTGAGGAGATTGTGGAGGCATTGGTGGTGATCTTTCAGGAATCACTGGAGGCAGGGAGGGACCCAGAGGACTGGAAAGTGGCTAATGTAACGCCGCTGTTTAAGAAGGGAAGCAGGCAGAAGACAGGAAATTATAGGGCGGTTAGCCTGACTTCGATCATTTGCACGATTTTAGAGTCCATCAGTAAAGATGAGATTGCCAAGTACTTGGAAGTGCATGGTCAAATAGGATTGAGTCAGCATAGCTTCGTCAAGTTCTTTGAGGAGGTAACAAGGAAGCTAGACAAAGGAGAACCAGTGGATGTGATTTATTTAGATTTCCAGAAGGCCTCAGACAAGGTGCCACATAGGAGACTGTTAAATAAGTTAAGAGCTTATGGTGTTCAGGGTAAGATCCTGGCATGGATAGAGGATTGGCTGACTGGAAGAAAGCAGAGATAAAGGCGTCTTTTTCATGATGGCAGCTGATGACTAGTGGTGTGCCTCAGGGGATGGTGCTGGACCGCAACTTTTCACAATATGCATTAATGATCTGGAAGAAGGAACTGAAGGCACTGGTGCTACGTTTGCAGATGGTACAAAGATCTGCAGAAGGACAGGTACTTTTGAGGAAGCAAGGGGGCTGAAGAAGAAATGTCTTGCTACAGTTATACAGGGCCTTGGCGAGGGTAGGAGAGTGGGCAAAGAAGTGGCAGATGGAATAAAATGTGGAAAAGTGTGAGGTTATGCACTTTGGAAGGAGGAATGGAGGCATAGACTATTTTCTAAATGGGGAGATGCTTTGGAAATCAGAAGCACAAAGGGACTTGGGAGTCCTTGCTGAAGATTCTCTGAAGGTTAACGTGCAAGTTCAGTCGGCAATTCGGAAGGCAAATGCAATGTTAGCATTCATATCAAGAGAGAGATAGAATACAAGAGCAGGGATGTACTTCTGAGGCTGTATAAGGCTCTGGTCAGACCCCATCTGGAGTATTGTCAACATTTTGTGCCCCGTATCTAAGGAAGGTTGTGCAGGCCTTGGGAAGGGTCCAGAGGAGGTTCACAAGAATGGTCCCTGGAATGAAGAGCTTGTCGTATAAGGACTGGTTGAGAACTCTGGGTCTGTACTCGTTGGTGTTTAGAAGGATAAAGGCAGATCTCATTGAAACTTACAGCATACTGCGGGCCTGGATAGTGTGAACATGAAGAGGATGTTTCCACTGGGAGGAAAATCTAGAACCAGAGGACACAATCTCAGACTGAAGGAATGATTCTTGAAAACAGAGATGAAGAGGAATTTCTTCAGCCAGAGGGTGGTGAATCTGTGGAACTTTTTGCTGCAAAAGGCTGTGGAGGTCAAATCACTGGGTGTCTTTAAGACAGAGATAGATAGGTTCTTGATTAATAAGGGGATCAGGGGTTATAGGGAAAAGACAGGAGAATGGGGATGAGTAAAACCTACCAGCCATGATTGAATGGTGGAGCAGACCCAATGGGCCGAGTGGCATAATTCTGCTCCTATATCTTATGCTCTTTTCTGCAAATGGTCCCAGAAGGGCAGAGTTCTATCTAGAGTCACTCCCAAGTTTGCTGGGTTGGGATCACTGGTCATCCATGTGTATACGGAATTCTTTTTTGTCACTGGCATTGTGAGGTGGAATACACTGGATAGAATTTTAGAGAGATTTATTATGAGACGGTGTGTGCTTCTCGAGTCCATCAACTTTATCAGCATAAATGAATTTGTGGGATATGTGGGATTTGTGGCATATGACAGTAAATATTTGTATATTTGTTGAACAGGATAGGGACTAGCACTGAACTCTGTGAACTCTCTTGGCCTGTCTTCATAGTGAATGGATTTGAGTAAAGGAGTAAAAATGTCTTGCTGCAGTTATACAGGGCCTCGGCGAGGCCAAACCTTGAGTATTGTGTCCAGTTTTGATCTCCTAATTTGAGGAAGGACATTCCTGCTATTGAGGGTGTCCAGCAAAGGTTCACCAGACTAATTCTCGGGATGGCAGGACTGACATATGAAGAAAGATTGGATCTACTGGGCTTGTACTCACTGGAGTTTGGAATAATGAGAGGGGATCTCATAGAAATATACAAAATCCTGATGGGACTGGACAGGCTAGATACGGGAAGAAGTTCCCGATGTTGAGGATGTCCAGAACTAGGGTCCACAGCCTAAGAATAAGGGATAATCCATTCAGGACTGAGATGAGGAAGAACTTCTCTCAGAGAGTTGTGAACTTGTGAAATTCTCTACCACAGAAAGTTGTTGGGGCCAGATCGTTGGATATAATCAACAGGGAGCTGGAAGTGGTCTTTGCGGCTAAAGGGATCAAAGAGTCTTGAGAGAAAGTAGGAGTGGGATACTGAATTAGAATGATTAGCCATGATAATATTGAATGGTGGTGCAAGCTCGAAGGGCCGAATGGCCTACTCCTGCACCTATTTTCTATGTTTCTGTGTCATCCCCCTTGCCCAAAGTGGACTCTGAACTGTCTGTTGCAAAGGAATGTATAAACGACTGCCCCGATCCAGGTTGGAAGGATTCTGGACAGTTTTGGAAGGAGGACGGTATAGCACAGCTGTGACGTTGACTCTCTTCAGCACTATGTCTCAGAACACCATTCCTGTTATCAGGTTCTTTTGGAAACCACTTTTGTTGTGGGTGTTAAGTGCCAGAACTTGATCACATGTGCTGCGCCTCTTACGGAAACCAGTTTGGCTGATTTAAGGATGGTCTCTACTTCTAGAGATTTGTGTGACAGAATAAGATGTTCAAATTTCTTAAAATACACAGAAAGCAATGAAATTAATCAATAAGTGGCACCAATGTGAGATCTTTTATCATCATTTAAGAAGCATCTAGACAGGTATATGAATGGGCGGGAACAGAGGGAAGAAGACCTTGGAAAATATGAGACAGGTTTAGATAAAGGATCTGGGTCGGCGCAGGCTGGGAGGGCCGAAGGGCCTGTTCCTGTGCTGTAATTTTCTTTTCTTTTCTTTTCTTTCTTTTCCAAGTTTTGGAATGGCAGTGATTTTTGCCATATACCATACCTTCAGGAGTCAGTTTGACCTGATGATTCTTGTGTAGAACTGAGTCAGGCAGACATTCTAGGGCAAGTTCAGCACAGTGGTCTAAACAGCTGGCTTGTAATGCAGAACAAGGCCAGCAGCGCGAGTTCAATTCCCGCACCGGTCTCCCCGAACAGGTGCCGGAATGTGGCAACTAGGGGCTTTTCACAGTAACCTCATTGAAGCCTACTTGTGACAATAAGCGATTATTGTCATTATTATTATTATGAGCGTGGGGGAAAGTGGCTTCAGGAAATCTGGTACAAGTTGTCACATTCTGCCATTTTGCCAGTTTTCAGGCCCCTCAATGCTTTCTCCTGATCTGTGAACTGAAAACGATTAGGACTGTCAAGTTCAGGTGCTGCTGCCATAATACTCCAAACTTTAGTACTTGCCCTATCCATAGCAGAGTATTGTGCACATGTCTGACAAAGATCACTCTGCCACCTGTCGAAAACCCACAAGCTGGTAGGAACCATCTGTGCTGCACCTCACTTACTTCTCGAGGATGACCTGTGCAACCCTGGCTGTCTTCCATCTCGGTGTCTCAGAAAGAGCACCCCTCCTGAGCAACTTCTACCAGCAGACACCGTCTGGGTCAAAGAATAGGAAACATGGGTAGTTACAAACAAGATCCTTCTGACAAGCCCCATCTATTAAATGCCGTGCTCTGAACTAATATGGTGACAATGTTCTTTGCTAAACTGGTTCGGGACAGGCCAGGACTCCTGTGCATTAACCTGAACAACTGGGTCCTCAGTATAAACTCCTTATGTACCTGTGGAAAGGCACAAACAATATGGCACATTTCTGTGCACCTCTACAGATTACCTGGTGGAATAATCACCTTAAGGTCAGCAAATGAAGAGGCTCTCTTCAGCTTCTGGGATTTAGAACATAGAACATAGAACAGTACAGCACAGAACAGGCCCTTCGGCCCTCGATGTTGTGCCGAGCCATGATCACCCTACTCAAACCCACGTAACCACCCTATACCCGTAACCCAATAACCCCCCCTTAACCTTACTTTTATTAGGACACTACGGGCAATTTAGCATGGCCAATCCACCTAACCCGCACATCTTTGGACTGTGGGAGGAAACCGGAGCACCCGGAGGAAACCCACGCACACACGGGGAGGACGTGCAGATTCCGCACAGACAGTGACCCAGCCGGGAATCGAACCTGGGACCCTGGAGCTGTGAAGCATTTATGCTAACCACCATGCTACAGTGCTGCCCTCACTAAATGCCTTTTGCATTCACTAAATAAATAAAAATAGAAATAGCTAAAGTCATGCTTCCTTTGTTGTTTTTTTTTAATATAATTGGGTTTCCGTGAGTTAGCTGTGACTACAATCTGCTTCTAGTTATTTTTAGTTTGTAATTAGCTGTTCTTGCCAGAGTGCAACTGCATCCTTCCATTTCGTTTTATAATTTTTCTCTTTGGGTAATCTTTTAACTGCTTCCCATTGCTGCTCCATGGGTTCTGTTTGCTTAATCAATGGGATGTAAAGCACTCTGGGGTCCCCCAAGAATCTCTCCTTGGCCCCTTCCTCCTTTCCTTTGCCTCAGTGACAGCACCTGAAAACACAACATCAGTTGCCACATGTATGCTGGAGACACCCAGCTATCTCAGCAGCAACCCTCTCGACCCTTTCACTGTCTCTCAATTGTAATTCTCCTGTAACAAACCTCCAATACCTGATAAGCAGAAATTTCTTCCAACTACATATTGGGGAGACTGGAGCCACAAATTACTTTCCCCAGATACTGACTCCATCCTCTACAACCTCGTTGTGGATGAGCTTCCAATCATACATTTGTACCACCATTCAGACCACCGATGATACTGTATAACACCGCTTGGCTCCAGCCTCAGCTCATCAGTTGCTGAAATACTCTTCCTTTCCTTTGTTACTTCCAGATTCTGACTATTCAAATACATTCCTGGCCATCCTCCCACATTCGTAAACTTGAGTCATCCAAAACTCTGCTACTCTGCCACTCATGACCTAACTCGCACCTAATCCTTGCCACCCATTCCCCCTATTCTCCCACCCCCTCGGGGGGCTAGGAGCGGCGGCGCGTGAATTCCGCGCGTCGGGCCTTGACGCTTGCGTCAAAGCGGCGCGCGGGGAATGACGCGGCCGGCAGCCGCGCATGCGCAGGTTGACCGGCACCAAGACATTGAGGCTTGATCTTGCGGGGCGGCGGAGGGAAAAGAGTGTGTCTTTTAGAGACGCCGGCCCGACGATCGGTGGGCACTGATCGCGGGCCAGACATCTGCTGAGCACGCCCGTGGTGCTCGATCCTCCCTCCGCCCCCCACAGGCCCCACACTCACGGTTGTGTGCTGTTCACGCCGGCAGCGACCAGGTGTGGTTGGCACCGGCATGAACCGGTCGGGTTCGGCAGGCTGCTCGGCCCATCCGGGCCGGAGAATTGCCGGTCGCCGTGAGAAACGGCGAGCGGCGATTCTCTGAGAGACCTGTTGCAAAACACGACACGCCATTTTGGGGGAGGTGGGAGAATCGCGGGGGGTGCCAGGGCAGCATGGCGTGATTCGCCCGGCCCTCCCACGATTCTCCCACCCGGCGTGGGGTGCGGAGAATCGCGCCCCGGGTGTCCGGCCAAAATCGAGGCCCGATCCCGGCGTCGATTAAGGTGACGTGCTCCAGTTCCCGCCCTGTGGTGAAAAGAATGCCCCGATATTTGCATGCATTTTCATGTACTTACCGGGTTGGATCCAGGATTCTCCACGCCCCTCTCAGGTGGAAGTCCCACGCGGGCGCAATTTACTACAGGGACGTACAAATGGGGATTGGGTGCCATGGTTGCTGAATAGGAGACAGAAGGTAAGCAAAGTTTTTTTTAAGTGTTCAAAATTGGAACGCTTGCCAGGGAGTAGCTGCCAGGGTGGAGGGAGTAGTGGGGAGAGACTTGGTGACAGCTGTGTGGATTTTGGTGACTCCCTTGGGATCAGGGTGGCCTGGCTCAGGCTGCCATTGTTGCGCAGTATTTGTTTTAAATGCACCCATTTGGTACAAGTTACAGGCCCCTGGCTGCTCACTCAGCTGATTGCTCACTGTATCCTGTAAATATTCACAGAGCCTCTGGTCATTTAGGAGCCCATCCAGGCCATCGCCTCTTGAAATTTTAAGACCCCAGCTGACCCATCAATGGGATGGGTGTGGCCAAGCTCAATCAATGGCACACCAGGTGCTGCCACTCCTGAGTACACTCATCAGAAGCGCTGCCCATTGCAGGGAAAGCAGGTAACTAGCAGAACTCACTCCAAACAACGGAAACATGCACTGTGACCTTTGGCACCCTTCCTCTGAGACTGCCCCTCTCAGGGCAGAGGCCTCACTGGTTACATTATCAGCTAGCCCACTCCTCAGGACCACTCCAAGCCCTGCCTGCCCACTGCACCCATGCTCCTAGCTTGCTCCCGGTCAGGTTGTCAAAACTTGTGTGTCATACCCACATCACACTGCAGCTAAGCTCCAAGAAGACGCACACTTTCCTTGCTCAACCCCATCTGTAGGACCTGTCCACATACAAGCCTCTAAGTTTGCAGGCGATTGGTGGCACACGGTGACCCTCTCCACCGCACAACCTGGTGCCAAACTGTTGGTGGCATAAAACACGGCCCACCCAATGAGGACACCCTCAGTGGACCACACTGGGGAAACAGGGCACGGGCCACAGAACCTATTGTTGACAGGGATTGTGGCAGCATGGGGGTGATCGATGGCACACGTGTCCCACTATGAGCACTGGGACATCAGAGGGTGCCCTTCATCAGTCGGAAGGGGTTCCATTACCTGCATGTGCGGTTGATGTGTGACCATCAGTTGCACATCATGCACATCTGCGCCCAATACCGTGGCAGCGTGCACAACACATACATCCCAGTGAACCTGGTGTTTCCCAACACCTTTGAGGCGCTCCCTTGGGTGAGGGATTGGTTCTTGGATGACAAGGGTTACCCGCTGAGGTCTTAGCTAATGATACCTGTCTGGAGGCCCCAGACCAATGTGGAGACTCATTGTAACGACACCCATGCAGCAACTAGGAGCGTCATTCAGCGGTGCATTGGTGTACTCAAGATCCGCTTCCGATGCATGGACCGCTCCAGTGGGGCACTCCAATACAGCCCCAGGAGGGTCTCTACTATTATGCTGGCCTGCTGTGTCATACACAACTTAATGCAGCAGAGGGAGGACTTGCTGGGAGAAGAGAAGGAATGGCAAGCCTCATCTGACAAGGAGGATGATGAGGGTAGCCAGGAAGAACCAGGCATGTAGCTCAGGCTGGTACGGTAGGATGCCCATTGTGTGCTCCATGGCCACCACACACAGGACAACCTCATCACCTCCCAATTTGCCAATTAAGAGTATTGGCTACTGACAGCTCCACTGCACTGTCCCACCTCTCCACACCCCCACCTTCCAAGTAGTGCCCCCTTCTCCATAGCCGCTCACAAACTTCCCTGTCCCTCCTTCCTTAACTGCACCAGCACTGTCACTCCTCCCCTCACTGCACCATCACTATCCCTCCTCCCTTCACTCCACCTTCCCTGCCCCTTGTCTCTTCACTGCACCTCTCACCCCTCCTACCTTCACAGTCTTTGGAGGGGGGGGGGGGTCAAGAGGTGAGTTACTCGCCGTAGGATTCCTAGCCTTTGACCTGCCCTGGTAGCCACAGTATAATACAGTAGTCCCCCATTATACCGCGCTCCGCAATACCGCGGTTCGCGATATACAGTGGGGGGGCTTATTGACCCCAACTGTCAGCTTCCCTCTCCGGATCAAAGTGAGCCGGCCGCTGAAATTGACACTGCCGGCTGATTGGAGGGAGATTCAGTGAGAGAGGAGCAGCGTTCCTGGTAAGTTTCTGTGGGTTAGAAACTTACTTTAGTTGACTGCAGAATTATTACATTATGCTACCATAAGTTAAATATAAGTTAAAGTAAGAAAGTAGCACTTCTAAATTTATTTAAAAATCTATGCATGCGCTTCCCATTGTGAGCCTACGGGGGTCTGATCCCTCGCCCCGCCCCCCATAGACTCACAATGGGAAGCGCATGCATAGATTTTTAAATAAATTTAGAAGTGCTACTTTCTCACTTTAACTTATATTTAACTTATGGTAGCATAATGTAATAATTCTGCAGTCAACTAAAGTAAGTTCTTATCAGAACTCTGATCGAAGGTTTTATCCAATGCTTCCGGTCCAAAAAAAAGTTGCAGAGCCAAAAAAACCCCATCGTGGATATCCGCGGCTCGGATGCAACAGGGTGGCTGTCTTGGACCCCAACACCCGCGTTATAACGGGGGACTACTGTACGGCTATTCCAGTTCAGTTTCTGATCAATGGTAACCTTCAGAACTTTGATTGTGGGGGATTCAGCAACGGCACTGCGATTGAATGTCAAGGGGCAATGGTTAGATCCTCTCTTGTAGGAGATGGTCATTGCCTGGCACTTGTGTGGCGCATATGTAACTTGCCACTTGTCAGCCCAAGCCTGGATATTGTCCAGGTCTCATATTTGGACATGGACTGCTTCATTATCTGAGGAGTTGTAAATGGTGCTGAACATTATGCAGTCATCTGTGAACATTCCCACTTCTGATGTTATGATTGTTGGGCCTCGGACACTATCCTGAGGTACTCCTGCAGAGATGTCATGGAGCTGAGATGATTGACCACCAACCACCACAACCATATTCCTTTGTGCTAGATATGACTCCAACCAGTGGAGAGTTTTCTCCCTGATTAGCATTGACTCCAGTTTAGCTAGGGTTCCTTGCTGCCATACTTGGTCAAATGCTAACTTGATGTCAAGGGCAGTCACTCTCACCTCACCTTTGGCATCCAGCTCTTTTGTCCATGTTCAACCAAGGCTGTAATGAGGTCAGGAGCTGAGTGACCCTGGCGGAACCCAAACTGAGCATCAGTGAACAGGTAATTACTGAGGAAGTGCTGCTTAATAGACTGTTGAAGACTCCTTCCATCATTTGGCTGATGACAGAGAGTAGATTGGTAGGGCATAATTGGCTGGGTTGCATTTGTCCTGTTTTTTGTGTACATGACACACCTGGGCAATGTTGTACATTGCTGTGTAGATGCCAGTGTTATAGCTGTACTAGAACAGCTTGACTAGGGGTGTGGCAAGTTCTGGAGCACAAGACTTCAGTACTATTGCAGAGATATTGTCAGGGCCCATAGTCTTTGCAGTATTCAGTGCCCTCGCCTAAACCAGGGCTTCGGTGAACTCAACCATGGAACACTGAGACTGGGCCAGGTCCCTCAGCGAGTGAGTCATGTCCTTCTGCGCATTGGTCATGACCCTCTGTGCCTCGGTCATGTTCCTCTGTGACTGGCCCAGGTCAGTCAGTGCCAAGCCAATGCTCTTGATGCCCTCAGTCATGATCCTTTGTGAATGGGCCAAGCTCTGAAGCACCACAGCAATGTCCATGTGGGCCTGGTACATGTCTGCTTTTGACTAGACTCCCCTTACTTGAGTCTCAATGATTGACCTCACAGTGTGCTCCAAGTCTTGACCAATGGCTCTGACGTTATGTCCCAGGACTTCCACTGCAGACACCACCCGTTTATTATTGGCCCTAGTACCATGCATTGTTGGCACAATTTCCTGCACTTGAAGATGGTTGAGGGCAGCACGGTAGCATTGTGGATAGCACAATCGCTTCACAGCTCCAGGGTCCCAGGTTCGATTCCGGCTTGGGTCACTGTCTGTGCGGAGTCTGCACATCCTCCCTGTGTGTGCGTGGGTTTCCTCCGGGTGCTCCGGTTTCCTCCCACAGTCCAAAGATGTGCAGGTTAGGTGGATTGGCCATGATAAATTTCCCTTAGTGGCCAAAATTGCCCTTAGTGTTGGGTGGGGTTACTGGATTATGGGGATAGGGTGGAGGTGTTAACCTTGGGTAGGGTGCTCTTTCCAGGAGTCGGTACAGACTCAATGGGCCGAATGGCCTCCTTCTGCACTGTAAATTCTATGTAAAAAGAAAAACTCCTCCAGCTGCACCTGCAGGTGCTGGAAAGTTGCTGACCACCCCCCTCCTGTAAATCCTGGCTCTACATCTGCATCTCCACCAGTGACGGCATCATACTTTCCAGAAGCGCAATACCTATCTGGAATGCAGCTGCTTCCTGGGATCGGGCAGTCCCCAGACTGTCCGCTTCCTTGGGTTTCCCTACCTCCATCTGATGTGCTGCTGAATGTGTGCTGGGTGCACCAGAAGATGACACAGGAGCCTCATCACTAAAATGCCCCACCGAGGTGATGGTCACTGTGATGGTGGAAGGTGCAGGTGACAGTAGTGACGAACAGTCAGTGTCTTCCCTGAAGTGATGCTCCGGGTTCTGCTGGGGATCTGGCCGAGGGTGAGGTATCACAAACAGGCCAGCCTGGTTGGATGGTGATCTTGCAAGACAAAAGACAAGGAGATACTGGGAAGGAGTAATCTGTGGGAGAGGGGTGACTCACTTGCTATAGGGATATCAGGAATTCACTTGGTTGCCGCATGCCGACCTCCACCTCTGAGGTAGCACTCTTCTGTACCTTGCCAGTAAACCCTAATGCCCTCTGCACAATGGGGATGAGAGCCCTGAGGTCCGGGACACCCCCACTGGTCTTCAGCTGCTCCTGATGATTGTGGGCTTCCTTTTCCGAGGAGACACATAAAAGACATGGTAAGATGTATGGAGGTGAATAACACAGGGTTTTGTAGCTGGTGGCATGTGTGTGCAAAGCACCTGACCGAAGAAGGTGGGTTTTGATGACCTCCATGGGATTGGAGGGTGGGGGTGGTGATATGAGGAGTGAAGTACAGGAGTGATGCCAGGGGAGCAGAGGTGATGACTCATCCGAGCTGCCCAAAGTAGGTCATTCATCTTCATCCTGCACTGCTTGTCGGTCCGCCTGGTGAGGCTGGCAGCACTCACCGCCTCGGCCACCTCCTCTCAGGCCCTGTTCAAAATGGTGTGCTGGAGCCTCCTGCCTACCCTGGGAAAGAGGTTGCTCTGTCTCTGTCAAGGTCCAGCTCCAGGAACCTGGGGGCCCCTTGGCTGGAATGAGAGAGTGTGTGGAGTGGAGTGCTTATAAGCAGTTCCAGCTGGTCAAGCACTCCAGCACCAATTCCAGCCCCAGCGAATCAGATGCCAGCGGGAATGGGAATTGCTCTAGTTTCACCTTGGCAGACTGCTGGCCCGTTCACTCTGCTCTCTTTATGTCCTCGTTAGCTTCTCCCAGAATTCCTAGAGAGGCTGGGCGGGATTCTCCCGTACCCGGCGGGGCGGAGGGTTCCGGCGGGTCGGAGGGGCATGAACCACTCCGGCGTCGGCCCGTCCCAAAGGTGCGAAATACTCAGGGGTGAGGCCGGCGCCGGCATGGAAGGCCTTTGGCGCCACGACAGATGGAGAATCCTGCCCGCTATCTTATGTACAGTGAATTAGTAATGCCCTCTAGTGTTTGATTTACATATAGATTCAATTATTAACCCTTCGCTATCCTGACTATATACATATCATTACAGCAACAGCATTAGATTTCGTGTAACAGTTCCAGACATGATGACATGCAAATGATATAACCTGGTTCTCAGACTCATAGTGATCCCTCTAGGCAGCCTTTATGATTGTGACCTTCCACCTACCCATGAGACTATCTGACTAACAGAAGAAATATGTTCCATTCTTTTACTATTTAGCTACCTTGAGCCACTCCTGCCCAAAACGTAAAAGACCCTTGATGTTTAGATACATTTACCCAGCTTATGATCCTTCAGCCTTTGCCTCTCTGCTGCAAGTGTTGTTTATAAGGCTGCAAGTACATAGCTTTGCACTTATTATAGTATGTGCTGCCTCAGAATAAAGACAGGATTAAGATTTCTATCTCACCATACTGCTAAAATACAAACCGAAGTGAAAGGGTGATGGAGCAGTTTGACAAACTAAATCATCTTCCAGCACTCTAATCAGTTCACAGCTGCTGCTAAACAGAGCTAGCAGTCACAAAGCCAACAAGAATGTAGAAGTGGTGGCCAGCTGATAACAGCAATGGCATTGACAGAGTTGCGGTAGGTATGCTGCCATCCTGCGGCCTGATGCAACAAATGTACCAACGACAATGATACCGTCTTGAACAGGACCAGTATGCAATTACCCCTCCCACCCTCACCCCTCAGCCCCCACCCCACAGGTGGCATCCTGTCCCCTACACTGTGTCCTGCACACTATGTCTGATGGCTCACTGAGTGCTGATCGCTGCTTTAACCTACACACAAACATGGGAGAAGGATGAGGCCACTCGGCCCTTCGAGCCTGCACCACCATTCAATAACATTGTGGCTGATTTGGCTGTAACTTCCCACCTAAGCTTTGACTCCCCTTGTTTATCAAGGACCTATTTACCTCTGCCTTCAAAGCATCCAATGAATCTGCTTACACTGTCTTTTGATGATGGAATATTCAAAGGCTCCAAATACATCTAACCTCTGTCTTAAATTGGGACGCTGATTTTTAAACAGTGACCCTTAGTTCTAGATCCTGCCACAGAGGAAACATTCTCTCCACATCAAAACTGTCAGTATAATATCCTGGGGGTATTGAACCATAGAATTCTAATTCTATGATTTAATGCGCTCAGGATCGTATATGTGTCAATGAAGTCACTGCTTACTCTTCTAAACTCCAATGAATATAATCTTAGCCAGACAATTTTCCCTTATAAGACAACCTGCCAATTCCTGTTATTAGCTTAGTAAACCTTTCTGAACTGCTTAAAATGCAGTTACATTCTTCCTTTAATAAAGTGATCAATATAGTGGTACACCAGATGTGATCTCACCAATAATTTGTGTAACTGAAGCATAACCTCCAGACTTTTCTATTTAAATTCCCTCGCAAGAAGCAACTACATTCTATTAGATTTCCTAATTACTCGCATACTAGCCTTTTGAAAATCATGCACCAGAACACCCGATCCCTCTGCACCTCAGTTCTCTGCAATCTCTCATCATTTAGATTTTAAAAAACTTATTTTTTATACTTCTTGCCATTTTCCTACATACTTCATTTTCCAGACCTTTGCTCACTCACTTAACCTATTATTGTCCCCTTGCAGTCTCCTCACATCCTTTTCACAACTTACTTTCCTATTTATCTTTGTACCATCAGCAAATTTAACAACTGAACATTTGATGGCTTCATCCGAGTTATTTCTAGGAATTGTAAAACGTTGAGGCCTCAGCATTAATCTGTGGTGTACCACTTCTCTACCAACAACCAGAAAAAGGCCCATTTAACTACTCTGTTTCTTGTTGTCTCACCAATCTTCAATCCATGCCAATATGTTACCCCCTGCACTATGAGCTTTTATTTTCCACAATAATCTTTGATGTGGCACCTTCTCTAATGCCTTTTGGAAATATAAATGCAATACATTTACTGGCTTCCCTTTACCCACAACAGCTGTGACTTCTTCAAGGAACTCAAATAAATTGGTTAAGCAGGATATCCCTCTCCCAAAACTATGTCGACTCTGCTTAATAACCTTGAATTTTTCAAAGTTCCCTCTCTAACACCTTTAATGATAGCTCCAACATTTTCCCTATGGCAGATCTTAATCTAACTGGCCTATAGTTCCTTTTTGAATATAGGAGTTATATTTCCTCTTTTCCAATCGAGCGACACAATCCCGAAATCCAGGGAATATTGGAACTTAAAACCAGTGCACCAATTATCTCACTGACCATTTCTTTAAAGACTCGAGGATGAAGTCCATCAGGATCCTGGGATTTGTCAGTCTGCAGTCCCAGCAGTTTCCTTCCCTGGTGATTGTAATTTACCTGAGCTCCTCTTTGCCTTCCAGCTCCTGACGTACAGCTATTTCTGGCATGTTACTTGTATCCTCTCTAGTAAAGACCAATCTTTGATATGCTGTCGGTTTCTTAGCAGTTTGATGCAAGAGTACGACCATGCAGCAATGCATCTTCATCTTTGCTCTCGTCATCACCCACCACTAACTGAGGATTCATTGTCCTGGTTATCTGAAATGATTAAAGTATGAGAGTTAGGTTGTGGTGTGGGAAAAGGATAGAAGAAGATCACTGTTCTAATAGAATGTGCTGTTATATTATGTGATCATAATACGTCATTGCTCTTTGCTTTACTGCCAGAATGGTCTGATGATTGCATTTCAATGGAGTTTCACAGATTTCTCACAGATTGTATTTCAAAGGGGCTGGTTTAGCACACTGGGCTAAATCACTGGCTTTTTAAAGCAGACCAAAGCAGGCCAGCAGCACGGTTCAATTCTCATAACAGCCTCCAGGAATAGGCACCGGAATGTGGCGACGAGGGGCTTTTCACAGTAATTCATTGAAGCCTACTCGTGACAATAAGTGATTTTCATTTTCCATTTCATTCAATCAAAAAATCAGTCTTCAATTTAAAGCAAATACCATTCAATGAATAACGAATATGAATACTAATGAGTTTTTTCACTCTCCACAACTATTTTTTTCATATAAACTTAGAGTACCCAATTAATTTTTCCCAATTAAGGGACAATTTAGCGTGGCCAATCCACCTACTCTGCACACCTTTGGGGTGTGGGGGCAAAACCCACGCAAACATGGGGCAAATGTGCAAACTCCACACGGACAGTGACCCAGAGCTGGGATCGAACCTGGGACCTCAACAGCGTGAGGCTGCAGGGCTAACCCACTGCGCCACCGTGCTGCCCTCACTCTCCACAATTATAACTGATGATAAAATAAATCAGAAGAAATATTAACTATGTTTAACTACACGTGCCAACTAAGCTATATCTCTCTAACACTCTGCTGTCTAGTCACTCCTGGTTCGAAGAGAGGGAAGATCTTCCAGATTCAGTTTATATACACGAATCCAGTGCTGCCATCTCGTGGTTGCCTAACACTATGAGACAATTGTTAACCCTTTACATACCAGCAGATATATAGATCACTACATGTGCAACCTCTCATTAATAGTGTGTCAGCTGATGGAGAATCAGAGTCACAGAATTGTTACAGTGCATACCCATTGGTCGGGATTCTCCAATGCCGAGTCGGGTCGGAGAATGGCCGGGGTGGCGTGCGAATCCCGCCACGCCACTCTGACAGTGGATCTCCGATACTCCGACCTAGGAAAAACATTGCTGATGGGGATCGCGCCGCGCGGGCCGCAGAATCACCACAATTAGTGTGGCGTGCTGGTCACTGGGCATGCTGCGAATCTCCGGCCCGGATGGGCCAAAGTCCTGCCGACACACCGGGGTAAATCAAACCTCCTTTTTTACGGTGTCAACCAGTCATGCTGGCTAATGCTGACAAAGGAGGAGGAAGGGGTCAGCGTGGGGGGGGGAGGCACTACCGATGTTGAAATGGCCTGGCCGTGGCTGGGGGGTGGGGGGGGGGGGTGGCGTGTAGGGCCGGGGAGTGGGGCAGTGTCGGGGTTCGTGTCGGGGGAGGGGTGGGGTGGGTTGGGTGTTGATGTGCCGGAGAGGGGGTCTGGGGAGCAGTGTGCAGGCCGGTGTCGGGGGTGGGGTGAGGTGGGGTGGGGAGCGCTGGGGGTTTGCATGGCTCGGTGCCAGCTGGCAACAGTGGGGACCATGCAGCCCATAGCACCTGGTTGCGGAGAGGGGGTAATGTGCAATGATGATATGCCATCTACCCCCATCCACTGCAGACCGTTGTGTTTGGCCATCAGCCAGCGATGTTGGCCGTCGTAGCAGGGGCCCCTGCCCTACATGTTGCCCTATGGAAGATGGAGTACTGGCGTGCAAGGGAGGCGGCGGAGGCTGCCGCAGTGGTGTGTGCCGCACATGGGCAGATGGCAGCCGACCAGGCTGGAGGGCTACCCACCTGATAGGATGAGGAGGAAGTGGAGGAGGCAGTGGCATGGCGACGGAGGCGTCCGATGAGACCTCCTGTGTACCAGCACCGCATGTCCTACCAGGACCTCACGGACAGGCATGCAGGAGGAGACTCGGGATGAGCTGGGAAACTGTCCCCCATATCTGCCACATGATGGCACTCCTGGCACCGCGTGGAACTGGGGGGAGGACATCCACTCCCGGTGGCCGTCAAGGTGATGGTGGCACTGAACCTCTACGCCACGAGGTCGTTCCAGTCACCGAGTGGGGACCGCTCCGGCATCCCCCAGTGCAGTGACGGGTGCCCTGCATGACATTGCGGACCGCGACATTCAGTTCTCTGTGGACCACGCCGACCAGGATGCCCGGGCAGCGGAATTAGTTGCCGTGGCCAGAATACCCATGGTCCAGGGGGCAATTGATGGGGTGCACATCGCCATGCAGCCACTTGCGGATAACAGGGCCATGTTCATGAACAGGAAGGGGATCTACTCCATGAACATTCAGGTGGTCTGGGACCACCAGATGAAGATCCTGCACGTCTGCGCCTGGTAACCGGGCAGTGTGCATGACCCGTTCATATTGGCATAATCTTTCATTCCCGGCACGTTCGAGGGACGCCACCCCCAGCTGCGGGGCTGATTGCTGGGCGACAGGGGTTACCCATTGTGGTCGTGGCTGATGATGCCTGCACAGAGGCCACAGATCGACGTGGACAACCGCTACAACGATGTCCATGCAGCGACCAGGAGTGTGATAGAGAGGTGCTTTGGGCTGCTGAAGATGCGCGTCAGGTTTCTGGGCCACTCTGGAAGGGCCCTCCAATACCCATCGGAGCGGGTTGGCCACATCGCTGTGGTCTGCTGCGTCCTGCACAAAATAGTCCAGCAGAGAGGCAATGTGCTGGATACAGAGGAGGATGAGGAGGAGGGGGAGGGGAATGGCCACGACAATGGTCACACATCCCCAGGTGAGGAGTGTGTGGAAGGGGGTGGCAATGTACGGGCCATATGGGCTGGACAGGGATGGGAGGCTGTCCATCGATACCGGATGGATCATCTGGCACGGGAAGAGTTGAAGCCGCACGGTTCACTAGTGGGGCGGAGGGGGGGTGGGGGGTATCACTGAGCATGGGCAGGGACAGCACAGTATGGCAACACCCCACCACCCTCACCCCGCCCACCACCGACCACCCGCATGCACACCATCCCTCCATTGCACATCCACCTGCGGCACAACGGGCAGGTCTCACACGGTCGCCAGTGGAAGCAGGCTATTGCATGGCATGGTGGATGATGACAACTCGGTCTGTGATTAGCCCCGGGCTCTACATCCTCAGACAATGTCTGCCTCACGGCCACAGTAACACCCTCCACATGGATCGTCCATGCATGCGCCCTGGACACTGCAGTGCACGGTCCCGTTGTCTGGCTGGTGACATGATGGCGAGGGCGATCCGGGGGTGGGGGGAGCGCATGCCCCACTCACCTGAGCTGGACGTCTCATCACCCCTCACACACACAGGCGCCCACTCCCCACCCCACCCCCGCATGCATCAGACAGAGCACAGAGGCAGCTTCGGTAGGTGAGAAAGTGATCTTAATGCCAAACAGTTTGTACACGTGCCCTAGCCCCTATGACTAATCTATGCCCTGCACCAGATCTATGCCCTGCACCAGTGCCAACTTACTCAGTGTCTAATTTTCTGGCCTTACGGGCCCTATGACTATGCCTAGGTGCTTCCCCAGACGGAACAGCAGAATTGGAGGCCGATTCCTGTGATTCCTGCCCTTTGACTAGGGTTCCCTTCGGCAGCCGTTTCCTGGGGTGGCCCTGCCTGAATGGGCCAGGCTGTGCCTTGGGCGAGCGGGATGGTGAGCTGCCAGCCTGTTCTACCCGTTGCCCATCAGATGCACCTGGGACAGAAAGGGGGCAGTCAGAGGTGTCGAGGTGTTCTGGGTCCAGCTCTGCAGGAGGACCCGGAACAGGACACAGCTCCTCCTCCTCCCTCAGGGTGCCCGATGGTCCCCACGGCTCTCCATGGGACGGGGGTGCGAGCGGAACCAGCACCCGAGGCACCCCCAGCATCTGAAGCTGCCAGTTCTGGAGCCCACCCTGGTATCGACAAGGGTCTGCATGTTTGCAGCTATGGAGCTCAGGGGGTTGGCCATCCCTGTCTGTGTCGGGGCGATGTCGGCCAGCACCTGGGCAGTGGCGCCGATGCCCTCAGCGATAGCCTGCTGAGACTGGGCCATGGCCTGCTGAGACTGGGCCATGGCATTGCTGAGACTAGGCCATGTCCTGCTGAGACTGGGCCATGGCCTGCTGAGACTGGGCCATGACCTGCTGAGACTGGGCCATGGCCTGCTGAGACTGGGCCATGGCCTGCTGAGACTAGGCCATGGCCTGCTGAGACTGGGCCATGGCATTGCTGAGACTAGGCCATGTCCTGCTGAGACTGAGCCATGGCCTGCTGAGACTAGGCCATGGCCTGCTGAGACTGGGCCATGGCCTGCTGGGACTGCGCCATGGCCTGCTGAGACTAGGGCATGGCCTGCTGAGACTGGGCCATGGCATTGCTGAGACTAGGCCATGTCCTGCTGAGACTGGGCCATGGCATTGCTGAGACTAGGCCATGTCCTGCTGAGACTGGGCCATGGCATTGCGGAGACTAGGCCATGTCCTGCTGAGACTGGGCCATGGCCTGCTGAGACTGGGCCATGGCATTGCTGAGACTAGGCCATGTCCTGCTGAGACTGGGCCATGGCCTGCTGAGACTGGGCCATGACCTGCTGAGACTGGGCCATGGCCTGCTGAGACTGGGCCATGGCCTGCTGAGACTAGGCCATGGCCTGCTGAGACTGGGCCATGGCCTGCTGGGACTGCGCCATGGCCTGCTGAGACTAGGCCATGGCCTGCTGAGACTGGGCCATGGCCTGCTGGGACTGCGCCATAGCCTGCTGAGACTATGCCATGGCCTGCTGAGACTGGGCCATGGCCTGCTGAGACTGGGCCATGACCTGCTGAGACTGGGCCATGGCCTGCTGAGACTGGGCCATGGCCTGCTGTGACTGGGCCATGGCCTGCTGAGACTGGGCCATGGCCTGCTGAGACTGGGCCATGGCATTGCTGAGACTAGGCCATGTCCTGCTGAGACTAGGCCATGGCCTGCTGAGACTGGGCCATGGCCTGCTGAGACTGGGCCATGGCCTGCTGTGACTGGGCCATGGCCTGCTGAGACTGGGCCATGGCCTGCTGAGACTGGGCCATGGCCTGCTGAGACTGGGCCATGGCCTGCTGAGACTGGACATGGTGTTGAGCGCCTCTGCGATCTGCAGCTGCCTCTGGCTCATAGCTGTCTGTGAGAAGGCAGCCATGTCATGGGCTACGGATGCCGCCTGCAAGGAAAGCCCAGGCCTTGCATACTGCTACCCATGTCAAACACCGTTGCACCCATTGCCTCCACCGCGGACACCAGCCCTGCGGTTTTGGCCTGGGTGGCAAACATGAATGGCACCACTCCCTGCTCCTGATCACAGGTGGACTCCTCTACCTGTGTCTGCACGCCGTCACGCCTTCCACTTGTCCCAGCATCTCTGACTGCATCGGGTCTATGGGTGGGTGTGGAACTCGAGGAACCCAGGACCCGTCTGGGCGGCAGATGGTTGCTTGCGCTGGGCTGCCCTCCGACCGTCCGGCCCCTCAGCTGCTCCTACCTCCACCTGCTGTACCGGGACGGTTGTGTTGTGCACATCAGTGAGTGTACCAGATGCCTCATAACTAAAGTGCCCAACCGAGTGAGTGTCTCTGCGATGGTGGGGGGGGGGGTAGGAGACAGCAGTGACATCCCTCATCAGACCTGAAGTCCGGCGTCCACTGGGGTGTTGTGTCCTGTCAATCCGTCACCTGCGTCTGGGTGTCCTGTCCGTCCGTCCCCTCCATCTGGGTCTCCTGTCCATTCAGTCCCCTGCATCTGGGTCTCCTATCCATCCGTCCCCTGCATCTGGGTCTCCTGTCCATCCGTCCCCTGCATCTGGGTGTCCTGTCCATCCGTCCCCTGCGTCTGGGTGTCCTGTCCGTCCGTCCCCTGCGTCTGGGTGTCCTGTCCATCCATCCCCTGCATCTGGGTGTCCTGTCCATCCGTCCCCTGCGTCTGGGTGTCCTGTCTGTCCGTCCCCTTGGTCTGGGTCTCCTGTCCATCCGTCACCTGCGTCTGGATGCCTGTCCATTCATCCCATCCGTCTGGGTGCCTGTCCGTCTGTCCCCTTGGTCTGGGTGTCCTGTCTGTCCGTCCCCTGCATCTGGGTGTCCTGTCCGTCCGTCCCCTTGGTCTGGGTGTCCTGTCCATCCGTCACCTGCGTCTGGGTGTCCTGTCCGTCCGTCCCCTCCATCTGGGTGTCCTGTCCATCCGTCCCCTGCATCTGGGTGTCCTGTCCATCCGTCCCCTGCGTCTGGGTGTCCTGTCCGTCCGTCCCCTCTGTCTGGGTGTCCTGTCTGTCCATACCCTCCATCTGGGTGTCCTGTCTGTTTGTCTCCTATGTCTGGGTGTCCTGTCCATCCGTCCCCTGCGTCTAGGTGTCCTGTCCGTCCGTCCCCTTGGTCTGGGTGTGCTGTCCATTCATCCCCTCCGTCTGGGTGTCCTGTCCATCCGTCCCCTGCGTCTGGGTGTCCTGTCCATTCATCCCCTCCATCTGGGTGTCCTGTCCATCCGTCCCCTGCATCTGGGTGTCCTGTCCATTCATCCCCTCCGTCTGGGTGTCCTGTCCATCCGTCCCCTGCATCTGGGTGTCCTGTCTGTCCGTCCCCTGCGTCTGGGTGTCCTGTCCATTCATCCCCTCCGTCTGGGTGTCCTGTCCATCCGTCCCCTGCATCTGGGTGTCCTGTCCATCCGTCCCCTGCGTCTGGGTGTCCTGTCCGTCCGTCCCCTGCGTCTGGGTGTCCTGTCCGTCCGTCCCCTGCGTCTGGGTGTCCTGTCCATTCATCCCCTCCGTCTGGGTGTCCTGTCCATCCGTCCCCTGCGTCTGGGTGTCCTGTCCGTCCGTCCCCTCTGTCTGGGTGTCCTGTCTGTCCATACCCTCCATCTGGGTGTCCTGTCTGTTTGTCTCCTGTGTCTGGGTGTCCTGTCCATCCGTCCCCTACGTCTGGGTGTCCTGTCCGTCCATCCCCTCCATCTGGGTGTCCTGTCCGTCTGTCCCCTGCGTCTGCGTTTCCTGTGTTTTTGTGTCCTGTGTATTGGTGTCATTGGTATGGATCCCCTGTATCGTGGTGTCTTGAGTAGACTGGGACGGGGGGGCTGTTGGTGTGGCTGCCCTCCCCATTGCTGGATGAGTCCCTACGTCGTGGCCACACTGGCACTTGATTGAGGCGGCTTACACCTGATAGCCTGGATCGATCCATTGCTTGTGGTCGCCTTGGCACAGCCTGGGAGTGGTTTGCATCCGCAAGGACAGGTGGATCGCTGGGTGGTCCAGCAATACACAATACAGCATGCATGGTTAGAAACGCAGATGGGGCTGAGGGGATGGTTTGAGGAGGGGGGGGGAGGGGGAGCAGGCATCGTAGTGGGAGGAGGGGGACAGACATGGTGGTTGGAGGGGGGGAGGGGGCAGGCATAATGCTGGGAGGAGGGGGGCAGCAGGGGAGCAGTTAGAGGGGTCTCACTTGGTGGTGCGGACATATACTTGCAGCCCATCGGTTGGGTGTTGGTTTGCATTGGTTCACAGGCCATTCTGCCAATGCATGGGTGGGTGCAGCCCTGTGGTTCTCAGCTAGGGCTGTGCCATCCATCATGCGGAGGAGGGGGGCGGTGCCACATTTGTGGGGGGTTGGGGATGTTGGTGCCATGGGCTTGTAGCACTGGCTGCTTGTCCTGGCAGTTATGCCCACGGCACTGACAGCTGCTCACACCTCCCTCCACAGGCGCCAGCTGGTTTTGGCAGCGACCCTATGGCCGTGTCTGGGGTTCAGGGCCTCCCACCTCTGCTCCACTGCGTCCAGGAGCGCCTCAATATCCCGCTCCTGGAACATCGGCGCTGGGCGGCGAGTGGTCATCTTCCCGTGTTGCGCTGTTTCTCTGCTGATGGCATCCATTTAACAGCCGTGCACGTCTTTAATGCCATTCCAGATCGCGCCTTTGCACTTCCCATGACGCTCGTGCTGGCCCCTTCCTTGGCGCACAATTTGCGCACATTGCTGGCCGGGACGCTATAGTTGTTCTCGCCGCTTTTGATGCCAGCGTTGGAACTTGGCCACAGGATCAGAGAATCCTGAGCATTGGATGGGATTCTCTCAGCCCAGATCAGGCCGAAGAATCACCTGGACAGGCGGGAATCGCGTGACGCCATCCCGACGCCGGCGCGGTCGGCGCGGCGCCGGTCGGGGGCCGCTCTACACGATTCTCAGCCCAGGATGGGACGAGCGGCCACGCAAAAAAACCCGAGTCCCGCCGGCGCCGCTCACACCTGGTCTTAACCGGCGGGACCTGGCCGTGAATGGGGAGGAGAAGGAGGTCATACCCCGGGGTGGGGGCCTCCGCTGTGGCCTGGCCCGCAATCGGGGCCTACCGATCGGTGGGGGGGCCTCTTTTGTTCCACGCCGGCCCCTGTAGCCTTCGCCATGTTGTGTTGGGGCTGGCATGGAGAAGGAAGCCGCCGCGCAAGCCCGCCAGTTGCGCTGGTCTCACTGCGCATGTGCGCATTGCTGCTGGTCCCACTGTGCTTGTGCAGACCCACGCTGCCCATCTGATGCCGGGATCAGCAGCTGGAGCGGCATGGGTCGCTCCAGTGCCGTGCTGGACCCCTGTAGGTGTCAGAATCGATGCTCCGGAGTCCATGATGACGCAGTCGAGAAATGCCGAAACGTCGAGGAAAAGTCAACACTTAGCCTCAGGATCAGATAATCTCGCCCATTATGTCTGGACCAGCTCACCAGAGGAGCATCATAACTTATTGCCATTCCCCTGCCTTTTCTCCTGTGCCCCTGAACATTGTTTCTATTGGACGCCTCAATTGAACCGGCCTCAAACACAATTCCAGGCAGCGCATTTCAGACCCTAACTCATTGTGTGAAAAAAAAATTCTCACATCGCATTTGCTTCTTTGCAAATCACTTTAAATCTGTGCCCTCTCATTCTTGATCCTTTTACGAGTGGGAACAATTTCTTGTATCTATTCTGTTCATCCCCGTCATGGTTATGAACATCACGATCAAATCTGCTGTTTGCTTCCCTCTCTTCAAGGAGAACATTCCCAACATCTCTAACCTACCCTCTTAACTGAAGTTACTCATCTCTGGAGCTATTTTTGTGGCACTCTTCTGCAGTCCAATGAGTTTACATCCTTCATTTAGTGGGGTGCCCAGAACTGTGCACAGCATTCCAGCAGTGGTCCAACTAATGGCTTGTATAAACTCAGCATAACATCCTTGCTCTCGTGCAGTGACAGGAGAGACGGAGGATTACGTATGCAAAATCCCAGCTCAATTATTCCTCCAATTTTGACAGTGGCTACATGTATCACAAGGTTCGGGCAGCACAGTGGCACAGTGGTTAGCATTGCTGCCTACGGCGCTGAGGACCCGGGTTCGAATCCCGGCCCTGGGTCACTGTCCGTGTGGAGTTTGCACATTCTCCCCGTGTCTGCATGGGTTTCGCCCCCACAACCCAAAGATGTGCAGGTTAGGTGAATTGGCCACGCTAAATTGCCCCTTAATTGGAAAAAATAATTGGGTACTCTAAATTTATAAAAATAAAAAAAAATGTATCACAAGGTTTAGTTTGGCTATGGAAACAGACCATGAACATAGAACTGTACAGCACAGACCCTTCGGCCCTCAATGTTGTGCTGAGCCATGATCACCCTACTGAAACCCACATATCCACCCTATACCCATAACCCAACAACCCCCCTTAACCTTACTTTTATTAGGACACTACAGGCAATTTAGCATGGCCAATCCACCTAACCCGCACATCTTTGGACTGTGGGAGGAAACCGGAGCACCCGGAGGAAACCCACGCACACAGGGGGAGGATGTGCAGACTCCACACAGACAGTGACCCAGCCGGGAATTGAACCTGGGACCCTGGAGCTGTGAAGCATTTATGCTAACCACCATGCTACCCTGCTGCCCCAACAGTCCACATTTAGTTTGGGAAGGGCAAATGTCAATAGGGTAAGAATGGATCTAGGCCAGATTAATTGGAATAAAAGATTGGCAGATGAGGCTGTAACTGAACTATGTGATACCTTTAAACTGAAGATATTTCGAGAACAGTCAATGTACATTTCATTCATTGGAGGGTTAAGGCAAATAAAATAAGTGTTCCCTATGTAATGAATGCGATAAAGAGTATAATGAAGCAGATGTGGACAACCGTATTGCGTTTGACAGATATCAGGGAGATAATAAAATTATGAATCAGGCTTAATGCAGAAGGTTCAGAGGTGAAGTGAAAAAATCAACTCAGGGAAGAATGCAAAGAGATTGGCAGAAAACATAAGAGAATCCGAAAGTTTTCTAGAGTTATATAAATAGCGGGAAAGTAGTAAAATGAGGAATGAGGCTGTACGGGTCTTCCCTGGACTAATTTTCAGGGGTGGATACTGTGGTGATATGCCTGGAAGCAATATCATAAATGGATGGTGGTGCGGCCTCCAGCCAGCAGGTACAGGCACACCATGCGGTCCCAAGACAGTGGTCAGGTGACAAGGCACTCCACTATAAGTGGGAGCATATTCAGCCATCAGCAGATGGTTATAAGCCATACAAGAGGACAGATGTGCACTAGGGGCATTTCCAGAGGAGTACAAAGAAACTCCATGATACCTTGCTCTGTAACAAATCCTTATCTTACCACATGTGATTTAATAAAGGTCCTCGTTTGGACAAGCATAAGATGTTGGTAGATTCCTTGCTAGACATCGAACACAACATGGTACCAGACCCAGCGGGGGGTCGGAGAATCCAGCCCATGATTCCAACCTTTCTCTCTCTCTCTCTCAAATCTAATGCATGACTGACGAGTGTCAGTCATACATCATCTTCTGTGTCATACATTGACATATCTAATCTGTAAACCACTTATACTACAAATCATAATGTCCACTGCAACTCCTTATCAAACTTAGTCACCTTAATGGATGTATTTGAGCTCCTCCTGCCTTCCTTGCAGAATAAATAATTTTATAATACAGGACCCTTCAATACTTGGAAACAAATCTAGTCATTCAATTGTGATTTTTAGCTAATCCAGCAGCCTTTTAAGCACATAGCTCTGCTATTTGCCGATGCAATTGGATCAATCCATCTGTGTTACTTATACTTGATACACAACCAGTCATTAACTTCAATTCAAATTTTCACATAATGTTCATGGTGAGAGTAAATATTGATTTTTCTAATGCTTTTTACAGAATAATAGGAAACATAAATATGTCTGATCTAAATAGCTCCTTCCAAAACTACCCATAAGAATATAAAAATGCCAATTTAAGAAAGACCATTCAGCTCATTAACGTTCGTGACTTCAGTATACTAACTATCCCATTTTAGCCTATCACTGTATTTTTAACATCCCTATTTTTTTCTCCATTTGGCAGCTTATTTCAAACATTTATCTTTCTTTGAATAAGGAAGCTCTTACTGTTTTCAACTTGGCCTTTGCGAATTTAGATCAGTGCCCTCTTATTCTATTTTCTTTATTATTTGAAGCTAACTTTTTTATAAATTTAGAGTACCCAATTATTTTTTTTCCAATTAAGGGGCAATTTAGCATGACCAATCCACCTAACCTGCACATCTTTGAGTTGAAAAACATGGGGAGAATGTGCAAACTCCACATGGACAGTGACCCAGGCCGGGAATCGAACCCAGGTCTTCAGCGTTGTAGCCCCAGTACTAAACTCTGCGCCACATGCCACCCTAATTGAAGCTAGCTTAAGATCTAAAATGATCATTGATCTGTGTCGTACTAGTGAGAAATATTGTTTAGTTGTCATATTCTCTATGTTCCGCAAAGAGAAAAGCTACGGATGTGCCACACACTTCTTCCAAACATGATGCAAGGTTTATTGAGGAGATGGTGCTCATACTATACCAAGATGGAGAATTGAAGCCGGCAGAAACACTCTACAGATCACGTGGCGTTCAACCCTCAGCGATGTAATACTTAAATACATGACAAGTAAGGTAAGTAATTCAACAGCAAGGAAGGAACTTCTTGTCACGATTTCATTACTTTATTGTATATCAGATAGTAGGATATTAAAATTGTAGACAACGGAGATATAAATCACAAGTAAGATTCAAACTGACAAGCTGAGAGAAGTAATTATGTTTGTTTTGTCATGCTACAAAGCCCATTGCTTGAAATGGTCCTTTTTGGGTGTTTGTGAGTGTTTTGTTGCTTTATTCTTTTACTTTTTGTTATCAAATGCGAACATCATGAATGATTTAAAAATCAGTTTGAATACCTGAAGAACAAATTACCAATAAACAATGGCACAATTTTGGGACACTAGTAACTTTATTGCCTCTATTGCTGTGGGGTATGGTCTAGAACATCTGTACTTGATTATTCAGACATTATGCAGACTGGAAAGAAAACAAAGCACATTCAGTTTCACACAATTGCCAAATGAACAGGCTGTGACTAACAAGATGAGGGAGGAGTCATTTGTTCGATCTAACAAACTACCAATCCCCCACAGTGGATGGACTAAAAAAAATACAAACAAGGGAAGACAAGATATAAATATGACAAGACGTTCCACTGACAGAAGGCAGAGCAGCAAGAGAATCCTCAATATTTCTGCCAGTGCAACCTGGTGATATTGCGTGTGTTGTCAGTTTGTTGACTCTGTGACTTTTGTGTGTTCTTTCAAATACATTAATAAAATATTTGGTTGGTCTTCTATGGAATCTCAAGCAGCTCACCAATGGAAAATGGCCCTTTCAGATGCTTTTCATAGTATTCTGGTCAGAGTGTTTGTTTCCCCAGTAAAGAATTAAAAGAGCTAATAGTTTATTGTTCCTCAGCTAAAACGATCAATTAATAAATCTTTTGGGTGTCACAACTTACTGGTATTAAGTAAGCCACCATTTTCTTCCAAATCCATTTTCTCCAATGGGCATCGCATACCCAGTATCGCTAGAGTCGGCCTCATTCAGAATTCACAATTAAAATCATGCAGAGGAGGAAAGTAGCAGAATTTTGAGCACAGTTTCCTCGCAGCAATTCATTTCACTCCAGATAGGGAGAGGATTGTGGATTCATCTGTTTAACTGAGGAAAGAGGAGGGGGCTTCATTTTTAACCAGACCAACTTTGAACACTGTTTCCTCACAGCAACTAAAAATGTGCTCCTGGAAGATCAGGGAAAGTGTACAAGGCGTGACATTAAATGGTTCACTTTAGTTGAGGGATAGCATGCTTACCACTGAGTCAGAAGGTGTTGACTGTTAAAGCAAAACAAAAATTGACTGTTAAAGCATTGAAAGATAATCTGACGAGGGTTTTGAAAGTTGGGAGAGATTTTGAGAATTGATAGAGATGGAAAGAGAACTCCAAAATGATGATTGGCAGGATATTTGTCAACAGTTTGTAGAAGTAAAGGAATGAACAGAAATATGGAGTCCGAGAGCGCGATTTTGCGGACAACTGTTAAAGTCCGCTTTTGGCCGCGTTTAACAGGGTGTTTCGTGACGGCCTCAGTGCAGTTTGCCAGCTTTTTTGGGCCTCGGGGAGTTTCTCCCAGTCGAGGCTGCACTTAGAGGGATCCAGATCGTGCTGGGAGGAGTGAGTCAGATGACTTGCGATTTGGGGCTCTCGCGTGATTCACCTGTTGCGCCAGGATCCCGCCATGGAGCAACGGGGTCGCTGAATCACACCCAGAAATATGGAGGTTGTCAGCTAGATTATAGGATGCAGGATGTTGCAGAGTTGGGGTGAAGCAAGACCAATGGTGGACTTAAAAGAAGGATGCAATTTTGAAATTAATCCGCTGAGGACAGGAAGTCAGATGCCTCCAAAACTGGTGAGGCAGTAGGGGGAGGGGGGGGGGGGGGAGGTGGGAGGAAACGGGTGAAATTAAATGTGGGTGTTAGATGAGTCGATTTTTGTGCAGGGAGGAGTTTAGAAAGCCCAGGAGTGGAAGTGGGCAATATTGGAGGAGAACCTGAGTGATTTTGGAAATGGACTTAATGAGGATTTTGAAACTGAACTCGGAGATACCTGTAAGAACAAATTTGTACATTGTTCAGTCTGAATAATCGAACACCATGTTAAAGGGATGCCATGAATCCGGTGTGGGCTGAGCAGGATTTCTTCAGGTTCAACAGTACTGAGCTGGTAAACATTCATCCATGAAATATTAAAGCACAATTGTTTCCAAAGTATTCCTCTTGAGAGCTCAAGTATTGAGTATTGAGGACAGGTTACCTGGGGCAGCTGCAGACATTTAAATACATGTCAATGAATATGGAGGTCACTTCTGCCCCTACCTTTTATGCCTCACACCTAGTCAAAGCATTCTCCACTGCTGTCCTATGAGAATTATATTTGTGGCTGCCAAAGCAAAGCAATTCTTTTCATATTTACCGCAATCACTCCAACAAAAAACATGTGCCTTTGTATAACATCTTCAAAATAATAAAACAGCCCCAGGTAATTCGCAGGAGTGTCCGAA
The DNA here is from genome assembly GCF_902713615.1 of Scyliorhinus canicula. Taxonomy (NCBI): domain Eukaryota; kingdom Metazoa; phylum Chordata; class Chondrichthyes; order Carcharhiniformes; family Scyliorhinidae; genus Scyliorhinus; species Scyliorhinus canicula. The sequence goes on along the minus strand of NC_052155.1, from coordinate 130,090,314 downwards.
AACAAAATAATATCTGCTTTGTTGACCATGAATCCAGGGTCAGGGGCTGAGCCACTCCATCAAAGGGCCACACATTCTCTTTCAATTTCAGTTAAATTATGCCTGGCACATTTTTCAGCTTTCAACTTCGGCAAGACTGCTAAATATTTAAAAAGCCCTTTGAATCTTTCCAATGACTGTAAAAATTATTGGCCCCCACCCACCCCCATGTCAGCATTCGCATTTGGAATAAGTTTTTGGATTAATTGCACATATTGAAGAGATGTAACACAAAATAATCTAAGCATTTATACAGTCAAAATGCATGCTTTCTATTGTCTGAAACAAGCAAAACTGGATACAAGTCAAATTCAAGCACTTGCGGAAGTAATGGGCTCTATCTAACGGGAGAAGCACTGAGTGCAGTAGCGAGCGTGAATTGCTGGGTACTTCACGTCGGCCAACACAGCGAGAACACAACCAGTATCTAAGGCCAATTAGGGCTGGTAATAATGATCCACAGGCTTCACAGTGGAATTCGCTGGACCGTGCCTGGCTGCTCTCTGGCAACAGGGGGAGTAGTTCTTGTGGTGATATGAGTGGGAGCACTGCCAGTGGTGCAGAGCATTGGTTTCCCATTGGCTCTGGCTGGTCATGTGCCTCTCGTCTGATTGTCTGGGACTAGTCATGTGACTGCTCATCAATTGGTCGAGAGGCAAATAGACCCCGCCTCCGAGGCGGGGTATAAGTACCCAGGTTTCCCGGCAGTCGGCCTTTCTCTGTAGTCGACCACCGGGCTAACAAGTCTGATTAAAGCCACAGTTTGGATCTTCATCGTGTCTCGCGTCCAATTGATGGTACATCAGTTCTTTAACCGTTCCCTCTGAGCAAACCCCAAGACAGCACACAGCCATGCCAACAAGGGGAACAATGATTCCGAGCTGCCGACCTGGCCAGAATGCTGGACACTGTGGAGTCCCTTTGAGGCACCGTTCCCCTGAGGAGGTTGGAGGGTAAGCCCGAGGTCAGCCGGTGCCATTTGGGAGGCAGTGGCAGCAGCCGCCAGCATGGGGAATGTTATCAGGAGGACCTGCATTCCCCCCCCCCCCCCACTCCCCCTCCCCCCCCTCAGCAATATATGAGGCATGCAGCTTAGAATGATCTCTCATTGTCCCTCCAGGAAAGGTTGGAACACCATTGATGGGCTGTGGGGTGCCGAACATCAATGCGGATGGGGTGTCCTGTTGGACCCGGGGGGGGGGGGGGGTGAACCCTCATCACCCTGCCCAGGGCAGACCCCCAACTAGTCCTGTTATCCCTGGGGGCTCTCCCCTCCCGAGCATCAGGGAAGCAGCTCTAGTGCACTCGATTTCGAAGATGGCTACTCCTCCTCCGATCCCCACAGCAGCCATTGCTCTCTGGCAACAAGGGGGAGCAGTTTTTAAACCATTCCCTCTGAGCAAACCCCTAGACAGGAGTGCTAAAGGATGCCCACATGACGGCTTGCTGAGGAGCTGATTAGATCACAGGAGGCCATTAGGTCGGGGGTTTGTCCCGTTAACAATATGGAGATTTGCCTTAATTGGTGATTCTTGGTTTCTCACCATGTCCAGGTGGGATCCGGATCCCGCCAACGGGAGTGGACTGCTTTGATCGAAAACCGATCGGTGGCCAACGCGGATCCTTATTTTGGTCTCTCCTGCGACCCAACCTGCTCGCATGGATCCGTGCCAGGCACAATGTGGCATTAGATTGCACCCAACATAATTGTCTGGTTAACATTTACCCGATATAAAACGCATGTTCAACATTGCAAATCAAGACAATGGACTACAAATGTGTTCAGGGACATTGCTCCAATTTAACATCAATAGAGTTCTTGTGAGCTTTCTGCTGATTGCTCATATAGTCCCTGTAGTGATCTGCATATCTGTATATACACAAAGGGTTAATGTAGAGTCATAACAGCAAAGTGATCACTAGATGGTAACACTAACAAGGGGTATAAAAGACAGATGCAATCTGAGTTCCCGCCTCTTCGTGTATATAGTGACTAGTGACCAGGAGTATAGAGAGTTAGCTCAGAGTGCAAGTGTAGTTAAGCAGTTTATTCTTATTCAGTCTTGTTTATTTAATATCTAGTAAAGGTATTGGAGATAGAACAAACTCACAGTTTATTTGTTTAAGTTACTCTATAAATTATTGCTTTCATTGTATGACTACGAGTGTTAATCAACATCGAGTTTAAGGGCATCTTGGTAAGAAGTAAATGAGTAACATATATTACAGTAAGTAATATAACAGTCCCAACCTACCCTATGCATCTTCTGAAAGATGTACCCCTTCAAATTAGACCAGCAAGCCTGGCTATCTGGTCAATTAGCAACAATGCAAAGGGCTGAGAGGAAAGTGGAATCAAAGGACTTGATTTTTTTTTGTGGTGTCCAAAGACATTGTGATGACATTTCTGGGGAAAGATCAGCATTGTTAAGGGAACATCTGAAGGCTCTTCATTTCTATGCAGATTAAGCTCATATCAAGATTAAACGGTAACAAGGTATTCAGGTATTTAGACTGGAAGATTAAAATAAGAATGTTTCCATTAATGTAGAGCAAGAGCAGTTGGAAGCAAACATTGCAATCCTTGCACATGTGAATCACACCTATGGTACTGCCTGGCATTCTGAAAAATCATGCTTGGGTCATGATGTGTTGGGTAAGCTGGGTCTGCGAGGACTATGTTTATTGCAGTAGTGAGAGAGACAGGCTTCCAACACTTGAAGAAATCAAACTCGATTTTATTGAACTCTTAACTATCATTCATACTTTGACTGTGGGTTGACACTATGCTGATTTGACTGGAGACCTGAGGCTAACCTGACCAGACTATCTTACTACCACATGGTGTATGTTCTAGTTGTTGCTCACGGGCTCTGACTGTCTCAGAGGCTGCATCCCAAGTGAGCGGGAAAACTAGTGCCCTCTGGCTTTTTAGTGGTTGTGTCCTGTCTGGTGATTGGCTACTGTGTTCTGTGTGTTCACTGGTCATCCTGTCTGTCAATCACTGCCTGTCTGTGCACCATCATATACCTGTGTGCTTATTATGACAGGTTCCATCTTTAGGAAGTATTATTTAAGGCTCAATCATTCTTAGCTAGGTGCTAAGCTGAGCTAATATTTTATGGGTGGTACTTAACAAAGTCAATGAAGGTCTCGCTCCCCTTACTAAAGTCCTGGGGCGGAATTCTCTGACCCCCCGTCAATCCTCCCCCCGCCGTGGCCCGAATTCTCCGCCACCCGGGAATCGGCGGGGGCTGGAATCGCGCCGCGCTGGTCGGCGGGCCCCCCGCGCCGGCCGACGGGCCCCCGCGGCGATTCTCCGGCCCGCGATGGGCCGAAGTCCCGCCGCTGACAGGAAAATCCTGCCGGCGGGAATCAAAACACCTCTGCAGCCGGCGGGATTGGCGGCGCAGGCGGGCTCCGGGGTCCTGGGGGGGGTCGCAGGGCGATCTGACCCCGGGGTGTCCCCACGGTGGCCTGGCCCGCGATCAGGGCCCACCGATCGGCGGGCGGGCTTGTGCCATGGGGGCACACTTTTTCTTTCACCCCGCCATGGCCTTCACCATGGCGGGGGTGGAAGAGACCCCCTCCCCTGCGCATGCGCCGGTATGACGTCAGCATCCACTGACACACCGGCACATGCGTGGACTTCCGCCGGCCGGCAACGGCCTTTCGGCCCCAGCTAGCGTGGCGCCAAAGGCCATTCGCGCCGGTCGGCGGAGCGACAACCACTCCGGCGCGGGCCTAGCCCCTCAATGTGAGGGCTTGGCCCCTAAAGGTGTGGAGAATTCCGCAACTTCGGGGAGGCCCGACGCCGGAGTGGTTGACGCCGCTCCAATACACTGGGAACCCCCGCCCCGCTGGGTAGGGGAGAATCCAAGCCCTGATGTGAGCCCTGCTAGGTTTCCTTTTGGAAAGGCTCACTGAATTAAGTGCCAGTCAGGCACTTACCTGGACAGCAATGTGCCTACACTAGGATCAAGGACACTGGATCTGGTAGTCCCATCCATTGGGAGTTGCTGGCCAATCAGACATCTTCAGCTTTATTGAACGGTAGTGAAACCAGGAAGGTGATGGCTGCTGCCGATATAACATCACCTGAGGCCTTGTATCATTGTTGGATCCCAAACCGCGGGTGAATGATGGTGGGTGAAGGACCATCAGAGGGAAGGGGATGGGAGAGAGAGGCAGCCAAAGAGGAGATGGGCAGTGGGGTTGGCAGAAAAGGTAGGTGATGGTCTCTAAGCAGGATTTCTCCCTTCCTGATATTGGTTCAATCAGGCACTGAGTGCCTTTGAATGAAGGATTGTCTTGGGGGCACGCAGCAACCTGCACTGGTTTCCTTATCATGTTTCCTGCCTGACAAGCCACCTTCCCATCTTTCCAATGCAGACCACGCTGCCTTCCCACTATGGACTTCATCGGAGTGAAGGGCGGGGGGGAAATCAGCGTGGTCTCCACGCATCACCATCCCCACCTGATTATATGCCCCTGCCACCAAACTTGCCAAGGGGGTGGGCATTAAATTCTGTCCAATGGCAAAAGGCTGCTGTACTGCTGTATCATATAGGACGTCAGAACATACGTCTCATAGATTAGAGATAGTTGTCCATGAAACAAAACTGTCAAACGCAGGAATGTTATAAATTAACTTTTTATCTGCGGAATTATCAGATACTGCAGCAAGTTTCACCAAAATAATCTTTGTGAAACTTATCTTCAAATAATTTATGAACCACTCTTGATAATGCAAACTCTGCACTATCTATTAAGTGACATCTACATATTATCTTGGATGCAATGTGCGAGGAATGACAATGTCTTAGTGGGATCAGTAGCTCAAAAGCAAACATGAGGACATTTTTGGGCAAATGTTTATGAATTTGTAATGCAAGTACAGCACAACATGTTAGGGCTTTGAACGCAGTAGCTAACAGGACCTATAAACCTCTGTGCATGAATTTTCCAGGATCTTGGGTAGCAGGGTTTGCCACTCTCACTGAGATGCTCCAGGACCATGGGGTGATCAACGGGATGGATGTCGCCCTATGAGCACCTGCAGATGACAGGCGGATCGTCACAAACCAAAAGGGATTGTATTCGATGAACGTGCAGCTGGTGTGCAACCATGAGATGCACACCATGCATTTCTGCGCCCGATATCCAGGTAGTGTGCACAATGCCTTCATCCTGGCACACTCGACAGTTCCTGACCTCTTCGAGAAACATCACCCCCCCCCCCCCCCCCCCCCCCCCGGCTCGGGGGTTGGCTCCCAGGCGAGAGGGGTTGTTCACTACGGTTGTGGCTGTGACGCCTATCCAGCGGCCACAGACCGACGGGGAGACCCGGTACAACAACGCTCATGCAGCGACCACGGCCATGATCGAGCGGTGCTTTTGCATCCTGAAGATGCGGTTCAGATACCTGGTTTGCTCTGGAGGGATCCTCAAGTATAGCTCTGGCAGGGTCACCCACATCCTGGTGGCCTACTGCCTCCTCCACAACATCGCGCAGCAGAGGGGTGACCTGCTGGAGGAGGAGATGAACGTCAGTCCTCATCTGACGAGGAGGATGAGGTGCCCATCGAGTCTGGTCCGTCCCTCCGAAAGCGAGTCCTACCTGATTCCACTACCCCGCCCTATCTCTGGAACTCCATAACCCGTTGGATTCTAAGGGGAATTGATCATGGCCAGTCCACCTAACCTGCACATCTTTGGGCTGTGGGAGGAAACTGGAGCACCCGGAGGAAACCCACGCAGACATGGGGAGAATGTGCAGACTCCATATAGTCAGTCACCCGAGATTGGAATTAACTCGGGTTCCTGGCAGTGCGAGGTAGCAGTGATAACCACTGTGCCATCGTAAAGATGGAATTAAAAATTTTTATTCAAAATTTGCAATGAAAAATCCCCAAATTATGCAAATTTGAAGAAACCCTGAGAAGCGCAGCAGATAAATCTGGAACTGAAGGATAATAAGGATGAATTCTAATGAATTTGTGATGAACTTCTCTTTTTCTGCTGGACAATGACCACATCACAATTTATTTCCTCCTCCTTTTGCAACAGCAACTTGTATTTATATGGAACATTTAACATTATATGGAAAACACTCCAAAGAGATTCACAAGGGTGCTTTGAAACAGAATTTGACACCGCTCCATAAAAATAGATATTAAAGCAGATGGCCAAAGCTTGTTCAAAGAGGTAGGCATAAAGGAGGATGATGAAGGATAAAAGAGAGGTAGAGAGACTGAGGGAGATCATTCCAAAATTTAGGGCCTCGCAGTTGAGGTCATTGTAGCCAGTGATGGGGTGATTAAAATCAAGGATGCTCAAAAGCCTAATTTGTCAGAACACAAATATTTCAGAGGTTTTTAAACTGGAGGAAGTTACAATAAAGTTTAGGACAACTCCCTTAAGTAATGGTTTGGCGTATAACTGGAAAGATGTTGTGCTAAAGTGGTTTATAGTTTACAATATCACAGGAGCTGTATTGAGGCTTCGTGAATGAGTAGAAATTGGTAAAATTGACTTGAATTTGTTTCCAAAAAGAGTTTGGGGCGATATAATTGTGTGGTTTAAAATTTTAAGAAGATTTTAAGCATAGTGGTGGAGTTTTTCAAGAACCAGTGACAACTGTCATAAATTCAGAGATAGGCGATTTGAAAATGAAATCAGGGAATACTTTTCCACACACGGTAATGGAAATCTAAAACTCTTCCCCATAAGATATGTTTTATGAATTGAAAATGTCAAGACTGAGATTAATAGATTTTGTTAACTAGGAATATCAAAGGATATAAGAAAACACGGATGGATGGATTTGTGATGCAGATCAGACATGCTCTAATGGAATTCTGGAGAATGTTAGAGGGGCTGAATGGCCGACTTGTGCTCCTGTGTTATTCAATTTTATTTCACATTAGGCTGTAAAATATTCTAAAATTAAGTTAATTATTAAAGTGGGCGAGAGGATTGTATCATTTCATGAGTCTATGCAGCCAGCAGCAAGCATTGCTGAGTCTCTCTGGTTCTCTTTGGCTCGAAGTAAAGGCTCAGAACTTGCAATCTCCAGTTGGACATACTCCGGAGATAAACCCCAGGGTGTGCGAACAGATTTCTCAGAGGTTCCGATGCACAGTCTCTGTGGGAATTTTCCAGGAAGTTTGGAATTCTGATGGGCAATTCCCCCGCATCTGGAATTCTCCAAAATTCTGCGTAAGATTTGGAGACTTCAGATGGCTCCCCCTTACTTACCAAAATAATTATCTAGGGAAAATTAGAATGATTCTAACTCCAATGGTACAGACTAACCCCAACTCTCTTCTGGAACCCCCGACTACCACTCCATAATCCAAAAAGCCTCTCCTATCAACTTGACTACTCCCCCTGACCACTTGGCTACCTTCTTGATTCTGCAACTACCCCAATCCCCTAACTACCCTGACCCGGATACCACTGTCCTCACACTACCGCCATCTACTTTCCACCCTAACCCCTCACCCACTTACATGCCACCCTATCACCTCACCCACCAACCTACCACAAGAGTCACTCGCCCACCCACCTGCCACCTAACCCACTCACCCATTTGCCCTTACTCCCTCACCCATTCACCTACCACCCTACCCCCTCACCAACTCAGCCATCCTATACCCTCATCCACTTACCTTACACACTTATCTTCTCTCTGTACCTTCTCAAAGTCTGGATATTTAAATGTTCTACTTACAGGAATACGGCAGCTAGTGCCATACAAATGGGTGTGGTTTCAACAATGATTTTATGCACAGATCCCTCCAAGGATTACTGCACGTTTGGAAGGGTTTTTCATTGGAAGATGGGTCCATCAAATTGTTGGAAGGTTATGATCCTAGACCATACCGCACTACACAATAAATGGCAGATGCAACCAAGACAGATTCTACGGATTTCTCAGCCACCCACCCAGATATCAGTGAATACCGTGAGTCAACCAATCTTGTTGAAACTCTGTCTCTCTCATGAGGAAATCCTGTCTTCATCTTCAAAGATATGGCCTTGTATTTCTCTTCAAAAGTCACTCCCAAGTTGGATGGTGTTAGTTATGGCTCATCTCCAAAGTCTGCATTCCAGCACCAACTCAGAAGCACAACTTTCGCTCTTCAGTTGTTTTGAACCGTCGTGCTCTAAAGCATTACCTTCACCACAAAAGCCAGCAGCACAGTCACCAACCGTCTGCTGCCTTCTCTCGAGCCCACAGTACTTTTTTTTGGATAAATTTAGAGTACCCAATTCATTTTTTCCAATTAAGGGGCAATTTAACGTGTTCAATCCACCTACCTTGCCCATCTTTGGGTTGTGGGGGCGAAACCCACGCAAACACGGCGAGAATGTGCAAACTCCAAGCCCATATTACTTAAAGTATGTCAACTGCAGCCCTTGTTCTGCTTGGAGAAACTTTCCCGCCCTTCCCTTTTCGCTTAACTTAACTGGCACCTCTCCCTGTCCCCAGTATCTGCTCCCTGGCGCGAACTCCTCTCATGGAACCTTTCACTACCACTGCCAGGGACTTTCTTTGACTGTGGTGCTCCGCTCTGACTCACATAATCTTGGCTTTCTGTTTGCAAATGCGCACTGGGCCCGTCGTTGCCAAAATGTCAGATCACACATGCGCCACCCACCCCTGGCCCATGGCGGCATGGTGGCACAGTGGTTAGCACTGCTGCCTCACCAGCGCAAGGGACCCGGCCTTGGGTGACTACCTGTGTGGAGTTTGAACCTGTGTCTGTGTGTGTTCCCTTGGATGCTCCGATTCCCTCCCACAGTCCAACGATGCGCAGGTTAGGTGGATTGGCCATGCTAAAATTGTCCCCTTGTGTCCAAAAGGTTAGTTGGGAATTCTGGGTTTTGGGGATAGTTTGGGGGTGTAGGCCTAGCTAAGGCACTCTTTCAGATAATCAGTGAAGACTCGTTGGGCTGAATGGCCTCCTTTTGCACTGCAGTGGTTCTATGATTCTACAAAATGTGCAAATCTCCAAAGAGCAGTCTGGCTTTGGACGTCCCAACCTCTGCTCTTAAGGAGCTAAGTTATATTTCAAGTCAGTAGGTAACTTTCTGTCTGATCTTTCTGACCCAGTTTAGATGTTCTGGACCAACAAATTTCGGTAAACTCTACCCATTGAAGGTCAGGAAAAGCAGAATTCCTGAATTTCTGAGATGCCCTGTCATCTGTCAAGACTTGTAAATAATCACTACGTAATAAATTCATTATTTGTAAATATATCAATGGATGTGTTGAGACTCACCTATCAAACTTTTCTCTGCTATTTCCAAGCATTGATCTTAAGTTTCATCTTAGGCTCTTTTATTGTTACCTTATGTTGGAATCTCAATTGGGATGAGCCTCTCTCAGTTTTCAGTTTAAAATTTTGTGCATATTTGTGCATGAATGGCGCAGAATGTTAAAAATATATTTTGTTTCACCTCAGTTTAATTTAATTGATTGCAAATAAATTTCACTTCTTTTTCCTTAACGTGTGCAATTTGATTTGACCAATGTCATTCCAATCCAATAACATTCTCACTGCATTTATCACCGTATAACTTGAAGCAGGTGCAAAAATGAGAAATTTTGATTTCCTCGCCATTCCTTGGTGATTGGACAAATTTATACTGAGAACATCTCCAGTCCCTCAAAGGAAATCATTTTGAAGTCTTATCATTTCTTTTTACCTTTAGCCCCTGAAAATCTATTAGATGACACGGCAAATGCATTTAAATAGTAAGCCCTAGGTCAAACCATTTTCTGACACCTTCTGCCATCTGCTGAATATGTAATGTATATTTCGTTCAAAATAAATCCCTCCTTTTATGTTTCCTTCCCTTGGGTCTTCATGGGTCAACACATCAGCCCATTCCTAGCTACGATGATAGACTATCTAGCTGCTCAGAGATCATTTACAAAGGATGTTCTTTAACCTCAATCTAGAGATGCCACTCCTAATAATTTCCTTCCCACTCTGCACAAGAATGCCTGCCCTTTCCTTCACACCTCCTTCTGAACATCACTCAAGATGAAAATGTACCCAGGTTGAGAACTCTCCTGGTTGTTAAGCATAGCCAACACTGCACATGCCTGCAGGCGAAGATTTTTTTTGTTTCATATTTCCAGAAAAAACTGTAAACATTTAACATATTTAGTAGGCACGATGGGCGGCACGGTAGCACAGTGGTTAGCAATGTTGCTTCACAGCTCCAGGGTCCCAGGTTCGATTCCCGGCTTGGGTCACTGTCGGTATGGAGTGTGTACGTTCTCCCTGTGTCTGTGTGGGTTTCCTCTGGGTGCTCCGGTTTCCTCCCACAAGTCCCGAACAACATGCTGTTAGGTGAATGGGACATTCTGAATTCTCCCTCTGTGCACTCAACAGGTGCCTGAGTGTGGCGACTAGGGGCTATTCACAGTAACCTCATTGCAGTGTTAATGTAAGCCTACTTGTGACAAGAAAGACTGGTATTATTAGTAGCAGTAGTAGTAGTATATTACAACAGTGGCAACACTTCACAAAGTATTTAATTGGCAGGAAAACACATTGGGAGCTTCTGAGACTACAATAGGCATCCAGGCTGGACTTCTCAGGCAATTCTCTGGCAACGGAATTCTCTGGTCCCACTGGCAGCGCACCCTCCGCCCATGGGTTTCCTGACAGTGTGGGATGGCTTCAAATGGACTTTCCATTGACTGAGACGGGAGCAGGAACTTCTGACCAGGGACGCTGTCTCCTGTCATCGAGAAACACATGGCTGGGAGGCTGGAAAACCCGCCCCAGGTCTGTCTGTCTTTCTTTCATAGGAATGAGGTTACTAAAATCAAAATGTGAAATTCTCAAAAAAATGCATTTACAATGCCATGATGCACAACAACACAGATAGGGAATGGCTGGTGAAGACATAACACTTCATTTGACAATACAACAACAATGACTGTTATGCTGCTGATGGGATGTTGTCAACTTGGGTCACGGTCAGGTATATGAAAATGAAATTAAATGAAAATCGCTTATTGTCACGAATTTACTGTGAAAAGCGCCTAGTCTATAGTCATGGTAGCTAACCATGATAAACATGGTAGTGAAGGATAGATTTTCAAAACCTGCTGAATGTATGCGCAGCTTGTAAGTTTTGGATAAACACTTCACAATTGTCTACTGTGTATCATTAGTCAGATTCATGTCAACAGTCAAGAATAGATAGTAAGGCAACTATGTGTCTTCATGACCATTTACTTGGTTACTCTGGAGCTGAGGTCTTGGTCCTTTACTACTTTGGATGGATCCAGATGGAAATGATGGTCTGAAAGTTATCTAATGATTTGATAGTAAAATGTGATATTGAACTACAATGAGAATAAAATATTCCAGTATGCCAAGAAAAAGAATGCTGCTCATTGATTTAGTCTATGAAGTGCTTAGTAGGGCAGCACGGTGGCCTAGTGGTTAGCACAACCGCCTCACGGCGCTGAGGTCCCAGGTTCGATCCCGGCTCTGGGTCACTGTCCGTGTGGAGTTTGCACATTCTCCCCGTGTCTGCGTGGGTTTCACCCCCACAACCCAAAAATGTGCAGAGTAGGTGGATTGGCCATGCTAAATTGCCCCTTAATAGAAAAAATAATTGGGTAATCTAAATTTATAAAAAAAAATAAAAAAAAATGAAGTGCTTAGCCTCTGAGTGCAAAATATTTATTCTTTTCCATGGTTTGGTCTGAAATTACACTGGCTTTAGGGAAGGTTTTCATAGAATTTACAGTGCAGAAGGAGGCCATTCGGCCCATCTAGTCTGCACCAGCTCTTGGAAAGAGCACCCTATCCAACCCCACACCTCCACCCTATCCCCATAACTCAGTAACCCCACCCAACACTAAGGGCAATTTTGGACACTAAGGGCAATTTAGCACGTCCAATCCACCTAACCCGCACAACTTTGGACTGTGGGAGGAAACCAGTGCACCTGGAGGAAACCCATGCACACAAGGGGAGAACTTGCAGACTCCGCACAGACAGTGACCCAAGCCGGGAATCAAAACCCATGCAAACATGGGGAGAATGTGTAAACTCCACACGGAGAGTGACCCAGAGCCGGGATCGAACCTGGGACCTCGGCGCCGTGAGGCAGCAGGGCTAATCCACTGCGCCACCATCTTGCCCTACAAGGCCTTTTCTATATGAGCACATCTAAAGAGGTATTAGGAAGTCCATGTTTGTAATGTTTCACTCTGTATATTACTATAAGGCTGAGTCAAGATTGACCCCAGTATCATTCTTCACCAAGTGGCTAGAATAGAACACAGTGTGGAATCTGTGCACTGTTGGGAAAATGGGAGTCCATACATTAAAAGACTCTTAATTGCCTTTTAAAGCAGCTCAGTTGCCTTTCCATCAGACCTTTCAGGTTCCTCATGGGATTTTCCACCCATCTTGGGGAAAGCCATGAGGGTCTGACCAAATCAGGATCCCAGTCCGATTTCAATTTTCAAGACATTCCCACCCCACACACTCTGGAACTGATTTTCACCTGGCTGAGAAAATTCTGCCCATTTCTTTCCATCTTCAATGATCTTCCATGATTGGTTTCTTTTGTCTGTGGGGACAAAGTGATTTTACCATTGAACATCTGATAAATGCAAGTGTCACCAAGGAAGGATAATTTTTGCAATAAGGATGGAAACCACATTGTTTAGTCACCAACAGGGACATTGCTGATGACTGGTAAAGTCAGTGTAATTAGTTCTGCCACTAAAACAAATTAAAATGTGTCATTGCCCTTAAAAAATGCTTGCCTGCAAAGTAATTAGTGTCTGAAAATCACAGTGGTATATTCAAGCCAGGTTTTTTAAGGTTTTCAAAAAGCTGACTCTGCTGACTCAAGATGTGGCGATAAATTTTGAACATAATTTCTCCCAATTGAAAACTTTTGTTTGCCCCTTTTGAATTCAATGTATTCAGCCAAGTCGATGCCAAATTATTAATGTGCTGCTGTAAAACCGAACTACCGAAGCATCTTTGCAATAAGGGCACTAATGATGACTGAAGAGCCCATTCTGCAAGAATTTCAGTGTCTGACTCACTGAATGCTTTTATATTCAGACACGTATTTAGACAACCTTGAATTAAAAAGTCTGCATATTTCAGCTAAAGCTATCAATTTGTTTTTCTTCTGTACTGGTTTCCTATGAAAATTACAAACTGAGTTCATGGGAACATATTCCAGCTTTGACAAAGAGTCATCCAATCTTGAAAAGTTAACTCCCTTCTCTCTGCACAGATGCTGTCGGACCTGCTGAGATTGTCCAGTATTTTCTGTTTTTGTTTCAGATTCCAACACCAGCAGTAATTTGCTATTATGAACATATTTTGATATCCCTGCATATCAACCTTAATCAAGCCGCTGTGTCTGCAGATCAATGCATCTCTTCTGCCAAATATCCCTACAAAGAAAACTTGCATGCAACATTCAGTTCCTTAATACTGGTTTAGTAGCAAGTGGTTCTCAAGCTTTTTCCACCTACTTCCAGCGCAGCACTCCTTAATGTTGGAAGTATTTGAAATGAAATGAAATGAAAATCGCTTATTGTCACGAGTAGGCTTCAATGAAGTTACTGTGAAAAGCCGCTAGTCGCCACATTCCGGTGCCTGTCCGGGGATCGAACCGTGCTGCTGGCCTGCTTGGTCTGCTTTAAAAGCCAGCGATTTAGCCCAGTGAGCTAAACCAGCCCTTAGCTAAACCAGCCTCTGTGTGTGCATTAGAAATATAAGGAGTGGGAAGATTGACATCCGACAGCATGTAACAATGCTTTGAGACCAGACCTGCTATTTTTAACTTAATTACCTCTCAAGTTAATGCTTATTCCTAAACACAACTGAGTTAATGAACTGCATTGATGAGCCCCCGCCAGTTCTAATGAGATAGACTATCTTGCAGATTACTTTCGACTGACTCTTTTTGAGTTTGTGGAAGTGCTGGGTGTTTGGACTGGGTCATAATAGGTAAAGATGGCAGAGGATGCAGATGCTTGCAGAGAAAGCATTGGCTACCACTTTCTCCCAGTTCTGTGGACTTTAGCAGCAGTCCCCATTAGCCTGCAGGTCAGAATGAGATGGAGCCCAGGTAGCAGAGACTAGCACGCAGAGGGAGGAGGAGAAAGGAGATGAAGGTTCTCAGCAGGAGGCCTTATACACCTATATAGCACTTCTCCAACATGCACCTAAGCCAGGTCCAGTGTGTCCAGCAGCTGCGATTCACCCACTGGGTTTTTACAGAATTGCACCATCTCCTGGAGCCAGACTTGCAGCTTGAGTACAGGGTGAGGGTGTCACTACCAGTGGTCATGGAGGTGACAGTGGTCCTTAGTCTTTCTGGGAATGGATACTTTCAGGCAGGAACAGGCACAACGACAAATATCTGATTGTTCCACCTATGGCTACATCTTAGAGGTGACTGCGGCACTATCTGAGGACTTTACTGTCTTCTTGCTAACCAATGAGATGTAAGGGGAAGTACACACATGACTTTGCCAGGATTGCAGGTTCTCCCTTGGTGGAGGGAGTCATCGACCGCACCGATGTGGCTCTATTGATGTTTGTGTCAATGGTGAGGAGTACCAAAATCACAGAGTATCAGTTTTTTAATGTGCAGTTGGTGTATGACCAACTCCCTACCCGGCGGGGCGGGGGGTCCCGGCGTAGCGGAGTGGCGCCAACCACTCCGGCGTCGGACCTCCCCAAAGGTGCGGAATTCTCCGCACCGATCGCGGGCCTGGCCACCGTGGGGGCACCCCCCGGGGTCCGATCACCCCGCGCCCACCCCAGGACCCCGGGGGCCCACTCGTGCTGCCAATCCCGCCGGCACAGAGGTGGTTCAAACCACGGCGGCGGGAGAGGCCTCTCAGCAGCGGGACTTCGGCCCATTCGGGCCGGAGAATAACGGCAGCACAGAGGCCCGTAGCCTCCCGCCGGCCCCGGCCATTCTCCGAGGCGGGCGGCGGGATTGGCGGCACGCCGACTTTTTGCAGGTGGGAGAATTCTGGACATGGCGGGGGCTGGATTTTCAATGAAATCAATTATTACATTAAAATCCCATTGGGCAGCTGAAGAAATAGCCCCCCTGCCTCAAGCATTCTGATGAAGCCTTGCAGTAATTACTGGAATGGATATCCTGAATTTTGGGGCCTGTTGCATCCTCTAATATCTGACCATCATGAGGACACAGTCCTTGTCAGCAAGGATTCAATGAGAATCTCAGGACAGCACTATGAGGAGAAGAAAAACTAGTGACTATAAGACGTAGGAGCAGAAGTAGGCTATTCAGCCCATCGGGTCTGCTCCAGCATTCAAAGAGATTATGACTGACCTAATATGATAACCCCCACTTCACTTCCCACCTCATACCCATAATCCTTGATTCCCTATCGATAAACATCTGTCTAGCTCAGCCTTGAACATACTTAATGAGCCAGCCTCTACAACTCTCTGCAGTAAAAAATTCCATAGATTCACCATTATCTGAGAGGTGAAGTTCCTCCTCATCTCTGCCTCAACTGGGTGACTCTACTCTGAAATTATGCACTTAGAATCATCTAATCCTTACAAAGTATAAGGAGGCCAAATAGCCCATTGAGTCTGCACTGGCACTCTGAAAGGGCACGCTACCTAGGCCCACACCCCCGCCTAACCTTTTGAACACTAAGGGACAATTTAGCATGGCCAATCCAGATAACTTGCACAACTCTGGACTGTGGGAGGAAACCGGAGCACTTGGAGGAAACCTAGTAGACACAAGGAGAATTTGCAAGGATCACACAGACAGTCACCCAATGTTGAAACTGAACCCAGGTCCCTGGTGCTGTGAAGCAGCAGTGATAACCACCTGTCATCATGCTGCCCTGGCCCTAGACTCTCCACAAGAGGAAACATCCTCACAGCATCTACCCTGGCAAGTCATCTGGAAATCCTATATATCTAAGTAATATCGCCTCTCATTCTTCTAATTTCCAATGAGTACCGGCCCAATCTAATCAACTCTTCTCAGAAGAAAATCCCACATACATTGGATCAACAGAGTGAACCTTCTCTGGACTGCAACCAACGCCAGTATATCTTTCCTTAGATAAGGGGACAAAAACTGTTCACATATTCCAGATATGGTCTTACTAAGGCCTTGTATAATGTTAGCATGACTTTCCTATTTTTATACTCCATTCCCTTTGAAATAAAGGTAAAGATTCCAGTTGAATTCCCTATCACCTGCTGAACTTGCATACTAGCTTTTCATGATATATGCACAATGACCCCCAAATCCATCTGTGCTGCAACTTTCTGCAGCCTTTCTCCATTTAATTAATAATCAGCTCCTTTATTCTTCCCGCCAAAGTCCATAACTTATCATTTAGAGGAAGAGGAGGGGTAAGAGAGGAAGCAGCTGATACATTCACATTCTGAATGGGATAGCTCTCAGATCATCATTCATCTCTGGCTCCCATGAATAAAACCCAAAATCCCCATTATTCAACATTTCCACATCATTACTCCCCCCTGTTAATGAGCCATTGTTGTGGTCCACTTGGCCACAATGCTGAAATGAAAACTTCCACAACAAAACCATTCCATATCAACTATATCCAACAAAGTGGCAGCACGGTGGCACAGTGGGTTAGCCATGTTGCCTCACGGCGCCGCGGTCCCAGGTTTGATCCTGGCTCTGGGTCACTGTCCATGTGGAGTTTGCACATTCTCCCCGTGTTTGCGTGGGTTTCGCCCGCACAACCAAAGATGTGCAGGCGAGGTGGATTGGCCACGCTAAATTGCCCCTTAATTGCAAAAAATGATTTGGGTACTCTAAATTTATTTTTTTTGAAACTATATTCAACAAAACATTTGGAGTACCATACACAAACAGGGCAGCATGGTAGCACTGTTGCTTCACAGCGACTGGATCCCGGGTTCGATTCCCACTTAGGTCAATGTCTATGCAGAGTCTGCACGTTCATCCCATGTCTGTGTGGGTGTCCTGCGGGTGCTCCGGCTTCCTCCCACAAGTCCTGAAAGACATGCTTGTTCGGTGAATTGGGCATTCTCAATTCTTCCTCTGTGTACCAGAGCACTGGAATGTGGCCACTAGGGAATTTTCACAGTAATTTCATTGCAGTGTAATGTAATGTAAGTCCACTTGTGACAATAATAAAGATTATTATAATTTTAAAAAATCACACTCATACATTTCCTTAGTGTCAGCCTTGCCGGTCCCTTTACTTGATCTGGTTGGTGCTTCTTTGCAAATCTACCCCAGTGGTTGCAGAATATCAGGACAATGACTGCTGACTTGCAGTGCAGAAAGCCTCAGGTGGCCTTGCAGGATGTCCTCAAGCAGCTCTGGTTCTGGAAGGCCCAGCAACTTGGATTGCCCACTATGGCACATGAAGCAACAGACTGAGCTGGTTGGATGATGGGCAGCAGCAAGGGCACTGTCAAAGTCGTAATAATGGGAAGTCAAATACTGTCACCCTGAAAGGGGTCAGCAGCTTTGTGCTCCATGGTGCTCTGGGGGTTAAGGGGCTGGTAGTGGTGGGGTGGCAAGCTGTAAATGCCTCATCTATCTCACTAATCTGCTGGAGAAAAAATATCTGGACTGCTGTGAGATACTGCAAGTCCCTTTGAGCAATGGTACCCACAGCCATGTTGGCAGCAGTTGAGCTTTCATGACACAAAGCTGAGATTGCAAGGCCTCACTCTCAACTCCACTAAATCGTTTGAATGCTTGTACTTCAATAGAAGCTGAGATATGAGCCATCAAGCGCTACAGCATAATTTGTTCCGCAAGTATTTTTACAGAGTTTTGGCCACCACATGCACACTGGAAAAGATGGTTTCCAAATTGTGCACAAAGCTCTGTACCCAGTTGGTGTCAGACTCCTCCATGCTCGTTGACATTGACAGAAAGCTCTTTGGCAGGTCAGCCAATGTATTTAGCATTTATGTGTACATGACCACCAACCTTTATCTGTCAGCCATCCAATTTAAGTTCTCCACTGTGTCCTCTAGAGCAGTGCTTTTCCCAAGACCCACTTTTGCCAACTGGCTGAACTTCAGGAGCCCCCCTGGCCATCCTTCGCGACCCACACTATGTTCGCTTACCTTTAATGCAAAAGGCCCTCACGATTTCACTCTAGTCAGCTTCACTGGAGGAGAGGGCGATGCGCATATCAGACGAACACTTCAGCTAGTTCCTTTGTGCCATCTTCATTTTTGACAGAATGTAAAATCCAACCTCGCACATGTAGGTCGTCTTGAAGGACAATAGCAACAAAACGCTTGTTTTACTCAGTACTGAATACTCCTGGGAGATGCTACTCCAGAATGCTGACAGCCTCATGAGCTTTTGGCATGTTTTTAATGTGCCATCACAGAACAGGTACAGCAGTTTAGTCCTTTCATTTGGAATCAGCTGTAAGTTAATAGACGATTCTGGGGTCTCAACCTCAAAAGGAATTTTTCACCCACCACTTCTCTTTCAAAATCTGAAACTTCTATCATTTGCCAGAACTTCCCTGCATATAACACACATGGGCTTTGCATCCTTAATTGCATTGGCAGAATTGACAAAACCATACTTTAAGAAATCATTGTTAAACTGCTTTGTTCCCAAGTTAAGTATCTTCTTTGTAGGGTGTTACACCTTAGAGCTCTGTAAAGAGCTCACAATAGCACTGCTCAATCTTGCCCAGGACTCACCTGTGCAGCTCTCAATTGCAGATTCCATTGTGAGATCCTGTCCAGTAGGTACACAGCTTATTTGTGTCCCGGCCGCCTTTTACTTGTAAGAAAGCAATTCATTTTCACAGTCCGCTTTCCTTGCTTGCGTGCAGCTAGAAAATGGAAGAGGCAAAACACATATATACAGAGCGCCTGATGTCAAATGTACATAGCCTGCTCGATGCTACCACTTCTGGCCGGAAGATTTCACACAGCCTCATTTCCTTCTTACTTAAAAGGTGGCAGCAGCCACCAGTGGTTTAGCTGCTTTAGCACAGGGCTAAATCACTGGCTTTTAAAGCAGACCAAGGCAAGCCAGAAGCACGGTTCATTTCCCATACCAGCCTCCCCGAACAGGCGCTGGAATGTGGCGACTAGGGGCTTTTCACAGTAACTTCATTAGAAGCCTACTTGTGACAGTAAGTGATTTTCATTTCATTTAATTTCATTTCATTCTGAAGATTGAAGTTACCAATAGCGGACGTTGACTCTTCTCCCGTGATCGGGACGAGCGCGGGAATGGCACGAGCGATCACTCTGCAAACCTTCCATCAACCGCCCGCGACCCACTTCCGAGTTTTGCAACCCGCACTTTGAAAAACCCTCTTCGATAGCAGAACTTAGGTGTGACATTGTCCTCTGTGGAGCTGGCACTCGTGTCCTTTTTACCTTGAGTTGGCTGCAGCTCACTTGTGCCACTCTAAATATGAAGTTTAAGTTATAAACAATTTGATAAGATCAAAATATAATTCTTCTATGAAGTAGGGATTAAAAATAGGGTTCAAATAATGTTCATCTGCTGGACCAAATGAACATGTTTAAATAGCTTATAAACATGCAGGCTATAAATGTGTAACATTTTCCTGTAACATATTATTTAACACAAGGCAGGTTTGAAAAAAAGAACAGGAACCTAGCCTTTATAACACCTCAGCAAGGTATTAATCGATTGTAGGACACTGCAGTCCAATAATAGATAAAAATTAAGGATGACCTGAAATAAATTGTTAGCTGAATTTTGGAAACCACATGTTGCAAAGAAGTGATCACTATCGGCATCTCTCAGTATCATATTTGTTTGAAGGATATTGGTGAGAACAAAGGATGTTGATCAGTATGAGTGCTCAGCAGGCTTCTTGGAAATACACAGTAGGATTTTTAGATTCATTGGATTCACCTTGGTATCTCTAAGTTAGAAGTATGCTGTTATAGTGTAGTGATTATAGCTCTCACCTTAATTGGGATAGAAATGTTCTTGTTAGATTTGGTTGCCTTCCCCTTTGGGATTTAAGATAAATACTGATTTAAATATTGATTGATATCTAAAACATCTCTCTGTAACATTTAGACATAAGACTTAAAGTCTCTATTAGAAATGAAATTATACTTCCTTTTCGTAGGCAGTCAATGTTGTTATTAATTTACCATGAGAATTGCATGTTCAGTTCTTTAATAAATGTTTGCATAATTTAGAAAATATATTACCTCATGTCATCTTCTGTATTTAATCTTGTGATCCCACCACCATACACCCTTTAATGGGGAGGTACATTGTTGAGGAGAGATGCTCAGACCTTTATAATAGCCAGGTTGTTATAATCTATCTAAACCTTGTCAAAAGGATTATATGGAGGACGGTGCTATTCTTTTGTGGCTCCTTTCCTTCAGGGAGAGTGAGACCCATTTATGTGTCTTTGACATCTGTCCTTCTCAACCTTAAGTGTGAGAGATCTTCCAGGGAGTATGCTTAATGCAGAATAGAAACATCCCAAAAAGGGGTAAGATTTATAATCCACTTTTGCCATGTACAATCCCACCTTGATGCATGCCTACAAAGAAGGAACAGCGCCAGTATCTGAGCAGGTGGCTGCATGTGTCATATCAAGTGGTAGCTTCCTTCCTCCTGAGTCTCTTCTGCCTCTTTGGCGTGAGCATCTCACCCTGCTAGCTGACCAACTGACAGTTCTTGGAGTGGGGAGATAAAGAGGACAGTAAGAGGCACATGGTTGCACCATCTGCAGAAAGTAATTGATAAGTGGGATGGGAGAAGCTTACAATAGTGGAAACATAGCACCATCCTCATGCTCCAGCTTCATGGCCCATCATAACCACTCTGCCAATGTATGCCTCTGTAATCACTCTATAACCCCTCATACCTTCCATGTCAACCTTTGGCCCCATACATACACCCATGGGCCATTATGACCAACTCAATGCCAACGTAATACCAACTCCAGCCACCACATATCGCCCTTTGTTCTTTGATCTACTATACCATCTCACTCACTATCAACCATGGATAGTCCCCAGGACTCATACAGAGATTAAATAAAACACTGCTTTATAAAATAAAGGTACAAATGTCTATTGCAGATTTTGTTATATTGACAAAGTCACTCAAATTCATAAAAAAACATTTTTTACATTTACATTCCTTCAACTACATAAAGCCTTATAACAAAAAACATTTAATTCAAGTGCACAATCCTTTATAACAACAAATATTGGAATTCATAATCAGTTCAAATAATTCAGAAGCACTTCTAGTTGTCAGTCAAACTGTGAAATGGTAGGCACCCTACTGTGATAATGTGTGGTTATTAAATCAGCCATAATTCAGTAATGGAAATCCCCAGATTATGACAACACACAGCATGAAATAGCAAGCTATGATTAATTTTAACAGTCCAGACTTATTTTTTCAAACATTTAAAGAGCTGGACTTTTAAGTTCTTTGTCAGCTTAACAACTCTCATTGACAACTACTTTTGACAGTTTTTCTTGACAGTTTTGACAGTTTATTTTGACAGGTCTGTTTTCAGTTCCAATAAGCTTGACAGTTAATGAGTTTTTGCATTTTTTACACACATTCATGCATAACTTTAACAAATCCAAAGGACATCTAACTTTCCTCAAAGTGTACCAAGTCTCTCCAAATGGCCCTGACCTCCCCCAAACGTTGTCCAGGTACCAGATTCAAAAGAGGACCGTACCTCTCTAAAGGAGTATGTACCCAGGCTATCCAAAGATATGCACAAAGTTCAGAACGGCTCTTACCGGTTCTCTTCTGTACAGTTCAGGTTACCCACACCTGGGCTATGAAAATCCAATGCGAGTGGATGCAGCTGATGATTAAAATGGCCAACTGCGCAAAATATAAACAGTGCCCATTCCAATCCATGCAAATATAGGAACTGCCATGTGCAGGGGTGGGACTTGCAATTTCAGGGATTGCCCATAATTTTCACCATGATGGGCATCCTCTCCATTGTGGAAAAAAATCTAGGCCCAAGGGCTGAAGTTTTTGGCTTACCCGCCAATGAAATCTTCCTATCCTGATGGTGACCCCCTGTGGTGGATTCCTTGGTGGCGAAGGATGTTGACTCATACAAAGCTGCGTAGACACCGGCAGGATCTTCTGATCCTGCCGATGCCCAATGGCAGGCTGTCTCTGCTGCCAGAAAATGCCCCAAAGGCCAGGGTGGGGGGAGACAAAAAATCTTGCCCCAAGTCTTTCTTTTTATAAGATGTTTGCCCTAACGAATAAATATTTTATCATTTAGATCTGACAATATTCTCTAACATTTACTGAAGGTGTAAATGCAAGCCCTATCCATCCAAAAATCTTGCTTAATCAAATGCTATTTTCTAATTCAATCTGTTAATTTAAGGCAGAATCTTAATGTTTGGAACAAATGTATATGGGTGTTAAACATAAATATCTTTATATTTGTTTTTGGATTAATTGTTAAAAGTTCAGTGGCCAATCTTCAAAATGAGAAACGTTTTGAAGAGTCATTAAATCTAATATTTTTCTTATAATCTGTTTTTGCAGCTGTGCAGCCGATCCATCATGGTTACTTTTGACAGTCTGCATTAGTTGCATATCAACGCTTTAAAACAATATGCATAAAATTCAAGCTTACTTTGAAAAATGTCACTTGAGTCTCATGCAAGAGCTGTGCATGGTTTCTATAAAAGACATCCACCATATTATTGACAAGAAGATAACCTTTTACATGGTTGATGCACTTGTTGAAATGTTGAGTGACAAGCACCACCTCTGTCATTAACTGGATTACTCAGTAAAATGCAACTTCAAAGAATGCTCTTGCGCCCAATTTAACCAACCAGAAATGTTGATGCGGCAATAATCTGGCCCGCTTTTTAATGTCTTGATGTACTTCCAGCAAAAAAACACAGACTCATATATTTAGGAGTAGGGAAAATGAAGTTATCAATAGCTAAAAAGGGGCAAATTTATTGAGCCTGACAGCTTTATCAAACTCTTGGCTTTTCCTGAATTTCAAATTGTTCGTTCTGTGTTGAGGCTGCAGCTTTTTCAACCTGTACAAATATACGTTGCCGCTGAGATGGATTCTGAACTGAGGCATCAGATGTGAATTCTTATTCTTTTATTCTGTACAGACTGCAGGTCATTTGTAAGACAAAGGGCACGATCTTATAGTTGAGTGTGAAAAATTGAAACATTAATTTTTATGCTTTGATTCGGTTTGTAAATCCCTGCTCTATTTCCTACTGCTTAATGGTTTATACTTACTTGGAATAGAGAGAAAGTAAAATCAATACAGAATTCATAAAAAAATAAATATGTGATATTTGGTGCTTTCGCTTCTCGGGAACTTGTGTTATTCATAATACTCTGCGTTTTGCATGTAAATTGTATAATTTGACAAAAGATACACACAGTCAGACTGCTTTATAAATGTTGCTCAGCATAAAATCAATTGTGCCCAAACTATTGTGCTTGAATAAGTTTTTTTTACTCATTTGTGGGAGGTGAGCAATGCTGGAAAGGCCAGCATTTACTGCACATCTTGACTTGACTCTGAGAAGGTGGGGTTGTGGTGCCTTCTTGAAGCACTTCATTCTGTGTGGTGAAGGTGCTCCCAAAGTGCTGTGTGGGAGACTCCAAGACTTTGACATTGAAAGATTGGTGTATCGATGATGCATACTTTGGAGGGGATCTTGGAGGTGATAATGTCCATGCATCTGCTGTCCTTGTCCTTCTAGGTTGTGGAGGTTGTGGGCTTGGCAGGTGCAAGCAAAGAAACCTTATTGAACTGTTGCAGTGCATCTTCATAAGATCATAACAATATCGGAGCAAGAGTAGGTAGTTCATCCCCTCATGCCTGCTCCGCCATGTAAGTTTATAGCTGATCTGTTGTGCCCTTAGCTCCACTTTCCTATCTGTTTCCCACAACCTTTAACTCCCTTGTCAACCAAAAATCTGTCTCTTAGATGTACATCCGACTGCTATGGTGCACCACTGGTAGAGGGTGTGAATGTTTATGTTCGACAGTGCTGAGCACTTGAGCATTGCGACAGCTGCATTCATTCAAGCAGGTGGAGGGTGTTCCATCACATTCTTTGTATTTTGCAAATGATGCAAAGGTTTTGAAGAGTTAGGAGGTGAGTCATTTTCCATAGCCTGCTCTTGTAGCTACAATATTTATATGGATGATCCAGTTATGTTTCTGATCATTCAGTGTGTGGATGGTGTTGCATTTGATGATGGTAATGCCATATTCCAAATGAAATCCTTGTTGTTAGTGATTTCCACAATTCTCCTTTTTCTTCATGATCCTGCCATTCTTCCTTTTCCAATTATATGCCCAATTGCCTTTTCATGTAGCCATAGAGCTTTCCAGATGATACGAATGCAGGATAAAACTACAGATCTTCTCAACAGAGAAAGGTTCAGTGACAAATAGAGTGCAGTGCAATAAATTCACGGTCCATGACAATTGTTTAATGTTTTTTTTAAATGTTCTACAAGTTAGCACTGTTGCTTCACAGCACCAGGATCCCAGGTTCGATTCCCGGATTAGGTCACTGCCTGTGTGGAGTCTGCACGTTCTCCCCGTGTCTGTGTTGGTTTCCTCCGGGTGCTCTGGTCTCCTCCCACAAGCCCTGAAAGATGTGTTGTGAGCTAATTTGGATATTCTGAATGTGACATTCACATTCTGCCGGAATGTGGGGACTAGGGGCTTTTCAAAGTAACTTCACTGCAGTGTTAATGTAAGCCGACAGCAACACTAATAAAATTATTAGTAAGTGCCATCAGAAACACCATCCGAATCGGCCAACAATGCATGAAAAAGCTGCACAACCTCCTCTGGGCAGCCAGGGCGAATAGGCAGCACAGTGTCCTGGCACGAACCCGCGTCCCACACATCGTAACCTCAACCCTCCATCTGGAGGGCTTTTGAACCCCACCCTGCACCACCTGCTGGCCCCCATTTTGGCTGCCATGGCTGGTGTCCTGGCCACTGAAGCCACCAGATACCACCCCCTCCCCCAATCCGAGCTGTGTGCATTGGACAGTCTAACACTGCATTTTTTGACTCCCCCGCCCCCCACACCATAAGAGAAGGCCGCCCATAACCGCCAGGAGCGGAGAAGACTGGATCAGACCTCTAGACTTCTGGCCCCTCAATGCAGCAAGGCAGGGGGCCCTGGACATGGTTGGCGGGCCTGAGGAAAGGGTGGAGATCAGTGTAATGTGAGGCTGTGAGATCCCGCTTAGATACAGATACCCGTGACACATGTGTCACCCTCCCCAACATCACCCTCACCTTCACACCAACGTCATCGCCACACCACCTTCACACCGTGGGCAGCACAGTAGCATAGTGGTTAGCACAAATGCTTCACAGCTCCAGGGTCCCAGGTTCGAACCCCGGCTTGGGTCACTGTCAGTGTGGAGTCTGCACGTTCTCCCCGTGTCTGCGTGGGTTTCCTCCGGGTGCTCCGGTTTCCTCCCACAGTCCAAAGATGCGCAGGTTAGGTGAATTGGCCAGGCTAAATTGCCCTCAGGGTCCAAATTGCTCTTAGTGTTAGGTGGGGTTACTGGGTTATGGGGATAGGGTGGAGGTGTGGGATGGGTAGGGTGCTCTTTCCAAGAGTCGGTGCAGACTCGATGGGCCGAATGGCCTCCTTCTGCACTGTAAATTCTATTCTATTCTATGAACACCACCTCACCCCCACACCGCCTTCACACCACCCTCATCCCATTACTATCGTCATCGCTACACCACCCTCACCACCCTCATCCCCACACCACCTTCACACCTCCCTCAGCCTCACGCCACCATCACACACGCTCACCCCCACACCAACCTCAACTCCACACCACCCTCACTCCCACACCACCTTCACACCTCCCTCAGCCTCACACCACAATCACACATGCTCATCCCCACACAACCTCAACCCCACACCACCCTCACTCCCACACCACCTTCACACCACCCTCAGCCTCACGCCACCATCACACACACTCATCCCCACATCACCCTCCCTACCCTCACCCCTACACCACCCTCACACCCTCACTCCCACACCACCCTCACCTCCCTCACCCCACACCACCCTCATCCCCACACCACCCTCACACCTCCCTCACTCCCACACCACCCTCACCTCCCTCACCCCCACACCACTCTCAACCCCACACCACTCTCACTCCCACACCACCCTCCCCTCCTTCACCCCACACCACCCTCACATCTCCCTCACTCCCACACCACCCCACACCACCCTCATCCCCACACCACTCTCAACCCCACACCACCCTCACTCCCACACCACCCTCCCCTCCTTCACCCCACACCACCCTCACATCTCCCTCACTCCCACACCACCCCACACCACCCTCAACCCCACACCACCTTCACACCTCCCTCACTCCCACACCACCCTCATCCCCACACCACCTTCACACCACCCTCACACCACCCTCACCCACCACTCTCACAACAGCGTCACCACCACCACCATAACACCCTCACACCACCCTCACTCCCACACCACCCTCACCCCCACACCACCCTCACACCACCCTCACCCACCACTGTCACCACCACCACCATAACACCCTCACACCACCCTCACCCCCACACCACCCTCACACTACCCTGACTCCTACCACCCTCACACCACCCTCACTTCCACACCACCCTCACACCACCCTGACTCCCACCACCCTCATACCACCCCCACACCACCCTCACACCACCCTCACACCACCCTCACCCACCACCGTCACCACCACCACCATAACACCCTCACACCACCCTCACCCCACACCACCCTCACACCACCCTGACTCCTACCACCCTCACACCACCCTCACCCCCACACCACCCTCACACCACCCTCACCCTCACACCACCCTGACACCCACCACCCTCACACCACCCTCACCCCGACACCACCCTCACACCACCCTGACTCCCACCACCCTCACGCCTCCCTCACTCCCACACCACCCTCACTCCCACACCACCTTCACACACCCTCATCCCCACACTACCCTTGCACCAGCCTTGCCCCCACACCACCCTCACCCCACACCACCCTCACCCCACACCACCCTCACCCCCACACCACCCTCACATCACCCTCACCCCACACCACCCTCACCCCCACACCACTTCCTCACCCCAACACCACCCTGGGGCACTATTTGGTGCGCGCCACACACATACTCCGGTGCAGCAGGTGCAGGTGAGAACCACAAGGGGCGGCCGATCAGATGGCGGGCTGACACCAGGGACTAGTTGCCATCCAGGTGGGTTTCAGGCTTCGAGAATGGATAGTCCCATCGAGCGTAGAGATGCAGTTGCAGATCCAGGGGCTGCATGAGGGGTCTTGGGTGAACATCCAGCACCTGCAGGTGCAAGTGGAGGAGTTCAACTGCGTGCAGAAGCAGCAGCTGGTCCTGGTGATGCATGCCACCTAGGCCAACACCGTACAAATGGCGACCAAGGTGGAGGTCTTGAGGGCAAGGGTTTTGACAACGGATTAGCATGTCCAAGGCCTGTGGCTATCTGTGAAGGCAGTAGCCAAGGCCCAAGACTGGGCTGCCCTCTCACAGGCAGCAATGTGCCAGAGCCTCCTGTGTATTGCAGTGGCACTCCTCGGCATGGCTCAGTTACAGCAGGCCATGGCTGAGTACATCGCCGGCATTGTCCAGGCACTGGCCGAGGTGGCCAGATGCAGAAGGAGGTGGCCCAGTCCCAGAAAGTGATAGCGCAGTCACTAGCTGATGTGTCACAGACCAAAAAGATGGTGGCACAGTCGCAGCGTCATGTGCCACAGTCCCAGATGGATTGGTTCACTCCTTAGGCTTCATGGCTGCGAGCATGCAGACTCTACTGTTAATAAATAGTTTTGTTAGTTTACAAGACTCGTTCTGTGACAACACTACACATCAAAGCCATCTGATTGGAGCAAGGCAGAGAACAACATATGGTACCACGAGTTTGTCCCTAAAAACTAAAAGAGGTAGATTTGAGAGAACACCATAAACAAGAAACAAAAAGAGTGAACAAAGCAATCAAGCCTCTAAGAATGATGGAGAGTCTGCAAAAACAAGAGTTTTGAGTTTTTCTCTCTGCATCAGTGCTCGAAAATGTTTCAAATTCGAGATAAATAGCGTGCCTCTTAAATCTGGCTGGAACACAAGCACTAGAGCTCTTTAACTCATTTCAATTCGATGCGGGTGAGGACAAAATGAAGTGCAGTGTGATTTTGCAAAAATTTGATGCGCACCTCAAAATGCAGGTAAAGGAAATGGCTGCAATATAGTGGGGAGTCGGTAGATGCGTTCATTATGGTGTTACAATTGAGAACGCAGTCATGTAACTTTGCCTCCGTATCGGATTCCATGATTCGAGATCAAGTAGTGTTTGGAATACAAAATGAGCATCTGCGTGCAAAAATGCCTCGAAAATCGTAGCTATCGTTGCAAGAAGCGATTAATATGTGAGCAGGCATCAACATAATATGGTGAGTTTGTAGTGACTGAAAAGAGCACGAAGACGGGAAACGTGGCCGATGCTATTGAGGTTCTGGTGCAGCATAGCAAACTGCATGCACCGGCAGAACCCCATTTTGGTGATGATGTCCTGAGCGCCATGATGTGCACACACTGTGGAACTGCCCACACGCGAAAAAGATGTCTGGCTCTGAGCAGACTGTACAACAGGTTAGATCACTTTGCAGCACAGTGCCGTTTTCCACAGGTTGTTCCAGGACTCAAATGTAGGAAGTCTCACACTGCCTATAGGAAGATAAGGGGCTGGATTCTCCAATTCTGGGGCTATGTCCCCACACTGGCATGGGAATGATGGCATTTTATGCCACAAAACTGGGGCAAAACGACCACCAATTCCCCGTTTTGCTGGGGGCTAGCAGGAGGCAGCGTAGAGCACCTGGCTCGAGCTGGCGCTATGGCCTGGAGAAATGCCAGGTTCGTGACTGTGCATGTGCACGGCGGCAGCCTGCAGCGGCCGCGTCGTGCTTCATGGCGGAGGCTGCTCGCGGACCCAGCCCGCAAAATAGTCTCCCCACTTTGGCCGGCTCACGACTGCCCCACCACAGTGCCCCCAGCCCTGAATATTCCCCCCCTGCCTGCAGATGTCCCCAGCCCCCGAATGTGGCGATGCTGGACTGAGTCCACAGCCGCTAGGCCGAGTTGCCGATGGATGAGACCACACATGTCACACACCGTCGGGAACTCGACTGGTCGGGAGTGGAGCATCGGGGGGCGGAACTTAGGCAATGGCCTGAGGCCGTCCATACGTGTCGTGGTGTGCTTGCAAAAGCAGCGCTGCCCCCGATTTTGACAGGAATTTGGATTCTCCGGCCGGTGGCCGAACACGATTCCGATGTCGGCGGCCGGAGAATCCAGCCCGAGAAGTGTCCAGAAAGAAGATAAAGTGTTTGCAAACTTAATCATAGACAGTGAACACGAGCAGTTCGGAGAAGAGGACAGTTTCCTGATAGCGACAGTCACTGAGATTGCTCCAAAGGATTGAGATGAGGAATCCACCATGCCTCTCCAACAAAAGATCAGTCAGAGATGGACTGTAGATCTCAATCTGAATGGCATAGCAACACCTTTTAGCACGGATACAGGTGCCGACGCAAATATGATTTTGTGGAAATCATTGCTACAAGCAAATAAAACACCGACCGTAGGGAAGTCTGGGTGTCGACTAGTGGACTACAATGGGAACACCATCGTCCTGGAAGATACGTGTCGTCTGTTGGTGACATGGAGAAATTGAAATGCCTCTCGACTTCGAGGTGGTCAATGATGAGCAGATATCGATAGTAGGTGTGCAAGCTTGTGCAGCATTGGATCTGGTCTGGAGAGTATATGCAACAGATAAATGGGTGAGATCTACCACTGAAAGGACAAGTACGTTTGATATATTATTCGTTGTCAACTGCTGCTGAAGAATATGGGCCAAATCTCCACCCAATGCTCTCCGAAGATCTATAGTCCAGACGTAGGAATGAAAATAATGATTATAATCTTTATTAGTGTCACAAGTAAGCTTACATTAACACTGTAATGAAGTTACTGTGAAAATACCCTGGTCGCCACACTGAGGCACCTGTTCGGGTACACCGAGGGAGGATTCAGAATTCAGAAGCACGTGTTTCGGGACTTGTGGAAGGAAACCAGAGCATTCCGGAGGAACACGGGGGGAACATGCATACTCAGCACAGACAGCGACCCAAGCCGGAATCGAACCCGGGTTTCTGGTGCTGTGAAGCAACAACACTAATCACTGTGTTACTGTGCCGCCCTGCACTTCAGGACCCTGTAGAGATCCTGACGTTTGGGCCTATGTGGGAACTTCCAGGGAAGTTTTAACTTATGATCATCAATTCCCCTCCTTCAGTGATCCTCTGGGAATGCCTCCGATCCTGAGCTAGAGTCAGAGACTTCAGACAGTTCCGCAGTGCCTGCATGGGTAATTACTTAGGAAATTTTAGACAGAAAAAAAATGAGTCTCACATCTGGGCCACTACACAACTGACCGACCATTCAGACCCTCCAACTATCCCCTGACCATCTGACTACTCCAGACTCCCCATCTCCGACCTGACAAACCCTCTGACCAGGCCCAACTACCCCTTGATCTGAGCCGCTATCCCCGAACCACCTGACTAATCCTCAATCTGACCTACCTCCTGACCACCCAAAAGCCACCAGAAACAATCCAACTACTCACTGATCTGACTATCCCCATGATCCAACTGCTCCCCAACCACCTGACTACCCCTGCCAACAAGACCCGATCCAATTACACCACCGACCAAATCTGACTAAACATCTGACTACAACCCAACTCCCCCCCGAACTCCTGAATAACCCCAAACAAACATAACAACCCTCCCAACTCAACCTGACCATCCCCAATCCCTCCACCAACACATGCATCTCACCCACATCATACCTCACCCACCTCCCACCTCACTCACCAATACAACTACACACTTACCCACCTTGCCCCTCAGCCACCTAACCACTCACCCACCAACACACTTACGCACCTTAAATGTTTACCCACCTGGCCACCAAGTCATTCACCCACTCACCGATTTACTCATCCATGCAATAACCTTCAAACTGAACCTTTAAAAACTTACAAATATAGCAGCAAGTGCCATAAAAGAGGAACATGGCTTGGCTTCCATCACTCTGATGGATCTCCCTGAATGGCATTGCAGAGCACATTTCCTTGACAACCAGATTCTGAAGATCCCGGAAGAAATTAGCAGCAGCATCAAGTCGGGGAAATTTTTGAGCAGCCCGACCACCGTGGCCACTGCTATGGGAATTATATTAGGGAATAAATTGAGTCTCACGCGTGCTCAATCGTTACCACAAAACAGGGGTACCATCTGGATGGAACTGGAAGGGGTGCTGAAAAAATTGGTACGTCTAAAGCTTTTAATTAATCATTAATTCAACTGGAGAATGGGCTCGAAACATTAACTGTTTTCTCTCTCCCACAGATGCTGCCAGACCTGCTTAATTTTTATATTGTTTCATCAGTTATATTTTGAACAATTTGCACACCATGCATCAATTACATACCAATCTTCAGTAAAACATATGCTGTCAGTGGTGCAAAATTTATATGTAAAGGCTAATAAAAAAAATGTCCTGACATCATCTCCTGAGTTTAATTCTCCAATTTTCTCCATTTTCATTTTTTTTTTTAGATTGTATTTTTTCTCCGCGGCTCATCTGCCCGGGTCCTGTTGGTCTCCTGTCCAAAGCCACTGGAAGGTGATTGCTGGCAATCAGATGGGGGCTGTGCCTCAGGCAGTGGACAACAACCACTGGCGCCCCAGTGAAATGTTTCATGGTACTCAGGTAAATGCTGGTTTAGCACAGTGGGCTAAACAGCTTGCTTGTAATGCAGAACAATGCCAGCAGCGCGGGTTCAATTCCTGTACCAGCCACCCCGAACAGGTGCCGAAATGAGGTGACTAGGGGCTTTTCACAGTAACTTCATTGAAGCCTGTTTGGGACAATGAGCGATTGTTATTATTACTAAGTGGTTGAGAAGTGGGCCGCGAGTTAGAGGTTAATGGTTGGGGAAACTTTGCTGTTAGGGCAGGAGAGGGAAATTGGAGAAGGGGAGATCAAAGATTTCTTGTCTGGCATAATAGAGCACGATTCTTCCTGTTGCTCCACTTGGAAACCAGTAAAAAAAAAGTTCAAATCTCTTGCCTTTCTGTCATTCAAGCCTGATCTGTATATTTAAAGATGCCAGAGCGTGGCAGCACAGTGGTGCAGTGGTCAGCATTGTTGCCTCACGGCACCGAGGTCCCAGGTTCAATCCCAGACCTAGGTCAATGCCTGAGTGGAGTTTGAACATTCTCCCCGTGTTTGTGTGGGTATTGCCCCCACAACCCAAAGATGTGCAGGTAGGTGGATTGGCCACACTAAATTGCCCCCTAATCGGAAAAAAATGAATTGGGTACTCTAAATTTATCAAAAGAAAGAAAAAGAAAGATACCACAGCCTTCTGTCGAGTCCCCCCCCTTACACCTATTCAGAAGAGCACGTTAATATCGCAATACATGGGAAGGCAGCAGGGTTAGTTCAGGCTCTTGGTAAAATATTAATTGCCTATTCTATTGTCAGTTTGTCAGCAGAGGTAAAATTAACCCTTGAGGAAATTAAAATAATCTTCAGTACAATTATTTAATAGATTGATATTTATAGTTCCCTAATAAACAGCTACAATTTAAAAATCCTTTTGAAATGAATTTCAATCTCAGCCACATATTCAACAGCAACTTGATTTTTCATAGCACAATTAATGTACTTTCTTGTCCCAAGGTGCCTCATAGAAGCAGAAACAGGTGAAAATGGTCATCCATCTTAAAGCACTGAACAGATTCTGCATGTTGCTAGAGAATCAAGGTACATTTGCTCACAATGACAGGTATATAATAGGAAGAATATTACAAATATTTTATATTGCTGAAATTCTTGAAGATATTGACTATGCAGTTTCCTCCAATCATTCCTTTGGACCTGTTCCACTTGTTTGAAAATCCTGTAATCTGCGTTGAATTGAAACGTGTAAGAGACACAGTATGATACCAAATTAAATACTTCAAAGATTTCACATTGCCAAAACATCAAAATCTAAGCACTGATAAATGGCACAACAGAAAAGTAATTTCAAAAATTCAGCTCATAATGGCAACATTGCCAAAGTCCATTAATAATGCTAAGCGCTGCTCCAGTAGAGCAGACATACTTAGAATAGTTATATTATAATTTTATTGTTCCCTCTGGGACCCTGTCAAAAGAACATTACAAATACTGGAAGGAAGCCAGCCATTTTCCTCATAATCATCATTCAACTTGCTGTATTTATTGTTCCATAAAAGATAGCAAAAATCATGTTGCACATTTCAAAAAAGTTTCCCCTTGTTGAAAAATTGTCAGTGGGTCTCCCATGTGTCCAGGTGTCTTGATTTTTTTCTTAATGCTTGATGAGTACAGGTGTCTCCATTCAACAAATTTACTGAGGAAAAAATGTTAAGGAGGATTTTTATTCTGTAACAGACCGTAATCCTCACAGCTGGTCTATAAAATTCGGCAGTTGTAGAAAATAAGCACTGGATTGACAGAGCTTTGGCAAAGTAGGAACGTAAATAACAAACATCATCATTTGATGGTAGTAATTAAATATTTTGAAGGACAAGATCAGTTGTGGAAGGTATAACACACGGGTGACCTTGGATGCCAAAATGCAATGCAAAATTAAATTAAAGATTCTACAAAGCAGTAGGTTTTGACCGACTGCTTTATGGCAACTACAAAAACCTGAACTGCATTATTACCTCGTAACACAGTCAGCTGTTCACCTAAATATTGGATACTTTGATGCTTTTCTATTATAATAAATTAACAGACGGTGGCTCCCTATCCTTTCCAATAAGTGCAGGAGGCTAACAAGATTTTGCACAGCTTGTAAAGATGCAATCATGGACCGTTGCTGAATAACTTATCAGAGTAGTGCCCTTAAGAATTCTGTTGCATTATTATATCTGTTAGCAGTGTGTACTTTGTGATAATTTTTCATAATTTATGTGGATAGTTATTTGAAATACTCTGGGTTGTATTTTGTGCAATGGGGTGGGGGGTGGGGGGGGGGGGGGGCGGGGGGGGGGGGGTGGGTTGTACCGCTCGCATCCTCCAAACCTGAAACCCACCCCTGCCAAAGAAGAACAGTTGGTCCCAAACCAACTGACTTTAAACAAGGCTATTCTGCATTAGTAACACACTGAAGGTGGTCATAATAAGCGGAAGGTCGGACTTCTGCTCCTGAATGGGAATCTTGCTCTTGCGAGCTGCCAGCCAATCAGGTTGGCTACCAGTTCTTGCAGTCCCAGCAGCACTAGAGTGGGCACGGCTGGGACTGTAAGGAATTCCACGAAGAGGATTAATGGCAACTTGACCCAGGTAAGTCGTGGCCCTCGAGGGCGGGAGGGCTCACGCACCCGAGGGAAGGGAGGCGAGTGAGTGTGGGTGGAGTCAGGATCAGGTTTCATGCAGCAGGCAGGGAGGCACAAAGTGGGGCTCCAATCTGAGGTTGGGCTTCCCCGATGTGCACAGGGCACTGTCCAAAATATGTACACCTCCTCCTTGTAGCCTTTTCACCAACTTGGATGAAAAAAGGGCCTTGTCATTCTCGCCCGCTTTCTACTTTCCAGCATTGGAGGTGGATTGAAGGCCTTAAGTGGGCAATAATTGGCCACTTGAGTGTTGTTGGTTGGTGGAAAAGGAATTAACCACCAAACATATTTTGTGTGTCCCCAGACTGAGAACCTGCCCGGCCTGTGGGGCTGTAAAATCTCTAACATGGTGGTAGCCAACTTTTATAAATAGAGGGGAAGAATTTTATGGTCTCCTGCGGCGGATTTTCTGGTAGGGAGAGGGGCATAAAATTCCCTCGCTGTGTTTTACTGATCTGCATGCGCTCCCTCCCCACTTGAGCCCTCCATCAAGATTACTAACTTCTCTCTCTCTCTGCACCCACTCCTGGGCCTCACCTCTCCGCTCCAACATGAGACCCCCTGCACTTAGCTGGATGCTGGGTTCTGGATTCTCCAATTCTGGGGTGATGTCCCGCCAGCGTGGGAACCATGGTGTTTTACGCCAGATTCCCCATTTTGCTGGGGGCTAGCAGGATGGCAGCATAGGGCACTCAGCTCTAGCTGCCGATATGCCCTGGAGAATTGCCGGGTCCGGGCCACGCACGCACACGGCGGTGGCCTACAGCGGCCATGCCGTGCTTCATGGAGGAGGCCGCATGCGGACCCGGCCCGCAAAATAGAACCCCCTTCGGCCAGCTCGTCTGCCCCACCACAGTGCACTAGTCCCAAATAATGTTCCCCCCTGCCTGCGAATTGGCCCTCCCCCAACTGTGGCGGCGCTGAACTGAATCCGCAGCCGCCACACTGAGTTCGTGACGGACGAGACAACACATATCCTGCGCCATCGGGAACTTGACCGGTCAGGGGCAGAGCATCTGGGTCGGGCCTCAGGCAATGTCCTGAGGTCGTCAATACGTGATGCGGTAGGAGGGGGCAGAGCATTGCGAAAGTGGCGCCCCCCCCCAAATTCGGTCGGGGTGTGATTCTCCGGCCGGTCGCCGAATGAGATTTCGCTGTCGGCGACCGGAGAATCCAACCCTGGGTCTTTAAATCTGGAGGTGGCTTATAGTTCCAATCCTGGCCACTCTGCTGCTAGCACTGCTGGGACTACAGAGTGGCCAGTCAATCAGATTGGCCAGACATTCTCTTAGACCAGTCTTCTGCCCAAGTAACAGGCTATAGAGCTACCGTGATTGGTGGGGACATGTTGATTCTTTGAGCTACAGGCAGGAAAACCTGCCATCCAAACAATCCTGCTCTAACTGTTTAATTGGCGGTGGCAAAAGGTTTTTCCAATCATGTGTGGGGCTTTCTGGCCACGATACCCCGGAGGTTGTCCAGTTCCGCCGAAAGTCAATTGACATTTGGCTGGTCTGCCGCATCTCCCATGACGGGTCCTGCCACAGTGGGATTGGAAAATCCCGGAAATGCATTTCACAACAGACAAGATATGTTTAGGAAAATGCTTTTTTTTTGATGAAAGGAAGCAACTTTATCCTACCATGAGCTTTTATGGCGTTGTTTATCATGTTGATGACAATCAGGGGAGATTGTGTTGAAATACTTAGCAAGCTGTCAAGTTAGTTTGAGTCTATATGACAGAGATTTCATTACAGTGGAATATAAATGCCACAAACATGCTTCACCAGAAGCCAATAAATGGCTGCAGTGGCTTTGCATCTGATTGTGATTCATGTGCTGCATTTGATTTTAATCAACCGTATGATGGACCTGCTGACTGTTTGTTCTCCCCGGTTTTCGACTGCATGATTAGACCTCTTCACTGTCTAATATTAGAATTGAAAGTTGTTCAACTTCTGTTGTATTGCATTTGTTGTCGCACTCCTGTGACATGCAGATCTCAAATAAGCTTGCATGAACACTGTATGCAAAAGTGTACATATTGAGCTGTGTCATATGTTAATATAGCAACGTTTACAAAGGGAATGTTCACAAAACCTCAATTTTGAAAGCCCAGGCTTGGTTGATTACGGCCAGTACACAGCCGGTTGCGAGCAGGGAGGGATGTGCTGTTTGATACTATTCACCAGGCACCTCGGACTGGATTCTTCGGCCGTGCCCGCTGCAAGATCGTCACAGGCAGGATGTGGACCATGGAAAGGTCCAGTGATCTCGGGGGGGGAATTTCCGGTCATTTGGCGAGCTCGGCTGGAGAATCCTGCCCCTCTTAAACTGTGTTCTAGTCTTCCCCACAGAGGAAACATCTTACCTGTTATTGGGACACACGGCCTGGGTGCCCTTCCTCCATTGAATGAGTTGAATGAGCCTTCTCTGCATGGCTTCGATCTTTGGATCATTTTTCAAATAAAGAGGCCAAAACTGTACACAATACTCCAGATGTAAACTCACCAAAACCCTGCACAGCTACAGTAAAATGTCTCGTATTCTATGTCCCTTAATAAACACGAACATTCAATTTGCCTTCTTAATCACTTGCTATACCTGCATGCTAACCTTTTGTATGTACAAAGTTGCCCAGATCATGCACTACTTTTGAGCCTTGCAATCTCTCTCTACTTAATGAGTACACTTCTTTTTTATTCTTCCTACCAAAGTAAACAAGTTCGCATTTTCACATATTTTATGCCTACTGCCAATCTTTAGCCCACTTACTCAACCTCTCTATATCCCTTTGCAAGCTCTCTAACTTCCTCTTGACAAACTACTTTCCTGGTGTCATTGGGAAAGTTATCCACGTACAATTTGATGCCAAATCACAATTCTCCTTTGCCTCGGCAGCAGAGTCAATGTGTTTCGAAATGCATGTACAGCAAATGCATTTGCATATCAATAGCATGCCCAGCCCGATATTCTTCGGGTCCTTCGCGATTCTCAACCTCCGATGGACCATGCTCTCGATGGCAGACTTGTGCTTTTACAAATCGTGAAAAAGGTTTCATGGCTGATGAAGGAGAGAAAGAGGAGGACATGGGTGGCGCGACTGGGCTGCCTGGCCAGACACGGGCTGGGCTGGCTGGGGTGAAGAGGCCCTGCCAGGGCAAGGGAGGTGGGCACAGATGGGCCGTGTGGACGGAGAGACCCCCCCACGGGACTGGGGTGATGTCCAGGCACGTAACACCATTGCCGTGGTCAGCAAGGCAGCCATCTTGCTGCGCACCCCAGTGACCACCCACCGTGGACCCTGGTCCGAACAGTGACACCAGCCCTATGATGCTCTGACAACCGCACCCCGCCCTCTGTCACACCCAACCAACCAACCGGTGCCACTTGCTGGCATCACCCACAGTAGCGACACCAGATGAGTGCCGCAGAGCATGCTGCTAGCATGGGCAGAGCCAGCCAATGGTACCCCTGGCAGCAGGGATAGGTGCAGGTCCAGAGCCCCCATGGTGCCAGGCACTGACGGGGCCAGGGGTGTGGAGATTGGGGGGGCATGTGGGGGCAGAGCCAGCAGTGCCAACCAGGGCCACCATGTACCCCAGTACGCACCATACTAACAGGTCAGCCTTTCAACCCCTGCAGACAATGGATATTGGAATTCAACCAAAATGGTGGCCTTCCTCCTAGTTGCTGCAACCGTGGGGGATGATCTATGGCTGTACAAACTGGAGTGGCTTGAGGAGGAGAAGCTGCAGCAGCAGAACTTGGCCAAGAGGAACAGGAGGCAGCCACCCAGGATGGAGAGCCGACTTCCCAACAGGCACAGGAGGAGGAGGAGGTGCAAAGGAGGCAACACATTCGAGGACCTGCTGGAAGGGCAAGCCAAAGACTCCGGCTGAGCAGAGTGACAGTGTGATATATCTGCTAGATCATGCCACACCTGGCATGGCGAGGGAATGGGAGAGGGCACTCGCTCGCAGTGGCCGTCAAGGTGAAGGTTGCCTTGATCTTTTACGGCATTGGATCCTTCCAAGCAATGAGTGGGGACCTGTCTGGGAGCTCACAGATCATGATGCACAGGTGCATCCGCACTGTCATGGTTGCCCTAAATGCCCAGTTGGCACAATATGTCCATTTCAGTGTGGACCGAGCCCACCAGGATGCCCAGGCAGCGGGGTTTGCTGCCATCGATGGGATGCCCCAGGTCTAGGGGGGTGATCGATGGGATGTATTTCCCCTACAAGCGGCAGCAGATGGCAGTTTGCTTTACACAAACCGAAAGAGGCTCCACGCGATGAACGTGCTGTTGATATGTGACCATCAGAAGCACATCAGGCATGTCTGCACCCGATACCAGGACAGTGTGCATGATGCCTTCATCCTGCCACACTCGGTGACTTGGCAATTCCTGACATGTTCGTGATAACTCCCCCGGGTGGTGGATTGGCTCCTGGGCGACAGGGGCTACTATCTGCTGCGATCGTAGCTGATGATGCCTATCTAGAGGCCACAGACTGACGCCAAGATCCATTAAAACGCCCACGCAGCAACCAGATTAAAGATGCTGTTCAGAGAGCAGCACGGTGGCGCAGTGGTTAGCCCTGTTGCCTCACGGCGCTGAGGTCCCAGGTTCGATCCCGGCTCTGGGTCACTGTCTGTGTGGAGTTTGCACATTCTCCCCGTGTTTGCGTGGGTTTTGCCCCCACAAGCCAAAGATGTGCAGGTTAGGTGGATTGGCCACACTATTGTCCCTTAATTGGAACAAATGAATTGGGTACACTAAATTAGCAAAACAAGATGCTGTTCAGATACCTGGACAGCTCTGGAAGGGTCCTCCAGTATGACGGTTAAAAGGTCGCCTGCATTGTGGCAGTCTGCTGCATTCTCCAAAACATTGCGGAGTACAGGGGAAACGTGCTGGAGGAGGAGGAGGGTGAACAACAGCCCTCATCCGATGGGGAGGATGCGGGGGAAGGTGCGGAAGGCCGCACGACTTATGCACCAGGGCCAATGTGCATGGGACGCTCTGATCGCCACCAGGTTCACTAACTAAGGAGATGGGGAAACTGGCCAGGAGCACGGATACCGCATACCACCCCCACATCCCTCCCTCCTCCCCCCCCCCCCCCCCCCCCCCGGCCACCCCTCTACCTGCAACCCCCTTCGTTATATAGGGTGTGGGATCTGGGTTGGCAGTAACAGCGTGACTGGTCCATGGGATGGAGGATGATGACAACCTGCTTTGCGAAGAGCACTGGCGCTCCACATTGTTTGATAAGGTCTGACTACTGCCCATGGTGGCACTTTCCACCATCCACCTGGGCGATCCCTGCATGTGAGCTGACCATTCCATCACACGGTCCCATCAGATCCGTGGGGTGACAGTGGTGGGGACAGTCGGGGGAGGGTGCCCACGCCACCCACATCCATCCATTCCCCAACCCCCTCCCCTCCACACTCCCTCTTTGGCCAGCCCAGACTAGCCCACCCATCACACCCATTTAAGAGAGCACTAAGGCAGGTTGTAAGAGTGTTATCAGGTGTTTAATGTGCACAAATATTTACAGATACATGCCCTAGCCCCTATCGCTAAACTGTCCTTCATCTGTGTCGAATTAACTGGCGATTAACTTTCTGTTCTTACGGGCCTTAACACTACCCCAAGGTGGATTCCCTGATGGTACATCAGGAGTGGAGGCGACCTTCTGTGATTCCCGCCCTGCGACCTGGTGGCCATCTTCCGGGGTGACCGGCCTATGGGATGGGCGTGCAAGCGGAGCTATCCCGAGGCTCCCACGCCAGCTGCCGCTGATAGTCCTGGAGGCTCGCTCTGGTCTCGACCAGTGTCTGCATGCTCGCGGCCATGGAGCACAGGAAGTGGACCTTCACTGTCTGGGACTGTGCCACCACTTTCTGATTCTGTGTCACATCAGTCAGTGACTGCGTCATCTCCCTCTGGGACTGGGCT
This sequence comes from Scyliorhinus canicula, assembly GCF_902713615.1. Taxonomy (NCBI): domain Eukaryota; kingdom Metazoa; phylum Chordata; class Chondrichthyes; order Carcharhiniformes; family Scyliorhinidae; genus Scyliorhinus; species Scyliorhinus canicula. Next base: position 130,049,646 of record NC_052155.1, on the reverse strand, counting down.
ACCTCTCTCTGTGTCTGCACCATGTCAGCCAGCGCCTGGGCAATGTTGCCAACATTCTCATCCAAGGTTTGCTGTGACTGGGCCATGCTCAGAAGCGCCACTGCAATTTCCAGATGGCTCGCGCACATGGCTGCCTGTGGGGCGCAACCCTGTCCTGGGCCTGGGCCAGGCTTTGGAAATACTGATCCATAGCGCACCAGATGGTATCTCAGAAGCCTCTTTACTCAAGTTCCCAACCGCGTTAACTGTCTCTGGGATGGTGGAGGGTGTTAGAGACAGCTGTGACTGGACGTCAGTGTCAATAACTCAAGTTCAGGGTGCCTTGGGGCTCTTGTCGAGGGCTGCCATCTGTGCTGCTCTCCTCATCGTTGCTTTATACATGGCTTGGCCTCTGGCTTTTGTACTGGCTGGGGGCATGGGGACCCCAGATGGGCCCACTCCATCGCAAGCAGGACCTGCAAGACAGAAGACAAGATGTATTATTATACCACGGACCTGGGGGGGCGGGGAGGGGGGGGGGGGGGGGGGGGGGGGGGGGGGGGAGGATATTTACACACGTCATGGTGGACCGCACCTCAGCGGGGTCTCACTTCCTCACCCACGGCTGCTTTACACGCCAGCCTCTCCCTTTCCTCTAAGCTGCCAACCACATCCAGGGCCTATTACTCTGCCACGGTGAGTGGCAGCAGGTCACCCTCAGTTTTCTCGCACTTCGGTGGTTATGGGCGGCCTTCTCATAGTAGGTGGGGGAGGGGCAGCGAAACAGAAAATGACAGTGTTAGACAGTTCAACGCATGCAGTCCAGGGGTGGGTAGCTGGTGGCCTCAGTGGCCAAGGCAGCTGGCCATGGCCGCCGATATGTGTGCCGGCATGTGGTGCAGTGCGGGGGTTCGCCCTCCCTCCGGGTGGAGCACAGTGTTGCATTCTCACCCTGGCCGGCCTGAGGAGGTTGTGCAGGTTTTTACGGCACGGCTGGCCAGTCCGGTGACGCTGGCCGCTTCTGCCACCTGCGCCCAGGCACAATGAATGGCGCCGGCAGGCAGACTCCTTCCTGGGTCGAGGCACAGGGTGGTCCACCTCTCCTCCATTGCATCCAACAGGGTCTCCAACTCATCTTCCACACATCGTGGGGTTGCGCATATTGCTGCCATCTTGTTGGCTGGGATGGTGTGTGTGGGGAGTGGTGTGCGTATAGGAGGCTGACAAGCTGCAGCCGCATGAGTGTCAATTGTGAATCGGGTGAATCCGGCCCCGTTTCTCATTGGAATCGATTGTATTCCATGTGGTGCCAATTTTGCTGTCGTGGAACACCACAAACACCACCACATGTTTCTAGTCTTATAACCATAAAGTCGATGCCACCCCCGCATTAATGCTCCGCCTGGTGGGGGGCTAGGAGCCGTGCCACGGAAAGCCCGGCTTTACCTGCAGATACGGACGGAGAATTGTCGGGTCCTTGGTCGCGCATATGCACGGCAGCGATCTTCACTGGTCGCGGCTTACAGTATGGCCCCGGCCATGTGGCGGACCCAGCCTGCCAGATAGAGCCCCCCCCCGTAACCACCCTCGCCACCCCCAGACCACCCCCTATCAGCCCCCCAGCCCCCACTGAAACGCCCCCAGCCTCTGGAACGGCTCCCGCCCCGTCCTGACTGGCGGAGCTGGGCACAGTCTGCAGCCGCCCCGCGAGGTTGACGAAACCTCAGACCGCAAGTGATCCACGCCATCGAGAAGTTGGCCCATTGGGGGCGGAGCATCGGGGGAGGGCCTTCAGGTGACGTCCTGAGGCTGTCTCAACGGCGTGCAGCATACTCAGCGATGATGCCATTTTGGAGGGGCGGAGCATCCGATAAACGGCATCACCCCTAATTTCAGCGTCAAAAGGGATTCTCCAATTGCCGAGGCCGAAATCGCATTCATCTCAGGAACTGAGAATCCAGCCCAAGATGTCTCAAAACTTTGAGCAACAGGTGAAGCTAGCCATGTTACCCTTCTGCTATGCAGTAACAAGTAGTAACTCGATACTGCTATCAAACCAAAACAACATGCTACCCTTCACACTAATGAACAACGTAGTGCGTAAATTTCAGTCACAGTGTGATGAAAGTCACATGCCACACAACTGACGGATTGTATCAAACAACATGTCCCTTTGGCTGTTCACAACAGGCAATGTATAGATCATACCGAACCAACCCAAAACTCAAAACATGGTGTCCACCATCAGATGTGATTCCGAGATTGGTCAACACTCTGCAAACAATCCCGATTGTGCTAAGAATGACATGAACAACCAATTTAAGGTAATCAGTCGGGCTCACAGTGTGACTCACTCATGTATGTTCAAAACATGCTCATACACAGGCCTCTGTCCTTTGCAAACAGACAAAATATGTCAGGCATCACACCTTTTACAACTAAACAAAACCTTGGGGAGTAAATTTTCCCTGGTGCATTCTCCATTGCAATACCTCGACAATCAAAGTCCATTTACCCACAAATCAGTACCTGATTCTCATGCAGTACACATTGTTATCCCCTTTGAGATCTTTTACTCTTGTGAGAGTAACTCCACCTTGGTTGCTCTACCTTTTCTCCTTGGTATTCCTGATGAGTGCAAGCTGAAAAGATTCAACATGATATCTCTTTTTTTCAGCAACACTCAAATTCTGTACTAGCAAGTAACTATTCTTTGTTTTTGTATTCTGTGCCACAATTTATAAGTCCAGGATACTAAATGCGTTTTAACCACTATCTCAACCTGCCATGAGAATTCCAATAATTAGTGCACACATAGCCCAAGATCTCTCTAATTCCACAGGACTTTAGAATTGTACCCTTCATTTTATATTGCTCTCATTCTTTTTGCAAAATATATCACTTCACAATTCCTTCATTAAATTTAATCTGCGATAGCTGTACCCGTTCCACCGGCCTGTTTATGTCCTTCTGAAGTCTTCCTCGCAGTTCACAATACAGTGGGCACAGTAAGAAGTCTTAGACCACCAGGTTAAAGTCCAACAGGTTTATTTGGAATCATGAGCTTTCGGAGTGTAGCTCCTTCATCAGGTGAGTGAAGCCACCTGACCTGACCTGATCACTCACCTGAGGAAGGAGCTACGCTCTGAAAGCGCGTGATTCCAAATAAAACTGTTGGACTTTAACCTGGTGTTGTAAGGCTTCTTACTATATCAAGAAAAGCAGTGGTCTAATACTGACCCTTGGGGAACAAAGGATTGAGATAACCTATCATTCCTTCATTTATTAGACTCACAGAAATAACAACAGACGTATTAAAAAAATACATTATAAAGCATTTTTATCCACATTATTAATTTGATGAAGTAAAGAAATAGTAAGTTGAAGTAAAGTTTGATATATTTTCCCTGCTTAAAACTGCAATATGGGGCAGCACGGTGGCCTAGTGGTTAGCACAACCGCCTCACGGCGCTGAGGTCCCAGGTTCGATCCCGGCTCTGGGTCATTGTCCGTGTGGAGTTTGCACATTCTCCCTGTGTCTGCGTGGGTTTTGCCCCCACAACCCAAAAATGTGCAGAGTAGGTGGATTGGCCACGCTAAATTGCCCCTTAATTGGAAAAAATAATTGAGTAATCTAAATTTACTTTAAAAAAAAACTGCAATATGTACCAACCAATCACCTACTCTCTTTCTTGTGATGTTACCCCTTAAGTTTTTTATTTGTTGACTTATTGCCCACCTTTGAGTCCCATGATGCTCCGGTCTCTCCTGCTCCACTTCATTGTTTGCGTATCTTCAATCCTCTCCAGTGATACTCTGGTCTCTGTTGTATGATGAGAACAATATCCGCTGTCTGGATGGGTAAACATGCGGCAATAATCAAGAAGCTCAACACAATTAAGGTTAAAACAGTTTGCTTGATCAGAATAAGCCAATATCCACCACCTTAAACATTGATACCCTCTACCTCTAGTTGATTCCCTCAACCTCGAATGCAGTGTACACTATTTGTAACTTGCACAGCAGCAATTCGCAGTGGCTTTGTCGATAGGAAGTCCCAAACTCACAATCTCCACTACCTTGGACAAGGACAACAGTTGCATGATATACCAAAGAGTATGCACAGCTCAGCTACATTACAAGAAGTAAACAACAAATGTTTCAATAAAAAAGCCACAAGGGCAAAGATCAATTTCTTATTTGTCATCCATCAGATTGATTGGAAACCAATTTGCTGCCCTTGTGCATTTCTTCGCACATCAATCAAGGAAATATTTCTCACCCTCCCACTGCAAAGAAGGTTCACATTAAAGGAACTGTCAGGGAGAAGAAATGAAGATTAAGGGTTGAATGTTTCAGACCCCATGTTCGCTGGATGAGGAGACTGGAAAAATAGGAGGAATGGCATAGGGAAGACACCCGACTGTATTGACAATGCTTGGGGACTTTAGCAGTGGTGGGCTGGGAAGCAAATTTACTGTCTGCTGCAAGGAGGCATACAAGCAATTTAATATTGCAATGCCTCAAACAGGGGTAATACTGCATCACCATGCAGCATTCTATTGGCAGCAGAGCAGTCACCTCATGCCGAGACTGTCAGGTGCCTGGAAGCATCCTCCATGCAACCAGCAGGCTGAGCCATCACAGTTGGGGTCTCCATGCCCCCAAGAGGGGGCTGCTCGTAGGAAATGTTGCACCCATGGCTTGAACTCTTCCAATGTAGGAGTGCAGCCTTCCAGGCTTGGCCTTTCCAAAACCTTCAATTAAATAAATGCCTCTGGCAGGACCTTCATTTTGAGATCCCCTTGCATTCTCCTATGTGCCTCAGCAGCACCCACCTCTCCTTGTGGGGCTGCCAAAGCTGTGGACTCTTTGGCCCTGTGATTGGGCTGGCACCATCAGCGGCCCACCCATTCGCCTTTTGTGGACAGTTTGTGGGTGGGTGACCAGTTAGGAGGCTGCCACTGGGATGATTGCATGGTCATTCTTCCAAGTGCAGGTTAAGGTTCCCCATTTTGACCTGTCGTGGAGGTCCTGAAATGAGTGAGAAAATGATGTGGGCAACTACTGTGCTGAGATATCTAGCTTGTTTTTACATTTTCGGATAACACTTTCACGATTAATATGGTGAGTCTTCGAAACCTTTTGTGAGAAATTTATTTTGGACTTTCAGGTTGGTCCATTTTATAGATGACAAAGCAAGATGGCACCGGAGTGTGGCGACTCTCTGCGACATCTTTCACACAAACCTGCTTCTTACATCTCCTATAACCGTACTAATCTGTTAAAACTTAATTCCAATACTAACACTATCACTGTCACTAACCTTTACGGACTGATCTGATCTTTTCACACATCTTCACTACTGAATAGTCCTACACTCCTGTGTGTTTCACCTGATGCCCGTGCCTGGGTATTTACAATTTGTATTTTATATATATTGTACCTCGGTACACATGACAATAACCAAATCCAATCCATTGACAACTTAAAAAGTTAGCTACCTGACTGCTGACCTCAATTTATGTGTTTAACAGGTATATTCAAATGTTCTTAGCTAACAACTGCATGAAGTAAATTTGAGAAGTGTTTTTATTTCTCCTACCCATTCAATGGATGGAACACTATAGGCACGATCTATCCAAATGGGAACAGAGTCCCATTGCACACGCCATTAGCCACGTGTTTCCCGGCCCTCTGAGAACCGGGAAACATCAGGCTATCGAATGGCCATTCAGCGGGCAACGCACAGCCGAGGCCGCACTAATACACCTTTGAAGTAAATTAGGATTGGGGCTTGTTAGTGCAGGATGAGATTGGGCTGCCATTTTTTAACAGTATCCTGATCCCTTGACCCCCTGACGTGACCTTTGAATCCCCCCCAAGCCCCAACTCATTGATAAGGGGATACTCCTGGCCCCCCTGCACTGGGCACCCTGGGCCCAATCTTAGTCGCAGGAAAAATGCCAACTTGGCACTCCCAGCCTGGCACCCTGGCAGTGACCCTGCCAGCTGAAAGTGCTACATGGGCAGTGCCAGGCTGGCCAGCAATTGGCAGTGCTAGGGTGCCTAGGTGGCACCAGAAGTGCCAGAGTGCCACGCTGCCCAGAGAGCAAGCACTTGGGGCCTCCAAACGAGTGCTGTTCTATCTCTGCTCCGCATTTGTGGAGACTGGCACTGAATAGCGTTCGCCCGAGTTTTGTGAGGCAAGATGATTAGATCCCAACACCAGGGTAAATCGTGGGAGTGCATTTTAGAGTGTGACTAGCTGTCTCAGGAAATTGCAGATTTGCTAAAAATTGATTCCCGCTCACAATGGGCGGGATTCACATCATGACGTCTCACAAGATCACATTAGATCTTGCAAGTGGTGGTGATCCTGGAAGAGGGACCTCTCAGTATCTACCGGCCACGCTGTGCTGCTTTTCTGCCGCAACACAGCCAGTTGACCAAGCCTAATGTTATGGAGCAGGTCCCATTCAACAGTTGCTGAATCTGTGGGAAATCTGTATCACATCCGTGTAGGAAGTGTGGTTGAATTAAATGCCTCTCAGGTACTTCACTGACTAGCGTTGGGCCTATCCTTTGATTTAGGACCAATGTTCGCAGAAATTCTGCCTTCCAAGAGCTGCCAGCCAGTCAGCTGATAATACAGTGAGATCTTCACCAATGATCACCATGGGATCCCTGGACTCAGGTGAGTGAGGGCAGGATTGGGAACGTGGAGAGGAGGTCACAGGAAATGGTGAGCTCGGGGAGCACGGGGCAGAGACAGGCAAATTTCAGTGCCAGTGACCCCTTTTCCTGATGCAGAATCCTTCAATCGGGCACGGAGTACCTGACAATAAGCGATGCCCCAGCTATTTCACTGGTGAACCAGACAGAGTTCGCTGAGCAGCTTTCAGTAGGCATTGGAAAGCTATGCAATTCCCATTTAAACCTCAAGTTAATGCTAAATTGTGCTGAGCTCTGAGGTAATGGCCGTCAATTGACTGATTGATGAGCCTAAATGACAACCCACTGCGAGCAGGCGGGTGCACCACATGGTCCCCTTCTGCTTCTCACTTAACCATGGGAGACTTTCCCATCACCTGAGAAATGAAAGTGCAACCTCTCCTGTGATTAAATGGGCTCGGCCGCCATGTTGGCCACCATGACTGGCTTGACCCAGTCAGTTTCAGTGAATCCATTCAGATCTCACTCATTCTCTGCACAGCCCTGCATCACTCTTCCCCTTGCTGCTCTTTATATTAGGAATTACTTTCCAATCTCATGCCCCCATTTCATTCTGCGGGAATTGTAATGAACTCAAAATCCAATCCCTCAGAGGCGGCCCATTTATTCTGGGACTTGGGTGGATGGTTCTAGATCATCTCACTCTGTCACATTGGTCGACAATCCACATATTCCTCAGTGATTCTGCACTTTCTGATTTTTAATCAATGATTGTTACTGTCCATTAATGATTTGTTACTGGATCTTAGACAGCACGTTAAAAGCTGATTGAGACACTTTGGGCGCGATTCTCCCAAACCGGGAGAAATCGTAAGGCTGGTGTCAAACCCGGGCGGGTTTGACGCCAGCCCCCCCCTTCCCGACCGGGAACCGATTCTGGTCCCCGGTCGGGGCTAGCAGCCCGACGCCGTAAGCTCCAGCATCACGGGCTTAACGAATTTCGTTAAGCCCGCTTGCCCGAGTTAGCGCCGGCTGACGCGTCATATGACGTCAGCCGCGCATGCGCGGATTCGAAGACTCCAACCCGCGCATGCACGGATGACGTCATCGCGTATTTGCGCGAACCCCGCGCATGCGCGGGCCGGGATGCCCCTCAGCCGCCCCGCGAATGGATACTGCGGGGCGGCGGAAGGACAAATAGTGCGTGGGCATCGGGCCCGCTGCCCGCGATCGGTGCCCACTGATCGCGGGCCCATGACACCCTTGGCACGGCCGTGGTACTGCCGTGCCAATCGGTGCCATGGTTATAAAATGCGAGTGTTTACGGCCGTTTTTACGAACGGCCAGACCAGGTGTGTTTGCCGTTCGTAAAAACAGCCATAAAGGGCTGGGAACTCGGCCCATCTATCAGCTGTGAATCGCTGCCGGCCGTTAAAAAACGGCGGCAGCGATTCGTGTCGGGAGTTGGGCGTGGGGGGGGGGGAGAATAGCGGGAGGGCGTCGGAACAGCGTGGCCGTAAAATTTTACGAGCCACGCTATTCTCCGCACCGTCGGGAGTGCGGAGAATCTCGCCCAGAATGTTTCATACAATGGCCAAAGAGTGACAATGGTTATTTCTATGAACTTATCCAGTTTATCTTTATGTTTGGTCATGTGAAAATGTTATCTCCTCTACCCCTATATGTCATTGCGATAGTTGGGCAAAAGTTACCTTAAATTATTTCCATCTTGAGAATATCACAAAATACAGATGAAGATGAAGGAGGTCAATGAGAGAATATCGTACGCAATAATGAGATTAGGGAACATGGAAATGGTTGGGGCCAAAAGAAAGGCTCGTGAAAGATCACGCAGCAGGTTAATATAGAAATGTTGGAGAAATTAAGCTCCAAGCCATCTTCAACATTATCAGAAAATGCTGGAATGTCTCAGAAGGTCTGACAGAATCTGTGGAGAGAGAGAACAGATCGAAATGTTAGCTTTGCTCTCTCTCCACAGCTGCTGTCAAAACTGCTGGGGTTTTCCGGGATTTTCTGTTTTTGTTTCAGATTCCAGCATATGCATTAATTCGCATAAGTTAATTATTTGCACCGATCACCGAGCACATGGAAGATAGATCAGTTACCAGACTCACACAATCAAACACAGATCATTTAAAACATTGAACACGAAAAGTTCTGGCAGAGAAGGAAAGAAAAGGAAGCAAATCTTTCTGGATCGATCTTCCACATGCAAAATCCTGCTCCATAGGTCCAAAGGTCCGCAAGTTGATAATTAGCCCATTCAGTCACTTGAAAACCTATAAAGAAACGTGCAACTCTGAGTGGAGATCATCCTTGAACTGAGGAATAGCAGATGAAAACAGAAAACCTACAGTCCCTGAAACATTTTATTGCAAGCAATTGAAATGTTTCCCCATTTTCAGTTCGAGAATTTGCAGCTACAACTGTTATTTCAGGACATCGAAAAGCATATTTCACCATATTGTGGGTTTTTTAAAATCTTGATTTCAAGAACCTTAATACATTTAGCAGTTACTGCAAAAAATAACAATAGAGACTGTAACAGTTTTGATTTCCAGTTGTTCTGCTTGCTAATTATTCTATTAATCGCTCCTCAACTAATTTGACAGCATTAGCATTTGTGATTAACTTACAGTGCAAAATCAAGCAAGCAATAACTATGCCCAAGGTTGTTTTCCTGTTTAGATTTCAATTTTCCTGCAGGCAGTAATTTAGTCTAAGCACTACAAAGCAATGGAAAATCTAACAATTGCTATTGAATAACAGATCACTTCTGTTAAGCAGATTTAATTCTGGCTCATATAATTTGCAGTTACTCTTTTATATAATCTGAAAGTTCATTGATTACATGACCACATAATTACCAACTGCAATGTTTGTTTTAACTGTGGAGAGCTAACTATAGCCCTGAACTGACTGTTGCCGATATCAGTCAATGATGCTTGAAGTGATCATTCCCTTGTCTGATATTTTAGCATAGGAATAAAGTCACTTCAAAGAAATGGACTATTGATGCATCAAAACAGTGAACAATGGTATGTCCCATCAATTAATTAAATGTTCTTCTACTTATATAGCAAAGAGGAATTTCTACACTTATATTATTGTCTTGGATGGTTGAGTCAGATAGGATTACTACCTTGTTTAGCAGAAATTGTCTAAAGTTGGCCAAACTAATGCAAAATATTAAGGAATTTTGTAACCACCTGGGGTGACCACTGCCCAAACACAAAATGAAAGATTGCAAGGAATGCAGGGAAAATTGGACAGGTTGTAAAAAGCAAGCAGCTTGTAGAGTGCTTGTATATTTGGACTGCTATAGAAACCAGTTTGGCTGTTGCTGAAATCAGACAGCGCTACGAAAAGAAACAGTTAGCATATTAATGAGGCGATACCGGACGATCACCAGGCACAAAAGTCACAAGTTAACACTAATCGATACATTGGATGGAAGGCCAGACTTTTCGGCGCCAAAAAAGCCCAAAACAATGAGCCCCAAGAACCACCCCAGTGATCAAGCAACTGCCCCGCTATTGGGGAATTCAAATCAATCGATTGGGAGGAGACACAATCGATTACAAGAGTATAGAGGGTCCGCCCAGGTGGGCACAAGACCCTAAGAGGAGTATAAAGCGGAGATCCCGACCCCAGCTCGCTCTCTCTGTCAGCCTCTCCTTGACCAGCTAGCTCTCCCAGCAGAACACCGTTGCAGCAGAAGAACCTTGTGCAGGAGAGGTCTGAGCAGAAACCGCCAGCAAGTAAGTCACAATGCACGCTACGGGAATAGACACTCCTGACCCCTTTAGACCATAACCACTGGAAGCCTGCGGACCCTGGACAAAGCTGGAAGCCGTTGTTCCCTGATCCGGCAGTCCCCTTATCCAGATAAGTATTTGGCCTAGTAGTGGTAGGATTAGTCTAGTCTTAGAGTTTATATGCATGATTAATAGATTACTGTAATATAATAAACGTGTCTTGTTTGAACTTACTAATTGGTGTATGTTTTTATTGCTTTGAACTTGGCCTTGAAACTTGTGGTGGTATCTTAATGATACCTAGCGACTCCAAAGCTAAGTAATGAAACAGAGCCAAATTGAGTGTTAAGCACACTCACCCAGAACGAGCAACAATTTCAAGCAGAAATTACAGACCATTACGAGAACCTGCCTCCCATCCATTGACTGTCTGCACCTCCCCCTGTCTCAGGAAGGCGGGCAGCATAATCAAAGACCCCTCCCACCTAGATTGTTCTCTCTTTCAACCTCTCCCATTGGGCAGGAGCTACAAAAGTCTGAACACGCACTAACAGATTCAAAAACAGCTTCTTCCCTACTTTTATCAGACTTCTGAATGACCCTCTGATGGACTGATCTGATCTCTTCACACATATTCTCTACTGATTGGACTGCACTCCTTATGCTTCACCGATGTCTGTATTTACATTATGTATTTATCGTATGCCCAATGTTTTTTCACATGTGGAATATTCTGCATGGACTGCACACAGAGCAATACCTTTCACCATACCTTGGCAGACGTGACAATAAAAACGAAATCCAAACCCAAATAATGTCCAGGGTTATATTCTCTATGAGTTTATCCCCATCTGGAGTACCAAGATGGCACCAGAGCGAGGCGACTCTCTGCGAGCTCTCCCCAACAGATCCACTTTTTACACAACTTTTACTCGTTCTAATCTATTCAAATTTAATTCTAATACAACATTATTACAAACCTCTCTCTTTTATCTTTTCTTACAGGCTGGAACATCCTCCTTTTTACCTCACCCGACCTGACCTCCACGACCTGGAAGTGGATCGGGCCGAAACCGGAAGTGAAGCCCCAACCTCCATTTGGAGACGACCTGGACCTCGGAGCTCCCAACCCGGCCTAACAACCGACGCCTGCCTCCGGATCGCCCGCTTTGAAAGGTGACAACTATTTCCACCTGTTTTTTTGGATGATGTGTGTAGTAATCCACGGGAGGCAGGAGTTCCGCCACCACACCAATATTTATTTACAATAACGATATTGCAGGAGCAGCTACAAACAGTGCTGCTAGCAGTCCAGTCAACTTAAGACTGGCTCACAAAGCCTACACAGGTGCTTTTATGGGCCCCTCAATGAGCTACCATTGAGGGAGCTCATACTCCAATTGGCCAACCAATAAAGCCAATTGTAGTTCATTACACCCCTCCCCCCCAAGGTCCGAGGAATTCCTGCCAGCTGGTATTCCTCTGAGCTTCTTCCTGCTCCTCATGTCTGGGTCTATCACCTCTGTGTCGTTCGCCGGGTCATTCTCCGAAGTGGGCGGGGTGTACCTTATAGGTGCCCGTCTTTTCCTTGACGACCTCCTTGGAAGTTGTTCTTCCTCCTCCTTGGGGAGAGGTGTCACGGCGGCCTCGTCGAACGTGTCCATCTCCGACTCTGATGACGGGATGACAGGGTCTGGAGAAATTGCTCGGGGCTGGGGTGTGGGTATCCTTTCCGTCTGGGCTATCCCAGCTTGAGGCGGTCCTGCTTTGCCTGCCTCCAGGTGTGGTTCCGCTGCCCTTATTTGATCCAGGTGTTTCTTTTGCACCTTACCTCCTATCGAAACCTCATAGGATATGGGCCCTGTTTGGGACTCGACCATGCCTTTGACCCACGTTGGTCCATTCTCATAATTCTTGACCCAAACCGGTGCCCTCACCTGGAAATGTCTCTGCTGCCGACTATTATCATACTCCCTGCGTTGGGCCTCCTGTTGTTTCTCCACTTTCCCCGTTAAATTTGGGAAAAGGAGACTCAGCCTCGTTCGCAGCCGCCTTCCCATTAAGAGTTCAGCTGGTGGTATGCCCGTTGTGGAATGCGGTGTGGTCATGTAATCAAACAGCCAGCGGGAGAGCTTTGTGTCCATTGACGCTGCCTGCTGCTTCTTGAGTCCCGCTTTAAGTGTCTGGACCGCTCTCTCTGCCAGGCCGTTGGTCACTGGATGTTAAGGGGCCATTTTGATGTGACGGACTCCGTTTTCCTTCAGAAATGTTCCAAATTCCCCACTTTGAATGCCGTTCCGTTGTCCGACACCAATACCTCCGGAAGTCCATGTGTTGCAAACGAGGCCCTGAGCTTTTCAATGGTCGATGCTGTGTTTGCCGCGTTTACCCAGTGGACGTCCAGCCATTTGCAGTGGACGTCACTATCACCAAAAACATTGAGCCCATGAAAGGGCCGGTGTGGTCAATGTGCAGTCGGGTCCACGGTCTGACTGGCCATTCACACGGGTGCAATGGCGCTGCTGGTGGCATTCTTTGCCCCTGTTGGCACTCCTGGCACCAACGTACCAAGGCTGCTATGTCTCTGTCCAAACCTGGCCACCAAACGTAGCTTCAAGCTAGCATCTTCATTTTAGACACCCCTGGGTGTCTGTAATGTAACTCGGCTAAGATTGCCTGACGGCCCTGAGCTGGGACTATTACCCGGGCTCCCCATAATAGGATAGCGTCTTCTACGGTTATTTGGTCCCTTCTGCTCCAGTATGGGTGCATCTGGGGCTCCACTGGTCTTTCCAATTCCCCTGTTAGCAGTAAATGCTTCACTTGGCTAAAACTGGGTCTTTTTGCGTCCACAACCGAATATGTTGTGCGTCTACTGGTAGGGTGTCCAAAAAATTTAGAGTCATTACTGTCTCCTCTACTTTTGGTATTTGCGGCGGAGTGTCCGGGAGGGGAAGTCTGCTCAAAGCATCTGCATGTGCTACTCGCGTTCCCGGTCTGTGCTCCAGAACATATCTATACGCCGCCAGTAGCAACGGCCAGCGTTGGATTCTAGCTGATGCAATTGGGGGTATTGACTTGTCTTCTTTTAATAACCCTAATAACGGCTTATGGTCCGTCACTATGGTGAATTTCCGCCCGTACAGATACTGGTGAAATTTTTTTACTGCGAATATCACCGCCCGTCCTTCCTTCTCGATTTGGGCGTACTTCCTCTCAGCCATTGCCAAGGTCCTCGAAGCATAGGCTATTGGCCGTTCTTCCCCATTCCTTCCTCTATGGGCTAAGACAGCTCCTACCCCGTAGGGGGATGCATCACAAGTGACCACCAACTCCTGGCTTGGATCATAATGCTCTAGGACATTTTCGGATGACAGCTGTTCCTTAATGTCCCTAAATGCTCGGTTTTGGCGGGTGGACCATTTCCATTCTTGCCCCTTTTTTAGTAGCTGGTGGAGTGGTTCTAGGATGGACGCCCTATTTTCAATAAATTTTCCATAATAGGTTACCAACCTTAGAAATGATCGTAACTCCTGGACCGTGGTGGGAGCTGGGGCTTCTTTTATTGCCCTTACTCTGTCTTCTAATGGGTGTAAGCCTGACTCGTCTACTTTATATCCTAGGTACGTCACTTGCGGGGCCAGAAAAATAAATGTTTCCATTTTTAGCCGTACTCATGCCTTTGCGAAATGCCTGAGCACTTCCTCCAGGTTCCTTAAGTGTTCCCTGTTTGTCCTACCCGTGATTAAGACATTGTCCAAATAAATCGCCACCTGCGATAGTCCCTGCAGAATATTTTCCATCGTACGCTGGAATATAGCACAGGCTGATGACACTCCGAAAGGTAGCCTAGTATAACGAAAAAGGCCCTTCAGGGTGTTGATCGTAGCGAACCTCTGGGTGTCCTTGTCCAGTTTTAACTGCAGATAGGCATGGCTCATGTCCAGTTTCGTGAACAAAAGCCCACCTGCCAATTTGGCACATAGGTCGTCTATTTTCTGGATTAGGTATTTGTCCAGCAGTGCGTATTTGTTTACCGTCTGTTTGAAATCTCCACAGAGACGTATCGAGCCATCTGGCTTCAAAATTGGTACAACCGGCGCTGCCCATTCAGAGAACTGTACTGGTCTGATAATGCCGTCGCGCCGTAACCTTTCTATTTCGTCATCTACTTTCTTCCTTAATCCAAAAGGTACCGGCCTGGCCTTACAAAATTTCGGAAGGGCTTCTGGGTCCACGTGCAAAGTTGCTTTGGCGCCTCTGATTTCCCCCAAACCTTCCTGGAAGACTTCCGGGTATTTTTGGAGTACTCCACTCAACTGCCCGATTCCACTCTGGAAAATTTTCATCCAATCTAATTTTAGGTCTTTCAGCCAGTTTCGTCCAATTAAGCTCGGTCCAGAGCCCTCTACTATCGTCAACGGTAATCTGAGCAATTGTTTCTCATATTCCACGGGTACATGAGTCGTGCCTAGAACTTCCAGGGGTTCCCCCGTGTAGGTTTTAAGTTTCGTCGATGTTTTTGTTAGGGTTAGTGGCTGGAGTCCATCTTTGATTTTTCTAAATGCTGCCACTCCCATTACTGATACGGCCGCACCCGTGTCTATTTCCATTATTGTTGGCCGCCCGTTCACCCATGGGGTAATCTTAATGGGTTCTGCTTTCTTCGTTGCAATATTATATAATTGTTCTCCTTCGGAGGAGGATGGGGCGTCTAGGTTGTGTACTTCCCTGCATCCCCACCTGCTATTCTCTTTTGCCACCTCCTTCTAGGGTTTCTGTCACTGTTACCACACTCTGTCTGGTGCCAGAAACGGTCCTTCTCTGTTGGGGGAGCCTCAGCCGGTACTTCCCTCTGTCTCCAGTTAGTCCTGGCAGACTTGGAGTCAGTTCTGGGGCTTTCCTTTGTCCCTGTATTCCCCAGGCTTTTCCTGAGAGCTGCTATCTGGTAGCAGGACCCATTGTGGTAGTCCCTCTCACAGGTATCTACCTCCATTGGCGTGCCCTGTAGTTCCTGCGCCCCACTTACTGCCTTTTCTAGGGACAGTGCGAGCTGTAACGCCTGCCTGCAGTCTAGCCCCGTTTCCGCCAACAGGCGTTTCTGTATTGTGAGGTTGTTTATACCACACGCTAACCGGTCCCGAAGCATTTCATGTAGCGTCTGACCGAACTCACATTTTTACGCCAGCCTTCTCAGGCGGGTCAAGAAATTTGTGACTGACTCCCTGTCTTCCCGCTTCGCTGTGTAGAATCTGTACCTACGCAAAATGAGGGGTGGTTTTGGGTCGTAGTGCTCTTTCACCAATTCCGTTACTTCTTGGAAAGTTTTTGTGTCCGGCGCATCGGGATAAGTCAGACTATGCATAATGGTGAAAGCTGAGGGTCCGCACGCCGACAGCAGGATAAGCCGTCTCCTTTCATCCGTCAGTATATCATTTGCCCGGAAGAAGTAACACATTCTCTCCACATACTGGAACCAGTCCTCAATAGCCGGGTCGAATGCCTCTAACCTTGCAAAAACGGCATTTTTAAAATGGCAAGGCTTACCCTCCGAGTGCGGCAGCTGGCCTCCGCAAAATTCGTAGTTTACCTCGTCGCCACTGTCGTAATCCACGGGAGGCAGGATTTCCGTCACCACACCAATATTTATTTACAATAACGATATTACAGGAGCAGCTACAAACAGTGCTGCTAGCAGTCCAGTCAACTTAAGTCTGGCTCACAAAGCCTACACAGGTGCTTATATGGGCCCCCTCAATGAGCTGTCATTGAGGGAGCTCATGCTCCAATTGGCCAATTGTAGTTCATTACAATGTGCCTGCCACACCTGAAGGTATGTTGAGCAGTAGGAGGTGGGGATGAAGTTTGCATAATTGGAAGTTGTGTGAGGGTGAGGTGGAATGTGAATGTTAGACCTGAGACCTGAGTGCAAGGAACGCTGCTGGGTGAATGATGAGCCTGTGGAACATTGAGGAGTCTGAGAGGTTGGCAGAATGATGGATAGGTGCCATTTGAAGATGCATTCACAGACCTTGACTCCTCTTGAGATCGTTGAATTTGTTGCGACAATGCTTCTAGTTCCTCAGGGTCAGAATATGGACATTCATCTGGGGAATGCAGCCAGAGTCAAGTTGTTAGACATCATGGGTGAGTGTGCAGTCAATTCCAACCCACAAAATCCGGAGACCCAACATAAATGAATTAACCAATACTTTGTGTATTTCCCTGAGATCTTTGACCCTTGACTGCTCCAATATTAGTTGCAAGCATCAGAATTGTAAGTAAAACGTTAAAAAACTGCTTGTTATGATAAGATAAAAGACAAATCTGTGTTGGAAAAATAGAACAATAATCTTTTAATCTAATTATTCCCATAACCCCATCCCACCCTTCACCCAGACACACACAAGACAGACACACACACAGGAAAGGTTCAAAATAACAGGCATTAAACTGGGGATGAGCGATGGATCTTTGCTGCTGAAGTTCTAGACTTTGTAGTTGGTGATGTTCCAAGAATGCAAAGTATTGAAATCATGAGTTGGTTTGGATCTTCTAGTGTTTGAATTCCATTAGAACTTGTAGGCTGTAGAATTCTCTCCGGAGAGTCAATTTCAGTTGTACAGGCCTG
This sequence comes from Scyliorhinus canicula, assembly GCF_902713615.1. Classification (NCBI taxonomy): domain Eukaryota; kingdom Metazoa; phylum Chordata; class Chondrichthyes; order Carcharhiniformes; family Scyliorhinidae; genus Scyliorhinus; species Scyliorhinus canicula. The sequence continues at coordinate 130,032,582 of NC_052155.1, read as the reverse complement.
CACCAGACTGGCTCTCAGACTTACTGAGGTAATATTAGAATTCTCTACCTGAGAATTTAAATAAATTGTTCGTCCACTCCACATATCAAACACTTGTCTGCCATTTCTGCAGATCAAGATTACCTACAGTGAAGAGAAAGTAGAAGGCCCTTTTCCAGGCCTCTGGAATTATCAGGGGAGAGCTATCATCACTGTGCCTTCCCCAGCCTTCCAACCAGGTTAGGCTTCCACAGACCTGCCTGGAGACTATTTGCAGCCATTTGATCAGAACTTGCTTTCGTAGGCTTCAGCCTTTTAAATCACCATGTAGAGAGTTGAGATATCTGCTTTACCTTCCAATGAACATCAACAGGCTAGCTGGAAGACTTTTAAATCACCAGAGAGAGAATAGAGAGAGACTCAACCTGCTGTGCTGCCTTTGAGGTCTAAGCAGAAAACTGAAAGCCAAAAAGGACCTGCCTGGGTTTTCCAGAATCTCTTGAAAGGCTCCACCAACCCCAATAGAAAATAGAAAATGTTCCGGAATTTATGAAGAGGGAATTGGCTGCTAGCTCAGTTCATTAACATGACTAATGATCTGTGCCACAGAGCACGTTGCATCCAGATGTAGGTCAGTACAAAAGTCTGTAGTTTTAAAAACAGCAGCCAGAAAAACAGCCAGCAGAAAGCAATCAGCAAGACAGGGATTAAAAAAGGCACAAGGATTAGACAAGGAGTTACAAGAGGATCCTTAAACAATCCATAGCACCACAGTTGATCCAACTGTACGGGGGGACAAAGAAGACTTGAAGAGCAATAATGACAGTTGATTCAATCGGTAGTGGAATAAGCAGGTATTTCTGTGACTGTAGACATGAGCCTGGCATCTGGAGGTAACAACATCCTGGTTTCAAGGACATCACTGAATGGTTACAGAGCACACTAAGGTGTTGCTACACAGCCTGGCCCCCAGCATCAGCAGCAGTAGCCAGTATAGCTAGGGCCCAGGCTACCTTCGAAATCCTGCTCTTCCACACAGCCCCCCCCCCCCCCCCCCACAGCCCCGATACCTGCAGCTCCCAGCACCGCTTGGACAAAACCAACCAGAACTCCGGCCATGTTACCGAAACCACTGCTGCCATCACAACGTAATGGAGCAGCAGAGGACGTGGCCAATTTTCAGAGCTTACCATCCAATGGTGCTCAGGAGGCACAAGAGGATGATGTCCCAGAAGAGCTGAGGAGAGAGTCTCTTTGCCAGAGCTAAGAAGCAAAAATTATCATAGAATTTACAGTGCAGAAGGAGGCCATTCGGCCCATCGAGTCTGCACCAGCTCTTGGAAAGAGCACCCTACCCAAGGTCAACACTTCCCCCTATCCCAATAATCCAGTAACCCCACCCAACACTAAGGGCAATTTTGGACACTAAGGGCAATTTATCATGGCCAATCCACCTAACCTGCACATCTTTGGACTGTGGGAGGAAACCGGAGCACCCGGAGGAAACCCACGCACACACGGGGAGGGTGTGCAGACTCCGCACAGTCAGTGATCCAAGCCGGAATCGAACCTGAGACTCTGGAGTTGTGAAGCCACTGTGCTATCCACAATGCTACCGTGCAGCCCTAAAATTATGCAATTACATTGCCCAACTAGCGGGAAAGATATAAAGGAACACATTTATAAGGGACGAGAGCTGAAAGAAATACAGTTATAATGTGGGACTATTATTATCCAAACAGACTGGGGCAATAATAGTGCAAGTTACAGAGAAGGGCAAGGGTTACCGAGTAATCACGGCAGCCAGCCGCACAAGCCTCTACCTGGACCAATGCTACAATTGGCAGATCATAAACTGTGACTAACACACCTGAAAATGGGCTTTAACTCATTTTTAGCCCTGCATGTTCTCTAAAAATGCAATTTTCAGCTCTGTTAATAAAAACTGTACTAGGTTATCATCTGAAGATATATCAAAGGATATTTTTCATGTGCATTTTGAAAAGGAAGTCACATTCCAAAACATTGCCTGAGCATACTGGTTTATCGAAGAATTTTAGTTTGTTGATATGCAAATCAGTTTGAGTCAAAACCTGAGCAAAAAGAGACACATTTTTAATACTTGCCCAATTTTTACCAAAATCACCGCAAACTGAAGCCCTGAGCCAACATCAAGAGATCAAAGCTCTCAGAACTATTTTAAGTGAAACCAAACCAAATTTGAACAAATCCTTTATCTTATGGCACTTTGATTCAATTCTCAGCCCTGTCACCAATTTTTCACTGATCCAAATCAACAGTTAAATGGTTTGGATAATGCAATGGCTTTTTAAAGACAAACAATGCGTATTCCGCAAAGTCGAAATACAGCAGATACAGGAAATCTGAAATGTAAACATAAAATGCTGTGAATGCTCAACAGGTCAGGCAGCGGTTGTTGAGAGGGAAACACTAGTCGGCACAGTGGCAAGTGGTTAGCACTGTTACTTCACAGCGTCGGGGTCCCAAGTTCGATTCCAGGCTTGGGCCACTGTCTGTGCGTAATCTGCACGTTCTCCCCGGGTCTGCGTGGGTTTCCTCCGGGTGCTCCAGTTTCCTCCCACATGTCCCAAAAAGACGTGCTTGTTAGGTGAATTGGACATTCTGAATTCTTCTTCTACGTCTCCGAAAAGGCGCTGGATTGTGGCGATTGGAGGATTTTCACAATAATTTTGTTGCAGTGTTAATGTAAACCTACCTGTGACAATAGTAAAGATTACATTGCAAGTATGTGACCTATTATCACACTGGATGTTGACAAAGATATAACAGGATTAAAGCAAACATGGAGATGGGAGAATGGAGTTACTTAAATGAATGTGGGAGAATGGAGTTACTTAAATGACAAAAGTGATGAGACTGCATTGTAAAAGAAAGTGGTTGAGAAAGAAGAAAAGAGTAAATGTTGAGTTTGGAGGATCAATAACAACAGCAAATTCAATAGTTTGGATTGTATGCCCCTCCAGTGGCAAGTTTGAAAGCAAGGGTGGTGGTTATAAAATCCAGCGCGTAGCCTTTCCCGTCCACCCCCAACCTCTATGAAACTTTACAAGGGTTGATGGAAGCAACAGGTAGCTCTACACCTCTTGGGCCTATTAGGTTCCTTAAGTGGCCAATTATTGGCCACTTGAGCACCTCATCCCACCACTACTGGTAATCTACCCACGAAAGGTCCATGCCAAATGAGCAGCCTGGCAGCTTTAGCTGGATGGGCTGGTATTGAGCAAGATGGGGGCATCTCTTTTGTGGGCCCTTGTGCTCAGTGAAAACAACTACCCCATCATCCCCAATGTCAATTTGCCCCTTTGCTCTCCATGGTCTCTCAAACCAGGCTCTCTACCCCTCTCACATCCCTCACCATGCACTGCCAGCCAGAAACCACCCCCCCCCCCACCCCCAGATTTACCTTTGTGTCGAGCTCCAGCGACAATCTCCATTGGGGACTACCTGTCATCCCAGAAATGGTCACAGCTCCCGCCTGATGCTGCAGGTGCTGGGACTACAGAACTGCCAGACATCTGATTTGTGGGGGAAGGGGTGAGAGCAGAGTGCAGGACAAGGACGTGATTGAGGGTCACGTCAATCGCAGTGGAGGGAAATCCTCAATTGAAGGTAAAGGAAGACGCATGGGAAGCACTGATTTGAAACATGGTATTAACAGGACAAGTTGGAGATGGAGAAATTATATTTATTTTGATTTATTATTTGGATTCGATTTATTATTGTCACATGTATTAGTATACAGTGAAAAGTATAATTTCTTGCATGTTGCACAAACAATGCATACCGTACATCGGGAAGGAAGGAGAGACTGCAGAATATAATGTTACAATTATAGCAAGGGTGTAGAGAAAAGATCAACTTAATACGAGGTAGGTCCATTCAAAAGTCTGATGGCAGTAAGGAAGAAGCTGTTCTTGAGTCGGTTGGTACGTGACCTCAAACTTTGGTATCTTTTTCCTGATAGAAGAAGGTGGAAGAGAGTATATCCGGGGTGCGTGGGGTCCTTAATTATGCTGATTGCCTTTCCGAGGCAGTGGGAATTGTAGACAGAGTCGATGGATGGGAGGCTGGCTTGCGTGATGGATTGGGCTACATTCACAACCTTTTGTAACTTCCTGCAGTCTTGGGCAGAGCAGGATCCATATCAAGCTGTGATACAACCAGAAAGAATGCTTTCTATGGTGCATCTGTAGTAGTTGGTGAGGGTCATAGGTGACATGCCAAATTTCCTTAGTCTTCTGAGAAAGTAGAGTCGTTGGTGGGCTTTCTTAACTATAGTGTCGGCAAGGGGGGACCAGGACAGGTGGTTGGTGATCTGGACACCTAAAAATTTGAAGCTCTCGACCCTTTCTACTTCGTTCCCATTGATGTAGTCAGGGGCATGTTCTCCATTAAGCTTCCTGAAGTCGATGATAATTCCTTCGTTTTGTTGACATTGAGGGAGAGATTATTGTCACTGCACCAGTTCACCAGATTCTCTATCTCATTCCTGTATAGTCTCGTCATTGTTTGAAATACGACCCACTACTGTGGTGTCATCAGCAAATTTGAAAATCGAGTTGGAGGGGAATTGGCCCACACAGGGTATGGATCCTGCTCTGCCCAAGACTGCAGGAAGTTACAAAAGGTTGTGAATGTAGCCCAATCCATCATGCAAGGTGTACAAGGTGTATAGTAGGGGGCTGAGGACACAGCCTTGTGGGGCACCGGTGTTGAGGATATTCGTGGAGGAGGTGTTGTTGCCTATCCTTACTGATTGTGGCCTGTGGGTTAGAAAATTCAGGATCCAGTCGCAGAGAGAGGATCCGAGGCCAAGGCCACGTCGTTTGGAGATGAGTTTCGTAGGAATGATGGTGTTGAAGGCTGAGCTGTAGTCGATAAATAGGAGTCTGACATAGGTGTCTTTGTTATCTAGGTGTTCTAGGGTATAGTGCAGGGCCATGGAGATGGTGTCTGCTGTGGACCTGTTGAAGCGTTAGGCGAACTGTAGTGGATCAAGGCAATCCGGGAGGCTGGAGTTGATTTGTCCAATGACTAACCTTTCGAAGCACTTCATGATGATGGATTTCGGAGCCACTGGATGATAAGGTAAGCTACTTGGCTTTTTTTTGATACAGGGATGATGGTCGTCTTCTTGAAGCAGATAGGGACCTCAGATTGTTGTAAAGAGAGGTTGAAGATGCCTGCAAATACCCCTGCCAGCTGATCCACGTAAGACCTGAGTACTCATCTGGGTACCCCATCCGGGCCAGTGGCTTTCCATGGGTTGACCTTTGAGAAGGCTGCTCTGACATCTGCAGTGGTGATCTCAGATACAAGTTCATCCACGGTTTGTGGGGAATGGGATGGAGTCCTCACAGGAAGCAAACTGGGAGAATGTCTAATCAATGTCACTATGGAAGTTGAAATGAAATGAAATGAAAATGACTTATTGTCACAAGTAGGTTTCAAATGAAGTTACTGTGAAAAGTCCCTAGTCGCCACATTCCGGCACCTGTAAGGGGAGGCTGGTACGGGAATTGAACCGTGCTGCTGGCCTGCCTTGGTTCGCTTTAAAAGCCAGTGATTTAGCCCTGTGCAAAACCAGCCCATGGTGGGTTTATGATAGGTATTAGTTGATGGCCTGTCCCCAGTAATGATAATAGGAAAACCGAGGAAGAAAATTAAAGAAATGGAGATGAATCTGACCTGATGTGTTGTTGAAAACTCACCACTATTCTTAGAAGTCCCCCTATACCAAAAAGCGCCGACATTCTAAATGGTGAACAGGGATTCTCACTCCCTGACTCCGCTGCAGGCTTCGGTGGGTGCTATTCAGGTCAAACTATATTTTCAAGTTATCCCCCGGTATAACCCATAACTTCACCGAAGAATTTTACCTACTTACCCCTTAGTAGCATTAATATCCTGGGTTCTGCGTTGCTAAGTAAGTAAAGTAGGCTAATAACCACTGTTTCAGGTTAAAACCTTTAAGTTATTTTATTATTATATTTTTTTATTTTAAAAGATGCAATCACTGTCTTTACAGGAAAGTAAAAAGATATTGCTTCTGGATCCTCCTGGTTGGCTAAAGGGATCTTCAGGCCCTACTTGACAATCAATCTTCTTTTTAAAATTTGGTCTTCTTTAGATGTATTCGCTGGTGAGCATGGTTGCTATGTCTTATCTTTCCCATGATCGAGCTGACTGTAAGCTGACTCTACTTGCTTCTCTTGTTCCTTCTCTGCTTCTCTCCTCTCTCTGAGTTCTGGTAGTTCCTGCTCTTGTCTCTGGGTTTATATTCTCTTTCGAACAGTTGTTAAGTTTTTATGACTTTATTGTAAAGTAACTTTTATTTCACTTTGATTGTAAAAAGTATCTTTGATCTAAACATTCTAATACAACTAAGTATTCATTTTGACATGACCTCACCTCTCAGGTCTCTGATTACATTGTTTCCTTTGTGATGGTCAAAATGCTTTTATTTCAAAGGAGTGTTACTTTTAATTCCTGTCATTTCTATAGTTTTATTTTCCAACTGTGTCTCCAGCTCATAATTTTGACTTTGATTTTGGCTCTAAATTATGTTTCTCGTAGACTGATAGTCTCCAGTTTTCTTTAATTTACCTGATATCAGCAGAACTTCACACCTAGAATTGTCACCAAATTCAACTGAAACTCATCCTTTCCTTTCCAGCTGCTTACTAAGATAGTTAATTTCAATGAAGGTGTGAAACATTGCTTTTAGCTGTATGCTAAAATCCACTTGGTTACAACTTGAAAGGTTTACATTTATCACCTGAAACCCTTATCCATGCTTTTCAAGATGCTTACTAAGGTGGTTAGTTTCAATGAAGGTGTGAACCATTGTTTTTAGCTTCATACAAGAATCCTGTGTGTTTGCTAAGCGTATTTGGGAGAAAGAATCTGCATTTTATAATCCTGCTCTTTGCAGCTACTGTTAACCCTTTGTGGGATCTTTCCCTGTATCCTCTCATGTTTCTGTCAGACTAGATATTGCCAGACTTCCATGTTTAGAATGACACATCTCTCCATATTATTAATTACAGATGAAGGCAAGGGAATGTGGAAATTTGAAACAAAATTACCATGTTTGGAATACGAGCAGGAAATATCATTGATACAGACATCAATGAACCAGACAGTGAGGGAGGGTCACAAGAAGGGTTATATGTTCTTTTTTTCAAGTATCTGTTTTTTTTGCTGCTCAATTTCATAATAACTGTCTCTATTCTCACCTGCAGACTATGTTTTTTTCCTGTCTAACATTTCCTTGGTAATTATATAAGTAAGTAAGTCAGAACCATCTGAAGTCTCTGATTCTAACTCAGAGTTGAAGACTTTTGAGGAGGGTCCCAGGGAGCCGAAGAATTGCGTATCAGAAGTCAAAACTTCCGAGGCAATTCTCATGAAAATCATTGCATTGGGACTTCAGAGCGTTCCATAATCTTGGAGTCTCCAGCTATCCAGACACTGGAAGTTTTGAGCCAGTGGTATCAAAAGGAAATTGGTAGAGTACCTGAGGGAAACAAATGTGCAGGCTATGAGGAGCCGAGCACTGGGAATGATTGGATTACTCCTCAGAGAGCTGGCATGGGGTTAATGGGCGAAATGGCCTCCTGCTGTACCTTAATGACTTTATAATGACCAAGTAGCGTGGCATCCATCATACTACTCCAAATCTGGATACTGCAGGAATCTCTCACAGAAGTCCAGCTGGTGGGTAAGACTGAAATTCGTGCAAAACCATTGTGCTCACTCTACCTGCATGTTCCTGACAAGAGATTTTTTTTAAAAATGTAATTATTTTATCAGAGTTACAAAGCTAGAGCTCAGAATGTGGATGGGGAAAACCCCTAATCCAGCTCCCTGCCTGCTTCAAAAACCAATTCAAATTGCATCCAATTCATGGTGCCCACAAGAGAGACATACCAGATCCTGGCATTACACCTGACCTCACATTCATCTTAGCCAAAAGGCCGAGAAGCGACCTGACAAGAGATTATGAGGTGAATGTGTCACTCTATATATAGAGTGCACCAGTGTCCTTCCTTATACAGCAGTGCGCTGGAAACTGTGGGATGTTATTTATATCTTCAGCAGCAGCCTGAAAGGAGTGAGATACATAAGAGTTAAGAGTCACAGTCAAGTCGATAGCCGTAATATTGTCCATGCCTTCATTTGAGGCTACAATTCCAGCTGTAGAATTTGGCAGGTTTCAGTCACAACCCATTGTGTAACAAGAAGAGTTTTCATGTGTTGTTCTTATTGATATTGAGAGAAGAAAATCACTGGGTAGATATAATCTCCTGTTGACTGCTCATTCTTCCTTCATCCTCCTCCAACAAGTAGGATGAAGACAGACTCCTAACCCCCTGGTGAGTATGAAAGACCCTGGGCGGGATTCTCTGATCCTGAGGCTAAGTGTTGCCGCCGTCGTAAACGCCGTTGCGTTTTACGATGGCGTCAACAGGCCACCAGGAGCAGTGATCCTGCGCCCTACAGGGGGCCAGCATGGAACTGGAGCAACTCACGCAGCTCCAGCTGTCGATACCGGTGTCAAACGGGCGCCGTGGGTCTGCACATGCGCCCTGCGACCGGCGCAAATTCGTGCATGCACGCTAGCTTCCTTCTCTGTGCCGGCCCGACGCAACATGGTGGCGAGCTACAGGGGCCGGCGCGGAGTAAAAGAGGCCCACACCAGGAGAAGCTGGCCCACCAATCGGTAGGCCCCGTTTGCAGGCCAGGCCACGGTGGAGGCCCCCCCCTTCTCCCCCAACAGGCCATCCCCCTGCAATGTGGATGCTGAGGTCCCGCCAGGTAAGACCACATATGAACGGCGCCGGCGGGACCTGGGCTATCTTGGCGGCCACTCGGCACATCCCGCGCGGTGAATCACCGGGGTGGGGGGCGAGTAGAGCGGACCCCGACCCGCACCGCACCGGCGCCAATGACGCCGATTCTCCGGTCACCGGAGAATCAGCGAACCGTCACCGGGGCGGTGTCGCGTGAATCCCTCCTGGCCCTGCGATTCTCCAACCCGGCCCCGGGGTCAGAGGAACCCGCCCCTATACCCTGCCAATTCGCACCACTGAAATGTTGCAAAATGTCTCTGAAATGAGGAAATCCCAGATACTGGGCTGGATTCTCCCGCCCCACCTGCCACAAGAGCGCCACGGGCGAGCCGCGTACAATGGAGAAGACCATTGACATCGGGCAGGATTCTCCGTTTGCCGGGCGAACGTGGAGAGAAATTTCATGCTGTAACCCGGACATTGGTGGATACAGCACAAGAATCCTGAAAGTGTGATTTTGATGCCTGGGCAGAGTTGGCAGAGCACTCAAGTACACTCCCCAAAGGGTCTCACATATTATAATAATAATAATCTTTATTGTCACAAGTAGGCTTACATTAATATTGCAGTTAAGTTACCTGATATTTATACTGGGAACTAGTGGTTCCCTCTAGTGTTTGAATTACACTGCAATGTAATAATTAACCCTTCACTGGTGTACCTACATACATATCATTACACAGTGCACTGCATCGTTGCACATCACACTCAAATTGACCAATGTTTTGAAGAATGAGACAACCTCGAGGTCATGTGTCCATGCTGAAATGAGGTGCAAGCTGGAGGAGGGCATCCTGACTTCAGGCATCAGAAAGTGCTCCCTCTTCACATGTCCATCCACAATCACAATTGCAACAGAACCTTATAACGTCCGGGGGTACTAGCATTGTCCCCAGTGGGTTAGAGCCTGCGTGTCTCCAATCTTTTATTTTTATAATTTAGTGTACCCACTTAATCTTTTCCAATTAAGGGGCAATTTAGCGTGGCCAATCCACCTACCCTGCACATCTTTGTGTTGTGGGGGCGAAACCCACACAAACACGGGGAAAATGTGCAAACTCCACACGGGCAGTGACCCAGAGCCGGGATCGAACCTGGGACCTCGGCGCCGTGAGGCACAGGGCTAACCCACTGCGCCACCGTGCTGCCTCGCATGTCTGCAATCTGATAAGCCTCCTCAAAGAGATCCATCAGAACCAATGCAGTAGTGCATGATGTATTACATATTGGTGAAACAGAAGAATAACACCTGGCACAAGGCAGCCAGGTAAAATACCGCTGCCGTGACTGCACTTAGAGATGACTCAGTTCGTTGTGGTACATGACGTAAAATAGCACTGACACCCCGCAGTTAAAGTTAGGGATCCTGGCCACCATTTATCGTCACCCTACTATCGAGGTGAAATTCCTGAGCATGACAAGGTCAGACACTTTGCTGCCTGATCTTGAGATGCCTCCTCTTACACAATCGATGTGCCTTTATGGCCAGTCCTGGCCTTTGCAAAGCCCAAAGTGATCAAACAACATGGGACCCTCAAGGGCACATGCCATTGCGAATGAGGGTCACTGTTCTGCTTCAATCTTCTCCCTACAATAGTCACAACTACAAGTTTAGAGACTCTCAAGGTTGGATGTTTCAGCACCTGCACACAAAAATGCCATTGCTTCATCACTTTGAGATGACACGCTACTCCCACTTTTTGCTGAGGTCAGCACATTGACACTGGAAACCAGTTTGGCTCAAGACAGCACCCACAATCTCTGAATGTAGGCAGATAATATTGAAACCCTGCCAAGAAACAGCAGACAGATGGAGTTGAATGGTACATGAGCCTTCTCCATGCGTGAACATATCTCTACTTAAACACCATACCTCCATCTTTCAGGAATGCAAATGAGACAGGGGCACACTCCTACCTCATTCATACAGAACGAAATATATGCATGGCAGGACCTTACAAGGCGTGGGATGAGGTTCGTACCAGAAGAACACTTAACATGAAGGTTCAGACATTACTGGTAGGGAGAATTATATTGGAACAAGACATTTATTGTGGTCAGAAGAGTGTCCTACGATAGAGACAATTGTCGGTGAAGGAACCAAGGTATCACAGGTGATTGAAATAACATGGTTCATCATAAGGAATCACAGACAAGTGTGACGGAAACAAAACAAAAATTATATTTTTCTGTTGGTAATATTCTTGTCATATTCATTAAACTATTGGTGATTTGTGTGAGCATGGGAATTGAAGCAAGAGACAGGATGACTGAAAATCTGAACAAACATTAAGAAGTGGCTGACATGATAATCGACCTAGAGGGATTTGAAACATATATATTATACAAAGCAATAGCAGGAGTAGAGTTGAATGGATTGTTTTTGTTCAAAGGAGAATATATAGAGGTTACAAAAGAAAGGTGTAAGGAAGTAAATTAAAGATAGGGTGAGTTTACTTTTCTTTAAAATACGAAAAGCTAAAGTACAGAAATTAATTTATTGAATTCCTGGAGAGAGCATTTTTAAAGAGGCTGCTGGAGACAATGGAGAGATCAAAGGGAAATAGTGGGTGTGATTCTCTCAACGGGAGACTAAGGGCGCAATTCTCCGCGCTCACGAAAATTCGGAGAATAGCGGGCGGCGTAAATTTTTACGGACACGCTGGTCCGACGCCCTCCCGATATTCTCCCCCCCCCCCCCCACGGCCGCCCCCCGACACGAATCGCTGCTCGCCGTTTTTTTACGGCGAGCAGCTATTCACCCCTGGCCGATGGGCCGATTTCCAAGGCCTTTACGGCCGTTTTTATGAACGTAAAACACACCTGGTCTGACCGTTCGTAAAAACGGCCGTAAAGTCCCGATCTGGGGTATGGCACCGATTGGCACGGCAGTACCACGGCCGTGCCAAGGGTGCCATGGGCCCGCGATCGGTGCCCACCGATCGCGGGCAGCGGGCACTTACCCCGCGCGCTCTTTATCCTTCCGCCGCCCCGCTGAATCCATTCGCGGGGCGGCTGAGGGGCATACCGGCTCGCGCATGCGCGGGTTTCACGCATATGCATGATGACGTCATCCGTGCATACGCGGGTTGGAGTCGTCCAATCCGCGCATGCGCGGCTGACGTCATCTGATGCGTCAGCCGTCGCTAACTCTGGCCAGCGGGCTTAACGAAAATCGTTAAGCCCGCGATGCCGGAGTTCATGGCCGCGCGATGCTAGCCCCGACCGGGGAGCTGAATCGGTTCCCGGTCGGGGGGGGGGGCGGAGGCTGGCGTCAAACGCGCCCGTTTTTGATGCCAGCTTCCCGAGTTTTCGTAACTCGGGATAATTGCGCCCTAAGTGCCGACGCCGGAGTGAAAACCGGAGTGCTTCACTCCGGCGGCGGAGGCCGCTCCTCGCCCCCTATTCTCCCACCCCCAGGGGGCTAGGAGCGGCGCCGTGTCAATTTCGCGCGCCGGGCCTTGGCGCCCATGTCAAAGCGGCGCCGCCTGAATGACGCGGCCGGCGGCGCCTAAATGACATCAGCCGCGCATGCGCAGGTTGGCCGGCGACAACCCGCGCATGCGCGGTTGCTGTCCACCCCGCGGGCGCCCCGCAAGAATGGAGCACTGATCTTTCGGGGCGGCGGAGGGAAAAGAGTGCGTCTTTTAGAGATGCCGGTCCGCCGATCGGTGGGCACAGATCGCGGGCCAGACCCCCACTGAGCACTCCCCTGGTGCTCGATTCTCCCTCCCCCTCCCACAGGCCGCACACGCAGTATTCTTGTGCTGTTCACGCCGGCAGCGACCAGGTGTGGCTGGCGCCGGCGTGAACCGGTCGTATTGGGCAGGCCTGAATCGACCGTTAGAAATGGCGAGCGGCGATTCTCCGAGCGGTCTGTCGTAAAACGCGCAAGCCGTTTTCGGGGGGGGGGAGAATCGCGTGAGGGTGCCAGGGCGGCGTGGCGGGAATCTGCCAGCACTCCCGCGATTCTCCCACCCGGCGTGGAGGGTCGGAGAATCGCGCCCAATGTGTTTCAGGAAATATTGAAACTATGTGAGAGGTAGCTGTTTTAGACTTCCCACAGGCAACAGGAATAGTTGGTTAACTCCCACAAAGCAGTGTGAATAAAGCCAGAGCTGAAGGAATAGTTGCTGTTAACCTCTGTTAAGATCTTCTTATTTCTCATTGGATTGAGGTACTCAGTCCGGTTGAAAATGTGTCCAAAACACTCTATAATTTTAAAGAATTTACTTAATGCACATGCATAAAACTGAATCAAAAACTTTGATCAAAAGAATACATAAACTGGCCAGAACAGAGCATAAAGTATTGAACATAAAAGCATAAACAAATTACTTTAAACAGAAACAGATAGATGATTCAGGAACTCAGGTAGGCAAGAATTCAAGAACGAAACCTCGCCAATGAGGTATTCCTTTTAAAGGAATCCATCTATGGTCTAACCCCTTATTTACTCTCATTGGTTCTAATTCTCAGCTGAGACCCCCCCTGATTTGTTCAGGAAAGTCAGTCAGGCGATTAGTTAATTAGATGAGACCATAGCTTATGGCACAGTGTGGTGAACATTATTGCAATTTTACACATTTTAAAATCCATAAGGAGTTGCTGAACAGACTTTAGTTCTTAATAAACATCTACTTCATCATAAAATCATCACAAATAGGTGGGGACATCATATCTGGATTTCAGAACCTGTCCCCTACTATATAGATAGCAAAAACAAATCTTTTGGCTGCTGTTTCAAGTTTCCATTCTGGGATTTGAGCCGCACGGCGTTTATCATCAGCCGTGTCAGAACACAAGAGGGGATATGAAATGAAGCAAGTCTGTTTACATTTGTGAAATTATATAGCTGTGGAAGAACGAGACCTGGAGGGCCTCAGCCTGTTTTGCATGCCTTGCTGTGGGGCAGGTGCACTGCCTCAGCCTGTGAAGCTGGGGCTGATGGAGTCACCGAAATACATGATTTGGACCAGCTGGACACTCCAGAGTCAGCTGGCTGGATGGGCCTGAGGTGTCCATCTGCTGGTCCTTCACTTTACGGGTTCCTGAGGCCCCAAAGATTACTCCTTGAGGGGATGGGGCACCTGAAATAAGATTGAGGTGTCCTCGCAGAGGAAAACTGCGTAGACATTGGGAGAATGTACAAACTCCATGGAGACAGTCACGCAAGGTCGGAATCAAACCTGGGTGTTGCGAGGCAGCAGTGCTAACCACGGAGTCACCATACCACCCCCTCTTGGTACTTCTAATTTCTTGTTGCACTACAAACTTGCCCTGACTGGAAAATTAGAAAATTTCATTAGCTCAGAATTTCTGTTCTCAAATTCAACCAATGGGTGGGAGAATTCCTTGAAGCACCATGTCAAAAAAAATGCCACGGAACCGTACTGGCTGTTGAGTACTGGAGAGTTTTCCATTTAACAGGCATATCAATAAGTTATCTAGATAACACCAATGAAAGCTAAACAACTCTCAAAATCAGTTGAAAAACACTATAGAAAATCTGGCTGTGCAATGCATGCATTTTAATTACATTTTTAATTAAAATAGCAAAACACTTTACAATTTTGATCAACGAGGGGAAGATTGTTATTTGTTAGAATTTACATTCAGGGCTTTCAAGGTTATATACTGGAGATATTCAATTGTGGATTATACATCTGAAACATTGTCCTGTGCCAAAGCATAAACGTGATAACATCAGGAAAGCTCTTAGGTTGTGGGGATAGCAGTTATTTATTGTGCTTCGATGTTATCCTCTCCATTTTCCATTCCCTGTTCCTGGATTTCTCCTTTCCTTTGCTCAGCTAACCTAGCAGAAAGATGTAGGATTGCGAACAGGTAGGCTGATAGAAAACAGTGACACAAAATGTTCTACTCCCATAAATAAGCAGAGTAATTAAATCGTGGAGATGGAAGATATGGGGAGTGATTCTCCGCACCCGCGGAAAATCTCGAAGTCGGCCGTGAAAACGGCCGAATTTGCCGACGGCCCGACACGACCCCGTTCCCGAGGTATTCACACCCGGGAAATGGGCTAGGAATGGGGCCGCGGCAATTACGTTCCACATGACATCGGAACGCTGCGACGCCACGAACACGGCCACGTGACGCTGCCCGATGTCGTAAAAAGGCGCGGGCGAGCACAGGAACAGGACGGGAAACATGTTGGAGCCACGGAGGGCAGCGCCGAGGTTTGCTGAGGCCGACATAGAAACGCTCTTCGATGAGGTGGAGCAGAGGAGGGGCATCGTCTGCCCGAGAAGAGGGCATCGCCACCCTGCAAGCGTGGTGCGCCAGGCCTGGCGAGAGCTGGCTGCTGCCGTGAGTGCTGTGGGGCAGACTCCTCGGTCTGGGGAGCAGTGCCGTAAAAAGCTGCACGACCTCACCAGGGCTGCCAGGGTAAGTGCCAAGAGGGTGCCCCCGGGTCACAACCTTCACTCCCCCCCTTTACTTAATCACCCACCTCCCCCCCTGGCACGGGGGGTGGAGGGGGATTGGGGCAGGGTGAGTGGAGGGTGGTTCACTAAGTAGTCACAGACCCAGTGCTCTGGCCCCCCTGGAGAGATGCAACGGTCTTGTTACAACTTGACCCCCAACCTGTGCCAGTATCTGAACGGCCTGCTGATACCTGCTGTATTGTAATGATCTACCTATGCCCCCTCCCGCAACAGGACAAGACCACTCACAACACTCGTGAGTGGAACAAGACTGGAGGGGGTTCGCCCATTCTACACCCCCTCACCACGTTCCAGCAGAGGGCACTGGACCTTGTTGGGGGATCTGCCACCCGGGAGGTCGCGCAATGCGAGGTTGGCAGAGCTGCAACAAGTGAGACAACCCTGCATGACAAACACCGCCCCACCCCTCCCCAACCTCTGTCCCTTCACACTCTGCCCACTGGCACACCTCCCCCACCCTCTGTCCCTTCACACCCTGCCCACTGGGACACCTCCCCCATCCTCTGTCCCTTCACACTCTGCCCACTGCGAAACCTCCCCCACCCTCTGTCCCTTCACACTCTGCCCACTGGGACACCTCCCCCATCCTCTGTCCCTTCACACCCTGCCGACTGGGACACCTCCCCCATCCTCTGTCCCTTCACACCCTGCCCACTGGGACACCTCCCCATCCTCTGTCCCTTCACACACCCTGCCCACTGGGACACCTCCCCCATCCTCTGTCCCTTCACACTCTGCCCACTGGGACCATCCAGCGCCCGGCCGAGCGTCTCTAAATAACCCGTTTCATTCTCTTCCCTAGGACGTGATGCCGTACGACCAGGGCCATCTGCCTCCAGGCGGAGACAGGCATCTTGCCCCACCGCACCCAGGGCCGCATGACAGAGGGTGCCCGATCAGCGGGGAGTCCCATCCTCCCCCGCCGAATCTGTGGAGCAGGACGCCCAGAGGGCGGCGAGAGAGGGAGAGAGAGAAATGGCCCACGAATGACCTCTGTGGGCCGATGAAATAGAGGAGGTGTGCACCCAAGACGACCTTGAGCTTGCGGCACTGCTGTCTCCCACACCATCCACCATCCCAGAGACACTCACCCCGGTTGGGCTATTTAGTGATGAGGCTCCTGTGTCACAGTCTGGGTCGCACATCACAGCTGAGCAGGTACAGCAGATGGAGGTCGGAGCAGCCGAGGGCCCGGACTGGCGGAGGGCAGGCCAGGCCCAGCATCCAGCTGGCTCCCAGACGTTTTCCGAGTTCCTGGAGTTTCTCAACCCACCCACACAGCCGATGCATCAAGAAACCCAGGGACACAATGACAGGGTGAGGGCTGTCTTCCAGCATCTGCAGACGCAGTTAGAGGAGTCGAACCGCGTCCAGGAGCAGGGAGTGGTGCCGTTCATGGCAGCAACTCAGGCCGACACCGCACGGGTGGCTTCCGCGGTGGAGGCAATGGGTCAGGTTATGCAAGGCGTTGGGCTTAATGTGCACGAGTCATCCTCGGCCCTGGACAGGGTTGCCCTCTCACAGGCAGCAATGTGCCAGAGCCAACACGACATTGCCGGCACGCTGCGGGCCTTGCCCGAGTTTCAGCAGGTCATGGCTCAGTCGTAGCACGGCATGGCACAGTCACAGCAGTCGATGGCACAGTACCAGCAGTAAGTCGTGGAGAGCATCAACCACATGACACATGTGCTGGATGGCGTCGTGCACTCACAGGTTGAGATCGCACAGTCCCTGGCGGGAATGACTAACTCCCTGGACTCCGTCTCTGCAAACCTTCGGATCTTGGTGGATACCGTTGCAGGCCTCCAGGACTGGCAGCGCCAGGTGTCGGTGGCGCGATGGGGCACCTCCCCGCTCGTACCTCTGTCCCACAGTGAGGCCTGGGGGCCACCGGGCTCCCCGAGGGAGGAGGAGGTTTCGGGGCCCGTCCCATTAACTCCATCACGGGACGTCCCGGAATGCTCGGCCTCCCCCCGTCCCATCCCTGGTGCATTGGGTGGGCAGCGGGCAGAGCAGGGTGGCACAACATCACCCGAGACGCCCACAGAGCAGCCTGGCCCATCAAGGCCGGATCGCCCCAGGAAACGCTTGCCGAAGGAGAAACAAGTCGAAGGGGGCGATTCGCAGCAGTCCCCCTCCACTCCTGCTGTATCATCTGGAAAATCACTGAGACGTAGTGGTAGGGCCCGTAAGGCAACAAGGAGAGACACAGAGTAAGTTGGCATGGGTGAAGGGCACAGTTTAGTTGTAGGGGCTAGGGTATCTGTAAATTATTGTTAACATTAAACGCACTGTTCCACCTTACTTGTAATACCGTCTGATTGTTCCACAGCCACAGGAATCGTGATGGTGACCGAGTGTCGCTGGGGTTGACGAGCGGTGAAACTTCGGTGCCAGGTGTGCAGTCCCTTCCCCTCCCCCCACCTCCTCCCACAGCTACCCCACGCGGGAGTGTCCGTAACGAACTCAGCGGCCACCAAGGTGGATGGTTCAGCTATTGCCATGGGTCAGACTCTCTAACGATTCTGAGCTCACAGCTCATCGCAGAGCGGGCTGTCATCATTCCACATGGCACTGATCATACCCGCTGACACAGCCATCAATGTTGTGCCATACCGTTGTGCCACAGTGGTAAGGGTGATTTCGAAGTGGAGCAGTGTACATGGAGAGGGGGTGTGGGGGGGGGGGTTGTGGTGGTGGCAGTTGTGTGTTGACCCTCTGCGCGACTGGTGATGCAGGTGGTGGTTTGGTGTTCAGTGGGGACGTCGCATACGACGCGTGAACAGTGCTGCCACCAAGGCGTCGCATGCCCGCCGTCCTTGCCAGGTCCATCGTGCCGCCTCCTCACCAGCACCTGGGTCGTGTCTGCGTGCTGCGCCCGCCACTCCGCCAGCCTCCTCCTCCTCCTCCTCTTCCCTCTCCTCCTCCTCCTCCTCTGTGCTGGCACCACTGCCAGTGGCTTCTCCCTCCGCCTCCTGCAGCAGGTCATCTCCCCTCTGCATCGCGATGTTGTGCAGCGCACAGCAGACCACTACTATGCGAGCGACCTTGTCGGGCTGGTACTGCAGGGCCCCTCCGGAGCGGTCCAGGCACTTGAACCTCATCTTCAGGGGCCCAAGGCAGCGCTCCACCACAACCCTGGTTGCTGCATGGGCCTCGTTGTATCGGGTTTCCGCATTGGTCTGAGGCCTCCGTATAGGCGTCATCAGCCAAGACCTCAGCGGATAACCCCTGTCGCCCAGCAACCAGCCCCTCAGCCGGGGGGGGACGTCCCTCAAACATCGCAGGGATGTACGACTGCGCCAGTATGTAGGAGTCATGCACACTCCCTGGGAACCTTGCACAGACGTTCATGATCCTCATGTGGGGGTCGCATACCACCTGGATATTCATGGAGTATGACCCCCTCCTGTTTGTGAAGACCTCCCTGTCCCCTGCAGGCGGACGCATGGGGACGTGAACACAGTCGATTGCCCCCTTCACCATCGGTATCCCGGCCACGCTGGCAAATCCACGAACTCGTGAATCTTGACTTGCTCGGTCCTCGGGAAAGGTGACGTAGCCATCGGCGATGGCATAGAGGCCGTCGGTCACATCCCAGATGCACCTGTGCACCGATGACTGGGAGATCCCGGAGAGGTCCCCGCTCGGAGACTGGAAGGAGCCGGTCGCATAGAGGTTAAGAGCGACCGCCACCTTGATGGCAACTGGGATCGCGTGTCC
The DNA here is from genome assembly GCF_902713615.1 of Scyliorhinus canicula. NCBI lineage: Eukaryota > Metazoa > Chordata > Chondrichthyes > Carcharhiniformes > Scyliorhinidae > Scyliorhinus > Scyliorhinus canicula. The sequence continues at coordinate 130,013,516 of NC_052155.1, read as the reverse complement.
TCCTCCCGTTCCACGTGGGGCGAGGTGCGCCACGCGGTGACAGATATGCATCACCGTCCCCCTACTCAGCCGGAGTCTCCTCCTGCAGGTGATGTCCGTCAAAGTTCGGAAAGAGATCCGGGCACGGTACACCCTCGGCCTTGGTCGTTGCCTCTGGCGCCGTGGCTGCACCCTCACTCTCTCCTCCTCCCCCCCATGCTGTTCGACGACTGGCAACTCCTCGGCCCTTCCCTCTCCTGCTGCAGCTGGCCCTGCATCCATTGCGGGTTGTGGCTGTGGACGCTGCTCCATCTCCAAATGCAGTGCAGCAGCCCCAACCACTGAGCAGAACATAGCCGTTCTGTTCGCAGACATTGTGCTAACCTACAGAAGGGTGGTGGGGGGCAGAGAAACGGGACATGTTAGACGGAGGTTAGTCAACACCTCGCCAGCCGCCTGCCACGGGATACCTGTGTGTCCCGGTGTCCTGGTCGCGCTGCTGACACGCGGGCAGCCTAACCCCTGGTCACTTTCTGCATCCAACGGGCAGTTAACTCCGTCCTCCTCACCGGTGCGTCAGTGGCCTATGGCCGTAAGCCACAGGGGAACCAGCGGCCGTGTCCTTGTGACCGGCACACCATGGCATGCTGGCAGACATTTTGTAACCAGGGTTGGATGGGTCAGTCGCTCACTCTCTCCATACCCCCCCCACTCCCACTTCCCCCCTCAGTCTCCCACACTCCCCTCCTCCGTCTCCCACACCCCCCCCTCCCCGCTCTGGACCCCCCTCCCGTTCTCGGGGATGCCTTCCCCGTTGTGGCCAGATTCCAACAGTGCGCTGAGCTGTGCGCTGAGCGGTACGCTCACCTCCTCGAAGCTCTCCTCAGCCAGCACGGCTTGTTGACGAACTTGAAAAGCAGGTGTGTTGGCCGGCGTTAAAACATTGCGTGATGACGTCGGGACTTCGGCCCATCCGGGCCGGAGAATAGCGGGGGGCCAAAAAGTCGGGCTTCTGGTTGTGTCGGGAGGTCTGTCGAGGCCTTTGCCGGGAATGCTGAGGTGTAGTTTGTGCGGGGTTTGGAGAATAGCGGGAGGGCGTTGGACCGGCGTCGCCGTGCAAATCGGCGTGGCCCGCTATTCTCCGAACCGGCGTGAGAGCGGAGAATCGCGCCCCTAGAGGCATGATTCTACAGAAAAATTACAAAGTGTCATTTTGGGAGTATTGGGCGGAGTGGTCCTTGATGGCTATATTGGCAAGATAGCAGCCTGTATTCAATGGCACTTAGTACCGAAAATGAGCCTCCATGTCAATCTCGCCATTAATGGATGTCTTGCCGCTGGATTGGCCAGACTGGGGCCTCAGCGTCTCACCGTTAATAAGGGGGAGCTGCTTTTAAATGCAGCCTGAGAGGCAGTGGCAGCGGCCGTTAGTGCGGGCATCATGACTAGGAGGACCACTCTCCCATGTCGGAAGAGGACCAATGACCTCCACCGAGCTACAAGGGTAAGTTACCACCTCTCTCCTGGCATTAATTCCGCCTGCCATCGCTCAAATTCCCAACCAACCCCCATAGGGGGATACCTACAGATCACAGGCTGATACATCACCCTCCCCACGAATATCTTAGTGCTTGTTCCTCAGCACCCCTTGGTACCCACCAGCAGAACCCCTTAATGTCGGTACCCACATATGCCCACTGCTATAGTCCCCTCCTGATCCATCAAGCGTGCGGCTCACAATACCCTCTGTTTCCCCCACAGGAGAAGATAGCCCATAATAAACAGGAAACGGCCAAGATTTGGGGAGGGGGGTAGGAATTCCAGAGATCCGAGTTCTCACCTCCTATGAGGAATGGGCCCTAGCGATTGCGGGGTTGTTTGAGGGGAGTGCAGTCACTAACAGCAAGGTTGGTCTACGCCACAGAAGTGAAGATCCACTGCGGTGACATCCACGGCTACCGGGACCGGGTGTCCTCCTCTTGCTTGGGGTCCCATGTCCGCGAGGAGGTGACGGAATCTCCTGAGGCATATGCTGTCAGCCATCTCATTAAAGACCACCAGCGAATATAACTTTTAGGCTGTCCCTGCCCCTCTCCTTTGGATTCCTCTTCAGCCTTACAGGTGGCCAAGTCTTCATGATGTGCTGCTGCCCCCTGGGGTGCCACTTCCTGTCATGTCATGGCAGTTGCCCCCTTCTCCGGCGTCTGCCTGGCTCGACTGCTACCAGCAATACAAGGGCAGCCTCTGCGGGATCCACACCACCAAACACTTTTTAACCTGGAAGGAATTGGAGATGGAGAGAGACTGAGAAACCATTAGGGCTTCCATTTTGCAGTCTGGGGCCCTCAAATTCCCCCCCCCCCCCCCCCCCCCCCCTCACCACCACCAACAACCCTTGCCATGGCTTCTCTCGGAATGCCATCCAACAATCCCGTTGTGCTGGTAAACCTTGCTCTGCACACTCACCCCGGCCACATCAAGAGCCCCAAGGCTCCAGACCTCTGCCGGGAACATGTAGGTAGGTCGTGCTGCAGTGTCCTCCCCTGATCCACACACTTACCCTTTCATCTTTTTGTATAAAGGTTCTAAAGAAGCCCTGCTCTTTAGTGCTTCATTGTTGGTAGCTGCCTCTATGATCCTGATGCTCCTGGAGTTCAGGCACACTGTTTAGGCTTCAAAGTTTCCTTAAGGTGCTATGCATTAATCACCCTCTGAGGTATGGCACATGTCCTTGGAGCAGGCACTTGAGAATATTTTGCATCTTAAACTGTCACCAGTACCTTTATACAAAAAGATGAAAACAAACTACTTAACAGTCCACACATCACACTAACCATTAACCAATGAGGAACAGGCACCATGCCATACACACACGCAGCTTTTTACTGCAGTATATCGATACAAACACAAAAATACAGCCATTCAATTCAGCATTAAACAATCAAAGGTACAATAGAATCACAAGCAATCTGCAAAAGTAATTCTTCTACACCTTCATCAAGTTCCATATTCGGATCAATCTACCGCCCTCGCCCCCTCCCGCAGCTTCAAGCAGCAGACTCGCAACAGTAGAAATTCACTCAGGGCTGCATAACCAACACCAAAAGGTCACACTGACATGAAGCACAGCAAAAGCTCACCATCCGAGGAAAAAGGCTCTCACTGTCCACCCTATCTAATCCTCTAATCCTCCACTTCTCCAGCACTGGCAGGTATCTTACATCCTTTCCTTACCTGAGGCCACAAAAGCAAAGGGATAACAGTAAACAAACACACATCCTGCAAACATTAAATGGTCGACAGTACAATAGAGTCACCAGCAATCTGTAAATGTGTTTCTTCAACACCTTCATCAAATTGCTCATTTGGATCAATCTGCCTCTCTCTCCCACCTGTCACTTGAGGGTGGAGAATATTTTGTTTATTAAACAGTCAACAGTAACAATGAGTTGAAAATCAGCTACGTAACAATCCACATATCACACAAACCATTAAACAATAAGGAAATGTCATTGTTCCATATTGGTGCAAAAGTAATTCTTCAACACCTTCATCAAGTTCCACATTCAGATCAATCTACCACTCTCAAAGCTATATCATCTTATTTTCACACAAAAAAGCACATGGTAACACCCCTCAACAGAAATGGAGGATAGGCCTGAAAATGTAATATGTACAGACATTTTAGTAGAGGGTGATTAATGCATAGCACCTTAAGGAAACTTTGAAGCCTAAACAGTGTGCCTGAACTCCAGGAGCATCAGGATCATAGAGGCAGCTACCAACAATGAAGCACTAAAGAGCAGGGCTTCTTTAGTACCTTTATACAAAAAGATGAAAGGGTAAGTGTGTGGATCAGGGGAAGTTGAAGCACTTGTCAAGAGGAAGAAGAAGGCTTATGTTAGGATGAGACATGAAGGCTCAGTTAGGGCACTTGAGAGTTACAAGTTAGCCAGGAAGGACCTAAAGGGAGAGTTAAGAAGAGCGAGGAGAGGACACGAAAAGTCGTTGGCGGATAGGATCAAGGAAAACCCTAAGGCTTTCTATAGGTATATCAGGAACAAAAGAATGACTAGAGTAAGATTAGGGCCAATCAAGGATAGTAGTGGAAAGTTGTGTGTGGAATCAGAGGAGATAGGGGAAGCGTTAAATGGATATTTTTCGTCAGTGTTTACACTGGAGAAAGACAATGTTGTCGAGGAGAACACTCAGGTTCAGTCGACCAGGCTAGATGGAATTGAGGTTCAAAAGGAGGAGGTGTTAGCAATTTTGGAAAATGTCAAAATAGATAAGTCCCCTGGGCCAGATGGGATTTATCCTAGGATTCTCTGGGAAGCCAGGGAGGAGATTGCAGAGCCTTTGTCCTTGATCTTTATGTCGTCTTTGTCGACAGGAATAGTGCCGGAAGACTAGAGGATAGCAAATGTTGTCCCCTTGTTCAAGAAGGGGAGTAGAGACAACCCTGGTAATTATAGACCTATGAGTCTTACTTCGGTTGTGGGTAAAATGTTGGAAAAGGTTATAAGAGATAGGGTTTATAATCATCTTGAAAAGAACACGTTTATTGGCGATAGTCAACACGGTTTTGTGAAGGGTAGGTCATGCCTCACAAACCTTATTGAGTTTTTTGAGAAGGTGACCAAACAGGTGGATCAGGGTAAAGCTGTTGATGTGGTGTATATGGATTTCAGTAAGGCGTTTGATAAGGTTCCCCACGGTAGGCTATTGCAGAAAATAAGGAAGTATGGAATTGAAGGTGATTTAGCGGTTTGGATCAGTAATTGGCTAGCTGAAAGAAGACAGAGGCTGGTGGTTGATGGCAAATGTTCATCCTGGAGTTCAGTTACTAGTGGTGTACCACAAGGATCTGTTTTGGGGCCACTGCTGTTTGTCATTTTTATAAATGACCTGGAAGAGGGTGTAGAAGGATGGGTTAGTAAATTTGCAGATGACACGAAGGTCGGTGGAGTTGTGGATAGTGCTGAAGGATGTTATAGGATACAGAGGGACATAGATAAGCTGCAGAGCTGGGCTGAGAGGTGGCAGATGGAGTTTAATGCGGAAAAGTGTGAGGTGGTTCACTTTGGAAGGAGTAACAGGAATGCAGAGTACTGGGCTAATGGCAAGATTCTTGGTAGTGTAGATGAACAGAGAGATCTCGGCATCCAGGTACATAAATCCCTGAAAGTTGCCACCCAGGTTAATAGGGCTGTTAAGAAGGCATATGGTGTGCTAGCCTTTATAAGCAGGGGGATTGAGTTTCGGAACCACAAGGTCATGCTGCAGCTGTACATAACTCTGGTGCGGCCGCACCTGGAGTACTGCGTGCAGTTCTGGTCACCACATTATAGGAAGGATGTGGAAGCTTTGGAAAGGGTTCAGAGGAGATTTACTAGGATGTTGCCTGGTATGGAGGGAAGGTCTTACGAGGAAAGGCTCAGGGAATTGAGGTTGTTTTCTTTAGAGAGGAGAAGGCTGAGAGGTGACTTAATAGAGACATATAAGATAGTCAGAGGGTTAGATAGGGTGGACAGTGAGAGTCTTTTTCCTCGGATGGTGATGACCAACACGAGGGGACATAGCTTTAAATTGAGGGGTGATAGATATAGGACAGATATCAGAGGCAGTTTCTTTACTCAGAGAGTAGTCGGGGTGTGGAACGCCCTGCCTGCAACAGTAGTAGACTCGCCAACTTTAAGGTCATTTAAGTGGTCACTGGATAGACATATGGATGAAAATGGAATAGTGTAGGTCAGATAGGCTTCAGATGGTTTCACAGGTCGGCGCAACATCGAGGGCCGAAGGGCCCGTACTGCGCTGTAGTGTTCTATGTTCTATCAATGTTGACATAGAACACAGAACATAGAACATAACAGCGCAGTACAGGCCCTTTGGCCCTCGATGTTGCACCGACCTGTGAAACCAATCTAAAGCCCATGTACACTATTCCATTATCATCCATAGTTTATCCAATGACCATTTGAATGCGTTTAGTATTGGCGAGTCCACTACTGTTGCAGGCAGGGCATTCCACTCCTTTACTACACTCTGAGTAAAGAACCTACATCTGACATCTGTCCTATATCTATCTCCCCTCAATTTAAAGCTATGTCCCCTCGTGCTAGCCATCACCATCCGAGGAAAAAGGCTCTCACTGTCCACCCTATCTAATCCTCTGATCATCTTGTCTGCCTCGATTAAGTCACCTCTTAACCTTCTTCCCTCTAACAAAAACAGCCTTAAGTCCCTCAGCCTTTCCTCATAAGATCTTCCCTCCATACCAGGCAACATCCTGGTAAGTCTCCTCTGCACCCTTTCCAATGCTTCCACATCCTTCCTATAATGCAGCGACCAGAACTGCACGCATATCTCCAAATGCGGCTGCACCAGAGTTTTGTACAGCTGCAACATGACCTCATGGCTCCGAAACTCAATCGCTCTACCAATAAAAGCTAACACACCACACACCTTCTTAACAATCCTATTAACCTGGGTGGCAACTTTCAGGGATCAATGTCCATGGACACCGAGATCTCTCTGCTCATCCACACTACCAACAATCTTACCATTAGCCCAGTACTCTGTCTTCCTGTTACTCCTTCCAAAATGAATCATCTCACACTTTTCTGCATTGAACTCCATTTGCCACTTCTCAGCCCAGCTCTGCAGCTTTTCTATGTCCCTCTGTAACCTGCAACATCCTTCCGCATAGTCCACAACTCCACCGAACTTTAGTGTCATCCGCAAATTTACTCACCCATCCTTCTATGCCCTCCTCCAGTTCATTTATAAAAATAACAAACAGCAGTGGCCCCAAAACAGATCCTTGTGGTACACCACTAGTAACTGAACTCCAGGCTGAATATTTCCCATCAACCACCACCCTCTGGCTTCTTACAGCTAGCCAATTTCTCATCCAAATCACTAAATCACCCTCAATTCCATGCCTCTGTATTTACTGCAATAGCCTACCATGGGGAACCTTATGAAATGCTTTACTGAAATCAATATACACCACATCAACTGCTTTACCCTCGTCCACCTGTTTGGTCACCTTTTCAAAGAACGCAATAAGGCTTGTGAGGCACGACCTACCCTTCACAAAACCGTGTTGACTATCCCTAATCAAATTCTTCGTTTCTAGATGATTATAAATCCTATCTCTTATAATCCTTTCCAAGACTTTGCCCACAACAGAAGTAAGGCTCACTGGTCTTTAGTTACCGGGGTTGTCTCTACTCCCCTTCTTGAACAAAGGGATAACATTTGCTATCCTCCAGTCTTCTGGCACTATTCCTGTAGACAATGACGACATAAAGATCAAAGCGAAAAGATCTGCAATCTCCTCCCTGGCTTCCGAGGGAATCCTAGGATAAATCCCATCCGGCCCAGGGGCCTTATCTATTTTCACACTTTCCAGAATTGCTAACACCCCCTCCTTATGAAGCTCAAGCCCTTCTAGTCTAGTAGCCTGTATCTCAGTATTCTCCTCGACAACATTGTCTTTTTCCTGTGTGAATACTGACGAAAAATATTCATTTAGCACCTCTCCTATCTCCTCAGACCCCACGCACAACTTTCCACCACTGTCCTTGATTGGCCATACTCTTACACTAGTCATTCTTTTATTCCTGACATACCTATAGAAAGCTTTAGGGTTATCCTTGATGCTACCTGCCAAAGACTTCTCATGTCCCCTCCTGGCTCTTCTTACCTCTCTCTTTAGGTCCTTCCTGGCTAACTTGTAACTCTCAAAAATGTATCAGTGCAATTCCCCATCCAGGAGCAGCAGCTGTGCCAGCCCTCCCATTTGGCCCAATCTGACTCAGCCCAATCTCACCGCAACCAAATTCTGGCCTCCACATATTCCACTGGCACTCAAGGTGCAGTTGAGCATCCTTAACCTCCAGTGTGTTTAATCCATGGTGACCTGCCAGTTACAGGCTGCACTCACCGCACTCGCAACAAAAGCATCAGCAATCTGCAAAAAGATTTATTCAATGGTGTCATTAAGTGGCCCATTTGGATCAATGTCATATACCAGGTCCTGCAATGTCTTCCTGTCTCAAGCCAGATTGTCTTCTGGACTCATACATCCCCTGGGCCTGGCATTCCAGGACCCAGGTATCGAAGAAACAATTGTCCTTCTTTCCAGCTGCAGAAAAGGAAGGAAACAGCAACAGCAGCCTCCAGGCATTTGCAGCCACAAGCAGCAGCAAACACAATCTGCAGTTTGTTGACAGTGTCAAAAATAGACAAGAAAATGCAATGAGGACACAATCAAAGAACAAAGAAAATTACAGCACAGGAACAGGCCCTTTGGCCCTCTGAGCCTGCACTGACCACGCAGCCCATCTAACCTAAAACCTTCCACACTTCCGGGCCCTGTATCCCTCTATTCCCATTCTGTTCATGTATTTTTAAAAACCTCTTAAACATCACTGTTGTACCTGCAGCACGGTAGCATGGTGGATAGCACAATTGCTTCACTTCTCCAGGGTTCCAGGTTCGATTCCGGCTTGGGTCACTGCCTGTGCGGAGTCTGCACATCCTCCCCGTGTGTGCGTGGGTTTCCTCTGGGTGCTCCGGTTTCCTCCCACAGTCCAAAGATGTGCAGGTTAGGTGAATTGGCCATGCTAAATTTCCCTTGGTGTCCAAAATTGCCCTTAGTGTTGGGTGGGGTTACTGGGTTATGGGGATAGGGTGGAGGAGTTGACCTTGAGTAGGGTGCTCTTTCAAAGAGCCGGTGCAGACTCAATGGCCCGAATAGCCTCCTTCTGCACTGTAAATTCTATGAAAAATGCTTCCACCATGTCCTTCCATAGTGAATTCCAGGCATCCAATGCCCTCTGTGTAAAAAAATTTCCCTCGCACATCTCCTGTAAAATTTGTGCTTTGCGCATCGCAGCTAAACCTATGTTCCCAGTAATTGACTCTTCCACCCTGAGAAAAAGCTTCTGACTATCCATTCTGTCCATGCCCCTGTGTAAACTTCTATCAGGTCGCCCCTCAACCTCAGTCGTTCCAGTCAGAACAAACCAAGTTTATCCAACCTCTCCTTATAGCTAATGCCCTTCTTACCAGGCAACATCCTGTTAAACCTCTTATGTACCTTCTGCAAAGCCTCCACATCCTTCTGGTAGCATGGCGACCAGAATTGAACACTATATTCCAAGCGTGGCCGAACTAAGGTTCTGTACAGCTGCAGCATGACTTGCCAATTTTTATACTCAATGCCCTGTCCAATGAAGGCAAGCATGTCGTATGCTTTCTTGACTACCTTCTTCACCTGCGTTGACACTTTCAGTAACCTGTGGGCCTGAACACCCAGTTCCCTCTGCCTATCACTCGGTACCCAGGTCAGTTGACAGCATCAAAAGTACAAAAGATATTGTGAGGCACCAGTCACTTGGCACACAGGACACACTCACCGCCACAAGCCATCCCCCTTGACCAACATCAGCAGAAACACACGTCAGCCCAGCACACCAGAAAACTCCACTCCAACAGGCAGCATTGAGGAGGAGAGAGAAAAAATTCCATCCCAACCAATGTGCCCAAAACAGATCCGGCACATTATAAACAAAACCAAACATAGATCAACCACCGAAGGAGAACACAAGACAGGCAGGAAGACAACAAAGTCACCAGCCGTACAACAAGGACAAAAAAACCAAAGAAAAGAAACAAAGTAACAATGCCACAAGCTGCTGAGACAATGCCGCCCCCCCCCCCCCCCAACGCAGCAGACCTACATGGTGGAAAGGCGCACAATGCTTGTACAGGAAAGTATGTATGTAAACATCAGTGGGTGCATATCAGTAAGATTGTGCATGCATAAAGAGTTTGTGCACATGCATGCCTGTTAGTGTATGTGTGCATGAGAATGAGCAGAGCAGACCACTGGAAAAAGGTCACGCAGACACTGGAAGGAGAGAGAAAGCCCCACTCATTCTCCAGCACTGTGATTTGCCTGGGGACCAGGCCACAGAACCAAGCAAGGCCGTAGCAGACAAGCACACAGCTGCCAGACAAAAGAAAAAGCAATGCACTGCCAACGGTACAAAAATGACTCACCCCGCCTCTGCAGTGGGCCTGCATCAGTGGAAAGCCCTTGAGCTAACCACTGGATGGTTGTACCGACATGGATCACAGCAGAGGGGGGAGAGACAGTGAAAACCATTTCCCCCTCTCTAGCACCGGCAGTGCTAGTTCCAACCAATCCTGGGTCACAGAGGCAGGAGGGGCTGCAACTGACAAAAATAATAACCGTAGTTGCATGGTACCTATCACATAATTCCCTCCCCACACATAAACATAGACAAAACACCGAACAAAAGGAAAATAAGGAGTACCAGTGATGTGCATGGCTCCCGTAATGGGAGCAGCAGGTGGATGCTGAACATAGCAATTCACCGGTAGTTCAAACTTTCCCGACGCAGCCTCCGGGCCGTGCAGTCCAGCCGGGCCACTGCCCCTCCGCTCCTGCAGTATCAGCGTCTGATCTTCCATCACCGCCCTGTTCTCGGACAGGGCCACAGGAACTAAGGGGGCATTAACGGGTGATCTACATGTCCAGAACAGAATATATTGCCAACACATAAAACAGATCATTAAAACCATTCAGAGACTGCTTTGAGCAAGTCCTCCGACATCCTCAACCCGTAGTAGGCCGCCAAAATTCTTCCCTCACCGCACTCCAGGTAAAAGAGACCGGAAGGCAATTACCTTCCGTCTTCCTTCCCTTCATCCAGAAAGCAGCAAGTAAGCCCAAGGAGAAAAGCAGCAGGCAAGCAGAAAAAGCAGTGGTAAACTGCAAACAAACTCTCAGCTACAGGCTAGAGGCATTTGCAGCTAAGCAGCAAACACAACTGGCAACTGTGTTATGCTCTCACAACTAACAAGGTTAATTTTTCATTTGCAATAAGCTTCAACTGTGCAGCTTGAGGCTGTCACTGTCAAAGGGAGTGAAATTGAATTTTAACATTGAAGGCACGGCAGGGCTCTGCCCAGGAAGTGTTTTGTGGGACATACTGGCTGCAGCTGTGGTTGCCTCTGTTGTGGATCTCGACAATTTTTGAAGATGGATTGAAAGCCTCACAGACGTACAGATCCTCACATCCCTGGCCCAGGGGCGACCCTGGACCCGAAATGCTTCCAGTGCCTTTAGAGCTGCATGTTGGAAAATGGCATTAGCTACTCACCTCCTTCCTTTGCCTCAGCAGCTATTGTGCCATCTTCACGTTTTGAAAAAGGAGTACTAAAAGACGCCATGTGATTTCTCGCTGGCGAGTTGGATAATTCCCAGGAGGCCACTGCATTCGAATACAATCTCAGGTTTAAATGAATGTAAATGGGGGTTAATGATAAGCTCACCATTTTTGGGCGAGATCCGGAACTCGTCATCGGGAGCGGCCTGGGTGAATTGCAAACTGGTAGGTGCTGAGCACGAATCTCGATTTTGGCCATTCCCGCTATTTACCCCACACGTCTAGATCCGCGCCGGGGCAACGCGGTGGTTGAATCGTGCCCATGAGCTATGTCTACTATACACTAAATTGTCAAAGAATTTCAGAAGGTTGGAAGCAAAGTATGTTAAAGATATCATGCATAGAGTGGGATTCTTGCCTTTCTTCATGATGGACTTAAACCTCAATCATCACATTTATTATTGCATAAATTTATGATTTTGCTTCACACCTCTTTACTTGAACTTTTAGGTCAATCAAACCATCAATCAATTTGAAATTAATAATTCACATTAATGATTTAAAAGCCGTTGTTAATTCTAGAAGGGTATGTAATACTGTGGGGGAGAAATGCATGCACAAAAAACAGGAAAGAAACCCTGAGTTAAATTTATATTTGCTGTTTGAGAGCATTCAAATATTGTGCTCTTAACAGGATAGTGGGCAGGCAGTTTAGTGAAAGTGAAAAAGAGACATAAGCACATGTGGGAGTGCATACCCGACCTTCAACTGTCAGAAAAATAGAAATCCCAAGACAGCCTATGTGTGAATTAGTTTGACAGCAAAAAGGAGAATAATAAAATGGTAGCTGGAAACAGAGATCCCAAGACACTAACGAGTCAATAGGTTGATTTAAGACGACTGTGCAGATATTTTAATGATACTTTATAGTAGCAATAATGGTACCCAACGCATGGCGTAAAAAACACAAGTTTAAAGCACGAAACAGATAACTTTGCAATAAAGTGGATGAACTAATCGCACAGATGGGTATAAATAGATATGATATAATTGGGATTACGGAGACATGGCTGCAGGGTGACCAGGTATGGGAACTGACTGTCCCAGGGTTTTCAGTATTTAGGAAGAACAGGCATAAGAGAAAAGGTGGTGGCGTGGCACTGCTGGTTGAAGAGGAAATTAACACAGTAGTGAAAAAGGTTATTAGCTCTGACAATGTGGAGTCTGAATGGATAGAGTTGAGAAATGCCAAGGGGCAAAAAACATTAGTGGGTGTTATATATAGACCCCCAAACTGCAGTGGTGATGTTGGGATGGCATTAAACATAAAATCAGAGATGCATGTAATCGGGGAATATCGGTGATGATGGGTGATTTTAATCTTCACATAGATTGGGCAAATCAAATTATCCACAATGTCATAGAGGAGGAATTCTTCGAGTGTATAAGGGATGGTTTTATTGACCCCAATATGTGGAGGAACCAACTAGAGAGCAGGCCATCTTAGACTGGGTACTGTGTAATGAGAAGGGAATCATTGCCAATCTGGCTGTGCAAGACCCCTTGGGAATGAGTGACCATAACATGATAGAATTTTTTATCAAGATGGAGAGTGAAGTAGTTGATTCGGAGACTCGGGTGCTGAGTCTTAATAAAGGGAACTATGAAAATATGAGGCGTGAGTTGGCCTTGATAGATTGGGGAGAGTTGCTTAAGGGGTGACAGTATATTGGCAATGGCAAACATTCAAGGAACGCATGGGGGAACAACAGCAACTGTTCATTCCTGTCTGGCACAGAAGCAAAATGGGTAAGAGGGCCAATCCATGGCTTACAAAGGAAATTAGAAATAGTATCCCATCCAAGGAAGAAGCATACAGATTGGCCAAGAAGAATAATAGGTCTGAGGATTGGGAGCAGTTTAGAATTCAGCAAAGAAGGACGAAGGGATTGTTTAAGAAGGGGAAAGTACAGTACGAAAGGAAGCTTGCAGTGAACATAAAGACTGACACTAAGAGTTTCTATAGATATGTGAAGAGAAAGAGATTGGTAAATAGAAATGTAGGCCTCTTACAGGCAGAAACAGGGGAATGCATAACAAGGGACAAAGAAATGGCTGAGCAATTGAATACATAGTTTGGTTCTGTCTTCACAAAAGAGGACACAAATCAGATACCAGAAATCTTGGAGCATGAAAGGTTTAGTGAGAGGGAAGAACTGAGGGTGATCAACATTAGTAGAGAAATGGTGCTGGGAAAATTAATGGGATTGAAAGCGGATCAATCCCCAGGGCCTGAGAATCTGCATCCCAGAGTGCTTAAGGAGATGGCTCTGGAAATAGTGGATGCATTAGTGGTCATCTTCCAGGATTCTATAGACTCTGGAACAGTCCCTGCAGATTGGAGTATAGCTCACGTCACTCCAATATTCAAAAAGGGAGATAGAGGGAAAGCAGGGAGTTATAGACCAGTAAACCTAACATCGGTAGTGAGAAAAATTCTTGAATCCATTATCAAGGAATGTATAGTGGAACATTTGGAAAGCAGTGGCAGGATCAGTCAGAGTCAGCATCGATTTATGAAGGGAAAATCATTCTTGATATATCTGTTGGAATTCTTTGAAGATATAACCTGTAGAGTTGACAAGGGGGAGCCGGTCGATGTGGTATATTTGGACTTTCAGAAGACGTTGGACAAAATCCCACATAACAGATTATTGTGCAAAATGAAAGCGCATGGGATTGGGGGACATGTATTGAGGTGGATAAAAAACTGGTTGGCAGAGAGGAAACAAAGAGCAGGAATTAATGGGTCCTTTTCAAATTAGCAGGCAATAACTAGTGGGGTGCCACAAGAATCGGTGCTGGGACCCCAGCTATTCACAATATATATTAATGATTTGGATGAGGGAACAAAATGTAACATATTAAAGTTTGCAGATGATATCAAGTAAGGTGGGAGGATGAACTGTGACGAGGATGCACGGATCCTACAGCATTATCTGGACAGGTTGGGTGAGTGGGTAAATCAATGGCAGATGCAGTATAATTTGGATAAGTGTGAGGTTATTCACTGTGGAAGCCAAAACAGGAAGGCAGGGAAGTTTCGAGTCTAGAAGCAGGGACGTGTTGCTGCAATTGTACAGGGCTTTGATCAGGCCATACCTGGAGTATTGTGTACAGTTTTGGTCTCCTTCTTTGAGGAAGGATACAACAAAGGTTTACCGCACTGATTCCAGGGATGGCGAGACTGTCATATGACAATCATATGTCATAGATTGACTAGGTTGGGATTGTTCTTGCTGGAGTTCAGAAGAATTAGGGGGGATCTCATAGAGACTTAGAAAATTCTAACAGGACTAGACAGGGTAGATGCAGGGAAGATGTTACCAATGATGGGTGTGTCCAGAACCAGGGGTCACAGTCTGCGGATTCAGGGGAAACCATTTTGGACAGAGATGAGGAGACATTTCTTCACCCAAAGAGTGGTGAGCCTGCAATTACCACAGGAAGTAGTTGATGCTAAATCTTGAATATATTCAAGAGGCGGCTAGATATAGCACTTGGGGAGAATGGGATCCAAGGCTGTGGGGCGAAAGCAGGATTAGGCTATTGAGTTGGATGAACAGCCATGATTGTGATGAATGGCGGAGCAGAATCGAAGGGCCAAAAGGCCTCCTCCTGCTCCTATCTTTTATGAATGTAACCCGTGCTCTGATTAACAGGGGTGTGAAGTATGTCAGTGGGAATGACGATTATTTATAATAGCCACTGCACTGCAGCATAGATAGATGAAAGATACTTGGAAAAATACTTGTAAAATTACTTTTATACAAAAGTAATTTTGTAATGTTTTGACACACTAGCATTTTTTTATTATTTGAACCTATCAATATTAAAAAGTAAATTTCTTCCTTTTTAATTATGGTAACTCCATACATTTTCCCGACACTCTCATACTCGCAATTTTGCAGAGCAACAAATGTGAAATCAGTGATTATTTATGTTTCAGTGAAGGTTAGTCAGAATACCTTTAAAAAATCCTTTGTAAAAGATTCTTAATCTATGCCTGCATAAATTATAAAATCTTTCATGTTCCTAACGTATCTGGAAAATATTAAGGATTTTAATGGATTGAGGGTATGGAAACAGTGAAATGTTGACTGGATTTAATACATAAGATATTTTGAGATGAATTTTTAGGCAGCCATACCAAGTTATACTTAGAAATAAGGCAATGGCAGTATTCTCATCACAGTGTTCTTAATGTTTATGAGTATGCTGGAAATATTATACATAACTAACCCTCACCTCCTGTAGGGGAAAGTCTTTTTGTGTACTTAATGACATGTATGCGTTCAGCAGTGGAGTTGAATAATTACAAGTCAGGAAGCATAAATGTGTAAAGATGAACAAGGTACTAATTGAAAATTCTAAAGTAGGTCAAACTGGATTGTATCAGGTTTAGAGCTATTTACTCCCATTAGGTCCGAATTTCAATCTTACAGTATTGAGGAGAGCATACTGTCATTCTATGGTTATTTTTCATTTTTTATTGCATCTCAAATAGTTCAATATTCAATGGTAAATCAAGAACATTTAAATATATTAAATATATTCAAATTTTAAGATGGTTACTGCAATCAATAACTAAAAGTACTTTCAACACAGCACTCTCTTTGTGGGCAACTAATACTTTATATCAGAGAATGGAATGCCTAAACCTTAGCCCAACCCAAAAGAAAAGTCTTCACAAGTATATTTTACAAAGTCCTTCACATATTCACTTTTCTCAGAGTCCCAGAATGAATCCAAAGTGATTCCCAGTTCCTGACTGTTTGTTGTTGTTCCTTTCTTTTCTCAGCCGGGCAACTTGCAAGCTTGGAACTGTCTTTCACTGTTTTCTTTTCAAGCCCAAGCTAGGTGACTCTTCAAGCCTAATTTTAGTTCTCCATGAAATGAATTTGGTAATTTCAATCATCAAGTATGAGTTGCCACAGAATTACATAAGAACATAAGAACTAGGAGCAGGCGTAGGCCATCTGGCCCTTCGAGCCTGCTCCGCCATTCAATGAGATCATGGCTGATCTTTTGTGAACTCAGCTTCACTTTCCCGCCTGAACACCAGAACACTTTATTCCTTTATTCTTCAAAAAACTATCTATCTTTATCTTGCAAACATTTAATGAAGGAGCCTCAACTGGGCAGGGAATTCCATAGATACACAACCCTTTGGGTGAAGAAGTTCCTCCCAAACTCAGCCCTACATCTACGTCCCCTTATTTTGAGGCTATGCCCCCTAGATCTGCTTTCACCCACCAGTGGGAAAAAGCTCCCCACATCTATCCTATCTATTTCCTTCATAATTTTATATGTTTCTATGAGACCCCCTGCATCCTTCTAAATTCCAACGAGTACAGTCCCAGTCTACTCAACCTCTCCTCATAATCCAACCCCTTCAACTCTGGGAATAACCTAGTGAATCTCCTCTGCACACCCTCCAGCACCAGTATGTCCATTCTCAGGTAAGGAAATCAAAACTGACACAATACTCCAGGTGTGGCCTCACTAACACCTTATACAGTTGCAGCATAACCTCCCTAGTCTTAAACTCCATCCCTCTAGCAATGAAGGACAAAACTCCATTTGCCTTCTTAATCACCCGTTGCACCTGTGATCTAACTTTTTGAAACTCATGCACTAGGATACCCAGGTCTCTCTGCACAGCAGCATATTTGAATATTTTATCATTTAAATAATAATTCCTTTTGCTGTTATTCCTACCAAAATGCATAATCTCACATTTGTCAACATTGTATTCCATCTGCCAGACCCAAGCCCATTCACTTAAACTATCCAAATCCATCTGCAGACTTCCAGTATCTTCTGCACTTTTTGCTTTACCACTCATCTTCGTGTCGTCTGCAAATTTGAACACATTGCCCTTGGTCTCCAACTCCAAATCATCTATGTAAATTGTGAACAATTATGGGCCCAACACTGATCCCTGAGTAACACCACTAGCTACTGATTGCCAACTAGAGAAACACCCATTAATCCCCACTCTTTGCTTTCTATTAATTGACCAATCCTCTATCCATGCTACTACTTTACCCTTAATGCCATGCATCTTTATCTTATACAGCAAACTTTTACGTGGCACCTTGTCAAAAGCTTTCTGGAAATCCAGATATACCACATCCTTTGTCTCCCCATTATCTACCGCACTGGTAATGTCCTCATAAAATTCCACTAAATTAGTTAGGCACGACCTGCCCTTTATGAACCCATGTTGCATCTGGCAATGGGACAATTTCCATCCAGATGCCTCGCTATTTCTTCCTTGATGATAGATTCCAGCATCTTCCCTCCTACTGAAGTTGAGCTAACTGACCTAAAATTACCCACTTTCTGTCTATCTCCTTTTTTAAACAGTTGTATCACGTTTGCTAATTTCCAATCCGCCGGGACCACCCCAGAGTCTAGTGAATTTTGGTAAGTTATCACTAGTGCATCTGCAATTTCCCTAGCCATCTCTTTTAGCACTCTGGGATGCATTCCATCAGGGTTAGGAGTCTTGTCTACCTTTAGCCCCATTAGCTTGCCCATCACTACCTCCTTAGTGATAACAATCGTTTCAAGGTCCTCACCTGTCACAGCCTATCAGTCACTGGCATGTTATTTCTGTCTTCCACTGTGAAGTCCATCCGAAAAGCCTGTTCAGTTCCTCAGCCATTTCCTCATCTCCCATTATTAAATCTCCCTCCTCATCCTCTAAAGGACCAATATTTACCTTCACCACTCTTTTTTGTTTCATATATTTGTAGAAACTTTTACTACCTGTTTTTATATTCTGAGCAAGTTTACTCTCATAATCTATCTTACTCTTCTTTATCGCTTTTTGATTAGCTTTCTGTTGCCCCATAAAGATTTCCCAGTCCTCTAGTCACCCACTAATCTTTGCCATTTGTCTGCTTTTTCCTTCAATTCGATACTCTCCCTTATTTACTTCGATATCTACGGTCGATTTTCCCTTTTTCTACTGTCCTTCCTTTGTGTTGGTATAAGGTTTTGCTGAGCACTGTGAAAAATTGCTTGGAAGGTTCTCCACTGTTCCTCAACTGTTTCATCATAAAGTCTTTGCTCCCAGTCTCCCTTAGCCAGCTCTTCTCTTGTCCCATTGTAATCTCCTTTGTTGAAACACAAAATACTAGTGTTTGATTTTAGCTTCTCACCCTCCATCTGTATTTTAATTTCCATCATATTGTGGTCGCTCCTTCCAAGAGGATCCCAAATTATGAGATTATTAATTCTCATGTAGTCAACCACAGAGACCTTTTGGGTTCCTCTTTCTTGGATCCAGGTAGACTCAAAAACACATATTGAGTAATATCATAGCAAATCTTGTGACCTGATCTTTACAATGGCTTCATTCTGCATCCTTCCTCATTGAAATGTCAATGACAAGGGCCTTGTAGCCAGGAAGAAATGCTAATTAACCATCCCTGAGAGGCAAACTATTTTTCATCTTAAAACTAAATGGATAGTTCAAAGCACAACTGTTTATAATATAGCATCTGAACATTTTTCTGGAACCTTGGAGACTCACAGTCTTCACTGTTAACACATAGGCTGCTGATGTAGTCTCAAAGCATAAATACCTTGTAACTTCTTCCCAGTAAAACAAGTTAAACATTTCTTTGATCTCCAACAATCAAATTGCAGATGGTTAGTTTCAACTAGACTTCAAAAAGATCACACAATCTCCCTCATATTACATTAAATTAAGCACAGTTTCAGATCATAACAATTTTATAAACCTCATAATTGTATCAGGATGTGCCGTTACATCTTTTCCCTGAATCCTCCACCAATGCAGCGACAGTCATCTCAAGAGGCATGGGCTTGATCACAATATTGTCAGCACATCACAATATGGTCAACACATCACAGTCACATTGGAGAAGCTGGCGGAAATTGTGACAGACCAAGGAAATGAGAGTTGGAGAATTGCTGAATACCAGGCCCATGGTGAGCCATATGATGATAACGAACCTCTGGTCATGACTACCATAAGCCAACTGGAGATGCAGAGCCAGGGGGAGAACATCTGGCAGACAAGCCAGAAGGTAGGAGCAGATTGGTGGAGAAGCTTTTCTGAGCTATGAGTTCTGCCATGTCTCCAGCATGTGAATATATGGCCTCCTGCATGGAGAGGTTGATGACTACCATGAAGAGCCGGGTGCAGCAGACCACTCAGTCGATGCCAGTTTTGTCCTGAGACCTGCATTCCATTGGTTGTGCCTTGGGCAGTATACATTGTGGTTAGGCAAGAGGGGTCTGAAGCATTCCCTTCTGGTAGCCGGAGAGGTACAAGGCACTCTAAGGATGAGCTGCTTCTCCTCATCTCCTCTGCACATAAACTTAGCGCGTTTGGTTGGTAATATCAAGAAGGAGTGCATCCAAGAGTTCTCCAGCAGGCCGCAGCCCTCGAGGATTGATGCCACCAAAGACCAAAGTCATACAGACAACGATATAGTACACTCAGCAGCCTGTCTCTGCTTCAGCTGCAGATGTTCGGGTCACAGTGAGGCGTAGTAAGCATCAGCATTAACTCAAGGATTTGTGATGGCAGAAAGGTGACGTGCGCAGGTGTTCAACCATTCTGTGAATTTTTTGTGATGTGTAAACATATACTTTGCTTGCTTTATTCATATGTAGTAAGTGTTCATGTTGGTGGGACATATTTGGCCAGATGATGGATTGTGATAGCTTGCATCATAAGGAGCAACCGTTTATGGGTGAAAGAGAGGTAGTGATATCTGATTCATTGTGTTGGCAAGGATGTAGTTGCATGTCTGAGCTCATTGCTGATTGGAAGTTCTTGTGTTTCTTGTGGATCTGAAGGGCATTCTTGAGGGAGGCTGGTTAGGTACAGATCTACAGTGACCATTGTAGTGATCTGTACATCTGTACATACATCTGCACATACACCAGGGACTGCAGACAGATGTAACAGCCACAGCATCACTAGAGGGCATCAGAGACGGGTATAAAAGGTCCAGCCCAAGGGAGGATCCGCCTCTTTGAGAAGCACAAAGCTCGGGAGCAGCAGCACACAGAGACAGCTCAGCACAGGCAGTTTACCTTAGTTTCACTGGTCATACCTCTTGGCTGTTTTACATCTAGTTGAGCTCTGGAAGCAGAACAAATCCTTTGAATAAAGAGCTTGTGTTAACTGTAAGAATTCAGTCTTCATTCAGACTTAGAGAACAACATAACCATGTGTGCAAAGCGGTGACCACCACGATTTGCAGGGGCTTCACTCTGGCCATAAACAAATCTGAATGAGGGCATCACAGGCCTCTCCTTTTGGTCCCTCTATCCCCCTGGCACTTTGTAATGCGTGCCTGCACACATGACCATCTGAATCTTCCCGTCCCACCTTGCTCAAAGCTCCTCCATCTCCCCGGCAAGCAACATCTCACTATTCTGCTGCACAAGGTTATTTAGTACACAGCAAACCACGACAAAGAACAAAGAACAGTACATTACAGGAACAGGCCCTTCGGCCCCCCAAGCCTGCGCTGATCATGATGCCTGTCTCAACTAAAACCTTCTGCACTTCCAGCGTCCATATTCCTCTACTCCCATCCTACTAATTTATTTTGCAAGGTGCCTCTTTAATGCCACTATCGTATCTGCTTCCACCACCTCCACTGGCAGCGCGTTCCAGGCATTTACCGCCCACCCTTGGTGTAAAAAAATGTGCCTCACATACCTTCTCTAAGCCTTCCCTCTTACTGCACTGTAAACCTTTGTCCCCTAGTAATTGACCTTTCCACCTTGGAAAAAGTGTCTGACTATCTGCTCTGTCCATGCCACTCATAATTTTCTAAACCTCCATCAGGTCGCCCCTCAACCTCCGCCGATCCAGTAAAAATGATCCTAGTTTACCCAACCTCTCCTCATAGCTAATACCGGCCAGACCAGGTAACATCTTGGTAAGCCTCTTTGTACCCTCTCCAAATCATTCACATCCTCTGGTAATATGGTGACCAGAATTGTACGCAATTTTCCAAATGTAGCCTAACCAAACTTCTGCACAGCTGCAGCATGTCTTGCAAATTTTTATACTCAATGCCCTGATTGATGAAGCCAAGCATGCCGTATGTTTTCTTGATTGCCTTATCCACCTGTGTTGCCACTTTCAATGATCTGTGGACCTGTATGCACAGATCTCTCTGCCTGTCAATACTCCTAATGGTTTTGCCATTTACTGTATAAGTTCCACCTATATTAAACCTTACAAAATGTATTTATTACCTCACATTTGTCTGTATTAAACGCCATCTGCCATTTTTCTGCCCAAGTCTCCAACCAATATATATCCTGCTCTATCCTCTGACAACCTCTTCATGATCCGCATCCCTACCAATCTATGTGTCGTCCACAAACTTACTAATCAGACGAGCTACATGTTCCTCCAAATCATTTATAAATACAGTAGTCCCCCTTTATAACGCGGGTGTTGGGGTCCAAGACAGCCACCCGCGTTGCATCCGAGCCGCGGATATCCATGATGGGGGTTTTAAATTTATTTAAAAATCTATGCTAGCGCTTCCCATTGTGAGTCTACGGGGGGCGGGGGGAGAGGTCAGACCCCCGTAGACTCACAATGGGAAGCGCTAGCATAGATTTTTAAATAATTTAAAACCCCCATCGTGGATCCAATTAAAACAGTGTCAATTTCAGCGGCCGGCTCACTTTGATCCGGAGAGGGAAGCTGCTCTCACTGAAACAATCAGCCGGCCGCTGAAATTGACACTGCCGGCTGCTCACTCCCTCCAATCCAACTTTTAAGTTTTAATGTTTCTGATTGGAGGGAGAGAGCAGCCGGCAGTGTCAATTTCAGCGGCCGGCTGATTGTTTCAGTGAGAGAGCAGCTTCCCTCTCCGGATCAAAGTGAGCCGGCCGCTGAAATTGACACAACTGACAGTTGGGGTCCATAAGCCCCCCCGCGGTATATCGCGAACCGCGGTATTGCGGAGCGCGGTATAACGGGGGACTTACGATGAACAAAGGTCCCAGCACTGATCCCTGTGAAACACCACTAGTCACAGCCTTGCGTTCAGCACAGCACCCTTCCACAATTACCCTCTGTCTTCTGTGACTGAGCCAGTTCTGTATCCATCTTGTCAGCTCATCTCTGATCTCGTGTGACTTCACGTTTGTACCAGTCTGCCATGAGGGACCTTGTCAAAGGCTTTACTGAAGTCCATATTGACAACATCCAGTGCCCATCCTTTATCAATCTGGGAAGGCACTGGTGCAGTAGTATTGTCACTGGGCTAGTAATCCAGAGACCCAGGGTTATGCTCTGGGGACCTGGGTTTGAACCCCACCACGGCAGATACTGGAATTTGAATTCAATAAATATCTGGAAATAGAAGTCTATTGATGACCATAAAACCATTGTCAACTGTTGTAAAAACCCATCTGGTTCAGTAATGTCCTTTAGGGAAGTAAATCTGCCCCCCTTCCCTGGTCTGGCCGACAGATGACTCCAGACCCACAATAACATTGTTGACTCTTAAATGCCCTCAGGGATGGGCAACGAATGCTGACCCAGCCATCAATGCCCACATCCCATAGCTGAATAAAGGAATCATCTTTGTCACTTCCTCAAAAAACTCGGACCAAGCCAGCGAGACACCACCTCTCCTTCACAAAACCAGGTGCTTATTGATTATAAGTCCAATCGTTTCCAAATGTGACTAAATCCTGGGCCAAAGAAACCTTTCCAATAACTTCCCTACCTCTGACGTAAGGTCCACCGGCCTATAATTTCCTGGATTATCCCTTCTTTTTTTTTCATAAATTTAGATTACCCAATTAATTTTTCCAATTAAAGGGCAATTTAGCATGGCCAATCCACCTACTCTGCACATCTTTTTTGGGTTGTGGGGGCGAAACCCACGCAGACACGGGGAGAATGTGCAAACTCCACACGGAGAGTGACCCAGAGCCGGGATTGAACCTGGGACCTCAGTGCCGTGAGGCAGTTGTGGCTAACCACTAGGCCACTGTGCTGCCCTGGATTATCCCTTCTTAAACAAAGGAACAACATTGGCTATTGTCCAGTCCTCTGGGACCTCAACTGTAGCCAATGAGGATATAAATATTTCTGTCATGGCCCCAGCAAATGTCTCCCTGCCTCCCTCAATATTCTGGGGTAAATTTCACCAGGGCCTGGGGATTTATCCACCCAAATGCTTTTTAAGATGCCCAGCACCTCCTCCTTTTTGATATCTACATGATCCAAACTATCTGCACACCCTTCCCGATGATCCTTGATATCCTCTGAGACGCAAACTGAGCTGCACAGATAACAGAACTTCATTTTGAACAATCCAATTTTCTGCTTGATTAGTGTTCACATGGAGCCAGGGTAAGTATTGTGGCTTGTCCTCTGGTGGCCTTTGCAGATTTTGTAAAGGTGTCCTGAGCCATTTTTTTAGTGGCTAACCTGATCGCCCATGATCAATTCTGGCAGGTGTGAGTGGTTTCAAACAGTTGTGGCACCAGTGAGTGGCAGAGAATGTAAGCGTCATGAGAGCTCTCTGGGAATCAAGCACACACAAGAGGATTTATTTGCAGTGGTCAGACAAGTTGCTATGACTGTCTTGGAAGATGATGGATTGTGCCCAGAGGGTGTGTCATTTCTGGATTGATCATCATCTGTTGTAGTTAT
Source organism: Scyliorhinus canicula (assembly GCF_902713615.1). Classification (NCBI taxonomy): domain Eukaryota; kingdom Metazoa; phylum Chordata; class Chondrichthyes; order Carcharhiniformes; family Scyliorhinidae; genus Scyliorhinus; species Scyliorhinus canicula. Next base: position 129,989,576 of record NC_052155.1, on the reverse strand, counting down.
TGAGGCCGATTTGTGAGTAGACGCCCCTTCTGCAGCTGTCACAGACAAATTGTACATTTATAGAATTGAACCTTTCTTTCTGGACCATATTTGCTACTGGCTGTTTCCTGGGAGTTCTGATCATCACTAATGTTGCCTGTCATCCCCATTATGTGTGAGGAAATCCATGATGGATCTGAGGTAACACAGCTCTAGCAGCTTGGAGCTCAAGATTGGTGGTGAATTTGACACACTCACCAAACCTTTTTAACATGCATTGGTAACCTGCTGTGAGGCACCATAAGACTTTCGAGCATAAGTAGGCCATTCGGCCCAATGGGCCTGCTCTGCCATTCAATGATATCATGGTTGATTTGGTGTGATCATCCTCAACACCACTTTCCCACCTTATCTCCATAACCCTTGATTCCGGTATCTGTCTATCTCTGCCTTGAACTTAACGACCCCCGCTCAACAGCCTTCTGCGATAAAGAATTCCATAGATTCACTACCCTCTGAGAGAAGAAATTCCTTCTCATCTCTGTCTTAAATGGGCAACACCTTACTCTGAGATTATCCCCTCTGGTCCGAGACTCTCCTGCAAGGAGAATTAACCTCTCAGCATCTACCCTGTCACGCCACCTGGGAATTGTCTATGTCTCAATAAGATCACCTCTCATTCTTCAAAACTTTAATGAGTACAGTGGTTGCCATGGAGATGCCACACATATCATTCCCAGGGGCTAGAATTCAATACTCATTTTGGGGTTGCCTTGCATTTCACCAGGCTGTAGAGTAAGTGCACACCAATCAGTGACTACTTCCCTTGACATTCTAAGCTGCTGTGTCTCAAATACCTGCAGATAGTTGGTCCATGTGTGATACACACAATTATGCACATTGTTCATCACTGCATAGGCCCCTGATGTCTACACCCTGAGTAGACTCAATCTCTGCTGCCACCCTTGTTGTCACTCTGGCCATTGTTCTCCATGGTGCAGGGCCATTGTCTATAGGTTCCTCTCCTCCTGCACACAAGGATCCAAAAATACTGGTTGAAATGGACCAGACAAATTTCTTGGTACAGAACATGAACTGTGAACAAAAGGCAGGCAAAGATATGTTCAGCGCTCTCTGCATGACCTTTGTTCCTGACTTGCGCATTGGGAGGCCCTATACTTTCCTTTGACCACACACTGAGTTCCTCTCACCCCACTTGTGCAATCACCCTGACCTTGATCAGTCACCGTTGACTACTCTTTCATCACCCTTAACCATCCATCCATTACATTTGCATTGCCTCAATCACCCTTGGCTACTCTTGATCAAATTTGACGTTCCCATCTTCATCCACAAGCCTTCCTCCACCATCCTTGACTTGCACTTGGTGACCCAAGACTCTCCCTCTATCACCCCTAGCCTGGCGCCTATTACACTTGATCCAACTAGACCTCCCTCCGTCCACTTTGAACTTCCGTCTTTCATCCAACTCCCTCCTTCAGTCAGCTGCGATCCTCCTTCGTTCAGCCTATACCTGCCTGTCACGGATGACTGGTTAGCTCTCAAAGGTGGCTAAGGGACTGAATCAAGAACGTATTTTTTTTAAGTTTTAAGATGGTGTGGAAAGATTGATTCATTCCAGGATTGATAAGATCTGAAATAGGGTTTGGGTATTTTATAAATCAACTATAAAAACAAAAGAAAACAATACTTAAACTTAGAAACGTCAACCCTAACAATAACAAATTGCATGCAGTTTCTTAGGTTTAACACAATAGTTCCCATTAAACAACACTATAACAGAACTGGCACTCTCATGCCACTTTCACAGGATACATTTACGAAGCATTTTTTCTTCTGATAGGGACATTCGGTCCAAACCCTTTTCCAAAGCCTGCCTCAGCGGCAACTTTCATGAACTTCTCGGTCGATTTCCAAAACCTTCTACGCGGTAACTTTCATGACGTCTCACGGCCTAGTTCCAAAGCCTTCTCTCTACCTGTTCAGAAGAGCATTATTATTCTCTCTCTCCCTAACTCCACTCAGCCTCTCAAACAAATGTTCTTTGCTGGATTTTCAGGCTTGAATCCATCAGCATTATCTTGGCTGTTCGATTGCCCTCTCCCATTTATACAAAAGAATGGAGCCATGCTATTGATTTGCAACTAACCTCCCATTGACGGTCAAAAAGGCTATCAGACTCTTTAATGGTCTAACAGCTGGTCAGACAAAAATGTCCCAAAGAACAATGGATCTGGATCATCCTGCATATTCATTCTAACGGGATTAAGTCTGACTGGGACTATGTAACTCGCACAGATGTGGGCCTATCCCTCTGACTCGGTGGCAGCAGGTTTTTTTTACCCTCAGTCTGTTTCACCCTTAAATTGCCTGCTTCATTGGGGTCTCATTCTGGACCCAATTTCCTATTATCTGCCTCATGTAACACTTCCTTGGGTACCACAACCCGCACTCCAAGAGGCGGCGGATCACCCTCTGCCTTATTCCAGCAGCCGTCTACAAACAAGAAATCCAGTTACTGCTCACAGCAAATCCATCTGAAAGCCAGCCTTGCCTGCGCTGAGTCAGTTATAACTGGTTGTGAAAGTAAGGCATGTGCTTCCTATTCATCTCCGACTTGATCCAAGAAAATCTCGTGTTTTAATTAGTATTCATGACTTGCTAAGGCATTGCTATGAGGATCCTGCTGCTTGCTGTTGGGAATCCCAATTCCTCTCCCAAGCTGCTGTCGACTTAATTTGGCAACTTCTTCCCGATGGTTAGGAACCTGGTATTTCAACTCCAGCCCAAGTAAGTTCTCCCATCCACCTCTTCCCCGGCACCCTTGGGCACCATTAAATTCTGCCCATGGTCACTTTCACTGAAACCACCTTATCTTTTCCTTCCCCTCCAAATCATACACCATCATGACTGGGAAATATAGCGCTGTTTCTTTACTGTCGCTGGGTTAAATCTCTGCAATTCCTCTCTAATAACACATACATCTTAGGGACTCATCAGTTCATCAAGGCATCTCAGCACCACCTTTGCAAGGGCAATTAGGAATGGGCAACAAATGCTGGCCTAACCAGCAAAGCCCACATCCCATAAAAAAGTATGAATATGTGGATGCATGAGGGCTGAATGATTGGTGTAGCATTTAGACTCTGCACGAGTGTCTGATTAAACAATCTTTACTTTTAAATCTGCATCAAATTGAAAAGTTGCAAAAGTGGGCTTTGAAACACATAAATCCAAAACAACCACACAGATTGCAGAGAAGGGAAATGGAGGTTTCAGTTTATTTCGCCTCCCCTGTCCATGAAGGTGTGAGTCAAGCGTAAACTAACCTGAATGCCTTCTGTATCCAAGGCAATGCATTTATTTTCAATCAATGTGCTTCTGCCCTCTCTTCAACCTCACTTTAATAATTAGTCATGGTTATGAACAACATAATAAACTGCTCTCAAACAGAATTATTATATTTCCAATGACTTCATGTTCCAAACATACCTTTGTACCTTAATTTAATTATATTAAAGTCACTTAATGATTCTTTGCTGACTATTTTTCAATCGGTCCTAAGAAGCAAATTTTCTGTCTGCAAAATGTCACACTCAATTTTTAAAAAGCCAACATGGTATACCGTGGGTAAAGCTTCACATGTGTGACTCTCAGATAATGTTATCAACTTGAAACTTCTCAATTATGTATATTATGTCCAATTTGCCTGATAGAATTAACTGGGATTAATAGTTATCCCACTGTCATCAATTCTTATCTTTAACAAAAAGAAAGAAAAATCACAGCTTATGTTATTTACTCTACATGACAGAAAAATATGCACTTAAACAAGAATAGACTCACAATTTGATCCAGGTGATTGATGGGAGAAATTGCTTTTGGGCCCTAATGGCTAAGTCATAGATTTCCCATAATGCGGTCTTCAGCAATCTCACATAATCCTCGTTAATTCTACTAGACAAATTAGGTGCACAAATGACAAGGTTTGAGCTGATAACACTGTCTGTGAGACACATAAGAGGAGCTTTACCAATAGCAATCCATAATTGCAAAGCCAAAGATCAATTATTCAAAACTGAAGCTAGCCTAACGTTTGGAATTGAAGTGAAAGGGCAATATTGTGGTGGGTTATTTCACTGGGGTTGTTTGACTTGTCTTCCATTGTGTTCACCATATTTTTTCAAAATCCAGTGTACCGATTTCTCCTTTCTTTCCGTTCTGACTTTCACCACTCTATATGAGTACCAAACTTCCTTCACTATTAATCACGAAGGAAAAAAGAATCACATTTAATTGAATCTTGTAGAATTCTAATGGAAATGACAGATTAGGAAAGAAGAATCTTGTTGGCAATTGTTTGTGTAAATTATGACAGAAATTTTGGGATAGGGAAGTGCAACAAGTAGATGTTGAGTTTTAATAGTGTGAAGTTATGCACTTTGGTAGGAAGAATAGACACGTGGGGCGCGATTCCCCGCTGCCCACGCCGGTTGGGAGAATAGCGGGAGGGCCTCCCGACATTTTGCGCCCTCCCTCTAGTCTCCCCCCACCTCGCCCGACCCACGTCACGAATCGGCGCTCGCCGTTTTTTACGGCGAGCGGTGATTCTCCGCGGCCGATGAGCCGAGCGGCCGGGCCTTTACGCCTGTTTTTTCACGGCAGCGAACACACCTGCTCGCTGCCGTCGTAAAAACGGGTGCTGGATGCCTGTTTGGGGCATCCAGAGCCCCGTTTGGGGCGGGAATACCACCGTTGTGCTCGGGAGGGGTCAGGCCCGCGATCGGTGCCCACCGATCGTCGGGCCTGCGTCCAAAAGGGACGCACTATTTCCCCTCCGCCGCCCGACAAGATCAAGCTGCCACATCTTGTCGGGCGGCGGTGGAGAAATGCGGAGAGGGCTAGAATAGAAAAGCAGGGAGGTACTGTTGAGGCTCTATAATGTTCTGGTCAGAACCTTTTTGGAGTATTGTGAGCAGTTTTGGGCCCCATATCTAAGGAAGGATGTGCTGGCCTTGGAGAGGGTCGAGAGGAGATTCACAAAAGTGATACCCTGATTGACGGACTTGTCATATGAGGAGCGGACTCTGGGACTGTACTCAATGGAGTTCAGAAGGATGAGGGGGATCTCATTGAAATTAACAGAATACTGAGAGGCCGGGGTAGAGTGAAAGTGGAGAGGATGTTTCCACTAATAGGAGAAACTAGAACCTGAGGGCACTGCCTCAGATTGAAGGGATGTTCCTTAGAAACAGACATGAGGTGGAATTTCTTCAGCCAGAGGGTAGTGAATCTGTGGAACTTATAGCTGCAGAAGGCTGTGGAGTCCAAGTCACTGAGTATCTTTAAGACAGAGATATATAGGGCGGTATTCTCCGCCGGCTCCAAAAATTGCGAAGGCCATCGTGAACTCGGCCGAGGTTCACGCCGGCCTCGGGGCCTGCTCCCCGCACCTAATTCACCCCCACCCAGGGGGCTAGGAGCGGGGCCCCGTCATTCCTGGCCGCGACCTTGGCCACCGGAAATGATGCCCGAACGGCGCATGCGCGGATGACATCAGAACGCAGACGACGGCGGAGTCGAAAGAGTGCGTCCGTTTTGGACGCTGGCCCAACGATCAGTGGGCACCGATCGCGGGCCTGTCTCCTCCGGAGCACAGTCGCGGTGCTCCCATCCCGATCAGGCCCCTGGATGCCCCAAACGGGCATCTGGCACCCGTTTCACGATGGCAGCGGCCAGGTGTGGTTGCTGCCGTGGTAAAACGGGCGTGAAGAGCCGGCCGCTCGGCCCATCGGACTTGGAGAATCGCCGTTCGATTCGCCGTGAAAAACGGCGAGCGCCGATTTTTCCGAGAGGGGGGGAGAATTGCGGGGGCGCCAGGGGGGGCGTAAAAAATGTCGGGAGGCCCTCCCACGATTCTCCCACGCCATGTGGGGAGCGGAGAATTCCGCCCATAAGCTTTTGATTAATAAGGCGATTAGGGGTTATGGGGAGAAGGAAGAAAATGGGGATGAGAAACACATCAGCTGAGCATACTTGAAGGGCCAAACGGCCTAATTCTGCTCCTCTGTCTTATAATCGTACGGTCTTAACCATGCACATCTTTCAGAATCAGAGAAAGTTAAAATGGTTAGTAGTGTTTGTCCATTGCATTCCTTTTTTTTTATAAATTTAGATTACCCAATTATTTTTTCCAATTAAGGGGCAATTTACCCTGGCCAATCCACCTAACCTGCACATTTTTGGGTTGTGGGGGCGAAACCCACGCAGACACGGGGAGAATGTGCAAACTCCACACGGACAGTGACCCAGAGCCGGGATCGAACCTGGGACCTCAGCGCCGTGAGGCGGTTGTGCTAACCACTAGGCCACCGTGCTGCCCCGTCCATTGCATTCCTGGCACATTTCTGCCCATTGCCATTTTAACCAATGTTTTTTTAGTTGTGGGAGAGTTACTTGTCTTGGGTAGGGAGGGCCTCATTAAACTGCGATGCCTTCCTTCCTGCCAAGCTTGGCTGAGAGCCATCATGTCTTAGGCTCAATGGGCCGTTGGATCGCTTTGCTCTGTTTTTCCAGAAGGGCATCCAGATTCTTGGTTCACTCTTTGTGTTGTACTCTAGTTATCATGGGTTTTATTATTGATTATTTCTTCCAGGTGGATGAACAGGGTGTGAGACAAGCAGCAGCAGGAATCAACACTAAGTAGTAGCTGCAATTGAACCTATCGAAATTCAATAACAGGTGAAGGAGATGTCAGATGTTCAGGCCATGAATCAATTTATTGGACTTGCTGGAACATGAATTTCACAGGAGGCTGCAGGCAGGTTGTCTTAGGTACCTGCAACTACCAAGAATATGGCCTGCTCCTTGCTCAGCTAATGGACCATGATTTTCAAGTGGTTGTTGAAGTCAGTTCAACTATTCGCCTCTTTTTCATTGGTTCTATCCGTCTGCTGCAGGGGACATATTCCTGTCTGCAGAATACAGTTACATTAAGCTGGTCACTGCTGGCTTGTTTGCCAGTGTTGAGCATTATATCACTGTTCCCATTGACCTCAACAGTCAACAGGAAAGAAATCTGAGATTTGCAACCGTTATCAGCTTTCATCATGCACAGGGCATGGTTGACTGCACTCATGTTGCCACCAGGGGACACAACACCAGCCAGCGACATTTGTAAATAAAAGAAAATGTGCACCAAGTGACTGATCACGCAAGTAGGATCATTAACATTTATAATACAACGGCCCATAACTTCTGGCTCGTGGCAGAATGTCATGGGCCACCGATTCTGAGATGGAAAAATACGCACTTCCCTGCGCTCGGATTTCGCAGCAATCTTCCTCTCAATACAACAGCCGCAGGTCTCCAGTACACCAGTCTGCGTGGGCTCCAGCGTGGTGCAGGAGGAAAGCAGCACCACCCCCTTATGACGTGCCAGGTTGGAATGCCCATTGAGGGCAGACATTTAAACTGCAGATTTATATCAAAACCAGTAGACGACAAATTTAACAATATTTAACAGTGTTTTAAAGGTATGTAGAAGTTGTTTAACAGGTTTCTTTTCTCTTTCTTTTATATAGTCATTGCTATTGTTATTGCTTGTTATGATTAAAGATGATTATTCATAAGTGAACATAGGTTTGGATATTTGTTTTATATCTGTGAAACTATTTAAATCTGCACTGTGTTATTATATTACTTTACATGTGGCATGCTTAAAAGTGTTTGTATGTTTTAATTTAGATTATGGTTCAGAAATTTTACAAGTGCCAGGACTTTTTGCTGTCAGTCTCATGAGAATAAAAGTGGCATGCCACTGATGTAGACGCTGTCGCAATGCTTTGAATTTTCTTTAATGTTGGGCAGCATGGTAACATAGTGGATAACACAGTTGCTTCACACCTCCAGGGTCCCAGGTTCGATTCCCAGCTTGGGTCACTGTCTGTGTGGAGTCTGCACGTTCTCCCCGTGTCTGCGTGGGTTTCCTCCGGGTGCTCCGGTTTCCTCCCACAATCCAAAGATGTGCGGGTTAGGTGGATTGGCTCTGCTAAATTGCCCTTAGTGTCCAAGAAGGTTGGGTGGGGTTATCAGGTTACAGGGATAGGGTGTGGGCTTGGGTGAGGTACTCTTTCCAAGGGCTGGTGAAGACTCGATGGGCTGAATGGCCACCTTCTGCACTGTAATTTCTACGATTCTATGATTCTATGAAGTGAATGGTAATGCTTGGTCAAAATGGTAGCTTTTCGGAAACATTTTAAGTAGCAGATGCACATGAGTTCAGAATTGGAGTAGTACAAAAATTTGTCAGGCTGATGAAGGTTAGAGACGGCGTGTGTCAAGGTCATGGAATGATTTGAAAACAAGAATAAGAGAGCTTTAAAACAAAAGTATTGCTAAACTGGAAGACAATCTAGGTGAGTGAGCACAGGGATGATGAGCGAATGACATTTTATGCAAATTAGGACAGGAATATTAGCATTTTGGATGATTCATATCTTCTAGAGGATGGAAGATGGGAGGCTAGCTAGGAAACCGTTGGAATAGTCAAGTCAAGAGTACTTTACCTTTTTGCAGGATAAGTTAGTGTGTAATGACTATTAAAGTCTCACCATTGGTGGGGAGATTCCTGACACCCTGGAGGAAATGACCATAGAAATCTTCGGCATATGCAGCCTGTTATGGTGAATGCTAAGATTATTGGATATTGCCAATACCTCACCACATACAATCTCATCCTTATCAGCCCATATCATAACTGCGTGCTCTCAGCCATCCATAACTGTTACCAGATTTTGTGGTGCTTACTCTGTTACGATGCAGATAAAATAAATACAAATTAACTAATAGAACTGCACCACAAGACATTATTTATTTAACAAAACACACTTGTTTCCACATAAATGGATGAAACAAAACAGAGACTGTTATCTTAACAACATGATTTATAACAACATATGTTACGTTCTCAGGTTTATTTCTTATTTCCCTCCGCAAAGTTATTTTACAGGACTCCATTTAGCACTGGTTTCCACAAGCATGAACACCTCGATGGCACCACATGATGGCACCTCGGTGGGGGGGAGGGGGGGGGGGGGGAGAGGATGTCTCACAGGTCATTGAAACCGCCTGAATGGTTGGGGAAGGGTAGGACCTTGGCACTCCCCCTGGCACCCAACCAACTTGGCAATGCCAGGCTGGCACTGATAGTGCATTGGTGGCACTGCCACAGTGCCAGGCTGACAGTGACAAGGTGTCCGGGTGCCAGTTTAACACTGCCAAGTGTTGGGGCCTGAGGTGACATGCTCATGAAAGAGGGAGGAGGTTTGAGGGAGCAGAGAAAGTTGGGGGGGGGGGGGTGGTTGTAGAGATTGGGGCAGCCTTTCAAAATGGTGCCCCAACCTGCTGGCGAGCCCAGCTCCCCAGTGCAGGAAAATCTCCTATGTGTAGCCCCGATAGGGAGAATCTCCTCAAGGCGCAAAAAAACGGCAAAGTGCCGTTGAATGTCGGTGTCAATCTCGGCACTGCAGCTGCCAAGAAAGCCTGCCAAACATGCTCGCAACAAGTCTTTGAAATGTTTCCATTCAATCATTCCATTATCTCTTAGTTACATTTTCTTCTGCGATCTGATGAAGCAAATGGTTTGTATAACATTTCAAGGTTTACTTTTGAACCACTGGAACTCCGTATCTCTGTTGGAGGGAAGAAAAACCTCAAAGTCTGTTCTCGACCAGGTGGTGTTGGTAAAACTTTGTTTGATTCGGAAAAACTGTGTGCACACAGGAGAGATAGATTCTGCGAATGCCCTGTAGCTCACAAAAGTCAGCTCTGCCTGTCCTCAGAGTTACATGCATATATATTTAAAGTTCTTCGGAGTCACAAGCAGGTATTTACTGAATCATTCGGAACAATACAAAGTGATCAGTATGCATATTTTCTGGTCCCCGTGAAGAGAAAACGATTAAAGAAAACAATGTTTCCTTACAATCTCATGGGTTTGTGCTTAACATATTTAACTTCTAGAAGAGGTGCGAATGTGTCGGGCAATGGATCCCTTAGACTTACTGGGGCCTTCTGTGTTTCCCTTTTCATATTCAAATGCTCTGTGAGATGATTAAATCGTTTCCAATGTGGGTGACTTTAACCCCTTGCTTGCTGGTTTGCCCTTGACCTGTGCTATTACAATACTTTATTATACCAATCCTGACACATATATCAAGTTCTTCCGCTAACAATCTCAAAACAAAAAAAACCTGCCTGAACGTCCCTTGTCCTTGCAAGCATGGTAGGTATCATGTGCGAAATCCTCCGGCTGTTAACAATGGCGGGATCTTTTGCTCCCACTGGTTGCACTTTTTGTCGTAGGTTTCCTGATGGTGTTTAGTTTCAATGGGAAATCCCATTAACAGCGGCTGGACCATAAGATCCCATCGCCGGGCAACGGCAGGCCACCAAGCAACAGTGGGCCACCTCCTGCCACCGAGTAACCTATCGATGGGAAGCCAGACAATCTCGTTCCAGATCTTTACTAAGTAAGCTCACCTGCTGTTTTATAGCTTTATCTTTTCTGACCTTATTTAAAACAAACATGGATACCCTTCTGAAATACCATTTCTCTAGGTGTTCTCTAAAGCCAGCATTTTAATTCCCTTACCTCTACACCTTATTCCTAACTAAAAATGATCTCTAAAATAATAGCATGGACCGTGAACATGATGTTCACAACAATTGTCACAGAAAAGCTGATTAGTCCAGTGACAGTAACTCTAACTCATGATTCACGCAAGTGGATTTCCGAATATCAAGCTTATTCATTGAACATTAAAATATTAGACTACATATAACTGATCTACAATGTCATATTGAATCACAAGATTGCATAAATAATGCAACCTGGTTCCTAGGTATGAAGTGATCCCTCTTTTGACTCCCTTCCTCAGTGTAGGCTTCCACCTGCTCATGAGGTGTTTACCTGAGTAACACAAGAAATATGCTCCATTTGTATACTACATGGCTACCTTGAGTTACATGTGCTCATAAAAGCTTAGGTCCTGCTATTTTAGATATTTACCCAGCTTACAGGTAAGCTTAGGCAAATTTCTCATTCAGAAAGCTGGGCCAGACAAGATAGCCTGAATCTTTCTATTTTGTAACAATTCTGTGATTTTGTAACACCTTCATTCAAAGGGTAGTGAATCTTAGAAATTCTCTGTCGATGTGTTTTTGAATTTCAAGGAGTCAGGGGATTATGGAAATGTTCCAGCAAGTTATAGATTAAGGTGAAGATCATCCAAGATTTTATTGAATGGAGAAGCAGGCACGGAAGATTTAATAGCCTTTATTTCTTATGCTTTTATATCTTTCAGCTTTTGCCTTTGTATTATAAACTTCTTTTTATATTACAGTAAGTATGTAACATTGTAACATTTCTTTGGCTGTGGTACATGCTGCCTCAGCATAGAGACAAGATTAATATTCCACTTTCTCCCATGTTGCTATAGCAATGCAAATCTGAGCAAAAAGATGAAGGATGCTGGGTAAAGGTGACTAACTAAATTACTTTAAACCATTCCATCAATCATGTCCCCTTTATGCTAAGAGAGTCATATTCATTCCTTCTCACTTTCTACAGTCAACATCTCCAATGGATGAAGAAGACTCTGATGGACAAAAGCTGATGAATTAGAGTCCATCCTCAATAATGGAGCCACTTCCAGAGGAGGATGGGATACTGAGCCAGCACACCTATTCCATCCAAACTATCTCATCCTCCAACTTGTCACCTGCAAATGTAACTTTCTTTCTCTCAAGCATCAGGTCAGGAAGTTACACACGAGTTCAAATAAATGTCCCGAGTGGAAGCATTCAGCACAAAGTTGTGAAGGAGTAAAAGAGAATAATATGAAATGAATACAGGAATATTAGGTTACAAGTTAGTTTGGGTAAACTCACAGTAAAACACATTTTAACAGGAGCTAAAAGTAGTTGGAAAAGCAGCAAGGTTACCTTCCTTCACAACAATGTGAAGTTGCTGATAAGAATTACTCGTACCTAAAAAGCAAAACTTGTGGATCCTTCATCTGTTTGCTCAGATTTGCATTGCTGTAGCAGCACGGGAGAAAGTGGAATATTAATCTTGTCTCTATGCTGAGACAGCATGTACCACAGCCAAATAAATGTTACACACTTACTGTTATATTAAAGTTTATGACATAAAGGCAAGAGCTGAAAGATATAAAAGCACAAAAAATAATGGCTATTAAATCTTCCGTGCCTGCTTCTCCATTCAATCAAATCTTGGGTGAGCTTCACCTTAATCTCTGCCTTGCTGCAACATTCCCATAACCCCCTGACTCCTTGAAATTCAAAAACACATTGACAGAGAATTTCTAAGATTCACAACCCTTTGAGTTGTGGACCCTTGTTATGACCCTACAAATTAATAGCCAATAAGTAAAACCACAAAACAAATAAAACAAAACGCTCAGCCCCAGCTTTTTTAAAAGTACAAAGTCCAGACAAATAAAGCCATTCAAAAAAACGGTGGTAGCAGCTTGCCATCTCATAAGACAATGGTGGTCAACTCTGCACTAAACATTGCCTGGTATGTCTCCCACGCTGGCATGGCAATATATGATATGTTTGCGACAGAGAAAGAGGGTGGCTGAAAACGTATTTAATTCGTGGCTCTATTTTCTCCGGACTCTCTTCTTGGCCTGCGGAGCTTTTTGTTTCTGTTTGCCTCTTTCGATGCCCTTCCATAAATTCAGTCACCAGAGGTCAGTCTGCCAGCTGTTACCTAATTGGCAAGTGTTAATATCCGCCATCTTAATTTCTTGCTTCAGGTGCCTTTGTAGCAGAGGATTGTGACCCAATGGCCAGTTCATTGTGCTATCTTTGGACATATGGCCGTCATTAATCTGATGAATGTGACCAAGCCATTGCAGATGTTATTGGTTTAGCAATGGGTGCCAGTTGATGGAATTAGCATGATCCAGGACTCAAGTTGGTGACGTTGTACTTCAAGATATGTCTGATGCATCAAAGGTGCAAACTACAGCCTTTTCTACAGTATGTTTTTCAGGTCTTGCCACTTAGAAGCACTGAAGAGGCAGGCTTGGTAGATTTGCTGTTCAGTATTTTCAGTCTGGCTGCTGTCCCACACTCTCTTGCTCAGCTTGGACATAACAGCTGCTGCTTTCGAGATGTGTGTGCTGATTTCAATATCAAGTGACAAATTGCTGGTGATTGTGGAGTCTAGATATGTGAAGCTATCAACAACCTCCAGTGTTACATTTTTCAATGCTGATAACTAGTAACATCATGGACCACAAATTTATCTTCCTAATGCTGATAGTCAACCTAAACTCTTTTCAGGTGTGAGTGAGTCTTCCCATTTGTCACTGAAAGGAATGCTACTGTGGCATCATTGATGTAAAACAGTACTCTGATTCGGAAGTTGCACACCTCTGTCTTGGATTTCAGGTGAGCACGGCTGAATATATTTCTATCAGTTCTAGCATGTAAGTAGACAACGTCTGCAGATGACCTGAAGGCCTTTCACAGCAGCAAAGAGATAACTATGCCAAAGAGTGTTGGTGTCAAACACAACACTGTTTGACTCCACTGTGAATTGCAAAGGGTTCCAATGTTGCACTCCCTGTCATATCTGGCCTTTACCATCGTGTTGTCATGGAAAAAGGAGATGACATCGAGCAGGTTCAGTGGGTAGTCCATTTTCCCCAGCAGTTAAATAGGGTCCTCTGCTCACATGGTTGAAAACCTTTCTGAGATTGATGAGGAGACAATATAATGCTCTCCCTTACTCATAGCATTTCTCTTGTAGCTGCTGGACTGAGAAACTCATGTCAATTGTAGATCATCCAGTTCTGAAATTGAACTGGGATTTGGTGGAGATGCATTGGATCAGTATCTGCAGACTGACGAGGGTAACACGGGAAAATATATTTTCCATGATGGCCAGCAAGGAGAGTTTCTCAAAACTGCCTCTTGTACTAAACTTTCATTCACGTCTCACCCTTTGGCTCCTGACCTGTTCTTTCAATAAACGTGATTAATTGATACTACCAAACTTCACCTGAACATGTACCCAACCTACTCTCACCACTGCTCTCTCAAGCTCCATTACCTTAAGAAATTGCCTTGGGATGTTTACTGCATTAAAAGTGCAATGTATTAAGCACATTATTTTGGATGACATAGCAGTTCAATTGATGAGATTTCTTGCGCTAATAGCGCCACCAACCTTCAAGTAAGGCATTTAACCGAGATACCATGGCTGGATTCTCCATTTAAGCGGCTAAGTGCCAGGTGAAACAGAAAATTCCTGGGTGTTTTACGTCGCCAAATTCGCCGCCGAACTCTCACAGATTCCGGGACCAGTGAAAGGCTAGCAGTAACACCGGGTAAAATACCCGGCTCCCAAGACAAAAACGGCCGAAGAATGGCCAGGCCGTGCCCACGCATCCGCATGGCGGTGACCTGCAGCGATTGCGCCATACAACATGGCGCCAGTCATGCGCAGACCTGACCTACCAAATACTGCCTCACAGGCCACCCACTGGACATACCCCACGATTCCCCCCAGCCTTCGTATAAGCCCACCCAGATCAGCGGCATGGCTCTCGGATGACTGTGGCGGCGCTGGACACAGTCACGGCTGCCACGCCAGGTTCCCAACCGCTCAGACCACATGCCAACTGCGCAGTCAGGAATCCGGCCATTGGGGGCACAGCATTGGGGGAGGGTCTTCCGATGATGTGCCAATGGCGTCCCAACAACATGAGGCTGTGATGTGATGACACCATTTTGGAGGGGGCGGAGACTTGAAAGCTGCCGTCACCCCCCCCCCCCCCCCCCCCAACCCCGGATTTGGGCGTCGGAAGGAATTCTCTGCCGATCATCAATTAAGTCCGGCAAAGGAGAATCCCGCCCCATGTATTTATTTAAATAGATTGTGAGGTGCTAATCCAAGTAAAACAAGACTGTGAGCTGGCTTCCTCCCCCCAACCAGTATCACAAGAAACAGATGACCTATTTGTAATATAAACAATTGCTTGGTGGTACAGAACTAATTCCATCAAAAATGTGTTGCTGGTTTCTGAATGGTGTAAATATGAGACCGCCTCTACATCCAGCACTCGCTAACCTTTTTGTGCTTTTCACGAGAAATGTGTATTTGACGGAATGAGCCATACCCTGTGAATACTTTCAATATATAGATGATACGTTTGTGATCTTTGAATCTACAGCCACATGTAAGAATTTCATTTGCACACCTTAATATGGTCCATTCCACACTCCAATTCCCTTCAATGGGATTTGTACAGCTCCCTGATGCTATATGATTCACTTTAGCAGCAATCTCGTAAACAGGACAGTAACAATTACTCACCTTGCAAGTTTGACGCAGGAATAAAGCACACCAAAGCTATCCTGCAGGACAATGGCTATCCCTATTGGATCATTGTGCACTGTAAATCCGCAAACTCACAATTGGGACAAAGGTTGCCACTTTCGGACCTGAGATTTACTTAATCTACCTCAAATTACACTTGAAAGGCAAACTAACTCAAAGATTTGAATAACACATTGAGTTGTTCAGTGGCTTTATGAGTGCTTTTTCCACCATCAGTACACTGTCAAAAAAGATGTTCTGCCTATCATACAATTAACCAATGCTGTGTATGAATTTCAGTGCTGGTGCAATGCCAGGCATATATGCTAAACTACTCAGCAATTGGCTGATCGAATGTTCCTTCATTTTTTCATAATCCACCCACCTCACTTGCAAAACCCAAAACAAAACGTCTACTGTTATATGTGATTCCGGTATTGGACAATACTTGCCAACCGATCCTGAATGTGCTAATAGCTATAACAACTACCAATCAGTTGAGCGTTTAGCATGGCTCATTTATACTTGCGAGAAGCAACATACATTCATGTACCGGTACCCGGGCTATGCAAACAAAAGGAATATGTTCAAGCCTGAAGGCTTTTTGAATCACTCAGGACCTTGGGGAGACTACAGTTGCCCATTGCTTTCTCTATGGAAATGCATTGGTCAATCAGATTAAATTTTCCAACCAGCCAGCACCATCTTCTCCTCTGGTATAAATTTTAGTGATTGTTTGAAATTTGGCATTCTTGAATTTGTCTTGAAGAGTGCAAAACAAAAAGCTTTGGCAGCTTGTCACTCTTTTCAGCAACATTTGTATTGTGTTACTGATCCAGATTGACTCCAGCATCTGTCCATGTAACGTCCATGGCACTGTAAAATAATTAACCGTATGTGAATAACATCGTTATATTCCAGAAGATGTCATAATATACTATGAGGAAACGTTTCAGAAATCCTACTACCGTTTTGAATCAGATAATCATGCTCAGAGTTCAGCACATCATGAACGGCCAATTTTACTGCTTTTCTGAGCAACGTCTTTGAAATTTTTTTTTTAAAATTTAGATTACCCAATTATTTTTTCCAATTAAGGGGCAATTTAGTGTGGCCAATCCACCTACTCTGCACATTTTTGGGTTGTGGGGGCGAAACCCACGCAGGCACGGGGAGAATGTGCAAACTCCACACGGACAGTGACCCAGAGCCGGGATCGAACCTGGGACCTCAGCGCCGTGAGGCAGCTGTGCTAACCACTAGGCCACTGTGCTGCCCACGTCTTTGAAATTTAATGAATAATTAATTCATATTACTTTATGCGTACCATTTCTTCAATTCTTTCTGTGCTCTCGACAACCACAATGGTCTATTTTTTACATATTTTTCACCCTGTTATAATTATTTCATTGCGGCATGTGCAGTGCATCATAATATGAAAATTAAATAAGTTACTGCAAAATGCACAAAATAAACACTGACGGTGGAATTTTCAAAGTGTCAAACTTGGGAGCAAAATCAGCATTTGGCCTGCCAGCTGCACTGCTGACTTTTCCTGTCATATTTTTTGACACATAGTCAGTAAAACATCAAAATGGCGGGGCCCATGATGTCACGCAGAGGGAAGTACCTGGGGACAGTGATGGGGGCATTGCCAGGCTACTATCTGGGCATAACCCTCTCCCCCAGTTCATAGCTGGACATACCTGTGCAGCCCTGGTAGGTTCTGTTCGCCAGTTCCCTGTTTTTAAAAACCTGTTGTAAACTCTGCCAACATGACATCACACCGCCAGGGGAGGGAGCACGGTAATGGAGGACTTTCCGACATGAGGGGACGTTACTAATTCTATTACAATGTATTCAAAAGGGGTTCCTGTCATTGCATGTCGGGAACCTTGTTATGTCACTGGCGGTTGTCAGGGACAATGGAAAAGAGAAATCCCACTGACGAGAAAGCTGTTTTTGGATGCCTCCTCAATCCTCCATCCCCTCACCACCGCAGTCCCCCCCCTCCTGCCCTCCCGCCCCCGCCCTCCACCCCACCACCATCGCCATTCCTATCCACTGGAAACGGGGCCAGAAAAAAAAAAACTAAAATGATTTATCGAAGCAATCAGAACACCATGGAATTCATGTGATTCCATATTTTATGGACTCAGTCTTAAATTGACATGTGCTATCTTATTAGGATATTAAAACACAGACTGAAATGCAGAACAAACGATTTTTACACAATGTATTGACAGGTTTGTTTGTAATATTAAACTTGAGAATTTAAACCATTTTGTCTCGTTATCCAATCCCTCATCCTTCATTTAAACAGGTTAATAATTGCATTGAACTGCTGTGTTGAGCAAGTTTATGTAAACACACGAAGCAGCAAACTTTGAGGAGAAGTTAATGCTCTTGGGAGTTTAATTTCTTTGTGTAGCATTGCTGCCTACGGCGCTGAGGACCCGGGTTCGAATCCCGGCCCTGTGTCACTGTCAGTGAGGAGTTTGCACATTCTCCCTGTGTCTGCGTGGGTTTCACCCCCACAACCCAAAAGATGTGCCTGGTAGGTGGATTGGCCATGCTAAATTGCCCCTTAATTGGAAAAAATAATTGGGTACTCTAAAAAAATTTTTTTAAATTATTTGTGTACTATTCTTAATACATTGATCAACATGCTCCTACACAAAGCAAATTAATCCTATTTATGATTAACAATGTCTTTGCAGAGATAATTCAAAAATACAGAAGATAGATTGAGCTTGAATTCAAATTTTGAACTACTGACTTAAAATGCTTTCAATTAATATAATTTTAATAATTGGAGAAAATAAACAAATCTTGAATCCTAACTGTTGTGACGTGTGCAAATCAACCACAGAGATCTTGGGAGTAGCACACATGCTGGATTTTACACTAGGTGGGGGAGTGATGTGAGTAGAAATGGAAGCTGACAGTGCGCCTCCTCCTGACCAGTCCTGCGGTGCTGCCGCGACTATGCGCTGTGTGGCCAATTAACAGCTGAACAGGGGGAATGGGCAATCCAGGGCATGATGTAAGGTGGCAATTGGGCAGGCATTGAACAGCGAAGAGCAACCATCACGCATGTTAAAGGAAAGCCAACAGTGTGCAGCAGGATGACAGAGGGGTTGCATCAGGAAAGTAGCATGCAGATGGGCTACTGCGACTGACATCCCCAGTCCTCCTGAGGCATTCACCAAGACTCTTGACTCTCCACTGGTACGGGTTGCGAGATGAACAATCTACCTGCCTACCCAGATCAACAATTGAGGCCCTGAGATAGGCAGCCCGATGTTTTGATGATGGCTCCCTGATGACCCTCACCCTGGCTGTGACCTAATGGCAGGATGTTCTCCTCACACAGAGTGGCAAGAGAAGAAAGCCCTGTCTGACCAAAATAGCCTGGGTGAAGTTACAGAGGAGATCAGTAGTTGTGGGGTCATTTGTAGGACCTGTCTGCAGTGTCACAAAAGTCTGAACAACCTTATCCGAGCTACAAGGGTGAAGGAGGATCTTAACTCTTGATATGGGTGCACACCTATGCTTGTGTTGTGCATGTGGGATGTTAGCCAGGCAAGTGGATGGGTGTTCCCCACACACTCATAATGACAACTTAAGGAGCCTTGTCACCATTCCTGCAGGTTTTCATGGGCTGGTACATGGGATGGGTAATGTTACATGTGCAGGGTGCATGTCGAGGTGTGACAGAGAGAAGCACCAGAGCTTGTGGATTAATGTTCCTGATATGGGGGATTGTCCCATTGTCTTCTCAAGAAAAGCGCTCCCACAATTCCCTTGTGAGAACAAGGATCAGGTGGGGAATGTTAAACCCAGCGGCGCTGACAGAGATGGAGAAAGGCATCCTGGATCCAGACAGTCTTCAGTCGAGTGGATAGAGACGTGTGAGAGGCAGATCAGTGACATGGCAAGGTGCCGGAGTTAGTGCGGGGGCAGGAACGTAGTAGTTAGCATCAAATGGACCATCTCTTGGCCATGGGATGAGGGCATCTCTTTGACACATGTCATATGTGAACTGCTCTGTCAGAGATGCTGCAGTATTTGCTAAATGTTTGCCTGCAGTGTTGAATGGTAATCATGCATGTCCTCCCTTCAACAGATTAGCAGCTATCAGCCCCAGTGGGCCAGCATCAATCTCTGCGGAATTGGAGGAAACCTTAGAGGGTCACACCACCTCTTCTTTGTTCTGAATCTTCCACCAGCAAAGATACTTGCACCTCAGGTTCTGTGCACGCCAGCCAAAATGGTAGCTTCAATTGGTTTGACGACCACACAAGTGTCAGGCCAGCTTTCGGAGGTGGTGACCATCCAGGCCTCTGATATATGGAGGAGTGTGGGAGACGAGGACGATGCAAAGCCTGAAGAAGATGATGAGTATCTGGAGTCACATGCGAGACGGTAAGTGGGAGGTGTGCGACTATCTGGTGGAGAAGCCAGAGGATATACATGCCCCGGCAAGGACAATGGTGGGGCTCATCCAGGCCATGAGCACTATAATCAACCTCTTGTCTGTGTTCATGGCCTCCTCCTGCAACAGTGGAACATGGAATTGACGACTTCCATGGAGAGCCGTTCCAACAGCACAGTCAGGAGATGCTGGATATACGTGCAGAGCTACAGAGCCTTGCATTATCACTGAGCTAAAGCAGGTAGCGCTAATAGGAGTGGGGGATGAAGCTTTTGGAGTCTCTACCATGTCCACAGCTCTCTTGGGTAAGCAGGGAGAATCAACCGGACCTCTGAGGCTCCTCGCAGGGTACTCGTGATAGTGAAAGCATCTCCTCTGCATCTCTGCTAGTGACACCAGTGGTTCAGGGTACCGTCGAGATAGAGGGGACTCCTGCCAGTAGGTAATGCTCTCTCAAAATGCCAGGACCCTCAGGACCTCAGGTGACAGGGCACGCCCACCAAGGTGCTTTAGGGCAACAGGACACAAATGTCCAACACAACTGACAGAGTCGCTGAAGTAAGATGTTTCCTCTGGCTGGTGAGACTAAAGCCCAGGGGATGAATGACATCGCGCGACAATCACCAGGCAGGAATGTTCCCTTCCAGTCGGGGAACACTTCAGCAGTCAAGGGCATTCAGCCTCTGATGTCTGGGTAAGCGTTCTCCAAGGCGGCCTTCAGGACGCGCGACAACGCAGAATCGCCGAGCAGAAACTTATAGCCAAGTTCCGCACACATGAGTGCGGCCTCAACCGAGACCTGGGATTCATGTTGCATTTCATTCACCCCCCACCATCTGGCCTGGGCTTGCGGAATCCTACCAACTGTCCTGGTTTGAGCAATCCACACCTCTTTAGTCTGGGGTTACCCCATCTCTGGATCTGTAAAGACTTAATTACCTGCAAATGCTCGCATTCTAAGCATTGTCTGGCATCTTTGAATTTGTCTATATATATGTTCCTGGAACATACCTCTTCATTCACCTGAGGAAGGAGCAGTTCTCTGAAAGCTAGTGTTTGAAACAAACTTTAACCTGGTGTTGTAAGACTTCTTACTATACCTGTGAGTGCCTGAGGACATAAACTATAAGACATGGTTACTCCCAGGGTACCCCAAAACATACAGCTACAGATGCCACAAGCGGTGATTGCAAACAAGATGTGCATTTAGGGAATTAAAACTCTTTTGGTTAACAGATGCGCCAGCCAACCAGGCTGGCCATTGGTTCCTTAATGGCTGCATGGGAACAATTAATTGTCTCTTGCACTTCAGGGAATCCTGTGATGGCCCCAGGGCTTCTTGCTCACTCAGCCTAATTATTCTTATCAGTGTTGAACTTGAAGTTGTCCAGCCTCTTGAACAATGCATCAGTTATAAGACAGATACTTTGATGTGCTGTTGATTGTGGCATACTACAGAGATCTCCTGCTGCCCTTGAAAGGGTCACGAGGCAGAGAAATTCAATGCACCAGTGACCTTTAGTCTCACAGGCGTCAAATGGCTGTTCACAAATTGGAGCTTGTTTCCCCTGCACAGCATATATCAAATAGATGTGACTGCTGACCTAGAGTAACGCAGCCGCCTAGGACACTGGAACATTTGGAGGTCATTTCTACACTGCAGGTAAAGCTTTCCTTCGGGGTCAGATCGGCTTATTTTCCGGAGCACATCTCTGAGCATTTCTGTGGAAGTTGTTGGTTGCTGCTAACTCTGGCTAGCTCATAGCACAGCATTGCATATCACCACTACAGTGCAGAAGGGGGCCATTTGGCCCATCAGTCTTCACCTCTGAAAGAGCACCCTACCTGGGCCCATGCCCCCACCCTATCCTTGCAACCCAATAACCCACCTAACAATTTTGGACACGAAGGGGCAATTTAGCGTGGCCAATCCACCTAACCTGTACAGCTTTGTCCTGTGGGAGGAAAACGGAGCACCTAGAGGAAACTCACACAGACACAGAGAGAATGTGCAAACTCCACACAGACACTCACCCAAGTGAATTGAACCCGGGTCCCTGGCGCTGTGAGACAGCAGTTCTATCAGCAGTGCTAGGGGCTGGTTTAGCACACTGATCTAAATCGCTGGCTTTTAAAGCAGTCCGAGGCTGGCCAGCAGCATGGTTCAATTCCCGTACCAGCCTCCTCGAACAGGCGCCGGAATGTGGCGACTAGGGGCTTTTCACGGTAACTTCATTTGAAGCCTACTTGTGACAATAAGCAGTTTTCATTTCATTTCATTTCATGCCGTTATACTGCCCTCATCTCGCTCCTTCTCTCCTCCTAACTTCAGGAACCTGGACTGGAATACACTATCCCTATTCCCTGTCACTGCTTTCTGTCAGCGTGGACGCTGCCAAACCACTCCCTTCAGGATGAACCCTTATGACTCCCCTTAGAAATGTGCAGAAAGTGACATGAGAACAGTTCCCTCGCCTGTCATCCAGTTTCAACTGCAGCCTACAACTCTTCCCTGTCCTCTTCTCATCTGGCCTTATATCCTGCCTTTGTGCTGTGAGCTCACCCTGCAGCAATTTCCTCTCGCCCTGTGGAGCCAGTGTGACCAGTGGAGGATTGCACATGCAGTGAAAAATGCCAGTCAATTGCCTAATTATTTGTCTCAAGTATACATTAAGTAACCTTTATTGGTTGGAGGGTGGACTCAAAACTTCAAAGCTCAAAGCCCTCACTTTCCATATTATTGCAACAGGGTATCATGAAACCGGGGACCAGACCCAAAAATCGCAACTCCAATTTTACTGAGGAGGGGGGGGGGGGGGGGGGGGGGGGGGGAGTCAGCTGAATGGCAAGTGTTAGATTCAGCCGGCAAAACATTTCCCCAAGAATTCCGAACGTTTTCTGCTGAATTCATAGCCGGCGAACGTGATTAGCTCAGTGAAATTTATCTGCAATGGATTCCTGCACTTGTTCTGAATTCTTAACTGCACGTTCAAGGGTCATCAACTTGAGTATATTTCCCCTGCGTGCATCTCTAAACTGAAATATATTTGCATCAGCATTGCACACTGCTAATGAGTTGATTTACATGCAAAAAATTAATAAGGTTTTACTTTTTAATGCAAATTCTCCATTATGGCTTTTCACGCTTCTATTGCTGAGGAGACGAACAAGCAATCTGCTTCCAGAGAAACAGCAATAATCACGTGTCAGCAGCAGCTCCCAGCCCTAGTCTGGCAACGATGTTGCCTTTTCATTTTCCTTCCTTTCTGGAAGAAAATATTGCCCTTTCTGCTTGGTACATCCCTCCAAGTCAGTACGAGGTTAGCCGCACCCTGTGACGTTGTCCCTCAATCCACATTTTTTCAAAGGAGGTTATGCTTCATCAGCAGAGATATGTAAAAAAAACCCACAAAATTCTTGATAAACTCAGCAGGTCTGGCAGCATCCGTGGCCTGAGAGAAACTGTGACCTGGGAACTAAAACACAAAGACAAATCCAAATTCTGCTTCTGAGGACTTTAAATACCTATGGAGTTGGACACTGAAGTAACTTCGCAGGAAGTATCATCTACTGAAGAAAAAGAAGCAACTTCAAAGATCTCAAATTGGCAGCACGGTAGCATTGTGGATAGCACAATTGCTTCACAGCTCCAGGGTCCCAGGTTCGAATCCGGCTTGGGTCACTGTCTGTGCGGAGTCTGCACATCCTCCCCGTGTGTGCGTGGGTTTCCTCCGGGTGCTCTGGTTTCCTCCCACAGTCCAAAGATGTGCGGGTTAGGTGGATTGGCCATGATAAATTGCCCTTAGTGTCCAAAATTGCCCTTAGTGTTGGGTGGGGTTACTGGGATAGGGTGGAGGTATTGACTTTGGATAGGGTGCTCTTTCCAAGAGCCGGTGCAGAGTCGATGGGCCGAATGGCCTCCTTCTGCACTGTAAATTCTATACTTGATAGGTTCCCGAATGTCAAGTACAACCCAAAAAGAATAGACATCCAGCTGACAGACTGTCATAATAAGTTGTATATATATATATATATATATATATATATATAAACAGATATTGGTGCCAAGTAGAATCATAGAATTTACAGTGCAGGAGGTCATTCGGCCCATCGACTTTGCACCGGCTCTTAGAAAGAGCACCCGACCTAAGCCCATATCTCCACCCTATGCCCGTAACCCAGCAACCCCATCTAACCTAAGGGCATTTTAGCATGGCCAATCTACCTAACCTGCACATCTTTGGACTGTGGGAGGAAACCGGAGCACCCGGAGGAAACCCACGCAGACACTGGGAGAACGTGCAGAATCCATAGAGACAGTGACCCAAGTGGGAATCGAACCTGGGACCCTGGCGCTGTGAGGCCACAGTGCTATGAATTTGTAACCAACTTCCAGACACAGGTGACCAACTTTGCAGCTGGACAAATAATAAAGAAAGAGGCCATTAGTTTCCATTACAGGATATCAGTTGGCCAGACAAGAGTGTTTCAGAGGATCATGGATCTT
Source organism: Scyliorhinus canicula (assembly GCF_902713615.1). NCBI lineage: Eukaryota > Metazoa > Chordata > Chondrichthyes > Carcharhiniformes > Scyliorhinidae > Scyliorhinus > Scyliorhinus canicula. Next base: position 129,965,213 of record NC_052155.1, on the reverse strand, counting down.
GATTAAGTCACCCTGGCTGAACAGGAGTATCCTGATTATTCGCATTACGATTTTAAGTCTGGATGGGACAATAGAACTCAGGCCAGGTGTGGGTTTTGTACCTAAAACTCACTGCTAGCAGAACTGGTATAAAAGCAGGAACATCGGAACAGATAATCAGTGAAAACCTGAGTGTCTCCCAGCACAACCATTACAAGAAGAAGGACCCTTAAGCTCCAAGCCCAGAGGAGATATCCACATCGAGTGATGGTAGGTTGGCCAGCCTCCTTCACTAAGTCCAGGTAATTCCTGGAGCTCAGCTGTGAGTCGGAGTCATTTTTTGTGTGACTTATGTTGAAGATTGTAGTACCCAAACAAAAAGAGTTATAGTAAAGGAATTGGAGAATTGTGAACAAAATTGGGTTAAACTGCAAACCTGTTTTGTCCTTTGTTGATCTCATAAGTAAAGACTTCTGTGTAAAACATATTTCTAATGAACTTGTCAAAGTGTCTAATAATTTACAGAGTCCCTCTGTGGGCTTCAATAAGAAGTGACCGAGTTGCTCCAAATTCAAACCCACCAACCTTATATTCTCTAACATGCGGGCTGAGCCTTAACTAAGAGGGCAGTCACCCCATGTGACAGCCTGGATTCAAGTGGGTGAATGGGAATACAGGCATCCGACCAATAAATTGGGCCATAAACCAGGGGCGGGATTCTCCGTTGCCCGACTCCGATATTGTAACCGGCGATCTGGCAGAAAATCCACTCTGGCGCCCAAATTGAAGCCGTCGCTGGTTTAACGACAGTTAGCCATGCTCCGCCCCCGCGGACGTAGCAATGGTGTTACCGCATCATCAGCAGGCCCTCCCGCGATGCTCCTCCTCCGATGGGCCACGTTCCTGACCACGCGGGCGACGTGTGGTCTCAGCAGTCGGGAACCATAAACTCTGCCATAAATTGGGCCATAAACCAGGGGCGGGATTCTCCGTTGCCCGACTCCGATATTGTAACCAACGATCAGGCAGAAAGTCCACTCTGGCGCCCAAATTGAAGCCGTCGCTGGCTTAACGACGGTTAGCCATGCTCCGCACCCGCGGAAGTAGCATAATCGCGTCACGCGCCGCACGCCGTTGCAATGGTGTTACCGTGTCATCAGCAGGCCCTCCCGCGATGCTCCTCCTCTGATGGGCCACGTTCCTGACCACGCGAGGGACGTGTGGTCTCAGCGGTCGGGAACCCGGCATGGCAGCTGCGGACTGGGTCCAGCGCCGCCACACACGGTCTGGGACTGTGGCGCTGAGGATCTGGGTTCGAATCCCGGCCCATGGTCACTGTCCGGGTGGAGTTTTCACTTTCTCCCCATGTCTGCATGGGTATCACCCCAACAGCCCAAAAATGTACTGGTTAGGTGGATTGGCCACGCTAAATTGCCCATTAATTGGAAAAAATAATTCAGTACTCTAAATTTATTTTTAAATATGTTTTCAAGCTTTCTACATTTGTATACTCTTTGAAATAAAAATGAAAAAACAGTGAACTAAACAGAAATGACAGGGGATGATAGCCCCAAACTGAAACAAAATGTTGAAGGAAGCTTAACGAACAAAACCAAAATGTCACTCCTGGTAATGATGGTGCACCCCAGCCCTTGCTGAGCCCACTGGTCACTGAAGGCCTGAAGTATGCCATTGATCCCTGCATGCTCCCTCTCCAAGGGCACCCAATCACAAATGTAGCCAGATGGGTCAGACAACCCCTCTCCATTTGTATAAATTTTCCCCAGGTGCCTGATCGATATAAATTAACCCACAATGCTTTTAGCCAACCATTTATGAGTGAAGTGCCTTTATGCCGTTATATCATTAGAAAAACACAATAAGAGCTGACAAAGTAGTTGAAGATCTAATTTTTCCAATGAGGTTAGGCAATTTGTATTTGATAGAGTCCCAAGAAATGTACCTGAAATTTACCTCCTTAATTTCTTGAAACGGTGAAACCCATGCTGGAGGAGTTAATTCTGAATGAAAGTTAAATTCCATCCAATTATCACCTTAAATGACACCTTTAGTTCCTACCAGCCTACTTTAAATGATCATGTCAACTTTGGTAAGTCATTCACCCACAGCAAAACCTAGCTTGTTAAATCCAGAATCTGGGGCATTGGGGTTCTATCCACCAGTTGCCAACTCATCCCTTCTTATCTGTTGAAATTCCCCCCTAATGCTCACGAACAAAGCACAGCTTCCTAAATATCTTGCAAGCTTTTTGCAGTCCTCTACCAGGGAAACGGAACAGATTTTAAAGCAAATTTGTTATTCACTTTCCCTTTGTTAAAGTGACCCTAGTCTTAAGACAGCGGAGAATCATGCGCAGGACTCCTTTTTGCATCAACTGATCGTCAGCTTCAGGATAGTGAGCAGGTTTCCCACCTCTGTGATGTAGACTACAACCCAATCCACCATTTGCACATGTAGATTAATGCTTAATTTCAGCTGTAACTGCATCATGAAGCTAAAACCCAGTTAAGAATTATTTTACCTTTGATGAGAAACATCGTATTCATATGATTTATTTAACAATTGAACATATCATATGGTTTTCTCAGATCCAAAAAAGATGTCAGTGGACCAGTGAAGTGGGGTCCCTGTTGTACCTGTCAGCTACTTCCATCCGTGCTCTGAGCACCTTACAACTGTGTGAAGTTGGCTCACAGTGCCCTATAATGACTCACAGTGTAACCCAGGGACATAATCACAGCATCCTCTTGTCATCTGGGCAGACTGTTCATGTTGTGTACAAAAACGTTTCTTTAATGTCTGCAAATGCAAAACACTTGGTCAGATGTTCGGGTCCAAATGAATGGATGTATTGGTGAATAATGTGTGAGCAGCATCATTTGGAGCATAGCCAGTGAACAAAGAACAAAGAAAAATACAGCACAGGAACAGGCCCTTCGGCCCTCCAAGCCTGCACCGACCATGCTGCCCATCTAAACTAAAATCTTCTGTACTTCTGGGATCCATATCCCTATATTCCCATCCTATGGGATGACCAAACAGGTGGATCAGGGTAAAGCTGTTGATGTGGTGTATATGGATTTCAGTAAGGCGTTTGATAAGGTTCCCCACGGTAGGCTATTGCAGAAAATAAGGAAGTATGGAATTGAAGGTGATTTAGCGGTTTGGATCAGTAATTGGCTAGCTGAAAGAAGACAGAGGGTGGTGGTTGATGGCAAATGTTCATCCTGGAGTTCAGTTACTAGTGGTGTACCGCAAGGATCTGTTTTGGGGCCACTGCTGTTTGTAATTTTTATAAATGACCTGGAAGAGGGTGTAGAAGGATGGGTTAGTAAATTTGCAGATGACACAAAGGTCGGTGGAGTTGTGGATAGTGCTGAAGGATGTTATAGGATACAGAGGGACATAGATAAGCTGCAGAGCTGGGCTGAGAGGTGGCAGATGGAGTTTAATGCGGAAAAGTGTGAGGTGGTTCACTTTGGAAGGAGTAACAGGAATGCAGAGTACTGGGCTAATGGCAAGATTCTTGGTAGTGTAGATGAACAGAGAGATCTCGGCATCCAGGTACATAAATCCCTGAAAGTTGCCACCCAGGTTAATAGGGCTGTTAAGAAGGCATATGGTGTGCTAGCCTTTATAAGCAGGGGGATTGAGTTTCGGAACCACAAGGTCATGCTGCAGCTGTACATAACTCTGGTGCGGCCACACCTGGAGTACTGCGTGCAGTTCTGGTCACCACATTATAGGAAGGATGTGGAAGCTTTGGAAAGGGTTCAGAGGAGATTTACTAGGATGTTGCCTGGTATGGAGGGAAGGTCTTACGAGGAAAGGCTCAGGGAATTGAGGTTGTTTTCGTTAGAGAGGAGAAGGCTGAGAGGTGACTTAATAGAGACATATAAGATAGTCAGAGGGTTAGATAGGGTGGACAGTGAGAGTCTTTTTCCTCGGATGGTGATGACCAACACGAGGGGACATAGCTTTAAATTGAGGGGTGAGAGATATAGGACAGATGTCAGAGGCAGTTTCTTCACTCAGAGAGTAGTAGGGGTGTGGAACGCCTTGCCTGCAACAGTAGTAGACTCGCCAACTTTAAGGGCATTTAAGTGGTCGCTGGATAGACATATGGATGAAAATGGAATAGTGTAGGTCAGATAGGCTTCAGATGGTTTCACAGGTCGGCGCAACATCGAGGGCCGAAGGGCCCGTACTGCGCTGTAGTGTTCTATGTTCTATGTTCTATGTTCTATTCATGTGTTTGTCAAGATGCCCCTTAAACGCCACTTTCGTCCCTGCTTCCACCACCTCCTCCGGCAGCAGCAAGTAGAGTGGCAGTTTTGACTTGATTTACCTCACACAGTACAATACACATTTGCATAATGATATGAAACATAGATTACGCTAAGCTTCCCGACATCAGTGGGTTATCTTACCTGACATTAACAGAGTGATTTTGAACTGTTCCCAACATTTCTGATCTCAGGGGTAGGTCTTAGCAGCTGGTGTGGAACAAGCAGGCAGCAGGCAGAGCAATGGTTCCTGCCACTGGGAAGTTTGGTCTACTTACAGAGCAGTATCGTGTTCAGCACACTGAGATAACACGGGCTGCAACTGGATGCAGCTATAACTGAAAGATACTCCAGACCTTGACGTTAGTTCAATTTGATTTATTGAACCTGTCACACGGTTAGCTCAGTTCTCTGTGAGTTCGACTCTCTGCTAACCCAAGTGTGATTACTCCGTCTGACTGAACCAGACTAGCTCTTAGCCACGTGCTGTAGGTGTGATGTGATATATACACCTGACTCACACTGTAGATGTCTCCAGTGGAAAGAGGTGGAGTGTGAGTGCCTCGTGCCTTTTATAGTGGGAAACCACCCCCAAGTGATCTGCCTGCAGTTTGGTTATGTCCTGTTCTCTGTGTTCATTAGCTGCCTGTCTGTATCTCATTATGTGTATGTCTGCATATTATGACAAGCAGGACTTCATTACCATAGTACCAACGAAACCGTGAACACTGAGTGGGCTGCCTGCTGCAGTCCGCACTTCTGACTTCTGACGGAAAGAAGTTATACACCTTGGCCGGAATTCTCTGGTCATTGCGATTCACTTTTCCCACCGGCAGCATACCTTCTCTTCTGGGTTTTCCAGTGGCATGGAGTGGTTACAATGGGAAAGTGTGTTGACAAGTGGCAGGGAGATAGAATCCCACAGCCTGCGAATGGTGCGTCGCCAAGAAACACGGCTGGGGAACCGGACAATCCCATCCCCTGTTAGATATTTGGACTTTGTGATCTGGGTAGTCTCTTGGGGGTCTTTCATGTGAAGAGCTGGGTGTAGGAAAGTCTGCTTTAAGATTTAAGAAACAACAGACCAATGGGTTTCATTAATGTCCAGTATTTTTAACTGGGTTGTTTTGTGTATTCTTACCCTTCCCCACCACAGGCAGCCTGATTGACAGTTAATCTAGTGGAAGTGGGGAGGAGGCAGGAAGAACAAAAATGAATAAATAACAAATTACATGCTACAAAATCTCCCACCCTATCACAGAGTTGCTCCTTCTGGCCCCGCCTCCCTTTTTTTCGTTGTGATGAAAGGTCACTCAATCTGAAACATTAACTGAATTTGATTTGATTTATTGTCACATGTACCAAAGTACAGTGAAAAGTATTTTTCTGCGGCCAAGGGAACGTACACAGTACGTACATAGTAGATAATAAAGAATAATCGACAGAGTACATTGATAAATGGTACATCGACAAAAAGTGATAGGTCACAGTGCGGAACAAGCGGCCAAACAAAGCAAGTACATGAGCAAGAGCAGCATAGGGCATCGTGAATAGTGTTCTTACAGGGAACAGATCATTCCGAAGCAAGTCGTTGAGGAGTCTAGTCGCCGCGGGGAAGGAGCTGTTCCTATGTCTGGATGTGCGGTCTTCAGATTTCTGTATCTTCTGCCTGGTGGAAGGGTGTGGAAGAAGGCAAAGCCTGGGTGGGAGGGGTCTCTGATAATGCTGTTTGACTTCCTGAGGCAGCGGGAGGTGGATACAGAATCAATGTGAGGGTGGCAAGCTTTTGGCTGAGTTCACTACACTCTGCAGTTTCTTGCGATCTTAGGCCGAGCAGTTTCCATACCAGGCTGTGATGCAGCCGGATAGGATGCTCTCTATGGCACATCCGTAGACTTTTGTGAGAGTCGATGCAGACATACCGAATTTCTTTAGCTTCCGTAGAAAGTAGAGACGTTGTTAGGCTTTCTTGATTGTTGCATCAACGTGAGTGGACCAGGACAGGCTATTGGGGATGGTGACCCCCAGGAACTTAAAGCTATCGGCCATCTCCACTTTGGAGTCATTGATGAAGACTGGAGTGGAGGTTCGTGCTACGCTTCCTGAAGTCGATGATCAGCTCCTTGTTCTTTCTGACATTTAGAGAGAGGTTGTTTTCGGTACATCATTTCCTCTCTGCACAGATTCGACCTGACCTCCTGTGTTTTTCAAGCATTTTTTAAATTTTTACTATGGATTTCCAGCATCCAGTGCCTTCCGTGAGTGGTTTGATCCCCAATCCTACTGCAGCCAACAGAGCCTCAGAAAGCTTTGCGCAAAGGAGAATGTCTCATCAGAAGAAGATGATCAAGTACCATATGGTCGCTGCTTGCTGCCTTAATGTTGATGCTTGATACTTGCATGAATTGTTAGATCATTAGTATCCATCTTGAAATCAATAAATGTAACTTTGGATTTACTGAAGTCAGATTAGAGTGGCTGTCTTTGACTTACTTTCATCCACGTCCACAAATCATTGAATATCTGTATCTACCGCTGATAGAATATAGAGCATCCAAGGTGCTTTGTGGTACGCCAGCATGTTGAAAGAGCAGTCAGGATGAACTTAATATTTTCTCATATGCTCAAATAACAATATTACATACTAATAATAGCGGATAGGAAGGGAGGGTGGGTGGGGGAACCAAAGGGTGCTGACAGGATCACACAAAGCAGACAGGAACAAGTGAAGGAGGGGGGGTGGGTGTGGTGGGAAAGAGCGAAAGGAGGCCAAAGGTTCCCCCCTCCCCAACAAAGCCATAGGGATAACAAAAACAATGAAAAGGTGAAAGATAGTTAATAACAGCTACAGCCGGAAGAAATGGCCTAGGGTGGAGCCCAAATAATGAAAAGGGGAGGAAGGTAGATTGGGGGGGGGGGGGGGGCTGATGAAAGAAGAACAGTAAATTGTACATAATAACTGTCTCAAACACCTAATGTATAGTGTACAAGCGTAAAATTCAATAAAAAGATTTTTTTTAAAAGATTTTGTGACTGAAAAAGCAATTTTCCATAGATATTTCTCCAATAGATCTACACCACTTCCCAGGGTAGAGGGGTCAGTTACTAGGGGGCATAGGTTTGAGGTGCAAGGGGCAAGGTTTAGAGGAAATGTACGAGGCAAGTTGTTTACACAGAGGGTAGTGGGTGCCTGGAACTTGCTGTGGAGGAGGTGGTGGAAGCAGGGACGATAGTGGCGTTTAAGGGGCATCTTGACAAACACATGAATAGGATGGGAATATATGGATATGGATCCCGGAAGTGTAGATGATTTTAGTTTAGACGGGCAGCATGGTTGGCGCAGGCTTGGAGGGCTGAAGGGCCTGTTCCTGTGCTGTACTTTTCTTTGTTCACTGGCTATGCTCCATATGATGCTGCTCATGCATTATTCACCAATGCATCCATTCATTTGGACCCGAACATCTGAGAAATGGCAACCGTTGTTGGATTGCCATTCTGCTCCTTTTTACTCACATAAGAATACCGCTGCACCACGCTTACCCGACCTTCCAATTCGGGCTGAGTGGAGAAATTGCAGTGCAACAGGTTCCTGAGGCCAGCAGTCGAGGACAGCAGAGTCGGAGGAGGTGAAGCCATGCTCCTTTCTTACTGCATGTGATGGCTGGATCGTCAGGGGGTCAGATGGTCAGGGGGGGTCGGGAGGTCAAATGGGGCAGGAGGGGGTTGGTGCGATTGGTGATTCAAGGGTTGGAGGGCAGCCGCGGGATCAGGAGCATAGTCAAAGATGTGGGGTTAGGTGGCAGGCTGGGAGGGTAGTTGAGGGTGATGGCCAGTTAGTTTCAGGAGTTGGGGGTATTTGGGGGAGTGGGAAGGTAGTCGCGGAGTCGGAGGGTTGTAATGGGTGATGGGAGAGTCAGACGCGAGGGCTTTGGGGATAGTCGGGGTGGGCAAAGAGGGTAGTCGGGATGGGCATGGGAGTAAGTCGGGGGGCTAGTGTGTGTAAATAAGGGGATGTCGGAGAGCTGTTCGAGGGTCCCGTAGAAGATTGCGGGGAGGGATCAATACTACAGTATAGATACCCTGGAGTTAAAAGTGCTTTCAGTTCTTCTAACATTTCTGGGTTCCTATTCTGGCAAGACAGTCAAACCATCCACAGTCTTTGGTTTAAATCAAAGTATCAGTTGGTTCTCAGTGCAGGGTAGTTGTCCATCAGAAGTTTGAACTGCATTGGCAATTCCTGCGCCGTGCTTGTGTGAGGACAGGAAAAACTCAAGGGTAGGACTCTCTGGAGATCAGAAGTTAAGGGACTGTATTTTGGATTGGATTGGATTGGATTTGTTTATTGTCATGTGTACAGAGGTCCAGTGAAAAGTATTGTTCTGCATACAGTCCAGACAGATCATTCCATACATGAAAAATAACATAGGCAAACATAAATACATAATGTAAATACATAGACACAGGCATCGTGTGAACCATACAGGAGTGCTACTCAGTCGAGAAGATGTGTGAAGAGATCAGATCAGTCCATAAGAGGGTCATTCAGGAGTCTGGCAACACTGAGGAAGAAACTGTTTTTGAACCTGTTAGTGCGTGTTCTCAGACGTTGGCATCTCCTGCCCGATGGAAGAAGTTGAAAGAGTGAATAAGCCAGGTGGGGGTCTTTGATTATGCTGCCCGCTTTCCCAAGGCAGCGGGAGGTGCAGACAGTCAATGGATGGGAGGCCATTTTGTGTGATGGACTGGGCTGTGTTCACGACTCTCTGAACTTTCTTATGGTCTTCGCTGAGCAGTTACCATAACAGGCAGTGATGCAGCCAGACAGGATGCTTTCTATGGTGCACCTGTAAAAGTTGGTGAGAGTCAGTGTGCACATGCCGAATTGCCTTAGTTTCCTGAGAAAGTATAAGCGCTGTTGTGCTCTCTTCGTCGTAGCGTCAACATGGGTAGACCAGAACAGATTGTTGGTGATGAGCACACCTAGGAATTTGAAGCTGTGAACCATCTCCACCTCAGCTCTGTTGATGCAGACAGGGCTGTGGACGATACTTTTCTTCTTGCTTTCAATGACCAGCTCTTTAGTTTTGCTGACATTGAGGAAGAGATTGTTGTCATTACACCACTCCACTGGGTTCTCTATCTCCTTCCTATAGTCTGATTCATCAGTGTTCGAGATCCGACGCTCTATGGCTGTGTCATTAGCAAATGTGTAGATGGAGTTGGAGCCAGACCTTGCCACGCAGTTGTGTGTGAATAGTGAGTATGGTAGGGGGCTAAGCACGCAGATTTGTGGGGCCCTGGTATTGAGCACTATCGTGGAGGAGGTGTTGGTGAATGTGGTCTATGGGTCAGAAAGTCGAAGATCCAGTTGCAGAGCGAGGTGCCAAGTCCTGGAGTTTGGAGCTTTGTTATGAGCTTGGCTGGGATTATGGTGTTGAATGTGGAGCTGTAGTTAATAAATAGGAGTCTGACGTAGGAGTCCTTGTTGTCAAGATGCTCCAGGGATGAGTCATGCACATATATACATTCCTCATATATCCATCTATACAATTTGCCTCAATCGCTTTATGGTGTAGGACTCCACATCCTCAGGATGCAAAATAGTTTCTCCTGAATCGTTATTGGATTTATTAGTGAAAATCTACCATTTACGTCTTGGAGTGCCGCCGATCATATATTATAGAAAAACTTTTAAAGTAGTCAGGCACAAAAATATTTCAGGATAAGTTTTCAATGTTCCATCCAAGTTGATTTGCTACCTGCCATGGGAATCACTTGATCTTCATTTTCATCTTTTCACAAATGGCAATTTTGTTTGCACAACCCATTTGGTTCATGATTGAAAGCATATAACCTCATGTGGGGAAGTATGTCTGTCAAAAGAAAAACATTTTAATAGTTTTTTGAACTCAACCAACTCCAGCAACACCAGTACATGATGATCAATCATTAGGCATGCTAGAAATTAAGAATAGATAAACTGTGATGTAGTAGTCTATTAAAACAGATTTGCTATGTGTTGTACCTTTGCAATGGCAATAACTTGCATTTCTACAGCAATTTTAAAAGTTGTAAACCATCCCAAGATGCTTCACAGGGGCATTTTCAAACAGACTTTGACATTGAATATAAGGACAGTTCCTTCCCAAAGCAAATTAGAGATGGCCAACAAATGCTGGCCTTGTCAGTGTCACCCACACTCTATGGAAGAACAAAAAATAAATATCCGAAAGCTTGGACAAAGAAGTAAATTTTAAGAAGCATCTCAAAGGAGGAGAGAAAGGCAGAGAGTTAGGAGTGAATTCCAGAGCTCGGGGTTTAGGTGGCTGAAGGTTCCAAGAGTGGAATAGTTAAAATCAGGAATGTACAAGAGACAAGAATCAGAAGAGCGCGGGGATCTCAGAGGGTAAATGCACGGTCGGAAGGGTGGTGCAAAAAACTTCACATTCCTGTGGCATGGGTGGATGCCAATCCCGAATTGCCCTTGAGAACTTGCCAGCCTTCTTGAACCACTGTAGTTCATGTGGTGCACCCAAAGGGCTGGGAGTAAGGGAATTCCTGAATTTTCAACCAGCAACAGTGGAAAAATTACAATATTGGCCCGTAAATTCCTCTGCTGATGTGCCGCACATGTGCTGCACGATGACACAGAGGTGCATGAGCACTAGAAGCGCGCACCGTTAAACTCACGGACGTTTTTTTTGACACTTTGAAGCCCTGCACTGCACTGGAGCTGAAAGAAAAATCCAGCCACAACGCTAACTTGGGCCACTTATCCGGATTTTAGGTGTGTTTTTACACCTTTTAATTTACACTTAAAATTTTCAGTCTAGCAGAGGCAGGAGACATCGACAAGCATTTTTTGATATGTTAATGTTTTATGTTATTAATATTTGGCATTTATAAATATGTTTAAAATGCAAATAAAATGAAAAGAAGATGTACTTTTTTTAAACTATGGGGCGGGATTCGCCGACCCCCCGCCGGGTCGGAGATTCGCCGGGGGCCGGCGTCAATCCCGCCCCCGCCGTCTCCCGAAGTCTCCGGCACGAGAGATTCGGCGGGGGCGGGAATCATGCAGCGCCTGTCGGCGGGCCACCCCCCCGAGTGATTCTCCGGCCCGTGATGGGCCGAAGTCCCGTGGCTGTCATGCCGGTCCCGCCAGCGTGAATCAAACCACCTACCTGACCGGCGGGACCAGGCGGCGCGGGCAGGCTCTGGGGTCCTGCGAGGGGGACGCAGGGCGATCTGGCCCCGGGCAGTGCCCCCATGGTGGCCTGGGCCGCGATCGGGGCCCACCGATTGGCGGGCGGGCCTGTGCCATGGGGGCACTCTTTTCCTTCCGCCTTCGCCATAGTCTTCACGATGGCGCGGGCGGAAGTGACCCCCCCTGCGTGGGGATGACATCAGCAGCTGCTGACGCTCTGGCGCATGCACGGACTTCCTCTAGCCGGCTCTGTCCCTTCAGCCCCGGCTGGCGTGGCGCCAAAGGCCATTCCCACCAGCCGGCAGGGAGACTTCTGCACCTTTGGGGCGGCCCGACGCCGGAGTGGTTCACGCCACTCCATCCCGCTGGGTCCCCCCGTCCCGCCGGGTAGGGGAGAATCCCGCCCATGGTTTGTTAAGAGGCTGTTAATCCATTAAAAGGATGCTTTCCTATATAAAGTGAGTTTGGAGTCACAGAAGTTGAAAGAATGATTTTTGTCAAACTTTGGTTTGTCATGAGGATGTTGATTCCATTAAAGGAACTATAGTGGATAGAATGCAATGATCACTTGCTTACGGGTATGATTGTCCACCGAAGACACTCAGTATTACTGGTCATGGGTTCTGTGGGTAAAGAAATGGCTGATGAACTGACCCGAGAGCTGTTTCTTCAATCACTCACTTGGTAGGAGTTTCGAAAAGGTCGGATCGGTCTTTTTACGGGAAGTCGCAGATATTCCTTTCTCGGGCTCCTTTTCCGGCCTCCTCTTGTTGTCAGGTGTTCTCGAAGAATTGTGACCCTTTAACGAGGAGGTTCATTCTAGTAGGTGTCTTCTAAGCAAAGGTCTCCCAGGCATTGAAACCTAAGTTCCATTTATTGAGGTAAGCCTACAAGGTGTCTTGAAGAACTTTCTTTTCCTCCTCTTGTTCGGGATCCTTTGAGCTGGGTGAAGAAGATTTGCATTGACAGTCGGGACTCTAGCATCTTAAGTATATAGGAAGCCTAGCGGAGTTGGTTTAGGATGATCACGGCCTCGATACTGGTTCTATTGACTCCTTCAAGGACACTAATGTTAGCACACATGTCCGGCCAACTGTTTCAGAGATAAAATACATTTGGATTTTGCTATGTATTTTAAGCTGTATTATTTAAGAGTTTCCCTGATGCAATTTTCATCCTTACAAACCTCAGTGATTACTTCAAATTATTTAACAAAGTTTAATGCCTTCGTTGATATATGCAAGCCTTCTGCAAACTAATGTGAACTATCTGTCTGACAGACATTGCAGAAAATCAATCACCCACCCCTAAGAGTGTGGAGCCAAAGGACATCCCACAATGATGTCAGTGGAGAAGTGTGCCAGGACACTGCGCTTCAGCAGCTGCTGCTTTCAGACGTTGAATTTGTCAATTAACAATTGTCATACCCACCATTTTCCCCCTCTACCCTCCTTCCCCCTCTTCCCTTACTCCATCCCTCCCCTCTTCCAGTCCTCCCCTTTTCCTCTCTGCCCTCGTTCCCCTTCCCCCTCTTCCCTCCCTCCCTTTTACAAATAGACAAAACCATTGTGTTTAAGTAAGAAAACATATTTTATAGCAAGAAATTTGTAAAATTTGAGGCAATTTTATGTCATTGTTCAGTTGATAAAGTTAAATGTTAACTGGTTTCAAAGTTTTGTATTTTTAAAATAATTTTTGTTAATAAATGTTTTACATTAAACTTTACCAGCTTCTATAAATGTCTCACTGAATTATCATAACACGATATTTATTTGAGACAGAAATATATTTAACATGGATAACAAGGTGGCACACGAGTTCGCACTGTTGCCTCACAACACCAGGGACCCTTGTTCAATTTGGTCCTTGGGTGACTGTGTGGTATTTGTACATTCTCCGCATGTTTGCATTGGTTTCCTGGAACCATGGAATACAGCCATAGAATTCCAACAGTCCAGAAGGAGGCCATTCAGCCCATAAAGTCTGCACTGACCCTCCGAAAGTGCATCCTACCTGGGTCCAACCCCCCGACCCTATGCCCAGAACCTAACCCAACCTGCGCATCTTTGGACTGTGGGGGGAAACCAGAGCACCCGGGGGAAACCCACGCAGACACTGGGAGAATATACAAAGTCCACACAGACAGTCACCCAGCGCTGGAATTGAACCTGAATCCCTAGTGCTGTGAGCAGAAGTGCTAACCGATGTGCCATCATGCCGCCACCGTTTCCTCCACGTGCTTTTGTATCCTCCCACAATCCAAAGACGTGCAAGTTAGGTGAATTAGCCTTGCTAAATTGCCCATTAGAGTAGGTTAGGTGGGAACATGGGGATAGGGTGGGGGCATGAGCCTGGATAGGGTACTCTTTTGGAGTGTCAGTGCATACTTGATAGACCAATTGGCTTTCTCCTGCACTGCAGTGATTCTATAAACACTAATCAAAAAGAAATCACGTGTTATAAGGACAATGGCAGCAACATGTCCTGGGACACTTTTAACATGTCCTGGCGGCACGGTAGTACAGTGTATAGAAAGGTTGCTTCACGGCTCAAGGGTCACAGGTTCGATTCCCTGCTGGGTCACTGTCTGTGCGGAGTTTGCACGTTCTCCCCCGGTCCGCATGGGTTTCCTCCGGGTGCTCCGGTTTCCTCCCGCAGTCCAAAGAAGTGCAGGTTAGGTGGATGGGCCATGATAAATTACCCTTAGTGTCCAAAACAAACGGTTGGGTGGGGGTACAATGATAGGGTGGAGACGTGGGCTTAGGTAGGGTGCTCTTTCCAAGGGCTGGTGTAGACTCGATGGGCCGAATGGCTTCCTTCTGCACTGTAACTTGTATGATCTATCTCTGAAAATCCTATGACCATAATCTAAATTAAAACACTTTTTAAAAATTGTTCTGTTAATAAATTTGAAGTACTCAATTATTTTTTTTCCAATTAAGGGGCAATCTATTGTTTAAAAGAAGCAAATGACTGCAGATGCTGAAATCTGAAACCAAAGAGAAAATGCTGGAAAATCTCAGCAGGTCTGGCAGCACTATGGAGAGAAAAGAGCTAACGTTTTGAGTCCAGATTACCCTTTGTCACCTGGACTCGAAACATTAGCTCTTTTCTCTCCCTACAGATGCTGCCAGACCTGCTGAGATTTTCCAGCATTTTCTCTATTGTTTGACTGCCAGCCCTCAATGGGCATTCCCAAATTGACCATGTCAGAAAGGGGCGGAGCTGCAATCCTTCTGCACCGGCCTGGAGCCTGCGCAGGCCGAGATGCTGGAGGTCCAGGCTGCCAAAGAGAAAGGAAGTTTTGACGCATCATCAGAGGGCAGGTAAGTGCGCACATTTCTCTTTTAAAATTGGCGGCCCGTGAGTTCCCGCCATTAGCAGGAAGTTACGGGCCATTGTTTTAAGCCAGGATGGTGTGTGACATGGAGCCAAACTTCCAGGTGGTGAGGCTCCCAAGCATCTGCAGCCTTGTCCTTCATAGGTTCTAAAGTTCATGGGTTTAAAAGCTGCTGTCAAAGGAGCCTTGGTGAGTTGCAAAGCTGCATCTTGTCAATGGTACAACTAATGCCTCTGTGTATCAGTGGCAGAGGGATGTTTCAGGTAATGAATGGGGTACCAATTAAGCGGGCTGCTTTGTCCTGTATGGTGTAGAGCTTCTTGAGTATTTTTGGAGTTATAACTCATCCGGGCGGTGGAATTATTCCTGAGCACTTATAACTGTGCCTTGCAGATGGTGGGCAGGCTTTGAGGAGTCAGTAAGTGAGTTACAGTATTTCCCATAGAATTCCATAGCAGGGTAGCATGGTGGTTAGCATAAATGCTTCACAGCTCCAGGGTCCCAGGTTCGATTCCCGGCTGGGTCACTGTCTGTGTGGAGTCTGCACGTCCTCCCCCTGTGTGCGTGGGTTTCCTCCGGGTGCTCCGGTTTCCTCCCACAGTCCAAAGATGTGCGGGTTAGGTGGATTGGCCATGCTAAATTGCCCGTAGTGTCCTAATAAAAGTAAGGTTAAGGGGGGGTTGTTGGGTTACAGGTATAGGGTGGATACGTGGGTTTGAGTAGGGTGATCATGGCTCAGCACAACATTGAGGGCCGAAGGGCCTGTTCTGTGCTGTACTGTTCTATGTTCTATGTTCTAATTCCCAACCTCTGACCAGTTCTTGTAACCAAACTATTTAAACGACTGGCCCAGTTGAATTTCTGGTAATGGTTACCCCAGGTTGTTGATCGTGGAGGAATCAGCGAATGTATAATGCTATTGAATGTCAAGGGGAGATGGTTAGATTTCCTCTTGCTGGAGATGGTCATTACCTGGTACTGTGTGGTACAAATGACAAATGTTACTTGCCAGCTATCAGCCCAAGCCTGAATTTTGCCCAGGTCTTGCTGCATTCAAGCATGTGCCTCTTCAGCATCTGAGAAATCATGACTGCGCTGACCATTGTTCAATCATTAGTGAACAACCCTGTCATGAAGCATGCTTATGTCATCTGCAAGGGTATTCCACCTTGGAACACCAGTTCGTGAGGGGTGTATAGTTTTGTTTTTGGAATGGTGTGAGGAGTAAAGTAAAACCCCAGTGAGAATAAGCAGCCCAGTCATTGTGTAACAATTATTAAAGACTATTTATTAAATCAAAGAAAGGACAAATACGCACAAACAGGGCTACACTGCTCGAAGACAAATAAATATATGAACTACTAAGCAGCCACACAGTTTATGTAGAATGTATCACTTGTTCTAAAATAGATCTACAATCCGTGAACACTTTAAGACTTTACCTTTCCCCAAAACAACATCCAAATTAAATAAACCTACAAGTTAAAACCAGCTTATAGATACCACACACCACAAGGATGGATATCAAGTCTGAGAAACATCTTGTCCTGGTCCACCAAAGTCATTTAAACTGTCTTTACAAAGGGCTCTGCAGTACCTTGGTTTCAAGAGTCAGTGGTTGTTAGATGTAAAGCTTTCCGGCAAGCTGCTGGATGTAAACTGATCTTGCTTGCTTCTGAGGGTGCTGTTCATTGTTCCCCTTTGATTCTGCTCCTTAACTCTAGTCCTTAACTCTAGAAATCAACATGTATATACCTCATCATCTCGGTAAGCTGTTTCCACCACTATTCACACCTATCTATCTAGATGCCTTCTAATCTCATTGCTGAGAAAGATGCGTGTCATTCTGCCTTTTGGCTGCTGGCTACTGCTATTGCAAGGCAGATTTCTGTTCGTTACTGGGAACATTGCATCCTGTTATGTCTTCTTAGATTCATGTTACTGATGTTAATAGGCATATCCTTGACAATCCCCACTTCTGTCCTTCTGATGGCCATTGCTGACCTGTGGTTATCCCTGTGGTTGTCCCCTTCTCGAACAGGTATACCGCTTTGGATACTGTTGGGGGGAATAGCCTATCAGGGGAAAAGAGCAGCAGCCAGAGCAGCTCAGTGAGCTTTGCGCAGGTGAAGGAGACACAGTCTGAGTGAGTGAGACACAGCCAGAGTGGGAATTGGAACTTGGTAATTTGGTGCAGTGAGGTAATTCGGTGCAGAGTGGGAGAAGGTGTTTTTTCCCTACCGTTTTGTTCTCTTTCTTCTGGCCTGTAACTGTTAATCTGCAGGGAGAGAACCAGAGAGCATCCTGGGAAGGGAAATGATTTTTATTTTTATTACCTTTTCAAATTGTGTGTGTGGGGGGGAAACTGTAAGTGACATCACAGTAAAGCTGTGACCTGATTGGCTTGTTGGGACCCTGTTAAATTTGAAAAAAAAAAATATTGCAAAAAAAATCTAATTGATTAACTAGATGCTGGAGTAACTAAACCTGAGGGCAGAGATCGGTATTTAGCATTTAATTTTATAATAAAAATCATCTAACGTCAGGGCCATAAAGTTAATTGTAACTCAATCTAGCAATAATTCAAGCGTTTATTTTAAATTAATTAATTAGTGCTCAAATGTCACTCAGCAGGGTGCAGTGCTCCAACTGTGAGATGTGGCAGATCTGTGACGCTTCCAGGATTCCAGTCGACTACATCTGCAGCAAGTGTAACCAATGGCAGCTCCTCACAGACCGCATGGTTCGGTTGGAGCAGCAATTGAATGGACTTAGGAGTATGCAGGTGACGGGAAGCGTCACCGATAGCAGTTAAATAAATGTGGTCACACCCAAGGTGCAGGCCCCCTCTCGGACAGGTATACCCCTTTGGATACTGTTGGAGGGAATAGCCTATCAGGGGAAAACAGCAGCAGCCAGAGCAGTGGCACCACGGCTGGCTCTGATGTTCAGCAGGGAGGGTCAAAGTGCAGAAGAGCAATAGTTATAGGGGACTCAATAGTTAGGGGCACAGATAGGCGTTTCTGTGGACACGAAACAGACTCCAGGATGGTATGTGCCTCCCTGGTGCCAGGGTCCAGGATGTCTCCGAACGGGTAGCGGGCATCCTGAAGGGGGAGGGCAAACAGCCAGAGGTCATTGTACATATTGGTAGCAATGACATAGGCAGGAAGGGGCATGAGGTCCTGCAGCAGGAGTTCAGGGAGCTAGGCATAAAGTTAAAAGACAGACATCTAGGGTTGTAATCTCCAGATTACTCTCTGTGCCACGTGCCAGTGAGGCTAGAAATGTGACGATAGAGCAGCTAAACACGTGGCCAAACAGCTGGTGTAGGAGGGATGGTTTCCATTATCTGGATCACTGGGAGCTCTTGTGGGGCAGGTGTGACCTGTTTAAGAAGGACAGGTTGCATCTAAACTGGAGAGGCATAAATATCCTGTCTGCGTGGTTTGCTAGTGTCACACGGGAGGGTTTAAACTAGTGTGGCAGGGGGTGGGTACTGGAGCAATAGGTTAGAAGGTGAAAACATTGAGGATGAACTCGGGAATACGGCCAGTATGGCTCTGATGCAGAGCAGACAGGGAAATGTTGCTGATAATAGTGGGTCTGGTGGCCTGAAGTGCAAATGTTTTCATGCAAGATGTAGAACAGGTAAGGCAGATGAACTTAGAGCTTGGATTATTACTTGGAACTATGATGTTGCCATTACAGAGACCTGGTTGAGGGAAGGTCAGGATTGGCAGCTAAACGTTCCAAGATTGAGATGTTTCAGGCAGGATAGAGGGGGATGTAAAAGAGGTGGTGGAGTTGCGCTACTGGTTAGGGGAAATATCACAGCTGTCCTGTGGGAGGACACCTCAGAGGGCAGCGAGGCTATATGGGGAGAGATCAGGAATAAGAAGGGTGCAGTCACAATGGTGGGGGTTTTCTACAGGCCACCCAACAGCCAGCGGGAGATAGACGAGCAGATAGGTAGACAGATTTTGGAAAGGAGTAAACGCAACAGGGTTGTTGTGATGGGAGACTTTAACTTCCCCAATGTTGACTGGGACATCCCTTAGTGCTAGGGGCTTGGACGGGGCAGAGTTTTTAAGGAACATCCGGGAGGGCTTCTTAAAACAATATGTAGATATTCCAACAAGGGAAGGGGCTGTACTGGACCTGGTATTGGGGAATGAGCCCAGCCAGGTTGTAGAAGTTTCAGTAGGGGAGCATTTCAGGAGCAGTGACCACAATTCAGTAAGTTTTGAAGTGCTGTGGACAAGGATAAGAGTGGTCCTCGGATGAATGTGCTAAATTGGGGGAAGGCTAATTATAACGATATTAGGCAGGAACTGAAGATTGGGGGCGGATGTTTAAGGGTAAATCAACATCTGACATGTGGGAGGCTTTCAAATGTCAGTTGAAAGGAATTCAGGACTGGCATGTTCCTTTGTGGAAGAAGGATAAATACGGCAAAGTTCGGAAACCTTGGATAATGAGAGATATTGTAGGCCTCTGTCAGGGCTAGAAGGCTGGGAATAGACAAAGCCTGTGTAGAGTATAAGGAAACTAGGAAGGAACTTAAGCAAGGAGTCAGGAAGGCTAAAAGGAGTGACAAAAAGTCATTGGAAAGAGAGTTAAGGAAAATCCCAAGGCTTTTTATACATACATAAAAAGCAAGAAGGTAGCCAGGGAAAGTGTGGGCCCACTGAAGGACAGGCGATGGAATCTATGCGTGGTGCCAGAGGAAATGGGCGAGGTACTAAATGAATACTTTGCATCAACATTCACCAAAGAGAGAGAATTAGTGGATGTTGAGTCTGGAGAATGGTGTGCAGATAGCCTGAGTCACATTGAGATCCAAAAAGACGAGGTATTGGGTGTCTTGAAAAATATTAAGGTAGATAAGTCCCCAGAGCCTGATGGGATCTACCCCAGAATACTGAAGGAGGCTAGAGAGGAAATTGCTGAGGCCTTGACAGAAATCTTTCTTGAGCTGGAAGTTGTATTTTCAGTCTTCTCATTAACAAATCTAATGGTGAGAAGCTGTTTTGTAGCAGTAGTTTCTGGACCAAGTTAAGATCTTAATTCTTATTCATCAATTTTTTGATGGTTTGCAAACCTCTCTCTCAGCTTCTCTATGATTCTGAGGATCTTGAGATGAGCTAGTCATGTGAATGTATCCATATTCTTTCACAAAGGTATAGAATAATTAATTCGCTTATGGCAGACCATTATCTGAAATGACAGTGTCTGGAATACCATGTCTACATTTATTCTCTTCCGTGTTTGAATGGCTGCTTCCATTGTGATGCTGTGCAATCTGGTACAAAAGGTGAAGTCACACAGGATCAGGAGTGAGCTGGCAAGATGGATACAGAACTGGCTAGGTCATAGAAGGCAGAGAGTAGCAATGGAAGGGTGCTTTTCTAATTGGGGGGCTGTGACTAGTGGAGTTCTGCAGGGATCAGGGCTGGGACCTTTGCTGTTCGAAGTGATTTGGAGGAAAATGTAACTGGTCTGATTAGTAAGTTTGCAGATGACACAAAGGTTGGTGGAATTGTGGATAGAGATGAGGACTGTCAAAGGATACAGCAGGATTTAGATCGTTTGGAGACTTGGGTGGAGAGATGGCAGATGGAGTTTAATCCGGATAAATGTGAAGTAATGCATTTTGGAAGGTCTAATGCAGGTAGGGAATATACAGTGAATGGTAAAACCCTCAAGGGTATTGACAGTCAGAGAGATCTAGGTGTACAGGTCCACAGGTCACTGAAAGGGGTGACACAGGTGGAGAAGGTAGTCAAGAAGGCATATAGCATGCTTGCTTTCATTGGTCGGGGCATTGAGTATAAGAATTGGCAAGTCATGTTGCAGCTGTATAGAACCTTAGTTCAGCCACACTTGGAGTATAGTGTTCAATTCTGGTCGACTTACTACCAGAAGAATGTGGAGGCTTTGGAGAGGTTGCAGAAGAGATTTACCAGGATGTTGCCTAGTATAGAGGGCATTAGCTTTGAGGGGAGGTTGAATAAACTTGGTTTGTTCTCACTGAAATGACAGAGGTTGAGGGGCGACTTGATAGAGCTCTACAAAATTATGAGGGGCATAGAGAGAGTTGATATTCAGAGGCTTTTTCCCAGGGTAGAGGAGTCAATTACTAGGGGGCATAGGTTCAAGGTACGAGGAGCAAGGTTTAGAGGAGATGTACGAGACAAGTTTTCTACACAGAGGGTAGTGGGTGCCTGGAACTCGCTGCCGGAGGAGGTGGTGGAATCAGGGACGATAGTGACAATATAGGGGCATCTTGACAAATACATGAATAGGATGGGAATAGAGGGATACAGACCCCGGAAGTGCAGAAGATTTTAGTTTAGACGGGCAGCATGGTCGGCACAGTCTTGGAGGGCCGAATGTTCTTGTGCTGTACTTTCCTTTGTTCTTTGTTCTTTAAAGGTGGCTGAGCCATCTAGAGGATGTGGAAACTGGACCAACTGGATCATTTGTACCTCAACTGGGCCCAGGACAGTAACAATGTAAGAAGGTTTGCTCGTCCCATTGTGGGGCATTGAATGTAGCTTGGTGGATAATATTCAAAGCATAAAGTAAGAAAGGGGAGGAACGAAGCTTTAAATGTAAGACAGGGAATTTGGAGGCAGGTGTGGAAGGCAATGGAAATAAATGATAGAAAACAGGCCAACAAAGGAGTTGGTAAATGCTTAGTCTCTAATTGCCCTTGAGAAGGTGGTGAGTCACTTTCTTGAACTGCTACAGTCAATGTGGTGTGAGTGCTGTTCGAATTGGAGTTCTAGGATTTTGGCCCAGTGAGAGTGCAGGAACAGTCATATTGTTCCCCAACAGGATGGTGTGTGGCTTGGAGGCTGTTGTGTTCCCTGCATCTGCAGCCCTTGTCCTTCTAGTTGGTTTGGAATGAACGTATCCACAGCTGGCATGAGAAGCAACAGAGTATATGTTGGAAGCTTTGACCATCATAATCTAATCCATGGTGCCAGAGAATTGGAGGACTGTTTATTTGATATCTTTGTTTGAAATTGGAGAAAAGTATGCACTGAATAATTACAGGTCTTTCAGCCTAATCTCGTTGGTGGGTGATTCACTGGGGAAAAAATTCTGAGAACAGTGTAGGTCGTCATTTCGAAAGTCACAAATTTATCAAGAATGGCCAGCATGGATTTGCTCAGGGAATGTGTTGTTTGAAAAACTTTGCTGTAAACTTTGAGGAGGTAATAATGATGAACGTACAAATTTGATATCGTCTGCATGGATTTTTGTCGGGCTTTTGATAAGGTCCCACATGGCAGGCTGACCAGAAAAGTAAATCCCATGGGATACGAGGGAAAGTGCCAAGATGAATCCAAAACTGACTCAGTGGCAGAAAGCAAAGTCATTGGGTGATATGTGACTGGAAGGCTGTTTCCAGTCAGATTGTACTGGGTTCATTGGTGGGTCCCTTGTTTGTTGATGTATATTATTGAAATATAAGTGGTTTAGAAGTTTCCAGATGGGACAAAAATTGAGCTTTTAAAATATTGTTCTTGGGATGTGACCCAGATTTGCTGCCATTCCCTAATTGCCCTTGAACTTAGCTCAGTCATTTCAATGGAGGGACAGTTATGAGTCAACCACATTGCTGAGGGGCTCTGGAGTCACATGTAGGCCAGACTGGGTAAGGACTTCTCTTTCCTTAAGGACATTAGTGAATCAGATGTTTGTTTTTAAATGACAATTGTTTATAGTCATCATTAGATTTTTGTTGAATCCAATTTTCACCATTTGAACCACAGAGCATTACTCTGGATTATCAGTCCAGTGGCAATACCACTATGCCACCACTTCCACTCTGGTTAATAGTGAAGAAGATATCAATAGGCTGCTCAAAATGGCAGAAAAGTGACAAATGGAATTGATTCTGGGGAAGTGTGTGGCAATGCATTCAGAGCATAGAAAACTAAGGAAATACGCTATAAATGATAGGATACTAAGAAGTGCCAAGGAGCTGAAGGGCACCAGAGTTCACGTCCACAGATCCCTGAATGTAGCAGAACAAATCAATAAGATGGTTAATAAACATTCGGAATATATTCCTTTATTAGCCAAGCTACAGATCTCAAGAGAAATTAGGTTATGCTTGAACAATATAAAACATTAGTTAGACCACAGCTGGAGTACTGAATACAATTATGTTCACCATATTATAGGAAGGTTATGATTATACATGAGAGAGTCCAATGGAGATTTATGATGATGCCACCAGGAATAGGCAATTTTAGCTATGAGGAAAGATCGGATAGTGTTATTTTCTTTGGAACAGAAGAGGCTGAGGGAAGATTTAACTGAGGTGCGTAGAATTATGAGGGGCCGAGATGGAGTGAAAAAGAAGGCCCATTTCTGTTAGTAGAGAAATAAATACCCGTTCTGGAACTCAATAACTGAAAGTGTGAAAGAGGCAGAAACCATCTTCATATTTAGAAAGCATTTAGATGTGCAACTGAAATGCCTTAACCTACAAGGCTACAGACCAAGGCCTGGATTCTACATTCTGAAGCACCTGAGTGGTTTCACTTCCACTTTTTTGCAGAAGAAAACACTTAGCTCCTTTTGATGTGGCAAGGAGCTGTCAATCATAACAAGAGTGTTTACAAACATTGTGGTTAGACTCAAACCAGGTTACTTGAGATGCATTTAAGTGTGAAGGGAAAGCTAGATCAACATCCATCAAGTACCTGGTCAACTGTCAATCGCTGGCTAATGCAATGTTTGAAATTGAATGGAAGATTTGCATTTCAAAGGCTGCAGAGGGATTTGAAATTCTTTGAAAGAAACTTGGCTCTAAAGGAAGCCTCTGACAATTGTAACAACTGCTGCTTTAAACACTTTTCTCTGAGCCAGCAGAATTTAGGAAAGGGTAAGTGAAAATAGAGATTTTTCACTCCACTGCCTGGATTGCTCATACAGGGCTAACTGATGGGGGTCTCTGTTCAGGGCTTCTGATGGGGACCTTTGATGGAGGTCTCTGATGGGCGTCTCCGACAGGGTTTTCTGAACGCGGTACAGATGGGAGGCCAGATGGAGTGCTGAGAGATTGTGTCACCCTCATGCATGCATGCCATTAGGGGTGACTCCCTATTTCAGTGGTGGGGGGGAGAATGCCCCTACGTGTCAGTGTGGGGGGGGGGGGGGGGGAGTGCAGGATTTGCATTGTGGGGGGAGGGGGACCTTCCAATGGACTTTGGGGACACCTCCGATATGTACTGACCCCCCTTGAGCCAGTGCAGGTTCCACCGCGTCAAGGCCCAGGTTTTGCCACACTTGCACCGAAGCCCATCAGAAGGGTTTCATATTCTTGGGGTCGGTGCATAAGCAGGGTGGTGAATTTAGCTTCCAGCCTATTAATCAAATTTAATGGAGGCAAGTCAATGATTTGCATCCTCCCGCCTGCATGGGGAGGGTCACACACTCTTGAAATTTGTTACACCCGGTTGTAAATCAGGATGCTATCAATCTGTTTAATATCATATACATTTTGAAAGTGTCTTCATTTGTGTTGCATATTCCAGCATGCCTTTTCTATATTCCAGATTCATAGCTTGTGAACAGTTTTCTTTTTAGCTCAAGATTTTGAAAATACAGACATTTCATAAGTTTTCTGTATAAATTTATTCCAGGCTTTGATAGAATGATAGAAAAATTGACAATTTCCAGATCATAATTAGTTTGCTGTTGCTTTATACTAACAACAGTGATACAAGCAAAATTAATCATTTTTTCATGAATATTGCCTATACCTGGTTAAAGTTTCATGCATCATATTAGATGTAGCGCTCCATAACACAGAATAATGCATGCAATTCAATCAAGTCAAATTCAAAAAGTGAAGACAATAAGCAAGCGCATGTCTTGTAAAATACTAATCTACCATTTGTGTTATGTAGCAATATATTTCAGTAAAACAAAGTGACAACGAGGAATTATCCTGTGGCACTGAATTCTTCTGCAAATTAGTGCCAGCTAAAAAAGTAACACCACCTGCCAAGTACAATATCGTGAAAAGTTAAAGAAATAGCACATGTAGAAATTATATGAAAAGAGGTCAACTCCATGCAAAGTACAGCAAAAGCTCAGCTCCTGTAATCCCCAACTGTTTTCTTCTTTCGACAAGGCTATGCTTGACACCAAAACCCATCTGGAGGATTTCCTATTCTGGAGATTTGTATATTATCCTCTAACTGTGTTCTGCAAGAGCCTCTTGGGTCCCTGAAAAAACGTGGTTTCTCCCTTCTTGCTATTACGTTATTCTCTTTGATGTAAGTGCATCAGTCATCTGACCAGGACTGGTGAAACAATAATACCATGTATTCTTTATTTGAAGATAAGGCCAGGGATATTCAGAGCTAAGGAGGGATTTACAAAGATGTTGTGGGCATAAGAAGAAATCTTACAACACCTGGTTAAAGTCCAATAGGTTTGTTTTGAATCACTAGCTTTCGGAGCGCAGCTCCTTCATCGGGTGATTCGAAACAAACCTGTTGGACTTTAACCTGGTGTTGTATGACATCTTACTGTGCCCACCTGAGTCCAACACCGGCATCTCCATGGGCATAAGACAAAGAGGGTGTTAATTGTAGTATTAAGGACTGGAGAAGTGCTAATTGTGGCATATGGGTAAAATAGAATGTGTTAATAACAGAACAATAGTCAATGCTCAGTGGAATCAAAACTGAAAAATAAGAACGAGATGGCCACGTGGGCAAGGGGAGAGATTAGATCAGGGCAAACCAAGGCAACTCAAAATAAGAGGTGAAGATGGGGGAGAAAATTCATAAGTCTATGTTATTGCACTCAATGTTGAATCCAGAAGTCTGTAATGGGCCTAATCAGAAGATGAGGTGTTGTTCTTCCAGTTTGGGATGGGCATTAATGGAGCCTTGCAGCAGACCAAGGATGGATATGTGGGATTTAGAGGAAGGTGCTAAATTGAAATGGAAAACGACTAAAGGTTGGGGTTGTGCTTGCAGAGGGAGTGAAGGTGTTCCACAAAACAGTCACCCAGTCTGTGTCGAGTCTCCCCAATGCTCCCATATTGGGAGCAGCGTATACAGTAGACCAAATTGAAGGAAGTGCAAGTGAAATACTGCTTCACCTGAAAGGAGTGTTTGGGCCCTTGGACAGTGAGAAGGGAGGATATAAATGAGCAGGTGCTTCACCTTCTCTGTTTGCATGGGAAGGTGCCGTGGGAGGGGGATGAAGGGTTCGGGACGATGGAGGAGTGCACCAGGGAGAGTGGTCCCTGTGAAATGCTGACAAGGAGGGTGATGGGAGGATGTGCTTTGCGATAGGATCATGCTGGATTTTGCAGAAATTACGGAGGATAGTCCTTTGAATGCGGAAACTGGCGGACTGAAAAGTGAGGTCAAGAGGGACCCAGTCATGGTATTCGGTGTGAAAAGAAGGGGTCAGTGCAGAGAAGTGGAAGATGGGTCAGACATGGTTGAGTGTCCTGTCAACCACAGCGGGAGGAATCCTCAGTTAAGGAAAAAGGCTTCATGTCACAAGCACTCTTTTCGAAGATGGCATTATCAGAACAGATATGTCAGAGACAAACTGGGGAATGGGACAGGGTCTATGCAGGAAGCGGTGTGTGAGGAGCTACAGTCTAGGTAGCTGTGGGAATCGGTGGGTTGTTAATTAATATTGGTGGTTAGTCTATAATCAGAAATAGAGACCGAGAGATCAAGGAAGCGAAGTGTCAGGTCAGAGATAGACCAGCTGAAGGTGAGAGAGGATTGAAAATTGGAAGCAAAATCAACAGATTTTTCCAGGAACAGTCGAGAGCATGAAACAATGCCGATACAGTCATCAATGTAGTAGAGAAATAGTTGTGGGAGAAGGGCACAATCCAATTCTGAGACCTGTATTTTGACCACATTGTTGAAAACGAATAATACTAAAGATTTCGTGAAGCAAGGAGGTGATTGAAATTATTCTAATTGGCTCATGGAGAGAAACACAATGCAAACTTAAAGAATTGAATGCCATGTTCTTATACTATAATATTAAATGATTTGATGAATTGTAATCTATTTCTCTATTAATTTGGAAATATTGCCGAATATCCAAAGATGTGCAGATTAGGTGGATTGGCTATGCTAAATTGCTCCTTTGCTCCTAGGCAGGGTTATGAGGATAGGATGGGGGTTTGGATCTAGGTAGGGTGTTTTTTCAGAGGGTCGGTGCAGACTCGATGGGTTGAATGGCCTACTTCTGACCTGTAGGGATTCTATATTGCAGTTAATGTCGATGTAATAAAAGGCTTTGTAATCAAATTTATCAGGTATGTTCCTGCCAGCAGAATCATTTTCATGATCAGGAACTGTTCATTTCTCTGTGCTAATTACTAGATCCCCTTTTTATTGCAGTAACATATATAATAGTACTTGAAAACTATTTGTTTTTACAAAAATCCAAAAAATCTGATTCAGTGCACTTTTATTGAAAGCTGAGGATTTAATTTATTATGTTGGGCAATTTGTTGTAAAATCACAGGCATATAAAGCATTCTGAAATGTCCTGTCAGACAATTTGTCTGATAAATCAGCATTTAATACACACTCAGGCTTTTACATTGCTAATGTGGACCATTAAAAGATGATTAATTGTGGAGACATGAAACAAAAAGTATAAAGTTCACAGCCAGTTGGCACTTTTAAGAGAAGCAGGTTCCCATGAACAGAGATATAAATGAAAGGAAAAATGATTCAGCACGCATTAAATTAACCTTTCCTGCAACAGAAGACTTTAATTTACAGTTATGTGCCATACCTATTGACAGATTTTGTCTTGTGTTTTTTGTTACATTATTCCATCCCCTACCTGCTTATTCAAAATACTGTGAGCTTACTCTTGAGAATGTGAGTTTTGATTCTGAATGAACTTGTTTGAAAATTTATTTTGTTCCATATTTTGAGCTTTGTCATTCACAATTCTGTTTTGATCTCAGCTCATCATCTCCTCTCTCCTCTGAGTTCACTTATCCTCACTAAATCTTTCCTTCCATATAACCCCCCCCCCCCCCCCCAACCTATTACTCACAGCTACCCCTTCGACCTTGCCATCTCACCTGGTTCTGCTAGTCATATTGTATTATCACATCCTTGTATCACTCATCACCCACATCCCTCTTCCACACCACAACCCCACCTCCTTCTCTAACAGTCCCAAGTAAAATTTAGTCCCCAATATATGTACAACTGCACTTTCAAAATCCTAACATCAGAGCTTTTGGTCACCTATTCACCACTACATTTCTGCAGCTAATGGTTGACTCAAGCAAGTTTTCACCTGTACCATTGAAGTCCTGGACCCCATTAAAACTTTTAGTCGATCTCAGTTTGGCCGTCCCCCTGGGTTAGCCAATATCTCCACTCCCTTAAGACCAAAGAACACACAGTGGAAAATATATGGCACACAACTAGTCGGGCCATTCACTACAAGATCCACTTGGATCATTTAAACAATCATTGCACCCTGTCCTTGTCTGCTAAACTGCTCACTATTCTATGAGCATACTGGAATGTAACGATAACCGTTGGCTTCTTTCCTCCACTGCAAACCATCTTCTACTCTCCCTTGTTCCCTTCTTCCTCATCTCCAACAAGTTGCAGAAGCTAATAAACGTCTTTGACATTAATCATCCTCTCCCCTAATGTTCCCTACTGCCCGAACCCTGAACTCACATTCTTTCTCTAATTTCTGTCCTATTTCCCCTCATCCCCTCATCTTTTCTTTGATACCCCCTCTTGTTCCCTCACTCTTATTCCCAGTTCCATTCTTGCTCCCACATGTTAACTCAGATATCTGCCAAGAATTGATCCTTGGTACCCTCCATATTTTTGTTCTATCTTTTAGCCCCACATCCCTCTGAGGTCTCAGTGCTTCTCAATGGTCCATTCAAGGGCCATTCTTCTCCCCCCCACAATGCATAACCTGCCACCCCACCCCCCCCCAGACCCCTCCCACCATCCCCCCCCCCAGAGACCCTCCTAAATCAGGAGACACCCCCCAGAGAACCTCTAGATAGGGTTATCCCACCCAAAGACCTCCTAGATAGGAGCACCCCAACAACCCTTAGATAAGGAGAAGCCCTACAGAGACCCCACAGATATGGAGGTGCCCCAGGAACGCCCTGGATAGGGGACGCTGCCCAGAGGCCATCTGGATAGGGCCTCCCCCCAAAGAAACACTCTGGAAAGAGGACCTTCTCAGAGACCCCTGGATAGGTTGTCCACCCCTAGAGACCTACAAACTAAAGGGACCCTCCCCCAGAGACCCCTAAAGTAACCCCTCCATAGAACCCCTCCAATAAAAGGACCCCCCAGAGAGACCCCATAACTAAAGGAACCCTGCCAAAGACCCCCTAATTAAAGGGACCCTCCCCCAGATATGCCCTAACTACAAGTCCCCCAAAGAGACCCCCTAACCAAAGAGACCAATGGTCCTCTTAACTACTGCCCTCGTGGAGGCATGACCTCTATTGCACCGTGCCTCTGCTTCTGTCCTTGAGCATCAGAGCGTAGCCATGAGACATCATTTCAAGGGATAGCCTTTATCACCCTCTAGCCAACCATCCAACCAAGCTGCAGTGATGAACAGCCTTGGCAGCTGTGAATGTCACCAGGAGGATGTAGGCATTATGGCAGCTTTCAGGTACCTCACCCAGACTTGCTGAATCTGTGTCTTCTGATCACAAACTATCTGAACGTTCATGGAGTGAAACCCCTTCCTGTTCACGAAGGCACCGGCTCACCCGCTGGTGCCTTGATGGCCACATGAGTACAATTCTTGGCATCCTGGATGTGGGGGAAACTGACAATTGCTGCAAAGCCTCTGGCTTGCTCAACCTGTCTGAAATTGAATGAAGGTCATGACTTATCTGAAGAGAGCTTCAGTGACGAGCTTGCTCCAACTGTGGGCAGCAGATTGGGACACAACATATCTATGTTGCGACCCAATGGTCCCTGGAAAGAACTGGTTGTGGAAAAAATTAGGGCTACTGCAACCTTTCGAACCACTGGCAGAAGGTTGCACAATTGGAGACAAACCTCTGCACATTTGGAGACAAACTTGATTTCAATAGTCGGGCAAATGGAGGTAACAGTTTGTCCAGATAGGTGAATGCTCCTTCTGCACTGTGCCTCAAGCACCTTGAGGTAACAAGAGCGCTGCTTGTAGACTCTGGATGCAGGATAGTGGCATCTTCTGCAGCATCTTCTGCCTTGCTCTTCCTCTGGCCCTGCATCCACTATGCCAGTGCCTCTCTTCTCACTGGTCTCTCCATGGAAGGCTGCCTGCAGATACCTAGCCTCCTCTTCCTCTGCCCCTCTTGTCCTCTTCAGCAGAGGTCCCACTAGTGGATCAAACAATTCCCATTTGCAGTGATGCAGATGGTACTGTCTTGTGCACTGAAGGGTGCACTTGGCAGAAAGCCTGCAATGTAGACTCCAGCAGAAAACACAGAAAATGCAATGAACTATCAGGAATAAACGAACAACAAACTCTCACCTACTGTCCCAACTACGCACACTACCCAACTCCTGCCCACATTTATCATGCCCTGGATTGAGAAATCATCAAAAACGGGATGGTCACCAACCCATGTTGCCCATGCGGCGTCCGCTAAATCACATGGACAATGTGACATTGGGAACAATCGCTTTTTAAATTGCCTTAATTGCCATTTTAATTGTCAACAGGAGCGCTTCAGACTGCCATGCTCACTGCTGACAGTAATGTCGGGTGACAACACGATGACGCCTTGATGCCCGCTTAACGCGCACCTGATTCCGGAACACAAATTCTTGGCCTTAGAATGCAGCCATTTTGTAGAACCAGGAAATTGCCTGCAAGGGAAATGATAAGAAATCTAGTTACAATGTTATTACTTATAATAACTAACCACCTTCATAGTTATTTGGGTAAAGAGTAAAAATTAAGTGAGTACATTTATAGTAATATAATTTTAATTATGTGAGGTTCAAAAGCAATATTAATTGTTTAAATGTTAAGAATATAATTTTGTTTATTTACACCTACTTTTATTTGTCTTGATAGACGCTTCCCTCAAGTAGTATTTCGGAAACATTTGGTGACTGCACAAGTAGTTTTATGGTCTTCTTGCTTCACTGCCCAGGATATTGTGCAGCATCTAATCGAGTTTCTAAGAGTGTCCATCCCTCATTAGCCAGGGCAGATGATTTAAATTCTATGTAAAGTATATTTAAACTGCTCCAGGGAAACATTAAGGTAGGAATCTTGTCAGATGTTCAGAGATTGGGGCCATCAAATTGTCTGTCATTTTATTTTTGTCAATGGGAATTTAAATTCAAAACTCAAATTAAGAAGCCAATCAAAATTAATTGATTCACTCTCGAGTTTTCTTTAGGAATGTGATTTGTTTTCTAATTTGCAGTTTTGTTGTTGATATTTACCCAATCCACACAATAGATTATTTCCATTAGTTGTTTCTTTTGAGATACATAAGAAAAACTAGTAAGCCATTTTTCTTTTTAACAAATTGTGGTTTCTTCGTTCGAACCAATAAATAAGGTATTTTAAATGAGAGGCAATGATTTATGATTTGGAAAAATTGTACAATTCAATACATAATTTTTGATTGCTGTCATGTTTCTCCTTTAAATGTGTACAAGAGAATTTATATTGCCCAAATCTAAATTTCAGTTATTAAAAACTGTTGGTGTGGCGATAACAAACATAGAACATAGAACATGCAGTGCAGAAGGAGGCCATTCTGCCCATCGAGTCTGCACCGACCCACTTAAACCCTCACTTCCACCCTATCCCCGTAACCCAATAACCCCTCCTAATCTTTTTTTTTTGGAAACTAATGTGCAATTTAGCATGGCCAAACCACCTAACCTGCATGTCTTTGGACTATGGACTAGATATTTGCTATGTCAGTCCTTCAAATGACAAGAAAATATATACAAAAAAATAACGGATGGGTTACGATTTGAAATCTCCATGCGGGTTCCTGCGGATGTATGCAAACTTTGTGTTGCCTCTTCATTTGAATAATTTCTGCATGCATTGGCTGGATCCGTATGCAGCAGAGGACCCAACCGAGTATAAGATTAAACATGTACTCTAACTAACCTCCAGCTCTTCATATCAGTCTGTCCCTCTTGAAGGGGAGCTGAACTGAATGGAAGGAAGCTACTGAGGATTATCCATGCTGCCACTGAGAAGAAGGGAAATGGAGCAGCAAGAGGGATCCACAGATAATAATAGAATAATAATCTTTATTGTCACAAGTAGGCTTACCTTAACGCTACAATGAAGCTACTGTGGAAAGCCCACAGTTGTCACATTCCGGCGCCTCTTCGGGTACACAGAGGGAGAATTTAGAATGTCCAAATTGCCTACACGTCTTTTGGGACTTGTGGGAGGAAACCGGAGCACCAGGAGGAAACCCAAGCAGACACAAGGAGAACGTGCAGACTCCGCACAGACAGTGTCCAAAGCCGGGAATCGAACCTGGGACCCTGGTGCTGTGAAGCAACAGTGCCACCAACTGTGCTGCTGTGCCGACCATTAAACATAAAGTCACCATAGTCCCAGATGTCCATTGGCTGCTTTCCCCTTTGAGGGGGAGAGCTGACTGGTGGTGATTTAACCTGAGGATCACCACACCTCAGGCAAAGGGCAAAGCCTTCATGAATAACCTTAGCTGGTCTGAGAATTAATCCTGGACTGTTGGCCTCACTCATAAAACAGCTATCCAACCAACTGAGTTAAACCAACCAATACAACACAAGATCATGGATGCAGAGCTAAAATCAAGTGTAGGATCAAATCCGAGATTAGGTGTAATGTATTTTCTTGTCAACTTGGATCTAATTTGTTCATTTTGTGGGAATAATGAATTGGATTCAATTTGAATTGGAATTGATTTTTGGAGCAAGCAAGGAGATGGATTAAGGGTTTTCCCTGTCCTCTCTGCGCATCGATTTGTAATTCTGAGAAAGGAATAAAACATATTTTTAAATTAAAAAAGCAATGCTGAAGGTCTTTGTCATGGAGGTCAACAGAAGGAGAGATGCCATGTTTCTGCAGAGGTCCTCAAGGAATGCCATCCAAAGGGAATGGTGGCAATGGCCAGAGGCAAACACCCTGAGTCAGTCTTGGTGACCTGGAAGTAGTACCTGAAGAAGTTCAATGATTTCAATGTGGTTGTTCAAGGTCAGGGATTGCATCTTTAAAGGGAACTTCATATCAGTTGCACCATTAATATAACATGCTACTCCGGGCTGGTTTAGCACAGTGGGCTGAACAGCTGGCCTGTAATGCAGAATAATGCCAGCAGCGCGGGTTCAATTCCTGTACCAGCCTCCCCGAATAGGTATCAGAATGTGGCGACTAGGGGCTTTTCACAGTAACTTCATTCAAGCCTACTTGTGACAATAAGTGATTATTATTATTATCATTATTACTCATTGCTCCACATCCCCATTACTTACCCAGCAGCTCTCTCTAGCACTAAGATTGCATACCTAACATGTGGATGCATCATCTCACCCTTACACAGCTTCAAATGCTGCTAACCTCGCACCCACCCCATCACCCCATCACAGTAACTTCATTTGAAGCCTACTTGTGACAATAAGCGATTTTCATTTCATTGTAAAACAGCACCGACGTTTTGCCCTCTCTCTTTCAGAATAACAGAAGGACATGGAGAAGAACAGGCACATGTTAATTCATTGAGCCTGATGGAAGAGATGGAGTTCCTCATCATGGAACTTGCAGTGACTGGGTCTGATGCATCCAGTATTGCTGAGAACATCAAGATGACTACTGTAAGCCCCTTTCTCAGCTCCCATATCTCTCCATTCTCTTCTATGTCATGAAGTGCAAGCTTTAGATAGTGTGACCATGCTCCACTTGCTTTCCGCCACACTCCAACTCCTCTGTTACTCAGCCAGCCCAGATCATCATGATGGTTTCTGGGAACTGCTACAGGCCTCTGAGGAAAAAAATACCATCAGTCAATCTGATATTCGCGGACGCCAACTATGATACTGGCACTCCACAAATCTTAGAGGGAATGTCAGGTTATGATCTGCATTTTGCAGCGAGGCTGGGGGACAAGGTGATACATTATCAATTACGACGAGACAAGAGTAGAATGTAATCGAGGCTTTATTACACAGAGATGTGTGGCCTCCTACAGCAGCTGACGAAATGGCTGCTGTATGGAGAGCACACATATTTATACTCCGCCTACTGGGCGGAGCCAGCAGGCAGGATCTACCCCCGTACCTGTAGTACAGGGGCCTTACCATAAAACCCATATCTACAGTATAATACATCAGTGGTGACTAACACACAAGGATAGTTTGTGTACCAGTTTACCAGAGGGTGAGGTTGCAGATATGTTCTGCTGTAGGGGAAATCAGATGAGCACTTCAATGGGGTAGTCCATAGGATGATGCTAATGAATGTACACAGTTAGATACTTGATGCATTTACAAGCCTGCCAGATTTCCTCCTGCCATTGTCAAGGAGCATGAAGATGTTTGGCTAAAGTACGTGGCAGAGAGCTTGGAGTGCATTCTTTCTTGTGTGGAAGTGATGGCCAATTCCATGACAGCACTTGGAGAGCCAGGCATGATGCAACGCCTCGTCGCTACCATCTCAGTTTCCATTGCAGCTCAGGTTGGAATTACTCAATGTTGCAACAGAAGCTCATGAGATCCAAGCTTGTCACCGAGGAGGCTCTGACTATAGGCATCATTATTGCAGATCTGGGTGATCAAAGGGGTTTTCAGGCTTTCCCAGCAGTATATCCTCCGACAAATTACAAAAATTGCAGTGGTGCCCACTATGAGTAAGATCATTCAGTCCGAAGACGGGCTGTTAAGGCCAAGAGCTTTTTGAATTGTCCTTCGAGTTTGGACAAAGGCTGCACGACGCCGCCCCCCCCCCCCCCCCCCCACCCCCACCCCCACCCCCCACAGTGCGCAGTGAACGTCAATAGCTTTCCACTAGCTATACTGCAGTCACTGGTGGAGCAGTACATAGGAGCAGTGGACAAGACAGATATTCTGGGATTAGACAAGGGTGAACGTTGCATTTCTGTGGTATATATAGATATATTTTTGGATAAAGGTACCATGATGAAAAGACTATTACTAGTGGCTGTTATTGTTGGATCTTGGTCAGGAGGATGCTCAAATTTGAAGTCCCAGATAGATGTAATGGTAAGGAATGGTGGAATGTAATGGTGGAGTGGCACAGTGGCAGGGTGGTTAGCACTGCTGCCTCACAGCGCCAGGGAGCCGTGTTCGATTTGGGCCTTGGGTCACTGTCTGTGTGAGGTTTGCACGTTCTCCCCATATCTGCATGTGTTTCCTCTGGGTGCTCCAATTTCCTTCCACTGTCCAACAATATACAAGTTGGATTGGCCATGCTAAGTTGCCCCTTAATCTCCAGGGATGTGCAGGTTAGGTTATGGGTTTGTAGGGATACGGTGGGGTGGGACAGGTGGACATGGCTCATTTGAAGGGTCAGTGCAGAGTCGATGGGCCGAATGGCCTCCTTCTGCACTGCAGGGATTTGATGAATATTGGAGGCATGGTGGTAAAGGAAAATTGTCTTGTGGGGAGCTGAGTCTGAGCAAGCTCTTGGACAGCCAGTCTGGAGTGAAGGTGTACCTGGTGCCTTCTCCTGAGGTAATTTATGGATTCCTGTTGGCAATGGTTGTGCCCGCATGATGGTGATGTACTGAAATACTCCTCCCTGACTGATACAGATAAGAGAACCATTGCTTCAACATGTTTTTGTTGGCTTCATAGCTCTCAGTATACACTCACAGTCCTTATGGGAAAGAGAGAGGTCCGCCATGACGGTAAGTGATAAATGTTGTTCCTGAGCAGTAACCCTCTGGTTGTTCTTGACATCACAGTGAAACAAGGAAGTGATTGGCTGGTGAGTATTTTCTTTTTATATAATCTTAACTGGGGAAATTCCATCGGAGCAGATAGAATATTAATTGGAATAATAGGAAAAAAGGCGGCATGTGGTTAGCACTGGGAATGCGGCGCTGAGGACCCAGGTTTGAACCCCGGCCCTGGGTCACTGTCCATGTGGAGTTTGCACATTCTCCTCATGTCTGCGTGGGTTTCACCCCCACAACCCAATGTTGTGCAGGTTAGGTGGATTGGCCACGCTAAATTGCCACTTAATTGGAGAAAAAAATATTGGGTAGTCTAAATTTTTAAGAAAAGAAATAATAAGGAAAGAGAACAGGCAGGCTAGAAGAATTAATTAAATTTAATAAGTAAAAAAATAATCAATTAGTTAATTACAATGCAATAAAGATGGTTGGGCATGTGATGTGTTGCAGCTGCAATATGTGGATGCTGGTAGATGCCAGTGTGATCCAAGGCAAACACATCTTTAGTAAGTCCCTACAGCTCATGAAACTTCTGCTTAGTGTTAATGAGCTGAGGAGGAAAGTTACCTGGACATTTTGTTCCATCTGGCTGTCACACCCCTTCGGTTTGGTTCTCCAAACTTGATCCCTGGTCAAGGACAGGGGAATGTGAGTACAAGAGAGGCAGGTATAGGGGTTCAGAGGGTAGCAATGGAACCTTAGCATTTGCAATTGTCCAACTGGTTTGAAGCTCGTGCAGCTTCAATGGATGAATGTGGGGGCTGCCAGATGAATCAATGAACTGACCATGACACGATGCTACAGGAAGTCTTTCAAGTGAGGGGAGGAGATAGGAATTTGTGATAGAAGGGGTAATATACTCACGGGGTTAAACACCGTTCTCTGTTGGCAAGAGTGAGTGTTCAAAATGCTGCTATGTGCCAGGATTTGGGGAAACTGCTCAACAGAAGAGGGACGACGCGATGTGCCCAACTCATGGCGCCGGCATAATCTGGATCAAGTGTGAAAAGAATTTATTCAAAATTCACGTACAAACTAATTTATAATGGAAGGTGAAATAGAAGCCCAGAAAGCTCAATGTGTCATACATCATTAACTTTCTGTTAATTGAAAACAAAACCATTGATCTTCTGCATCAGACAGTTTTTCATCTTTTAATTTAGCTAAACCACTACCGGGTTTGGCAATTTTCAGAGGATGATCTCGCTAATACGCTGTATCAAATGTGCAAAGAACCTATGGATTGAATTGAATTCACTGTTTCACATTAAGGAGAAAGTTCCCATCCAGAATCATAGAATAGAATTGAACCATAGAATCACTACAGTGCAGAAGGAGGCCGTTCAGCCCATCGAGTCTGCACCGACCCTTCCAAAGATCGCCCCACCAGGCCCACAACCCACCCTATCCCCGTAACCCAATAACTCCACGTAACCTGGTGAAGAAAATCAAACTGATCAAGCACTGAAGAGTGCTTGAACTGAAAATGGGCAGCAGGGTAGCATGGTGGTTAGCATAAATGCTTCACAGCTCCAGGGTCCCAGGTTCGATTCCCGGCTGTGTCACTGTCTGTGTGGAGTCTGCATGTCCTCCCCCTGTGTGCGTGGGTTTCCTCTGGAATCTCCGGTTTCCTCCCACAGTCCAAAGATGTGCGAGTTAGGTGGATTGGCCATGCTAAATTGCCCGTAGTGTCCTAATAAAAGTAAGGTTAAGGGGGGGGTTGTTGGGTTACGGGTATAGGGTGGATACGTGGGTTTGAGTAGGGTGATCATGGCTCGGCACAACATTGAGGGCCGAAGGGCCTGTTCTGTGCTGTACTGTTCTATGTTCTATGTTCTAAGCCTGTTTCTGTCAAACATGTGCATCGATTCACATTATTAATCCATTATCTCGCTATTGAATCTCTTGGGAGATGGAAAAAATTCAAGGCCCATCCAGCTAAAATTCTGGGAAATTCCGTTCCAAATCCCCATGGCAATCAAGCAAACGTCAAGGGGACTCAAATGATGTATAATGCCTCACACTCACAAATTATATTTTCCATCAATTTAAAGTACACAATTATTTTTTTTTATAATTATGGGGCAATTTAGCATGGAGAATCCACCTAACCTGCACATCTTTGGATTCTGGGGGTGAAACCTACGCAGACACGGGGAGATTGTGGAAATTCCACACGGACAGCGACCCAGAGCTGGGATTCGAACCCGGGTCCTCAGCGCTGGACGCAGCAGTGCTAACCACTGTGCCACATGCTGATCTTCCTCACAATCACAAAGACCTTGAACCTACCTCTTGTAATTGCAAATGGCCTCTTCATTCAGTAGCCCTGTCATGTCCTTTTTAAAATGGTAATCAAGCCCATAACATGTTCAGGTCATATGTTCCACCTCAAATGCAATGATTGTTGCTGGTTTATTTTCTTTACTGCACACAATCTTCTTAAATTCCTTTCCCCTTTCAGGAAGTGCATGGAGCTCAAAACTTATTTATCACCAGGATTGAGAATATCTAATCATTTGCATCCGCCCTCTCTGAGCTCATCTTGTCCATGAGATTCAGTTCATGCTCCCTCAACCCTCTTCCAACTATACTGTTCATCACCCAGCTCCCCGTCTCGATTCCCATGTTAACAACGACCGTTCTCAGTTCTCTTCGGGTGTTGACCCCATCTCCTTTAAATCTGCTTTCATCACCCCTCTCCTCAAAAAACACCCTTTGATCCCACTGTCATTTCAAATTACCACCCTGTTGGAGGGTGTATATCGACTTGAGCAGGTGCAAATGTAGAGTAAAGGGGAAACATAGAAACTCATTATGCTGATATCAGGTAATAACAAAATAACAAAATTCAGGAGAGAGGTGAAGTCCAATTTCATGCAGACTTGCTACAATGTACATGGAGTTGTGAATAAATAATAATGATTTTTTAACAAACTCCAGTCCTGTACAGCTCACATAAGAAAAGTAGAGAAACCATGACGATCCCCATCTAGACCCAAACACAAGGGGTGGGATTCTCCCGCAACTGGTCGGATGGCCCAAAGCCGGTGCCAAGAGTGGCATGAACCACTCCGGCATCGGGCAGACCGCAAAGTGCGGAATCGTCCACAGGTTGGCGCCGGAGAGGCTGGCGCCGCGCAGACCGGCCAGCGTGTTCCTGTGCATGCGCAAGGGAGTTCTTCTCCGCGCCGG
The DNA here is from genome assembly GCF_902713615.1 of Scyliorhinus canicula. Classification (NCBI taxonomy): domain Eukaryota; kingdom Metazoa; phylum Chordata; class Chondrichthyes; order Carcharhiniformes; family Scyliorhinidae; genus Scyliorhinus; species Scyliorhinus canicula. The sequence continues at coordinate 129,926,211 of NC_052155.1, read as the reverse complement.
CCATGGCGGAGCCCTAAAGAGGCCGGCCTGGAAGGAAAGAGTGCCCCGGTCGCAGGCCAGGCAGCCCCCCCCTCCCCCGGGGCCGGAATCACCCCCAAGGACTCACCTAGCCGGCCGAAAAGCCAGGTCCTGCCGTGTTGGACCATGTCCATTTCACACCGGTGGGACTGGCCGAAAATGGGCGGCCGCTCGGCCCATCGGGGCCCGGAGAATTGCCGGGGGGCCGCTGCCAATGGCCCCCGAATGGCGCAGTGCGATCCCCGCCCGAAAACCTCCGCCGGGGAATTCGGCAGCTGCCGCCAGAGCGGTGGGGCGAGATTCATGCCCCCCCCCCCCACCCCCCGACGATTCTCCGACCCGCCGTTGGGTCGGAGAATCCTGCCCATGGTGACTGTGTATCAGGAGTCAGCAAGTTAAAGACCCAGTAAAAAATAAGAAATGATTACAGATATGACAAGTCTCCAGATCCTTGAAAGAAGGAGGAAAAGAAACCAATTGAGGACTCACCAAAAATTCAGACTATTGCGGGTGTAGCAGATGCAAGTTGAGGCAAGACCCACATTATGGACAGCAGTGAGCACAGACCAACATTAACATGCAACTCCACTAAAGCAGTACAAGTCCAAATCCTGGTACAAGATGGAATCCACACTGCCACTCCCAGAACCTTTCTAAAGTGCTGAAGGCTCACAACAAGCTCAGCCCCGGAATAGCAGAAGAAAGAGGTTTTCCAGATATAGCCATAATGTTGAGATGCCAGCGTTGGACTGGGGTGAGCACAGTAAGAAGTCTTACAACACCAGGTTAAAGTCCAACATGTTTGTTTCAAATCACTAGCTTTCGGAGCACTGAAACAAATCTATTGGACTTTAACCTCCGTTCCAGATATAGAACCACTTCAGGTTAGCAGAAAAAGGGACAAAAGGAACAGGTCAGTACTTTACTCTATTTATTTGAGCTTTTGCTGATGCTGTAATAACATTCAGGGCGTTGATCAAACTTCAAGATCTTGCAAAGATGTCCTCCAAGCATTTGATTCGTATGTCAGCGTTCACAAAAAAATTGATTACAGACGGACACAATTTAACAAGTGAAAATAAAGACCAATCTCCTTAATCTTGTTCTGATTTCTATCTGAGGTTGAGGATATTCTGCACTCTCTCTATGATGAATCTGAATGTCCTTCTCCTGGATGGCTGGAGAGTTTGTGTTTTTTCTTATTCCTCATCTCCTTCTAAATCTAAAAATTAAGCCCAAGCTTCTACTGACTGCCAGTCCTAGGATTTTAAGGCATTGTGGTTTATCCTTTTATTTCTCAAACTCTGAAGATCTCAGTTGTGGAACTCTCTCTTATGCTATGCTGTCTTTCTGTTTGTCTTGAATCCATACTCATGTCATGGGCTGCAGCGCTGATAAGTCTCATGCGCTATATATGACGCTGAAGTTAGAAACTTACTGTGTCTCTGTTCTTCCTGTTTTGTAGCAGTAGTTTCTGGACCAAGTTAAGATCTTAATTCTTATTCATCAATTTTTTGATGGTTTGCAAACCTCTCGCTCAGCTTATCTATGATTCTGAGGCTCTTGAGATGAGCTAGTCATGTGAATGTATCTATATTCTTTCGCAAAGTTATAGAATAATTCATTCGCTTATTCCAGACCATTATCTGAAATGACAATGTCTGGAATACCATGTCGAGCATTTATTCTCTTCCATGTTTGAATGGCTGCTTCCATTGTGATGCTGCGCAATCTAGTACAAAAGGTGAAGTCACACGGGATCAGGAGTGAGCTGGCAAGATGGATGCAGAACTGGCTAGGTCATAGAAGGCAGAGAGTAGCAATGGAAGGGTGCTTTACTAATTGGCGGGCTGTGACTAGTGGAGTTCCGCAGGGATCAGTGCTGGGACCTTTGCTGTTCATCGTATATATAAATGATTTGGAGGAAAATGTAACTGGTCTGATTAGTAAGTTTGCAGATGACACAAAGGTTAGTGGAATTGTGGATAGCGATGAGGACTGTCAGAGGATACAGCAGGATTTAGATCGTTTGGAGACTTGGGCGGAGCGATGGCAGATGGAGTTTAATCCAGACAAATGTGAAGTAATGCATTTTGGAAGGGCTATTGCAGGTAGGGAATATACAGTGAATGGTAAAACCATCAAGAGTATTGAAAGTCAGAGAGATCTAGGTGTACAGGTCCACAGGTCACTGAAAGGGGCGACACAGGTGGAGAAGGTAGTCAAGAAGGCGTATGGCATGCTTGCCTTCATTGGCTGGGGCATTGAGAATAAGAATTGGCAAGTCATGTTGAAGCTGTATAGAACTGGGGTCTACATGAGGTGGTGTCAGCAATGATCCAGCGCCTGCAGATGCAGGAGGAGTTCAACCACCTGTAGGCACAGGACGCAATGCTGGCCATGTGAGCCACCCAGGCCAACACCGCACGGGTGGGCGTCCGCTGCCTCTCACAGGCAGCTATGTACCAGGGACACCTGGACATTTCAACGGTGCTCCGGAGCTTGGCCCAGTCACAACGGATCATGGCTGAGGTGTCGGCAGCATTGTCCACATGCTGGCCAACCTGAGCTAATCACAGAGGGTGGTGGACCAGTCCCAGAGGGAGATGGTCCAGTCTCAGAGGGATGTGGCACAGTCGTTGTGTGGTGTGGCACAGTCACAGGGGGAGGTGCCCACTCCTTGTGATCCATGGCCGTGAGCATTGAGACCCTCGTCAAGACCATAGCAGGCCTCCAAGAGTGGCAGTGCTAGGTGATGGGGAGCCCCAGGTGTTAGCTCTCTTTGCACCCGTGTCCCAAGGAGTACCCGGTCCATCGGGCACCTGAAGGAAGGATGAGGTGATGGGGCCCATGCCGATGATGCCTGCAGAGGTGGTGCTGGAGCACCACTGCATCTCTGACTAACCCCCCCATCCTCTCCCTAGTGCATCTGAAGGGCAGAGGGCAGAAAAGGATAGCACCATGTCACCTGGAGAATCTGCTCCAGAGGACGACCACCGAAGGGGACCCACCCATGTCACAGGGTGGGATTTGCAGCAGGCCACCTCCACCTCTGATGTTCTGCCAGAGGTGTAGTGGTAGGGCCCGTAAGCCAAGAAAGGTAGACGCGGGTTAAGTTGGCATGGGTGCTGCACGCAATATTACATGAGAAGCTAGAGTACAAACCCGTGTACAAATGTTCACCATTTCACAATAAACATCTGTTCACAATGTTCTAAACTGTCTCGGTGCTCTGTCAGAATATCTTGAAAATGGGCTGGGCTGGACTGGGGGTGGGACCGGGTGTCCGTGCAGCTGGCCAGATTTCCTATGCGGTGAACCTGGAGCAGATAGGCGCTTCCTCTGGGCGCCGGTCCAGGTGTACATTATGTGCTGCCTCCTATGGCTGCCCAGGCCCCATGTCCTGCCCATCCCCGTCCTCCCCTGCATCTTCCTCGAATGAAGAAGCCATGCGTCTTCCCACTTATCTAGCAACTCACCCCTCTGCTACATGATGTTGTTGAGGACACAGCAGGCCACCACAATGTGCGAGGCTCTCCTAGTGCTATAGTGGGGGGCCCCTGCAGATCGGTCCAGGCACCTGAACCTCATCTTCAGGATGTTGATGCACCGCTCTATTACACCCCTGGCTGTGGCATAGGCATCATTGTAGCAGGTCACCGCGTTGGTCTGTGGCCTCTAAGTAGGCATCATCAGCCACGGCCACAGCGGATAACCTCTGACCCCTGTCACCCAATAGCCTACCCCTCACCTGGGGGTGCGTCTCAAAGTTACCAGGAACCGTCGAGTGTGCCAGGATGAATGTGTCGTGCACACTGCCGTAATATCGAGCGCAGACGTGCATGATGCATATTTCACAGCTGCATGTTCATCGAGTAGAACCCCTTTTGACATGTGAAAATAGGTCTGTCATGGGCCTGTGATCATAGGCCCACATGCATCCCATAGATAACCCCTTGATCCTGGGAGCATAACATCGATGATGGCAAACCCCACTGTCTGAGCATCCTGGTGTGTTCGGTCCACATTGAACTCGATATATTGTGCCAAGCAGGCATACAAGGCCTCAGTGACTGCACGGATGCACATATGCACTGAGGGTTGTGAGATCCCGGTCAGGTCCCCACTCGGCGCCCAGAAGGATCCCGTGGCGTAAACGTTCAGGGTGACCATCACCTTGACGGCCGCTGGGTGTGGGTGTCTTCCCCCACACCACTGTGATTCCTATTGCGCCATGATCTGGCAGATATGCTATACGGTCCCCTTGCTCAGCCGGAGTTTTGGACAGCATGCCCGGTCTGGTAGGTCCTCGAATGACAGGCGCTGTTAGTACACACAATTTCTCATGTGGCACATCCTTCCAACTCGTCCTCGGCCTCCTTCCTCATCTGCTGCCCCCTTGTTCCTCTCGGACAGGCTCTGACGCTGCAAGGACCCTCTCAAGGAGCTCCTGCTCGTACAGCCTCAGTGCAAACCTCAGGGCTGCGGCAGCCTGGAGGAAGGCCACCATTCCTGGTTGTATTCTGATAGCCATTGTCTGCAGAGAGTGAAAGGAAGATGTGGTATTATGATGCGTACCGCCGTGCTCAACCTGGTCCAACGGGCTACCCGGTGGCCCCAGCCTCTACTACAGCCCCTACTCCCACCTGCTCCCTTTGCCGCCCCCCCCCCATCCCTAGACCCAACACCGGCCATTACCCCTGGCACTCTGCCTTCTACCTTGCACCCTTGGCCTCGTTGGTGCCAGGAACCACAGGGGCCTCTTGCCCCAACACCCGTCACCACCCGTGGTGCCAAAATGCAGTAAAGGTGGTGGGCCTCCTCCGGCACGCCAAAATGCGTCCATGTTCTGTGGCAGTCATCACTGTGGTGGTGGCAGGTGGGTGAGAGTTCCTGCTGAAATTTGTCCCGTCAACTCCCTCTGGTGCCTACAGGTTCATTCCGCTCGTCAGGAATCTCCAGTGTACGGGGTGCACGGCATCGGTTGGCAAGGAATTGGTGCCATTGGTCATGGTCCCTTGGAGTGCGTCCCCAATGGCGGGAGTCTAAAATTTCCACCTGGGAGAGGGACTCTCCGCACCCTGCCGGGCGTCTGATGTTCAGGACGGCCATCTGTCGGAGCTACTGGAGAACGTGTTCTGCGCTATCCTGGGACAACACTATCTCGGTTGCTTTTTTCAGGTCAAGATCAGTTTCACTCAATATAAACGTTCTTGAGTCTCTCTATTCTGGTTCCACAAGCTAATCGGTCTTGGGGTGCCTCTGATAATGCCGCCAAAATTCACAGAACTCGGCAAGTTTGCCCAATCTGCCCAGGAATACTGTTATAGCTTCATCCTGCCGTTGAGGCGCCCTGTGAAAATGAAAACGGTGAACGATTTGTGGCGGTTTCAGGTCAAAATGGTTGCCAACCAGTGTAACAAATTCCGTGAACTGATGGTTGCCGGGTAAGTTAAGAAAATGATAATGATGTACGTCTCCACCCTGCAACCTACAAGGAGGGTAACTGTCTGTCTATCGTCCACAACTATGTTGTTCAGACAAAAAATAATTAATTAGTTCTACGTACTGGGCCCAATCCCCGGTCTTGGTATTGAACGCCTGAAGCTTACCAATTAGTGGCATCTCTGCCACCTGAGTAGAGGCCTCCTGAGGTCTAATTGAGGTGGGCCCAGTCCAGAGGAAATGGTGCCTCCTGCAGCTCCACTTGACCCTCATCTCCAGCGTAAAATCTCAGACAAGAGACCTCGCAAGCCATGTCTGTTGAAAAAATGTGTTTTTATTCAGGTTTCTATTCACTCCCCCTACACCCCATAGGGGTGGGCCGGGATATTTATCTCCCAGCAGTCCTTGGAATAGAGGGTTAGTCCCGCCACCTCATCTGGGTAGGTCGTATTCAGGTGAGGCCATAGGGACCCTGATGTTGCAGATCCCTGGGCCTCCTGTAGGGTTAATGAAAAATGAAATGAAAATCACTTTTTGTCACAAATAGACTTCAATGAAGTTCCTGTGAAAAGCCCCTAGTCACCACATTCCGGCACCTGGTACGGGAATTGAACCGTGCTGCTGGCCTGCCTTGATCTGCTTTCAAAGCCAGCGATTTAGCTGTGTGCAAAACTAGGGTTATAACAATCACCTTCTGTAGGGTTATAACAATAACCCCTGCGCGTCTTGGTTTACATTGTCTCCTTTTTGTGCAACACTTTGAGTTTAAATTTCTCATCCTTGTTTTCAAAGTCCTTTATGTAATCTCCTCCAATCCCACTAACCACCGATATAATTGTGATCATCGAATTCTGGTCTCTTAAGCATCCCTGAATTTAATTGTTCCATCATTGGCAGCCATGCCTTCAGCTTCCTAAGCCGAATTCCTTCGCTACACGTCTGCACCTCGCACCTTCACTTTCCCCCTTTAAGACACTCATTAAAATCTGCCTTTTGACAATGATTTTTCTTTATATGGCTCGATGTCACACTTTTTTCTTTGTAACGTTCCTGTGAAGCACCTTGGGACGTTTCATTACATTATAGGTGCTATATAAATATAGTTTGATGCTGTTGTTGTGGCTCCAGATGGCAATATGCCTTGGCAAATGAAAACATTTCCTCACTCTTTGCTTACTTCTTTTATATTCATGTCTTCTAGTCCTACTGTCCCTATCCATCCCATAGACTCACTGGTAGAGCACAGTTCCTCATAAGAAACATAGAAAGAAAGGTGTTGAGCATTGGTGACCGATGTATTGATGACAGTTGCTCTGGACAGGGCCTGAAAAATGTCAGCTATGTGGACGATAAGCATTGTGGTTATTTTCACTATTACCAGGAGTGTAGAAACAGTGCACTCAATTCCTCACACAGGCAATAAAGCATTTGCTTCACAAAATTAATATTTGAAAACAATGTGTGTCATTCCAATCAATAAACCTAGTATAACTGTAAATCCTGAGTGATGACTCTTTCCCCCTAATGCTGATTTTCATTTATCTAGTGTATTGTCAAACCAATACAATTCATAAGGTCATGCCATACACTAGAAAAGCCATCTTTTACTTCACTATTATTGATGACTAGGTTGAGATAATGTCAGGACTGTAATGAAAGATTAGGTTCAAAGAATCTGAGAGGTGATTGTAAGTTGTTTAAGTTTTCATGTGGAATCAAATCTACAGAATGTCAAAACTTATTGCATTGTTTTCAAGTTCAATAGCATAAGCCCATAATTAGCATGCAAAACAAATTGTTTAACATAGAAATTATAGCAAAAAACAAGTTTAAAACAGCTCAACTGTGAATACATTTCCATGTCAATTTGCATTTGATGTAGCATGAAATTTGTCTTCTTTCACCGGACTTCACCTATCCCCAACCTGCAAAAATTTGATTGAATGTATTTCTTTGCACTCATCTTCAATCTCCACAATCTTTTCTGTGCCTCTGCTGTAACTATGGCAATCAGTGAGGTTGCCCTCCTTTCTTTTGATATCTATATTCTAATGCTCAGAGTCGCCAAGTATCAAATGATACCACCACAAGGTTCAACCGGCTATTGATCAAAGAGCCAAACACCAGTTAGTTAGTTCAAGGTCAAGGGTACTTTATTTACACACCTAATTAGTCATGCAACATACACTACTAGTTAACTACACTTATCAACTAAGACAACCTGTACATAACTTCAGGCACCCGGCTTAGGTCAGAGGAACAGTGGCTGTTGTTCGATTCTGGATCTATCGAGTCTGGAGAAGTAACTGCTGCTCAGCTAGGCTCATCCGTCTGGCAGATGGTGTTGAACTTGGACTTGCTTCTGGTGGTGCTTCAATTGGAGATGGACGTTGCCGGGGCGTCAGGTCCAAAAGAGGATGAACACATGGTGGTCTCTCTTCTTATACTTGGGGGTTTTCGCACTCTTTTGGGCGGTCCTTCAGTTTGGACCCCACTAATTGGGTGATCCCTGATCACGATGTTTGATTTCGAACCAATAAGTGGGCGGGGATCTGGATGGCTGGACGTGTCTCAAGCAGTCACTAACCCTGTTGTTTATGTTTCCCTAGTACAGGGAGTGGAGCAGAAATGTCTGGGACTGTACAGGTCGCTTGAGTACCAGTCCTTTGTCTTGATGGAGATGGGCCATCAAATACTAATCAGTCCATCAAAATGCTAATTGGTCGGAGTTTCGAGACCGTCTGGATTCCTCACCTGCAAATATACATTTCAGGCTCTGAGCTGCCTGAATCTTGCTCTGTCTATTTTACCCACCATGCTTTGTGAGCTTCTGTGTTCCTGGTTGTAAATGGCCATCCCAAATGGCTACACTTGCACCTAAATCTTGCTTGACATCCATTATCTGTGAAGCATCCTGGAGCAATTTGCCATATTCAAGGCGCCGCATATGTTTGAGTTGATTTTTCCCCCAAAATTAAGCAATCAAATCAGAGGAACTGTAATATTAGCCACTAGTGACACAGAGCAATACACTGATGTGTATTCCAAGGTAACAGCGAACAAAATGATTGAGGTCAATTCATAAAACAATCTAGAGATTTGACGAGGAGTTTTATAACACAGTTATTAAGAATTTAGTTTTTTTTAAGGCTAGCTTTCTGAGGATGAGACCTAGACTGGTAACGGCAAACTGGTTAAAGCTGTTATTGGATAAAAGTAGTGACATTCAAGAAATAATTTAGCTTATTAGGGGCCTGTTTATACATCAAAAAAACCAGCCATGGCTGACAAAAAAGAGAGATAAGATAAAATGAAAGGGAAGTGCCTAAAAATGAACACTAGCTTCAATCCAGGGGATTGAGACAGAAAGAAAGGATAACAAAGAGAAAGAGAAAGGTAGTGACAACTGCAAAAGAACTAATAGATAGTTGTGAGGGAGACCAAGATTAACACAAGGAGCTTTTAGAAGTACACCATGATATTATCCAGAAGAAGCCATACCCCTAGTTGAGCTGTTCCAGGACAGCTACAACACAGGCATTGACCTGCCAATGTGGAATATTGCCGAGGTAAGTACTATTCAGAAAAGGAAGGACAAATCCACCTGGCCAATTATCACACCAGCAGTCTACTCTCATTCATCAGTAAAGTGATGGAAAGTATCTTTGACAGTTCAATTGGCACTTACTCAGCGATAACCTGTTCATTGATGCTCAGTTTGGGTTCTGCCTGAGCCATAGAGCTCTTGACCTCATGACAAGTTTGGTCCAAAACTGGGCAAAAGAGATAAACTCAATTGGTGAGGTAAGAGAGACTGCCCTTGATATCAAGGCAACATCTTAATGAGTGTGGTGTCAAGGAGCTTGAGCAAAACTGAAGTCAATGAGAATCAAGGCAAAAACTCTCTGCTGGTTGGAGTCATGCCTCGCACAAAGGAAGAAGGTTGTGGCTGTTTGAGGTCAATCAGCTCAGTCCTAGGACATCACAGCAGCAGTTCCTGAGGGTAGTGTCCTCGGCCCAAATATCTTCAGCTATTTCTTCAATTACCTTCCTTCCATCATCAGGTCAGAAGTGGGGACGTTTGCAGATGATTACACAATGTTCAGCACCATTCGCGACTCCTCAGATTCTGAAAAAATCCGGGTCTATATTAGCTAGTTATGACAATATCCAGGCTTGGGTCAATAAGTGGCAGGTAACATTTATGTCACCCAAATGCCTGGAAGTGACTAACTCGAACAAGAGAAAATCTAACCATCTCCCCTGAACATTTAATGGAATTACCATAGCTACATCTCCCACTGTCAACATCCTGGGGTTTATCATGCACCAAAATTTAACTAAAGCAGCCACATAAATGCTGTGGATACAACAGCAGGTCGGAGCCTAGGAATTCTGTGGTGAGTAACTCACCTCTTATGGGCGATTCTCCGCTCCGTGGACCAAGTGCCCACGTCGTCGTGAACGCCATCGCGTTTCATGACGGCGCGAACAGGGCCCGGGCACGACCTATTCTGGCCCCCATAGGGGGCCAGCACGGCGCTGGAGTAGTTCACGCTGCTCCAGCCTCTGTACGCGGCGCCTAATTGTCACCGCGCCAACCCGCGCATCCACAGTTGGGGCAGCTCAATCCTGCGCATGCACAGTTGGGTCACGCCATCCTGCGCATGCGCAGTTGGGCCGCACCATTCTGTACATGCGCAGGGAACTTCCTACACGCGCCGGGTCCGGCGCAATATGGCGTGGGTGTTCAGAGGCCGGCCACGGCAGAATGTAGGCCCGGGGGTAGAGGCCGGCCTAACGATCGGTGGACCCCGATCGCGGGCCAGACCCCTTCGGAGGCTACCCCCCGGTGAAGGAGCCCCCCCCCCCCCCAACAGGCCGCACCCCTGAGCATTCCCGCAGAGTTCCTGCCGGCAGCGACCAGGGGTGGACGGTGCCGGGGGGACCATATCGTGTTGGAGCGGCCGCTCAGCCCATCCGGGCCGGAGAATCGCCGCTCGCCCATGGTTTCGGGGGGGTGGGAGAATCGCGTGGGGGGGTCGGGGCGGCATGGTGCGATTCGCACGGCGCCCCGGCGATTCTCCCACCCGGCCGGGGGGGGGGGGGGGGGGAGAATACTGCCCCCTGTCTATCCAAAGCCTGTCCAACATCTATAAGGCACAAGTCAGGTGTGCAATATAGATGCAATATTCTCCACTTACCTGGATGAGCTCCAACAACACTGATGCTCAACACAATCCAGGACAAAGGAGCCCAGTTGATTGGCACCCCATCCACCATCTTAATCATTTATTCCCTCCACTACTGATGTATAGTGTACAATCTACAAGATGCACTGCACTAACTCAGCAAAATTCCTTTGACAACACCTTGCACGCTAAACAACCATTGTTGTCTAGAAAACACGGGCAGCAGACACATGGGAATACCACCATTCACCTTCAAGTCACTCACCATCCTGACTTGGAAATATATCGCCATTCCTTCACTGTCACTGGATCAAAATCCTGGATTTTTCTTCATTATGACACTGTGGATGTTCCCACAGCACATGTACTGCAGAGGTCAAAGAAGGAAGTTCACCACCACCTTCTCCAGGCCAATAAGGAAGAGGCAATAGATTATGGCATAGCCAGTGAAACCCGCATTCCCTGATCAAAAAAAAAATTGGAATATAAAAGAGTCTGCAAGGATACGATGACATGGTGCCACATTGGTTAGCACTGCTGCCTCACGGTGCCAGGGACTGGGTTAGATTCCGGTCTATGGTGGCTTTCCGTGAGGAGTTTGCGTGTTCTCCCTGTGTCTATGTGAGTTTCCCTGAGCACCCTCCCACAGTTCAAAGATGTTGAGGTTAGGTGGATTGGCCATGATCATCACGGGGTTATGGGGATAGGGCAGTGGGGTGGGCCTGGGTAGATTGCTCTTTCAGAGGGTCAGTGTTGACTTTATCGGCCAAATGCCCTCCTTCTGCACTGTATGGATTCTATGAAAATGTAAAGGGCGGGATTCTGCACAAATTGTCGGGGCAGAAAAAAACGGCACAAACCCTGGCGGGAACCATTCTGGCGTTGAGCTGCCCCGATGCAGAATCCTCCGCACCTTTGGGGGCTAGGCCGGTGCCGGAGTGGTTTACGCCACGCCGGCCAGCGGGAACGGACTTGGTGCCACGCGAAGCGGCACCGAAGTGCCTCCGGGGGTCTGCTGGCTTCATCCCCGCGCATGCGCAGGGGGGATTCATCCCCGCGCAGCTATCCCGGATCAGTACAAGGCTGGCGCAGAGGAATACAGTGCCCCCACGGCACAGGCCCGCCATTTTCTGAGACGGGTGGCGCGAGAATCGGAGAATCCCACCCAAGATCTTTAGCAACATGCAGGTCATATTGTAAATGAAGATAAGGGGCGGGATTCTGCGCAAATCGTCAGGGCGGGAAAAAATGGTGCAAACCCTGGTGGGAACCACTCCGGCGTTGATCCGGCCAAAAGGTTCGGAATCCTCCGCACCTTCGGGGGTTAGGACGGTGCCAGAGTGGTTTGCGCCGTGCCGGCCAGCTGGAAGGGCCTTGGCAGCACGCCAACCGGCGCCGAAGTGCCTCCGCCAGACGGCGCAGGGTGGGGGGGTTCATCTCCACGTCAGCCATTGCGGATCAGTGCAAGGCTGACGTGGAGGAATAGAGTGTCCCCACGGCACAGGCCCGCCCATGGATTGTTGGGCCCGATCGTGGGAAAGGCCACCGTGGGGGCACCCCCCGGGGCCAGATCGTGCTCCCCCCCCCGAGGACCCCGGAGGCCGCCCACGGAGCAGGGTCCCGCTGGTAGGGACCAACCTTGATTTACACCGGTGGGTCCCTCCTTAAACGGGTGGGACTTTGGCCCATCGCGGCCCGGAGAATTCGGGTGGCCCGGGGCCCATTGCGTCGCGCTGGTCCCCGCCATTCTCCAAGGCGGGCAGCGCGATTCACACCGGGGCGATTTTTGGGGGGCCAGAGAATGGCGGGGGCGGGATTCACGCCGATCCCCGGTGATTCTCCGACCCGGTGGGGGATCGGAGAATCCCGCCCAAGGAATTGGCAGATTTGTTGGACAATTATTTAGTGTCAGCCTTCACTGTAGAGGATGAGGATGAAGTGTTTGACATTCCAAATAAATTAAAATTAATCAAGAACCAGAACTCACCAAAACTAACATAAGAAAGAAAACAATTTAAAGTAATACCTGGCAAATCCCCAGGACGTGATTGACAGCTTCCATCCCACAGGTTTAAAGGAATTGGTGAGGGAATTGTAGATGTGATAAGGATAACCTGAGCTCATTTGAAGCAGAAATTGTTCCGTGAGTGGAAATTGTAAATGTAATTCTGTTATTTAAGGAGTGAGGCAGCAACCAGGAAATTGCAGTCTGACATCTGTTGTGAGAAAGTTATTGTAATGTATAAGTACGGATAGGATGACTTAACTGTTAGAGAATGTTGAGGTGTCTGGAGTGAAAAAAAACATGGGTCGAATTCAGTGTCCCCCAATGCTGATTTTGTAATCGGGCGGAGAATTCCTTTTGACGCCCGTATGCTCCGCCACCTCCAAAATCGCATCATTGTTTCGCGCGCCGCACACATCAGACGCGTCACCTGAAGGACCCCCCCCCCCCGATGAGCCGAGTTCCCGACCAAGTGGTTGACGTGTAATCTCAGTGGTCGGGAACCTGGTTGGCAGCTGTGAACTGTGTCCAGCGCCTACACAATCATGTGGGAGTCATGCTGCTGGCTGGGGGGTCTTCCGCAAAGGCTGGGAGAACTGGTGGGGGTGGCCAGGGGGACACTTTCTGGCAGATCGGGACCCCGCACAGCCGGCACCATGTTTTACGGCGCGACCACTACAGGTCATCGCTGTGCGCATGCTCGGCCATGGATCCGGCCATTCTCCAGTCGTTTTTATCGTGGGAGCCGGGGGTTTTACGTGGCGCGGCTGCTCGCCCCTCACCAGTCGCAGGATCGGTGAGGGGGCAGTGCCAATTGTTTTGATGTAAAACGCCACAGGTCCTCTGCACGTAGCCTCAAAAACGGTAAATCCAGCCCCATTAATTTACAAAGGAGAGTTCATGCAAAACAAAATTTACAGAATTTTTTGTGGTAGGAATAAAAGAGGTAAACAAGGGAATGTCTGTGGGTGTACCATAAAGTTCCAGGTAAGGGAATGTTAGTTAAAATTTTAGGCTCCAAGAATTACACAAATTTGCTTGCATTCCCTGGAATATAGGAGGTAAATAGATAATTTGATTCAGCGTTTTATGTTTCTGAAAAGAATAAATAAGGTAGATAAGGCAGAGGGTAGTAATAAAAGGGCATGTTTCTGAATGGAAGGTTGTGACTAGTTGTGTTCCACAGGGATCGGTTCTGGGGCCTCTGTTGTTTGTAGTATACATAAATGATTTGGAGGAAAATGTAGCTGGCCTGATTAGTAAGTTTGCGGATGACCCAATGTTGGTGGAGTGACAGATAGTGTTGAGGATTGTTAGAGGATACAGCAGGACATTGGTAGGTTGGAGGCCTGGGCAGAGAAATGACAAATGAAGTTTAATCCAGAGAAATGTGAAGTAATGCATTTTGGTCAGTCTAAAATAGAGGGAAATATACAGTATATGGCAAAACTCTTTGGATTATAGAAAGTCAGAGAGATCTGGGCGTACAGGACCACAGATCTTTGAAAGTGGCATCACAAGTGGACAAGGCAGTCAAGAAAGCATATTGAATGCTTGCCTTCATTGGACGGGGTATCGAGTATAAAAACTGGCAAGTCATGCTACAGTTGTATAGAACACTGGTAAGGCCCCACTTGGAATATTGCACACAATTCTGGTCGCCAAACTACCAGAAGGATGTGGAGGCTTAGGAAAGGGTGCAGAGGAGGTTTACAAGGCTGTTGCCTGGTCTGGGGGGTGTTAGCTATGCTGAGAGGCTGAATAGACTCAGACTGTTTTCATTAGAACAACTGAGGTTGAGGGGCAACGATTGAGGTCTGCAAGATTATGGAGAGGCATGGATAGGGTGGTTGGGCAGGCACTCCTTCCCAGGGTGGAGGGGTCAGGCACTAGGGGGCATAGGTTTAATGTCCGTGGGGCAAAGTTTTGAGGAGATGTGCAAGGCAGGTTTTTTACACAGAGGGTGGTGAGTGCCTGGAATGCGTTGCCAGGGGAGGTTGTGGAAGCAGATACATTAACGGCGTTCAAAAGGCATCTTGACAAATACATGGATAGGATGGGTATAGAGGGAAACAGCACTAGGAAGTGCTGAGGGTTTTGGCCAAGGAGGTATCATGACCGGTACTGGCTTGGAGGGTCAAAGGGCATGTTCCTGTGCTGTATTGTTCTTTATTCTTTATAAAGGAAAACAGATGAGGGAGGCTAGGTCTGGGGGCATACTCTAAACAATAGAGCTCTTCTACACCAACAGGGTGAGAGAAATTTGGTACTCCCTGCTACAAAAATAAATAGATACTAGTGTTATATTATTATAGTGTTATATTATAATGATATAATATCATGGGCTTCTTTACTCTAAAAGAAACAAGGCACAAATCATTCATAAGCGGCTTGATAAACATATTGTGAGTTCATTTATTCAGACGATGCATATGAGAAAAGCCATATATCAGTATAAAGCTTGAAGGCATCAAGCTATGTGTGTCCGCTCTGCTCAAAGCAAAAGTGGAACTGAGATTTGACTATTTACCTTCAAGTGATGTCATGCTGATATCCTGAAAAGCATATTACAACACACTTTTATTTTTAAAGCTACCCCCACAACTTCCAACTAACTATAACTATTTACAATATATATTCCTGTTTAGTTTCCAGGGCACAAATGCATAGAACTGATGCATTTGTGAATCTCTAAAACTACAGGTAACCTCCTGATACAGCAAAATTTTGTCTGACGCTTTCTTTAATTGTTCACAGTGATATGTTGGATTGCTATTCTCAGATATCGTTCTTTGTCTGCATTTGGGATCCTGTCCTCAATGTAATAGTACTGAACGGTGGTTGAGGATGTGGAATGGATCTGATTCGTCCTTGGTTATGCTTCACCATTGAGCATTTGTGTGCAGAGGACACCTCGGCTAGTTGCCGCGTACCTTATGTGTGATACTGGTATGAACTTATTGGGCTGGCTTCAAATTCCCGACTGAATCGGGGGCGGCGTCGCTTCCGCAATGCTCTGCCCCCTCCAAAGTGACGTACTCACAGAGTACACTATGCCACGTATCCATGGCCCCAGGCCAATGCCTCAGGCCCTCCCCCCCCGTTGCTCCACCCCTGACTGACCGAGTTCTCGACGCCGTGGGTCTCTCATGGTCGCAACCGTCGGGAACTCGGCGGGGCAGCTGCGGACTCAGTCCAGCGCCACCACAATCGGAGGAGGGCCGATCCACTGGTAGGGGGGACAGTAGTCGAGGCTGCGGGCACTGTGGTGGCCGGTCTGAGATGCGCAAGCCTGCCGAAGGGGGGGACTATTTTGTGGGCCGTGTCTGCGAGCAGAATCTGCCATGGCATGGCCGCTGTAGTCCGCTGCCTTGCACATGCGCGACCACGAACCTGGCAATTCTCCAGACCATATCGGCAGCTAGAGCTGGGTGCTCCACGCTGCCTTCCTGCCAGCCCCCAGCAAAACGGGGAATCGGTGGCCGTTTTGCGCCTGATTTCCTGGTTTAAAACGCCAACGTTCCCACACTGACATGCGGACATAATCTCCAAATCGGAGAATCCAGCCCATTGTCTCAAATGTAAACTTGGCAATTCCCTATCTGCAATATTCATCATCTTCTGTTGTTTTAAACATTGCTCTCTAGTTTCTGAGAGAGTAGGATCGGTAAGAGAAGGTCAATTAGCACACACATATCTGCCAAACATGAGCTCTGCCACTAATGGAAGAGTTGCCTTAAAGGTGTTGTACCCAGATGTAACACTGAGTTGTGTAGATTCTCACAAATATACTGAAATTACCTGGCATTAGAATGCGGGCCATTGCCTCCAGGCACACCAAATAAACTAAAAGTAGCACTAGATGTACAATGGTTGGACTTGACATATCGTGCAATTGTAGAATAATGGGGTACTTGGTGAAGTAATTGACAATAATGATGAAGTCAGTGCCATGGACATGAAAGAGGTCAGATGTGATTTTGGACCCAGGAGAGATAGGAACTTCATATGGAATCAACAGTGCTTTGTACTGACTTGACACATGCTCTTGGCATATTTGACACTTCTTGGTGGCAACTTTAATGTCATTGCTTCTATACTGCAATAGACTGTCTCCCTTGTGTTTTCTCATCTGATCTATGCCCATGTGTGAGAGACCTCATTGAAAAGCAGGACTGGCTTGAGGAACTGAAAGGTTCAGTGCAGTTGTTATGTTCCTTAAAGATAAACTTTCTGGATAATTGCCCTGAAGTACATATCATAGAATTTACAGTGCAGAAGGAGGCCATTCAGCCCATCGAGTCTGCACTGGCTCCTGGAAAGAGCACCCTATCCAAGGTCAACACCTCCACCCTATCCCCATAACCCTGTGACCCCACCCAACACTAAGGGCAATTTTGGACACTATAGGCAATTTATCATGGCCAATCCACTTAACCTGCACATCTTTGGACTGTGGGAGGAAACCAGAGCACCTGGAGGAAACCCATGCACACATGGGGAGGACGTGCAGACTCCGCACAGACAGTGACCCAAGCCGGAATCGAACCTGGGACCCTGGAGCTGTGAAGCAATTGTGCTATCCACAATGCTACCGTGCTGCCCCCTTTTTTTCAAACTCCACATACCTGAGACTGCGATTTATATTTACATGTCTCCAAGGATGAGAAAGAATCTGCTTTTTAATGTAATCTCAACAGTACCATGTTTTCAACTGTCACATTTCTGGAAATAATTTTGAATATCGTTGAAAAGAAAACAACCTTCTTACATGGACAATTCATTGCAATGGCAATACTGATGTTGAATGCCAGAAGTTAGGCCCAATCCACCAGTGGCAAACTCATGCCACGATTTCATGGAAAATGAATTAGAATACAGCAATGTGAGCCTGCCGGCAATCAGAGTGGCATGGCCAATGACAATCGCAAAGTTCTGTTGCTCTATGAAACAATCGGGCCTGGAAGTCTTTAAAAGTTAATGTTTGAATGTTTAACTGAATGCTATAAGAAAGCAAGAATTTAAATTACAGACAGGTATTTCATCTTAAGGTCTGTTTAGATGTGCCTGTTTCATTCATGAGTTGATTCAGTGACCATTCTCATAGAATTTGCAGTGCAGAAGGAGACCATTCGGCCCATCAAATCTGCATTGACCCTTGGAAAGAGCTCCCTATTTAAGCCATGCCTCCACTCCATCCCCGTAACCCAACCTAATCTTTCGGACACTAAGGGGCAATTCAGCGTAGCCAATCCACCTAAACCTGCACATCTTTGGACTGTGGGAGGAAACCGGAGCACCCGGAGGAAACCCATGCAGACACAGGGAGGATGTGCAAACTCCACACATACAGTCACCCAGGCTGGAATTGAATCTGGGACCCTGAAGCTGCAGTGCTAACCACTGTGCCACCGTGTCGCCTCCTTCCCATTAAAGTTGTAAAAACAACATGGAAACCAGAAGCTTTTGGCCTTCAAATATTCAAGCCATCTGTAATCCCCATGCTATTTTTGATTTACTATTCACATTTTAATAAGATGCAAAGGACACATTGTAATCACTTCTGATGACAGTAAAATATATAGGTTTAACTATCCCAATTGCACATTAAAAAGCCATATTATGATGGTAATTTAAGGCTAAAACTGACAACTCAATCCCACTACACATATATTTAATTCTTGTTTTGCATTTTGCACCAAAGGCCCTGTCAGAACAGCACCACTTAATAACAATAAATAAAATCAAATAAGAGCAACAAAATTATTTTTTAGTTTGTACAGATAACCACTTCTCCTGTGATGATACCAAACATACTGAGCCCTGCAACGCTATTCTGTAAGTGATGCATGTAATAACTTAAGTCATTCACGTCTTGATGTTACCATACAGATTTAAAACCTGAACACATTGTAACTGGTCCTAAAGTTAAAAAACAGTGTATGTTTTTAAAAATTTTTTATCCTTCTTCATCGATTGCTTAATTACTCACCATAGACTCATCACCACCTTCTTACCAACACCTATGGATAGACAACCGCATCCCGAAAATTGAGGGAAAAAAAGTGATTTTGTTTATTCCTTTCCATGCTCAGGGGCTGCTCAGTACAAGGGTTGAAGAATCACTCTAATTCACTTTTTGGAAAAGGTAAATCATTCTGACCAGCTGAACAGAAGGCCGGGGCTCAACACATCTGTGTTCCGTCTTGGGTTTCAGCCCTTCCAGCATAATCCTGCTGAAATTATGACACCAGTACTCTGGAATGGCATGTGATTTTATTTCATCCTGCTTTCCACCAAACAATTGATGGTGTGAATAAATGAATCTTTTAAAAGGGGATTGATGAATATTTACTTAAGAATGAGAATGAAGGTGAGGAGAATATTCAGATACATAGGTGCTTTATAAAATGCAGTAGAAAACCTCCATGTTTTAATGCTCCTGCCACACTACCTCACTTTGTTGGAGAACATATTGAAAATTAAGAAGTCAAAATCACCACAGTTTTACTTCCAATAACATTAAAAGATTTAAAAAAATCAATTAAGCTCTAAATTTGTTATAATAATCTTTGTAGATTAGGTGGAAGGGTACAAAAATTATAAAAGAAATAGCCCACTTGGTCCAACTAGACCGATGTTGGTGTTTACTCACATTTGGCATATGATCCTAATCCTTTGTGACTGTTCCATACATTAATTTCTTATTTTCCCTCTCTCTTTCAACCACTTATCTGATCTGTTCACCAATATGTACATGGTCTCTGCTGCAATCATTACATTCAGCTGTGCACTCCACTATCCCCCTAAGTCCCTGTGTAAAACCAAGAATTCCGCCTGCCGCCGATTTCGGTGTCATGCTCCATTGCTTCACAGGACATACCCAGAGATGGTGATTAGGCTCTCTGGGACATTATCTGTAAAGTATGATTCTTTGAGTATGGCTATGTCAGTCTGTTGCTTGACTAGTCTGTGAGATAGCTATCCCAATTTTGGTATAAACCCCCAGATGTTAGCAATGAGAACTTTGCAGGGTAACAGGACTGGGTTTGCAGTTGTCGTTTCCAGTGTCTAGGGTGATGCCAGATGGTCTGTCCGGTTTCTATTGACTTTGTGGAGATTTGCTACAACTGAGTGGATTGCCACACCATTTCAGAGGGCATTTAAGAGTCAACCACATTGCTGTGGATCTAGAGTCACATGTAGGCCAGACCATGTAAGCACGGCAGAGTTCCTTTCCTAAAGGGCATTAGTGAATCAGTTGGACTTTTAACGACAATCGACAATGGTTGCATGGTCACCATTAGCTGTTTAATTCCAGATATTCATTGGATTCGAACCCGGGTTCCCTGAGGTCTTTGGATCATCAGTTCAGTGACAATGCCATTGAGCCACTGCCTCCCCATTCTGCTGACTGCTCACTGTGTCTTGTAAATGTTCAGAGGGTCTCTGGTCATCTGGGAGCCCACCCAGTCCGACCCTGTGGAAACCCTCTGACCCCAGCAGTATCATCAATAAGATGCTTGTGGCCAAGCTCAATTGGTAGCCCACCTGGCCCTGGCACTCCTCAGTGCCCTCCTCGGAACCACAGCCCCATGGCAAGGGAAGCAGAGGACCAGCAGAGCTCTCCCCAAACAAAGGACGCAGCTTGGCCTTTGGAACCCTCCCTGGTACTTTGCCCCTCTCAGGGTACAGGTATCACAGGTATCCCACTCTGCAGGGCCACCAGCGGTCTCCAAGCCCTGCCTGCCAACCATGCCCTGCTCCCATTCATCCTGCACCCGCTCAGGTTGTCACAATATGCGTGTCACACCCAGGACCCACATCACACTGCAACCAAGCTCCCAGCAGACACACACTTCCTTTGCTCACCCCCATTGTTTGGACCTGCCCACACACAAGCGTCTTAAGCATGGAGGCGATTGGCAGCACAGGGTCAACTTCTCAACCGCACAACAGGTACCACTGTGCTGGCGGGATAATACTCGACCCTCCTAATGAGGAAACTCACAATAGATCCCACTGTAGAAAACAGACCAGGGGCCACAGAGCCTTATAATGAGACTGGGTTAGTGCAGTCACTGGTACACCTGTTAATAGGGCTGGGTGGTGAGGATAGAGGCTCCCCACATCACAGGCTCTCTGATGGGGACAGGGCTGCAGTGCAGGCAGCAACATATCAGGGGGAATGGCTGAGGGATAGGGATAGAGGGGGGGAAACATGTTGTGGTGGCACTGAAGCACAACTCAGGGTCACCAGTGGTGTTGGATGGGCAATGGAATACTCATCTTGCTGACACGTCTTCTCTGTTCCCCTAACAGAGAATTAATTTTGGAGAACAGCCAGTTATGCTTGCTATCTAACTGGCCATAGCTGCCGCTGCAGAAGCACGGGGCTGGAGGAGCAGGACCAGGACACGGAGGACCCTGCACAAGAGATGGCTGCCGCAGAAGAACAGGTGCCAGTGGGTAAATCCCAAGTGCCGGCCATTCAACAAGCCAAGGAGTAGTTGTGAAGGAGGCACCACATCAGGACACATATATACCGTCGGCGTCTTTCATTCGAGGAACTTCCGGACCACCTGTGCTATGGAAAACATTGGTTAATCAGACATATGTGCCATATGGTGGCACACCTGGTATTGCAGGGCATTGGAGGAAGATACATCCTCCTGGTGGCCACCAAGGTGACAGTCGCCCTGAATCTTTATGCGCCTGGGTCTTTACAGGGGCCGAGTGGTGACCTGTGTGGGATCTCACAAACGTCCGCTCACAAGTGCCCCCATGCTGTAATGTATGACTTGTGTGCCAGGCAGTGGACTACATAATCCAGGATGGTCCACATCTGAACCTGAGGGGCACCAATATCCTGGGGGGGAGATTTGTTAGTGCTCTTTAGGGGGGTTTAAACTAATTCAGCAGGGGCATGGGAACCTGGATTGTAGTTTTGGGGTACGGGAGATTGAGAGTATAGAGGTCAGGAGCACAGAGTTGACTTTGCAGGAGGGTGCCAGTGTTCAGGTAGGTGGTTTGAAGTGTATCTACTTCAATGCCAGGAGTATACGAAATAAGGTAGGGGAACTGGCAGCATGGGTGGGTACCTGGGACTTCGACGTTGTGGCCATTTCAGAGACATGGATAGAGCAGGGACAGGAATGGTTGTTGCAGGTTCCGGGGTTTAAGTGTTTTAGTAAGCTCAGAGAAGGGGGCAAAAGAGGGGGAGGTGTGGCGCTGCTAGTCAAGGACAGTATTACGGTGGCGGAAAGGATGCTAGATGGGGGACTCTTCTTCTGAGGTAGTATGGGCTGAGGTTAGAAACAGGAAAGGAGAGGTCACCCTGTTGGGAGTTTTCTATAGGCCACCTAATAGTTCTAGGGATGTAGAGGAAAGGATGGCGAAGATGATTCTGGAAAAGAGCGAAAGTAACAGGGTAGTTGTTATGGGAGACTTTAACTTTCCAAATATTGACTGGAAAAGATATAGTTCGAGTACATTAGATGGGTCGTTCTTTGTACAATGTGTGCAGGAGGGTTTCCTGACACAATATGTTGACAGGCCGACAAGAGGCGAGGCCACATTGGATTTGGTTTTGGGTAATGAACCAGGCCAGGTGTTAGATCTGGAGGTAGGTGAGCACTTTGGAAACAGTGACCACAATTCGGTGACCTTTACGTTAGTGATGGAAAGGGATAAGTATACCCCGCAGGGCAAGAGTTATAGCTGGGGGAAGGGCAATTATGATGCCATTAGACATGACTTAGGATGTGTTGGTTGGAGAAGTAGGCTGCAAGGGTTGGGCACACTGGATATGTGGAGCTTGTTCAAGGAACAGCTATTGCATGTTCTTGATAAGTACGTACCAGTCAGGCAGGGAGGAAGGGGTCGAGCGAGGGAACCGTGGTTTACCAAAGAAGTGGAATCTCTTGTTAAGAGGAAGAAGGAGGCCTATGTGAAGATGAGGCGTGAAGTTTCAGTTGGGGCGCTTGATAGTTACAAGGAAGCGAGGAAGGATCTAAAGAGAGAGCTGAGACGAGCAAGGAGGGGACATGAGAAGTCTTTGGCAGGTAGGATCAAGGAAAACCCAAAAGCTTTCTATAGGTATGTCAGGAATAAAAGAATGACTAGGGTAAGAGTAGGGCCAGTCAAGGACAGTGCTGGGAAGTTGTGTGTGGAGGCTGAGGAGATAAGCGAGATACTAAATGAATACTTTTCGTCAGTATTCACTCAAGAAAAAGATAATATTGTGGAGGAGAATGCTGAGACCCAGGCTATTAGAATAGATGGCATTGAGGTGCGTAGGGAAGAAGTGTTGGTAATTCTGGACAAGGTGAAAATAGAAAAGTCCCCGGGGCTGGATGGGATTTATCCTAGGATTCTCTGGGAAGCCAGGGAAGAGATTGCTGAGCCTTTGGCTTTGATTTTTAGGTCATCATTGGCTACAGGAATAGTGCCAGAGGACTGGAGGATAGCAAATGTGGTCCCTTTGTTCAAGAAGGGGAGTAGAGATAACCCCGGTAACTATAGGCCAGTGAGCCTAACGTCTGTGGTGGGTAAGGTCTTGGAGAGGATTATAAAAGATACGATTTATAATCATCTAGATAGGAATAATATGATTAGGGATAGTCAGCATGGTTTTGTGAAGGGTAGGTCATGCCTCACAAACCTTATCGAGTTCTTTGAGAAGGTGACTGAACAGGTAGACGAGGGTAGAGCAGTTGATGTGGTGTATATGGATTTCAGTAAAGCGTTTGATAAGGTTCCCCACGGTCGGCTATTGCAGAAAATACGGAGGCTGGGGATTGAGGGTGATTTAGAGATGCGGATCAGAAATTGGCTAGTTGAAAGAAGACAGAGAGTGGTAGTTGATGGGAAATGTTCAGAATGGAGTTCAGTTACGAGTGGCGTACCACAAGGATCTGTTCTGGGGCCGTTGCTGTTTGTCATTTTTATAAATGACCTAGAGGAGGGCGCAGAAGGATGGGTGAGTAAATTTGCAGACGACACTAAAGTCGGTGGAGTTGTAGACAGTGCGGAAGGATGTTGCAGGTTACAGAGGGACATAGATAAACTGCAGAGCTGGGCTGAGAGGTGGCAAATGGAGTTTAATGTGGAGAAGTGTGAGGTGATTCACTTTGGAAAGAATAACAGGAATGCGGAATATTTGGCTAATGGTAAAATTCTTGGTAGTGTGGATGAGCAGAGGGATCTCGGTGTCCATGTACATAGATCCCTGAAAGTTGCCACCCAGGTTGATAGGGTTGTGAAGAAGGCCTATGGTGTGTTGGCCTTTATTGGTAGAGGGATTGAGTTCCGGAGCCATGAGGTCATGTTGCAGTTGTACAAAACTCTAGTACGGCCGCATTTGGAGTATTGCGTACAGTTCTGGCCGCCTCATTATAGGAAGGACGTGGAAGCTTTGGAACTGGTGCAGAGGAGATTTACCAGGATGTTGCCTGGTATGGAGGGAAAATCTTATGAGGAAAGGCTGATGGACTTGAGGTTGTTTTCGTTAGAGAGAAGAAGGTTAAGAGGTGACTTAATAGAGGTATACAAAATGATCAGAGGGTTAGATAGGGTGGACAGCGAGAGCCTTCTCCCGCGGATGGGGGTGGCTAGCACGAGGGGACATAGCCTTAAATTGAGGGGTAATAGATATAGGACAGAGGTCAGAGGTGGGTTTTTTACGCAAAGAGTGGTGAGGCCGTGGAATGCCCTACCTGCAACAGTAGTGAACTCGCCAACATTGAGGGCATTTAAAAGTTTATTGGATAAGCATATGGATGATAAGGGCATAGTGTAGGTTAGATGGCCTTTAGTTTTTTTTTTCCATGTCGGTGCAACATCGTGGGCCGAAGGGCCTGTACTGTGCTGTATCGTTCTATAATCTTTAGTCTGGGCCAGGCACACCAGAATGCCCAGGCAGCAAGTTTCGCAGCCATTGCTGACATGCCCCAGGTCCAGGCAGTGAAAGATGACATGCATGTCCCCCGACGAGCACTGGCTCATCAGGCGTTGCCCTTCATCAATAGAAAGGGATTCCAATCCCTGAATGTGCATTGTTGTGTGACATCAGCCGCACATCATGCGCGCCTGCACCCGGTGATCTGTCAGCCTGCACAGTGCTAACATCCTGGTGCACTATGAAGTTTCCGGCACCTTCAAAGCTCTCCCTCGGGTGAGGAGTTAATTTTTGGATGATAAGGATTACGCCCGAGGTCTTGGATAATGACACCTTTACGGAGGCCACAGACCAACGCAGAGACCTGTTATAACGATGGCCATGTAGCAACCAAGAGCGTTATTAAGCGGTGCATGGCATTCTCAAGATGCATTTCTGATGCCTGGATCTCTCTGAAGGGTTTCTCTAATATAGCCCCAGTAGGGTCTCTACCATTGTGCTGGCCTTCTGCATCCTGCACAGCATGGTGCAGCATGGCGGGGGGGGGGGGGGGGGGGGGGGCATGCTTGAGTAGGGGGGAAAATGCCCTGCCTCGTCTGATGAGGAGGATGAGGAATTTATCCAGGATGAAGTGATGAGAAGTCGGTGTCTTCCTCGGCCTGGTGCTCCGGGGTGTGCTGGGAATGCGACTGGGGGAGAGGTATCCTGGACATGCCGGTCTGGTCTGATGGTAATCCTGCGAAAACAAAAGTCAAGGGCCATGGTGAGATCTTGGGAAGGAGTGGTCTAGTTAGAGAGGTAACTCATTTGCTACAGGGACATCATTTTCATTAGCGGTTCACTTGTTGCTGCATGGTGTCCTCCACTCCCTAAAGTACCCTTTCTTCTGCTTTGTTAGCTCCATCGCCCTCTGCCTGCAGGGGTCGGTACTCACAGGTCCGGGATGCACTCTCCCGGCCCGGTTTACTGCCACTCCCTGCGATAATGGGCTGCCTTCACTGAGAGGGATACATAAAGGATATGATGAGCTGCATGCAGGCGTGTTCTACAGGGGGGATCTGTAGTTGGTGGCATGTATATGCAAGGCTCCTGGCCAAAGAGTTGGGGTTTGATGCTGGGTGGGATGTAAGGGAGATTCGGGTAGTTGGGTTTTAGTTGGCCTCCAAGGGAGTGTGGGGTGATGTCAGGAGTGAGGGAAAGGTGTGATGTCAGGGGCACAGAGGTGGTGACCCACCTGAACTACACCAAGAAGTCGATCATCTTTTTGCAACACTGGGTCCCAGTTCTCCTGGTGAAGCTGGAAGCACTGACCGCCTCTGCCACCTCCTCCCAGGCCCTGTTAACAATGATGGGCTTTAGTATCCTGCCCAGCCTGGGAAAGAGGGTGTCCCTTCTGTCCGCCACTGAAAAGCATTTGATCAAGCTCTGACTCAACACATCTCGGTGCAGGTCTCCTGTGAGCTACCTTTTTGCTGGAATGAGAGTGTGTGGGGAGTGGAGTGCTTATACGCAGCTCCAGCTGGTCAGGTTCTCCAGCTCCAACTCCAGCTCCAGCAAACCAGACACCAGTGGAAATGAGAATTGCTCTAAATTCACGTGGGCAGAGTGCTGGTCAATTTGCATGTCCTGACTCACTTCCCGAATAGTGCCCCCGACAGGAATGTGAACCTCACGCACTTCAGTCCCAGCGGCAACACTTAGTCTCCTACCCATAGTCTCCCAAACAGAGATTTCTAACCAATGCTTTATCAGAACACCACACACACAACAACACATCATTCAATTATTCACCAGCAATGCTGCTGTTCAGGAGGAACCTGCGAGCACTGTTTAATTTCTTAATATCACATGATACTTCTGAAATTGTCAAATAACAACAACAAGCACAGATTTCTCGGAGAGAACAAAACTTTATCAAGCAAGTATTCAATCAAGGAGAGCAAGTGCTAGCTGGAAGCTACACCACCAACGAGAAATGGGTACCTGCTGTGATCCTCGCAAAGACATATCCAATATCGTACACCATATGCAGATGATGAAAAAGTTTGGCAATGTCATACTTTGGCTTCACAAATAAAATTGCTGAAACTTCTCAAAAGTATTTCCCATGGAAAATTTAGACAGCGATACTTTGGAACAGAACCTAAACAAAAAGAGAAGTACAGATTCTGTTTCTGAGGACTTCCCAGTACCTGTAGAGACGGACACTGGAGTAACTTCCCAGAAAGCACCACTGACAGAAGGAAAGGACATATCCCAAGCCACAAGTAGCCAGGTTCCAGAACGTTGAATACAACCTAAAAGGAATAGACGTTGACTTGTGTATCAAAGAATACATCACAGAATGCTTTTGAGGCATCATGTGACCTATAGTGAAGTCAGCCATCTTAGATTGTATGAGCAACACCTCTCATTATGTTTGAAAGAATCCAAAGTGTGGGAGCCTCCATATCTTTTCTCGTTGCGGCAAACTCAAAGGTATAACATGAACACTCATTGAATCATTGAAATGTTCTTGAATATTTCACAGGTCATGAAAGCAGTCTATGAAAGGATGCATTCTGTATAATTGTGATTTAAGTATCCTTTCTCCTGCTTTCTGAATCACTTTGAATATTTTATGCAAGTTGTTTATTCCCCAATGAACTTGAGCTCTGAAACAGTTTCTCAATTGCTCAATTTTTCAGTTCAGCAAAAAAGTAATCAATATTATTTAACATTTTTATTTGCGGCTATGAATGGTGCAATGCACCGTTATTTATT
Source organism: Scyliorhinus canicula (assembly GCF_902713615.1). Lineage (NCBI taxonomy): Eukaryota > Metazoa > Chordata > Chondrichthyes > Carcharhiniformes > Scyliorhinidae > Scyliorhinus > Scyliorhinus canicula. The sequence goes on along the minus strand of NC_052155.1, from coordinate 129,898,889 downwards.
TTCATCATAATGAAGAACATTTATTGAAAAGGCACTGACTGTGACTTTGTACAATTCCAGTATGTGAGGCATTAAAAGTCTGATCCACAGAACTAAGGGATACATTTAATTTCTGACTGAAGTCAAGCTGAATTCTTAGGTATGATAATGCAGGAATTACTAAAGAACTGCCCAAAAAAATGGTATATGGGAACATTCACTCATTGTGACATTTTAAACTCTCCTCTCATATGAGAAGTAACTTATAAAGTTAAACAGAAAATAACAAAATTCCAGACATATTCTGGAGTTTCAAATAAGAATTTGATATCCATCTCACTTTTAACTGAGCATTGTAGATCAAGGTTGCAAGGTTGCATGGATACAAAATAAAGGGAATCCTGAGAATTTGCATACTCTCACATGATTGAGAAGAACAGATATGATTTTGACAGGACCAAAAAATTGATTGATGCTGTGTTGATGTAGATTGTGAAGGCGAGCTCAGAGTTATGTCTGCATATGTTAGCTCAGATAATTGCATTGCTTAGCCATGTTGGTAAATAACAAGAGTTTTGATAAGGTTTCCAGTATAAATGTAAAGTAACTTTATTCTTCCTTCAGCTGAAAATTACATCAGTTAACTGGCTTTATAACCATCGTAGATTGTCTGTCGGTGTGAGAATCAGCTTGTAACTCAAAGTAACAGTTAAAGTTTAATCTGCATGACATACATTTTTTTCACGGCAGTGAATTATGGTATAGGTTATGCCTCAGGTAAGTCACTCTGAAATTTCCTTCGCACAGAGCAAATTTAGTAGTGCTGATATAATTTATAATGATAGCACAGCATCCTGAAACTACCAATCCCTCCCAGTGATAATATTTGAGGGGATTGGTTAGCTCAATTAGTTAGATGGACAGATTATGATGCAGAATGATGCCCATGGCATGGGTTTAATCTCTGAACTGGTGGTAGTAGATCATGGAGCCCTGTCTCCTCACCTTCCCCCATGTTTGCAGAGTCTCTCGAGCTTTTTAACACTTGTCGCTCTATTACAGGGAGAGATGCCCATGCTACCACATAGATTATGGCTAATTCTTTCACCTGAATAATATTTGAAACACAAGAGGACAGCTGTAGCATGAAACACCAGGGCCTAATGCTTCGAAATGTGGCAAACACAGTTTGATAGCGTAATGTAAGGTTCAACATGAACAAGAAAATATTTTCCATCCATACAGTTCAACAATGTAAGGTAAAGTTTGAAATTAACGAGAAAATATGTTCTTTGCACACATGCTGACATTGAGAGGGCAAATAACACTTTGAACGTGGTTCTGGAATCACACCCATGACATTTAATTAGCTTGAAGATGTATTACATAGTAACTTGCAACAAGAATTGCAATACACAACAACTATCTGAGATTTGTGTAGATGGCTGGAAATCGGGTCAAAAATACCACTGGGGAGCAGAATCATAGCAACAGAAAACAAAGCAAAACAAAACTACCAAATGCCATAACAACTAATCAACAGCTGTGGGAAAAGAAAGATTTCAGTGAGGGTGACCGAGCAGCGGAAACAGCTTGCGGGGAAAGCAACAGCAAAGGAGTTGGCAGTTGTCAGCAGACCTACTGACAGTTGGGATGTATTGGGGGTGGATGGTTGGAGCAGTTCAGGAGGGGAATGTATAAACATAGAGATAAATGAAACAGTGGAAGAATTAATGTGGATATAAAAAGAGATTTATGTGGATGATTTTCCTCATATACTTTAGGCAGTAGTGAATCGAGATGGTGGCCAAAATGTTGGATGGAATTGTCCCAGAAATCCGATGTGGCGTTGCCTATCGGTGACATTTTCATGTCTTGTTGTGCACCACCTAGTTTGAGAAATGCAGAGGCAGGAGATTCATGCCAACTCGCTGGTGGGAGGCAACTGCCAACACCTCAGTGCTTCAATAATCCGGACACCATATTTAAAGGGCACCCTTGCATGCAGCTGGCACTCTTCAACTGAGAGGAAACCGCTGGGAAGTCATGGCCGCCAAAGCTAGGAAGCATGCCCCAAAGTTCACCAAAACCCCCCTTGAGTGCCTGTTGGATTCAGTGGAGGACTGTCGCAATGTACTCTACCCACACCCTGGGTGAAGAGCATCGTCCAAAGTGATCAATTCAGCATGGGAGACAGTGACACTGGTGGCCAGCACCAATGCCCACCAGAACAGGACAGTCATGCAGTGCTACAATTGGGTGAATAATCTCCTCCGTTCTGCCAGGGTAACCCACTTTTCTCAACACTCACAACCCACACACTCACACATCCATCACACATCTACGGGGCTCTCACTCAATGTCAGCTCTTGGGACACAACCGCCAACTCTCCCACAAACATCTTCATCAAACCACAAGTGAAACTCGCTGCCGGGAATTCCTAATTCCACAGTGTTATGGGAGCGGTGTTTTCAGAACCCCAAAATGTATCTTGGAGTTCAACCAGCCTCACTCTTTAATGTATTGTTGCTTTTGAAGCACACATCTTGGTCTCCAGGTGTGGTATTACAATTATGGACATGTGGGTTTTTAAACACAAAACAATGTTTATTCCATGAATTCAACTTAACCCTTTTAAATAAACATTGGATCACTTACCACCCCTTTCTTCAAAGATAACCCCAAAAATAATACAACACTAAATAATCCCTCAAAATGTTCCTTCAAACCTCCGAAAGACTTAACACCTTTAAACAAAAACACATCAGGTTAAAGACATTACTATTATGAGTTTAAATCACCCAAATGATTCAGAGATAGTCTTTCATGGCAGAGATCACAGCAGATCCAGCTCACTGCAAACACAGACACACCCAAGCTCGTTTTCTTCTTGCAGCTCTCAGCAAATCAGCCATGCACTTTTCAGCTGCTCTCTCAAACTGAAACTAAAAGCAGAAGTGAGCTCAACTCAGCTACCCCCACACTCTGACATCACTTCAGTAATATGAGCTGCCTTATTTCTTAAAGGCACATTGTTTAAACATCTATTTCTTAAAGGTACTTCCACATGACAACAGCCTGCCAACGATGTGCAACCGGCATTTGCTGCATGTGTGGAGTAGAATGCATTGACACCGCTGTTGAGGATTGGAGCATGGTTTTCTGGGTGGGGGCCTGTTGCTTGTCACAATTTTGCCTTCACGAGTGATTCTCCGCACAATCACTTTTCCCGATTTTGGCATCGGCCGAAGGAGATTTCTGCCCCTCAATCCTTCTTCTTCCAAGGGAAAGAAGACTAAGGGCACCCTGAGGTACCGTAAAAAAAAATTGAACAAATATGCATGCCCATAAATATGTCATCTTGGAGAGACATGTTTGCAACACCACTAACTAGAAATGCAATGAATTGCATAATAATTTCCCTCAGCGCTGAAAATTCTGGCAAGAAAAAATGAAATGAAATTCGCTTATTGTCACAAGTAGGCTTCAAATGAAGTTCCTGTGAAAAGTCCCTAGTCGCCACATTCCGGCGCCTGTTCGGGGAGGCTGGTACGGAAATTGAGCTGTGCTGCTGGCCTGCCTTGGTCTGCTTTAAAAGCCAGCTCTTTAGCCCTGTGCGAAACCAGCCCCTAACTGGAAAGTGCGTATCCATAACCATAAGACATAGGAACAGAATTAGGCCACTCAGCCCATCGAGTCTGCTCCGCCATTTAATCATGACTGATATTTTCCATTCCCCATTCTCCTGCCTTCTCCCCATAACCCCTGATCCCCTTATTAATCAAGAACCTATTTATCTCTGTCTTAAAGACACTCAGTGATTTGGCCTCCACAGCCTTCTGCGGCAAAGAGTTCCACAGATTCACCATCCTCTGGCTGAAGAAATTCCTTCTCAGCTCGGTTTTAAAGGATCGTCCCTTTAGTCTGAGATAGTGTCCTCTGGTTCTAGTTTTTCCTATAAGTGGATACATCCTCTTCACGTCCACTCTATCCAGGCCATGCAGTATCCTGTAAGTTTCAATAAGATCCCCCTTCATCCTTCTAATGAGTACAGACCCAGAGTCCTCAACCGGTACTGTCACCGGTGAATCCATAAGAGACCGTATAATGTGTGGAGTCCACAGTGATGCCGTCTGCCAGCAGTTACTTCACAAAAAAAACCTCACTTGAGAATCCGCCATTAACATTAGCATGCTCAATGAGCAGTCCGAGAGGAGCATCAGGGAATTAAGGAATTCAGGGAATTTTCTCGGTGGAGTAAACACCATACCCGAACTGCAGCAGCCAGAGCTCACAAAAAAGAAGCATGTTCTTTGCATTTAATAAGCTGTGGCAAATGAAATCACTTTGCCAAGTGTTGCAGGTGGTTAGCACTGTTGCTTCACAGTGCCAGTGTCTCAGGTTTGATTCCTGGCTTGGGTCACTGTGTGGAGTCTGCACGTTCTCCCCATGCCTGTGTGGGTTTCCTCGGGATGCTCCGGTTTCCTCCCACAAGTCCTGAGAGATGCGCTTGTTAGGTGAATTGGGCATTCTGAATTCTCCCTCAGTGTACCCGAACAGGCGCCGGAGTGTGGCGACTCGGAAAATTTCACAGTAACTTCATTGCAGTGTGAATGTAAGCCTATTTGTGACAATGATAAAGATTATTATTATTGAATCCACAGCAACTTGCCACTACCAAAAGTCACATTGTAGCTGGATATCCATCCAAGGTTCGGTACATGAACAAAGTGAATGAGCTGGAAGTAAATCAAAATAACCAGAGCATGAAACCCCTTAAAACATTCTACTGCGAAAGTGTGGACCTTACCACTGGAAAAGGTGAAATGTCCACAACGTTAAACATTGCTCACAGCAATGCCAAATCAAAGTCAAATTCAACACGGGCAAAATGCAATCGTTTGTTGAAGCCATTTCTGTGGGAAATTGAGTCCTGTGCTGCACTAGGTTCCACCAATAAAGAAAATCTTGTTGCAAATGATGGACAAACGCGCAGAAGGCATGTTCATCCTGCTTTGCACATAGGGCAAGTTTCAATTCCACGTAGTCAATAAGGAGGTCAAACCGCTGCCTGGGTCTCCAGGACAGCATTACGCTGGGGGTGATCCACCTTAGACTGGATGCATACACCCTGCAGCAGGTTCTGGAGTACAAGACATATTTGACCGTGATATTATTGGAAAGCTGCACAGTACACATCACATGAAGCTGGGATACTCAGTAATGTCTGTTTTCTGTGCTTCAAGAAGAATACACCTTGCCATGAAACAGAAGGTAATTGACCAATTGGATCAAATGACAAGACTGGAAGTCTTAGTCCACCTGGATGAGGTGACAGAGTGGGTTTGTGCGAAGGGAGCTAAAATTGGCATAGTCAGGATCTGCATCAACCCATTTAACTTAAATAACCACTTCTGACACCACATCACACTATGAAAATGGTTCAACAGGCCACAGCTGACATGCCCAATGCTAAGGTATCAGCATGTTGGATTCAAAGTATGTATTTTTGGCAAATCCCGCTAGATGTAGAATCTTCAAAGCTCATTACATTCATGGGCTGATACAGATTCCTTCGCATGCCTTATCATATCTCCACTGGTAGTGAGATCTTCCAATGGTCTATGGAGCAGCATTTTGCAGGGCAATCTTGTGAAATCATCATTGATGACATCCTGGTCTGTGGTTGTACAATACAAGAACATGATGTAATCTGCGCTTGGGTCTTTAACAGAATCAGAACCATACAGTTGAAGCTCAACCCTACTCAATGCAGATTTAAGGTAAGCCGGATTCTCTCCATGGGCAATCCGTTTATTGCTGACAATGGGACCTGGATGAGACAACGGCTATATGGCAATGTCCACACCTGAGTACAAGCATGCCCTGCAGTGTTTGCTCGGCATGATGAATTATCTATTAAAGTTCATTCCTGTGCGACAACCTCAGCATGATCGACAGATGCAGTAAGGAGTGTTATATTACCATGATTAGTAATATGTTGCATTCTTTGTCCTTTCTCCCAGAATGACTCAATGTAGTGTTGACAAAGAATATACCAATCAAAAGATTGAAACAAAACTAAATTATTATTACACTGCTAATTGAAAGAAGTTAGCACACTCTACTGAGCTACAGATAATAATTAAGTGATATTGAATCTGTTCTACAGTACTCAATAATCTATCTAGTCACTAACTACACTATGATCTAACCTCATGCTAACTCTATCTACTCTAATCTTCTTCTTCTGCTTTAACCATGTTTTCTCCTTCTACTACTCCCAGAATTACAGAGATTTAATTATTAACACTTCACTAACCTGACTACATACGTATCATTACATGCCCCTTTTTTAGACGTTTCTTTTCCATTAACAAAGGAAAAAAATGTATAATATTGGAACACAATACATGATATGTATATGAATGTAACATGCAGTGAAATAAAATCAATAATTAAAAGTCCAACAGGTAACATTCACAAATTGAGTCTGTCCGGCTCCCTTCTATTCCTCGTTGACCTTCTTAAACCACGAAGAGGAATGTCAGAAGTTTTTAACGTCTTCTGTGAATCTTCAATACCCTTGGAAGATGTCATCGTATTATGAAAAAGAGACTTTCACGTAGTTGTAGATTTGGAAAAATCTTGTTCAATGGTTTGATTTTCAAAAGTGCTTGTCAATTACAACGAATAATTGAACCTTCATTCATTTGAATCGTATAGGAGCATGGTGCTCCTTGGCGGATAACTTTGGCAATGGTAGACCATCCTCCGTCAGGAATTTTGATCCTGACTTGATCCCCTGGGTTCAGTGTATCCAGTGTAGTTGCATGTTAATTGTAGTATTGTTGTTGGATTTCTTCTTGACATTGCATATTTTTTGAGTCCAGGTAGATGATCTGGATCAGGTAGTCGAATAGACGGAAGAGTAGTCCTTAACTTCCTGTTCATCCGCAATTGTGCTGGTGATAAACCCGCGGCAAGCGGAGTTGCTCTTTAGTCGAGTAAAGCAAGGTTCATGTCAGCATGAGAATCAAAGGATTTATGTAGAATTTGCTTAATTATGTGTACCCCTTTCTCAACTTTCCCATTTGATTGCGGATAGTGTGGACTTGATATGATGAGAGCAAAATTATATTCTTTGGTGAATTCAGTCTACTCATGACTATCAAAGCACAGTCCATTATCAGACATGACGGTGTTCGGAATACCATGTCTGGCAAAGATTTCTTTTGTAGCCTTTATAACAGATCGAGAAGTTAAGTCTGACAACTTGATGACTTCAGGATAATTCAAAAATTAGTCCAAGTGTTTAATTAATTATATGAGAAAATGACTGGATTCCCACAGTCAAGCTACTTTTAATATTTTGTTTATTAGTCATAAGAATTCAACTGACTCAAATGACTAAAACAAGAAATAAAACTAGACTCTCAAGTATGAAAGTAAGCTTGAAGGGAACATAAAAACTATCTATAAAAGTCTCCATAGGTATGTGAAGATAAAAAGATTGGTGAAGTCAGAAACAAGGAAATGTATAATAGGGTTAAAATAAATGGCTGAGCAACTAGTGCATACTTTGGTTCTGTCTTCATAAATGAGGACACAAATCAGATACCAGAAATGTTGGGGAACGCAGGGTTTAGTGAGAGGGAGGAAGGTGATCAATATTTGTAGAGAGTCCTCAAAAAATCCTCATATGACAAGTTCTTCATTCCGGGGATCATTCTTGTGAACCTCCTCTGGACCCTTTCCAAGGCCAGCACATCCTTCCTTATATATGGGGCCCAAAACTGCTCACAACACTCCAATGGGGTCTGACCAGAGTGTTATACAGCCTCAGAAGTACATCCCTGGTCTTGTATTCTAGCCCTCTTGATATGAATGCTAACATTGCATTTGCCTTCTTAACTGCCGACTGAACCTGCACATTAACCTTAAGAGAATCATGATTAAGGGCTCTCAAGTCCCTTTTTGTTTCTGCTTTCCAAAGCATTTCCCCATTTAGAAAATAGTCTATGCCTGGATTCCTCCTTCCAAAGTGCATAACCTCACACTTTTCCACATTGTAGTTCATTTGCCACTTCATTGCCCACTCTCCTAGCTTGTCCAAGTCCTTCTGCAGCCCCCTTACTTCCTCAATACTACCTGTCCCTCTACAGATCATTGTATCATCTGCAAACTTAGCAACAGTGCCTTCAGTACCTTCTTCCAGATCATTAATGTATATTGGAAAAAGTTGTGGTCCCAGCACAGACTCCTCAGCCACTAGTCACCGGCTGCCATCCTAATAAAGTCCCCTTTATCCCTAATACTTGCCTTCTGCCAGTCAGCCAATCCTCATACATGCCAGGATCCTCCCCTGAACACCATGGGTTTTTAACCTATTTAACAGTCTCCTGTGTGGCACCTTGTCAAAGGCCTTCTGGAAATCTAAATAAAGCACGTCCACTGATTCTCCTTTGTCTAACTTGCTTGTTTCCTCCTCAAAGAACTCTAACAGATTTGCTAGACGTGATCTCCCTTTGAAAAAGCCGTGCTGACTCAGTCCGATTTTACCATGCACTTCCAAGTGCTTCGCGATCTCATCTTTAATAGCAGACTCTAAAATCTTACCAATGACCGAAGTCAGGCTAACCGGCCTATAATTTCCCGTCTTCTGCCTCCCTCCCTTCTTAAACAGTGGTGATACATTAGCCACCTCCCAGCCCTCTGAGACCCTTCCTGCCTCCAGTGATTCCTGAAAGATCATCACTTATGTCTCCACAATTTCCTCAGCTATCTCTTTTAGGGCCCTGGGGTGTAGTCCATCTGGTCCAGGTGACTTATCCACCTTCAGATCTTTCAGTTTCCCCAGAACCTTCCCCTTAGTAATGTCCACTGCACTAATCTCTGCTCCCTGATTCTCCTGGGGCTCTGGCATCCCACTGGTGTCTTCCACTGTGAACACTGATGCAAAGTAACTATTCAGTTTGTCCTCCATTTCTTTGTTTCCTATTATTACGTCTCCAGTCACATTTTCTAGTGGTCCAATGTCTATTTTTGTGTCTCCCTTACCTTTTATATCTTGAAAAAAATCTCTTCCTATCTTCCTTTATATTTCTAGCTAGTTTGCACTCGTACTTTATCTTCTCCCCCCTTATTGCTTTTTTAGTAGTCCTCTGCTCGCTTTTAAAGACTTCCAAATCCTCTGGTTTCCCACTAATCCTCGCCTCTTGGTATGTTTTTTCCTTAGCCTTTATGCTGTCCTTGACATCCCGTGTCAGCCATGGATGCCTTGTCCTCCCCTTAGCATGTTCCTCCTCCTTGGATGAGTTTTTATTGTGCCTTCCTAATAACCCCCAAAAACTCCTGCCATTGCTGTTCCACTGTCTTCCCTGCTAGGCTCCTTCTCCAATCATCTATGGCTAGCTCCTCCCTCATGTCTTTGCAGTTATCCTTATATAATTGTAATACTGTTACATCTGATTGCAGCTTCTCCCTATCAAACTGCAGGGTAAATTCTATCATATTGTGGTTACTGCTCCCGAAGGGTTCCTTCATCTTAAGTTCCCTTATCAAGTCAGCCTCATTACACATCACCAAATCCAGAATTGCTTGTTCCCTAGTAGGGTCTGTCACAAGCTGTTCCAAAAAATACATCTCTTAGACATACCACAAATTCCCTTTCTTGGGATCCTGGCTACCAACCTGATTTTCCCAGTCCACCTGCATATTGAAGTTCCCCCATGATTATTGTAATGTTGCCTTTTTTACATGCCTTTTCTATCTCCTGATTTATTTTCTGCCCCACATCCTGACTACTGCTAGGGTGCTTGTACATAACTTCCATCAGGGAGTTACCTTTGCGATTCCTCAACTCTACCCGCAGAGATTCTATGCCTTCTGATCCTATATCGCTCCTTGTTATCGATTTAATTTCCTTCCTTACTAACAATTCAACCCCGCCCCCTTTGCCCATCTTCCTGTCCTTTCAATAGGACACATATCTTTGGATATTTAGATCCCAGCCCTGATCCCCTTGTAGCCACGTCTCTGTGATGCCCACAACATTGTACCGGCCATTTTCAATGTGCGCAACAAGCACATTTACCTTGTTCTGAAAACTGCGCGCATTTAGGTACAACACCCTCAATCCGGCATTGACCACCTCCCTTTTCACACTATCCTCAGTCACAGGGAATTATAAACCAATAAGACTGACGTTGATAATGGGGAAATTTCTAAAATGCATTATCAAAGGTTTTATGGCAGAGCACTTAGAAAATAGTGCAGAATTAGATGGAGTTAGCATGGATTTACGAAGGGGAAATCATTCTTGGCAAATCTACTGGAATTCTTTGGGGACATAGCTCATAGAGTTAACGAGGAGGAGCTAGTGGATGTGGTTGACTTGATTTTAAGAAGACTTGTGACAATGTCCCAGATAAGAGATTAGTGTGTAAAATTAAGCATGGGATTAGGGTTAGTGTATTGAGATGGATCAAAAACTGGCTGGTAGACAGGAAACAAAGAATAAGAATTAACAGGTCTTCTTCAAATTGGCAGGCAGTGACTAGTGGAGTACCACAGGGATCGGTGCTGGGACCCCAGCTATTCACAATATATATTAGTGATTTAGATGAAGAAACAAAACATAATATCTCCAAATTTGCAGATGACACCAAGTTGGGTGGGAGGATGAGCTGTGAGGAGGATGCAGAGATCCTTCAGTGTGATTTGGACAAGTTGAGTGAGTGGACAAATGAATGGCAGATTCTGTAAAATTAGCAGGAATGCGCTGTTATCCACTTTTGTCGCAAAAATGAGAAGGCAGACCATTATCTGAATAGCCATACATTTGGAGGGGGAAATGTGCAATGAGACATGGGTGTCCTCGCACACCAGTCGCTGAAGGTAAGCATGCAGGTGCAGCAGGCGATAAACAAGGCAAATGACCTTCATAGTGAGATTTGAGTGAAGGAGCAGGGCTGTCTTGCTACAACTATACAGGGCCTTGGTGAGGCCACACCTGGAATTTTGTGTGAAGTTTTGGTCTCCTTATCTGGGGAAGGGTAATCTTGCCCGAGAGGGAGTGCAGCCAAGTTTTACCAGATAGATTCCTGGAATGGTGGGACTGTTGTATGAGGAGAGATTGAATCGGTGAGGGTTGTATTCGCTGGAGTTGAGAAGAATGAGGGGCTATCTATATAATATCTATAAAATTCTAACAGGACTAGACAGGTTGATGCAGGAAGGATGCTCTCGATAGTGGGTGTGTCCAGAACCAAGGGTCACAGTCTGAGGATATGGGGTAGACCATTTCGGGCAAAGATGAGGAGCAATTAGATAAAGCACTTAGGGTGAAAGGAATCAAAGGATAATAGGGGAAATGTGGGATTTGGTTATTGAGTTGGATAATCAGCCATGATCTTATTGAATAGTGGGACAGGCTTCCTCCTGTTCCTATTTTCTATGTTTCTAATCAAAGGTAAAGGACTGATAGGGCGCAATCTACTGGCCGCGTTGCACCCGACTAGATGTGGGGAGTTCCTTATTCCGGGATCTACACGGCTCACCAAGCCTTGCGAGATCCTACGTGGTCTCGCAAGATGTCGCGATATGAATCCTGCGTGTTGTGGGCAGGATCACTATCTGATAAATCTGTATTTTAGAGTGAGACAGCTGCTCTCACTCTAATATGTGCTCGCTGATCAACGGATGCCCTGGGATCTAACGCCTTGGCCTTGGGCGAGCGCCATTCAATGCTGGTCCCCATTTGGAACAGCACTTGATGGGGTCTACCAGGGTATCGGAGGCCCCAGGTGGTTTCCCTCTGGGCAAGGTGGCACTGTGGCACTGCTGATGCCACCTGGGCACCTTGGCACTTCTAGCCTGACACCCTGACAGTGTAACCTGGGTGTGGACCTGGCAGTGCCAAGGTGGCAGGTTGATATTTTTCCCACAGCGGGGATCGGGCCTGGGGGTTCCCTGCCTGTGTGAAGTGGGTTGCAGGGGCAGAGTGGGGGGGGGGGTGCCTGAAGAGCTTCCTATAGGTGAGTTGGGGGTTTGTGTCAGGGGGTTGAGAGATTGGGACACCATTTAAAAATGGCGTCCCGATCTCTTCCTGACCTCAGAGTTCCGGCGAGCGGAGCTCCACAGTGCAGTGCACAAAGTGTGGCCTCAGCCTCAGTGGGATGTTCCCTACTGAGGCCCTGGATTGCATCATAGTTCCGATAGATAGCGTGGCGTTTCTCGGCGTTACGAGTACCGGGAAACACCTGACTAAACGCACTCATCACGGGGCTCTGTTGAAATTTGGTTAGATCGCACCCAAAGTGTGTGCTTGCACCTTTACAGTTGTTAGAGGGTGGCCATTTGTATTACATTGACTGGATGACTGTTCGGAAACACAAACAGCCGAGAAGCTTTTTTACTAGAAACCAAGTAAGGCATGCAAGGTGAACAGGAGTGGTAATATTACTTCCTCCATAATCTCTGTGAGACAACTGTGACATGAAGAAGAACAAAAGAATTGCTGGAGAAACTCTCAATGGATCAGGCAGCATCTGTGAGAGAAAGGGAGTTAAAATGTTTCAGGGCAATGAGCTGAACCATTAACTCAGTTACTTTCCACAGATGCCTCCAGACCTACTTTGTGTTTTGCATTTCAGATTTCCAGCATCTGCAGTTTGTCTTAGTCACCCTTTAATGGTTTAGTTTTCAAAAGCACAATAAAAGCTAACCACCAATGTAATCAAAACCAATTCTCTCATAGAAATTTTAGTAAATGTAGGAAGAAGAAAATTATTAACAGAAATCTAGTCGTAAAAATAATACTCGGCAAAGTTGCTTAGGAGGATCTTATAAATGATTGGGGTCAATAAATGCAACCTGTTGTTAACTTTTCTGTTTTATTTTAGCATGGATTTCATAGCCTCATCCTTCTGCACTATTATTTTTTGTGATAAATGGTTACCTGAAATATGGTCAGGATAAGGTTAACTTGAGAAAGGCTAATAATGATATTGGAAGCAGACTGAAGGGAAGATGTAGGTTCAGAGTTGCGCTATTGAATTTGTTTGTCTATGTATTCTGCCAGTAGCAATGGTGAGAAGCAATGTGTGTAATCTTTAAAATTTTAAATGAATGTATTATTGATAAGCAATCTCAAATTTAAGTCAGTCCAAACTGACATAATTGAGATTGGCACGTCTTATAAGGAGAAATCAAAATGCGTCTGATTTTCTGAAAGTATCTGCAAATAATAATTGTTCTTTTCTTTTTCCGCTGGCGACAAAGACCGTCAAAGTTGAAAACATTGAAGATTTTGTAAGTCCTTTCTTTCCACGATAAATTGATTGTGAGAACCAACATTTTTAGCACAAAAGTAATTTCCTTCAGCTAGAGGCACTTCATGAAATGTAAGGCACATTTATTTCCCATGGGTCATGTTTCATAACTACAAGCTTGTTGTGGAATGATAAAGAAGCAAAAATGGCTGAACTTGCTATCAGAGTCAAACTTATCCTCATCATAAAATCTGATGAATATGCAGCCTTCAGACGCTGGGTAGCAATTAATCACAGTAAAGCCACTGTTCTTTCAGAATTTAAAACATTGACAAAATGGCAGAAGGACCCACACACTCCTGACGATAATTGTAACTTGAAGTATAAAAGTAGCACTAATTTTCTAATGAATAACACGGGCGGAATTGTCCGACCCCTGCCGGGTTGGAGAGTCGCCGGGGTGCGGCGTGAATCCCGTCCCCGCCGGCATCCAAATTCTCCGACCCCCCCAAAAGTCGCCGAGGCGTCAATCACGCCACCTGCCTCGGAGAATGGCAGGGACCGGCGCGATGCTATGGACCCCGGGGCTGCACAAATTCTCCCGGCTGGATGGGCCAAAGTCCCGCCGACGTGACCATGGGTCACGCCAGCATAAATTGAACCGCCTTTATAAATGTGTCAACCAGTGCTGATGGTTGACGCCGGACAGCACAGAGGTAGGTCAAGGCGTGTGGTGGCCGCAGGAAAAGTGATGGCGTGGCCGCAGTCGGTGTGCATGGGGTGTGTGTGTGTGTGCGCAGTGTGTGTTTGTGTGTGGGGGGGGGGGGGGGGGAATAGAGGGGGTGTGGTGGGGGAGATGGGGGGTGCGGGGGGGATGTGATGGGGAGGAATGTGTGGGAGAGGTGTGAAGGGGGGTGGAGGGGGGGATGGGGCGAGTGCCGTGGAGGGGGGAGAGGAGAAATACCGTGGAGGGGGAATAGGGCGAGTGTCGGGGTGAGGAAGTGAGTTCCGGGGCGGGGGCAAATGCTGGGGAGGGGGAAGAGGGCGAGTGCCCGGGGAGAGGGCGAGTGTCGGGGAGGGGGCGAGTGTCAGGGACGGGGGGAAGGACGAGTGCCGGGGAGGGGGGAGAGGGCGAGTGTTGGGAAGGGGGCAAGTGCCAGGAAGGGGGAAGAGGGCGAGTGCCGGGGAGAGGGGAGAGGGCGAGTGCCGGGGCGGGGGCGAATGCCGGGGAGGGGGGAGAGGGCGAGTGCCGGGGTGAGGGAGCGAGTGCCATGGAGGGGAGAGAGGGTGAGTGCCGGGCTGAGGGGGCAAGTGTCGGGGAGGGGGGAGAGGGCGAGTGCCGGGGAGAGGGGAGAGGGCGAGTGCCGGGGCGGGGGCGAATGCCGGGGAGGGGGGAGAGGGCGAGTGCCGGGGTGAGGGAGCGAGTGCCATGGAGGGGAGAGAGGGTGAGTGCCGGGCTGAGGGGGCAAGTGTCGGGGAGGGGGGAGAGGACGAGTGCCGGGCTGAGGGGGCGAGTGCCGGGGAGGGGAGAGAGGGCAAGTGCCGGGGAGGGGACGAGTGCCGGGCTGCGGGGGTGAGTGCCGGAGAGGGGAGAGAGGGCAAGTGCCGGGGAGGGGGCGAGTGCCGGGGAGGGGGCGAGTGCCGGGCTGCGGGGGTGAGTGCCGGGGAGGGGGGAGAGGGCGAGTGCCGGGCTGAGGGGGCAAGTGTCAGGGAGGGGGGAGAGGACGAGTGCCGGGCTGAGGGGGGAGTGGGCGAGTACCAGGGTGAGGGGGCAAGTTCCGAGGAGGGGACAGAGGGCGAGTGCCAGGCAGGGGGCGTGAGGGCGAGTGCCGGGATGAGGGGGCGAGTGCCGGGGAGGGGGCGAGTGCCGGGGAGGGGGGAGAGGACGAGTGCCGGGGAAAGGGGAGAGAGTGAGCGCCCTCGTGAGGGGGCGAGTGCCGGGGAGGGGGGAGAGGGCGAGTGCCGGGGAGGGGGCGAGTGCCGGGGTAAGGGGGCGAGTGCCGGGGAGGGGGGAGAGGGCGAGTGCCGGGGAGAGGGGAGAGAGTGAGTGCCGGGGTGAGGGGGCGAATGCCGGGGAGGGGGGGAGAGGGCGAGTGCCGGGGAGGGGGCGAGTGCCGGGGTGATGGGGCGAGTGCCGGGGAGAGGGGAGAGGGTGTGTGCCGGGGTGGGGGCAAGTGCCGGGGAGGTGGCGAGTGCTGGGGAGGGGAGAGAGGACAAGTGTGAGGGAGGGGGGAGGGGGCATGCCGTGGTGAGAGGGCGATTGCTGGGGAGGGGGCAGGTGCCAGGGAGGGGGAAGAGGATGAGTGCCGGAATGAGGGTGCGAGTGCTGGGGAATGGGGAGAGGGTGAGTGCCGGGGGTAGTGGGCGATGGCCGGGGGCAGAGGGCAAGTGCCGGGGAGGGGGGAGAGGACGAGTGCGAGGGAGGGGGAAGAGGGCGTGCCGTGGTGACAGGGCGATTGCTGGGGAGGGGGGAGTGGATAAGTGCCGGGGAGGGGGGAGAGGACGAGTGAGGGGGCGCATGCCAGGGAGAGGACGAGTGCCGGGGAACATAGAACAGTACAGCACAGAACAGGCCCTTCAGCCCTCAATGTTGTGCCGAGCCATGATCACCCTACTCAAACCCACGTATCCACCCTATACCCATAACCCAACAACCCCCCCCTTAACCTTACTTTAATTAGGACACTACGGGCAATTTAGCATGGCCAATCCACCTAACCCGCACATCTTTGGACTGTGGGGGGAAACCGGAGCACCCGGAGGAAACCCACGCACACAGGGGGAGGACGTGCAGACTCCACACAGACAGTGACCCAGCCGGGAATCGAACCTGGGACCCTGGAGCTGTGAAGCATTTATGCTAACCACCATGCTACCCTGCTGCCCGGGTGCCGGGGTGAAGGGGCGAGTGTCGGGAGGGGGGAGAGGGTGAGTGCCGGGGAGAGGCGAGAGGGCGAGTGCCTGGTGAGGGGGCGAATGCCGGGAAGGGAATGTGTGCCAGGGATGGGGGAGAGGGCGAGGGAGGTCGTCCGCCCAGCCAGGTGCCAGCTTCCAACCTGGCTGCAGAGGGGGGGGGGGGGGGGGGGGGGGGGGCACTGTGGGGATACGGGCACTGCTGATATGTTGTTGTTTCTCCCCCCCCCCCCCCCCCCCCCCACCCTCCACCCCCTGCAGGCCGTTATGTTCGGTGATCAACCAGCGATGTTGGCCGCCGTGGCGGCAGCCGCAATTCTACATGTTGCCTGAGGGAGGAGGAACGTGCCAGGGATGCGGCGGAGGCTGCCAGAGAGGAGCATGCCGCAGAGGGGCAGGCGGCAGCTACCCAGGCTGCAGGGCCGCCTGCACGACAGGATGAGGAGGAGGAAGAGGAGCAGGGGGAGGAGGAGGTCATGGTGCCATGGCGACGGAGACGCCCAAGGAGGCCCCGTGTGAACTGGCCCCGCTCGTCGTACCAGGACCTCATGGACCAGGCATGCAGGAGGAGACTCCGGATACACCTGGAAACCGTGGCACACATCTGCCACCTGATGGCACACCTGGCACCGGGTGGCACTGGGGGAGGACACCCTCTCCCCGTGTCCTTCAAGGTTACGGTGGCCCTGAACCTTTATGCCACGGGGTAATTCCAGGTGCCGAGTTGGGACCTGTCCGGCATCTCGCAGACACCGGTGCACTGGTGCATCCGGGCAGTGACAGACGCCCAATATGCCATTGCAGACCGCTACATCCAGTTCCCTGTGGACCGGGCCAGCCAGGATGCCCGGGCAGTGGGCTTCGCTGCCATGGCGGGTTTCCCATGGTCCATGGCGCGATCGATGGGATGCACATCGCTGTGCGGCCACCTGCAGATAACAGGACCGTGTTCACGAATAGGAGGGGGACCTATTCCATGAACATTCAGGTGGTTTGCGACCATGATGATCCTGCATATCTGCTCCCGGTACCCGGGCAGTGTACATGACTCATACGTATTGGCGCAGTCTTACATCCCTGGCATGTTCGAGGGACCCCCCCCCCCCCCCCCCCCCCCCCCCCCCCCCCCACGCCCCCGGCTGAGGGGCTGGTTGCTGGGCGACAGGGGTTACCGTTGCGGTCGTGGGTGATGACGCCTATACGAAGGCCACAGAGTGACGCGGGGAACGGCTACAACGATGCCCATGCAGCGACCAGGGGTGTGATAGAGAGGTCTCCCTGTTGCTCCGGGTTTCTCCCTGTCTCGTGGCCGCCCTGGCGCGTTCTGGGGGCGTCGCATGCCATTGGGGCCGGGTCTCTCCATGTCTCGTGGCCGCCCTGGGTCATTCTGGGGGCGGTCGGCATCCGCAGGGACGGGTGCCTCGACATTTGGTCCTGTAATACACAATACAGTATGCATGGTTAGACACGCAGGTGGTGATCGGGGGAAATGGGGGAGGGGGGATATGGGAGGGGGAATATGGGGATGTGGGGGAGGGGGGATATGGGGGAGGGGGTTATGGGGAATATGGGGGGGATATGGGGAATATGGGGGAGGGGATATGAGGGATATGGGGGTGGGGGATATGGGGGAGGGGGATATGGGGATATGGAGGATATGGGGGAGGGGGGAGATGGGGGATATGAGGGTGAGGGGATATGAGGGATATGGGGGAAGGGGGATGGGCCGTGGGGGGTCTGACTTGGTGGTGCGGCCCCGACCTCTGCATCGGCAACCTCCCGACCCTCTCCTCAGGAACGGTGAGTGGTCTCTCATCAGCTGGGCCCCCTCCAGTCTTCTCACGCTTCCTGTTGTTGTGTGCGCACTTCTCCTGTGGGGGACGGGCGGGTGGGTGGCAGGGATAAAGGTCAACGGTGTTAGGCAGGGATATACATGCAGGCCAGAGGTTGTGGGTATATTGGCAGCGGTGTGTAGCACATTAGGGTTAGGGTTAGTTGCACCTGGGGGTGAGTGCACATCGGGGGGGGGGGGGGGGGGGGGGGAGGTACTCACACTGGCTGCCCAGACGAGGTCATTCACCTTCTTGTGGCACTGGGTGCCTGTCCTTGGTGTTACAGCCACAGCGCTGACAGCCTCTGCCAGCTCCCTTCACAGGCGCCGGCTGAGGCGTGGGGCGACCCTGTGGTGGTGTCCGGGGTACAGTGCCTCCGTCCTCTGCTCCACTGCGTCCATGAGCACCTCGATGTCGCGCTCCTGGAACCTCGGAGCTGTGTGGTGGGTGGCCATCTTGTCGGGTCTCCCGGGGGCGGGGGGGCATCTTTTGTGCTGTGATGTTGCGCATCTGCGGCAGCTGATGCCGTTGCGACTGGTGTCACACCGCTACTCGACTTTGCGCCGTTTGGGGAGGCCCAACGCCGTAGTGATCCATACCGTTTTTGGTGCCGGGTTCCGGCGATCGCGCTGATTATGGGAGAATCCTTCCCCACAGTTCAGTATACCAGAGAAAGCATCAGACACAAAAATATATGTAAGTGGTCATTAGGAGAAAGAAATTAAGCTTAAAGATTTTATTATGCCGCAAAATTGTTAAATCCTCAATAATAAGTGTGAACAAATTGAAAAGTCATTTATTATTGTAACTTTTCCCTCATTTTTTTCTCCCACATTATTTATCGGTTGTTATGTTCTTGTCTGATGGCCTGATGTATATTACAAGAACACTTGCAGCTGAAGCTACAAACAATTTATTAATATCAACCCTGGGTATACCTATATAACCATATATACCTACATAACTATATAGGGGCTGTTTAGGACAGGGCAAAATCGCTGGCTTTGAAGGCAGCCCAGCAGCATGGTTCAATTCCCATACCAGCCTCCCCAAACAGGCGCCAGAATGTGGCGACTAGGGGCTTTTCACAGTAACTTCATTTGAAGCCTACTTGTAAGAATAAGCAATTTTAATTTCATTTCATTTCATATACAAAACAACAGATGAATAACAGTACGATCAAGCACAAACAACCTCTCTTCAACTTCCAACCAGTCAGTCTGAGGTGTCACCTGACTCTAACATTTGCTGATATACTAATGAGTGGTCAGTCGGTGAATTTCAACACAATCATGATGTCACTGCATCCCCTTTCCTTTGAAGGAATATATTAATACATTATCATCAGTATATTTACATCTGATGTTAATTAGCCTGTGAGTCAAACAGTATTTTTTTTTATTTTTAAAACTGGTTTAACAAACATATATACAAGAACAGAAAACATTGTACAGTATGTACAAATAGTTCAAATCTACAAATTGTGTTGATCAGGTTTCCTTCTGACTCTGGTTGATCTTCTAAAATTTTGACCTTGCTGCTCAGAACTTCTAGATTCAATGGCCTGGATTCTCCGCCGGCGTGACTCTCCGTTATGCCGGCGTCCGGTGGTTTCCCGACGGCGTGGGGTTGCCCCACAATGGAAAACCCCATTGACTGGCTCGCGTAACGGAGAATTTCGCCAGCCGGTCGGGGCAGAAGTGTGGGGCGGCGGGGCAGAGAATCCAGCCCAATGTTCTCCATGACATTCTCATGTTCAGGAACTGCTGAACTATCTGACACTACAGCTTGCATTTATTCTGATGTAGATTAGTCATCCATCACGTTGTTGTGAAAGTCTTCTCTGGTTTTCAAGAGTGCGCAGTGTTTTCTTCTTAAAACAACCCCATCCGCTGCCTGTACATTGTATTAACAAGGTGTTACTTCTTCAAGTACAGTGGCTTTTCTCGACCAATTGCTTGAATCTTCTACTCTCACAATGTCATCACTACTCAGAGGTGGTAAAGTTCTCGACATTCTATCATGTAACTGCTTTTGTTTTGCTTTAATGCTTTGCATTTCCTACAGTAACACTGCATTCTTCTCCTTCTTTTCCAAGTATGGAAGTATGGTACGCAACCTTCTGTTCATGAGTAACTCTGCTGGTGAAATATCATGTGACAATAGTGACATTCTGTAATTCAATAGGACAAGATATGGATCAGATTAGCTGTCCGTTGCCTTCTTCATCAATTGCTTAACAATATGCTCACCTTTTTTGGCATTTCCAGTGGCTTGAGGGTACAATGGACTTGACGTGATATGATTAAAATCATACGTGACTGCAAAGTGTTGCGTGGTGGTTCATGAAGTCTTGAGCTTCTTCCACTCTTGCTCATGTTGCTCAGTCCAAGTCTTGTGCAGGAGATCACATAGATGAGTTGTTTTTGCTGACAGGTTTGGAATGAATTTCCCTATGAAATTGATCATACTTGATCATCATTCTTAAGATGGCTTTCTTGTCGAGTGGTTTCGGCATGTTGAGAATTGTCTTGATTTTTGTCCTTGTCAGGTTCAATGCCATGTGATGAAAGCTTGTCACCTAAGAATGTGACCCCACTGACTCCAAATTGGTTCTTTTACTTCTTGAGCTTCAGCCCATTTCTCCTGATGCTTGTTAGAAATTTAAGCAACTCGAATTGTGCTCTTCTATGGTTGAGCCCCAAATGATGATATCATTCACGTGCACACACATACACCTTTGATGACTTTGATTATGTGCTCCATGGCACGGTAAAAAATTTCTGATGCCGAAATTATGCCAAACGGCATTCTCAGAAAGCAGTACATCCGAATGGCGTATTACAAGTGCAGTATTTTGTACTTTGTTCCTCTTGCTTTTAGTAGCCAGAAGCTCAGAAATGCTTCAAGTTTCATAAAGAATTGTGCACCAGCCATGAGATGAGATTTCCTCATGCTTTCGTATTTTGCAATGTTCTCTTTTGATATTCTCGTTAAGACCTTTAGGATCCATACGTTTGCGAATATCGCCATTCTTTTTCTTTACACAAGCCATGGAGTTTACCCAGTTGGCAGGTTCTTTTTGTCTTCTGATTACTTTTAATTTTGGCAATCTGAGGCAATCTGAGGCAATCCCAAAGAGGTGCAGGTCCTCTTTTTGGTGCCTGGATCACAGATTTTTCATCCTCTTTGAGTTGTATCTTGTAGATTAATGGTAGCATATAGAGTGGGATAGAATAAACGGTGGGCGCGATTCTCCGGATTCACGACTGGTCGGAGAATAGCGGGCGTCGGAAATTTTTACGGCGACGCTGTTCCGACGCCCTCCCGCTATTCTCCGAACCCCGCAAATTGTCGGAGTCGCGTTTCCCGACAAACGCCTCCTTCCCGCCCCTGACACGACCAGAATCGCCACTGAGAGCCCCCCCGCTATTCACCGGCCCGGATGGGCCGAAGTCCCGACGTCATGGCGCCCTGTTTGGACGTCGTGAAACACACCTGCTTTTTAAATTCGTCAACCAGTCGGCCTGGCTGACGACTGCTTGGAGGAGGTCAGGGCACCACTCTGCGCACCGCTCAGCGCACCGTTCAGCGCACCGCTCGAGTCTGGCCACAACGGGGAAGGCATCCCTGGGAACGGGAGGGGGTCCAGAACGGGGGCAGTGGGGGGGAGACGGGGGAGGCAGTGGGGGAGACGGGGGAGGCAGTGGGGGAGACGGAGGGGGCAGTGGGGGAGACGGAGGAGGCAGTGGGGGAGACGGGGGAGGCAGTGGGGGGCGACGGAGGGGGGGGGGTAGGTAGAGAGTGAGCCGTCCAACCCCGTAACAAAATGTCTGCCAGCATGCCATGGTGTGCAGGTGACGAGGACACGGCCGCTGGTTCCCCTGTGGCTTCCGGCCACAGGCCACTGACGCACCCGTGAGGAGGCCATAGTTTACTGGCCGTTGGATGCAGAAAGTGTCCAGGGGTTAGGCTGACCGCATGTCAGCAGCGCGACCAGGCCACCGGGACACACTGGTATCCCATGGCTGGCGGCTGCCGAGGTGTCGACTAACGTCCGTCTAACATGTCCCGTTTCTCTGCCTCCTACCACTCTTCTGTAGGTTAGCACGATGCATGGGAACAGAACGGCTATGTTCTGCGCAGTGGTTGGGGCCGCTCTACTGGATTTGGAGATGCAGCAGCATCCACACCCACAACCCGCAGTGGCTGCAGGGCCAGCTGCAGCAGCAGAGGGAAGGGCCGAGGAGTTGCCAGTCGTCGAGCAGCATGGGGGGGGGGGAGGAGGAGGAGGAGGAGGAGGAGGAGGAGGAGGAGGAAGAGGAAGAGGAGAGAGTGAGGGTGCAGCCACGGCGTCAGAGGCGACGACCAAAGCCGAGGGTGTACCGTGTCCGGGTCTCTTCCTAACAATGCCGGACATCACCTGCAGGAGAAGACTCCGGCTGAGTAGGCAGACGGTGATACATATCTGCGAACTCCTGTCGCACCTCGCCCCACGTGGAACGGGGGGAGGACACGCGATCCCGGTAGCCATCAAGGTGACGGTCGCTCTGAACTTCTATGCTACCGGCTCCTTCCAGTCTCCGAGCGGGGACGTCTCTGGGATCTCCCAGTCATCGGTGCACAGGTGCATCCAGGATGTGACCGACGCCCTCTATGCCATCGCGGACCGCTACATCACCTTTCCCGAGGACCAAGCAAGTCAAGACTCACGAGCCCGTGGATTTGCCAGTGTGGCCGGGATACCGAGGGTTCAGGGGTCAATCGACTGTGTTCACGTCCCCATGCGCCCGCCTACTGTGGACAAGGAAGTGTTCACAAACAGGAGGGGGACATACTCCATTAATGTCCAGGTGGTATGCGACCCCCACATGAGGTTCATGAACGTCTGTGCAAGGTTCCCAGGGAGTGTGCATGACTCCTACATACTAGCGCAGTCGTTCATCCCTGCGATGTTTGAGGGACGTCCCCCCCGGCTGAGGGGCTGGTTGCTAGGTGACAGGGGTTATCCGCTGAGGTCTTGGCTGATGACGCCTATACGGAGGCCTCAGACCAATGCGGAAACACGATACAACGAGGCCCATGCAGCAACCAGGGGTGTGGTGGAGCGCTGCCTTGGCCTCCTGAAGATGAGATTCAGGTGCCTGGACCGCTCCGGAGGGGCCCTGCAGTACCAGGCCGACAGGGTCGCTCGCATTGTAGTGGTCTGCTGTGCGCTGCACAACATCGCGATGCAGAGGGGAGATGACCTGTTGCAGGAGGCGAAGGGAGAAGCTAGTGGCAGTGGTGCCAGCACAGAGGAGGAGGAGGAGGAGGAGGAGGAGGAGGAGGAGGAGGAGGCTGGCGGAGTGGCGGGCGCAGAACGCAGACACGACCCAGGTGCTGGTGATGTCCAGGAGGCGGCACGACGGACCCGGCAAGGACGGCGGGCACGCGACGCCCTGGTGGCAGCACGGTTCACGCATCGCATGTGACGTCCCCGATGAACACCAAACCACTACCTGCATCGCTAGTCATGCAGAGGGTCACCACACAACTGCCACCACCAACCAACCCCCCCCCCCCCCCCCCCCCCCCCCCCCCCCCCCCTCAGTGTACACTGCTCCACTTCGACATGACGCTTATCACTGGGTACAGACGGAATGGCACAACATTGATGGCTGTGTCAGCGGGTGTGATCAGTGCCATGTGGAATGATGACAGCCCGCTCTGCGAAGAGCTGTGAGCTCAGAATCGTTAGAGAGAGTCTGACCCATGGCAATAGCTGAACCATCCACCTTGGTGGCCGCTGAGTTCGTCACTGACACTCCATCACGTGCCCGCGTGGGCTAGTGTGGGAGGGGGGTAGGGGCAGGGACTGCACACCCGGCACCGAGGTTTCACCACCCGTCACCCCCAGCGACACTCGGTCACCATCACGATTCCTGTGGCTGTGGAACAATCACACGGTATTACAAGTAAGGTGGAACAGTGCGTTTAATATTAACAATTATTTACAGGTGCCCTAGCCCCTACAACTAAACTGTGCCCTTCACCCGTGCCAACTTACTCAGTGTCTATCTTAGTTGCCTTACGGGCCCTACCACTACGTCTAAGTGAATCCCCAGATGATACAGCAGGAGTGGAGGAGGATTGCTGCGAATCGCCCCCCTCGACTCGTTTCTCCTTGGCTATGCGTTTCCTGGGGCGACCCGGCCTTGATGGGCCAGGCTGCTCTGCGGGCGTCTCGGGTGACATTGTGCCACCCTGCTCTGCCTGCTGCCCACCCGATGCACCAGGGATGGGACGGGGGGAGGCCGAGAATTCCGGGACGTCCCGTGATGGAGTTAATGGGACGGGCCCCGAAACCTCCTCCTCACTCGGGGAGCCCGGTGGCCCCCGGGCCTCACTTTGGGACAGAGGTGCGAGCGGGGAGGTTCCCCGTCGCACCACCGACACCTGGCGCTGCCAGTCCTGGAGGCCTGCAACGGTATCCACCAGGATCCGAAGGTTTGCAGAGACGGAGTCCAGGGAGTTAGACATTCCCGCCAGGGACTGTGCGATCTCAACCTGTGTGTGCACGACGCCATCCAGCACATGTGTCAGGCGGTTGATGGTCTCCGCGACTGACAGCTGGGACTGTGCCAGCGACTGCTGGGACTGTGCCAGCGACTGCTGGGACTGTGCTATCGACTGCTGGGACTGTGCCATGGCGTGCTGCGACTGGCCAATGACCTGCTGAGACTCGGCCATGGCCCGCAGGGCGCCGGCAATGTCGTTTTGGCTCTGGCACATTGCTGCCTGTGAGAGGGCAACCCTGTCCAGGGCCGAGGATGACGCGTGCACATTAACCCCAACGTCTTGCATAACCTGACCCATTGCCTCCACCGCGGATGCCACCCGTGCGGTGTCGGACTGGGTCTCTGCCATGAGCGGCACCACTCCCTGCTCTTGGACGCGGTTCGACTCCTCTAACAGCGTCTGCAGAGTCTGGAAGGAAGCCCTCATCCCGTCATTGTTTCCCTGGGTTTCCTGAGGCATCGGCTGTGCGGGTGGGTTGATAAACTCCAGGGACTCAGAAAACGTCTGGGAGCCAGCTGCATCCTGGGCCTGGTCTGGCCTCCGCGAGTCCGGGCCCTCTGTTGCTCCGACCTCCACCTGCTGTACCTGCTCATCTGTGATGTGCCAACCAGACTGTGCCCCAGGAGACTCATCACTAAATAGGCCCGCCGGGGTGTGTATCTCTGGGATGATGGATGTGGTGGGAGAAAGCAGTGCCGCAAGCCCGACGCTCTCAATGCTTAGGGCCTCGTCCATGTTGAGGGGCTGCTCAGCGACAGGAGGGTTGTCCCTGGCCATTTCTGGTGGTGGTGGTGGACTTTGAACCCTCTGTGCGTCCTGGTCCGCAGATTGGGTTGGGGCGGATAGGGCTGCCTGCTGATCGGGCACCCTCTGTTGTGAGGCCCCGTGTGAGGTGGCGGCAGATTCCTGTCTCCGTCTGCAGCCAGACAGCCCTGGTCATTCAGCATCACGTCCTAGGGAAGAGAATGAGACGGGTTATTTCGATTTGCTCGGCAGGCCGCTGGACGGTCCCAGTGGGCAGGGTTTGTGAAGGGACAGAGGATGGGGGAGGTGTCCCAGTGGGTAGGGTGTGTGAAGGGACAGAGGATGGGGGAGGTGTCCCAGTGGGCAGGGTTTGTGAAGGGACAGAGGATGGGGGAGGGGGGGGGTGTTTGTCAGGGAGGGTTGTCTCACTTGCTGCAGTTCCGCCAACCTCGCATTGCGCGATATCGCGGGTGGCAGACCCCCCAACAAGGTCCAGTGCCCTCTGTTCAAAGGTGCTGAGGGGGTGCATGTTGGGCGAACCCCCTCCAGTCTTGTGCCGCTCACGGTGGTTATGACCGGCCTTGGCCTGTTGGGGGAGGGAACATAGGTAGATCATTACAAAACGGTAGGTATCAGCAGTCCGTTCAGATACTGGCACAGTTTGGGGGGGGCAAGTTGCCATCAGACGATTGCATCTCTCCTCGGGGCCAGAGCGCTGGGTCTGTGACAACTTTGTGAACCACCCTCAAATAACTCTGCCCCAATCCCTCTCCCCCCCCCCCCCCCCCCCCCCCGGGCAGTTAAGGGGGAGGGATGGTTGTGACTAGGGGGCACCCTCATGGCACTTACCCTAGCAGACCTGGTGAGGTCGTGTAGCTTCTTTCGACATTGCTCTGCTGAGCGAGGGGTCTGCCCCACAGCACTGACGGCAGCAGCCACGTCACGCCAGGCCTGGCGTACCGTGCTGGCAGGTTGGCGATGCCCTCTCCGCGGGCGGATGATGCCCCTCCTCTGCTCCACGGCATCGAGCAGCGCCTCGACGTCTGCATCTACAAAGCGAGGAGCAGCTCTCCTCGGCTCCGACATCCTGCCCGACAGATTCTGTGGTCGCCCGCACCTTTTTACGGCGTCGGGCGGCGTCACATGGGCGGGTTCGTGTCGTCGTCCCGTTCCGTCGTCATCACACACGTAATTGACGCGGCCGCGCTACTAGCCCATTTCCAGGAAGTGAATCCGTCGGGAAATGAAGCCTTCGCGACCGTCGTAAAACGGTCCCTATTTTTACGACGGTTTGCCGACTTTCCGCGGGTGCGGAGAATTTCGCCCGGTGTTCTTTAACACCACACTCAGGTCACACGTACCATAACATTTCATTCTTGAATCATTATAATCTCTCAGAGATATTTTGTGATTTCTTCTAATTAGCTGAAATTTAAGTATTTTTAAATCAGTCATGCTGATTAAATTGGCTTTGGCACCAGTGTCTAACTTCAATTGGACCACTGTAGCATTCCCTTCAAGTGGTAGCAGCCATTTGTCCTCACCAACCGCATTTATTTTAAATGCAGTATGAGTTTGCATTTTTTTAAGTGCTGGAGAATTTATTGATGTTTCTAAAAGAAGGTTCTTCTTTATTATTACTCCAACAAACAATGGTGTTTCATCACTGGAGACTGTGTCTTCCACTGTCCTCACTGATCTGGGATTGAGCTTAGAGTAACAATTCTGACCAAAGTGATTTTTTCCTTTGCATCTGGGATAAAACTTGCCAAACACTGGACACTGCCTTAATTTGTGCCTTTGACCACATCTTTTACACAGAAATACCTCATCCTGATCTTTAACCATTTTTCTTGATGTGCGAGGAGCTGCAGGATATTTCCTGCCTTTGTTTCGGAAGTTTCCCACCTTTTTTGGAAAAAGGCGGCAACCGGAGTGTTTTCCTCCAAGAAGTGAAATATTTTAGAATGCTGTGTTGCTAGCTCGTGAACATGACAAATCTTAACTGGTTGTTCCAAGGACAGCTCTGATTCCCTCAGTCACCGTTCCCTCAGCTTATTTTCATTCACACTAAACACAATCTGATCCTGAATTATGGAAGATTCAACCACAGGAAAATTACAGGTTTTAGCTTTTAACTTTAAATCAGTGATGAAATGATCAATGGACTCTTCTGTCTTCTGTAAATGTGATCTGAACACCATAGTGCTCATGAATTTCATTCTTTCTGGGCTGCAGTGTGCATCAAATCTTCAAATTACTTTGTTAAAAATGTTACTGTTTGCAAATTTAAACGTATTAAACATAACAATCTCTTTGAGCCCTGCCACTGTTAGGAGCATTGATACTTTACACAAATCTATTGATCTTCTAAATTTACTATAGTAAGAAACGGTTTAAATTATTGTTTAAATGCACATCAGTTGCTGTCTATATTATCATGACTTCAAGGACTCCATTCTTGCAATCTGCAAAATCTTTAAATCTCTGTGGACCTCATGACAGGCTTCTTTTTTCAGTGTCTAATACCATCCAGCCCTGCTACCATGTTATGTTCTTGTCGGATCGCCTGATTTATATTACAAGAACGCTTGTAGCTAAAGCCATGAGTGATTTATTAACATTAACTGTGGGTAAACTATACACAAAACAACAGATGAATAGAAGTATGATCAAAAACAAGTACCCCTCTCCAGTTTCCTCCAGCCAGTCTGAGCGGGTCACCTGACTCTAACATTCACTTATATACCAATGAGACTCCTCGTGGTCAGTTGATGCATTACAACACTACCATGATATCACTACATCGATATTCTTTCTGGAGTGTGAAATTGGTTTAAACCAGCAGCACAAAACAGGCTCGTATCAGCAGCCAACTTTCCCACCGCACCTGAACATCTTTCCATTGAATTTCAAAGAATGCAAGTTCAAACTCTTTTTGGGGACTCCTTTCCTCATCTCATTGGTGTTTTTTCTTGCTTTAAAATTGAGAAGTAGGTAGAAAGTAAAAATTAGCACAGTGAAAAATTGGCTACTGGTTCACCACGGGACCTGCTTGTAGAAACACCCCGATGTATTTATACGCTGAATGTTTGAAACATAAGAGTTATGCTGCCTCAGAAAACTATCTCGATTCTTGTGCAACTATGGACATTTTCCACTCTCGGCAATTACTCACACTTCACAGAATCAGAGATTGTTTCACCACAGAATGAAACCGACTGACTCGTTGGGCGGAATTCTTCCACAAAAATGACGAATCATTATTTCAGGCAGGAAAACCAGTGCAAATTGCAATCCCCTCAGATTTATTCATTTCTTTGGAGCCAGAGGTGATTTGAGCCAAAAAGGCAATGTCTGAATGCACCGGCAAGGCCAGATCCTCAGAGATCGGGTGTCCCCATTCTCAGAATAAGCCCTAGTGACACTATTTGGAGTGCTGGAGTCCTTGCTATAGCTCGTAGTAAGGGCCATGATTTACAACTCCAAGAACCTCTGCCTGGTCACTCCTGAGTGAGAGGCTAAAGTACGCAATAGCCAAATTGTTGTATTCTCTCCCACAACTAAGTACAAAGGGATAAAGGAAGGTATACTGCAACATTGAAACCACAGAGCCTATTAAAACTCCAAAGGGAGCAAAATGCTTCCCCAAGAAACACGTTGCAGAATGGCTCTGTCGTGTGAGAGGATTTTAGGACAGGCAGACGGAAACTGTGTTTTATAGAACATAGAACAGTACAGCACAGAACAGGCCCTTCGGCCCTCGATGTTGTGCCGAACATTGTCCGAAACCAAGATCAAGCTATCCCACTCCCTGTCATTCTGGTGTGCTCCATGTGCCTATCCAATAACCGCTTCAAAGTTCCTAAAGTATCTGACTCCACTATCAAAACAGGCAGTCCATTCCGCACCCTAACCATTCTCTGAGTAAAGAACCTACCTCGGATATCCCTCCTATATCTCCCACCCTGAATCTTATAGTTATGCCCCCTTGTAACAGCTACATCCACCCGAGAAGATAGTCTCTGAACGTCCACTCTATCTATCCCCCTCATCATCTTATAAACCTCTATTAAGTCGCCTCTCATCCTCTTCCGCTCCAAAGAAAAGCCCGAGCTCCCTCAACCTTTCCTCATAAGACCTATCATGCAAACCAGGCAGCATCCTGGTAAATCTCCTTTGCACCCTTTCCAATGCTTCCACATCTTTCCTATAATAAGGTGACCAGAACTGCACACAATACTCCAAATGTGGTCTCACCAGGGTCATGAATCGTTGCAGCATAACCCCGCGGTTCTTAAACTCAAGCCCGCTGTTAATAAACACTAACACACTATAAACCTTCTTCACGGCTCTATACTCTTGAGTGGCAATCTTCAGGGATCTGTGGACATGAACCCCAAGATCTCTCTGTTTCCTCCACATTCCTCAGAACCCTGCCGTTGACCCTGTAATCCGCATTCAAATTTTTTTCTATCAAAATGAATCACCTCGCACTTATCAGGGTTAAACTCCATCTACCATTTCTCGGCCCAGCTCTGCATCCTATCAATGTCTCTTTGCAGCCTACAACAGCCCTCCACCTCATCCACTGCTCTACCAATCTTCAGCCCCCTTCTCCAAGTCATTGATAAAAATCACAAATAGCAGAGGAACCAGCACTGATCCCTGTGGTACACCGTTGGTAACCGGTCTCCAGTCTGAAAATTTTCTATCCACCACCACCCTCTGTCTGCTATGTGATAACCAGTTACTTATACAATTAACCAAATTTCCCTCTATCCCACACTTCCTTACTTTCTTCATGAGCCGACCATGGGGAATCTTATCAAACGCCTTACTAAAATCCATGTACAATGACATCAACTGCTCTACCTTCATCTACACACTTAGTTACCTCCTCAAATAATTCAATCAAATTTGTGAGGCAAGACTCACCCTTCATGAATCCATGTTTTTTTCTGTTATGGGGCATTAAATATTAAAGAAAACTGGCTTCACGGTTTCACATGCACAAAGCAACCCCAATCCTAAGGGAGACTCCTGACCTGGTCCCCTCCAGGCGAGCCCAAACCCCCTAAGCCCCAGCTCCCTTTGGTGTGTGCATTTGGCTCGTGGCTACTGTGTCCTTCATTTAAAAGGGGTACTGACCTCCCTTATCCTCCTTGGAGTCCATGGTGCCTGGTCACCACTTTTAAGGACGAATAGTGATTCCCACACAGGTGACTTTCCCTCTGGACGAATGGAAGAATACTGGGAGGCTACTGCATTCAGCTTTAATCTCACAAATTAGATGAAAATGATACAAATCAGCTGTGATCAGATTCTTGCCCTTTCGGGCCGAGATCCTGATCACAACAGCAGAAGCGGTCCGCGAGAATTGGACACTATTTGCTCCCAGCGCAAACCCCATTTCGGGGCTCTCCTGCAATTATCCTGGCATAGCGGAGTTTGTGCCAAATAATCACCCCCCCCCCCCCCCCCCCCCCCCCCCCCCCGCCTCCCCTTTTGCTGGTCATTATTTATTAGTGAGATTAGTCAAGGGGGCTGGTCAGACTTTTGACTTCGAGACATTGCAGCTGAGTGCAATCCTGTTTTCATCCAATGCCTCCACATACAAGGGATCCAGCTGGATCCACTGCATCACTTGTCAGGAACCCAACTTCAGCTGACTTGCTTCTTCCCAAGGCAGCACGGTAGCACAAGTGGACAGCACTATGGCTTCACAGCGCCAGGGTCCCAGGTTCGATTCCCCGCTGGGTCACTGTCTGTGCGGAGTCTGCACGTTCTCCCCGTGTGTGCGTGGGTTTCCTCCGGGTGCTCCGGTTTCCTCCCACAGTTCAAAGATGTGCAGGTTAGGTGGATTGGCCATGCTAAATTACTCTTCGTGTCCAAAATTACCCATAGTGTTGGGTGGGGTGACTGGGTTATGGCGATGGAGTGGAGGTTTGGGCTTCGGTGGGATGCTCTTTCCAAGAGCCGCTGCAGGTTCGATGGGCCAAATGGCCTCCTTCTGCGCTGTAAATTCTATGAAATAAACCACAAAGTAAAAGTAAAGTCTGATGTGAAGCCAAGGGGCTTCTCCAGGAAAAACTGTGAGTAATACATTTCTAAACTATGGCAAAGATCGTTACAGGCCTTTGAACCAGAGGCACTAGACAACCAGTATGTTGTGAGCATGCTGTGTGTTGCTGAAAACAACTCATCATCTGAAGCAAGGACCCTTATATTTTGACCTTAATCCTTATTATTTTTACCCCTTTACGTCCCTCTCTGTTTGTCTGTTTCATGTGTGTGGGTAGAGGGCGGGACACTTAAAAGAGGTATTAGGTTCTCTTGCTTGTTATCCAGCTGTAATTACTACATATTTAATCTTTATTCCTGTTATTAATAAGCAATAATTGTGTTTCAACTTACACACCTGGTGACTGTAATTATTAGACTGCCAAGGGCCTAAGATTTGGAGTATTTTTGGAAGAATTATTGGTTAATTCACTTGTGTTGTGACTTTGGGGTATGTGAGACTGGAATTGATCACACACTTGCCCAGGGTGGCATAACGCAAGGCATAGCTGGACCATGAACCAGTGCCATATGAATGGAAACGGATGATGTTGCAGAGGTGGGATTTAGGAAATTTGGTGATGGAGTGTGTGGTGGTATGATTAGCATAGCTGCCTGCCATTGGTGCAGAACACCAGCTTACCATTGGCCCTGGTCGGTCATGTGCCTCTCGACCGGTTGGTTGAGACCAGTCATGTGACGGCTCCCCGATTGGTTGAGAGGCTGAGTTAACCCCACCTCCAGGGTGGGGTATAAATACCCAGTACTCCCGGCGGTCGTCCTTCTACTGTAATCGACCGCAGGGCTAACATCTAGTAAATTAAAGCCATACTTTTGTTCAGCAACTCGTCTCGCGTTCAATTGATGGTACATCAATTTCATCTACTAGAAATTTGAAGATGGAGCTCCGGATCAAGCCCTACTGCCTCCGCATCAGCCCGCAAACTCTGAACACATCGGCAATCTTCAAGCATTGGCTGGCGTGTTTCGATAGCTATCTGGCGACCGCAAGCAGCCCCCCCACCATGGCACAGAAACTTCATATTCTCCATTCCAGCGTGGGCATGGCGGCCTATGCTATGATAGAGGAAGAAAAGGAATATGACATGGCCATGGATACGCTAAAAGGACAATTTCTTAAGCCGGTAAACCGAGTGTACGCCCGACATCGGCTGGCTACCAGACAACAGTTCTCCAGTGAGTCCTTAGATGATTTTTACCGGGCCCTCGCTGTCCTGGGGAGGAATTGCGCCTGCCTCCAAGTTTCAGCCACTGAGCACATGGAACTTTTAACCAGAGATTCTTACGTGGCTGGGATGCAGTCCGCCACTATCCGCCAGCGGATGCTGGAAAAAGACAACGTCAGCCTAACTGAGGCACGGATTCTCTCCACCTGCCTGGAGGTCGCCAACTTAAACGCCCGCGCCTATGTCCCCAGCCGTGCTGCAGCGCCCTGGCCCTCCTGGCACGCTTCCCCACCGCCATCCGCTTCTCCCGACCCCCCTCAGGCCTGCGTCGTGGGACGCCCCGACAGGTCCGCGGGGCCCCGCTGCTATTTCTGTGGGCTTGCCAAACACCCCCGCCCGCGCTGCCCGGCCCGTTCCGCCCTTTGTAAGAGCTGCGGGAAGAAGGGCCATTTTTCGTCGGTCTGCCAGGCCAAATCGGTCACTGCTGTGCCGCGCAGCGACGGGGGATCTCCTCCTCCGGGCCCTTCCGGGCCCTTCCAGCGCACCGCGTCAAAACCCCCCCCCCCCCCCGGGCCTGCGCGCCTCTCTGCCCCCGCTCTCAGCCGCTCCGATCGGCCCGCCGGCACCGCTAACCCCGCCCCCAGCAACCACGAGGGTCCTGCAGGTGCCGCCATCTTGGGGCCCCGACTCCACATGCGGGTCCTGGGCGTCACCATCCTGGACTGGCACACAAGGTCCTGCCAGCACCCACTCGGCCGACAATGACGACTATGGATCTTCTCCACGGCTCGCGGCCATTCAGCTCGAACAGTCACGTCCACGCACGCTCGCCAAGACAACGACGCAAATCCACCTCAATGGGCACGAGACGGACTGCCTGCTGGACTCCGGGAGCACGGAAAGCTTCGTACACCCTGCCACGGTAAGACGCTGCGCGCTCCCTGTCCACCCTGTAAAACACAAAATCGGGTTAGCCTCAGGTTCGCACTCCGTCCGCATCACCGGGTGCTGCATCGCGGACCTCACGGTCCAGGGCAAGGTTTTTAAAAATTATAAGCTCCTTATCCTCACTGACCTTTGTGCACCGGCACTCCTAGGACTGGATTTCCAGTGCAACCTGCAGAGCTTGACCTTCCAATTCGGCGACCCTATACCCGCCTCACTGTCTGCAGCCTTGCGTCCCTCAAAGTGGATCCCCCCTCCTTGTTTACTAATCTCACCCCTGATTGCAAACCCGTCGCGACCCGGAGCAGACGGTACAGCGCCCAGGACCGGACCTTCATCAGGTCCGAGGTCCATAGGTTGCTGAAGGAAGGGGTCATCGAGGCCAGCAACAGTCCCTGGCGAGCCCAAGTGCTGGTTGTCCGGACTGGGGAGAAAAACCGGATGGTCATCGACTACAGCCAGACCATCAACCGGTTTACGCAACTGGACGTGTATCCTCTCCCCCCTATTTCCGCCATGGTAAACGAGATTGCGAAATACAAAGTCTTCTCTACGGTGGACCTCAAGTCCGCTTATCACCAGCTCCCCATCCGCGCGAGTGACCGCAAATACACCGCGTTCGAGGCAGATGGGCGCCTCTACCACTTCCTCAGTGTTCCATTCGGTGTCACAAATGGGGTCTCGGTCTTCCAACGGGAGATGGACCGAATGGTCGACAAGTACGGATTATGGGCTACCTTCCCGTATCTCGATAATGTCACCATCTGCGGCCACGGCCAGCAGGACCATGACACCAACCTCCGAAAATTCCTCCAAACCGCAAAACTCCTTAACCTAACTTACAATAAGGATAAGTGCGTGTTTAACACCGACCGCCTAGCCATCCTCGGCTACGTAGTGCGTAACGGAGTGATAGGCCCCGACCCTGAACGCATGTGCCCCCTGATGGAACTCCCTCTCCCCAATACCCTCAAATCCCTCAAATGCTGCCTGGGTTTCTTTGCTTACTACGCCCAATGGGTTCCCAATTACTCCGACAAGGCCCGTCCCCTCATTCAATCCACAACCTTCCCGCCGTCGACAGAGGCCTGCCAGGCCTTTAGCCGCATCAAAGCGGACATCACAAAGGCCACGATGCGCGCCATCAACGAGCCCCTCCCCTTCCAGGTCGAGAGCGACGCATCAGAAGTAGCTCTGGCGGCCACCATGAACCAAGCGGGCAGACCCGTGGCCTTCTTCTCCAGAACCCTCCAGGCTTCCGAACTCCGCCACACCTCAGTGGAAAAGGAAGCCCAGGCCATAGTCGAAGCGGTGCGATACTGGAGGCACTATTTGGCCGGCAGGAAGTTTACCCTCCTCACAGACCAACGGTCAGTAGCCTTCATGTTTGATAATGCTCAGAGGGGCAAGATTAAGAACGACAAGATCTTGCGGTGGCGGATCGAGTTGTCCACGTACAACTACAATATCTTGTATCGTCCTGGGAAGCTCAATGAGCCTCCTGATGTCCTGTCCTGTGGTACCTGCGCCAGCACGCAGATAGACCGCCTCCGCTCCCTCCACGCGGACCTCTGCCATCCAGGGGTAACCTGTTTCTATCATTTCATAAAGACCCGCAACCTGCCCTACTCCATCGAGGAAGTCAGGACAGTAACCCGTGACTGCCACATCTGCACAGAGTGCAAACCACCCTTCTACCACCCCGAGCGCGCACATCTGATCAAAGCATCCCGCCCCTTCGAACGTCTCAGCATAGACTTCAAGAGGGCCCTTCCCTCTAGCAGCCACAACATTTACTTCCTGACGGTGATCGATGAATACTCCCGCTTCCCCTTCGCCATTCCCTGCCCCGACATGACCACACCAACCGTCATTAAGGCCCTCCTCTCCATCTTCTCCCTGTTCGGCTACCCCGCGTACATACATAGCGATCGGGGGTCCTCATTTATGAGCGACGAGCTGCGTTAATTCCTGCTCAGCAGGGGCATTGCCTCTAGCAGGACGACTAGCTATAACCCCTGGGGTAATGGACAAGTCGAGCGGGAGAATGATACCATCTGGAAGACCATCCTACTGGCCCTCCGGTCCAGAAATCTCCCCATTTCCCGATGGCAAAGTTTATCCCCGATGCCCTACATTCTATCTGCTCCCTCCTCTGTACCACAACTAATCAAACACCTCATGAACGTCTTCTTGTTTTCCCCAGGAAGTCATCCTCCGGATCCCCTCTCCCGACGTGGCTGGCCGCCCCCGGACCCATCTTGCTCTGGAAGCATGTGCGGGTGCACAAGTCCGACCCACTGGTGGAACAAGTCCAGTTACTCCATGCTAACCCGCAGTATGCGTACGTGGAGTACCCCGACAGTCAGCAGGACACGGTCTCCCTCTGGGACCTGGTACTCGCTGGTGTGCGGCCTTGCCCGCTTCACCACAGACACCCCCTGCCCCTTTTCCCCCAGCGCCCGACCCAGGCCACCCCTTCATCATCCATGGCGTCTCCACCACCAGCCCGGGGTACGGAGACAGTTCAAGGACCAGTGCTCCCGGAGTCCAGGACATCAGCTGAACCACCACCATCGGCTGAACCAACGTCACCAACTCACCTGCGGCGGTCTGCCAGGACGTCACGGGCAACAAAAAGGCTGATTGAGTCCATTTAACTTCAACACCACCATGGACCTTGTATGGACACTATGTACTGTTGCTAAATGTCTGGGAAGCCAAGGATACATTTCTTTTTCCTCTCCTTACTACTCATACCACTAGTTCTCCCCCCCAGCTCTCGATGACACCCCGCCCCACCCCCTCCACGGCTTCTTTCTCCGCAAGTGGTGAATGTGGTGGTATGATTAGAATAGCTACCTGCCATTGGTGCAGAACACCACCTTACCATTGGCCCTCATCGGTCATGTGCCTCTAGACCAGTTGGTTGAGACCAGTCATATGACGGCTCCCTGATTGGTCAAGAGGCTGAGTTAACCCCGCCTCCAGGGCGGAGTATAAATACCCAGTACTCCCGGCGGTCGTCCTTCTACTGTAATCGACCGCAGGGCTAACATCTAATAGATTAAAGCCATTCTTTTGTTCAGCAACTCGTCTTGCGTTCAATTGATGTTACATCAGAGTGGATATTGGTTGAAAGCCCATTTCACAGGCAAATGGGATGCCAAAGTTGTGAACAGTATGGTTCAACCTCAGATAGTAGTTTGGAGAATGATGGAAACAGCAGATAGACAAGAGAGTTTGTGGTGGGGACTTGAGGCAATCACTTTTTTCCTCTCAATAGTTAATTGAATGAATTTTCTACTCGTCTGTTGGATGTTTGATAAGCTACATGACTACCCAGAGGCAGTGGAAGGATAAAGAAAGGTGGTGAAGTAAAACTAGTGTCACCGGTGCATATGTGGAATCTGAGGTGGCGTGCTGGAGAAGTCCTTCTGCTGATCCTTTTAATCCCCAATGTCTCAGTGACTTACAGACTTTCCTTTCTGAATCACTGGGCAGAATTTTCTGTCCACTCTCATGATGTGCTTTGAAGTGGGGAGGGCATTCAATCAAATGAGAAGGTGACAGATAAGCATGTCGCAGCCTTCCCATCTCCACACCAATTAAGTTTGTGGTTGACCTTCCCACCATGCCACCAATTAAGGGAAATCAATAAGCTGTCGAGAAGCCTTGCATTAAGAATAGGGTTTCAAAAATGGTGCATTTCTGGGAGACCTGAAATACCATTCTATAACAAATGCTCTAAAGTGATCTCAGAATATCAAGTCAGGCACCACTTCCCTTTAACAGGGTGAAAGTTAATTGGTGAAAGTTAATCCGAGAACCAATCTATCACACAGTGAAAAGGTGCTTCATAACACCAAAGCCTTGTGCAGTAATATTGAAAACGCTGTGGTAATCAAGATCCCAAAAGGCTGGGCAAAGATCCAGGCCTTTTCAAGCCTTGACAGGAAATCCATAATTAATAATTACTTACTCTGAATGTATGAAACTCATTGCACAATCAACACATTCATAAATCTGTTATTAATTGAGTTGGAACCTATGTCAATTAATGCCAGTTTCTTCGACTACTGCTTATCTAAGCTGTCGTCCATACTGAAAATTGCAGTACAGGTAGTTTCTCAGATATGTCACCTCAAATAATTATATCAAAGGGGGAGGGGCGAGGTGGAAAAGAACATTTTATCCGACTGAAGTAATGGAGATTGGCAATATTTGTCATATCTGATTGCCACCTGTGATATCTCCACGAATGTGCCTCACCAGGGAACTCGCAAGTTAATGGTAAATGATTGATGGCTGTGAAGGAAGATATTTATCCGGCCTGAATGTTGATCATTATGTATTCTCTTTCAAACGCATTTGAAAGATAATCTTTAAATAAATTGATGGTTTTGTGCTTCCGATGGGAATTAATCTATGATACCTTCTGGAAGCCTGCAGATATTAGTAGCTATTGATATATACATCGGACTGTGCTTTGGTTCATTTAGCTTGAAAGGTCTGATTATCCCTTAGCCATGCCTGTTCTCTGCTTTTGGCAGGCAATCCTTTCATAAACTTAGCTTCCAGATTTCTCTGTACCACCCTGTAGAAGGGGCTGTTTAGCACAGGGCTAAATCGCTGGCTTTGAAAGCAGACTGAGGCAGGCCAGCAGCGCGGTTCAATTCCTGTAACAGCCTCCCCGAACAGGCGCCGGAATGTGGTGACTAGGGGCTTTTCACAGTAACTTCATTTGAAGCCTACTTGTGACAATAAGCGATTTTCATTTTTTTTTTAAGGCTCATCTGCTGTGTCTCTGATCCTTTGTTCTGTTCCTTCAACTATAAAATAACTTTAATCCATTTACAGGCCTTCGCCCATTGTTGTTTTCTGATGAGATGGTGACTGACCAGCTAGATCTATTGACTTTTTAGCTTCAGCTATGGATTGTTCCTGGCCAAAAATTCACTCTCCTTGATGGACATACATTTCCCTCCCATTACGGGATCTTATCATGCTCTTAACTTCGGCATTATTTTTGTTCAGCCCACATCCATTTCAGTACACCTCCTGAACCTTCTTCCCCATGAAAATCATGGACCACCACTCAAGGGCTATTGAGGATGGACAATGAATGTTAGTCTAGCCGGTATATCCCATGAAGAATTAAAAAAAACACTTCTAAATACTAAAAGAATAGTAGTGTGTCCTCCGATTCTTTACCCCTTCAAATACCTTCTGGTCTTCACTCGCCCACAATACCTATCTTTGAATTTGGACAGCAGACCACCATGCTGACTCCACCCTACCCATATCAAATTCATCCCATCACAAAATCTTTGACCTTTTCTCTGGACTCCCTCCTATTTCCAAAATAAAAGCTTGTATCCATGCAATAAAATGTCGCAAGGAACTCCACAAGGGATTGCTCAACAAAATATGGTACTGAGCCAATCAGGCAATAAAAGGGCAGATGACCAAAAGCTTGGTCAAGGAGGTAGGTTTTCAGAAGTGTCTTCAGTATGAACTTGGGGTAGAAAGGTTTAAGGAGAGAATTAGAGTTGAGGGCCTAGGCATGGCCATTAATGGTAAAATCAGGGATGCTGAAGAATTAGAGGTGCATAGATATCTTTGAGAGTTCTTGAGCTGGAGAAGGTGACAGGGAGGATGAGATATGTGTGTGTGTGTATGGGTGGGGGTGGAGAGTATGGAGTGGTTTGAAAACAAAGATGCTAATTGTAAAATCAAACCATTACTTAAAAGCTATATAGTAAGAAGTCTTACAAAACCAGGTTAAAGTCCAACAGGTTTGTTTCAAACATGAGTTTTCGGAGCACAGCTCCTTCCTCAGGTGAATGGAGAGTTATGATCCAGAAACATTTATATAGACAAAGTCAGAGATGCCGGACAATGCTTGGAATGCGAGCATTTGCAGGTAATCAAATCATTACAGATCCAGAGAGAGGGATAATCACAGGTTAAAGAGGTGTGAATTGTCTCAAGCCAGAACAGTTGGTGGAATTTTGCAAGTCCAGGCCAGATGGTGGGGGGTGGATGTAATGCGACATGAATCCAAGATCCCGGTTGAGGATCCTGGAAGAGCATAACTCTTAAAAGCTATATAACAGAGCTTATCAAACTTCCAAGCCTCCTGCCACTGCCCCAAACTTGACTCTCTCTTAGGTAATCCCAGAATGATTCTTTCTATCCTTTGAAGGGTCTATTGAGGCACGTCACTACCTCCAATTGAGGAATAATCTGAAGTGCTCTTGGGATCCAAATTAAAATGTAGAACATCAAATGTTACTTGAGCCACGGGCAATTTGCCAAAGGGTTAAGCAGATTAG
Organism: Scyliorhinus canicula; assembly: GCF_902713615.1. Lineage (NCBI taxonomy): Eukaryota > Metazoa > Chordata > Chondrichthyes > Carcharhiniformes > Scyliorhinidae > Scyliorhinus > Scyliorhinus canicula. The sequence goes on along the minus strand of NC_052155.1, from coordinate 129,859,052 downwards.
AGAATTGAAATGAAATGAAATGAAAATCGCTGATTGTCACAAGTAGGCTTCCATGAAGTTACTGTGAAAAGCCCCTAGTCGCCACATTCCGGCGCCTGTTCGGGGAGGCTGGTACGGGAATTGAAAGCATGTTTCAAAGAGTGGTTGGAAAGAAGGGGTTTTGATTCATGGGTACTGGCAACATTACGCAGGGAAGAGTGAGCTATTGCATTGTGATGGGCTCCACTTGAACCAGGCTAGGATCAGTGTCCTGGCTCAGGTGTAAGTAAGGTTGTGAATGGCTTTATACTATCAGGAGTTGGGGAGGGCTCAATAAAGAGAGATTTAGAAATCCAAAGAGAAAGGTATCAGATTGGTACAGCAATGTGGGTAATGATGAGCAGATTGGGACAGGAAGGGACGGAGTTTAATAAAACTTTGTACATCAGTAAATAAGGACATTACTGGGAGGAGAAGTTAAAAATTGGAATGAAAAGTTCTTTATTTAAATGCATGAAGCCTTCACAATGCGATTAATGAAATAACTGCACAAGTAGCGATAAATGATTATATTTAATTGCCATTACAGAGACATGGTTAAAAAGTGATCAAGGGGGCAGCACGGTGGCGCTGTGGTTAGCATTGCTGCCTCACGGCGCTGAGGTCCCAGGTTCGATCCCGGTTCTGGGTCACTGTCCGTGTGGAGTTTGCACATTCTCTCCGTGTTTGCGTGCGTTTCGCCCCCATAACCCAAAGATGTGCAGGGTAGGTGTATTGACCACGTTAAATTGCCCCTTAATTGGAAAAAAATTAATTGGGGACTCTAAACTTATAAAAACAAAATATTCTAGGGTACAAAATATTTAGGACAGACTAATGATGGAAGAGGGGGAGCCCTGAAAGAAAATAAAATGACAGTCGGACATTAGTGAGAAAGGCCTTGGCCTCAGAAGATCATGAAGTAGAATCAGTATGGATGGAAATTAAAAATAGCAAGAGTCAGGAAAAGTAGTTATACTGTTGGGCAGAAAGAAACAAGAAATAAACAAGAAATTCTTGGAATTTGTAACAAATTGTGGAGGTACTTTAATCTCCATATAGACCAGGACAATCAAATTGGCAAGAGTGGTCAAGAAAATGAGTTTGTAGAATGTTTCCATGACAGCTTCTGGGAGAACCGACCAAAACGATCTTAAATCTAGTGTTGTCAGTGAAGCAGGCTTGATTAGTAACCCTGTGGGAAAAGATCGACAGTGATCATAAGCTTGAAAGTGATATACTCCACTCACAAACAAGAATATTAAAATTAAACAAAGACAATTAGATAGGTCTGAGGGGAGAATTGACTAAGGATAATTGGGTCAACATATTGACATGTATGGGGGGAAACAGTGGGAAACATTTAAAGAATCAATTTTAAATCTTCAATAAAAATAAATTCCATCGAAAAACTAGAAATCAGCAAGAAAACCCCATCTGTGGCTCACTCAGGAAATTAAGGATCGCTATAAGATTAAAGGAAGAAGCTTAGAATGTTACAACAAAAGTGACCAGTCCGACAATTAGGAATGTCTTCGAAACCAGCAGGGGGCCACTAAATAGTTCATGAAAAGGGAAAAAATAGAATGAGTTAATAAACCAGGAATATAAAGATTAGAATATACCAGGGTACACTAACTTTAAAAAATAATTTAGCATAGCCAATCCATATAACTTGCACATCTTTGGCTGTAGGAGGAAACCGGAGCACCCGGAGGAAACCCACGCAGATACGGGGAGAACGTGCAGACTGCACACAGACAGTCACCTGAGGCTGGAATTGAACCCGGGTCCCTGGAACTGTGAGGCAGCAGTGCTAACCACTGCCACCACCGAGTAGCATGGGCCTTACTGTAAGGAACAGGCAGAAGTGTGGAAAGAAGCTGAACAACCTCTTCGGGTGGCCAGAGTAAGTCACCAGCTTCATGCCACTCACACTTCCCCTCACCCCATCCCACACCCCACCACTCCCCCGTCCTATGTGGTCCCCACCAGTCGGCCCAGCAGGCAGTGCTGGGTTAGGGTGGTCAACCCCTCTGGCCAGACATCGTGAGACACCAGCTCTGTGTCTCTGGCATCACCCCTATCTCACAACTCACGCCCCTTAGCCCCCTCGCACAGCACCCTGCATTACCTGCCAATACCCGTACCACCCGCCATGGCCGGGTGCCAGAGCATTGGAACAGGATTGCCATCTGGGCCGATCCCATTTTCTGGCTGATGCTTCATTCTCCACTGGATCAGGAAACCCGCTACAGGCAGTGGGTAATGGAGAGCACACCCCACAGACGAGGAGCACTCATCTGTGCTCGGATTGCTGGTCTCACCTCGGGTTGGGAAGAAGCAAGTCAGCTGAAGTTGGGCTCCTGACAAGTGATGCAGTGGATCCAGCTGGATCCCTTGTATGTGGAGGCATTGGATGAAAACAGGATTGCACTCAGCTGCAATGTCTCGGAGTCAAAAGTCTAACCAGCACCCTTGACTAATCTCACTAATGAATAATGACCAGTTGGACAAGGTATTAATTTTCATGTTGTCCAGTCTGTTAATGGTCAGTATAATTATATAGCATGGAATGAAAGCAATTATGCACAGTTTTTATTGCTGGTTCATAATTATGAAATAATTAAGTGTGCACCTGCTAAGCTATTGCTCATTTTTTTTGGCATTTCATTATTCATTGACTAATAAACAGTGGAAAATTCACTTTGCTTCAATCTACTACTTGCAGTTTTGCTGATGTAAGGGGCTGTACACAAATACATGATTAGCTATTAATGCCGTTGCTGTGGAAATGATCATATTTGGCACAATATCCTGCAGCTTTTACAAGTAAACTTCATTATATGGTTTGATTTTAAATTAGGACGTGCATATTTACCCCCAAATAACTGCCGCCAATATTCATATATTGAGTGGAGCAGGTTTTATTTCTCTGTCAGCAGCTTGCTTTTTACAAAGTGAAAATATTTTCCAAATCAACTGGGCGCGATTCTCCGCTGCCCACGACGGGTTGGAGAATAGCGGGAGGGCCTTCCTGACATTTTTCCCGACCTCCCGCTATTCTCCCCCCCCCCCCCCCGCGGCCGCCCCATGACACGAATCGCTGCTCGCCGTTTTTTACGGCGAACAGCGATTCTCCCCAGGCCGATGGGCCGAGTTCCCAGGCTTTACGGCCGTTTTCACGAACGCAAACACACCTGCTCTCATCGTTCATGAAAACGGCCGCAAAGTGCCGTCCCGGACAACCATGGCACCGATTGGCACGGCCACACCACGGCCGTGCCAAGGGTGGCATGGGCCTACGATCGGTGCGCACTGATTGCGGGCAGCGGGTTCGATACCTGCGCACTATTTGTTCCTCCGCCGCCCCGCAGGATCAGTCCGCGGGGCGGCTGAGGGGCATGACGGCCCGCGCATGCGCGGGTTTGACGCATATGCGTGATGACATCATCCGCGCATGCGCGGCTGACGTCATCGTGCACGTCAGCCGCCGTGATGCTTGCCGCGCGGGCTTAGCGACGGTCGCTAAGCCCACGATACCGTGCTTCACAGGGCTGCGTTGCTTGCCCCGCCCGGGGGGGAGAATCGGGTCCTGGGAGGGGGCGCGGAGGCTGCCGTGAAACACGACCAGTTTCACGGCAGCCTTTACGACTCGCCGCATTTGCGGAGAATCGTGCCCACTGTTTTTTTTCTTTTATTTAAAAAAAATGTAATTCCCCATCCCTCTGCCATTACTTTCCTGTGATTTCTTTTCCCCCACTAGCTCAATGCTCGAGAATTTCTTTTGAAAGTTGGACCTGATGCTGACAAAGTGTACATTATCACAATAATTATACTGTCTTCCAATTTGTAATAAACAGTGTTCTTCAACCAGAGTTGACTTACCGTTTAATACACAAAGACAACAAAAAATAGAGATTATATCATCATAGTTCAATTGTGGGGCCTGTAAAAAGATCTCAAGTTAGTAAACGCCTGCTGATCCTAATGTTAAGGGCAATTCTGATCGCCATGATGCTAATGTTTGTTTTTTGGTTCAATTGATGTTGCTTGCAGTGCTGTTGCTAAATATCTTGATGTAAGAGTATTTTTATGAAGTATTCATTTTTCCATGTTCTTTTGTGATTGATGGAACCATCAATTCTACGGACACGTGCTTGTAGGATTAGAATAGCGGTTTTAATATACTTACAACAGAGCCAGCCTGTTACCGTTGAACTTTCGGTGAACTGGTTGGCTGACTCTGTGGCACGGATCTTTATACAGCAGCTCCAGGGGGAGGAGTTCTGGGTGGAGCCAAGGGGGGAGCCCAGTACAAACTCTCGAGTACTCCCAGAGCTACTGCCACTGGTGGTCAGGTAGTGCAACTGCACTTACAATATTGATACATGTATATACTTGGAACAGAGTGACATTGGTAACTATAATACCGTGTAAATCTCATCCACCACAGTGAGAAAGAGGTCACATATGACATTGGTCATTTCAACTTCTGGGGCTGGATTCCCTGCTGTGAGTCTACCGCTGCTGGCACGGATGGAAAACTTGGCCGGATCGTTCTCTGGCGGTGGGATTCTCTATTCCCGTCGGGCAATAGAATTTCCCATTGAAGCACTCCACGCTCCGGGAAACCGGTGGGTGGAAGAGGTACTGCTGGCAGGACCAATGAATGCCGCCACCAGCGAATGGACGAAGAATTCTGGCCCTTCTTCTCACCAAGGATTCGGAATCCCAGAGGGGAAAAAAATGACAGGAAAATATAAAAAATCATTCATCATCAGTCCCAATCAGTTCAGAAATACGCAATTAGTTAGTAGTTGCTCTCTTAGCCTGACAAACTGCTGTCCTCTCTTTTCCTCTCGAACCTAAGATTATTTTAATGGATGATCTGTGTTTATCAGTAATACTGAGCTGCGTGAAACCCCAATGTGTGTATTTTCAAGTAAAGTTGCAATGTAGCAAAGATTTTTGTATGTTATTGTGATCTGGTAAAGCCTGTAAATATTGTATAGTCAACTGCATTAAAATATCGCTCAATTTTTAGCTCAGTTCCTGGACAGCTGGTTTGTGATGCTGAGCAAGGCCAGCAGCACGAGTTCAATTCCTGTACTGGCTGAGGTTATTCATGAAGGCCCCTCCTTCTCAGCCTTGATCCTTGCCTGAGGTGTGGTGATCCTCAGTTTAAATCAGCTCTCCCCCTCAAAGTGGAAAGCAGCCAATGGTCATTTGGAGCAGTGTTTTTCAAACCTATGCCCCCAGGACCCACTTTTGTCAACTGGTGACCTTCGGGACCCATGCTGGCTGACCTTCGACATCCATACCGGCCTACCTACGCACCATGTTCGCTTACCTTTAATGCATTAGGTCCTAATGAGTCCACTGAGTGCTAACTTAAAAAAAATCAACAAATACACAAGATTGTATTTCCCTCAATCTTAAATGTTACAATTTTAAAAATCTTAAAATGGGCTCTGCATAAACATTTTTTCTTCCTGCGAAAAGACCGCCCCTCCCCAATCACTAGTAAAATGTTGAAAATCGTAAATCTCCAGCTCCCAATTTCATAGTCAAAAGTATTAGCAGCATATGTTGGTTTTATAGAAACAGTGAATGGTCAAGTCAACGCATGCCTTGCTTACATGCCCAGTTGAACACTGACTGACCAACAGGAAAATACAAGCAGCAGCTTACACCGAAAATGAGACTCCACATAATAAAACATTCCAATTTAAAAAATGATAAAATGCATGTAAACTATGAATGCTTTCAAGATGCAGGGTATTCAGATTCTGGCCCCTTACTACCGAGATGATTGCAACAGTGTTGCATGCAGTTGTTGTTGCAATATCTTGCGCAATAAGTTGGTGAATCAGAAAAGCATTCAATCACGCACTACACTGGAGTGATACAAACCAGCCATTTGAATAAATTGCATCAGTGCTGTTACCATTATACTTTCTGTGCTCTGAAGAGGGTTTTTTTTAAAGAATGAAGCGGGTGCATGTTTGCATGACTCTGTATGTCTTGGCTTTGGAGTATCACGGATGATCACCAAAGAATATCTGCCACCTGGAGCTGAGAGGGGAAGGGAGGTTCATTCACCTTCCCACCACCTGGTTTTATTCCACCCTCCCTCAAGTCTGGTTGAAGCACGATGGATTATCTCAATGGGGCATTGGCTGCCTCGAAGTAATAAATGATTTTAACCCAAACACTAGCAATTTCAATCCGATCAGTGGTAACCCTCCCACCTGCTCCTTTCCAACCAGCAGCAATCACACCTTCAAATACATTATTGCCGCGTTCTCATGCACCATTTCTGTAATTTGTATGATTGGTAAAGCAACTTTGCTGAGGGTTATCATGAGGTACAACTGCTTCCCTCTGTAACCGACATTCCCCCCTTCAGCTCTACTGTCCAATCAATTGCGGCATCCGCCTCACTCTTGATCTATTCTCCCATTTCTTGCCTTAACTTTATATGACATTCTCTGTTCTTTATCTGCCCTCTTTCATTCTGGTGCTTGCCGTTTCATTTTTTGCGACACTGCACTCCGTGACCCTTCTGACACCCACCCAGCACCCACGCGTGGGTCGTGACCCCCATTTTGAAAAACCCACACATTCTCCCCGTGTCTGCGTGTGTTTCGCCCCCACAACCCAAAAAAATGTGCAGAGTAGGTGGATTGGCTACGCTAAATTGCCCCTTAATTGGAAAAAATTATTGGGTAATCTAAATTTAAAAAAAAAAGGACATTTTGAAAAACCCAGATCTGGGACTATGGCGACTTTACTTTATTTTTTACTTGCACAATTATAATCTGCTACGTGATGTTTGGTAGTGCACTAATTAATACTTTTTTTTTGCCAATTAAGGGGCAATTTAGCATGGCCAACCCACCTACCCTGCACATCCTTTGGTTGTGGGGGCGCAACCCACGCAGACATGGGGAGAATCTGCAATGTCCAAATGGACAGTGATCCAGGGTCAGGATGAAACCTGGGTCCTCGTCGCCATGAGGCAGCAGTGCCTACCAATGTGCCACTGTGCTGCCCCTAATTAATACATTTTGAAATATTCATGTTAAATTGAGGAATAGTTAAGTTGAAGCCTAAGTAGAAACATTTAAAAGAAACATTGACACTTGTAGCTGCATTTCAACCAGAACAAATGTTTTCACGCCAGTACTGATGGGTGGGTGGATGTGGTCGCCCATGGTGTAGACAAGTCAAATTATCTTATTCCCAGAAGAATTGCGATCCCACTGAAGTGTGGGTCCAAGATTTAGCGGATTGATTATAGTAATGTGAAAACAAGCAACACAAATGCCAAATATAAATGGTTCAGTCTGTAGGGTTTCCAATCCACTTTACTGGTCCCATCATTGCAGATTGGTAAATTAAGTTGACACAAAAATTAAAGCACTGAAGAAGTCGTACAGACTCAAATTGTTAACTCTGTTTCTCTCTCCACCGATGCTCTCAGACCTGCTGGGGTTTTCCAGCCTTTTCTGTTATTATTGGGAAATTAAGGAGGTGATTTTTCTGGCTGGGTTGCACGGGGCGCAAAAGCCACTAAGTCAGGAAAATACCGTACAAGCCCAAAAATGGGATTTGCACCGGATGCAAAACAGTTTGAGATCTTTCTGGTCCCTTCCTGCTGGTGCAAACCGGATCATGCCTAGAAAGGGTGAGAAGGTGATTAGCATGCATTTGAATACGCTCTAATATAATTTAGCCAGTTTAAAGTCAGATTTTCTGGCCTGGCGCACTTTTCCCGCCCAACAGCAGGATGTCAGACCGGTGCCAATTGTTACTGGTCCTGACAAACGTGGACTCTGAGAGTACGCATGGGGGGTCAGTGCCACCTTACCTCCAGAGTGTCCAGGGAGGCATCAGGTGGCAGTCTCAGCTTAGCCCAGTGTGGCCCAAGTCAGGGGTATTTTACAAGGGATGGGGGTCATATGGCAAGTCTTCCCTCTGTACTTTCAAAACTTTTGCCTGCCTCCCAGCATGTCAAGCCAGATGAAGGTGAAAGTCTTCCCTCTGATGTGGTGTAAATTTGAAAGTCCTTAGTTCACATTCAATTTCATTTCTCGTTCACTGTTTCAATCCTCCGTCCATGCTGGGAAGCCTAAAAGTTTTGAACTGCATTGTTTACATTCAAGTTCATGCTCCATTATATTTTACAAACCTCTTGATTAATAGGTCCAGGATATTTCACAGTAGGTAGTAGCTTTGTTCGTTTTTATTGTTCTTCAAAGTTGATAAAATCTGAAGTGCTTCCTCATTTCAGCAGCATCTGACAGCAATTTTTTTGAAACAGGGATTCCCTTTGTTCTGATGATTGTGCCAGAAAGGCCAGGTGTTCAGCCTGGCTGTTTTCTTTTCATAGTGACCTACTCAGTGCTCCTATAACTTCTTCTTCTTCTTGTGTGGCCTAGTGCTACATCTAGGTTTCTCCCCATGATAGACATCAGAAGTGGATAAGGCCTGATGCCTTCTGTGCTGTGTAGGCTTTGGCAGCATCCTCTGGAGGGCCTGGGCATGGAGGGCCCTGGCAGACGTTTGTATGTCACCCTCTTCTGCTTGCTACCCCTGAGACGCACCAGTTTGAGGAAGGGAGGATTGAGACAGGATGGAGAAAGTCCATGCCTCCTGGGTTGAAGGGCCTGAGATGGATTCCAGCTCTTCATAGAATAGAATAAAATAGAATAGAATCCCTACAGTGTCGAAGGAGGCTATTTGGCCTATTGAGTCTCCACCGACCCTTTGAATGAGCACTGTGCCAATTTATGAATGTTTACCCTGCCCTACTCCATAACCTAAACTGTACATCCCTGGATACTAAGGGATAATCTTGGCATGGTCAATCTACCTACCTCTCACATCTTTGGACTGTGGAAGGAAACTGGACCACCCGGAGGAAACCCACGCAGACACGGGCAGAACGTACAAACTCCACACAGTCACCCGAGGCCGGAATTGAACTTGGGTCCCTGGTGCAGTGAGGCAGCAATGCTAATCACTGTGTCACTGTGCTGACTCCTCCCTCAGGGTACTTGTGGACCCCTGTACTATCCATGGGACAGCATTTTGGTGCAACTGGAGTAAGATGCAGAAGCCTCAGCGTAACCTGGCACTGCTAGTCCTGGAACCCCAACATAATCTGAACAATGGCATCAAAGCACTCAGCAATGGACCTCTGTTTCTGGACAAAGCTTTGGAGCCACTCAGCAATATCCCTCTGTATTTAGAACACATTCTCGAGGCCCTCAACTATAGTCCTTCGAAACTGAGCCATGCCTTGGACTCCACCACGGCTCAGGTGGCCTGCCCAGGCTTTCCACTGCGGACACCACCCTTGCAGTGTTGGCATGGGTGCCATGCATTGCCGACAACAACTCCTGCACCTGAAGGCTTTGGGACTCCTCCAAATTGTCTTGCAGTTGTTGGCAAGTCGCAGCCAACCCCTCTTGGATTTCCCGGCTCTGCCTTTGCACAGCCAGCAGCTCGGGCAAAAACCCTTTTCAGTGGCTCGCCAGCTAGCTATGGGACAACAGTTTCCTGGGTTCCTGGGGTCTGGCTATTTAGCTCACTGGGCTAAATCGCTGGCTTTTAAAGCAGACCAAGCAGGCCAGCAGCACGGTTTGATTCCCTTACCAGCCTCCCCGGACAGGCGCCGGAATGTGTTGACTACGGGCTTTTCACAGTAACTTCATTGACGCCTACTCGTGACAATAAGCGATTTTCATTTTTTCCATTTCTTGCAGGCCTCCACCTGCCCACTCCCTTGGAAGCTACTGCCACCACCTGATGTGCATCAGCAGCTGTGTGGTGCTCACCAGATAGTGACCCAGAAGCCTGGCTTTTAATATGGCCCAATGACGTGTGTGTCTCTGGCTTGTGGATGGTGCAGGTCATGCCTGTGATGATTGATCAGTGTCCTCCTCTAATCTCTCCTCCCAGGGCTGCATGGGGAGCGGTGACTCTGGATGACCTGGTCTCATCAGATGGGGATCCTGCAAGATAATGGTCATGGGTTCAGAAAAAGGGAGGGACAAGGGTCTGGGAAATAAACAATTCACTTGAGACTGGTCATCTAGAGGAAGCTGCATTGCATCCTCACTTCTCTGGCACAAGCCAATCTTGCTTTCTGTCACTGCTTGCTCCGTTCCCACACCCGTGATCTGAAATTACCTTTCCTCTTGGGGGGCAAGAATAATTTCAATTCGGGTATTCCCCACCGGTCTTCTTCCTCTCCCTTTTCATATGCACTCTCTTCTCCTGCGGGGACACAAAGAGGACATTGTGAGTCGCACGCCAGGCTTGCCGCAACAAGTGACATATGTGGACACTGCACCTGGGCAGGAAGGGGTTGTGATAAGGAGTGCTGGGGGGGTTCTGAGGAATATGCTTGGTGTTGAAAGGCTGAGAGGTGGCAGGGAGTGAGTTGATGATGACATTCCTGAGTGACAGAAGGAACTGATGACAGGATGAGTCAGGTGGTCACTCGTCTTTTGCAGCTTCTATGAGGTAAATCACTTTTTTCTGACATTGGACGCTGCTCCTCCTTGTCACGCTGCAGGCACCAACTGCAGCTGCCGTTGCATCACTGGCAGGATTAGCCTGGCTAGCTCTTGGTCTTCCAACCACTTGGGGATAAAGGGTAGCCTGCCTCTCTTCCACTGTGTCCAACTGCCTGTTGAGATCTGCACCTTCTTGCTGGTCTTCTTGCTGCCACCCTCCTGGCTTGACTACGAGTGAGTGCAGAGGGACTGTATAATTGCAGCTTTCCCTTGTTAACAATGCACAACTGAGCCACAGTTCAGGCAAATTAATTGCCAGGAGACTCCAACATGGTGTGATTCATGAGGGGTTTTATTTATTGCACTGTGTGGGAAGATCGCGACCTTGTCTGCGTCGGCCTGTCCAGCTTGTTTCAAACCCAAAATGACATTTAGTCATTTTTTGGGAAAATTTCACCCTAAATGTTTGGTTTAATTCTTGTTCAAATAAACTTAATTTGAAGCTGGAAAAATTGACAAAAGGACATAATTGTGTATAGTGTGACAGAGCCTCATGCGAGATCCTGGAATTATTTAATTTCATGAAGGTGAAATTGTCCAGCTTTTCCAGAAGGCATTTTGTTATTTGCTTTTGAGCTTATTTGATTTGGATATACTGGAAGTATTTGGGATGCAGCTCTCTTCATAATGTTCAGGCTTCGAACAATGCTTAGGACAACATTCTTGAACCCAATTATTGCAGCACTGCCTCCAGTCACCAAACACCTTGGACATTTTTTCCTCCTGTGCTGGTCAAACCTGGACAAGATGGGAGATGAAAGGGGCCAGATTTTATACATTCCCTCCAATTCTTGCTGGCTGCTATTTTCACTGGTTTGGGGAATGTTGTGGGGAGCTATCTGATGCGCAAGGAAGGTGAAGCTGGGTTTGTTATTGAAATGTTTGCTGCAAATTCAATTTTTCTTCTTATTGGTATTTTCATGAATGCCGGTGGGCTCCTGAAAGCTATGGGTACTATGCCTAGTGTGGTAGTCACCACTGTTTGTATAATACTTGTATTGGAGCTAATACGATAAGGCTGCTGTACTTCAGGTACAGGGGTAGATCCCTGCCTGCTGGCTCCACCCAGTAGGTGGAGTATAAATGTGTGTGCACACCGAGCTGCTCCCAATTCTGGTAGCAGCTGCAGGAGGCAACACATCTCTGCTTAATAAAGCCTTGATTACTCTCTACTCTCTTCTCGTCGTAATTGATAGGGCATCAATTTATAAGCAGAGATATTACAGTGATGGAACTACGCATCAAGCCAGATCGCCTACAGCTGCACCCTCATTCAGACAGTGCTGCGTCGGCCTTCTACCACTGGCTAGCTTGCTTCGAAAGCTACCTCAGATCAGCGACTGAATAGTCCTCGGACGCACAGAACCTTCAGATCCTGTACTTACGGGTGAGCTCTGAGATTTTCCCCCTTATCCGGGATGCGCCCACTTACCCTGAAGCTATAGAGCTTCTGAAAGGACACTATATCCGACCGGTAAACAAACTCTGCGCCAGGCACCTCCTATCCATGAGGCAGCAATTCCCCGGTGAGTCATTAGATGATTTCTCGCGTGTCCTGTACATCCTGGTGAGGAACTGCGATTGCCAGGCAGTTTCGGCCATGGAACATACAGAACTCTCAATCAGGGATGCTTTCGTTATGGGCATGGAGTCGGCGTGCCCATAACGAAACATCCGACTCCGACCTCGCGGCGATAGCCTCCCATAATGTACAGTCGTACATCCCCGACCACACGTCATGCACCCCCGACCATACAGCGCCCTCATGGACATTGTGGGCCCCACCAGCGGCCGCCCCCAGCCACCCAGCCTGTGTCGCGCGGCAGCCAGCCAACCCCAGGAGGGCCCAAGTGCTATTTCTGCGGGAAGACAAAGCACCCCCAACAACACTGCCCGGCACGGCGTGCAACCTGCAAAGTCTGCGGAAAGAACGGACATTTCGCTGCTGTGTGCCAGGCCCGGTCGATCGCTGCTGTACATAGGCCCAGTGCACACTCCATGTGCGTCCCGTGGACGCTGCCATTTTCGCCCCCGCAGACCACATGCGGCTCGTCGGAGACTTCATCAGGCTGCTCATCACCTGCCAGCGCCACCGAACAGCCTGGGGCCTGCCAACACCAACCGCGACTCGCCTCCATCACGCTCAGCCAGTCCCGGCCGCACAACCTCGCAACCGCGACGACGATGGTGAAAGTCGATGGGCACATGACATCCTGCCTTCTTGACTCCGAGAGCACGAAAAGCATCATCCACCCCTCCACGGTAAGGCGCTGCTCCCTCACGGTACACCCCGTTACCCAGAGAATTTCCCTGGAAATCCGGGTGTACTGCATCATCACCCTCACCGTCCAGTGCGTAGAGTTCAGCAACCTCCGGTTCTGCGCACTCCCCAAACTCTGCACTGCCCTGTTACTCGGCCTGGACTTCCAGTGCAACCTCCAAAGCCTAACTCTAAAATTCAGCGGACCCCTACCATCCCTCACCGTATGCGGCCTCACGACCCTTAAGGTCAATCCATCTTCCCTGTTTGCAAACCTCACCCTGGATTGTAAACCCGTCACCACCAGCAGCAGGCGGTAAGGTGCCCAGGACATGACGTTCATCAGGTTGGAGGTCCAGCGGCTGCTGCGGGAAGCCATTATTGAGGCCAGCAACAGTCCCTGGAGAGGCCAAGTGGTCGTGGTAAAGACTGGGGAGAAACAGAAGATGGTCATTGTCTACAGCCAGACCATCAATCGGTACACGCAGCTCGACGTGTACCCCCTCCCACACATATCGGATATGGTCAATCAGATTGCACAGTACCGGGCCTTTTCTACAGTGAACCTGAAATCTGCTTGCCACTGGCTCCCCATCCACAAGGCGGACCGCTAATACACTGCGTTCGAAGCAGACGGCTGCCTTTACCACTTCCTTAGGGTCCCCTTCGGTGTCATTAACAGAGTCTCGGTCTTCCAACGTGAGATGGACCGAATGGTTGACTGGTACAGACTGCGGGCCATCTTCCCGTACCTAGATAACGTCATGATCTGCGGCCGAGACCAGCAGGACCACGCGCTAACCTTTTCAAATTTCTCCACACCGGCAAACTCCTGAACCTCACGTATAACAAGGAGAAGTGTGTGTTCCGCACCAACCGCTTAACCATCCTTGTCTATGTTGTGGAAAATGGAGTTCTAGGGCCCGACCCCAACTGCATACGCCCTCTCATGGAACTCCCACTCCCCCATTGCCCCAAGGCCCTGAAACGATGCCTCGGGTTTTTCTCCTATTATGCCCAGTGGGTCCCTAACTATGGGGACAAGGCCCGCCCACTCATCCACTCCACAGTTTTCCCCCTGACGGCTGATGCCCGCCAAGCCTTCAACCACATCAAGGCTGACATCGCCAAGGCCACGATGCACGCGGTCGACGAGACCCTCCCCTTTCATGTCGAGAGCGATGCATCGGACGTCACTCTGGCTGCCACCCTCAACCAGGCAGGAAGACCCGTAGCATTCTTTTTCCGCACCCTCCATGCCTCTGAAATTTGGCAGTCCTCTGTCAAAAAGGAGGCCAATGCCATCGTAGAAGCTGTGCATTACCTGGCCGGCAGGAGATTCACTTTCCTCACTGACCAACGGTCGGTTGCCTTCATGTTTAATACTACGCAGTGGGACAAGATCAACAATGATAAAATCTTGAGGTGGAGGATCGAGCTCTCCACCTACAATTACGATATTATGTATCGCCCCGGGAAGCTCAACGAGCCCCCCGATGCTCGATCCCGAGATACATGTGCCAGCGCACAAGTGGACTGACTCTGGGACCTACACGATGGCCTCTGTCACCCAGGGGTCACCCGCTTCTTTCACTTCATAAAGGCCCGCAACCTGCCCTACTCCATTGCGGAGGTCAGGGCTGTCACCAGAGATTGCCAGGTCAGCGCGGAGTGCAAACCGCACTTCTACCAGCCAGACCGAGCACACCTGGTGAAGGCCTCCCACCCCTTTGAACGCCTCAGCGTGGATTTCAAAGGGCCCCTCCCCTCCACTGACCGAAACACATCTCCACTGACCGAAACACATACTTCCTGAACGTGGTCGATGAATGCTCCAGATGCCCCTTCGCCATCCCATGCCCCAATATGATGTCTGCCACGGTCATTAAAGGGCTCAACACCATCTGTGCCCTGTTCGATTTCCCTGCTTACGTCAACAGCGACCGGGGTTCCTCCTTTATGAGAGATGAGCTGCGTCAGTTCCTGCTCAATAAGGGCGCCTCGAGCAGGATGACCAGCTCCAACCCCCGGGGAAACAGGCAGGTGGAGAGGAAGAATGGGACGGTCTGGAAGGCCGTCCTGCTGGCCCTGCAGTCCAAAAATCTCACGGTCTCCGCTGGCAGGATGTCCTTCCCAACACACTCCACTCTATCCGATCACTACTCTGCACTGCGACTAATGAAACTCCCCATGAACGTCTCCTTGCCTTCCCTAGGAAGTCCACCTCTGGGGTTTCGCTCCCAACGTGGCTGGCAGCTCCAGGACCCATCCTCCTCCGCAAACATGTGCGGATGCACAAGACGGACCCGTTGATCGAGTGGGTACAACTGCTGCATGCAAACCCGCAGTACGCCTACGTACTGCCGACGGCTGCCAGGACACGGTTTCCCTCAGGAATCTGGCACCAGCTAGATCCCCACACCACCTGACAACACCCCCCCCCCGATTGCCCCGGCACCACCCGCCCTCCCCCCAGCGCACCTCACTACAGCCCCCGCCAGGACGATCCGTCCTCCCACTGTTTCCACCCGGGGATGAAGATGAGGCCAACACACTCCCGGAGTCACAGGCGATCAAGCCGGCGCCTGCATCATCACCGGGACCGAGGCGCTCACAGCGGAGGATCAAGGCACCTGACCGGCTAAATTTGTAAATTTTCACAAGACTTTAAACCTTAATTTCTCACAAACCAGTAAATAGTTTTCCACCACCCCCGCTGGACTCTTTTTTTAACAGGGGGTGAATGTGGTAGTCCCCACTGTTTGTATAATAATTGTATTAGAGATAATACGGTAAGGCATACTAGAGGTACGGGGGTAGATCCCTGCCTGCTGGCTCCACCCAGTGGGCAGAGTATAAATGTGTGTGCACACCGGGCTGCTCCCATTTCGGCAGCAGCTGCAGGAGGCTACACATCTCTGCTTAATAAAGCCTCAATTACTCTCTACTCTCGTCTCGTCGTAATTGATAGTGCATCACCCGGTAAGTCAGTTTGTGAACCTTGGGGAACCTGCTGTGGAGTCAGGAAACCTTTGGTAGGCATGTTGAAAACCTCTTCCAAATTTCGTTTAATGATTTTTAATGAGTTAAGCATGCTTTAATTATGATTAATTATAAGACTCTGCCCTTAAAAGGTAAGACACCATAACATTGATCATAGTTCAGAAGTTTAAAGCATTTTGTCCAGTGGACAAAGTCATTCTACAGTAAGGAAAATCAAATATGAATGCACTGGGAACTTTTGATGTTTACATTGATTCTATGTACTTATGTCTGTTAAGCATTTAATGTACTCTTCCAGTACGCACTAGGAATACAACCAACAAAATATATAATAACACTTGCAAGCATTTGAAAACAACATGAAGGTAAAAAAAAAGCAATCACCACTTAAAAATCCCTCTGAAAAACAGTTGCCCCTCTTACATTCTCATAACTGTCAATCAGACACAGGCACTGAAAGTCTCATTGAAGAAACCTTGCAATCCTCTTACCTTCCAATCCTGTCCAAATAAACCAAACAGGCATTGAAAAAACACTTCACAGAAATATGAATGTTCTACAAGTTCATAAACCAAATAAAGCTATATAAAAAACACTCCCACGGGGCTGAATGGCCATCTGTTCAGCCTGCTCCTGTTGTTGCATTTGCCAGATTCTCTCATTGTGAATGCTTGGTGGAATTGAGAGGACATGGTGGATACAGGGGGGGCAGGGGGGGGCATGATATATATAGGTAGATGGAGATTAGAAAGATTATGGATGATGGAAGGAAACACAGGGAGCACAGGAGGAACTAGAGGTTGAGGGATAAAGAGCCTAACAATAGAACTGGGCTGATGTACCAGTAAGCTTGGCCTTCTGACCCATCAGCCTTGCCATTTATCATCCTCCATTCCTCCTCAGGTGATAATAGACTTGATTTGAGCCAACAACCAACTCCGAGAGACCAAAATATTGGGCGAATGGGCAACACAACATGTGGAACTGTCTCAACTTGCGATCTTTGATCCGAAGGTGAAGATTTGTCCCTTAGTTTTGGATGCTGCACAACTGTTGGAGTTATGCATATAATTTGTTTCCTGTCACCGCATATGCTTCGCCTTTCATAGAACATAGAACATAGAACATAGAACATTACAGCGCAGTACGGGCCCTTCGGCCCTCGATGTTGCGCCGACCTGTGAAACCATCTGAAGCCTATCTGACCTACACTATTCCATTTTCATCCATATGTCTATCCAGCGACCACTTGAATGCCCTTAAAGTTGGCGAGTCTACTACTGTTGCAGGCAGGGCGTTCCACACCCCAACTACTCTCTGAGTAAAGAAACTGCCTCTGACATCTGTCCTATATCTACTACCCCTCAATTTAAAGCTATGTCCCCTCGTGTTGGTCATCACCATCCGAGGAAAGAGACTCTCACTGTCCACCCTATCTAACCCTCTGACTATCTTATATGTCTCTATTAAGTCACCTCTCAGCCTTCTCCTCTCTAACGAAAACAACCTCAAGTTCCTGAGCCTTTCCTCGTAAGACCTGCCCTCCATACCAGCCAACATCCTAGTAAATCTCCTCTGAACCCTTTCCAAAGCTTCCACATCCTATAATGTGGTGACCAGAACTGCACGCAGTACTCCAGGAGCGGCCACACCAGAGTTATGTACAGCTGCAGCATGACCTTGTGACTCCGAAACTCAATCCCCCTACTGATAAAGGCTAGCACACCATATGCCTTCATAACAGCCCTATTAACCTGGGTGGCAACTTTCAGGGATTTATGTACCTGGATGCCGAAATCTCTCTGTTCATCTACACTACCAAGAATCTTGCCATTAGCCCAGTACTCTGCATTCCTGTTACTCCTTCCAAAGTGAACCACCTCACACTTTTCCGCATTAAACTCCATCTGCCACCTCTCAGCCCAGCTCTGCAGCTTATCTATGTCCCTCTGTATCCTATAACATCCTTCAGCACTATCCACAACTCCACCGACCTTCGTGTCATCTGCAAATTTACTAACCTATACTTCTACACCCTCTTCCAGGTCATTTATAAAAATGACAAACAGCAGTGGCCCCAAAACAGATCCTTGCGGTACACCACTAGTAACTGAACTCCAGGATGAACATTTGCCATCAACCACCACCTCTTCTTTCAGCTAGCCAATTACTGATCCAAACCGCTAAATCACCTTCAATCCCATACTTCCTTATTTTCTGCAGTAGCCTACCGTGGGGAACCTTATCAAACGCCTTACTGAAATCCATATATACCACATCAACCGCTTTACCCTCATCCACCTGTTTGGTCACCTTCTCAAAAAACTCAATAAGGTTTGTGAGGCATGACCTACCCTTCACAAAACCGTGTTGACTATCGCTAATCAACTTGTTCTTTTCAAGATGATTATAAACCCTATCTCTTATAACCTTTTCCAACATTTTACCCACAACCGAAGTAAGGCTCACAGGTCTATAATTACCAGGGTTGGCTCTACTCCCCTTCTTGAACAAGGGGACAACATTTGCTATCCTCCAGTCTTCCGGCACTATTCCTGTCGCCAAAGACGACATAAAGATCATTAGGTTTTGACAAGCATTTAATAGACAACCTTGTGTTTATCAGAAGGACGGCACGATGACACAATGGTTGGCACTGCTGTCTCACAGCACCAGGGACACGGATTTGATTCCAACCTCGCGTGACTATCTTTGTGGAGTGTATTCATTCTCCCTGTGCCTGTATGGGTTTCTTCCGGGTGCTCCGGTTTCCTCCCCCGTCCAAAGATATGTAGGTTAGGTGGATTAGCCATGCTAGTTGCCCCTTAGTGTCTTACGGTTAGGTGGAGTTTCGGTGATAGGGTGGCAATTGGGCCTAGGTTGGGTGCCCCGTAGGGTCAGCGCAGACTCGATGGGCTGAATGGCCTCTTTCTGCACTTTAGGGATTCTAAGATTTATTTTTCCCATTCAGCTCTTCGGCAGGCAAGCAAATATTTAACAACTATTTTCAACCTTTTGTTGCTGATATGAGCTTTGTTTGAAATGTTCGATGCAACTGTTCAAGGATGTTTGTATACATTTTTCCCAGCATTTCTTTGGTCAAACTACTCTTTGTGGGTTCAAACTGGGCCAGAAAAAACCTGTGCGCCAAAGTTGAAAAATGTTTTCATTGTGCTCGAGACCTATGCAACAAAAGGCAAATGCCTATTGATTGCTTTTATTCTGCCAGAATCAAAGAGATTTGCCTGTGTCCAGGATATTGTTAGTGATGACAAATAAGAAAGGAGCTGCTAATAGGGGTATTAAAATATGCTGCTTTGTTTGCATGCCACTGAATACTGTTAACTCTGCACATTATGGGACAAGGTTATTTATCAATAACACAAAGGTAATCAAATTCTGCCCCTTGAGTTTTCCATTATTCAGCTTTAAAATGTCACCTCTCTTTGAGTCATTGCTACGGAATGTTACTTTTATTTATTTCAGTGGATCAACGTAAATTATGTGTGTGTAAATTCTGTGGTTTATAGTTTCTAACAAATTATTCATTTTGCCTTCTAATTTAAGAAAATCTCACTTTGACAATTTGGGGGATATATTTCCTTTCAGAATTGAAATGCAGGAGATATTACCGATTGGTAAGATTTAAGATAACAAAAAGCTTTGGTATAACATTTAATGCTTTGATCACAAATGATATGTTACTACATGTCAACTCTCTGAACAAATATTGGGGGGAACCATATATTACATGAACATTGCAAATTAATCATATTGCTAATTCTATCAAAACAGAAGGCTGGTATATAGTTAGGTGAAGCAACATTAAAACAATTATGGACCTAGGTGTACTCCATCAGAAACTTTGATACATTCATTGAAGTTTAAAATGTTATGGCTGGCAAACTTTATCCAATTTTTACAAAATTTTGTAAGTTCCATTCAATGCAATGGATGCGAAGCAATCATAATTCTGATACATAATCCAATTAAATGTCCACAGCATGTCGATAATGCAAGATATGTTGTCACATGGAATGTCATGGAGCAGGAAACCAGGATGCTCAAACCATCCTCCTGCTGCCTTGGTCAGCCCTGCAGTATTTGCCAGAGTGTGTATCACAATTTTTCATGATCTGCTGCATCCTGTGCAACCTAGCCAACATGCGGACATCATTACCACTCGGAAACCAACTGTGGAGGAGGAGAAGAAGATGAGGAGGAGGAGGAGGAAGCTAAAGGAGAAGATCAGGAGGGGGAGGAGTAAAGAAGGGGACACCAAAATATTTATTTTCTGACCAGGCTGTGCATGTTCAACTCACCCAAGTGTTCATCCATGAACATAGCCCCAATTCTACAGCCATCACACATCTCTGTTACTGGCTATCGGGGAGAATCACCCTGCAGCAGCATATAAAGGAATCAACAACTACTTTCAAGTCATTTACCTCTTGGCCACAAAGTTGAAATAAAAGCCACAATGAAACAGCCATCTGAAACAAACTTTATCAAACAAACCACCCAAAATTCCATTCAAATGTCAACTAGTCACCCTGTGCATTCCCTGAGAACCTGTCTTCCATTTGTCTTTGCCTACCCTGGTACTCCGATATAGTACTCCCCCAGTGACTGCAATATGGCTGGTGGCTCACTGATATTCAATAACAGAGTCTGGTGATGACCCCAACTTGAATTGCCACGGTACAATTGTCAGTTCTCTTATCCAGTACCCCCTGCTTTCATCCCTATAAGCTGGAAGAAGCAAACATATTGCAAGGGCTAAGACTCCTACATTATACCTTCTTGATCCCCATACCGGCTTTGCTCATAGTGACTCCCTCCTGTCCCTGACGCCAGTCTACATGAGAAGACCTTGGCCGAAGGAGTGTGACTGTCTTCTGGAACAAAATGTCCCGGGAACTTTCCCCCTATCTGATGTAACAGTGTCTGAAGCTCAGACACAAGCTCATTAACTCTGAAAAAAAGTTCCTTGAGTCGCAGGCATTTATTGCAGATGTGGTTGTCATGAATTGTTCTGGTACCACATCACTCATACACTACAGCTGCAACACAACACCTATCATTTCTTCCTTATAGTGTTTTAATTAGCCAATTCATTATTTTATGAATTGAATTGTAATTAATGCTTCTGGTCCTGCTTATAATTAGAATTGTATTTATGTCATTGAACGTTATACTTAACCCAATTAAAACTTCCTAAATTAAAGAATAGATAAATAGGAAACACTCGCCAACTAATCACTTAACTTTTTCCCTGTTATACCACACTTTGATTTTCCTTTGAATGCTCTGAACTCACAAACTCATTTCTCTAGTTCTTCACACTCGCCACTGACACAAGATTACTCTTTACTTCTGGTATGCAGTTTGTGTTTCCTACAGCTACTAGAGGCTGCAAAAAGGTCAAAATAGGAACACCTTATTCCCTGTCTGCACGTGTTCCCATGCAAACAAAGTTCCCATCTTCGCCTATGGTCTGTGGTGCACTTCCTTCCACTTATGAAGGAGGACAAACATTCATCTTCAATCTTTTCAGAACTGCTGTTGGCTATGGCCTGCATGATTTTTATTTTAAATTTAGAGTCCCCAATTCATTTTTTCCAATTAAGGAGCAATTTTGCATGTTCAATCCACCTACCTTGCACATCTTTGGGTTGTGGGGGCGAAACCCAAGCAAACACGGGGAGAATGTGCAAACTCCACACGGCCAGTGACCCAGAGCCGGGATCGAAACTGGGACCTCGGCGCCGTGAGACTGCAGTGCTACCACTGCGCCACCGTGCTGCATATGGCCTCCATGATGGCTGTTTCAATGAAGATGAGCACTGTCTTCTCTGTTGGGGTAAGGACCTGCCTGACACCACCAAGTAGGCTAATGTCTCTGGTTATGTGTTCAACATGAAGGAGTATTAATTCATCAACTGAGGGAGGGCATTAGATGGCAATCAGTTGGAGGTTTTCTTGCCCATACTTGATCTGATGTCATGAGGCTTTATGAGAGTCCTCAAATCTATTTTGAGGACTCTCAGGCCACTCCTTCCAGATTATGTAACACTGTGCTGCACCTCTGGTGCATCTTTCCTATTCAGGTGGCAGGACATAGCTGGCAATGGTGATAAAGGAATCTGGGCCATCGACTGTAAGACCTGATTCTGTGAGAATAGCTATGTCAAACTGTCACTTGACTAGTCTCTGGGACAAATTTCCCAATTTTGCCCCATGTGATCAGATGTTAGTGCGAAAGACTTTGCAGATTTACTGGCCAGTTTCGTTATTTCTGGTGCCCAGGTCAATACCAGATGTCCAATCCAATTTTATTCTTATTCATCTTTTCTGTAACGATTTGATTAAACTGAATTCCTTGGTAGGCCATTTCAGATGGCAATTAAACGTTATATGTATCAGCTGTGAGAAACGGATGTGAGGCTTACACTAATGATTTCTATATGAGGGTGAGATGAAGCTGTCAGTGTTGAGTATGAGCTGTGATTGATGTAGAGTTTTGTCACGTAAATGATGGGGATGTGGTGCATTGAGTAATGTCTGAGGGTTATAGCTGCTGAAATGTAGCATTTGAAAGTGCATTCACTAATCGTCAGCACTCAACTGTGAACTTTGAAATTCTTAGGCGCTGCACCCAGGTCCTCCGCATTACAGTGCTGCCATTAACCTTTGTGGCTATTTATTTCCATTGCCTTCTTCGAGTTTGCCTGTAGGTGGCCCCCTCTGGATCAAGGATGTGTCAGCCCCCATTGAACTCTTGTGAAAAGATCGTCAGTGTTGCGTTGGAAAAGTTTTGAGCGTGTTTATTTGCCATGTTGCACCATTTCTGTGTCTTTCTTGACTTCTTTAATTTCTGCAAAAAATTCCGGCAACCATTCAAGTCAAAATGCACTTTGTTTTCAGGAGGTGCAGGCTTGCTTTAAGTAACACCAATTAGCTTGCTTGCTTTTCAAGGTTTTGCACCCCTGTTCTGGTGTACAACCATTCAACAATATGTTTTAAACTGGCTTTGTTCTGTAATTATGTAAATTAGAAGGCTCCATAAATTTTGTGTCCAGAATGTATAGGTACAAGAAAAGCACAGATTATGATTCCCAAAGCCCATTTTCAGACCTTATCCAATTTTTCCTCCCGTTTGATCTGAATTGTTGCATCACGTCGCATGAAGCAAGAACGTACCTTCACTTGAATTCCACCCTCTGTGACCAACATTGCAAATTCTTCTGGAGGAACAGTGAGTGAACTGTTACTCACCTCTCCAACATAAAGTGGTTTCTGAAGAATTCCCAGAATATTGCATTTTTTTAATGAATTGCCAAGGTCTCAAATGGAAATTCCAGCATTTGAAAACTGGCTTAAGGCCTGCCAGGGCTCTTAGAAAGGCTCCAAAACTTGGGCATGTAAATTGGTTTCATGGGGAATCAATAGCCTATTAACATCCTTTTATAATTCAGAGCTGGTGAGGGTTATGTAATCTCCTGAGTGGGACAGCTGTGGGGTATTCTGTGGTTTGCCAATTAATCAGCGAGAGCATCTCTGATGTGCCCTGAAATGTGAAGGTGGACTGCCCTTCTTTCTGAAGGGCAACTAGGAATGGGCAATGCATGCCGGCCTAGCCAGTGAAGCCCACATTCCATGAATTAATTTTTTTAAAACACCAAATCTCACAGTTTGGGATATGACGCTTGCAACCTGTGCCATGGGCAGATCAGAGTTTTCCTTTGTCATGCATTCTTGCCAGTCGAGCATGATATTCCCTGGAATTTCAGCCTCATTCTATCATGGCGATAGGTAAAATATGCCGGTAACCATTACAGCTACAATATATGCCAGATTATGTCTCACACAAGCTGGCAGAGCTGGAAGCTCACAGCCACCTGTGTCCATCCCTGAGATAGGTGGAAAGGCCAACAAGTGACATCCAGCCCTTAATGAAAGAGGTGTACATGCAATGATTTAGACTGTGTCAAGGAAGCTGGTTACTGACCTATAATAGCATAATGATGGCTGCAGGGACAGCTTTAATCAGCATTCCTTTGCTGTGATAATGATCAAGCAGATGGTTGTTGTACTGCCTGGCACCGTTTTGCTACAGCAGCACAATTTTCACAATGCAGTGCCAATAAATCCCAATATTAATGCTCGTTTTTTGAATTGCTTGCCTATTATTTCTATGTTCATCGCCAGTTCTTCATGTGATTGTTCAAAATATTAATTATATGCCGTTTATGATGTTCACATGCTTCTGCAATACATATCAGACAATCAAATGCTCAAGACATCAAGGCAACAATGTCAACTTACTCCTATGAAGCATTGTTAACAGAGTAAAATATCTTAAGGTCTATTATCGAACAGAATTTGACACCAACTCACCTAAGGAGGCAATAGGACAGGTGACCTAAATCTTAGTCAAAGTCGTTGAGATAAACAAAGGCAGCAGTCCCATGGAAACCTTACCACCTACAGTGACAATGGGGCATGAAGATCACTCCTGCTCCTTCATGGCCCACAAAGATATCCTTCTACCTTTGGCCGAAACTCTTCAGGTCTCTTGCCTGTGAAAATTCTTGGAATATCCATGGCAAAAGTTCTGACCATTTCAAAACTAAAAGGCAGTTTGTGTCCCAAGAACGCAATTTGCACTTGAAACAATCAGACACGTTGGATGTACCTTTCAACATAGCGTCAGTTGCAATATTGAGACAGGATGGTAAAGCTACTGGAGGTCACAGAAACTTGAGGCAAAACCAGGTATATCGACGCCCACAACTGCTATACCAACATGTATTTACAAAGAAGATTAATCAATCAAGAAACAGACAAAACGTAGGGATCTCAGAAAACAAAGAATAAATATAGAGATCCATTGCATTTATCTCACTTTTTTTGACGTCTACAATATTTAAATTTGAATTTGTGTTTCATTTGGCATGTGTGTGAACAATTGCATCATTGCCATGAGTCCATTTACAGATCTTTAGCTGCATGTTAGGTTTCCTTATGTGTTATCAGTAAACATGCCCACCTTATAATTGCTTTTGATGGAGAGGAAAGAAAAATGTCAGGCTTAGCACAATGTGGGTCAGGAGGAGGGAGGAATCTGACTCAATGGGGTCATGATACCCTATCGTCATTGAGAAATTTTGACAGCAGGGTTGCAAAGTTTCTTCAACCAACACCAGTTCAGCACCCTCCCCCGTCTCCTGCTATTAATTCATCATTACTTTTAGAGCGAGGCCGCATTAACATTATATTCGCCAAGTGCCTGCCAGATTCATTTGAGGCAACAACAGTTTGGGGCCTAAAACCATCAGGAGTCCTGAAGGCCACCAGGCTGGTAGCAAGATTAGTCAAGGTGGGGGTGGTGGTCAGTTGATTTGTAGGTGCTAATGGAGGTAGGACCAAGGCAGCAGCCATCCAAACTTCTTTGTGAAGACTGGAGCAGCACCACTGTTCCTCTTGGCCTCTCAACACTCAATTGACAACCATAGTGCCTGACAGGGAAAAAAACTACTTATTAGACAGGTAGAACATTCTCAGCTAAGTGATTGGAGTCCCCAATTTCTATATTTCTCTGCGACAATTCAATTAACCAGGGAAATGGCAGTGATCAAATAGTGGCAGGTCAGGAACCAAGCAGGCAGTTATAGCTCGGATTTCAAATCTTATTCCATATAGTTTTCATCAAGGGGAGGGAATTACCCTTGTATTTTACATGAAAAGTATAGAATTAATGAAATTAAATTTGTCAATGATCTGCAGGAAAACTTGCTACCCTTGAATAAGCTGATAAAAATCCTTCTTTCATTCACTTTGTAAGCCAGTAATAACTTTATTTAAATGCATAATTCACTTACTCAACCATAATGTTCAAAATCCAATACATAGCCCGGAAAACAAGTACTGAAGGCCTCCTAACGTATAATTCAGTAACGTTTAAAAAACATTTTTTTTCCCATTTTGTAATGCTATGACTCCATTACTTTTCATTAAATGGTGCTTGTTTAACTTCTATGCATTGACTGTATTCTACATATTCTGGAAATTAATTTAGCAAATTATGGACCAAATTTTCACTACCAAGGTAAATAGCTCAAGTAAGGAAATTTCCAGAATCACAGTATAAAGGCCGTCGAATGTTGAGATCGTCGTTTTGGGGTGGGGTAGGGGGTGGAGCGGAGGGGTGAGGGATGACCATGGGGTGCGCGACGTGCTGAGGTGGGCAAGTTAAAAGGCCTACTTTACCTCTCCGGGACTTTGTTCCAGTTGTATTGTGATATCTTAAGCAATCTAGACCTCAACATAAAGCACTAAGAATATATTTGCTAGTTGCACCCTCGGTCCCAAGGAAACATTTGAGATATAAATTAATAGACATTATTTTAAATAATTGTGCACCATACAATTGCCCACAATACAGTTCAACACAACTCTTATGACACATTGGACACGATTCAACAGACTGAAAATGAAGTCTGCTGTTGGGTGCGTTTAGCAGGGTGTTTCTTGATGGTGGCAGCGCCGAGAAGCACCCCGCTATTCATGGGCACTTTGCCCTTTTTTTGGCCTCAGGTAGTTTCTCTTTGCACTGGGAGTGATTTCCTGCTGGAGAGCTGATCTTATCAGCAGGGTCGGCTGTTCACAGATCAGGGTGCCATTTTTATTGGCAGCCTTGATCTTGCCTCCAACACCATTTCCCTAGTAACACAGATTTCCTTCAGTTCCTCCCTCTCACTAACCCTGTGTTTCCCAATATTTTTGGTACAGTATTGTGACCTCCCTTGTAAATACAGAGCCAAGTATCTACTTAGTTGGTCAGCCATTTCTTTGTTCTCCATTATAAATTCCCTGTTTCTGACTGTAAGGGACCTACATTTGTTTTCACCACTCTTTTTCTCTTCACGTACCTATTGAAGATTTTACTGTCAGTTTTATGTTCCCCGCAAGCTTACTCTCGTACACTTTTTTTCACGTGTCATCCATTCCTTTTCTGAATTCTAAACTACTTCCAATCCTTAGAACTGATTTTTTTTGTGGCCGATTTGTTTGTCTCATCCTTGGATCTAATACTGTCTCGAATTTCACTGGTCAGCCATGGTTTGGCCAACTTTCCCAATTGAATTTTGCTCCAGACAGGAATGAACAATTGTTGCAGTTCACCCAAATGCTTTTTGAATGTTTGCCATTGCCTATTCACTGTCATCCCTTTAATTAAAGTTCCCCAATCCACCATCCCTAACTTGCGTCTCCTTTTTGAAAATTTCAGTCAAGGAATAAGTGCATCGCTGACTGGATGATGTTTATTGTCCATCCCTAATTTACCTTGTTCAGTTGGCATTTAAGAACCAATCACTTTGCTGTGGAGCTGAAGTCACATGTAGGCCAGACCAGGTAAGGATGGCAGATTTCCTTCCCTAAAGAGCATTAGTGAACCAGATGGGAATTATAAACAATCAACAAGGGTTTCATGCTTAGACTTTTAGTTCCAGTCTTTTTTTTTATTGATTTCACCTTAGTTTCCTTTATTTAGATTCAGGACCCCAGCCTCAGAATCAACTACATCACTCTCTATCCTGCTGAAGAGTTCTATCCTATTATGGTTGCTCATTTACAAAGGGGCCCCACACAACTAGATTGCCAAGTATTTATTTCTCATTACAAAATAATGTTAGGAGATTGTTGTAAAATCTATTGTCTGTTCTGTGTTCCCTTTTTATCCCCATCCTGCTGCCTGATTTGAGCTACACTCTTCTGGTTAGATGCTACAACATTACTGCAACTTTTGGGATTTCTATTTAAATTAACCCTGTTGTGATGGACTAACCTAAGATGTCCCTTTAGGTTTGTGGCAGAACCTGTGATGTTGATTTGACTGATTGGCAATCCACCAATCGGTGAATGTGGACTTCTCAGCCTTCTCCTATTGTTGCCTGTGACTGGTGTAATTAGTGAGAGACTTCCAGAAGAAAGGTCGGTCTTCTGAAGAGATCCATTTTGTCTTCAGTTCTGAAAGTACAGTGGTTAACGCTGTTGTTGAGTCTGTATGTACTCCCCGTGTCTTCATGGGTTTCCTTGGGGTGCTCCGGTTTCCAATCACAAGTCCTGAAAGACGTACGTGTCAGGTCAATTGGGTATTCTGAATTCTCCCGCAGTGTACCCGAACAGGTGCCAGAGTATGACAACATGTGGATTTTCACAGTAACTTCATTGCAGGGTTAATCTAAGACTACTTGTGACACTAATAAAGATTATTATAATTATTAGGATTCAGCCAGGGCGCAGCTGGAAGGCCCTCTCTCGTTCCCTGCTCACCCTTGCAGGTGATTTCTGAAGCTGCCAGTCTGAAAGCAGACCTGCATAGAGATCTCTGGAATGAGAAAGTGTGAGCCGTTTTGTGCAGGTCTGTAACATTCTAACTCTGTGTCTCAGGAGCAGGGTAGAGCTCAAATTGAAGCTTAAACTGAGAACATTTCTTAAAGTATGGACAGAGTTTCTATGCAGAGTTCAGGCAAAGAGGATAAGAATGGTGCTTACTCAGAAAGAACACTGTCGTAATTTCACAGGGAGACAAAAGCTCCATCTGGCGGCAGAGAAGCAGAATTGCAATGATCTTAGCATCCTGTACACAGCACCATTTGGTGGCTGGTGATGGGAATTGCACTGACATGAACATCTTGTACCTACTTCCATCTGGTGGTGAAGAAACTGCACCAACCTGAATTTCTTGAACAAATCTATTCCCAGGAGCCATAATGACAGCCATGAAGACTCACCTCAAACTTTTCCCTTTAATCCTGTTTTTATCTCCTCCGACCCTTACCTTGCAGCAGTTGAGGGTTAAAGATATCAGGAAACACAACATATTGGTTAATTTACTATTATTGCGACTCCGGGGCCTGTGGGGCTGGAACTGACCATGTACTCGTCCAGGGTGTCGTAACAATTCGTAGTCTAGGTTGTTACCCAATGTATTGGTCCAGAAAACCATCCCATAAACACTTCAGTAATTCCTCCTCTACAGTGCTGTTTATTTGCCCAATGCCAATGCAAATTAAAGTCACCCATAATTACAGAGTTCCTTTATCACATAGACTTATCATAGAATTTACAGTGCAGAAGGAGGCCATTCGGCCCATCGAGTCTGCACCAGCTCCTGGAAAGAGCACCCTACCCAAGGTCAACACTTCCACCCTATCCCCATAACCCAGTAACCCCACCCAACACTAAGGGCAATTTTGGACACTAAGGGCAATTTATCATGGGCAATCCACCTAACCTGCACATCTTTGGACTGTGGGAGGAAACCCGGAGCACCCGGAGGAAACCCATGCACACACGGGGAGGATGTGCAGACTCCGCACAGACAGTGACCCAAGCCGGAATCGAACCTGGGACCCTGGAGCTGTGAAGCAATTGTGCTATCCACAATGCTACCGTGCTGACCATGTGTGTCTTATTTCCTGTTCAATGCCACCCCACATCAGCACTACAGCTTGGTGGTCTTTACGTAACCCCCACTAACATTTATTTAGCCCCATTGTTGTTTCTCAGCTCTACCCATACAGATTCCACATTGTCTGAGGTAATATCCTTCCTCACTATTCTGTTAATAATTCTGTTATCCGTAACACAGATAAGAAATATTATCCCATGTGACACAAAAAATGTCAATCTCCAGCCAACATGCTTCTCATAAAGAGAGAGATTAAATTATGTTCGGCATGTTTTAGAAATCATGCACTTTGTTCTGAAGTGTCTTTTTGCAATGACGTTGGATGGAGGAATTGTAGCTATTGGATACACTTAAAAAGTGATAGCAGTTTGTAAGAAAAGGTTTCAAAAGTATTTCTTGACAGATGTTGAAATCTAATCAAATACAATGCAGACTGAGAAACGTGACTGATTAGAAACATGACTAATGAGTCAAGCTAAACAGAGGATGCTATAAACAAATGTTATTCATCACAGCATGTTCGCCCAATATATTCAAGACTGAAATCTGACTCTGTTAAACACTTCTCACTTGTTCAGTTCGTACATGTCAACAAAGCAAACTATTTATTTACAAGCACTTGGTACCAAAGTAGACTTTCTTATCACTCAATTCTTGACATACAACTCAGGCTTCTTCAATTCTTTTGACTTCCACAGATTAAACAAAAAAACTGCCCTTCATAGCTAAGGCTATGAACCATTAGCATCCAAATGTGTAAAGTGAGATAAAATACCACAGGGCACATTCAAATCATCAATGAATTCTCCAGAAATAATACAGTGTAAGGATCCTTCCTGTTTGTTCTCTGTTTATTTCCTTGTTTTCCCTTTCTTTCATTTTTGCCATTATATTTTTGATCCATGGATGATTAATGGATGTCTTTTTAAGGCAAGCAGTGTGTTAGCAACCTGTACCTTTTAATTCAAACAGAAGAATCCAGAAAGCTGTGCTGGTTTAAACTGGAGATTGGAGACTGACGGGCATCAGTAAGGACTCTGTTTGATTGATTAGCTGATGCCAGTGAAGAGATGTTGTGCTCTGCCCAGTAACAGGTGGTGATTGGATTTGATCCCGCTGGAATGTTTTTCAGAGCTTCAAGGGCTGAGTTTAGATCTTGGCAGACCCCAGGAAGATCCAGTTATCCTTTCCCCTCCGTTTCTTATCCAGAAAGGCTGTGTTTCTGAAATGGCAGAGAGCATGGATGGATCTATGTGCAGGAGAACAATTAAAGGCTGTGCAAGCAATGGCAGAACCGGCCAACTCTCTGTACGGAAAGAGAAGAGCCTGAATGCAAACCTCAAACTGAAAACAAAGTTGAACAGCAATAACTTGTCTTACTGGTGAGCATTGCATTTTCTAAACTACAGAGACAATGAAAAAAGAATCTCCAACGAAGGTTATTACAGTGCTGTCAGCCAGAGACTTTAACCTGCAAGCTTGCTGTGAGGAAAAGTGTGCTGGAACAATCATCTGGTACAAAGACTCTTTCTCCCTCAACTTATGGGGTGAGATTCTCCAGTCTGCCAGCTGCATTTTCCAGTGTGGCGCACCCCCGCTGGCAGTGGGATTCTATGTTCCCACAGCTGGCCAATGGGGTTTCCCATTGTGGCCACCCCACGCTGCTGGGAAACCCGCCTATGTGGGTATGCTACTGGCGGACCAGAGGATCCAGCCTACGGAGAATTCCGCTAATGATTTTTACATCTTTCTACCCCTTTGTGTTTGTCTATCTTATGTCTGTGTGTAGAGGGTGGGGGCAAGTTAAAATGGGTATTAGGTTGTTATTAACCAGTTGTATTTGCAACATATTACATGCTAGTTCTTGTTACAAATAAACGGTAATTGTCTTTACATTTACAAACCTGATGACTGTAATTATTGGCAGCCAAGGTCCAAAGATTTTGGATATTTTTAGAAGAATTATTGGTTAATTCACTTATGTTGTGATTCCGGGCCAAGTGGGGCTAGATTTGACCAAACGCTAGTCCAGCTGTTGTAACAACAGCCACCAATACATTGTGTCCTCTCGTTCTCTGCAAATTGGTGGAAAATATTGTCCCGACTTCAGACTAACCTTTTCATTACGCTTCCCATATGAAGTAAAATTTTACTGAATCAAGGTCGAATTATCAGATTAGGTCACAATATGTCATTTAAAGTTATTTTCTATAAGTAAAATTTTAAAAATGCCCACCCATCAATTAACAGAATTTCGAGAATTGTTTTATCTATCTTTAAAGATGGGAAATGAAAATGGGTCCATATCAAAAGCTGCTCCGTTAAGTCTGCTTGAAAACATAAGGCAATGCTGATTTAGCTTTGTCTCCTTACAGCCGGGAACTACCATAAACTTTGGCATATAACATGAATTTTGACTGTGTCCATTCTGCTGCATATTTTGCCCAATCCCAGTCAGTCGCCACAGCTCCAGGACACCGCTGTGGGAGTTCCTCAGGGTAGTGAACAAGGTCCAACCATCCTCAGCTGCTTCATCAATGATCTTCCTCTCATCATAAAGTCAGAAGTGGGGATGTTCGCTGATGACTGCACAATGTTCAGCATCATTCGTGACTCCTCAGATACTGAAGCAGTCCATGTCCAATGCAACAACACCTGGATGATGTCTGGATTTGGGCTGACAAGTGGCAAGCAACATACGCACCACATAAATGTCAGTCAATGACCATCTCCAACAAGAGGAGCGAGCCATCACCCCTTGACATTGAATAGCACTACAATCGCTAAATCCCCCACCATCAATATCCTCGGGGTTACTATTGATCAGAAACTGAACTGGATTAGCCATATAAATACTGTGGCTACAAGAGCAGGTCAAAGGCTAGGAATTCTGCAGTGATTAACTCACCTCCTGACTGTCCAAAGTAAGTCCATCATCTATAAGGCGCAAGTCAAGTGTGTATGGAATACTCTTCACTTTCCCGGATGAGTGCAGCTCCAACAGCACTCAAAAAGCTTGACACCATCCAGGACAAAGCAGCCAGCTTAATTGCTACCTCTTCCACAAACATTAAATCCATCCACAACCAACGAACAGTGGAAGCCGTATGTATCATCTACAAGATGCACTGCAGGGACTCACGAAGGTTCCTTTGGCAGCACCTTCCAAACCCTCGACTACTACCATCTAGAAGGATAAGGGCAGACTTCCGGTTGCGGTGATGTGGAGCTAAGCCGCATGTTCGGTAGCTCCCGCTATTTTTGGTCTTTTGGGCTCTTTTAAGGGCCCGTAGTGGTGCTGGTTGGACTTTTCCCCATGGGGGAACACATCCACTGTGCCTATCTGCCGGTGGATGGCCTGGACCAGGAGCGGAGCGATCAAAAAATCGGCTTTGGAGCAGAGAAAGGTGCGAGGCAGGAAAAGCAAGATGGCGGCGAGCGGGGAATCGGCAGCGTGGCAGCAGTGAGCGCAGGAGCAGCAGGAGCTGCTTCAGCGCTGCTTCAGAGAGCTGAAGGCCGAGACCCTGGAACCGTTTAAGGCCTCGCTGGACAAGCTCATGGCGACTCAGACGGCTCAGGGTGCAGAGATCCGAGAGCTACGGCAAAAGGCCTCGGAGAACAAGGACGAACTCCTAGGCCTGGCAGTGAAGGTGGAGTCGCACAAGGCGCTCCACAAGAAGTGGTTAGCGAGGATGGAAGAGATGGAGAACCGCTCCAGTCGGAAGAACCTGCGGATTCTGGGCCTCCTGGAGGGGCTGGAAGGTTTGGATTTGGGGGACTACGTAGCTATGATGCTGAACTCGTTAATAGGTGCGGGGACGTTCCAGGGACCCTTGGAGCTGGAGGGTGCCCATCGAGTGCTGCTGAGGAAACCCAAACCGAATGAGCCGCCTAGGGCGGTGCTGGTCCGTTTTCACCGCTTCGTCGATCGTGAGTGTGTGCTGAGATGGGCAAAGAAGGAGAGGAGTAGTAAGTGGGAGAACGCAGAGATCAGGATCTATCAGAACTGGAGTGCGGAGGTGGCAAAGAGAAGGGCTGGTTTTAATCGGTCGAAGGCAATGCTTCACAAGAAGGGGATGAAGTTTGGTCTGTTACAGCCGGCACGCCTCTGGGTCACTTACAAAAACCGCCAGCTCTACTTCGATTCCCCAGAGGATGCCTGGGCCTTCGTCCAGGCAGAGAAGCTGGACTCGAACTGAGGATTGGGGGCTGGGGAATGATGTACATAGTCCGGAGGCTTTGTCCTCCTTGGTATCCTTTCGCTTTATTGGTTGTATTTGATGATGCATTTTTGCTTTTCTGCTTTTTCGCTTTTTGGGACTGTTATTTATTTATTTGGGTGCTTTTTCGCTTTTTCACTGGTAGAGAGCTGGGGAGAGGTTCGCGGTTCCGTTGGGTCATGTGCCCGTCTTTTCCCGCGTGTTGGGCCGGGGGGGGCGGGGTTTGGGATGGAAGCGCGGGTTTTCCTCCCGCGCTGGAGGAGCAGTGGGTGGGGCCGGCACTGGGAGGGGAGATTGGTGGTTGTGTTGCACCGGGGGGTCGGGGGGGGGGGGGTCGTTGGGATGGTGGGAGCAGCCGGGGTCAGCAGGAGTCGGCTGACTTACGTAAGTACGATGGAAGGGGTTACGCAGCTAGGGGGGGTCTTAGCTTGGGGGTGGGGGGGCTTGGAGGGGGGGGGGAATGGGGGAGGTACTGGGTTGCTGCTGCAGGGGCCGAAGGGAAACTGCTGGTGATGGGGGAGGTTGGCAGGGGGGTCTGCCACCATGGGGAACGGGCCTGGGGGGTTCTGTGGGCATGTGGTGAGCCCAGGGACCGGCGCAGAGGGAGGGGGAAGACCCCCCAGATTCGGCAGGTCACTTGGAACGTGAGGGGGCTGAATGGACCGGTGAAGCGGTCCCGGGTCTTGGCGCATCTGAAGGGGCTGGGAGCAGACGTGGCTATGCTCCAGGAGACGCACCTTAAGGTGGCGGATCAGGTGAGGCTGAGAAGAGGCTGGGTTGGTCAGGTGTTCCACTCGGGGCTAGATGCGAAGAATCGAGGGGTGGCGATTTTAGTTGGCAAGAGCTTGTCGTTTGTGGCGTCGAGTGTGGTGGCGGACAGTGGAGGTAGATACGTAATGGTGAGTGGTAGGCTTCAAGGGGAGAGTGTGGTTCTGGTTAATGTGTACGCCCCCAACTGGAATGATGCAGGCTTCATGCGGCGAATGTTGAGCCGGATCCCGGACCTGGAGACGTGCAGGTACTGTGTTGGATCCAGCTCTGGATCGTTCGAGGTCAAGGACGGGTAAGAGGCCGGTAGCGGCCTCAGTGCTGAGGGGGTTCATGAATCAGATGGGAGGGGTAGACCCTTGGAGGTATTTGAGGCCGGGAGGTAGGGAGTTTTCCTTTTTCTCCCATGTCAACAAGGCTTATTCCCGGATTTACTTTTTTGTCCTCATCAGGGCGCTAATCCCGAGAGTGGTGGGGGTGGAGTATTCGGCGATAGTCATATCTGACCATGCTCCGCATTCGGTGGAGCTGGAGCTGGGGGAGGGGAAGGATCAGCGCCCGCTGTGGAGGTTAGATGTGGGGCTGCTGGCAGAGGAGGAAGTATGTGGGCGGGTCCGTAGGGGTATAGAGGGGTATTTGGAAGCTGATGACAATGGGGAGGTGCAAGTTGGGGTGGTCTGGGAAGCGTTGAAGGCGGTGGTTTGAGGGGAGCTGAAATCTATTTGGGCGCACAGGGAGAGGGCGGAGAGGGTTGAGAGGGAGAGGTTGGTGGAAGTAATGGTAAGGGTGGACAGGAGGTACGCGGATGTCCCGGAAGAGGGGCTTTTGAGGAAGCGTCGCAGTCTCCAAGCGGAGTTCGATATACTGACCACCCGGAAGGCGGAGGCGCAGTGGAGGAGGGCGCAGGGGGCGGTATACGAGTACGGGGAGAAGGCAAGTCGGATGCTGGCCCACCAGCTCCGGAGGCGGGAGGCAGCGAGAGAGATAGGGGGAGCCATAAATGCAGGAAGGAACCTGGTGCAGAGTAGTAGGGACATTAATGGGGTGTTCAGATCCTTTTTTACGAGGGGCTGTACCGGTTGGTGCCCCCTAGGGAGGTGGGTGGGATGGACCGCTTTCTGGATAAGCTGGAGTTCTCAGGAGTGGAGGATGAGCGGGTGGAGGATCTGGGGGCCCCAATCGAGTTGGAGGAGCTGATAGAGGCACTGGGGAGCATGCAGTCTGGGAAAGCACCGGGGCCTGATGGGTTCCCGGTGGAGTTTTACAAGAAATTATCAGATCTGCTGGGCCCTCTGCTTGTGTGGACCCTGAATGAGGCGAGGGTGTCTAGAGCAATAATCTCACTGATCCTGAAGCGGGATAAGGACCCCCTCCAATGTGGGTCCTACAGGCCGATCTCGCTCCTTAACGTGGACGCAAAGTTGTTGGCCAAGATACTGTCCAGGAGGGTGGAAGATGTGGTCCCAATGGTTATCCATGAGGACCAAACGGGGTTTGTGAAGGGGAGGCAGCTGAATGTCAATGTGCGGCGGCTGCTTAATGTCATGATGATGGCGTCGGCGGATGGGGAGGCGGAAATATTAGCATCGATGGATGCGGAGAAAGCTTTCGATAGAGTGGAGTGGAGCTACCTGTGGGAAGTGTTGAGGAGATTGGGGTTTGGTGAGGGATTCATTAGCTGGGTGAGGCCGCTGTATAGTGCCCCGGTTGCGAGCGTGGTGACGAATGGGAGGAGGTTGGAGGACTTTCGGCTGTCACGGGGGATGAGGCAGGGGTGCCCCTTGTCTCCCCTGCTCTTCGCGTTAGCGATTGAGCCCTTGGCCATGGCGCTGAGGGATTCAAAGAACTGGAGGGGGATTGTGCGGGGTGGGGAGGAGCACCGATTGTCGCTGTGCGCAGATGATTTACTGTTGTACATTGCAGATCCGGCGGGGGGGGGGGGGATGCCAGAGGTGCTGAAGATACTTGGGGAGTTTGTGGATTTTTCGGGTTATAAGCTCAACGTGGGGAAGAGTGAGCTGTTTGTGCTGCACCTGGGGGAGCAGGGAAGGGAGGTAGGGGAGCTCCCGTTGAAGAGGGCGGTGAGGAGCTTTAGATATCTTGGGGTCCAGATAGCTAGGAGCTGGGGAGCCCTGCATATGCTAAATCTTTCGAGGTTGGTGGAACAGATGGAGGAGGAGTTTAGGAGGCGGGACGCGTTGCCGCTCTCTTTGGCGGGTGGGGTCCAGTCAGTTAAGATGACGGTGCTCCCGAGGTTCTTGTTTCTCTTCCAGTGCCTCCCCATATTGATCCCGAAGGCATTTTTTCGGAGGGTAAATAGGAGTATTCTGGGGTTCGTGTGGGCGTGCAGGACACCGAGGGTGAGGAGGGTATTCCTGGAGCGAGGCAGGGAGGTAGGCGGTTTGGCGTTGCCCAACTTGTGTGGGTATTACTGGGCTGCGAATGTGGCAATGATTTGTAGGTGGGTGATGGAGGGGAAGGGTGGCACATGGAAGAGGATGGAGGCGGCGTCCTGTGTGGGTACGACTTTGGAGGCACTGGTGACGGCCCCGCTCCCACTCCCCCCGGCAACGTATTCTACGAGTCCAGTAGTGGTGGCTTCCCTCAAAATTTGGGGACAGTGGAGGCGGCAATGGGGGGAAGTGAAGGCCTCAGTGTGGGCCCCGTTACGGGGCAATCACAGGTTTGCACCAGGGAGAATAGATGGTGGGTTTTTGAGTTGGCATAGGGCAGGCATCAGGCGGATGGGGGACCTTTTCCTCGATGGGAAGTTTGCGACTTTAGAGGAGTTGGAGGGGAAGTGGGGTCTACCCCTGGGAACAATTTCAGATACATGCAGATCAGGGCGTTTGTTAAGCGGCAGGTGGCGGAGTTTCCGCTACTGCCGCCTAAGAGGGTGCAGGATAGGGTGCTCTCGGGGACGTGGGTCGGTGGGGGCAGGATCTCGGCAATTTATCAGGTGATGCAGGAGGAGGAGGCCTCGGTGGAAGAGCTGAAAGTGAAGTGGGAGGTGCAGCTAGGGGAGGAGACCGACGAGGGGACGTGGGCGGACGCCATGGGGAGGGTGAATTCGTCCTCTTCTTGCGCATGGTTCAGCTTGATTCAGCTGATGGTGCTGCATAGGGCGCACATGACTGGGGCCAGGATAAGCCGGTTCTTTGGGGGAGAGGACAGATGTGGGAGGTGCTCGGGAGGCCCGGTGAACCACACCCACATGTTCTGGGCGTGTCGCGCGTTGGAGGGATGTTGGAAGGGGGTGGCGGGGACTTTGTCCAAGGTGGTCGGCTCCAGGGTGGAACCAGGCTGGGGCTCGTGATCTTTGGGGTAGCATCGGAGCCGGGAGTGCAGGAGGCGAGAGAGGCTGGTATCCTGGCCTTTGCGTCTATCGTAGCCCGGCGTAGGATTCTACAGAGGAGGGACGCAAAGCCCCTGAGCTTGGAGGCCTGGATCAATGACATGGCTGGGTTCATCAAGCTGGAGAAGGTCAAGTTTGCCCTGAGGGGGTCGGTGAAAGGGTTCTTCCGGCGGTGGCAGCCCTTTCTCGATTTTTTGGCGGAGGGTTAGAGGGTGGTCAATCTCAGCAGCAGCCCGGGCGGGGGGAGGGGGGTGGGGGGAGAGGAGGGCAAGGGGGGGTGGGTTAGGGATCCTTTAAGGGGGTTTGTTTTTGCGACTGTTTATTTTCCACTTTCTTGTTTTTTGTGTTATGAATTTATTGCTTTGTTTTGGGGGGCGGGGGAAGGGGTTCTTCTTTCTGTTTATTTTTATACCTTGTTTATTTTATTGTTGGGAGAAAATTTGTTGTTGAAAAATTTGAATGAAAATTATTTTTAAAAAAAGGATAAGGGCAGCAGATACATGGGATAGCCACCTCCTGGAGGTTCCCCTCCAGGTCACTCACTATCCTGACTTGGAAATACATTGTCGTTCTT
Source organism: Scyliorhinus canicula (assembly GCF_902713615.1). Lineage (NCBI taxonomy): Eukaryota > Metazoa > Chordata > Chondrichthyes > Carcharhiniformes > Scyliorhinidae > Scyliorhinus > Scyliorhinus canicula. The sequence goes on along the minus strand of NC_052155.1, from coordinate 129,820,782 downwards.
TCATTGCGGCCGGGGTAAATTCCTGAAATTCCCTCCCGAACAGCAATGTGGCTGTAGTTGCACCTCAGGGGCTGCAGCAGTTCAAGAAGGCAGCTCACCACCACCTTCTCAAGGGTAACTAGGAATGGGCAGCAAATGCTGGCCTAGCCAGTGAACCCCACTTTCAACAAGTCGCTTTTCCTCTGTTCCTGCAGACGTACGTACATTGTCTTCAGCTTCCCGTACTGCTCGAGTTTAAAATTCTTATCATGTTCAAAGCCCTCCAGGGCATCACGTGTCTCTTATCTTTGCAACCATCCCCAACCCTGTAAATCTTCAGGAATTTTGTCTTCCTCCAACTCTTCTGGCTATGTACATGCTCCACTCCTTTCTCACTGTTAATGATGACCTTTTCCTCATTTGCCTCAGCCCCAAGGTCTGGAATTATCTCCCTCCTCCTCTCTACTTTTTTTCTCCTCTCTTAAGACACTTCTTAAAATCAATCTCTTTAACCCAGCCTTTGATTGTTTGCCCTAATAAGCACATCTTTGTTTTTTATTTGATTACATTCTTGTGAGATGCCTCAGGGACATTTTGCTATGGTAAATGTGCAATATAAATGCAAGTCGTTGTTATTGTACTGGAAGGTGAAACAAAAAGTGTCAGAGAAATCATTGCAAGGAGAAACAGCGGACCGATTGTGAATAAATGGAACATAAATTTGGGCATGTGTAAAACTATGCTCCAATTCATGGTTACCTGTGTGAGCAGCAAAGATCAATTGCACCACGCAGTGTCAGAAATAGTACTGGTTCAAGTTATGCAGCATGAATCATCTGCATCAGTGACCATTATGACATTTTAAATATGCAATTTAGCCCAGTTATCTCTCTCTAATTAATTTGAATTTTGAGGTTTATGTATATCTCCCTGTTTTGTTTGGCACTGAGTACATATGCACATTGTGAATTTTAGAAGTGAGGTAAATACAGAAGAATATGACAAGATTTTAGTAATGCTCCAATAAATTGATGAGAACACAAATAGAAATAGATTTCCTTGATGAAGTCCAAATTCTAATTGAGTTAACAAAACAATATCGAGACAAAGAAACTTTACAGGTCAATAGATAGAAAAGGAGGGAGGAAAATTCAAGGATCTCCAATAAATATTTGAAAAATTAATTGGATGGGCAAATGGGGAACTAGAAATGGGAGAACGCTCAATCCAACAGTAAATAGTTCTTCCAGTTTTATAATAACAAAACTGTTTTCAGAGCAGAATTAAACGAGGTTGGAATTTTTTTTAAAATTTAGAGTACCCAATTCATTTTTTTCCAATTAAGGGGCAATCTTTGGGTTGCGGGGGCGAAACCCACGCAAACAAGGGGAGAATGGGCAAACTCCACACGGACAGTAACCCAGAGCCAGGATCGAACCTGGGACCTCGGTGCCGTGAGGCAGCAGGGCTAACCCACTGCGCCATGGTGCTGCCCCATGAGAAATTAATAATAAATAAAGCTGGAAGTGATTAAAATGCTAAATGGCAAATTCACTGAGCTCCAGTCAGATGTGGTTGTAATGTATATCCCTGTTTCCGCTCGGTGTCCTCACTGAGCACAGATCCACACCAGCAACATGGGATCAGCAAGTTCAGTGATTATTGACAATAAGGAATGAAGAGCAGGGAAACCCAAGTCCATGTCAGCGGGCAGTAACTGAGTAATCCAGCACTTAATCACATCACCTCACCAAGATTTCTCATGGCTGCTGAATTGGAGATGATGCGGCATGAGGTTGCTGTTGCATGGCAAGTCACGCTGTGTGTTACCCACAGTTATTCATGTATTCACCCAACATCTTTCAGATCAAAAGTGGTAAAGTGGTGGTGGGCGTAATAGCGAAATTACCTTTTTCAGAGGTACAATTTATCCTGGGTATTGATATAGCTGCATCACAGGTGGGAGGGACGCCAATTGTGGTTGTAAAGCCAGTGGAAAGGAAAACAACTGATGTGTTACAGGAAATACCCTGGGATGTTTCCAGATTGTGTGGTAACCAGATCACAAATTCACTGGAGGAGGAGAAATCAAGGATTAAACATAGGGAGGATAAGGTTCAATTATCAGAGACAATCTTTGACCAGGATTTTGCAAAATTCACGACCCCATGGCACCCCCCGCGATTCTTTCCCCCCCCCCCCCCCCCCCCCCCCCCCCCCCCGGCTCGGAGGAATCGAAACCGGATGGGCCGAGCAGCCTGCCATTCACGACCGTTTCGCGACAGCAGCAACCACACCTGGTCGCTGCCGTCGTGAAACGGGTGAGATATGCCCATTTGGGGCCTGTTGGGGGAGCACAGGGAAAGAGCACCACGACTGTGCTCGGGAGGGGACAGGCCCGCGATCGGTGCCCACCGATCGTCGGGCCAGCGTCTCAATCGGACGCACTATTTCCCCTCCGCCGCCCCGCAAGATCAAGGCGCCACGTCTTGCGGGGCAGCTGAGGGGGAAGATGGCCGCCGTGCATGCGCGGGTTCGAGCTGTCAGCGTCGTGACGTCAGCTGCGCATGCGTGGGTTGTAGCCGGCCAACCTGCACATGCGCAGCTGACGTCATTAGGCGCGCCGGCCGCGTCATTCTGGCGCGACGCTCCTGTGGCCGAGATTTACGGAACGACGTTCCTAGCCCCGCCGGAGAATTGGGAGAATTCCGCCCAATGTATTATTGAGGAAATCGAGGCCATCACATATTCAGGCAGATGAAAAATGGGCAGAAGTTCATCAAGTTGTATTATAGAAAGGACATTTTGCAGGTAGTGCATGACACTCCAGTAGGGGGCCACGTAGGATATGAAAAACTTAAACAAAAATACAAAAACATTTTTATTGGCCTGGCCTGCATAAGAATGTACTTGAATTTTGCCGCAAAAGTCACACATGTCAGGTAATAGGAAAAGCTCAAGCAGTAATCAAACCAGCATTCTTACTACCCGTTCCAGCATTTGAAAAGACTTTATACTAGGGTCCTAAATCATTGTGTGGGACCCCTTCCTAAGATGGGAAGCGAGAATCAACATTTGTTGACCACAGGGGATGCATCTACTAAATTTCTGGAGATTCCATTGCAAAATATTACAGCTAAGAGGGTTGTAAAGGAGTTAACTAAATTTGTTTTGCCAATTACAGACGACCAAAAGAAATCCAATCAGATCAGGCATTCAATTTTATATCAAAGTTATTCAGGGAAATTGTGGATAGCTTAGGAGTAAAGAATTTTAAATCAACTGCATATCATCCAGAAGCACAGTGTTAGAAAGGTGGCATCAAACTTTAAAGACCTTTATGGGCGAAATTCTCCCAAAGGAAGATATGGGGCAAAATTTGCCTGGGGCCGCCGAAAATCCGCCCCCGCCATGGCAGAAATTCTCACCCACCCGGGAATTGGCGGGGGTGGGAATCAGCGCCCCGCTGATTGTCGTGACGTCCGCACCGATCGGCGAAGCCCCTGCAGCGATTCTCCGGCCCGCGATGGGCCGAAGTCCCGCCGCTGGGAGGCCAGAGGTGGTTCAAACCTCGGCGGCGGGATCGGCGGCGCGACCGGGCCCCCAGGGTCCTGGGGGAGGGGCGCGGGGCAATCGGACCCTGGGGGCTGCCACCACGGTGGCCAGGCCCGCGATCTTGGCCCCCCGATCGGTGGGAGGGCCAGTGCCTTGGGGGCACTCTTTCTCCTCCGCCGCCCCCCACAGCCTCCACCATGGCGTAAACGGAAGAGAATCGTCCAGCGCGCATGCGCCGGTGGTGACGTCAGTGGCAGCTGCAGCTGACGTCACCACCGGCGCATGCGCGAACCAGCGAAGGCCTTTTGGCCAGTCCCGGCGCCGGGCGGCGGCCCTGAAAGGCCGCTTATGCCGGTTTTGGGGCCAGTCGGCGTGGTGCCAACCGCTCCGGAGCGGGCCTAGCCCCCAAAGGTGTGGAGAATTGCGCACCTTTGGGGAGGCGCAACGGCGGAGTGGTTGGCGCCACTCCTCTACGCCGGGACCCCCCGTCCTGCCGGGTAGGGGAGAATACCTCACAAAGTGCCGACACCGGAGTGAAACCCGGAGTATCTCACTCCAGTGTCGGAGGCCGCTCCTCGCCCCCTATTCTCCCACCCCCAGGGGGCTAGGAGCAGCGGCGCGTTAATCTTGGGCGCCGGGTCTTGACGCTTGCGTCAAAGCGGCGCAGCCTGAATAACGCAGTCGGCGGCGCCTAAATGACGTCACCACGCATGAGCAGGCCCAACGATTGGTGGGCACCGATCACGGGCCAGATCCCTCCTGAGCACCCCCTTGGTGCTCGATTCTCCCTCCGCCCCCCACAGGCCCCACATGCAGCGGTCGCGCGCTGTTCACACCGGCAACGACCAGGTGTGGTTGGCGCCGGTGTGAACCGGTCGTATTAGGCAGGCCGCTCGGCCCATACTGGCCGGAGAATCGCCTCTCGACCGGAGCGGCGATTTTCCGAGTGGCCTGTCGCAAAACGCGACACGCCATTTTGGGGGGGGTGGGAGAATCGCGTGTGGGTGCCAGGGCGGCGTGGCGTGATTCGCCCGGCACTCCCGTGATTTTCCCACCCGGCGTGGGGTTGGAGAATTGCACCCCATGTTGAGGGTCAGTATTATCCAAATGATTGGTCTAAAGAAATTCCATTTATATTATCTGCAATTAGGAATGCACCAAATGAATCAATTAAATTCAGTCCTTTCAAATTGATTTTTGGTTATGAGGTACGAGGACAATTTAAATTGATTAAGGAAAAATTGGTGAATCAGCTTTCTAAGACTGCCTTGTGGGACTTCTAATTCCACTCCCTCCTGTAAGCATCCTTCCTCCCTCCATCACCCTTGACCTCAGTATTGTGCATGTGGATAATCCTGTTCTCCCCTCCCTCCCCATTCCTTTCAAAGTTAACATCCCCAAGCTCTTTGTCGATCTGAATTCTCCCCTTCCCGAGACAACCTGTGCAGATACTTTTAGATAACTCCCCCAGGAGACCATCCAATACCCCTCCATTACTTTAGGATGACTGACTCACCAGTTCCAAGTACCACCACCTGAACGTGACTGTATCCTCTGCATTGCAGTATTCTGCTTGAACCCACAGGACCAAATGCTTTTATTGACTGACCGTACCCTACACATCTCTCTGTGCATGACCATTACTGCAAAGAGAAGAGAGACCTTTCCCCAACCCCCATGACTGGGACCAAAACATGAGTGCCAAGCAGAAACCTCTGACATGGCCCAGGCGGTGTGGTCTCATTCCTGGACTTTCTCTTAAACATAACCCCTGGACAGTCTTTCACCCTGCGCCTTTGACCCCACCACCACCACCACCCATCCCAATGGTCCTGCCGTCAACACATTGTTCCCTTCTGGTCCTTAAGTAGACCATCAACATAAAGAATTGATGCTTGGAATGGTGCTTGACCTTTGGGGAATTTTTGTTTCATACCCTTCAGTGTTCAGAAGCCACATTTAATGATGCATGAAGATTTACTTCCAAATAAAAATGACCTTGATTGGATTAAAGTGTGACATTTGGAGCTATTAGTGTACTGTCCAATTCATGTTTTTAATGCATTCTGTTGTTTATTGTTAAGAATGTGTTAAATTTGCTTAATTTGGATTCTTGCCTCCAGTTTAATTCTATTCAATCGTCTTTAAAAAAATGAAATGAAAATCGCTTATTGTCACAAGTAGGCTTCAAATGAAGTTACTGTGAAAAGCCCCTAGTCGCCTAATAGAGGATAAATGACATCCATCTGGGTAAAGAGATCTCTGACTGCTTTTGAGAGATTATAAAAAATTACCCACCATTATTTGCTCTATCATCTAGCATAATGACTCAAAGGTTCCACTGTTGGTTTCATGCATTTCATGGTGATGGTGTTTCCAGCTATTCTTAATGAACACCATTATACAGAGACATTTAGATTCTTTGCATTTAGATAATATCCTGGTAATTTTATTAGCAACAGACGCAATGAAACAACCAGCGAAAAGCAAATAAAAATTAGTACAAATGACCTGGGCTCAAGGGAGGAAGAGAACATACACCTTCACCATTCTAAGTTACTCTTTACTTTTTAAAAATACGATATCACATAAGGGCAACAATCAAAGTAAAAATACACGCTGGGAGATTTTTCTCTATTTAATGTAGCAGATTCTCTGCCATATAAACACATTCCAAAAATAGAAAATGTAACTTAATCACAGTAAGATTTTTTTTAAATTGAGACATTGTTATGAACAAACAGAAATATTAGGAGAGCTTTTACGGCCTTGATGCACCCGGCTTGGTGTCGAGATGAACCTTTGAGTCTCGCAAGAGGTCGTCTTTGCGAAGCTCAAAACGCCTCGTGGGATTTTACAAAAGGTTCGGTTGAATCTTGCGAGACATCTGCAACATCGCGAATCTCAGCCACTTCGCGCTACCAAGCCAGGTGTGACAAGGCTGGTAAATCGCACCCAAGTTCTATTTTCTGTCGAAAGCAAATGGGCTAATTTCGACTTCTGACAATAGGGAGATATGACTGATATTGGTTCTGCTGCCTGTTATCCATTTTTGCTGATTTATTTTATCTCTCCTGAAGTCAATGGAAATGAAAACCAGGAGAATTGCATAATGGTGACTGATTTGTCTACCTGTTATTTTACACTGTTGCCCAAAGTGAAAATTATTATTTGTCTCACCAGATCTTTATGATGATATTTCATTCTCTCAGGGGATAGAAAAATATTCAGAATAAATGTATATCAATGTCCAGCAAATAATTGGTTGCAATTAACTCAATTGTCAGACCTGAACTTTATGCATGGGGAACAAGCACCAGCAGAGGTTATTCACGAAGGCCCTCCTTCTCAACCTTGCCCCTCGCCTGAGGTGTAGTGATCCTCAGGTTAAATCACCACCAATCAGCTGTGCCCCTCAAAGGGGAAAGCAAACTATAGTCATCTGGGACTATGGAGAATTTCTCTGACCTTTTTTAAAAAATTTAGAGTACCCAATCAATTTTTTCCAATTAAGGGGCAATTTAGCGTGGCCAATCCACCTAACCTACACATCTTTGGGTTGTGGGAGTGAAATCCACGCAAACACAGGGAGAATGTGCAAACCCCACATGGACAGTGACCAAGAATTGAACCTGGGACTTCGGCGCCATGAGGCAACAGGGCTAACCCACTTCGCCACTGTGCAGCCCTTCCCTTACCTTCTTTAACATACCTTTACCCGCATGGGGAGCAAGGTCCACTTACAAATAATGTTCTAAGATCAATGAAAGAGTATTTCTGGGTAGCATTTGAAGGACCAGAGTGTCTTAATTCTCCTGCTTCTATTTCTTATGTTCTATAACAAGAATCCTAAGATGATATTGTTCCATTTTGAAAAGCAATTAATCTATTTCTATTCCTTGCTAATTCTGTTCACTCTCACATAGACGTCACAGGACCGAAAGGTTCTCGTGTCCAGGTTAACGTGTACCATTCTGTACACTTGTGAGGGCAGCATGGTAGCACAGTGGTTAGCACAGTTGCTTCACAGCTCCAGGATCCCATGTTCGGTTCACGGCTTGGGTCACTGTGCGGAGTCTGCACATTCTCCCTGTGTCTGCGTGGGTTTCCTCTGGTTTCCTCCGGTTTCCTCCCACAGTCCAAAGATGTGCAGGTTAGGTGGATTGGCCATGATAAATTGCCCTTAGTGTCCAAGAAAGGTTGGGTGGGGTTACAGGGTTATGGGGATAGGGAGCAGGCATGGGCTTGGGTGGGGTGCTCTTTCCAAGGGCCGGTGCAGACTCGACTCATCAGGCTGAATGACCTCCTTCTGCACTATAAATTCTATGATTCTATGGTGGAGCTTAAAGAAGGTTTCTTGGATAATTGCACTCATTTTCATCAACTGCAGTTACCAATGGGAAACTGAGACAACTATGTTTACCAAATGATTAAATTTGCACGATTTTATATAACTGCTTTTATGTATGAGTATAAAGATCCATTTTGTAAAGAGAATTTTAGTCACCAACAAATATTCTGTTAATGTTAGCGAGGTCCAGTCCAAATATGTGCTGGTCCCTTCAAACAGACATATCTAAATTTTACAGCTATGAGCTACAGCTTGTAGCTTTAATTAATTTGACAGATGGCAAAAAGCTATGCATAGTTTGATATCTCTTTTCAAACCACTCCTGGAGTGACATCATTAATTGCCAAGGGATCTTATCAGTTTTGGTCGCCAGTCTGATTTAATAAACCTAATGAATAAAGTGTTCTTGCAATTTTTGAGGTAGAACCAATTTTCACTCCTCTGCCATCTGTCTGCTGTTCCTCTCTGTCTGCCTTGCCAGGTTTTCTCTTGACTGTGATACAAATATCATCTGACCTGCATGAAGCTATTAAATTACTCATTTTAACTCTCAAACCTGTTCATGAATATTTTGTAGTTTGTATTAGTTTTTATTGGAAAACGGTTTCTTTTATCCACATTTGTATCATTTACCGCAAACTTTAAAGGCAGCACAGGACACAGCACTGAATTAATGACAAACATAAAGGCATTGTATTCCCCTTGATAAATTGGCAAGAAAAAAGGTACAGCATCACTAATTAATCTAAGCAAGCAATATTTCATTTTAAAGTTGATTTATTGTGCCTTCATTTTAGAACAACATTTGCAATATTAGTAATCCTGGGGAAAAAAATCACATTTTAGTGAACAAATGATTCTTCCATTCTCTATTTAAAAGTAAAATTCACACGTGCATTCTGTACTGCAGCTGGCATTCATGCTCAATGACATGGTGCCAACATGCAGCATTATTTGACATCCACCTGCATGAAGACTTGTTACATATCAATATCAAATATTAGTGTTCATATTCAGCCTGGTCTACAGGTACTATGCTCGCCCTCTGTTTGAATGTGCAATATAATTTTGTAATAAATATTGATATTGATTCTTCAGAGGGCAAAAAGATAGCAAATTATGAGGAAAGATCAATTACTGAACTTCGCTCATCTGCAATTTGCCGTTTTCAATTACAAGGACTTCAAACTCGTGTTATTGACCTCTAAATAGTCAAAGTAATACACTGCAGCATTATTGATTTCTTGATAACAAGATGGCTCTTCTTTCCTCAATGGACACAACGGCAATGAGAGCAATTGCTCTCAACCATTTCACATCCATCTCTTTGCAGTCGAATTTGAAGGATATGGGGTGAAGTGCAGTAGACAGAAGATCAAGTGTGTATTACGCATGGTTTTTCATATTTATATGCTGTGGAGATACAGATTCTCATTTTTAACAAAGCTTTAACCAATTGGCGATAAAAGGTGAGATTATGTCAACTCACCGGGCTAAAAAGAGACAGATTCAATGAGTGTGCGGTCTTAGAAATCAGTCATCAATTCAAGTGAAAATTTAAATCCATGGGCGGCGAAAAGGTGTGTTTAGTCAGTCCACTTTTCAATCATTGTTTTAACAATAAGCTTCTTTTTTGGTATCCATCATGACAAATCTTATGGCGGACGCACTCAGACATTTTGCGGTAGCTTTCTTTAATGGTTTCGGTGTGGACATTCTGTGACATTTTGTAACATAACATTGGCACTTACCAATGGAAACTCTGCAGAAACATGGCTCTCAATGAGTTTCTGAAGAGATTTTGCTGATTCCCTGTCAAAGTTAGAGGACAGGGTCAAGAAAAAAGAAGTGGAAATCATAACCCCAGTATTACTCATTGATAATGTAATAAACGTAACTGTGAGGATATAAGGAAACACTGAAAATAATCAATATTTGTAAAAGTTGAAAGTGAGGCAAATTGGCATCAGACATAGGTTTCCAATCAAATGTTAAGTTGTTTTTAGTTTCCTCACTGCCAAATAATGAGAGTGTTTCTAGCATCTACTCCTTTTACAATAAAGTTATTTCCCCAATTTATTACGTTATTTTACAGGAGCTGGTTTAGCTCAGTGGGCTAAATAGCTGACTTCTGAAGCAGACCAAGACCAGCAATGCGGGTTCAATTCCTGTACCAACCTCCCCGAATAGGTGCCGGAATGTGGCGACTAGGGGCATTTCACAGTAACTTCATTTGACGCCTACTTGTGACAATATGCGATTTTCATTTCATTTCATTTTCATATGTTATGAATTTACGAATCTTCTGATTTGACCATTGTTTCCTGCTGTATCTCATGCCAGTGCGGCTGTGTTGCAAAATAGCCCTGACCATTTAGATGCTGCAATAGAATAGAACAATAAAATCATATAACTGATCTCTAGAATGTGGTGGCAAATGTATAATATAAAGCACAGTGACAGCAAATCTGGCATCATTGCTATAAAAAACTCACAGATGTCCTGGGAACACAATGGCCAGTGGTTAGCATTGCTGCCTCACAGCGCCGAGGATAGAAATTGTCCCATTGGGCAGCATAGGTTCATAAAGGGCAGGTCGTGCCTGACTAATTTAGTGGAATTCTTTGAGGACATTACCAGTGCGGTAAATAACGGAGAGCCAACGGATGTAGTATATCTGGATTTCCAGAAAGCTTTTGACAAGGTGCCACACAAAAGGTTGCTGCATAAGATAAAGAGGCATGGCATTAAGGGTAAAGTAGTAGCATGGATAAAGGATTGGTTAATTAATAGAAAGCAAAGAGTGGGGATTAATGGGTGTTTCTCTGGTTGGCAATCTGTAGCTAGTGGTGTCCCTCAGGGATCAGTTTTGGGCCCACAATTGTTCACAATTTACATAGATGATTTGGTGTTGGGGACCAAGGGCAATGTGTCCAAGTTTGCAGACGACAATAAGATGAGTGGTAAAGCAAAAAGTGCGGAGGATACCGGAAGTCTACAGAGGGATTTAGATTTAGGGTTAAGTGAATGGGCTAGGGTCTGGCAGATGGAATACAATGTTGACAAATCTGAGGTTATTCATTTTGGTAGGAATAACAGCAAAAGGGATTATTATTTAAATGATAAACTATTAAAACATGCTGCTGTGCAGACAGGGTGTGCTCGTGCATGAGTCGCAAAAAGTTGGTTTAAAGGTGCAACAGGTGATTAAGAAGGCAAATGGAGTTTTGTCCTTTATTGCTAGAGGGATGGAGTTTAAGACTGGGGAGGATATGCTGCAATTGTATAAGGTGTTACTGAGGCCACACCTGGAGTCTTGTGTTCAGTTTTGGTCGCCTTACCTGAAAAAGGACGAACTGGCGCTGGAGGGTGTGCAGAGGAGATTCACTAGGTTAATCCCAGGTTGAGGGGGTTGGATTATGAGGAGAGATTGAGTAGACTGGGACTGCACTCATTGGAATTTAGAAGGATGCGGGGGGATTTTATAGAAACATATAAAATTATGAAGGGAATAGATAGGATAGATGCGGGCAGGTTGCTTCCACTGGCGGGTGAAAGCAGAACTAGGGGCCATAGCCTCAAAATAAGGGGAAGTAGATTTAGGACTGAGTTTAGGAGGAACTTCTTCACGCAAAGGGTTGTGAATCTATGGAATTCCTTGCCCAGTGAAGCAGTTGAGGCTCCTTCATTAAATGTTTTTAAGATAAAGGTAGATCGTTTTTTGAAGAATAGCGGGATTACGTGCTCGGGCCAGAAAGTGGAGCTGAGTCCACAAAAGATCAGCCAGGATCTCATTGTATGGCGGAGCAGGCTCGAGGGGCCAGATGGCCTACTCCTGCACCTAGTTCTTATGTTCTTATGTCCCAGGTTAATCCCGGCTCTGGGTCATTGTCCGTGTGGAGTTTGCACATTCTCCCTGTGTTTGCGTGGGTTTCGCCGCCACAACCCAAAGATGTGCAGGGTAGGTGGATTGGCCATGCTAAATTGCCCCTTTATTGGGAAGAAAATAATTGGGTACTCTAAATTTTCCCTACCCGGCTCTCCCTCGCCGTGTTTCCCTGGCCGACTCTCCCACTCCGCGTTTCCCTGCCCGACTCTCCCACTCCGCGGTTCCCTACCTGACTCTCCCACTCTGCGTTTCCCTGACCGGCTACCCGCTCTGTGTTTCCCTGCCCGGCTACCCGATCTGCGTTTCCCATCCGACTCTCCCACTCCACATTTCCCTGCCCAACTCTCCCACTCCGCGTTTCCCTAAACGACTTTCCCGCTCCGTGTTTCCCTGCCCAGCTCTCACACTCTGCGGTTCCCTACCCGACTCTCCCACTCTGCGTTTCCCTGCCCGACTCTCCCGCTCTGCATTTCCCATCCGACTCTCCCGCTCCGCGTTTCCCTGCCCGACTCTCCCACTTTGCGGTTCCCTACCTGACTCTCCCACTCTGCGGTTCCCTGCCCAACTCTCCCGCTCCGCAGTTCCCTACCTGACTCTCCCACTCTGCGTTTCCCTGCCCGGCTACCCACTCTGCGTTTCCCATCCGACTCTCCCACTCTGCATTTCCCTGCCCGGCTCTCCCACTCCGCGTTTCCCTACCTGACTCTCCCACTCTGCGTTTCCCTGCCCGGCTACCCGCTCTGCGTTTCCCATCCGACTCTCCCGCTCCGCGTTTCACTACCCGACTCTCCCACTCTGCAGTTCCCTACATGACTCTCCCACTCCGCGTTTCCCTGACCGACACTCCCACTCTGCGTTTCCCTGCCCGGCTACCCGCTCTGCGTTTCCCATCCGACTCTCCCATTCCGCATTTCCCTGCCCAACTCTCCCACTCCGCGTTTCCCTAAACGACACTCCTGCTCCGTGTTTCCCTGCCCAACTCTCCCGCTCCGTGTTTCCCTGCCCAACTCTCCCACTCCGCAGTTCCCTACCCGACTCTCCCACTCTGCGTTTCCCTGCCCGACTCTCCCACTCCGCGGTTCCCTACCCGACTCTCCCACTCTGCGTTTCCCATCCGACTCTCCCACTCCGCGTTTCCCTGCCCGACTCTCCCACTCTGCGGTTCCCTACCCGACTCTCCCACTCTGCATTTCCCATCCGACTCTCCCGCTCCGCGTTTCCCTGCCCGACTCTCCCACTCTGCGGTTCCCTGCCCGACTCTCCCACTCCGTGGTTCCCTACCCAGCTCTCCCTCTCCGCGTTTCCCTGCCCGACTCTCCCACTCCGCGGTTCCCTGCCCGACTCTCCCACTCCGCGGTTCCCTGCCCAACTCTCCCACTCCGCGTTTCCCTAAACGACTCTCTGTCTCCGTGTTTCCCTGCCCAACTATCCCGCTCCGTGTTTCCCTGCCCAACTCTCCCACTCCGCGGTTCCCTACCCGACTCTCCCACTCTGCGTTTCCCTGCCCGGCTACCCGCTCTGCGGTTCCTTACCTGACTCTCCCACTCTGCGTTTCCCTGACCGACACTCCCACTCTGCGTTTCCCTGCCCGGCTACCTGCTCTGCGGTTCCCTACCTGACTCTCCCACTCTGCGTTTCCCTGACCAACACTCCCACTCTGCGTTTCCCTGCCCGGCTACCCGCTCTGCGTTTCCCTAAACAACTCTCCTGCTCCGTGTTTCCCTGCCCAACTCTCCCGCTCCGTGTTTCCCTGCCCAACTCTCCCAATCCGCGGTTCCCTACCCGACTCTCCCGCTCCGTGTTTCCCTGCCCAACTCTCCCACTCCGCGGTTCCCTACCCGACTCTCCCACTCTGCGTTTCCCTGCCCGACTCTCCCGCTCTGCGTTTCCCAGCCCGACTCTCCCACTCCATGGTTCCCTACCTAGCTCTCCCTCTCCGGGTTTCCCTGCCCGACTCTCCCACTCCGCGGTTCCCTGCCCGACTCTCCCACTCCGCGGTTCCCTGCCTGACTCTCCCACTCTGCGTTTCCCTACCCGACTCTCCCACTCTGCGTTTCCCTACCCAGCTCTCCCTCTCCGCGTTTCCCTGCCCGACTCTCCCACTCCGCGGTTCCCTGCCCGACTCTCCCACTCTGCGGTTCCCTACCCGACTTTCCCACTCCGTGGTTCCCTACCCAGCTCTCCCTCTCCGCGTTTCCCTGCCCGACTCTCCCACTCCGCGGTTCCCTGCCCGACTCTCCCACTCTGCGGTTCCCTACCCGACTTTCCCACTCCGTGGTTCCCTACCCAGCTCTCCCTCTTGGCGTTTCCCTGCCCGACTCTCCCACTCCGCATTTCCCTACCCGGCTCTCCCTCGCCGTGTTTCCCTGGCCGACTCTCCCGCTCTGCGGTTCCCTACCTGACTCTCCCACTCAGCGTTTCCCTGCCCGGCTCTCCCGCTCTGCGTTTCCCATCCGACTCTCCCACTCCGCATTTCCCTGCCCAACTCTCCCACTCCGCGGTTCCCTACCTGACTCTCCCACTCTGCATTTCCCTACCCGGCTCTCCCGCTCTGCGTTTCCCTGCCCGGCTACCCACTCTGCTTTTCCCTACCCGGCTCTCCCACTCTGCGTTTCCCTACCCGGCTCTCCCGCTCTGCGTTTCCCTGCCCGGCTACCCACTCTGCGTTTCCGATCCGACTCTCCCACTCTGCATTTCCCTGCCCGGCTCTCCCACTCCGCGTTTCCCTACCTGACTCTCCCACTCTGCGTTTCCCTGCCCGGCTACCCGCTCTGCGTTTCCCATCCGACTCTCCCGCTCCGCGTTTCCCTACCCGACTTTCCCACTCCGTGGTTCCCTACCCAGCTCTCCCTCTCCGCGTTTCCCTGCCCGACTCTCCCACTCCGCGGTTCCCTGCCCGACTCTCCCACTCCGCATTTCCCTACCCGACTCTCCCTCGCCGTGTTTCCCTGGCCGACTCTCCCGCTCTGCGGTTCCCTACCTGACTCTCCCACTCAGCGTTTCCCTGCCCGGCTCTCCCGCTCTGCGTTTCCCATCCGACTCTCCCACTCCGCATTTCCCTGCCCAACTCTCCCACTCCGCGGTTCCCTACCTGACTCTCCCACTCTGCATTTCCCTACCCGGCTCTCCCGCTCTGCGTTTCCCTGCCCGGCTACCCACTCTGCTTTTCCCTACCCGGCTCTCCCACTCTGCGTTTCCCTACCCGGCTCTCCCGCTCTGCGTTTCCCTGCCCGGCTACCCACTCTGCGTTTCCGATCCGACTCTCCCACTCTGCATTTCCCTGCCCGGCTCTCCCACACCGCGTTTCCCTACCTGACTCTCCCACTCTGCGTTTCCCTGCCCGGCTACCCGCTCTGCGTTTCCCATCCGACTCTCCCGCTCCGCGTTTCCCTACCCGACTCTGCCACTCTGCAGTTCCCTACATGACTCTCCCACTCTGCGTTTCCCTGACCGACACTCCCACTCTGCGTTTCCCTGCCCGGCTACCCGCTCTGCGTTTCCCATCCGACTCTCCCATTCCGCATTTCCTTGCCCAACTCTCCCACTCCGCGTTTCCCTAAACGACACTCCTGCTCCGTGTTTCCCTGCCCAACTCTCCCGCTCCGTGTTTCCCTGCCCAACTCTCCCACTCCGCGGTTCCCTACCCGACTCTCCCACTCTGCGTTTCCCTGCCCGACTCTCCCACTCTGCGTTTCCCATCCGACTCTCCCGCTACACGTTTCCCTGCCCGACTCTCCCACTCTGCAGTTCCCTGCCCGACTCTCCCACTCTGCGGTTCCCTACCCGACTTTCCCACTCCGTGGTTCCCTACCCAGCTCTCCCTCTCCGCGTTTCCCTGCCCGACTCTCCCACTCCGCGGTTCCCTGCCCGACTCTCCCACTCCGCGGCTCCCTGCCCAACTCTCCCACTCCGCGTTTCCCTAAACGACTCTCCGTCTCCGTGTTTCCCTGACCAACCCTCCCGCTCCGTGTTTCCCTGCCCAACTCTCCCACTCCGCGGTTCCCTACCCGACTCTCCCACTCTGCGTTTCCCTGCCCGGCTACCCGCTCTGCGGTTCCCTACCTGACTCTCCCACTCTGCGTTTCCCTGACCGACACTCCCACTCTGCGTTTCCCTGCCCGGCTACCCGCTCTGCGTTTCCCTAAACGACTCTCCTGCTCCGTGTTTCCCTGCCCAACTCTCCCGCTCCGTGTTTCCCTGCCCAACTCTCTCACTCCGCGGTTCCCTACCCGACTCTCCCGCTCCGTGTTTCCCTGCCCAACTCTCCCACTCCGCGGTTCCCTACCCGACTCTCCCACTCTGCGTTTCCCTGCCCGACTCGCCCGCTCTGCGTTTCCCTGCCCGACTCTCCCACTCTGCGGTTCCCTGCCCGACTCTCCCACTCCGCGGTTCCCTGCCCGACTCTCCCACTCCGTGGTTCCCTACCCTGCTCTCCCTCTCCGGGTTTCCCTGCCCGACTCTCCCACTCCGCGGTTCCCTGCCCGACTCTCCCACTCCGCGGTTCCCTGCCTGACTCTCCCACTCTGCGTTTCCCTACCCGACTCTCCCACTCTGCGTTTCACTACCCAACTCTCCCTCTCCGCGTTCCCCTGCCCGACTCTCCCACTCCGCGGTTCCCTGCCCGGCTCTCCCACTCTGCGGTTCCCTACCCGACTTTCCCACTCCGTGGTTCCCTACCCAGCTCTCCCTCTCCGCGTTTCCCTGCCCGACTCTCCCACTCCGCGGTTCCCTGCCCGACTCTCCCACTCTGCGGTTCCCTACCCGACTTTCCCACTCCGTGGTTCCCTACCCAGCTCTCCCTCTCCGCGTTTCCCTGCCCGACTCTCCCACTCCGCATTTCCCTACCCGGCTCTCCCTCGCCGTGTTTCCCTGGCCGACTCTCCCGCTCTGCGGTTCCCTACCTGACTCTCCCACTCAGCGTTTCCCTGCCCGGCTCTCCCGCTCTGCGTTTCCCATCCGACTCTCCCACTCCGCATTTCCCTGCCCAACTCTCCCACTCCGCGGTTCCCTACCTGACTCTCCCACTCTGCGTTTCCCTACCCGGCTCTCCCGCTCTGCGTTTCCCTGCCCGGCTACCCACTCTGCGTTTCCGATCCGACTCTCCCACTCTGCATTTCCCTGCCCGGCTCTCCCACTCCGCGTTTCCCTACCTGACTCTCCCACTCTGCGTTTCCCTGCCCGGCTACCCGCTCTGCGTTTCCCATCCGACTCTCCCGCTCCGCGTTTCCCTACCCGACTCTCCCACTCTGCAGTTCCCTACATGACTCTCCCACTCTGCGTTTCCCTGACCGACACTCCCACTCTGCGTTTCCCTGCCCGGCTACCCGCTCTGCGTTTCCCATCCGACTCTCCCATTCCGCATTTCCTTGCCCAACTCTCCCACTCCGCGTTTCCCTAAACGACACTCCTGCTCCGTGTTTCCCTGCCCAACTCTCCCGCTCCGTGTTTCCCTGCCCAACTCTCCCACTCCGTGGTTCCCTACCCAGCTCTCCCTCTCCGCGTTTCCCTGCCCGACTCTCCCACTCCGCGGTTCCCTGCCCGACTCTCCCACTCCGCGGTTCCGTGCCCAACTCTCCCACTCCGCGTTTCCCTAAACGACTCTCCGTCTCCGTGTTTCCCTGCCCAACTCTCCCGCTCCGTGTTTCCCTGCCCAACTCTCCCACTCCGCGGTTCCCTACCCGACTCTCCCGCTCTGCGTTTCCCTGACCGACTCTCCCGCTCTGCGGTTCCCTACCTGACTCTCCCACTCTGCGTTTCCCTGACCGACACTCCCACTCTGCGTTTCCCTGCCCGGCTACCCGCTCTGCGTTTCCCATCCGACTCTCCCATTCTGCATTTCCCTGCCCAACTCTACCACTCCGCGTTTCCCTAAACGACTCTCCTGCTCCGTGTTTCCCTGCCCAACTCTCCCGCTCCGTGTTTCCCTGCCCAACTCTCCCACTCCGCGGTTCCCTACCCGACTCTCCCGCTCCGTGTTTCCCTGCCCAACTCTCCCACTCCGCGGTTCCCTACCCGACTCTCCCACTCTGCGTTTCCCTGCCCGACTCTCCCACTCTGCGTTTCCCATCCGACTCTCCCGCTCCGCATTTCCCTGCCCGACTCTCCCACTCTGCGGTTCCCTGCCCGACTCTCCCACTCCGTGGTTCCCTACCCAGCTCTCCCTCTCCGCGTTTCCCTGCCCGACTCTCCCACTCCGCGGTTCCCTGCCCGACTCTCCCACTCCGCGGTTCCGTGCCCAACTCTCCCACTCCGCGTTTCCCTAAACGACTCTCCGTCTCCGTGTTTCCCTGCCCAACTCTCCCGCTCCGTGTTTCCCTGCCCAACTCTCCCACTCCGCGGTTCCCTACCCGACTCTCCCGCTCTGCGTTTCCCTGACCGACTCTCCCGCTCTGCGGTTCCCTACCTGACTCTCCCACTCTGCGTTTCCCTGACCGACACTCCCACTCTGCGTTTCCCTGCCCGGCTACCCGCTCTGCGTTTCCCATCCGACTCTCCCATTCTGCATTTCCCTGCCCAACTCTACCACTCCGCGTTTCCCTAAACGACTCTCCTGCTCCGTGTTTCCCTGCCCAACTCTCCCGCTCCGTGTTTCCCTGCCCAACTCTCCCACTCCGCGGTTCCCTACCCGACTCTCCCGCTCCGTGTTTCCCTGCCCAACTGTCCCACTCCGCGGTTCCCTACCCGACTCTCCCACTCTGCGTTTCCCTGCCCGACTCTCCCACTCTGCGTTTCCCATCCGACTCTCCCGCTCCGCATTTCCCTGCCCGACTCTCCCACTCTGCGGTTCCCTGCCCGACTCTCCCACTCCGTGGTTCCCTACCCAGCTCTCCCTCTCCGGGTTTCCCTGCCCGACTCTCCCACTCCGCGGTTCCCTGCCCGACTCTCCCACTCCGCGGTTCCCTGCCCGACTCTCCCACTCTGCGGTTCCCTACCCGACTTTCCCACTCTGCATTTCCCTACCCAGCTCTCCCTCTCCGCGTTTCCCTGCCCGACTCTCCCACTCCGCGGTTCCCTGCCCGACTCTCCCACTCTGCGGTTCCCTACCCGACTTTCCCACTCCGTGGTTCCCTACCCAGCTCTCCCTCTCCGCGTTTCCCTGCCCGACTCTCCCACTCCGCGGTTCCCTGCCCGACTCTCCCACTCCGCATTTCCCTACCCGACTCTCCCTCGCCGTGTTTCCCTGGCCGACTCTCCCGCTCTGCGGTTCCCTACCTGACTCTCCCGCTCTGCGTTTCCCTGACCGACTCTCCCGCTCTGCGGTTCCCTACCTGACTCTCCCACTCTGCGTTTCCCTGACCGACACTCCCACTCTGCGTTTCCCTGCCCGGCTACCCGCTCTGCGTTTCCCATCCGACTCTCCCATTCTGCATTTCCCTGCCCAACTCTACCACTCCGCGTTTCCCTAAACGACTCTCCTGCTCCGTGTTTCCCTGCCCAACTCTCCCGCTCCGTGTTTCCCTGCCCAACTCTCCCACTCCGCGGTTCCCTACCCGACTCTCCCGCTCCGTGTTTCCCTGCCCAACTCTCCCACTCCGCGGTTCCCTACCCGACTCTCCCACTCTGCGTTTCCCTGCCCGACTCTCCCACTCTGCGTTTCCCATCCGACTCTCCCGCTCCGCATTTCCCTGCCCGACTCTCCCACTCTGCGGTTCCCTGCCCGACTCTCCCACTCCGTGGTTCCCTACCCAGCTCTCCCTCTCCGGGTTTCCCTGCCCGACTCTCCCACTCCGCGGTTCCCTGCCCGACTCTCCCACTCCGCGGTTCCCTGCCCGACTCTCCCACTCTGCGGTTCCCTACCCGACTTTCCCACTCTGCATTTCCCTACCCAGCTCTCCCTCTCCGCGTTTCCCTGCCCGACTCTCCCACTCCGCGGTTCCCTGCCCGACTCTCCCACTCTGCGGTTCCCTACCCGACTTTCCCACTCCGTGGTTCCCTACCCAGCTCTCCCTCTCCGCGTTTCCCTGCCCGACTCTCCCACTCCGCGGTTCCCTGCCCGACTCTCCCACTCCGCATTTCCCTACCCGACTCTCCCTCGCCGTGTTTCCCTGGCCGACTCTCCCGCTCTGCGGTTCCCTACCTGACTCTCCCACTCAGCGTTTCCCTGCCCGGCTCTCCCGCTCTGCATTTCCCATCCGACTCTCCCACTCCGCATTTCCCTGCCCAACTCTCCCACTCCGCGGTTCCCTACCTGACTCTCCCACTCTGCGTTTCCCTACCCGACTCTCCCGCTCCGTGTTTCCCTGCCCAACTCTCCCACTCCGCGGTTCCCTACCCGACTCTCCCACTCTGCGTTTCCCTGCCCGACTCTCCCGCTCTGCGTTTCCCTGCCCGACTCTCCCACTCTGCGGTTCCCTGCCCGACTCTCCCACTCCGCGGTTCCCTGCCCGACTCTCCCACTCCGTGGTTCCCTACCCAGCTCTCCCTCTCCGGGTTTCCCTGCCCGACTCTCCCACTCCGCGGTTCCCTGCCCGACTCTCCCACTCCGCGGTTCCCTGCCTGACTCTCCCACTCTGCGTTTCCCTACCCGACTCTCCCACTCTGCGTTTCCCTACCCAACTCTCCCTCTCCGCGTTTCCCTGCCCGACTCTCCCACTCCGCGGTTCCCTGCCCGACTCTCCCACTCTGCGGTTCCCTACCCGACTTTCCCACTCCGTGGTTCCCTACCCAGCTCTCCCTCTCCGCGTTTCCCTGCCCGACTCTCCCACTCCGCGGTTCCCTGCCCGACTCTCCCACTCTGCGGTTCCCTACCCGACTTTCCCACTCCGTGGTTCCCTACCCAGCTCTCCCTCTCCGCGTTTCCCTGCCCGACTCTCCCACTCCGCATTTCCCTACCCGGCTCTCCCTCGCCGTGTTTCCCTGGCCGACTCTCCCGCTCTGCGGTTCCCTACCTGACTCTCCCACTCAGCGTTTCCCTGCCCAGCTCTCCCGCTCTGCGTTTCCCATCCGACTCTCCCACTCCGCATTTCCCTGCCCAACTCTCCCACTCCGCGGTTCCCTACCTGACTCTCCCACTCTGCGTTTCCCTACCCGGCTCTCCCGCTCTGCGTTTCCCTGCCCGGCTACCCACTCTGCGTTTCCCTACCCGGCTCTCCCACTCTGCGTTTCCCTGCCCGGCTCTCCCGCTCTGCGTTTCCCTGCCCGGCTACCCACTCTGCGTTTCCGATCCGACTCTCCCACTCTGCATTTCCCTGCCCGGCTCTCCCACTCCGCGTTTCCCTACCTGACTCTCCCACTCTGCGTTTCCCTGCCCGGCTACCCGCTCTGCGTTTCCCATCCGACTCTCCCGCTCCGCGTTTCCCTACCCGACTCTCCCACTCTGCAGTTCCCTACATGACTCTCCCACTCTGCGTTTCCCTGACCGACACTCCCACTCTGCGTTTCCCTGCCCGGCTACCCGCTCTGCATTTCCCATCCGACTCTCCCATTCCGCATTTCCTTGCCCAACTCTCCCACTCCGCGTTTCCCTAAACGACACTCCTGCTCCGTGTTTCCCTGCCCAACTCTCCCGCTCCGTGTTTCCCTGCCCAACTCTCCCACTCCGTGGTTCCCTACCCAGCTCTCCCTCTCCGCGTTTCCCTGCCCGACTCTCCCACTCCGCGGTTCCCTGCCCGACTCTCCCACTCCGCGGTTCCGTGCCCAACTCTCCCACTCCGCGTTTCCCTAAACGACTCTCCGTCTCCGTGTTTCCCTGCCCAACTCTCCCGCTCCGTGTTTCCCTGCCCAACTCTCCCACTCCGCGGTTCCCTACCCGACTCTCCCGCTCTGCGTTTCCCTGACCGACTCTCCCGCTCTGCGGTTCCCTACCGGACTCTCCCACTCTGCGTTTCCCTGACCGACACTCCCACTCTGCGTTTCCCTGCCCGGCTACCCGCTCTGCGTTTCCCATCCGACTCTCCCATTCTGCATTTCCCTGCCCAACTCTACCACTCCGCGTTTCCCTAAACGACTCTCCTGCTCCGTGTTTCCCTGCCCAACTCTCCCGCTCCGTGTTTCCCTGCCCAACTCTCCCACTCCGCGGTTCCCTACCCGACTCTCCCGCTCCGTGTTTCCCTGCCCAACTCTCCCACTCCGCGGTTCCCTACCCGACTCTCCCACTCTGCGTTTCCCTGCCCGACTCTCCCGCTCTGCGTTTCCCATCCGACTCTCCCGCTCCGCATTTCCCTGCCCGACTCTCCCACTCTGCGGTTCCCTGCCCGACTCTCCCACTCCGTGGTTCCCTACCCAGCTCTCCCTCTCCGGGTTTCCCTGCCCGACTCTCCCACTCCGCGGTTCCCTGCCCGACTCTCCCACTCCGCGGTTCCCTGCCCGACTCTCCCACTCTGCGGTTCCCTACCCGACTTTCCCACTCTGCATTTCCCTACCCAGCTCTCCCTCTCCGCGTTTCCCTGCCCGACTCTCCCACTCCGCGGTTCCCTGCCCGACTCTCCCACTCTGCGGTTCCCTACCCGACTTTCCCACTCCGTGGTTCCCTACCCAGCTCTCCCTCTCCGCGTTTCCCTGCCCGACTCTCCCACTCCGCGGTTCCCTGCCCGACTCTCCCACTCCGCATTTCCCTACCCGACTCTCCCTCGCCGTGTTTCCCTGGCCGACTCTCCCGCTCTGCGGTTCCCTACCTGACTCTCCCACTCAGCGTTTCCCTGCCCGGCTCTCCCGCTCTGCGTTTCCCATCCGACTCTCCCACTCCGCATTTCCCTGCCCAACTCTCCCACTCCGCGGTTCCCTACCTGACTCTCCCACTCTGCGTTTCCCTACCCGACTCTCCCGCTCCGTGTTTCCCTGCCCAACTCTCCCACTCCGCGGTTCCCTACCCGACTCTCCCACTCTGCGTTTCCCTGCCCGACTCGCCCGCTCTGCGTTTCCCTGCCCGACTCTCCCACTCTGCGGTTCCCTGCCCGACTCTCCCACTCCGCGGTTCCCTGCCCGACTCTCCCACTCCGTGGTTCCCTACCCAGCTCTCCCTCTCCGGGTTTCCCTGCCCGACTCTCCCACTCCGCGGTTCCCTGCCCGACTCTCCCACTCCGCGGTTCCCTGCCTGACTCTCCCACTCTGCGTTTCCCTACCCGACTCTCCCACTCTGCGTTTCCCTACCCAACTCTCCCTCTCCGCGTTTCCCTGCCCGACTCTCCCACTCCGCGGTTCCCTGCCCGACTCTCCCACTCTGCGGTTCCCTACCCGACTTTCCCACTCCGTGGTTCCCTACCCAGCTCTCCCTCTCCGCGTTTCCCTGCCCGTCTCTCCCACTCCGCGGTTCCCTACCCGACTCTCCCACTCCGTGTTTCCCTACCCGACTCTCCCACTCCGCGGTTCCCTACCCGACTCTCCCACTCTGCGTTTCCCTGACCGACTCTCCCGCTCTGCGTTTCCCTGCCCGACTCTCCCACTCTGCGGTTCCCTGCCCGACTCTCCCACTCCGCGGTTCCCTACCCAGCTCTCCCTCTCCGCGTTTCCCTGCCCGACTCTTCCACTCCACGGTTCCCTACCCGACTCTCCCACTCCACGGTTCCCTACCCAGCTCTCCCTCTCCGCGTTTCCCTGCCCGACACTCCCACTCCGCATTTCCCTACCCGGCTCTCCCTCGCCGTGTTTCCCTGGCCGACTCTCCCTCTCTGCATTTCCCATCCGACTCTCCCACTCCGCGTTTCCCTACTTGACTTTCCCACTCTGCGTTTCCCTGACCGACTCTCCTGCTCTGCGTTTCCCTGACCGACTCTCCTGCTCTGCGTTTCCCATTCAAATCTCCCGCTCCGCGTTTCCCTGCCCGACTCTCCCACTCCGCAGTTCCCTACCTGACTCTCCCACTCCGCTGTTCCCTACCTGTTTCTCCCACTCTGCGTTTCCCTGCCCGGCTCTTCCGCTCTGCGTTTCCCATCCGACTCTCCCTATCATCGCTTCCCTGCCCGATTTCCCCGCTCGGTGCTTCTCTGCCCGATTCCCCCGCTCGGTGTTTCCCTGCTCGATTTGTCCGCTCGGTGCTTCCATGCCCGACTCTCCTATTCACTTCTTCCCTGCCCGATTCCCCCGCTCGGTGTTTCCCTGCCCGACTCTCCCGCTCGTTGCTTCCCTGCCCAACTCTCCCACTCTGCACTCCTCTACCCAAGACGCCTGCTCGCCGCTTTCTCTCCCAAACTCTTGCTGTGAAAGGTGAAGCTTATGGGAGGCAGTGAGCACAAGGAGCTATGACTTGGAGAGTTGTTCGGAAAGCAGTGAATGGGAGACAAAAAGAGAAAATACTGGACAATCTCAGCTGGTCTGACAACATCTGCAGAGAGAAAAGGGAGCTAACTTTCCGAGTCTGGATGACTCTTTGTTTGGGCAGAGAATCAGCAAGAGCAAGAGTGTCTCAGGGAGAAGCCACTCCAATATGGCGCTGATCAGCTCACACACTTTGGCAGCCCTGGTGCAAAATTATTTCAATTCCAAGAAAAGATTACTCACATTAAGTCAACCTCCTACGTTTGCCGAAAGAAATGCCATCAAATCTTGACTTTTACATAAGTTTCCAGGTACATTTCTGAAACTCCTCAAATACATATTACCAGATAATAACTTCAGCTTGAGAAGTCAAAGTGACAACTTGAAGCCAAGAGTGCATGGCAGAACTTTCCATTCTCTGCACAGAGTGCTGGTTGAGTCAAGAAAACCAGAATGCAGCTCGTAGGCTGCACAGCCGACATTTCCCTCCAGGTCATCCAGCACTCAAATTGGGAGGCATGGCTTGCACCATCACACAGGTGGGGTGGGTCCGTAAAGAGCCTTTAAAATGCCGCGATAGGTAACAAAGGAACCGCCTGCCCACACGCACATGGAAATCTCCCCCGCGGATATGGAAGACCCCCCTCCACCCCACAGACACGGGGAACTCACCCCCACATGCACAAGTAGAGCATCTCCCAACCAATAAGGAGAACTTCCCCAGTGGCACTCCCCAGGAAGCTTAATTTGGCACTGTCCTCTAACATTATCTCTTTGGGGCAGTGCAAAGGAGAAGTGCCGGGGTGCCATCGGGCAGTGCCACTGGGCAGTGTCAGACTCGAAAGATTAACTGTGCTTCTCTCCACAGATTTTGCAAGACCTGCTGAGTTTATCCAGGATTTTTTGTTCTTCCATTGTATCTTTCATGTGCAGAAGAGGGCCATTCGGCCCATTGAATATGCACCAACCCTCTGAAAGAGCATTCTACCTCGACTCTTTCCATGACCCTATCCCCGTAACTCCAGAACCCCACCTCAGCTGCATAGCTTTGCACATTAAGTGGCAATTTTAGCTTGCCCAATCCACCTAACCTGCACATATTTATATTAGATCCTGCACATTTTTATATCAGAAATGAATAAGTGTATTTGCACAGTAAGGGAAGAGGAGAAAGTAACAAGTATGTGTTTGCTCCACCTGAAACTTGAATTCAGAACAGATTGTGAGATGAGAGTGACATGGAATGAGGCAAGGGGAATTAGGTATGCAGACATCCTCATCAATCCCTCCCTCCCCACCAGTAAGCATGGCCTGAATGATGCCTCTTCCTATTTGGTTATTACTGTATCCTATATAGGGATGAAAACAGTTCATGGGCTAGCCCTCTGCCAGTTCCTTGCTGCTCCCTCCAGTTGTGTGTCACTTTCTCCTGAAAGAAAGAGAGAAGTCTGTGAGTGAGCCTCCTGCAACATATTTGGCTGATGTGGTTGTCATGACTGACGATCTCCCAGTGTGCACTGGCTGTAAATTATGGTCTCGTTAACACACAACAGCCCTTTTAAGCACAGCAGATGACTGTGGAAAAATACACTCTCCACTCTGAATGCCAAGAAAATGTTTGTGGACGTCTCCTCACGATCCCTCCCAGATGATTGTCACATGAGCGTTTCCAATCTCCACTCCAAAAATAAACTTTGAAAGCTTTTCCCATAAGTATGCTTTCGCTCAGCAGTTTGCAGCTTGAAATTCAGTCCAGGATTTCCAAATGACATTTTTAAGCAAAACGTCCGCTCCAACTTTACAATAATAATCTTTATTGTCACAAGTAGGTTTACATTAACACTGCAATGCAGTTACTGTGAAAAGCCCCTAGCCGCCGCATTCTGGAGCCTGTTCAGTACACAGAGGGAGAATTCAGAATGTCCAAATTATTTAACAGCAGGGGCGGGATTCTCTGAAATGGTGGTTAAGTGTTGGCGCCGGCGTAAAGACCGGAGCATTTCACGCTGCGTCAACGGGCCCCTTGACCCAGCGGTTCACTGACCAGAAGGAGGCCAGCAGGGAGCTGGAGTACTCCACACAGCTCTGGCTGCCGATACGGGACCTTGCACTTCCGTCCACGGGTCCGCACATGCAAGTGGCGCTGGAAAATGGCAGACCCACTCAAATGGCAGACCCACACAGCAAGCCAAACGATATAGCCCCCCCCCCCCCCCCCCCCCCCCCCCACCCTCCCCCCCCCCCAGGATCAGTGGCCCCTGATTGGAACCCTGGCCTTGGAACCCCCGGTGACGGATCTCCCCCTCCCCTCACCAGGGCAGATGTGACAGCCGCCACTCCGAATGCCCGCCAGGTGGAACCAAGTTAGAACCACGCCGGCAGGAACTCGGCCAGCTGTCGGCAGAGAATCGCCGCGGGGGCCTCTTTCAATGGCCACCAACCGGCGCCCCGTCGACTACGTTCCTGCGACTGGTGGTGATTCTCCGGTCTGCGGAGAATCGCGGAAGGCGTCAGACCCGATCACGCGTCTGACACCCCATTCTCCAATTTTGAGCGCAATTTTGGTGTGGAAGCTTGGAGAATCCCGGCCCACGTCTTTTGGGACTTGCGGGAGGAAACCGGTGCACCCAGAAGAAACGCACGCATACACGGGGAGAACGTGTAGACTCCGCACAGACAGTGACCCAAGCCAGGAATTGAACCTGGGACTCTTGCACTGTGAAGCAACAGTGCTAACCACTGTGCTACCATGCTAGCCCAACAGTGATCCAGGCCAAAATTTTACACCAACTACTTTAGGATTTCTTTGTCTTGACTGCTGTGCAAATTGCTCACAATTTTTATACTCTAAATTCCCCGATTTGGTTTCTGTTCTCTTAACTTCAGATGACTTCAACATTCTTTCTGTCCCAATTCCATAGTTATCTGGATTGTAGCTTGGATTTTAGGAATGCTGCCTCTTTGCAGTTCTTGTCCTGTCCAGTCTTTCTTCCGGCAGAGTTGAGAGATGTTTACTCCCTGAGAACCTGTTTCCAACTGTCCACAAATTCAACTGAAACTTAAAAGCTTTTCTACTTCACAAAGCCCCATTTGCGAAGCAACACCTCATACCTCTGCTGGTCTATTTATTTACTCTTTATGCTGTAGCCCTCTCTAAGCACAATGGAAACACATTTGGAATTTAACCAACCTTCACATACAAAAACCTTTATCCACCATGAATCTAACTATGGGTTTACTCTTCCAAGCATATGTTTGTGAGGAGTAAAGTGATTTTGTGAGATGTATCTTTACTGTATTAACTACTCAAAGTGAATTTGTACTTCACGTTTGCAGTTTCATTTGCCTGTTAATTCATATTTAATTTGTGTTTGTTCTGATTTGTGGTAAGTAAAAGTCACAAAAAGCAAAATCTTGTTAGAAATGTGGCCATTCAGTAAGTTTGATTATTTTGGTTTATAGTTCCTCCAGGGGATCATAACAAGAGGATTAGGAAGTTTAGCTGAGTTTTCCTTGGAGCCTACAGCACCGACGAACATCTTGTTATTCAACCATTTTGCCATTTCCCTCCACCGAGGCCACACTTAAAGGGATTTTGGGGATAGAATAGTTCATGACATAGACACTATTCCCTGTGACCTGGATCGAGAATCCCGAAGGTTGTGTTGCCTAGCTGGTGCTTGGGTTTGGGCTAGCTCATCTGGGCTGCAGAGGAACTTGGATTGGGAGGGTAAAAATCCAATTGTCATGGGCCATGTAGTTACCAAAGACATGGGGAGAACAAGAATTTTTTTAAATAATCATTATTGTCACAAGTAGGCTTACATTAACACTGCAATTAAGTTACTGTGAAAACCCCTGAGTCACCATATTCCAGCGCCTATTCGGGTACACAAGGGAGAATTCAGAATGTCCAAATTCTCATACCAGCCTCCCCGAACAGGTTCCGGAATGTGGCAAGTTCACAGTAACTTCACAGTAACTTCATTTGAAGCCTACTTGTGACAATAAGCCATTTTCATTTCATTTTTCATTTCATTACCTAACAGCACGTTTTTTGGGACTTATGGGAGGAAACAGGAGCACCCGAAGGAAACCCATGCAGACATAGGGAGAACGTGCAGACTTTGCACACACTGTGAGCCAAGCCAGGAATTGAACCTGGGATCCTGGCGCTGTGAAGAAACAATGCTAACCACTGTGCCACCATGCTGCCCAGATGTTCTTTTGAAGGCTATGAGCAGCTGATAGTGAAATTAAAAAGCAGAACCTAAAGAGTGATAATTTATTTTTTGAGGAGGTGACTAAGTGTTCAGATTAGGTAGTACAGTTGATGTAGTCTGTGACATTATCATAAATGTGCAGAACTGGAATGGTTAATGTTATGTCCAAATCAACCACTAGAGGGAGCTAGATGCAGAACTATATAATGCATTGATGCTGAGCCTTGTGGGTGAGAGGTTGGGGAGAAAACTAGAAGACAGACTGTGGGAAATATATTGAAAGTGAGAGCAGATCATATTTAATGTATTAGTGTAGAGATTAGTAGTAGATGAGTGTAGATTGTATGTTTATTATCAAATGCGTATTATATAGGAGTAAGTGTCAAATCCAATTAAGTAGTGTAAATAAATATTTAGCTTTGCTCACGATAAAAGCTATTTGTGGTCTTTGTGCACACTACGCCAACCTAGAATTAGCACCACAAAAAACACCGCATAGTCTACATGAAGTTTGGTAAGAAGTCTTACAACACCAGGTTAAAGTCCAACAGGTTTGTTTCAAACACGAGCTTTCGGAGCACGGCTCCTTCTTCAGGTGAATGGAAAGGCTTGTTCCAGAAATGTTTATATAGACACAGTCAGAGATGCCCCGGAATGCGAGCACCTGCAGGCAATCAAATCATCAAAGATGCAGAGAGAGAGGTAACTCCAGGTTAAAGAGGTGTGAATTGTCCCAAGCCAGTTCAGTCGGTAGGCCTCTGCAAGTCCAGGCTTGTTGGTGGGGGCCGAATGTAATGCGACATGAATCCCAGATCCCGGTTGAGTCCGCATTCATGCGTGCGGAACTTAGCTATAAGTTTTTGCTCAGCAATTTTGCGTTGTCGCGTCTCCTGAAGGCCTCCTTGTAGAATGCTGCACTACATGAAGTTTAGTATGGCTTTTGACAAGGTCCCATTTGGGAGGTTGATGAGGAAGGTAAGAGCCCACGGCATCCAGGGCAATTTGGAAAACAGGATCCAAAACTTGCTGAGTGGTAGGAGGCAGAGGGTAATGGTTGAAGGTTGTTTTTGTGACTAGAAACCTGTGTCCAGTGGTGTTCCACAAGGTTCAATTCTGGGACCCTTGTTGTTTGTAGTATACATTAATGATACGGACGTGAATGTAGGAGGTATGATAAATACATTCGGAGATGACACAAGTGTTGGTGGTATGGTAAATGGTGAGGAGAAAGGCCTTAAATTACAGGATGATTTAGACCAGCTTGTTAGATGGGCAGAAGAGTGGCAAATGGAATTTAACTATGAAAAGTGTGAGGTATATACTTTGGGAGGACTAACAAGCAGGGAATATACAATGAATTGTCAGGCCCAAGGAAGTACAGAAGATCAAAGAGACCTTGGTTTGTCGGTTCACAGATCTCTGAAGACAGAGGACATGTAGATAAGATGGTTAAGAAGGCCTATGAGATTCTTGCCATTATTGTCTGAGGCACATAGAATATAGAGAAATACAGCACAGAACAGGCCCTTCGGCCCACGATGTTGTGCTGAACTTTTGTCCTAGGTTAATCATAGAATGTTGGACACTAAGGGCAATTTATCATGGCCAATCCACCCAACTTACACATCTTTGGATTGTGGGAGGAAACCGGAGCACCCGGAGGAAACCCACGCACACACGGGGAGGATGTGCAGACACCACACAGACAGTGACCCAAGTCGAAATTGGGACCCTGGAGCTGTGAAGCAATTGTGCTATCCACAATGCTACCGTGCTGCCCTTAAGATGAAATTAATCTACACTCCATTATTCTACCCTAATCCATGTACCTATCCAATAGCCGCTTGAAGGTCCCTAATGTTTCCGACTCGACTACTTCCACAGGCAGTGCATTCCATGCCCCCACTACTCTCTGGGTAAAGAACCGACCTCTGACATCCCCCCTATATCTTCCACCATTTACCTTAATTTTATGTCCCCTTGTAATGGTTTGTTCCACCCGGGGGGAAAGTCTCTGACTGTCTACTCTATCTATTTCCCTGATCATATAAACCTCTATCAAGTCGCCCCTCATCCTTCTCCGTTCTAATGAGAAAAGACCTAGCACCCTCAACCTTTCCTCGTAAGGCCTGCTCTTCATTCCAGGCAACATCCTGGTAAATCTCCTTTGCACATTTTCCAAAGCTTCCACATCCTTCCTAAAATGAGGTGACCAGAGCTGTACACAGTACACCAAATGTGGCCTTACCAAGGTTTTGTACAGCTGCATCATCACCTCATGGCTCTTAAATTCAATCCCTCTGCTAATGAATGCTAGAACACCATAGGCCTTCTTCATAGCTCTATCCACTTGAGTGGCAACTTTCAAAGATCTATGAACATAGACCCCAAGATCTCTCTGCTCCTCTACATTGCCAAGAACCCTACCATTAACCCTGTATTCCGCATTCATATTTGTCCTTCCAAAATGGACAACCTCACACTTGCCAGGGTTAAACACCATCTGCCACTTCTCAGCCCAGCTCTGCATCCTATCTATGTCTCTTTGAAGCCGACAACAGCCCTCCTCGCTATCCACAACTCCACCAATCTTCGTATAATCTGCAAATTTACTGACCCACCCTTCAACTCCCTCATCCAAGTTGTTAATGAAATTCACAAACAGCAGAGGACCCGTACTGATCCCTGCGATACGCCACTGGTAACTGGGCTGCAGGCTGAATATTTGCCATCCGCCACCACTCTCTGTCTTCTATCGGTTAGCCAGTTCGTTATCCAACTGGCCAAATTTCCCACTATCCCATGCCTCCTTACTTTCTGCATAAGCCTACCATGGGGAACCTTATCAAATGCCTTACTAAAATCCATGTACACTACATCCACTGCTTTACCTTCATCCACATGCTTGGTCACCTCCTCAAAGAAGTCAATAAGACTTGTAAGGCAAGACCTACCCCTCACAAATCCGTGCTGACTATCCCTAATCAAGCAGTGTCTTTCCAGATTCTCAGAAATCAGTATCCTTTCCATTACTTTGCCTACCACCGAAGTAAGACTAACTGGCCTGTAATTCCCAGGGTTATCCCTATTCCCTTTTTTGAACAGGGGCACGACATTCGCCACTCTCCAATCCTCTGGTACCACCCCTGTTGTCAGCGAGGACGAAAAGATCATTACCAATGGCTCTGCAATTTCATTTCTTGCTTCCCATAGAATACTTGGATATATCCCGTCAGGCCCGGGGGACTTGTCTATCCTCAAGTTTTTCAAAACGCCTAACACATCTTCCTTCCTAACAAGTATCTCCTCGAGCTTACCAGTCTGTTTCACACTGTCCTCTCCAACAATATGGCCCCTCTCGTTTGTAAATACTGAAGAAAAATACTTGTTCAAGACATCTCCTATCTCTTCAGACTCAATACACAATCTCCCGCTACTGTCCTTGATCGGACCTACCCTCGCTCTAGTCATTCTCATATTTCTCACATATGTGTAAAAGGCCTTGGGGTTTTCCTTGATCCTACCCGCCAAAGATTTTCCATGCCCTCTCTTAGCTCTCCTAATCCCTTTCTTCAGTTCCCTCCTGGCTGTCTTGTATCCCTCCAGCGCCCTATCTGAACCTTGTTTCCTCAGCCTTACATAAGTCTCCTTCTTCCTCTTAACAAGACATTCAACCTCTCTTGTCAACCATGGTTCCCTCACTCGACCATCTCTTCCCTGCCTGACAGGGACATACATATCAAAAACACGCAGTACCTGTTCCTAGAACAAGTTCCACATTTCACTTGTGTCCTTCCCTGACAGCCTATGTTCCCAACTTATGCACTTCAATTCTTGTCTGACAACATTGTATCTACCCTTCCCCTAATTGTAAATCTTGCCCTGTTGCACGCATCTATCCCTCGCATTACCAAAGTGAAAGTCACAGAATTGTGGTCACTACCTCCAAAATGCTCCCCTACTAACAAATCTATCACCTGCCCTGGTTCATTATCAAGTACCAAATCCAATATGGCCTCCCCTCTGGTCGGACAATCTACATACTGTGTTAGAAAAGCTTCCTGGACACACTGCACAAACACTACCCCATCCAAACTATTTGATCTAAAGAATTTCCACTCAATGTTTGGGAAGTTGAAGTCACCCATGACTACTGCCCTGTGACTTCTGCACCTTTCCAAAATCTGTTTCCCAATCTGTTCCTCCACATCTCTGCTGATGTTGGGGGGCCTTTAGAAAGCCCCCAACAAGGTGACTGCTCCTTTCCTATTTCTGACTTCAACCCATATTACCTCAGTAGGCAGATCCCCCTCGAACTGCCTTTCTGCAGCTGTTATACTATCTCTAATTAACAATGCCACCCCCCCCCCCACCTCTTTTACCATCCTCCCTAATCTTGTTGAAACATCTATCACCAGGAACCTCCAACAACATTTCTGCCCCTCTTCTATCCAAGTTACCGTGATGGCCATCTCATCGTTGTCCCAAGTACCGATCCATGCCTTAAGTTCACCCACCTTATTCCTGATGCTTCTTGCATTGAAGTATACACACTTCAACCCATCTCCTTGCCTGCAAGTACTCTCCTTTGTCAGTGTTACCTTCCCCACTGTATCACTACGTGCTTTGGCGTCCTGAATATCTGCTTCCTTAGTTTCTGAACTACAAATCCGGTTCCCATTCCCCATTGAATATAAGTGCAGGGAGTTGATGCTCGAGCTGTATAAAATACTGGTTAAGCCCAGCTGGAGTACTGTGTGCAGTTCTGGTCACCACACTATAGAAATAATGTTATTGAACTGTCACATTCCGGCACCTGTTCGGGGAGGCTGTTACGGGAATCGAACCGTGCTGCTGGCCTGCTTGGTCTGCTTTCAAAGCCAATGATTTAGCCCTGTGCTAAACAGCCCAGAAGATGTGATGAGAAACCTTTTCACCCAGAGGGTGGTTGGAACCTGGAATCAACTGCCTGAAAGTGTGATAGAGGCGGGAACCCTGTCAACTTTTAAGAAGTATTTAGATGAGCATTTGAAATGCATTGCATACAAGGCTACGGACCAAGTGCTGGAAAATGGGATGCAAATAGTTATATGGTAAGGTGAAGGAGCCTTGGATGACAAGAGAAGTG
Organism: Scyliorhinus canicula; assembly: GCF_902713615.1. Taxonomy (NCBI): domain Eukaryota; kingdom Metazoa; phylum Chordata; class Chondrichthyes; order Carcharhiniformes; family Scyliorhinidae; genus Scyliorhinus; species Scyliorhinus canicula. The sequence goes on along the minus strand of NC_052155.1, from coordinate 129,787,465 downwards.
GAGCTTCTAGTCAAGAGGAAGAAGGAAGCTTACGTAAGGTTGAGGAAGCAAGGACCTGACTTGGCGCTAGAGGGTTACAAGGTAGCCAGGAAGGAACTCAAAAATGGACTGAGGAGAGCTAGAACGGGGCATGAAAAAGCCCTGGCGGGAAGGATTCCGGAAAACCCCAAGGCGTTCTACACTTATGTGAGAAATAAGAGGATGATCAGAGTGAGGGAACTTGTGCCTCGAGTCTGAGGAGATGGGGTAGGCCCTAAATGAATACTTTGTTTCAGTATTCACTAGAGAGAGGGATCTTGTTGCTCATGAGAACAGTGTGAACCAGGTTAATAGCCTCGAACACGTTGATATTAAGAAGGAGGATGTGCTGGAAATTTTGAAAGGCATCAGGATAGATAAATCCCCTGGGCTTGACGGGATATATCCAAGGTTATTACGGGGAGCGAGGGAGGAGATTGCTGCACTGTTGGTGATGATCTTTGCATCCTCACTCTCCACTGGAGTAGTACTGGATGATTTGAAGGAGACGATGTTGTTCCCCTGCTCAAGAAAGGGAATTGGGAAATCCCTGGGAATTACAGACCCATCAGTCTTACATCTGTGACGAGCAAAATGTTGGAAAGGATTCTGAGAGATAGGATTTATGATTATTTAGAAAAACATAGTTTGATTAAAGATAGTCATCATGCCTTTGTGAGGGGCAGGTCTTGCCTCACAAGCCTCATTGAATTCTTTGAGGATGTGACAAGACACATTGATGAAGGTCGGGCAGTGGATGTGGTGTATATGGATTTCAGTAAGGCATTTGATAAGGTTCCCCATGATAGGCTCATTCAGAAAGTTAGGGGTCATGGGATACAGGGAAATTTGACTGTCTGGATACAGAATTGTCTGGCCGAAAGAAGGCAGTGAGTGGTAGTAGATGGAAAGTATTCCACCTGGAGGTCGGTGACCAGTGGTGTCCCACAAGGATCTGTCTGGGACCTCTGCTCTTTGTAGTTTTTATAAATGACTTGGATGAGGGAGTGGAAGGGTGGGTTAGTAAGTTTGCCAAAGACACAAAGGTTGGTGGAGTTGTAGATAATGTTGAGGGTTGTTGCAGGTTATAGCAGGACATTGACAGGATGCAGAGCTGGGCTGAGAAGTGGCAGATGGAGTTCAACCTTGATAAATGTGAAGTGATTCATTTTGGAAGGTCGAATTTGAATGTTGAATACAGGGTTAAAGGCAGGATTCTTGGAAGTGTGGAGGAACAGAGGGATCTTGGGGTCCACATACATAGATCCCTCAAAGTTGCCACCCAGGTTGATAGGGTTGTTAAGAAGGCGAATGGTGTGTTGGCTTTCATTAACAGGGGGATTGAGTTTAAGAGCCGCGAGGTTTTCTGCAGCTTTATAAAATGCTAGTTAGACCACACTTGGAATATTGTGTCCAGTCCTGGTCGCCTCATTATAGGAAGGATGTGGATTCTTTGGAGAGAGTACAGAGGAGATTTACCACAATGCTGCCTAGACTAGAGGGCATGTCTTATGAAGAAAGGTTGAGGGAGCTAAGGCTTTTCTCCCTTGAGTGAAGAAGGTAGAGAGGTGATTTGATAGAGGTGTACGAGGTGATGAGAGGCATGGACAGAGTGGATAGCCAGATATTTTTCCCCAGGGTGGAAATGGCTGTCATGAGGGAACATAATTTTAAGGTGATTGGAGAAAGGTACAGGGGAGATGTCAGAGGTAGGTTCTTTACACAGAGTGGTGGGTGTGTGGAATGCACTGCCAGCTGAGGTGGTGGAGTCAGAGTCATTAGGGACATTTAAGCAACTCTTAGACAAGCACATGGACAGCAGTAAATTGAAGAGGTATAGGTTAGGTTGATCTTAGATTAGGATAAATGTTTGGCACAACATCGTGGGCTGAATGGCCTGTACTGTGCTGTACTGTTCTATGTTCTATATATATTTGATGATTGGCGCAGACATGAAAATAAAAGCCCCTAGTCGCCACATTCCGGCGCCTGTCCGGGGCCAAATGATGGGCCAAATGACCTCTTTCCATGCTGTAGAACTCTATGGATCAATGACTCTAATCTCCGGATCACTATTTGAGTCAAAGTTAATTGGCACAGGGTTAATAAGATTAAAAAGTTAAATGCCTGGCTCAAAGGTTGGTGCGGGAGAAATCCTGGGACATTGCACCAATACTGGGGAAGGAGGGAAATCTTCCGATGGAATGGTCTTCACCAGAGTCATGCTCGGACTAAAGTGTTATGTACTCTGGGATAACACAGGCTGCAACTGGATGCAGCTTTAACCAAAATATACTCCAGACCTTGAAGTTAGTTCAACCTGATTTATTGAACCAGTAGAACAGTTAGAACAGTTCTCTATGAGTTAGACAGTCTGCTGACCTAAGTGCGGTTACTCTGTCTGACTGAACCAGACTAGCTCTTAGCCATGTGCTGGAGGTGTGATACTGTACATAACCCTGACTCACTCTGTAGATATTCATCAGTGGAAAGAGGTGGAGTGTGAGTACCTTGTGCCTTTTATAGTGAGATACCGTCCCTGAGTGTCCTGCCTGTTCATTGGTCATGTCCTGTTCTCTGTATTCATTAGCTGCCTGTCTGTATATCATTATCTGCATGTCTGCATATCATGATGGGGGCCAGAAAACATGGCGAATTGCTTAAGTAGGGCATGAAACTAAATAGTCAGGGGTGGATTCAGTTGTATGGAAAATTAGGAAATCAGAGTTGCAGGGAAAGGGAGGCGTGCAGGTTAATGTGAGGACTTTAAACTAGTTAAAGGGTCTGAGGGCTGAGGAAAGGTTAGTAAGGTTAGTTGTTTCCAGAACAAGTAATAGAGCAAAGAGTATGGAAAGTGACAGGAATCTAACTTCAGGCACATCAGATAAGGGGACAACTATGAAAAGGGGTGTGGTCCACACAGGACTGAGGGTGTTGAACCTAAATGCGCACAGTGCTTGATAAAAGGTAAATGAGCTTATCGAGCACGTTGAAATTGGCCGGTACGATGTTATAGAACATAGAACACTACAGCGCAGTACGGGCCCTTCGGCCCTCGATGTTGCGCCGACCTGTGAAACCATCTGAAGCCTATCTGACCTACACTATTCCATTTTCATCCATATGTCTATCCAGTGACCACTTAAATGCCCTTAAAGTTGGCGAGTCTACTACTGTTGCAGGCAGGGCGTTCCACACCCCTACTACTCTCTGAGTAAAGAAACTGTCTCTGATATCTCTCCTATATCTATCACCCCTCAATTTAAAGCTATGTCCCCTCGTGTTGGTCATCACCATCCGAGGAAAAAGACTCTCACTGTCCACCCTATCTAACCCTCTGACTATCTTATATGTCTCTATTAAGTCACCTCTCAGCCTTCTCCTCTCTAACGAAAACAACCTCAATTCCCTGAGCCTTTCCTCGTAAGACCTTCCCTCCATACCAGGCAACATCCTAGTAAATCTCCTCTGAACCCTTTCCAAAGCTTCCACATCCTTCCTATAATGTGGTGACCAGAACTGCACGCAGTACTCCAGGTGCGGCCGCACCAGAGTTATGTACAGCTGCAGCATGACCTTGTGGTTCCGAAACTCAATCCCCCTGCTTATAAAGGCTAGCACACCATATGCCTTCTTAACAGCCCTATTAACCTGGGTGGCAACTTTCAGGGATTTATGTACCTGGATGCCGAGATCTCTCTGTTCATCTACACTACCAAGAATCTTGCCATTAGCCCAGTACTCTGCATTCCTGTTACTCCTTCCAAAGTGAACCACCTCACACTTTTCTGCATTAAACTCCATCTGCCACCTCTCAGCCCAGCTCTGCAGCTTATCTATGTCCCTCTGTATCCTATAACATCCTTCAGCACTATCCACAACTCCACCGACCTTCGTGTCATCTGCAAATTTACTAACTCATCCTTCTACACCCTCTTCCAGGTCATTTATAAAAATGACAAACAGCAGTGGCCCCAAAACAGATCCTTGCGGTACACCACTAGTAACTGAACTCCAGGATGAACATTTGCCATCAACCACCACCCTCTGTCTTCTTTCAGCTAGCCAATTACTGATCCAAACCGCTAAATCACCTTCAATTCCATACTTCCTTATTTTCTGCAATAGCCTACCGTGGGGAACCTTATCAAACGTCTTACTGAAATCCATATACACCACATCAACAGCTTTACCCTGATCCACCTGTTTGGTCACCTTCTCAAAAAACTCAATAAGGTTTGTGAGGCATGACCTACCCTTCACAAAACCGTGTTGACTATCGCTAATCAACTTGTTCTTTTCAAGATGATTATAAACCCTATCTCTTATAACTTTTTCCAACATTTTACCCACAACCGAAGTAAGGCTCACAGGTCTATAATTACCAGGGTTGTCTCTACTCGCCTTCTTGAACAAGGGGACAACATTTGCTATCCTCCAGTCTTCCGGCACTATTCCTGTCGACAAAGACGACATAAAGATCAAGGACAAAGGCTCTGCAATCTCCTCCCTGGCTTCCCAGAGAATCCTAGGATAAATCCCATCTGGCCCTGGGGACTTATCTATTTTGACATTTTCCAAAATTGCTAAAACCTCCTCCTTTTGAACCTCAATTCCATCTAGCCTGGTCGACTGAACCTGAGTGTTCTCCTCGACAACATTGTCTTTCTCCAGTGTAAACACTGACGAAAAATATCCATTTAACGCTTCCCCTATCTCCTCTGATTCCACACACAACTTTCCACTACTATCCTTGATTGGCCCTAATCTTACTCTAGTCATTCTTTTGTTCCTGATATACCTATAGAAAGCCTTAGGGTTTTCCTTGATCCTATCCGCCAACGACTTTTCGTGTCCTCTCCTCGCTCTTCTTAACTCTCCCTTTAGGTCCTTCCTGGCTAACTTGTAACTCTCAAGTGCCCTAACTGAGCCTTCATGTCTCATCCTAACATAAGCCTTCTTCTTCCTCTTGACAAGTGCTTCAACTTCCTTAGTAAACCACGGTTCCCTTGCTCGACAACTTCCTCCCTGCCTGACAGGTACATACTTATCAAGGACACGCAGTAGCTGTTCCTTGAAAAAGCTCCACATTTCGATTGTACCCATCCCCTGCAGTTTCCTTCCCCATCCTGTACATCCTAAATCTTGCCGAATAGCATCATAATTGCCTTTCCCCCAAATATAATTCTTGCCTTGCGGTATATACCTATCCCTGCCTATTGCTAAAGTAAACATAACCGAGTTGTGATCACTATCACCAAAGTGCTCACCTACATCTAAATCTAACACCTGACCGGGTTCATTACCCAGTACCAAATCCAATGTGGCCTCGCCCCTTGTTGGCCTGTCTACATACTGTGTCAGAAAACCCTCCTGCACACACTGCACAAAAACTGACCCATCTATAGTACTCGAACTATAGTATTTCCAGTCAATATTTGGAAAGTTAAAGTCCCCCATAACAACTACCCTGTTACTCTCGCTCCTGTCGAGAATCATCTTTGCAATCCTTTCCTCTACATCTCTGGAACTATTCGGAGGTCTATAGACAACTCCCAACTGGGTGACCTCTCCTCTACTGTTCCTAACCTCGGCCCATACTACCTCAGTAGACGAGTCCTCAAGCGTCCTTTCTACCGCCGTAATACTTTCCTTGATTAACAATGCCACACCCCCCCCTCTTTTACCATCTTCTCTATTAGAATTAGAATTAGAATTAGAACAGTACAGCACAGAACAGGCCCTTCAGCCCTCAATGTTGTGCCGAGCAATGATCACCCTACTCAAGCCCACGTATCCACCCTATACCAGTAACACAACAACCCCCATTAACATTATTTTTTTTTAGGACACTAAGGGCAATTTAGCCTGGCCAATCCACCTACCCTACAGAAACATCTAAATCCTGGAACCTGCAACAACCATTCCTGTCCCTGCTCTACCCATGTCTCCGAAATTGCCACAACATCGAGATCCCAGGTACCAACCCATGCTGCAAGCTCACCCACCTTATTCCGGATGCTCCTGGCTTTGAAGTAGACACACTTCAAACCAGCGTCCTGCTTGCCGGTGCCCTCTTTCGAACTTTTAACCCTATCCCTGACCTCACTACTCTCAACATCCTGTACACTGGGACTACAATTTAGGTTCCCATCCCCCTGCTGAATTAGTTTAAACCCCCCCGAAGAGCACTAGCAAATCTCCCCCCCCAGGATATTGGTACCCCTCTGGTTCAGGTGAAGACCATCCTGTTTGTAGAGGTCCCACCTACCCCAGAATGAGCCCCAATTATCCAGGAAACCAAAACCCTCCCTCCTGCACTATCCCTGTAGCCACGTGTTCAACTCCTCTCTCTCCTTATTTCTCACTTCACTAGCACGTGGCACAGGTAACAACCCAGAGATAACAACTCTGTTTGTTCTAGCTCTCAGCTTCCACCCTAGCTCCCTGAATTTCTGTCTCAAATCCCCATCTCTCTTCCTACCTATGTCTTTGGTACCTATGTGGACCACGACTTGGGGCTGCTCCCCCTCCCCCTTAAGGATCCCAAAAACACGATCAGAGACATCACGAACCCTGGCACCTGGGAGGCAACACACCAACCGTGAGTCTCTTTCGTTCCCACAGAACCTCCTGTCTGTTCCTCTAACTATGGAGTCCCCAATGACAAGTGCTCTGTTCCTCTTCTCCCTTCCCTTCTGAGCAACAGGGACAGACTCTGTGCCAGAGACCTGTGCCCTATTGCTTACCCCTGGTAAGTCATCCCCGCAACAGTATCCAAAACGGTATACTTGTTATAGAGGGGAACGACCACAGGGGATCCCTGCACTGCCTGCCGGTTCCCTCTCCCTCCCCTGACGGTAACCCATCTACCTTCTTCTTTTACCTGAGGTGTGACTACCTCCCTATAACTCCTCTCAATAACCTCCTCTGCCTCCCGAATGATCCAAAGTTCATCCAGCTCCAGCTCCAGGTCCCTAACGCGGCTCTCGAGGAGCTGGAGTTGGGTGCACTTCCCGCAGATGTAGTCAGAAGGGACACTAGAGGTGACCCTTTCCTCCCACATTCTGCAGGAGGAACATTCAACTGCCCTAGCCTCCATTCCAACTGAACTAACTTCCCAACTACTGAAAAATAAAAATAAAAAACTTGTTAGTTTAGCAATCCAATGGACAGAACTTTTTTTTTGGTTAGAGGAGGAGGATGGGTGGGAGACACTACGTAAGTAGTGTTTTGGGTAAAGCTGTCACTCGAGAACAGCCCCTTCACAAACCACCTTCAACTTACGCTGACCGCACTGCACGTATGCAAATCTCCCCGGAACAGCCAATCAGAAGCTCTGCTCTGCTGCCCCCTGCTGGATGTTGTGGGCATCAGAGACGTGGCTGCAAGGGGATCAGGGTTGGGATCTAAATATCCAAGGATATGTGTCCTATCAAAAGGGCAGGCAGATGGGCAGAGGGGACGGGGTTGCCTTGTTTTTAAGAAATGAAATTACATTGATAGCAAGAAGCGATAAAGGGTCAGAAGACATTGAATCTGTATGGGTAGAGTTGAGGAATTGCAAAGGAAAAAAGACCCTGATGGGAGGTATGTACAGGCTTCCTAGTTGTAGTCAGGATGTGGGGCTGTATAAATCAGGAGATTGTAAAAGCATGTAAGAAAGGCAATATTACAATCATCATGGGGGAATTCAATATGCAGGTGGACTGGGAAAATCAGGTTGGTAGTGCATCCCAAGAAAAGGAACTTGTGGAATGTCTAAGAGATGGTTTTTTTGAGTAGCTTGTGGTAGAGTCCCCTAGGGAACAGGCAATTCTAGATTTGGTGATGTGTAATGAGGCAGACCTGATTAGAAAATGTAAGGTGAAGGAACCACAATATGATAGAATTTACCCTGCAGTTTGAGAAGAAGAAGCTGGAATCAGATGCAACAGTTTTACAATTGAACAAAGGTAACTGCAAAGACATGATAGAGAAGCTGGCCAGAGTTGATTGGAAGGGGAGCCTAGCAGGGAAGACAGTGGGAGAACAACGGCAGGTGCTTTTAGGGTTTTTTTGGGAGGAACAATAGAAATTCATCCCAAGGAGGAAACTTGCTGAGGGGAGGACGAGGCAACCATAGCTGACGAGGGAAGTCAAGGACAGCATAAAAGCAAAAGAGAAAGCATACAATATGGTAAGCATTAGTGGGAAGCCAGAGGATTGGGAAGTCTTTAAAAGCAGGAAGAGGACAACTAAAAAAAGCACTAGTGGGTGGAAGATGAAGTGTAAGTGTCAGCTAGATAGTAATGTAAAAGAAGATTGCAAGATTTGGGTAAGCATGGTAGAACATGTGATAAGCACTGTGCCTTCACAGCGCAAGGGTCCGAAGTTCGATTCCCCGCTGGATCACTGTCTGTGCGGAGTCTGCACGTCTGCACCCCATGTCTGCGTGGGTTTCCTCCAGGTGCTCCGGTTTCCTCCCTCGGTCCAAAGATGTGCAGGTTAGGTGGATTGCCCATGATAAATTGCCCTCAGTGACCAAAAAAGGTTAGGAGGGGTTATTGGGTTATGGGGATATGGTGAGGGTTTAAGTGGGTTGGTGCAGACTCGATGGGAGGAATGGCCAGCTTCTGCAATGCATGTTCTATGTTGATAATTTTTTTGATATGTGAAAGGTAAGAGAAAGGCAAGATTGGACATTGGACCACTGGAAAATGAGGCTGGAGAAGTAGTGATGGGAAACAAAGAAATGGCAGAGGAACTGATAGGTACTTTACATCACTCTTCACAGAGAAAGAGACCATTGGGATTCCAGAACTTCAAGAGAGTCAGGAGGCAAGTGAGTGTAGTTGCCATCACTGAGGATAAGTGGCTTGGGAAGCTGAAAGGTCTGAAGGTGAATAAATCACCTGGATCATATGGACTACACCCCAGGGTTCTGAAAGAGATAGTTGAGGAGATTGTGGAGTCATTGGTGGCGATCTTTCAGGAATCACTGGAGGCAGTGAGGATCCCAGAAGACTAGAAAATGGCTAATGTAGCACCCCTGTTTACGAAGGGAGGGAGGCATAAGATGAGAATTTATAGGCCAATTAGCCTGACTTTGGTCATTGGCAAGATTTGAGGGTCCATTATTAGGAATAAGGTTGCAGAGTACTTGGAAGTGCATGATAAAACAGGACTGAGTCAGCACAGCTTCATCAAGAGGAGGTCATGCCTGACAAATCTATTCGAATTCTTTGAGGAACGAGGAATTTACACAAGGGAGAGCCGGTGGACGTTATCTATTTGGATTTCCAGAAAGCATTTGACAAGGTGTCGTACAGTTGGCTGCTAAATAAGATAAGAGCCCATGGTGTTTGGGGCAAGGGACATACATTATTAGGGGATTGGCTGACTGGCAAAAGGCAGAGTGGGGATAAAGGGGTCTTTTTTAGGATGGCAGCCGGTGACTAGCGGTGTTTCGGAAAGTCAGTGCTGGGAACACAACTATTCACGATATACATTAACGATCTGGAAGAAGGAACTGAGGGCATTGTTGCTAAGTTTGCAGGTGATACAAAAATGTGCAGAGGGACAGGCAGTGTTGATGAAGCAGGGAAGCTGCAGAAGGACATGGACAGGCTAGGAGAGTGGGCAAAGAAGTGACAGATGGAATACAATGTGGACAAGTGTGAGGTTATGCGCTTTGGCAGGAAGAATAGAGGCATAGACAATTTTTAAAATGGGGAACGGTTTTGGACCATTTCAACAAAGCATCCATTTCAACAAAGCTGGAATACAAGAGCCGGGATGTACTTTTGAGGTTGAATAAGGATCTAATCAGACCCCATTTGGAATATTTTGAGCAGTTCCAGCCCTGTATCTGAGGAAGGATGTGCTGGCCTTGGAAAGGGTCCAGAGGAGGTTCACAAGAATGATCTGGGAATGAAGGACCAGTCATACGAGGAGTGGTTGAGGACCATAGGTCCGTACTCGATGGAGTTTGGAACAATGAGGGGATCTCAATGAAACTTACAGAATACTGAGAGGCCTAGATGGAGTGGACATGGAGAAGATCTTTCCACTAGTAGGAGAGACTAGAACCTGAGGGCACAGCCTCAAACTGAAGGGACGATCCTTTAAAACTGAGATGAAGAGGAATTTTGTCAGCCAGACGGTGGGGAATCTGTGGATCATTGCAATTCCGACATGCGTTTAAATCTTGCATGTTGCATAGCACTGATCAGCGTAGGATTTACATTTCCATTTTGTTTTGTAAATTTAGAGTATCCAATTTTTATTTTCCAATTAAGGGGCAATTTATCATCACCAATCCACCTAACCTGCACATCTTTGGGCTGTGGAGGTGAAACCCACGCAGACACGGGGAGAATGTGCAAACTCCACATGGACAGTGACCTAAGGCCGGGATTTGAACCTGGGTCCTCAGCGCCGTAGGCAGCAGTGCTAACCATTGTGCCACATGAAGTAAATGGGGCACAATTCAGCCGATCGAACAGCCAACCTGGTATCGGCATGAGGCCGTTGAATCTCACGCGAGGTCTCTCGCAATTCGTGATACTCAAAATGTCTCCACAGAAGCCTGTGAAGGCCAAGTCACTGACTGTCTTTAAGACAGAGAAAGATTGTTTTTTGATTAATAAGGGGATTAGCGGTTACGGGGAGATGCAGGAGAGTGGGGATGAGACATTTTTGCGTGTCGCAAATCATTCAATGGCCTCGTCCCAACACCAAGTCGGGTGCGACAAGCCCGCTGAATTGCGCCCCAGTTATTTCATAATTTTGAAATTGCTTGGACATGACGGCTTTGCTTGCATATGATGGGTTTATTATCTAAATAATAATAATAATCTTTATTATCACAAGTAGGCTTACATTATCACTGCAATGAAGTTACTGTGAAAACCCCCTAGTCGCCACATTCCGCCGCCTGTTTGGTTACACGGATGGAGAATTCAGAAGGTCTAATTCACCTAACAGCACGTCTTTCAGGACTTGTGGGAGGAAACTGGAGCATCCGGAGGAAACGTTTGGGTGCAAGATTTAAATGCACGTTCGAATTGCATGTAACAGATTTCTTCTTTTGTATTTGGTCAGAAGATCAGGTGGTTAGATTGCATCCCTCGAATCGAGCCTTCTTGATTTTCCTTTTTATTCATTTAAATAAACAGAAAAACCAGTTGAGCTTTATTACTGGCACATTGGGCGGAATTCTCCGCACTCACGACGGGGCGGAGAATAGCGGGCGGCGTAAATTTTTACGGCCATGCTGGTCCGACGCCCTCCCGCTATTCTCCCCCCCCCCCCCCCCCCCGCCCGCCGCCCGACACGAATCGCTGCCCGCCGTTTTTTTACGGCGAGCAGCGATTCACCACTGGCCGATATGCCGATTTCCAAGGCCTTTACGACCGTTTTTATGAACGTAAAACACACCTGGTCTGACCGTTCGTAAAAACGGCCGTAAAGTCCCGATCTGGAGAACCATGGCACCGATTGGCACGGCAGTACCACGGCCGTGCCAAGGGTGCCATGGGCCCGCGATCGGTGGGCACCGATCGCGGGCAGCGGGTACTTACCCCGCGCACTCTTTCTCCCTCCGCCGCCCCGCTGTATCCATTCGCGGGGCGGCTGAGGGGCATACCGGCCCGCGCATGCGCGGGTTTCACACATATGCGTGATGATGTCATCCGCGCATACGTGGGTTGGAGTCGTCCAATCCGCGCATGCGCGGCTGACGTCATCTGACGCATCAGCCGTCGCTAACTCTGGCTAGCGGGCTTAACAAAATTCGTTAAGCCCGCTATGCCGGAGTTCACGGCCGCACGATGCTAGCCCCGACCGGGAAGCAGAATCTGTTCCCGGTCAGGGGGGCGGAGGCTGGCGTCAAACCCACCCGTTTTTGACGCCAGCCTCGCGATTTTTCACGGGTGCGGAGAATCACGCCCATTATTCTTCCCCTTAATTTTCCTTTGTGCTGACCAGGCTCCTATTCACAGCTAAGCACAAAAGAGTAAAATCTGCCCACATAATTTGATCATCGTTACTTCAGTGAAGCTATTTCCAGCTATTTCATTTTTTTGATCAATTAATTGAATTACATTTGTTGCAAATGTATTTTACACATAAACACTGAGTTTTGGAAAAAAGACAATCCCAATGGCAAAACACAATTCTGTTTGATATTGTTGCATGTAGACATTGTGACCACAGTGTCAGTTAAAGAACATGCTTACTAATCAATAAAAGCAAATTACTGCGGATGCTGGAACCTGAAACAAAAGAGAAAATGCTGGGAAATCTCAGCAGGTCTGTCAGCATCTGTAGGGAGAGAAAAGAGCTGACGTTTCGAGTCCGATGACTACAGAGAGAGTCCGACGAGTCCAGAGAAAGAGAAAAATATTTATACTGTGGAGTGAGAATGAAAGATGAGTCATAGCCACAGAAACCCAGGGAAACCGGGTGCTAATGGCCAGAGAAACCAAGGGGTAAGAGTGCTAATGGCAGTCCCCAGAGAGAACAAACGATGTGAAAGGCCAAACAGCAGAGAAACCAACATCAGAGGGTGAACTGTAGATGTGGGGGAGGGGAAGAGGGAGGGAAAGAGGAGAAAGGGTAAGGAAAGGTGGATGAGATGGGGGGGTCAAATATATTAAGAAAGAAAGACATAGTAAAAGACAGTTAAAATGAAATGGGATGAAAACAAATGGGTCAGGGTGGGGTAGAGCTGATCATTTGAAGTTGTTGAATTCGATGTTGAGACCGGAAGGCTGAGTGTGCCTAACCGGAAGATGAGATGTTGTTCCTCCAGTTTGCATTGAGCTTCACTGGAACATTGCAGCAGGTCTAGGACAGACATGTGGGCATGGGAGCAGGGTCTTTTGTTAAAATGGCAGGCAACGGGAAGGTCAGGGTCCTGAATGCGCACAGACCGAAGAAGCTCAGCAAAGCGATCACCCCAGTCTGCGTTGCTTACTAATAGAGGCTGCCATCATCCGTGCCCTTTTGCAATGATCACAAATCCTCATAAGAGGGTCACAACGGAACTTGTACTTGTACTCGCAACCCCCATCCCGCTTGCAGCGTAATCCGTTTCACACCCCTGATTATCATTAATTTGCATGGATTTACATCCGATATCCTGCCCCAGGGAATCACTACCCTCTCCAGTAGTTGAGATGACCACCCCGGGCATGGAGGACAGTGTAGCCCCTGGGTGGTCAGGGACATGGCAAGTCAGTGCCCTGACACCGACCCCTGGCACCCTGGCAGTGCCGTGGGGCCAGAGGTTTGGTGACAATGGGGTGGGGGACAGGGTGGGTGGATGAGGGGAATTGCTGGTGATGATGAATGGGGTGAGGAGATTGCTGGTGATGAAGGATGGGGGAGATTTCATTCTAGTCGGGTTGGGCCAGTCTCTTAACTTTGAGATCAGGGCGCTCTACTGTGGAGCCAGATTTGCTGGCATCTATATGGATTGCCCTTCAAGAATAACAGCACAAAACACGCCACCCACCTTTTTTTGGGGAAAAGCATCAGACGATCTGGTTTTCACTGAGAACTTAACATTTTGGCAATTTTGGGGGAAATTTTTCCCATATTGTCCAGGCTTGACATCCATCAAAGCCCTGGTTCAGAATTGCCCATTTCTTTTCCATTACTAGTAAACTTTAATTCTGTAAATTTCTGATCATATTATTGAATCCTGAATCCTCAAAGCAGTTTTTTTTCACTGCTTTAAACTATCTTCAGGGCGCGTGATTAGTTACAATGGGACACGCCAGGACTAACATTGTAATATGATTTTTAATATTCACCGTGTGCATCATATCTGAATACTATGCTTCTGCATAAATGCCACAGAGGCAGTGATGATGCAAGTTTCTTAGTCAATCTCATGATAAATAATGTAGTGCAACAAATCACTTGCTGTACCCATCTCCAACACACTAATAGTCTTTTGAAGTTAAGGTTAGACAGAATTAGACACAGTTCTAAAAATGTCAATATCAGTGAATTATACAAGAACAAAAGCTCGCAACGCCATTATTTTCCATTAAGGTGCATCCTGGCATCTTTACTGAGAATCATTTTGCATTGATGGGAATCTTTCGATGAATGCTCACTGCATTTTTTCAATTAATCATTGCCTTCTGTTCTCTGCTGTCAAGCAGCTTTGAATCCAACCAAATAACTGGCCATTAATTCTGCATGCCTTCAATTTCTTTAAAACCTTCACACATATGGATTTCTTATTAAATGCCTAAACATCCAAATATATTATTTCAATCTTGTTATGCACTTGCCACCTAATTATAAGGGACCAGAATGTCTTTAATTGAACAATCAGGATTACAAGTTGGCATACACAAGTTTGAATTTATCTCCCTGAAATCAATTGCAGCAGAGGTTCACAAGGGGTCTTGCAATCCACTGTCAAGGCAATAACATTCTCTTGATGCCAGCCAAGTGCAATAAGCTTTGTTTTCAAGTGTGATTGTGCTTGCTTTGTGATATAAAATGGGTGTGTTGACAATAAAACTGCAAATGGATCCCATTGTTTTGCTGGGGCACAGCTACACAGGATAATCTCAGTGACAATTCCCAGGGCCTACTGAATCAAGTACTCTGCTTTTTAAAGAAAATTATGCAGTTAATGAAGGTCAAATATTGCATGTTGGAAACAATGGAACACTGAAGACCATGGGTGCAATTCTCCGCAAATGCGGAGAGTCGTGAAGGCAGCCGTGAAACTGGCCATGTTTCACGGCACCCTCCGCGCCCCCTCCCGGGACCCGATTCTCCCCCCCCGGGCAGGGCTAGCAGCGCGGCCCCGTGAACCTCGGCATCGCAGGCTTAGCGAACTTCGCTAAGCCCGCGTGCCAAGGTTAACGGCGGCTGACGCAAACGATGACGTCAGCCGCGCATGCGCGGATTGGACAGCTCCAATCCGCACATGCGCGGATGACGTCATCAAGCATATGCGTGAAACCCGCGCATGCGCGGGCCGTTATGCCCCTCAACCGTCCCGCGGACTGATCCAGCGGGGCGGCGGAGGAACAAAGAGTGCGCGGGGTTCAGACCGTTTTCACGAACTGTGAGAGCAGGTGTGTTGGAGTTCGTGAAAGCAGCCGTAAAGGCCTGGGAAATCGGCCCATCGTAAAAAACGGCGAGCAGCGATTCGTGTCGTGGGGCGGCCGTGGGGGGGGGAGAGAATAGCGGGAGGTCGGGAAAAATGTCGGGAAGGCCCTCCCGCTATTCTCCGACCCGTCGTGGGGGGCGGAGAATCGCGCCCCATATCTGGAGTATTGTGAGCAGTTTTGGTCCCCTTGGTAAAGGAAAGATTTCATTGAATGCGGTTCAGAGAAGGTTCACTTGGATGATCATCGGTATGAAGGGATTGTCTTATGAGTGGAGGTTGAACAGGTTGGGATTTCACTCATTGAAATTTAGAAGAATAAGAGATGGGGCCAGATTCTCCTGCAACTGTTCGTATGGCCCGGCGCTGGCGCCAAGAGCGGCGCGATCCATTCCGGCATCGGCCCGACCGGAAGGTGCGGAATCCTCTGCACTTCTGGGGGCTAGGCCGGTGTCGGAGGGGTTGGCGCCGTGCCAACTGGTGCTGATGGGCCAGCGTTAGTTGGCGCATGCACAGAACCGCCGGCGTGATTCCACGCATGCGAAGACCGGCCAACGCGTTTCCTGCGCATGCGCAGGTGCTTCTCCGCACTGACCATGGCGGAGCTCTACAGAGACCCATGGCACAGGCCCACCCGCAGATCAGTGGGCACCTTTCGCAGGCCAGGCCACCCTGGGGCTGGATCCCCCCCCCCCCCCCCGAGGATTCACCTAGCCGGCCTAGGAGCTAGATCCCGCCATGTCCATTTCACGCCGGCGGGACTGGCCAGGAAATGACGGCCGCTCGATCCATCGGGGCCCGGAGATTTGCCGGGGGGACCGCTGCCAACAGCTCCCCACCGGCGCGGTGTAAACCCCGCCTGGAAACCGGCACCGGAGAATACGCCAGCCTGGCGGGGGGGGGTCGGGGAATCCCACCCCATCTTTTGGAAGATAGACGGCCAGATTATCCGTTTTAGAAACTAAGTTCTGATGCCGGGACTGAATCGGTGGTGTTCTAAGACCACAAAAGCGGCGCCAGTCCTGGAGCAATTCAGGATCTGTTATTGGGCTTCCACCAGTGTTACCTGGAACGAGTGCATTCCAATGCAAAATGCCGTCCGATTCACCGGGGTGAATCGAGACCCTGCTGGATGCCGTGGAGAAGAGGCGCCCTGTTCCCCGGGGTGGGAAGGAGGCTGGCAGCCACTGCCATACGCCAGGCCTGGACGCAGGTGGCAGAGGCCGTGAGCCCCACCACCAGGACCGGCCAGCAGTGCAATAAAAAGCTGCATCACCTCCTCAGGGCAGCCAGGGTGAGTAACCAGCACCCTGCCCCTGGCACCAACCCCCGTCCCACACACCCGTACACTCCCCTCGCCACACCGCGGGGGATTGAACCCCACCACCGACAGTCTGCTTGCACCCCACTCTGCACCACATGTCAACCCCATAGCACGCTCCATGGCCGAGTGCCCTGCACACATAGGCCACTGTGGTGCCTGCCACTGACTGCTTCACACTGTGCATTCCCTGACTCCCCTTCCCAGGAGAAGGCAGCACACAACTGCAGAGAGAGAGAGCAGACTGGAGAGGGCCCAGCAGACCTGTGGCCGCTCACCATTTTGGAATGGCGGGTATTAGACCTGGACGGTGGGCCTGGAGAGTGGGCAGTCACCAAGGCAGAGATTGGCATCAGGGAACCAAGTGAACCCCTGTCTGTATGGCACCCATGGCACCACCCCCACTTATCCCATCGACCCCCCACCCGAGCACCCCATCATCAACACACTCCAACACCCCACCACCTTTCCACCACCCCGACCCCAACACGCTACCAACTCCACACCACTCCTCAAACACTCTTGCAGGATCACCTTGTGATGGGGCGAGCCCTTCTAGCTCCCGTCTTCCCCGGCCACAGCCCCAAGGCAAGTCGAGCAATGAGGCGGGACTGGACAGCGACGCGAACCTCCAAACGCCAGTCCGCAATACCCCGGCCCATCAGTGCGAGGACGATACTGACTTTCCCTCACAGCTGTCTCCAGCACCCTCCACCATCCCAGAAACACCCCCATGCTTGAGAGGTATAGTGAAGAGGCACATAGGACACCATCTGGTGCGCACCAGGCACGTGCAGCAGTACATCAGGTGGATGTAGGAATCCCCGAGAGGGCAGACGGTCAGATGGCGGGCCAACCCGAGCGACCAACTGCCGTCCAGCCGGGTCTTGGGCATTTGGAAAGAGCGGTCCCATCGATGCTGGAGATGCAGATACAGAGCCAGGGACATCATGAGGGGGTGTCAGCAAACATTCCGGCGCATGCAGGTGCAGTTCGAGGAGTCCAACTGCCTGCAGAGGCAGGAGATAGTGCCAAACATGCATGCGCCCCAGGACAACACTGAATGGGTAGCATCCACGGTGGAGGCTTTCAAGGCGAAGGTATCAGACACAGGTTAAGGTGTCCAAGGCCTGGTACACTCTGTGTGGGCGGTAGCTGAGGCACATGACAGGGCGGCCCTGTCACAGGTAGCTATATACCAAAGCACTTGGATATTGCAGCGGCGCTCCAGAACTTGGCCCGTCACAATGGGTCATGGCTTTGGGCATCGACGGCATTGCCTGGGCTCTGGCTAACCTGAGCCAGTCACAGAGGGACATGGCAGAGTCCCAGAGGGAGGTGGCCGAGTCCCTGTGCTCTATGGGTACGAGCATGACACCCTGCTTGAGATGGGAGTAGGCCTCCAGAACTGGCAGTGGCAGGTGGCACGAAACCTCCAGAGCTCCCAAAGCTTGCCCGTCCCAAGGAGTAGCCCAGTGGCCATCGGGCACCATGAGGGAGGAAGAGGTGGTGAGTCCCGTGCCGGTAACCTCCGCAGGGGAGGTACTAGAACACCACAACACTTAAGCTGGATGCCCTTTCCAAGGCCCGGTACAGACTTGATGGGCAGAATGGCCTCTTTCTGCGCTGTAAATCCTATGATACTATGACCCCCATCCTGGCCCTGGTGCATCTGATGGCAGCAGGCAGAACAGGGCACCCCCACACCATCTGGGACAATCGAGAGACTGCCGGGCCGGTCCAGGTCCATGCCCGTTCGCTCCAGAGGACAGCTACGAAAGGGGACCTCGGTCACAGGGCGGGAATCTCAGCAGGCCACCTCCCCCCATGATGGCCCACCTGGGGAACCACCAAGATCGAGCTTTGGGACCCGTAACGGCAGATAGTTAGACACCAGTTAAGTTGGCATGGGTGCCTTCGGGTCTAGGGCTCAAACATGCAGAAACATGTTCACCCGTGCACAATAAACACATTTTCACAAATGTTCCAAGGTACCTCGGCGTTCTGTCAGAATGGTGTGAGAGATGGGCTGACTGCAGGGGGTTGCTGGGGGCGGGGATGGGTGGCTGTTGGAGGTGGCAACAGGCCAGCGCCCCCAGGCCAGTGATCACACATCGTCCTTGTCCCCGGCCCTGCGCTCCTCGCCCCCACAACCTCCTACAAGATCCCATCTATACCTCCGCCACTCCAAAGGTTCAATGGGACCGTATGTTAGAATAGCCTGTTCGAATGCAGGGATTACCCAGGCGGACAGCGGAACTTTAGACCGTGGGCTGGAGTCAGACATTGTCGAATGATGTGGAGCACTAAAGTTAATTGCAGAGTGGGTCATCACCATCCTCCATCCCATGGACGAGACCCATTGCTGCTGCAAACCCAGGGCCCACACCCTTTAGTGAGGATGGTCGGAACCACGGAGGGGGGTGCAGGTGTGGACGGGGGTGGTGTAAGGTGCAGGTAGAGTGGACATGGAAGGGGGTGGTTGGCTGGGGTGGGGCGGGGTGGGGTTGGGGGGGGGGGAATGGGGGCTGTTGGATATGGGGGTGGGACGAGATGCTTGTGCCGCCAACGGCCAGGCCCCCTAGTTGGTGAACCTGGATTAGAGTGTCTCATGCATGCTGACCTCTTGTGCCTGCCTGGGGCCCATGTTTTGCCCATCCTGACCCTCCTCCGTATCCTCCTCATCCGACGAGATCTGCCGTTCTTCCCCCTCCTCCAGTATGTCGCCCCTCTGCTGCGTGATGTTGTGGAGGATACAGCAGGCCACCACGATGTAGGAGACTCTCCTAGTGCTATACTGGAGGGCCCCTTCTGAAGTGTCCAGACACCTGAGCCGCATCTTCAGGATGCCGATGCACCACTCAATCATGACTCTGCTCGTGACATGCGTGTTGTTGTAGTATTGGGTCTCCGCGTTGATCTGAGGACCCTAGAAAAGTGGCATCAGCCACGACAGCAGTGGATAACCCCTGTCACCCAAGAGCCAACCCCTCACCCGGGAATGTGCCTCGAATGTGTCAGGAACAGCCGAATGCATCTGGATGCAAGCGTCATGCATGCTACGTGAATATTGGGTGCAATTGTGCATGCTGTGCATCTCATGGTCACAGACCCGCTGCATGTTGATGGAGTGATACCCCTCTTGATTTGTGAAGGCCAGCCCCTCATGCTTCGTTGTTCAGACGGGCACATGCATCCTGTTGATCACCGCCTGGAATGTAGCATCCAGACAATGGTGGCGAACCCGCTGCCTGGGCAACCTGTTGGGCTCAGTCTACATGGAAGCTGATATATTGCACTGACTGGGCATATTGGGCCTCCATGACGGCATGGATGCACCTGTGCACTGAGGTCTGTGAGATCCCAGACGGGTCCACGCTTGGCGCCTGTGGCAGAGGCAGAGTTTGCGGGAGGCCTGGGGAATACTGGGGTGGCTTGTTAATGATATGTCAACGGTGTTTACTGCGTATGCAGTGTCGAATGCATTCACGCCGTTCTCGAGGCTCCGGAGCATGGCATTCCATTTGACGCCCATGCCATTCTTGAATTCCAGCTGACGCACGATGCTCTGACCAATCATGCTTTGCGATTCCGGCATCGCTGGCCGGAGGTTCCCGCCAATAGGATTATTAAGGGGCTTGACAGGGTAATTACTGATAAGGTGCTTCCCCCTATGAGAGTTTCTCTGGCCAGAGGGTATAGTCTCAGAGTAGAGGGGTGCCAATTTAAGACTGAAATGAGGAGGAATTTCTTCTCTCAGAGGAATGTTAGTCTTTGGAACTCCTTTCCACAGAGAGCTGTGGAGGCAGAGTCCTTGGGCTGGATTCTTCGATTGTGAGGCTAGGTCCTCAGGCCGCTGTTAATTCGCTGCACAATGGCTACCAATCCTCTGTGTAACTGGGGGCTAGCAGGGAGGCAGCATAGAGCACCCGGCTCTAGCTGCCAATATGACCTGGAGAGTTGCCGGGTCTGTGGCCTCGCATGCGCCCAGCAGTGGGCTTCAATGGCCGTGCCGTGTAACTTTATTGTGTCAGAAAATTGAGATAGTTTAAGTAATTTATATCAACATTGTGTATGAGGAACAAGATACAATTTTACATTGAAGCTCAATTTGTGTTTCTGTATTTGTGTGCGATGAAAGGGCTAAACTTTCAGTTCAGCTTCAGTTAAAAAAAGGTAGCCTGCAAGTCTTTAGTTTAGTTTAATTTTAAATTTTGCCTGGAATGTACTGGACATTTTATGACATAAAAGCAATTAAAGGGTGTTAAAAACATCTAAGCTGTTGCTTAGCAACCGGGGTCACACTGAGAATGCAGGTGCAGTTGGAACCAGGTAACCAAAAGGCAAAAAGCTTTCCACAGAAACTGCTGGAACAGGCTGCACAATTTTTAGGGACAGGAAGCAAGTCTCAGAAGTAAAAGAAGAGAAAGTCTCAGAAACCAGGGAATTAAAATTCCAGAAAGTTAAAGGAACAAACAACAGGGACGGGATTCTCCGGTCGCTGACGCCAAAATCGGGTTCGGCGATTAGCCGGAAAATCCTCGTTTACGACCTAATCGGGTGCAGTGCCTTTCGCGATGCTCCACCCCCTCCAAAGAAGCTTACTCGGAGAGTACGGCTTGTGCCGTATCAACGGCCTGAGGACATTGCCTGAGGCCCACACCTCAATGCTCCGCCCCCGACTGGGCGAGTTCCTGATGATGCCGGTTGCGTGTGGTCTCATCAGTTGGGAACGCGGCGTGGGGGCTGCGGACTCAGTCCAACGCCGCCACAGTGAAGGTACGGCCAATCCGCAGGCGGGAGGACTTTGCCAGGGGCTGGGGGCATTGTTGGGGGGTGTTCCGGGGAATCGGGCCGGCCACATGGGAGGCATTCTTTCATAGGCTTTGTCCGTGAGGGGCAGCAGAGCTAGAGCCGGGTGCTCTACGCTGCCTTGATTTTAGGTCCCAGCCAAACTGAGGATCGGTGGCCATTTTACACCATTTCTTCTGTCATAAAATGCTACCATTCCCACGCCGGCGTGGGGAGAGAGCCTCAAAATTGGAGAATCCAGCCCCAGGAATCTGGAAAAACGATTCTGTTCGGTGAAGTCAGGAACAGAGAGAGACTTCCAATCAAGACAGGGCCGCAAGGTGCAGCTCGAGAGACGTCAGCTATCAGGAAGCCAGACATCAGTGTTGATCCTAAGGTTGCCAACACCTTCATGCATCCTCTGAAGCAGAGGTGTTCTGCTAGTGTGACCGGGTACCTGAGAGATTGTGTGGAACTTTGAATGCACGGGGTGTTCCAATGTGGAGGAATACAGGAAAAAGAGGCTGAAATCCTCAATGTGGATCCTTGTTGAAGACATCTGTGAGAAAGCATTGTTTCGGATAAGATTCCAAACGTGTTCTCAGCGTGTGGAATTTGGAAACCCTTGTGTGAAAACGAGAGTTCCAGTGAGGCCAGTTGGTTCACAGTGTAACAAACTCCTGGAGGGATTTGATGAGAAATCCGCGGAAGTTGATTTGGTGCCTTCTGTCACCTGGTTTCAGAGTGTGGGCATCTGGCGGCATTTCACCTATCAGTTTACATGGACTGTGTTGGTACTGAGAACATTATAGTACAAGATATACTTTTTATCTTGTGTTATACTTACAATTCTGTATATATAAATGAATAGCTGGGGTGAAGCAATAGTGTATTATAATTCATCTATTTTTGTTCGATAAATGTTTTTGTTCTCTTGTGAAAAGTTAATTGGCAGTCATGTGACACTATTCATTCACATGCTAAACAAAAAATAAAAGTTAGGCGCGGAATTTTCTATTCCAGACACTAAGCGTTGACGCCGACGCAGGCTATGTGGACTTCTATGACAGCAAAGCTGGTGCCACACCTGGGCCAATTCCGTGACCGTTGAGGGGCTAGCACCGTGCCACGTGGAACACCATCAATTCCAACGAGAAACGGTGTGGGATTCACTGGTTCGTAATTGACACTCAGGAGGCTGACAAGCTGTAGCTGCATATACACATTTCACTCCCCACACACTCATCCCAGCCAACAAGATGGCAGCAAGGAGAGTGGCACCCAGTTTTACGGACGGACGGCAAGCTTGAGACCCTGCTGGACATCGTGGAGGAGAAGCAGGCAACCCTGTACCCGGCCCGGGAAAGAGGCTGTCAGCTGCCGTCGTTAGCCATGCCTGGGCATAGGTGGCAGAGGTATTAAGCGCCACGAGCAACACCATCCGGATCGGCCAGCATTGCAGAAGAAAACTGCAAGACATCCTCAACGTGGCCAGGGTGGGTAGGCAGCACTGTGCCCCTGGCACCAACCGCCGTCCCACACACCGTAACCCTAGCCCCCCAACCAAGAGAGCTGCTGAACCCCCACCCTGCACCACATGCCGGCACCTATACCAGCTGCCAAGGCCGGGTGCCCTGGCCACTGAAGCCACCAGCTACCACCCACTGGGCTCCATGCATTGGACTGTCTAACAATGTTCTTTTCTGTTTCCACCCCTTCCAAACCCCCCCCCCACCCTCACCATAGGAGAAGGCTGCCTGTAACTGTCGGGAGCAGGAGGAGCCTCGAGGGGGATCGCTGGACCTGCAGCTCCTCACAGTGGCAGATTAGAGGGCACTGGAGGTGGTCGGCGGGCCCGAGGAAAGGGCAGCTGCTGTGGAGATCAGCGTTGGGCAAGGTCCCGCTAAGTTGTGGTTCACTGTGATATGTGTGTCAACCCCGCCCCAACACCAGCCCCACACCATATTCATCGCCACAACACACTCACACCTCCCTCACACTCACACCACCCTCACACCCACACCACCTCCACATCCTGCTTCACCACTGCCACCACCCCCACTCCCCTCTGGCTCGCGGTCGAATCATGCATCTTGTCTTGTGTCTTACAGGAGCTTCTGGTGATGGGGCGGGCCCTTTTGGTGTCTCCTGTCCCAGCCACAGCCAGTGCCACAGGTGGCAATCAGCAACAAGGGCACGGACCCAGGACACCCCGGAGCTCCGAGCGAGCGGAGTGTGGGACGACCCCAGCTGCTGTCCTGAAGGGATTTGGGCTTCTGGAATGGGCAGCCCCATTGATTCTGGAGATGCAGTCGCAGAACCAGGGACTGCATGAGGGGTTGTCGCTGAGCATCCAGCACCTGCAGATGCAGTTGGAGAAGTGCAACCAAGTGCATGAGCAAGAGGTGTTACCGACCTTTTGTGCCACCCAGGCCAAAACCGCACAGATGGAATCGGCAGTGGAGGATTTGGGGGCCGAGGGTTTTGGCTATGGATCAGTATAACCAAGGCCTGGGAAAATCTGTGCAGGAAGTGGTTGAGGCACAGGACAGGGCTGCCCTTTCACAGGAAGCCATGTGCCAGGCCCACCTGGATTTTGCAGCAACGTTCCTGAGTGTGGCCCAGTCACAGCGGGCCATGACTGAGATCATTGCCTGCTTTTCCCAGACGCTGGCCGAAGTGGCACAGACAAGAGGGAGGTGGCCCAGTCCCAGAGGGTGATGGCCCAGTTACTGGCTGATGTGGCACAGTCCCAGATGCAGGTATTCCAATCCATGTGCTGCATGGCTGCGAGCATGCAGACCCTGGCCGAGACGGCAGCGGGTTTTCAGGATTGGCAGAGGCAGGTGCAGAAGGAGCCTCAGGGGATAGCTCCACTTGCACCTCTCCCCCATCCCATGGAGCAGCCCGAGGGCCATTGGGCATCCCGAGGGAGGAGAAGGTGATAAGGCCTGTGCCGATGACTCCCACAGGAGAGGTACTGGAACACCACAGAACCTCGGAATCGCCCCTCCCTCCTGCCCCTTGCGCATTTGGTAAGCAGCGAGCAGAACGGGGTGGCCACATTAAAACATCTCAACCGCATTTTCATGACACCGAAGCACCGCTCTATCATGCTCCTGGTTGCGACATGGGCGTCATTGTAGCGGGTCTCCACGTCGGTCTATGCCCGTCCTCTGGATAGGCGTCATTAGCCACAACCACAGCTGATACTCCTGTAGCCTGAAAGTTGAACCCCCAACCAGGTGTGCACCTCGAAGAAGGCAGAAATCATCGAGTGTGCCAGTATGAATGAGTCATGCACACTGCCCGGATATCGGGCGCAGATGTGTATCATGAGCATGTGATGCTCACACACCAGCTGCATGTTCATTGGATGGAATGCCTTTTAGTTCGTGTAGAGCGGCCTGTCATCTGCAGATGCTGTTGCGGCGATATGCATCCTGTTGATCACTCCCTGCTGCCCGGGAATCCTGGTGGGCAAGGTCCACATTGAAATAGATATATCGTGCTGACTGGGCATATAGGGCCTCTGTGACAGCACAGATGCACCTGTGCACCATGCTCTGTGTGATCCTGGACAGGGACTCACTCGGCTCCTGGAAGGAGCCCACGGCGTAAAGGTTCAGGGCGACTGTCACCTTGACAGTGTTATGGGCCAGGATTTAGAGCACACAAAAGTACATCATGGAGGTCACCTGACCCACAACTTTGAATAGATTTGGTTATGGGGAGCACAAGGGCCCACTTTACAGGTGTGATGCAACAGAGATCTAAAAGTATTTTTAAACAAAACAATGTTTATTCTCTGAATCCAGTTAACATTTTATAAGCCCACAGTAAACATCTTATCACCCACCAACACTGATAACCCCCCCCAAAAAGATACAGTTCTCTATAAGTAACCCTCAGCAACTTTCCGAACAACATTCATAAGTCAAAAAACCCTTTTTAACAAAGACAGTAGATTTGAATTCGCTACAGAAACAGGTATTACTTTGAAATCCTCAAGTGATCTGGAGACATTTTTTTTAGAGAGAGAGATATACACCTTTTTGTTTGAATGCAGCTCTCCAACTGAAAGTGAAACTAAAACACAGATCCAAAAAGAGCTTCTAGCTCAAAACAAACGTAAAAAGCAGAAACACATTCCAGCTCCTCCCACAAAATGACATCACTGCAGCCATTTGATAAAACACACTTTTCTTAAAGGGACATTCACATGACAACAGCCACCGGAGCAGGTGTCCTCCCCCATTCCCCCGCGGTGCCAGGTGCACCATGACCTGGTAGATATGCCGCGCTGTCTCCCTGCTCAGTTAAAATTTTCGACGACATGCCCGGTCCGGTAGGTCCTCGAATGACAGGAGCTGTTGGTGCACGTGAGGGCTCATACGCTGCCTCCTTTGCACTTCCTCCTGTTCATCCTCCTCCTCCCCCTCGGCCTGTTGGGCGGGTGGCTCTCTTCTTCAGTGGCTGCGTACTGTTCCTTTGGGGCATGCTCCGCTGCTGCAGCATCCTAGACCTCGAACAGCTTCAGATCGTACAACAGCAGTGCATCATCAGGGCTGCGATGACTAGGAGGAAGGCCACCATTCTTGGTTGTAGTCCAATATCCATTGCCTGCAGGGGGTGAAATGCTGACATGTTAGCATGGAGTGTACTGTCATGCCCAACCAGGTCTACTGGGCTACACGATGGTCCCGGTTGGCACTGCGGACTCTGCCCCTGCATATGCCCTGCATATCCCCTCACCCTCCATACCTGCACTGCTGGCCCTCGCGCTGTGGGTGCCCCTGGCCCTGGCTCCCATTCCTGCTGCCACGGGTACCGTTGGCTGGCGCTGGCCACGCCAGCAGTACTCTCCATGGCCCCCATCTGGCACCCCACTGCAGGAGCTACTGTGGCCGTTGCCTTTGGGAAGGCTGTGTAATGCCCCATGGTGGCTGCTTTGTGGGGCGTGGCATGGCAGAGGGTGGGGTACGGGGGTGGGGGCACCCATACAGCCTCTGGCACTCTGCAGAACCAAGGCCAATTTGGGTGGTCAGTTGGTGCGCAGCAAAGCCGCGACAATGCTGGTTGTGCCTGGAAACCACCCCAGTCCCTTGTGGGGTCACCCCGGCCCCACGCCCATCCCCCATCACCTGCTCTGTCCGCACAGCCCTGGTGGGGCCCACTCACCCGCAGCCAGCCCGGCAAGTTTGAGGACTGGGAGCCCCAGTCGCGCCTCTCCATGTCCCACCTCCTCTCTCTCTCTCCGTCATCAATCACAGCGCCTGTTTCTCAATTTTTAAAAGCATAAGTGAACCTCGTCGTCGGGAATTCCCTCCAATAGAGAATACCGGGTCAACCTGGCTAATGATATGTCAATGACATTTACTCTTTGTAAATGGAGTGAAACGCACTAATGCAACTGTCGAGGCACCGATCAATTGCAATTTGGTGTGAAACGGGCGCTCACCACAATTTCGCTGTCAGAACCAATTCTCCGCCCAATCGCGTATCCCGACTCTAGCATCAGCCACCAGAGAATCCCTCCCGGGATCTAGGAAGCCAGTTTCCATTCTGGGATCTGACTTGTCCAGTAGTGGCATCAGCTGTGATCATGACAAATGGTTGTAAAATGTTGGGAGCATCCTGAACTCATTTCCACATACTCGCTTCCCTCAATGGTGAAAGTAACAGATAGGTAAAAATTGTAAATCCAAAGCTGAAGAAAACAGCCACCACCAGTAGGTTTTCACTTCACAATGAACATAGAGTTAATGGAAATGAAAACAAAAATTGCTTTAAAAACTCAATAGATTGGCAGCATGTGTGGAGAGAGAAGCAGAGTCAAATTCAACATCTTCTTTAGACGAGCCGCAGCCTATATGGTATCTTTATTTTTTCATAGTGCGGTCATGGGCTTCTATTTGAGTACATCACCTTGAAAATCTAGCAAGGGTGGCATGGTGGCATAGTGGTTAGCATTGCTGCCTCACAGCGCCAGGGAACCAGGTTCAATTCTGGCCTTGGGTGACTGTGTGAAGTTTTCTTTTTATTTTCGAGTACCCAATTATGTTTTTTTTTTCAATTAAGGGGTATTTTAGTGTGGCAAATCCACCTATCCTGCATATCTTTGGGTTCATAGAATCATAGAATTTACAGTGCAGAAGGAGGCCATTCGGCCCATCAAGTCTGCACCGGCTCTTGGAAAGAGCACCCTACCCAAGTTCAACACCTCCACCCTATCCCAATAACCGAGTAACCCCACCCAACACTAAGGGCAATTTTAGACACTAAGGGCAATTTATCATGACCAATCCACCTAACCTGCACATCTTTGGACTGTGGGAGGAAACCGGAGCACCCGGAGGAAACCCACGCACACACGGGGAGGATGTGCAGACTCCGCACAGACAGTGACCCAAGCCGGAATCGAACCTGGGACCCTGGAGCTGTGAAGCCATTGTGCTATCCACAATGCTACCGTGCTGGTTGTGGGGGCGAAATCCACGCAAACACGGGGAGAATGTGCAAGCTCCACACGGACAGTGACCCAGAGCCGGGATCGAACCTGGGACCTCGCCGCCACTGTGCTGCCCCATCTGTGTGAAGTTTGAAAGTTCTCCCTGTGTCTATGTGGGTTTCCTACAGCTGCTCCGGTTTCCTCCCAAAGTCCAAAGTTGTGCACAAAATGCTAAATTGCCCCTTAGTTTCAAAGAATGCACAGGTTAGGTTACAGGGATAGAACGGGGGAGTGGGCCTAGATATGGTGCTCTTTCAGAGGGTGAGTGCAAACCTGATGGGCCAAATGGCCTCCTTCTGCACTGCAGGAATTCAATGGTTCGCCGTACCTGCTATCATTTCAATGCTCAAGTACAGCTCCTGTGCAAGAGAGCTACGAATGCATTTAACCAGAGGCTTTGCGATACCTTATGAACATTCTAGTTGATTAGATGTTTTGTAGCCTTGTTAGGAGTGACATCTGAACAATCAATAGCTAGTAACTGTGCCACATCCAAAAGAAAATTTCAGGAGCCTGTTATTTTTCATATTGTTAACATCAGTTCGTAAATTCAGGAATAGCTTTGACATTGCACTCACAGTTGGTGACTGAAATGCAAGTTAATTATAGGAGTGTGGTAATCTTCAATTGATTTAGTTACAGCAAAGATTCCGAATTTTTATTGAGAACAGTCCACTAGTGGCACAAGATGCTGTGGGAGCATACATTCATCTACCGCAGCAACGACTGACGTTGCTAATTTTTCAAAACATGCCAGATGAAATGACTGCATGTCCTATTGATTTTTGTGGGAGTCTTATAAGGTAATATTGATGAGCTTTACACACACTGGTGCCAAGTAAGATGGAGGCACTGACCCCTCTTTCCAGTATTTCAAATTATTACATTATTGTGAAACAAAAATTGGAAAAGGATGAAATTGTAACATCTGTGCAAAGTCAATATTTTTTACTCTTGCATCGGCACAATTGAAATCACTCTCTATGTTCAACTTATTTTGCTTAGCTGTGACTTATGCCACGCGGGACACTACAGACCACATTCTCCTGCCAGTTTCAAAAAGCACTAGGTGCCATGAAGCATATTCATACTGCAACTAAAAGTTGGATAGATTCATATATGAAATGATGTACAGAAGCAATAAGTGACAACACAATTGTTTAGATCCACCATGATTTGATGGCACTGATGTGTATGCACCATGCATCTTTGACAGGTTTCACCGACAACAGTTTGGAAGAGTTCCAATAAAGGTAAATTGAAACATATTTTTTGCAAGAGGGGCGGAAATGTTCCTCCATATCCCAAACATATACTGCAGGCCCTCAGCCTCGCCTCCCCTCCCGCCCTCCTTCCCCCAATGCCCCCACTGATGTGTACCGCCCTGAGAGCTCATCTGTAGTTGGTGATATCCCACATGGTGACATTCCTGTAACCCAAAACTAACAAGCTGCCTCACGACGGCTGATCGACATTCGCAGATTGCCAGTCGAATTCAAATGCGGTTTGGGCCACTTCTGGTACCATGTTATGTTCTTGTACATAGATAATCACTGAGTTGGTGTACTAAAGACCAGCTAGTTCTAGACTCGTCAAATTTATTATTGTATAACACACTGTGGGTTGCAAATTAATGCTAATAAACTGGAACAAACACAAACACAACTAACCACGACAAATTCTCCTTCAGACTCCCCTGTGGTTACAGTGTCACATGCTATTACTTGTCTGACACCTAGTGGTTGGAGACTAAACATATTTACATATACAATTGCATTCGCATATCACTACAGTTATGGCAGGAGTTCTTCAGATACCTCCTTTCTCTGTATTGCAAATTTTCGCTTCCTGCCCAACATGTGGCCTTCGCCAAAGCATGGTGAGATGGGAGCTGAAGGTGAGCAATGGAAGTTTGTGAAATGGATGAGTTGTTAATTGTGGGACATCTTTGTACTGGAGTTTGAGTGGGGAGATGTAAGCGATTCAGAATTTGGTTCCCTGTTGATTGTATTGCCTCTGTCGAAGCAAAGTCTTGTTGGAATCTGATTGACCAGGATATCCCCGATAGCTGTGTGTGTGGCTGCTGGCAACCTCATCACATCCTGTTCGACCATATCTTGCTCCTCATGTTCTTCCTCTTCCTCTGAAGAGGCAGTGAGCTCAGCACCTTGCATCTCATGGAGCTCCAGCTCTCACTGTTGCGGTACAGTTCTGCACCATTCTGGATACCTGGTTTGGTGCATACTGAAGGGTGCCTGAAGATCATGTTTGGTATCTAGTTGCTTGGTTTATCACAGCTCTTGTTGCTTCTCATTAAATCCCTACAACACATATTGACCGACTGAAAGAGGTTTCGCTTGACAAATAGCCCCAGTTGATCCGGAGGTGCCGTGATTGGCACATGTGAGCAGTCGATGACTCTGCTGAGGTGTCCTGGCTTTGAAGAGCATCGCATCAGTCATCTGGGAAATGCACTTGTGAGCAGTAGATTGTGAGATATTGCAAATCTTGAAGTAGCTCGATGTGAAGGAATTAAGGCAGCAGTAACTTTGATCGCCATTGGCAATGTCTGTCCACCCAGTGCACTTGTCAGGTGTTTTGCTGCCAGTAAATTGCACATCTGAAGCATAACCCTGTGTGTCTTCCAGCACTGCTGAGAAGTGTACTTACTGTGTTGGAGCTATCACCTCCTGCAAGTTGGGGCGGAATTCTCCGACCCCCTGCAGGACCGGAGAATCGCCCGGGGCCAGCGTTAATCCCGCCCCTGCCGTGGCCCGAATTCTCCGCCACCCGGGAATCGGCGGGGGCGGGAATCGCGCCGCGTCGGTCGGCGGCCCTCCCGCGACGATTCTCCGGTCCACGATGGGCCGAAGTCCCGCCGCAAACATGCCAATTCCGCCGGCGGGAATCAAAACACCTCTGGTGCCGGCGGGATTGGTGGCGCGGGCGGGTTCCGGGGTCCTGGGGAGGGGCGCGGGGCGATCTGACCCCGGGGGGTGCCCCCACAGTGGCCTGGCCCGCGATCGCGGCCCACCGATCGGCGGGCGGGCCTGTGCCGTGGGGGCATTCTTTTTCTTCCACCCCGACATGGCCTTCACCAAGACACTGAGGAACAAATTGCTCCCTCGACAGACTCTGAAATGAAGCTTCTAACGGGGAATGATATTCAACTCTTAGGAAGACAATCATAGCCATATCGCCCATTGTTCTGTGGTAGACTGAAAATGAATTGAAGAGAGATTTAAATTAACTTAGACCACAAACGAAAATAACGACAAAATTCCAGTCAGCCTCTCAGAAAGAGAAGATGTGATTTCACAATGATTTTCCAAGAGGACCATTTAGTTTCTGTGGGTAGTGGTAAGCGCGCATACATTTCTCTCTTTACGAGGTTGCTCCAGTATAGACAATTGGAAAGTATTGCTCAGAGTACAATGAAGAGACAGCCTCATCATCTGAAATGTAAGGAATTTCCTGTAGACAATCAACTCTTGCACAAAATTGCCATGCAGGATTCTGTAGCATCAGAAATGCTAAAGATTCAACCACAGCTTCTGTGTTGTCATCCAAGCCTGAAGAGAAGACGTTTGACTGGAACTGATGTATGGGTATCATAGAAACATAGAAATAGAGTTTAGGAGCAGGAATAGGTAATTTGGCCCTTCAAGCCTGCTCCGCCATTCAATATTATCATAGTTGATCTACTATCCCAAGGCCATACTCGGGCACTCTCTCCATATCTCTTGACACCTCTAGAGTATAGAAATCTATCTATTTTCTTCTTTACTATATTCAGTGACTCGGCCTCAACAACCTTCTATGGTAGAGAATTCCATTGGTTCACTACCTTACGAGTGAAGAGGTTTCTCCTCATCTCAGTCCTAAATGGCCTACCCCATATTTTGAGGCTGTAATTTCTTTTTTTTTTTAATTTAGAGTATGCAATTTGAAAAAAAAGGGGCAATTTGAAAAAAAAATGAAAAACTGGTCTGCTTTGAAAGCCAGCGATTTAGCCCTGTGCTCAACCAGCTCCAATTTAGTGTGGCCAATCCACCTAACCTGCACATCTTTGAAGTTGTGGGGGTGAAGCCCACACACACATGGGGAGAATGTGCAAACTCAACACGGACAGTGACTCAGGGCTGGGATTCGAACCCGGGTCCTCAGCATTTACTGCACTGCCTCAATGGCAAATATATCCTTTCTTCGATGAGGAGACCAAAACTGCACACAGTACTCTATCAAGTCACTGTACAGCTGCAGTAAAAGGATTCCCAGAAGTATACCTCTATTGCCAATCAACAGGTGTTTACATTAAGTGTGAAGAGCATAGAGGGCATCCATGATTTGTCACCTCATGTAGCTGAGAGACGCGATGATCCTTCTTTTGATTATAAGTTCTGCTGCCCGGATCTTGTAACTAAATGCCATCAGCTGAAGCCAGTCAAGGTCATCTGCTAGGACGTTAACCTCGAGGATCAATTGTAAAAGACGTATCGAAACCATGAACTTGGACTGAATTAGGACTATCTACCTCCCCTCAGAACTCTATAGGGTCGTCATTTTCTGAACTGACTTTGATTAAATTTGCTGGATTTACAGAAATGCTTGAAATGTTCAGTTTTGCCACATTGGAAGCATTCCCAACTCCTGCTGGGCAGTCTTGGCATCTATGCTGGGTTTTCATGGTGCAGGTTGGTGCAAAGAGAGATAGGTGTGTAAGGGGTGGCACGGTGGCACAGTGGTTAGCACTGCTGCCTCACAGCACCAGGGTCCAGGGTTCAATTCTGGCTTTGGGTCACTGTCTCTGTGGAGTTTGCACTTTCTCCCCCATGTCTGCTTGGGTTTCCTCCGGATGCTCTGGTTTCCTCCCACAGTCCAAATGTGCAGGTTAGGTGGATTGGCCATGCTAAATTTCCCCTTAGTGTCCAAAAGTTTAGGTGGGGTTATTGGATTACGGGATCGGGTGGAGGCATGAGTTTATGTTGAGTGCTCTTTCCAAGGGCCGGTGAAGACTCGTGGACCAAATGACCTACTTCTGCACTGTAAATTCTATGATTCTATGATATCAAAGAAACCTATGTTAATTTTTTCATCCTACCGTACATTCCTGTGCGTCTCATCATTGTATTCCACAGGCGGAGCAGACTAAAGGGGCTGAATGGCCTACTCCTACTCCCAATTCGTATCTTACAGAATATATTAATAAACTTACAGAATGGGAATATAATTGGGAAATGACACAGAAGAGTATGAGAAATTTGGTAAGAAAATAAAGAAATCACATATTATGTGGAAATTAAAAGCTTGAATGTGGTTGAGGGGCATAGGTAAGACCACAAAATTAGCCAAAGAAAGCACTCAAATTCATTTCTAGGTGGATAGAATGGAGAAGTGGCGAGGTTATGCTAAACCTGTATTGAACCATGATTAGACTTGGAATACCATGTACGTTGCTGGTTGTCATAACGAACACAGAGACACTGGAGAAAATGTAAAAAGAGGATGATACCAGAACTGTGAGGTGATGCCTGCAAGGAAAGAATAAAGAGATGACTCAAGGGACAACTTCAGAGAAGCCTTTATGAAAGGTTTTGATCAGGACAGAGACAGAGAGAGAATGTTACCAGTTGTGGAGAAGAACAAATAAAGAATTGTGAAGAAAATTTTCTTTACCCAATGAATGGTGAGAACCTGAAAGTTGCTCCCATATGAAGTCATTGAAGTAAAGAGGACACATAAAAAGGAAGTTTGATAAGGATATAAGAGAGAAGGCAATGCAAGGTGGTGATAATATTAAAAAGAGGTGGGAAGAAGTTCAAATGAAGTCCAAATGCTGGATTCGTTCTTTGGAACTGTTCTGTGCTTTGTATTCTAGGTAATGTAAATATACAATTGGAATGTAAATTCAAAATCCTTCCAGTGCACCCATGTTCTAAATCTGCGGGCTTCATTTAGTGTCCAAGCCTGTAATATGACTGAAGCCTTCAAAGATTTTAATTGGGGAATGGAACAGCAGCAGGGGTGAGAGTCAGGATCCTTATGCTCCTGCTTGCTCCATAGCAACATCTCAATAATATGTGCTGTTGAGTCCACAACAATTGCTGCACTCCTGCTTCACTCAGCGAAGATCAATTTTACAGAGGAATCCCAAAACAAACTTTAGTTCTGCCATTATCATTTGCAAAGTGCCCTACTGCCTGTTATAGGCAGCTGCTAGGAATACCTAAAAAATTGACCCAGCAAATCTGGCGTCAAAAACATGGACCAATTCCTTTACCTTATGATTGTTTCCAATTAAAGTGAGACATGTTCTAAAGTCAGACTGAAGTCACTGATAATGAGGAACTGCACCTATAATAGCAAACACTACAGGACTGATATAATTATACATACTGGTGTTTGGATCAAAGAAATGTGCCAGTAATGAACTCTAATTAATATGATTTAAGGATTTAGATCACGGAAAATTAAAACAAATAGGGCCAATGACTTGTTTCTGTTCCAGCAGCTGCATGTTCTTCACAGCTGTGAGCTCTTTCACCCGCTAATTTGGTTGAAGGATCAGTCATTATACCGATTTCCCTATTGTTGCCTCAAGGTAATGAATGGCTTTAGTATCTTTTATCATTTATCTAAACCCAGTTACTAGTTCTCCTGATAGCAACATCTTTCGAGTCAAAATTTGCATGCTTTCTTTGTCATGAAAGTCGGCTGTCGATTACTTCTTCATATTGTTCTCCCATGCATATTAATGTAGTTTCAATGACCACACTTAATAAGTCAAATTATTGCAAGTATTTTATCTTCATGTCATCCTTAGTTCATTCAGTAGCCAATTCAACTTTTCTTTTTAATTCACTCTTGCCAATTCTGCATTTATGTGTTGTACGGAGGCAATTACGTGCTGTCTGACCATCGTCACATCTGCCCGTGAATCCACATTAAATGCAGAGCCATGCAATGAAGTAACTTGTGATCGCGACTTCAAGAAGAAAATCAGACACTTTTATTCCCTTGATTTGCATTCCAATTTGTCTATTCCTAGATGATCAACTAATGATATTAGCTGCTTTTAATTTCCTGGTAAGGCTGAGATTCTGCAATAATAAGTTTCTTCTTCTTTTGTCCTCTTCTAACAGACTGGACAGTTATTAGAATCACACGTGATGATTAAAAATAATTACTACAGCAGAGACCTTCAAAATATTTGTGGCTAAATGAGTACACTCATCGCATCTAATCTCTCATAACATCGACCTCATCTCAGGTAATCCCCACCACATTCATCTTTCCATGTCATCCCTCTCTTGCCATCCCATCTCATGCCTACCCATAATTACCCTCGTACCACTGGTGTTTTACCCACAGTAAAGTCCAAAAAAAGTGTGTGGTACAATAGCTGTTATTGCATAGGCTGGTGACTGGCAAGCAGGGGAGAGAGATATAATTTGGGGCACTCCCTGCTCATCAAAGGCACCCCATCACCAAGGCATAGGGAAAATAAGATCAGAGAATTGAAAGCATGGCAGAAAGACTGATATGGGAGAAAAAGACTTTGGCCTTGGTGATGGGGGGGCCTTTGTGGGTGAAATGGGTTTCAATTCATAGAATACTGGCACCAGTACTGAGGAAAAAGAGAGATGTACCGCTGAGATGGAGTGCACCTGAATCACAGCGGGACTGGTGTTCTGGAAAATCATATACTTCAGTCCTTGGAGAGGATTTTCAGCTAATCTATTATGGAGGGGAAGACCTTCTGATGGGAGAGTTAAAGAGAAAGGACAAGGCAGAGTAACAATACAGGGTAACACTAGGGTGTGACAGGAACACACAGAACATAAAAATACAGCAAAGTATCAGCAAATAAGATCAGAGTCGGGACAAATAGGACAAAGACAATTTAAGCTCTTTATCTGAATGCTCACAACATTCATAACATGATGAATGAATCGATAGCAAAAATAGCAGAAATTAGTGTGATAAAATAGCCACTGAGGTGTGGTTACAAGGAGATCAAGAGTGCAACTTAAATATTCAATGTTATTTGACATTTTGGAAGGACGGGAAGAAAAGAAAATGAGCTGTGGTAGATCAGCTAGTAAAGGATAAGATCACTACAGTTGTAAGAAATTATCTAGGTTCAGAAGGCCAAGGCACAGTTACGGTGGAGTTAAAAATATAGCAAAGGAAGGAAGTAATTGATGGGGATAGTTTAGTAGGCTTTCCAATGGTAAGTACAGTGAAGAACAGAGTATAAATCAAGAATTAATAGTGGCTTGGAAGAAAGGAACTACAATATTCATAGTAAGAAGTCTTACAACACCAAGTTAAAGTCCAACAGGTTTGTTTCAAACACGAGCTTTCGGAGCGCAGCTCCTTCCTCAGGTGAATGGAGAGGTATGTTCCAGAAACATTTATATAGACAAAGTCAGAGATGCTGGACAATGCTTGGAATGCGAGCATTTGCAGGTAATCAAATCATTACAGATCCAGGGAGAGGGATAATCACAGGATAATCACAGGTAACCTGTGATTATCCCTCTCCCTGGATCTGTAATGATTTGACTACCTGCAAATGCTCGCATTCCAAGCATTGTCCAGCATCTCTGACTTTGTCTATATAAATGTTTCTGGAACATACCTCTCCATTCACCTGAGGAAGGAGCTGCGCTCCGAAAGCTCGTGTTTGAAACAAACCTGTTGGACTTTAACCTGGTGTTGTAAGACTTCTTACTGTGCTCACCCCAGTCCAACGCCGACATCTCCACATCATTACAATATTCATGAGTGATTTCAATCTTCATATAGATTAGATGATTCATATTGTTTAAGGAAGCCTGAAGGACGAGTTCATAGATTATATTTAGACAGTTCCTTTGAACAATATATTCTGGAATCAACCAGGGAGAAAGTTATAATGTGTGGTAACATGTAATGAGACAAAGATTAATTACTGACCTCCGGAAGGACCCTTTAGGAAAGAACAAGAACGGCATGGTGGAAATTCACATTTGGTTTGAGGGTGAAAAATGTGGGTCTAAGACTAATGTCATAAACTTAAATAAGGACAATTGCAAGTGTATGAAGGCAGAGTTGTCTAAAATGGATTATAAAAAGATTTTATGCAACTGTAGAGAAGCAGTGGCCGACATTCAAAGAAATAATTCACAATAAAGGTATACTCTATGTAGAAACCAACTATTTTCTAATACACCTGATAGGTAAAAGATAGTTATTTAGCGTAAATATTAAGCTGCAGTCTTTAAATACCCATTTTACAGTCACTCATAACCTCAGGCCATCTAAAAAATACAGAGACACAAAACAGCATAGAATTTCATAGAATTTACAGTGCAGAAGTAGGCCATTCGGCCCATTGAGTCTGCACCGGCTCTTGGAAAGAGCACCCTACCCAAGGTCAACACCTCCACCCTATCCCCATAACCCAGTAACCCCACCCAACACTAAGGGCAATTTTGGACACGAAGGGCAATTTATCATGGCCAATCCACCTAACCTGCACATCTTTGTGACTGTGGGAGGAAACCGGAGCACCCGGAGGAAACCCACGCACACACGGGGAGGATGTGCAGACTCCACACAGACAGTGACCCAAGCCGGAATCAAACCTGGGACCCTGGAGCTGTGAAGCGATTGTGCTATCCACAATGCTACCGTGCTGCATGAAACAGCATAATTCCATTAGAGATCAAAACAACACTTTTGCTGGGCAAAGATGAGAAAGCCATTGTTCTAACAAATACATTTGCAAGACAGTTTGACATGATACTTGTGCTGTACCATTTATCAGATCAAGGACATATCAACACCATAGCAACGCCATAGTAATATGAAGGCACCATTGTTCACAATAGAGTTAACAGCTAAGTCAGCAGAAGACCAGTTTAAGCTGGTTGCGATAACAGCACAGAATCGTATTCCATAACATGCACAAGTATTCAAACATGAAACATTTAAAACTAATGTTGCACATTAAAGATTGACAGCAAACTGTCAAATCAAACTCATTTGATTTTAACCCAAACCAATTCGGATTACATAGGGGTGTAGATAGGTGGCTAAAGACTGATATGATTTTGTATAACCGTGAGGGTCCGTACGGCCATCTTTATTCTGGAATCATCTATACTTTGATCTAAACTATTCGCTGTCTCTATACTTTCACGTTTCCACTCTAACCCTTGAAGTAAATGCAATCTGTTTTGCCGTTAGCAAGAAACCATTTCTGTATTATTTTGAAAGTTAAATTGTGTACAAGTTGCTTCTCTTTAATACTTTTTGCTAACCAGCTTATTAGAGAATAAGATTTAAGTGATTCTCAATTGTAATGAAATAGAGGCAATAAACGATTCTTATTTGCACCCGCAAAGTTTTAACTCCAATTTCTACTGTGTTTTAGTGTTGCACGTGCTACTAGATCCGCATGGTAGATCTCTACAACTGGCATAGTTCGGCAAAAGGGGAGGAGCGCTGAGACGAAATCGGAGAGGTTCGGAAACCTTCGGAAAAAGTCGGAGACGATCGGGGAGAATCGGAGGACGACGGAAGCCAGGAAGGACAGAAGACCCAAAGAAAAATGGCTAGACTGGGGTAAGAAACATCTTTTTCACCCATTAAAAGTCTTAAAGCCGCATCAAGCAGTGCTTCGACCCCTAGAAAGGGCATTTTTATAGACTGTGTTAATTCAATCGGGTGCCAGTTGTTGAAACTAAAATAAAACGGGACTGAAGAAATAGTTGCGGTAGTGTACACAGATTACACATAGTTGACCACCAAAACATTAGGTGTAAGGTTGAGTTTAGAATTTAGAATTTACAGTGCAGAAGGAGGCCATTCAGCCCATCGAGTCTGCACAGGCCCTTACAAAGAGCAATCCACTCAAGCCCACATATATACCCTATCCCCGCAACCACCACTTAACCTTTTTTTGGACACTAAGGGCAATTTAGCATGGCCAATCCACCTAACCTGCACATCTTTGGACTGTGGGAGGAAACCAGAGCACCTGGAGGAAACCCATGCACACACGGAGAGAACATGCAGACTCCGCACAGACAGGGACTATGCTAACCACTATGCTACCATGCTGCTCATGGTATGGTGGAAATGAATCATAAAATAGATTCAGAACCTTCAAATGGTAGAGAACTACTTCCCACAACTACCAAGGGAGGTCACAATGCACCGGATGTCTCTATTGACGATGTATTTGGTGATCTTGGATATTTGATTCGTTGACAATTTGGATTGTCTGAAGTTTCAAGAAAAATTGAATCAAAATATGATATCCCCAAAGCACAGTCCCCTTGATAGTATCAAAAGGGCATGGGGAAAAGCCACATGCTTAAACGGTGAAAAACGTGCACAATGGTCTATTGCAATAACGGCACAGCTTCGCAGTCAGAAAGAGGTCATCGTTAAAAATAAAAGCGATCATGACCTTAAGTCCACTAAAGACCAACTAGCCGCAATTGTTGAAGAATTACGAGATGCAAAAGCTAGACTTGAGCAATGTGATCAAATTAGAACATTATTGGAAAACGAAACCTTTAAAGTTCAACAACAATCATTTCAAATTGAATTGGGCAGCAGGGTAGCATGGCGGTTAGAATAAATGCTTCACAGCTCCAGGGTCCCAGGTTCGATTCCCGGCTGGGTCACTGTCTGTGTGGAGTCTGCACGTCCTCCCCCTGTGTGCGTGGGTTTCCTCCGGGTGCTCCGGTTTCCTTCCACAGTCCAAAGATGTGCCGGTTAGGTGGATTGGCCATGCTAAATTGCCCGTAGTGTCCTAATAAAAGTAAGGTTAAGGGGGGGGGGTTGTTGGGTTACGGGTATAGGGTGGATACGTGGGTTTGAGTAGGGTGATCATGGCTCGGCACAACATTGAGGGCCGAAGGGCCTGTTCTGTGCTGTACTGTTCTATGTTCTAAATTGGAGAATTGCAACGTAAAAATATTGAATCAGAGTCCAAATACCAATGGTTACAAAGAGAATTTGATGAAATCAAAAGTCAAAATTGTCAGTTAGTCGATGAAAGATGTGTTTTGGAAGGTGAAATGAGCAATTTTAAAGGACACTGCAAAATCTTGACCGACAATCTTGCAGCTCATAATTTAAATCAAAGTGCAAACGTGAATGTTAGTTCTGATGCGGATTAACTATTCTAAGCAACACAGTTCTAACTCCAGTTTCACCTCCAAATTCAATTCCAGTTCCTCAAATAGCTCCAATTCAACAAGCAACCCCAGTTGCACAATCAGCTCCAGTTCCAAAGCCACGAGCAAGTGGCAGTACAAAATCAAAATCTACATTTTGTTTGCCAGTTGACTCAGATGAAGATAGTAAAACAAGCTTTCCTAGAATGCAAAATAATAAAGAACAAAGAACAAAGAAAATTACAGCACAGGAACAGGCCCTACGGCCCTCCCAGCCTGCGCCGATCCAGATCCTCTATTTAAACCTGTCTCCTATTTTCCAAGGTCTACTTCCCTGTGTTGCCGCCCATTCATATACCTGTCTAGATGCCTCTTAAACAATGCTATCGTGCCCGCCTCTACCACCTCCGCTGGTAAAGCGCTCCAGACACCCACCACCCTCTGCGTAAAAAACTTTCCACGCACATCTCCCTGAAACTTTCCCCCTCTCACCTTGAAATCGTGACCCCTTGTAACTGACACCCCCACTCTTGGAAAAAGCTTGTTGCTATCCACCCTGTCCATACCTCTCATAATTTTTTATACCTCAATCAGGTCCCCCCTCAACCTCCATCTTTCCAACGAAAACAATCCTAATTTACTCAACCTTTCTTCATAGCTAGCACCCTCCATACCAGGCAACATCCTGGTGAACCTCCTCTGCACCTTCTCCAAAGCATCCACATCCTTCTGGTAATGTGGCATCCAGAACTGCACGCAGTATTCCAAATGTGGCCTAACCAAAGTCCTATACAACTGTACTCAATACCCCGTCCGATGAAGGCAAGCATGCTGTCTGCCTTCTTGACCACTCTATCATCAAAGTAATTTGATTAGCCCCTTTAAAACGCAAACTGATTAAAATTGGAAGCAAAGAAGTCGACGAAGACGGTTTGACGTTTACTAAAACTATATTTGGCCATCATTTGGTACATGAGGTCACAGACACTGAAAAAGTTGACAGATGATCTATAGATCTTTATCACCCAAAAAGGGGTGGTTTGACCACATGGGAACAACTTCACAGATTGCAATCCATTTATCATCTTCACCCATTCGATGGAGTACAAATTCTGTCTATTATGGTAGGTTCTCATGACAGTGCAACTCTTGGAGAAGAGGTTTAACTTGCTCTTGGAGATGATTTGGAAAATTTAGAAGCTGGTTGGCTTGCAGTCAAAAATTGGCTATTAGAATTCCGCCCTCCAAAAACCGATTGGTCTAAAACAGGGGTGGGCAAACTATGGCCCGCGGGCCGCATGCGGCCCGCCAAAGGTCTTTATGCGGCCCACCAAGATCAAGTCATAAAGAAAAAAAAAATTTTTTTTTTTTTAATTTTTAAATTTTTTTTAATAAGGTTAATTGTGGGGGGGGGGGGGGGGGGGGGCT
This sequence comes from Scyliorhinus canicula, assembly GCF_902713615.1. Classification (NCBI taxonomy): domain Eukaryota; kingdom Metazoa; phylum Chordata; class Chondrichthyes; order Carcharhiniformes; family Scyliorhinidae; genus Scyliorhinus; species Scyliorhinus canicula. The sequence continues at coordinate 129,746,093 of NC_052155.1, read as the reverse complement.
GTTGGGTTACTGGTATATGGTGGATACGTTGACTTGAGTAGGGTGATCATTGCTCGGCACAACATCGAGGGCCGAAGGGCCTGTTCTGTGCTGTACTGTTCTATGTTCTATATGAGGCGCCCAGAATCATAACCGGGTGAAGCGCCATTTTTGAAAAGTAGAGAAAAAGAGGGCTAAAGGCAGGATGCCGCCGGGGGAAGCGCTGAGGTATATGCCGCACGCTAATTGGTTACAACCGAGACTATTAATTAATATACTATGCGGCCCTTTAAAATTGTGAATGTCTGAATGTGGCCCTTGCACGGAAAAGTTTGCCCACCCCTGGTCTAAAATCACATCTTGCATTCAAAAACATACAGAAGATATACAGGATTTCGAAGATAGGTTTTTATATTCAGGAATGCAACTCCAAGAGGAGACTGACAGTTGGGACACAAGCACTTTAGGTCCAATGAAGACAGCTTTTATAGCCGGTATTAAACCTGAAATTTCTGATGTTTTGAATCTGGTTTTACCAACTTGGGCCACAGCTGGTACATATCGCGAAATAGTTGACCGATGCATTCAGATAGATTGCGGTATGCATAACCAAACAAACTATAACACGGCAGCTGCTCAAATTCAGCCTGTGTTAGCTGCTGCTCCGGCGGCAGCTCCTGCAGCCCCTGCAGGGGTATCAGCAGTAACTACAACCTCCTCACAAGCATCGGGGCAAGCATGCACCCTTGCTCCATTAAAATCACATAAGAAAATACCACAATGTCTTTTCTGTGGTAAACTAGGACATTGGGACATTGGATGGCATCATGTTATTATAAACAACGACTCGAGTCAAGAGATGACAATGAAGTATGCAATGATTCTGACAATACGTGTCCACCTCGTGGACAATCACGTAACACGCACAGACAAGACACACCTAGGGTTACGTTCCAACAAGACACACCCAGACTTGCATACAGGGATTCTAGACCCTCCCAGCCGTTCCCACGTAGGGACGAGATGTACCCACGTAGGGACGCACGCAATGACGACAATGGCATGAACGAAATGTTAAACAGCTGCACTCCAGATCAAAGGTGTTCTATGTTTGATCAATCAAAAATCTACTGAACCCCACTCTTGATGATTCTTTCCATATTTCCCTACATGCACTTCTGGAACAGAAAAAGAATGGACTATATATTTCGCTAAAAGTGGGAGGTATTAATATTGATTTTCTTTTTGACACTGGAGCTGAACTTACCTGTGTTACTCAAAACTATGCTGCTTTATTTCCCCTAACTGCAGGAAAGATTAATGCTTTTGCTGCAGGTGGAGATTCTTTAATTCTGCGACAAACTGAGCCACTGCTTTTAGAATTTGGACCACATCAACTGCATCAATTTGGGTAGGTCCGGTAACACAAGCACTTCTAGGTATGGGCACCTTATCTCAACTAAATTCTTCACTTAATTTCGATAATGGAAAATCACCTGGTCCAATAGACACATCAAAAAAGATGAAATACAAAATCATCCAATTTGGGCAAAAGACAAAAATGATTGAGGCCTTTTAAAAATGGTACCAGTAACTTTCATGGGATCCACTCCACCTTGTACTAAACAATACCTCATGAACAAAACTTCAATTCAAGGCATTCTACCTATAATAAAACAACTTGAAGAAAGGGGTATTTTAGTGCGCATTCACAGCTCATCAAACAGCGCTGTATGGCCTGTAAAAAAAGCTAATGGCACATGGAGCCTTTCTATTGACTACAGAAGGGCAAATCGATTCATTGTCAGAAAAGCTCCTTTCGTGGAAGATTCATCTACAATCTTTAACTCTTTAACACCTGATCTTCAACGGTTTTCAATCATTGACATGGCAAATGGTTTCTGGTCAGTACCACTAGCTGAGCAAGTACAATCATGGTTTGCTTTCACCGTTAATCAACAACAGTACACATGGACTAGACTACCACCAGGTTTTCACAACAGCCAACTGTTTGCCACATGGCTCTACTGAATCATCTCAGGCAACTGCCTGATCTGCCTTCCACCATTATCCAGTTTGTAGATGATGTTCTGATAGCCCCCATTAATAAAGATGATCATGAGAAAGACATACGAGTGGTCCTGAACCACCTCAGTGATAATGGTCGCAAAGCTAGCTTTGCCAAAGCCCAGATTTGCCAGGAAGAAGTTATCTACTTAGGTCAGAAAATATCCAAAGGCAAAAGGGAACTCACTCAGGACAGAATGGCTGCCATCAAAGCAGCTAAAGGACCTTCAACTGTTCAGGAAGTATCATCGTTTTTGGGGCTCTGTAATTTTAACAGAAATTAGATTGACTCTTACACTCAGTTGTCCCAGCCATTGAATGATCTTTTAAAAGGAAACTGGAAATCAAAAGATCCAGTTAAACTCAATTCAGAGCAGAAGCAATCATTTCTAAATTTGAAAAAGGCCCTGTGTTCAGTTCTAGCCTTAGGTATTCCAAACAACAGAAAACGTTTTATCATGTTTCTGCATGAAAAAGATGGTTACATGACTGCAGTACTAGCCCAGGAACATGAAAATGAAAATCGCTTATTGTCACGAGTAGGCTTCAATGAAGTTACTGTGAAAAGCTCCTAGTCGCCACATTCCGGCGCCTGTCCGGGGAGGCTGGTACGGGAATCGAACCGTGCTGCTGGCCTGCTTGGTCTGCTTTAAAAGCCAGCGATTTAGCCTTGTGAGCTAAACCAGCCCCTGGTGATCTGTTAGTAGTTGGATACTACTCCCTTAAACTTGACAATGTGGCACTGGCATTTGGCAGCTGTTTACGAGCCATGGAAGCCACATATTGAACTGTAATGGCAACATCAGGCCTTGTCCTAGACAAAAGTTAACCGTTAAATCTCCACACTCAGTCCATTCTCTCCTATCCATGAACAGAGTATCACAAGTTACATCAGATAGATGGACAGCAATTTGGAAGCTCCCAACCTATATTTTCACAGAGCCAATCCTGTGAACCGATCATCTTTGCTCCCGCTTCCCGAGAAACAAAAGGGAGGAGAGGGAGAAGGACATGACTGTGTGAAAATAATAGAGGAAATGGAAGAAGTACACTTAGTAGAAGAAGAGCCACTGCAGAACCCAGATTTAGTCCTATTCACTAGTTCCTCTTTTGTTGACAAGGGTATCAGAAAAGCTGGGTGGGCAGTCACAAGCCGATATGAAGTATTAGCTGAAGGAAGTTTGCCCCCAGGTACATCTGCTCAGCAGGCCAAATTAAAAGCATTAACAGAAGCATGTCATGTGGCAGGAGAAAACTGCTAACATCTAAACTGACTCAAGATATGGTTTTGGAGCAGCACATGATTTTGGCCATCTGTGGAGAAAAAGAGGATTTCTCACAACAGCAGATACACCTATCCGAAATGGAAAGGAAGTACAAGATCTTCTAGAACAGGAGTGGGCAAACGACGGCCCATGGGCCACATGCGGCCCGCCAAATGTCTTTATGCGGCCCACCAAGTCATTACTAAAAAATAAATTTAAAATTTTTTTTTTTTTTTTAAGGTTAATGGGGCATTAAATTTGGGCATTTGGGTTACTTACTGGTATAGGGTGGATACGTTGACTTGAGTAGGGTGATCATTGCTCGGCACAACGTCGAGGGCCAAAGGGCCTGTTCTGTGCTGTACTGTTCTATGTTCTATATGAGGCGCCCAGAATCATAACCGGGTGAAGTAATTATTTTACTTAATATACTATGAGGCCCTTTAAAATTGTGAATTTCTGAATGTGGCCCTTGCACGGAAAAGTTTGCCCACCCCTGTTCTAGAAGCTATGGCCATGCCAAAAGAAGTATCAGTTCTAAAATGTAAAGCCCGTACTCATGAGGACACTATGGAAGCAAGAGGAAATGCTCTTCCGGATCAAGCAGCAAGGGAAGCTGCCTCTCAATGGCATAAGGAATTCAATTACATTTACAAATTGGGAGTAACCACCTTATTACATGATTTATGTAAAATGCAGCATGATTGCACAAAAGAAATGGTTAGAATCAGGTATTCAGCCGCATGATGACAATATTTGGAGAGAAGTTCAAACTGATAAAACAGTGGCACCACAATCACAAATGCCCTTCTCAGCTCAACAAATTAATTCATGGGGATATCTATCACCTCAACAAATGATAGATCAATTCCATAGAAGTTGGTGAGGTAACGGATTCAAAAAATCATGTACAATTAGTATCAAACCGTTGTGAAACCTGTCAAAAGCATAACTTGAGACCCATAAGATCAATGCCTCAATTAAGTGTTCCTGCTCCAACAGGACCATTCCAGGATTCCAGGATCACCCTTCCTAAATGTCAACAATGCAATGACGTCCTTGTCGTAGTGGATAAATTCTCTAGATGGGTGGAAGCTGCTCCAGCTAGAAGAGAGACAGCTGCCCATACAGCCAAAGTGCTAGGCAAAGACTTTATCCCCAGATGGGGAGTACCAGCTAGCATTGACTCAGACAATGGAACCCACTTTACAGGTTCTGTTTGTAAGGAAGTCTACGGACTATTGAACATTGACTGGAATTTGCACTGTCCTTATCATCCACAATCATCAGGACAAGTGGAACATATGAATCGTACTTTGAAAGAAAGACTGTCTCAATTCACCCAGGAAGGCATGAATTGAGTACACGGTTTGCCAATAGTATTATGCAGTATTTGAGCTACACCAAACAGAACAACAGGCCTGAGTCCATTTGAAATCATCACAGGCAGAACAATGTCTCTGCCAGGAACTACAGATTTGTGGAAAGCAGATTGTCATTTAATGAGCAATACTTTGCTGACTTATTGGCAAAATCTAACAAATGCTGTCAGTTCTGCTTCTCAACAGGTGTTAGCTGCGTGGGGAGATCCTCCAGAAGGTGGGCACGACCTGGTGCCCGGTGAAGAAGTGTACATCAAAAAGCTGCAAAAAGAACCCTTAGGAGCGAAGTGGGAAGGACCATTTGTAATCTTTCTGACTACCCAATCTGCTGTAAAATTAAAAGGAAAGAAAAGTTGGATCCACGCGTCACATGTGAAGCACGCGTATAAATATTAAGATCTGTAAAATGTTTACCGTAATATTAATTTTCAGTTATTTGATTGACTTTGTAAATGTTGTACCAGAACTGAATAAGAACACATTCCTTTACACATCTAAGATATATGCAAAAAATGTCAACATTTCCAATTGTTGGGTATGCATTGCAACTCCTACTAACTCAGGAGAAGGTATTCCCTTCTTAACCATTCCCTTTAATGCTTCAGAAACAGCAGAATAATACATCTATCAAAGCGTCCCTCGCTCTGTAGTGGTCCATTCTGGAGCATATTCATGTGAAAAAGGAAGGTAAGATTTATTTACAGAAATTTATTAACTTATGGAAATCGGCAGGTTATCCATGAAACACCTTTTAAGGATGGCACCAACTTAAATATAACCCTGACAGAAATCCTCAATACATTAGCCTCCCAACTAATATTAAACAATAGATCAATATGCCTCATTAGTAATCACTCTGAAGGGATGAAAATGGGCAATGGTGTTTGTACTCATTATTTAGATGTTAACACAGCTTATAAATGTACACAAAATTTATTACAAAGAATTAAATGGTTCTCAACAATAACAGGCATACGTAACATCATAAATAATAAAACATCATGGGCGGGATTCTCCCGTAATCGGCGCGATCGCCAGAACATGGCGCCAAAAACAGCGCGGATCACTCCGGCATCGGGCCCCCCCAAACGGCGCAAAGTCACCGGCCCGGAATGGGCTAGTAGCGGCGTGACGCCATTCGCAACGGCGTCACAGCACAAAAGCCCCCCCGCCCGGAGACCAGACAAGATGGCCGCCCGCCGCGAGGCTGGTACGGGAATTGAACCATGCTGGCCTGCCTTGGTCTGCTTTAAAAGCCAGCGAATTAGCCCTGGCGGGGTGCGTCCCTCGAAAATGCCGGGGATGTAAGACTGCGTCAATTCGTATGAGTCATGTACACTGCCCGGGTACAAGGCGCAGACGTGCAGGATCATCATGCCGTGGTCGCAGACCACCTAGATGTTCATGAAATAGGTCCCCTTCCTATTGGTGAACACGGCCCTGTTATCTGCAGGTGGCCGCACCGCGACGTGCATCCCATCGATCGCCCCCTGGACCATGGGAAACCCGGCCATAGCAGCAAAGCCCGCTGCCCGGGCATCCTGGCTGGCCCGGTCCACAGGGAACTGAATGTAGCGGTCTGCAATGGCATATAGGGCGTCTGTCACTGCCCGGATGCGCCGATGTCTACAAGATGCCGGACAGGTCCCCACTCAGCGACTGAAATGCCTGTGGCATAAAAGTTCAGGGCCACCGTAACCGTGACGGACACGGGGAGAGGGTGTCCTCCCCCAGTGCCACGCGGTGCCAGGTGTGCCATCAGGTGGCAGATGTGTGCCACAGTTCCCCGGCTCATCCGGAGTCTCCTGCAAGCCCGGTCCGTGAGGTCCTGGTACGACTCCGTCGCCGTGGCAACACCACCTCCTCCTCCTCCTCCCCCTCCTCATCCTCCTCGTGCTCCTCCTTCTCCTAATCCTGTCGGGCGGGCGGCCCTCCAGCCTGGGCAGCTGCCACCTGCCCATCTGCAGCACGCTCCTCTGCAGCAGCCTCTGCCGCCTCCCTGGCACGCTCCACTTCCTCCTCCCCCACGGCAAATGTAGAAGTGCGGCGGCCGCCACGACTGCCAACATCGCCGACTGATCAGCAAACATAATGGCCTGCAGGGGGTGGGGGTTGGTGGGGGGGGGGGGGGGGGGGGGGGTGAACGACGACATGTCAGCTTTGCCCGTAACCACCCCCCTCCTCCTCCGCAGCCATGTGCCATGGGCTGCGTGGTCGCGTCTGTTGGAGGCTGGCATCTGGCCAGGCGGACAACCTCCCTCGCCCTCTTCCCCCCTCCCCGGCACTTGCCCTCTCCTCTCACCCCGGCACTCGCCCTCTCACTCCTCCCCGGCACTTGCCCTCTCCCCCCTCCTCCCACCCCTCACAATGCCCCCTCACACCACCCCCCTCACAACCCCCATTCTCACAATCCCCCACCACACCCCCCCACCACAAACCCAACACACCCCCCCCACCACATACACCCCCACCATACACCCCCCCACCACACCATCCCACTACACACCCCCCCCCCCACCACACCATCCCACCACAACCCCCAACCCCCCCACCACACTCACACACACACAGAGACACAACCTCTCCACACAGACACACCCCTCCTGCACACCGACTGCGGTCATGCCGTCACTTCTCCTGCGGCCACCCCACGCCATGACCTACCACCACGCTGTCCGGCGTCAACCATCAGTACTGGTTGACGCCATTATATAGGTGGTTAGCTTTACACCGGCTTGACCTGTGGTCGCGTCAGCGGGACTTCGGCCCATCCAGCCGGGAGAATGGGCAGGCGGCGCGATTCACGTCTCAGCGAATTCTGGGGGGTTGGAGAATTCGGAGGACGGCAGGATTCACGCTGACCCCCGGCGATTCTCCGACCCGGCCGGGGGGGGGGGGGGGGGGGGGGGGGTCAGAGAATCCCGCCCCACATGCTTCATTAGTAATCACTCTGAAGGGATTAAAAGGGGCAATAGTGTTTGTACTAATTATTTAGATGTTAACACAGCTTATGAATGTCTACAAAATTTATTACAAAGAATTAAATGGTCCTCAACAATAACAGGCATACGTAACATCATAAATAATAAAATATTCTCAGATCATTGGTACTTAGAAGATATTTATTTATATTCTGCTTATAATGGGACTTATTTTATTTTGATGATAGAACATATTCCTGGCTCCCAAAATACTGGTCAAGGTCTTGCTTTTTAGGACACTTAATACCTGCCATCCATCATCTTCCTTATCTCCCTTATATTACAGAGCCAGCCACTCAAAGAAATAAACGTTCCATAACCTTACGAGATGCAATTTATGCTAGAATTATTCCTTTCTATTGGTAAATAAGGATGGACAATGAATTGAATAAAATAACGACCATCATACAAAACGTAGCCGATTATACCGCCACTGCCCCAGGTAAAATTTCTGATGGAATGCGAGCAATTCAAACCGTGGCATTACAAAATCGAATGGCACTTGACTATGTGTTAGCCGAAAATGGTGGCACCTGCGCCCTGATTGGTGCAGAGTGTTGCACTTTCATTCTCACAGGAAGTTAAAGATCTGGCATCACATGTCCAAAAATAAATCAAGAAACTTGATCCACCCCCAGTTATCTCTCTCTGGGATAAACTTTGCGGGTGGCTGAGACACACTGGAATGCCCACAGTAAGAATAATCTTATTTACCTGTGTAGCTGGATTCATCATTTACATAACATGCCAATGTATCAAGTGAATCAAAGACTATTCACTTATCGCAAGGGCCCAACTGTCAGAATGATTCACACTAGCCCTACTGCATCACCATTAGATGAAATAGAAATGAAGTATTGTTGTTAAAATGTTACTGATCAGTCAATTATTTGACTGTATTGTTAACATATTGTTAATGCATTAATACTGAATCAGTAGAATTAAATTTGATTAATTGATTAATTGTTATTTTATAATAATGATTCTTTAAGAATCATAATATTTTTTTGTGAAATGCTTGTAATGCAATGCTTGCCCACTCTATTCTTTAAACCTGCAATGACAATATAAATTAGTTATTCTCTGTGCTTTTACCTATCCTAACACATTAATTGTATATTTTATCTTCTCGTGATGTCTCACTTATTCTTTCGATTTATCAAAGCAGAAAATGTAGAAACCAACTATTTTCTAATACACCTGATAGGTAATAGATAGCTATTTAGTGTAAATATTAAGCCCCAGTCTTTAAATATCCATTTTACATTCACTCATAACCTTAGGCCACCTCAAAACATACAGAGACACAAAACAGCATGACACAGCATAATTCCATTAGAGATTAAAATAACACTTTTACTGGGCAAAGATGAGAAAGCCATTGTTCCAACAAATACATTTGCAAGACAGTTTGACACTATACTTGTGCTGTACCATTTATCAGATCCAGGACATAGCAACACCATAGCAACACCATGGTAACATGAAGGCACCATTGTTCACAATACAGATAACAGCTAAGTCAGCAGAGGACCAGTTTAAACTAGTCGCGATAACAGCACAGAATCGCATTCCATAACATGCACAAGTATTCAAACATGAAACATTTAAAACTAATGTTGCACATTGAAGATTGACAGCTAACCGTCAAATCCCCAAACCAATTAGGATTACATAGGGGTGTAGATAGATGGCTAAAGACTGATATGATTTTGTATAACCATGAGGGTCCATACAGCCATCTTTATTCTGGAATCAACTATACTTTGAACTAAACTATTCGCTGTCTCTATACTTTCACTTTTCCACTCTAACTCTTGAAGTAAATGCAAGCTGTTTTGCCGTAAGCAAGAAACCATTTCTGTATTATTTTGAAAGTTGAATTGTGTACAAGTTGCTTCTCTTTAAGTACTTTTTGCTAGCCAGGCTTATTAGAGAATAAGATTTAAGTGATTCTCAACGATTCTTATTTGCACCCGAGAAGTTTTAACTCAAATTTCTACTGAGTTTTAGTGTTCGCTAGTGGCACTAGATCCGCATGGTACATCTCTACACTCTATCGAGAATGAACGGCTCTCTGACAAGTATGTGTTAATTGTGGCTCACTAAGGAAGTTTTGGATGGTATAAAATTGAAAGAAAAGGATTACATTGGATATTAATTGGTGGACCAGAAGATTTGGAAATGTTTCAAGACCAATTATGTATGACGATAAAATCATTAAGAGGAAAATAAATAGAGAATGAATGAAAACTAGTAATAAATATAAAAACGGATAGCAAAAGTATATATGTAAGAAGTCCTGCAAGACCCATGGGGGTGACTCGATTGATCTTCTCATGGGGCTCATGGTATACAAGCTCCCCCGCTAAGTGGTGGAGTCCTAACATCGGGGCTCATTAAAACAGACCGATATAAGCCAGCCAGGTTGGGCACCGGCATCTTCGGATGGTCCTGGCTGGGATTAAATGTATGCCCCACCGCTGTGCAGTCTTGCATTTACTTACTGAATAAACCTTTCTGTTTAAATCCTTCTTGGGATTACTGTGATTATAATAATATAGAGAGGAAAAGAGCAGCTAAAGTAAATACTGGTCTCATTGGCTGAGATGGGGGATTAATAATGGGAAACAGTGAAATGACTTTTGAACAATTTTGTACCTATCTTCACAGTAGAAGACTCAAAAGGCATTTCAAGAATTGTAGAAAATAAAGATACAAAAGGGAGGAAGGAATTTAAAGCAGAATAGTCAAAGGTTTTTTAAATGGAGAGAAACTGTTGTGCAGAGGTACCTGCGCATCCTTTTCCATGACTCACAAAGTTAGCACGCAGACACAGCAAGTAATAAATGAAGGGGAATGAAATGTTGGCCTTTATTGAAAAGGGATGGAGTAGGGAATCTTCCTCCAATTGTCCAAGGCATGGGTAGATCACACGGGGAGGTCACACCACAACCAGGCCATCATGTGTGCAAAACCCTTAGCACCAAAGGATGGTTGAACACCTCAGGAAGAGGAGGAGGAAGAAGAAGAAGCAGAAAAAGGAAAGAGGCAACCAGAACACCCAGTCTCCTGATGGATTCTCTGAGGGCATCATTCAGATTTTGTTCGTGTGAAGAAAATACCAGATTCTTTCCAAAACATAGCTTGTCTATAGCATCCCCTTTCATAAGAACATAAGAAGTAGGAACACAAGTTGGCCATTCGGACCCTCGAGTCTGCTCTTCCATTCAACAAGATCGTAGCTGATCGCCGCACGCACGCAATGCACACACAAAACACATGCGCGCACATACCCACCTATACGAAGCACTCACACACAACACACACACACACACACATGTGCAGACAAACGATATGTACACACAGCACACACTCAACATGCACACACAACACAGACACAATGCTCACAGAATGCACACACATGCGCACACAACGCAATATACTCAACACACACTCAACACGCACATATTTGCAAACAGGTGCTTAAAATACATAAAGGGTTGTCTTGTCAATGACCTTCTCTTTCCAACTGCATTCAACCAAAGTGTGGTCACAGATACTGTAATCCAATGATCTTGATTAGATCATAGCTGGGAATTCACCATTCAGCCTGGGTTCTATTGTCAAAGTAGTCATGCCTAATGTTTTTTTTAAATTCAATTACAGGATGTGGATGTCGCTGGTTAGGCCAGCCATTTATTGCCCAGTCGAGTTGCCCTTGAGAAGATGGTGGTGAGCTGCTTCTTGAACCGCTGCAGTCCCTGAAGTGTAGGTGCAACCACAGTGCTGTGAGGGAGGGAATTCCAGTATTTTGATCAGGTGACAGGGAGAGAACGGCAATATATTTCCAGCTGATTAAGCACAGTGGGCTAAACAGCTGACTTGTAGTGGAAAACAATGCCATCAGCACGGGTTCAATTCCTGTACCAGCCTCCCGAATAGGCATCGGAATGTGGCGATGAGGGGCTTTTTGTCGAAGTCAATGTTTTTCCCGCTTCTGGACTGTGGTAGAAAGATTCAACAACACTCGTTAAGAAAACAAAACGAAGCTTTATTTACGAATTACAGCTGCATGCAGAAATGGCTGAAACTTGAAGTCAGGGAGCAGTCAGCAAGACTGCTCTTTCCTTCTCAGGTTTTGCGCTTTCACAGAGAATCAGCTCAGCATTTATACATTATCAGAATCAAGATTACGTAACTACAGCTTGGTCAGGAATTCGATCAGAAGTACAAACATAAACAATATCATAAAACAGGCATCATCTTGCTGACCCTTCAGGACGCTGGGTCTCATATCATTATCTTGTCTTTTGATCGCATGTTTAAGAATCGGCGGAGACTTGTCCTGACCCTATCTTGTCGAATTTAGACTGCTTTGGGTTATGACAAGTTAGTCTTATCAGAATTTACAGAGCCCATGCACAACTTGACCTTCTCTGATTGTATTTGTGCTTTGGGTCGTGCGAAGTCAGTTTTTATTTCATTGTACCCAGTAATTGACCAGCTTTCCCATCATGCCATTATTTACTTTGTACAACATCACATTCCCTCCTTTTGTCATATCATGACAACTAGTTAAATAAGTATATCCTTGATTCAATTGAAAATGCATTTACACAAGCAACCAAGCAATCCTATCCCTAATAGCATTAATAGCAGTAGAATGAAGGCCTTAACTATCCAGTCAAATAATCCATGACCCAACCACCCTAGCCAACCCGGCGGGTTATAGTCATGAAATTCACTGCCAATCTCTTGAATTTGAGCAGCCTGTCTCTTAATATGGTCGGCCAGGTTAGTGATATTTTCAGAGCCATCTGGAATATAAGTACAGCACTCCTGACCTATGATAGCGCACGTTCCTCCCTGCAAGGCTAACAGATAGTCCAAAGCCAGTCGATTTTGTAATGCCACGTCTGGACAGCCACTAGCTCAGCTGAGACCTCGGCCAGTGCCTGTCCAGTGTCCCTGGCTTCTGCTGCCGTTACGTTCGCCAGATGTTCCAATGCTGAGGCCATGTTGATCAGTTCGTTGGATGCCTTGCCCATTCCGTACAAGGGAAAGGCCATCATAAAGAACTGTTCTGTTTTAGAAATAGTCCTTTTTGCTCGCGAGGGGGAGTGCTTAAGGGTGGGTAGGTGGCGCATTTGTGGTACGACATATCCCAAAAAGCAGGATCCTGTCCAATCAATGGGGAGCCACGGATATGCTTTAGTGCCGCATATGAAATAGGTTCCATTATAGGCCGTGAAATCATCAGTTAATATCATCCAGGGGATTGGGGATGTCTGTCCCCATGAACTGTGAGAGGTTATATTCTACATCCTGGACCAATCACAGTTAAACATGCCCTTGTTGGATATGCCTGGTTCTGGTCCTTGCCAGTCAACTGTAAGGTTGCACGTACTTTGCCCCATTAACTTTCCTTTCCCTGATTTATTAAAACATATGGAACCTTGAACATTATACGAGTGGACAGTGAGGGAGGGTGGAGTCAAGGCATGATTATAGGTAGGTTGATACGAAGCTGAAAATTTAGTCATGTCATAGCCAGCAGATCTCCATATTTTCATATCCCCCCTATCTCCCCTGATCCCTGTTTGATTTTGTCGTAAAATCCATTCAACTGTCTCTGCGGTATGAAAGGGAGGGATTGGAGAGGTATTCCTTCCCTTGAATGGACGGGGATGTGGGTACAAACCCAACACTTACTTATATTCAATTTTTTGGCATAAAGATATGACATATGTAAATAGGTATTGGAAGGTCTCGTTTAGTTCGTTTTTTTTACTACCGAGTGGCCATTAAGGCTAAATAGTCCAGAGAGTCCAAAAATTGTACTGAAGATCTTCATCCTGTGTTCTCGTCTGGGTTGGAGACTATGGGCAGTATTCTCAGCTCCCGATAAAAATCGGGATGGCCGTTGTGAAATCGGCCAAGCTTCACGACGGCCTCGGGGGCCCACTCCCCGCACCTAATTCACCCTCACCCGGGGGGCTAGAAGCGGGCCCCCGTCGTTCCCAGCTGCGACCTCGTCACGCCGGAAATGACGTGAAAACGCCGCTTTTCTGATGTCATCTGCACATGCACGGGTTGCCGGTTCCAACCTGCACATGCGCGGATGACATCAGCACGCAGACGACACGAACCCGCGCATGCGCGGTGCCGCCTTTCTCCTCCACCGCCCAGCAAGACGTGGCGGCTTGATATTGCTGGCGGCGACGGGGAAAGAGTGCGTCCATTTTGGACGCTGGCCTGACGATCGGTGGGCACCGATCGCGGGCCTGTCCCCTCCCGAGCACAGTCGCGGTGCTCCCATCCAAATGGGGCCCCTAGATGCCCCAAACGGGCATCTGGCGCCCGTTTCACAAATGCAGCGACAAGGTCAGGTTGCTGCCGTGGTGAAACGGGTGTGAAGGGCTTGCCGCTCGGCTCATCGGGCTCGGAGAATCGCCGTTCGCCGTGAGAAACGGCGAGCGGTGATTTTTTCCGAGCGGGGAGAATCGCTGGGGGAGCCAGGGGGGCGTAAAAATTGTCGTGAGGCCCTCCCACGATTCTCCCACGCCACGTGGGGAGCGGAGAATTCCGCCCTATCTTCTTGCAATCGGATAGATGTATCCAACTGGAACGTCCTTCAAGCTTGACCGAAGTTGGTGTCGTTAGTAGCACGAGGAAGGGTCCGCTCCAGCGTTGTCCTAGTTTCTTTCTGTCCCAGTTTTTCACCAACACGTGGTCTCCGGGTTTGATCACTGGATATCGAGGGACGGCTGTCCCTGCCGTTACTGGGAGATGTGTCTGTTTTACCTGTGAGTGGAGAAACTTCAGAGAAAGTGTTAATTGCTTCAAATAGTTCTGCATTTGTTCCCCCGTCACATGGAGGTCTACTCCCTCTAGGGGTTTTTCATGGGAATCCCAGGGAGTCCCCATTGGCCAACCATAGACTATCTCTGCAGCTGACAGTCCGGTCCGCGAACGGGGAGTCACTCGCATGTGAAACAGTGCCAAGGGTAATATTTTTAGCCAATTTAACCCAGTTTCTTCAGTTAATTTAGATAATTTTTCTTTTAATGTCCCCTTGGCTCTTTCCACAATTCCTGCTGCCTGCGGGTGATACGCGCGGTGCAGTTGCTGTTTAATTACGGGTGCTTTGCACAATTCAGTATTGATCCTAGCTACAAAATGTGGTTCATTGTCTGAGCTCATCATTTTGGGTACCCCAAAACGAGGAATGACTTCCGTTAACAACAACTTCACTACCGTATGTGCAGTACAATTAGTGGTGGGGAAGGCTTCAATTCATTTACTAAACACATCGATTATTACTAAACAATATTTATTGCACTGTGCTTTTGGCAATTCGATAAAATCAAGCTGTATACAAGCAAAAGGGCCATCTGGCAAGGGAGTGGTTCCTGGAGGGCATTTAATACCTTTACCCTTATTATGTTTCATGCAAATGACGCATCGATCCAGCCGCGTTTGCGCTGCTGTATTCAAATCTGGGTGCCACCAGGTTTTTAGGAGTAGCTGTACCACTTCCTCCTTACCAAGATGGGTACAAGAATGCAAATAATCAACAAGTACCGGCAATAAAGAATTCGGAATACAAACTTGACCAACTGGAGTAAGCCAGAGGTCTTGTGTCAAGGAGTGTGAACACCCCATTGACTTCCAAAGTGATCGATCAGAATCAGAGGCGTCCCTCTGTAAATTTTGAACTTCAGTTATCTCTGGCATGCCCTTCATTCCGAATGCAAGTACCTGGTTTAGAGCCTGATTAGCCCCACTGGGAACAATTAAAGAGGTTGATGAAGCTGCAGTTTTAGCAGCTGAATCAGCACGGGCATTTCCTAATTGAAAAGGAGTGGCCACCTTCGTGTGCGCAACACATTTAATAATTTCCAATTGACGGGGAAGCTGAATAGCATCGAGGAGATTTTTAACCCAAAGAGCATTTTGAATGGGAGTTCCCGCAGAGGTGAGAAAGCCTCGCTGTTGCCAGAGGCAGCCAAAATCATGGGTCACGCCAAAGGCATACCTAGAATTAGTTTAAACATTAGTACTTTTATCTGTGGCCAAAATACATGCTTGAGTAAGGGCAAATAGCTCTGCTTTTTGTGCAGAGACAGGGGTCTGGAAGGCTGCTGCTTCCTGCACGTCAGTGTCGGTTACCACGGCATACCCCCACTGTGGGATGCCAGTGAGCGAAATGGAGGAACTGCCGTCAACATAAAAAATTAGATCAGGATTATCAATAGCTTGTCCGTTAAATCCGGGCGAGGCGCGGTAAGGAAGTGATTCCGAAGCAAACAATCGTGTGGCGGGTCCGTAAGGTTATCGTGGGGCTGTTCGAGGAACAAAGCAGGATTTAAGGTAGAACAGTAATGAAAAGAGAGGTAGGGGTTTTGCAATAGTGAAACCTCATAGCGGCTCAAGCGCGCTTGAGTCAGATGCTGGGTTTGTTGAGACGTTAGGAGAGCCACAATAGAGTGCGAGGTATGCACTTGTACTGGCTGGTGAAGGGTCAGATCAGAGGCTGCCTGTGCTAACAAATGGACAGCCATAAGAATTTGGGTGCAGGGAGGTAGACCGCAAGATATAGGATCTAATTTAGTAGAATAGTAGGCTGCCGGGCGACGCCGGTCACCGTGTTCTTGTGTAAGAACACCAGTGGCACATTTATCAAGAACATTAACGTACAGCTGAAAGGGTCTGTCATACATAGGTCGTCTTAGCGCTGGGGCGATAGCCAGGGCGTTTTTCAGAGTAATGAAAGATTGCTTTGCTGAATCAGGTACTTCAAACTTAAGAGGAGCATTTTGAGAGGAGTACGGAGTTAATTCTTTAGTATGTACTGTAACATTCGGAATCCATTGTCTGCAAAAATTCACCAATCCTAAAAAGGCTCGCACCTGTTTGGGCGATGTAGGAAATGGGGTCTGCAGTATAGGAGTACTGCGTTCCTGAGTAAGGGAGCGATCCGTAGCACTTATTAGGACCCCTAAAAATTTTACATGCTGTTGGCCTTGATGAACTTTAGCGGTCGGGATTACATATCCCCACGAATGGAGACGGATGAACAGGTAAACGGTGTCACGCTGGTTAGCGATGAAATCAGGGCTGGCAAGGAGTAAGTCATCAACATATTGGATGATGGTGGAGCCACCAGGAGGTGCTAATGTCGCTAACTGGGAGTGCAATGCCTGTGAGTAAAGGGTTGGAGAATGAATGAAGCCCTGTGGGAGCCTAGTCCAAGTGTATTGGTTGCCCTTAAATGTAAAGGCAAACAAATACTGTGATTCAGGGGCGAGGGTATCGCAAAAAAAGCATGTTGTAAATCAACAAGGGTGAAAATAGTCGCTTCCGGTGGGACATTACTAAGGATTGTCGCCGGGTTTGGGACAATAGGATGTAAGGGTTCCACTATCTGATTAATACGCCGGAGGTCTTGGACCAAACGCCATTCGGATGGTTTTCCTATCTTAGGAACTGGAAGAATTGGGGTATTACAGGGCGATTGGCATGGTATCAAAATTCCCTGTTGAAGGAACGATTGAATCATGACCGAGACTCCTTCTTCAGCCTCGGGGCGCAAGAGGTACTGTGAAATCAATGGCAAGGGCATGTGAGGTTTAAATTTAATAACAATGGGAGGGACATTAGTGAGACCAACTTTGTGTTTGGAGGCTGCCCATAAATCTGCGGGTAGTTCCGAAGTCGTAGATTGGACTGAACGATGGTGGTGCAGTGTGCCAATGAGGACAAATGGGCATTGAAAATATTCTAAAGTGCCTGCGGGTAGGGTTTGACTTCCATTAAAGAAAGGATCAGCTTGTCTTCGTAGTGCAGCTGCCAGAAATCCCAAGGACTTGGCACTGTAGCCTTTGTTGACTGAAAGGGTCACGTGGGGTGACGCAAGTCTCGACTGACGCCAGAGGCCGTGGGGTAAATCGACAAGAAAGGCAGACCCTTCTTTTGCCTTAGCGAGGCCAACAAAGGAAACGGATTGTAGAGAACCGAGGGCGTCTTGGTATATGCTCTCCAACTCAGGCGAGAATCCTGTATGATCGTAGCAAAGAGTGACATGTGGACCGGGAATATCTAAGGGAGGTGAAAAGTGTGAGTGATCAAAATCAATCGACCACAACTGTGGAGTAGTGAAAAAGTGAAAATTTCAAAGCTGGGCCTGCGGGATAGCTGATATAGTAATGCCGTTATCAAGGCAAACGGAAAGTTCAATCGGGCTAGTCAGTAGAGGTTAGAGGTAGTGAAGGGTGTCTCCGACGGGGTTGAAATCTACCTTGTCGTCGGGGTGATGGACAATCCCTAGCATAGTGGCTTGGCTGTTGGCAGTTGAAGGAAGTGACATTGTATTTATAAATTGTCCGCGTGCTCATCCTCATGTGCATACCAAGCCGTGCAATGGGTCACTATATTCTCTCATCTGGACTCTATCAGGTGTTTTAATAGCTGTGCCCAAGGGTCATTAATCTTTTGTAAGATTTCCTGCAGTTTTTAGATTTTTTTTTGTAACAGTGGTACTCTAAGGGTTAACGATGAGTTGCCAGCATAGAACACAGACACAGAGAGATCGGGCGCAGGCTCAGAAGTTATTAAATTTTGCAGCTGGTGAGCTCGTATTTGAAACAGTTCTATAAACATTCCATTATCAATGCAATGTATTACCTCTCCTAATTTGCAGAGTGTCTGTCTGCCTAATAGGGTCAGGTGTCGCTAGTTGCGGTACATCCTTCCTGGGAGGGGGCTATGAATAGCACACATTTTAAGTCAATTTCCAATGATTGATTTTATAGGCATTAGCTATTCTTAGAGACGTATATTTTTACTTTGTCAATTCAAAAAAGGTCAACTGTCTGCTGAAATGGTTAATGTTTCCTGCAGAATCTAAGGGGCGGAGAACTTGGCATGATGCCATTTACGTCTTTTCACGTAATCTAAAAAACTTATTCATATTCAATTACTTTTATTCGTAAAGGCACTGTGGAAGGCACTTTCTTTTAAACTGATAAAGTGTGAACTAAACAAATTGAAGAGATAAAGCTTGGGAACATTCACAAGAGGAAATATGAATGTTTTACCCTTGGTTTAAAAACAATTTGAGTATGCATTGTGTTGTCCTTCAGAAGAACCGCTTATTATCGTAATAAGGCCTGTACAACATACCAAGCAGTATTTAGTTTACATTATCTAACCTGCTAAATTTTGCTCAAAGGCAGTGTTAAAATATAGTCAACATTCCCAGCATGCTTCTAAATTGGTAACTCATTAACTTCCCTTCCACAATTCTCTTCTTGTGGATCTTTTAATCAACACCTTTTTGTAAATTATCATGTCCTTCGTAGAGAAGGGTGGTTTATAATGTATGGAGAATGGGCGTATGGCAGTTCCCTGTGTGTTATGATCCTGGCAGCAAGGAGGCAAGGTGGCTAGGGCTGTTCTCCCATGTCAGTAAAAAAAAATCTTTCACAACATCACAAGGGGGAGGCTGGACTTGGGGCAGTTGCACTGACGGAGCGTGGAGTGCGGGACATAGGGGAGGTCTAGGGGTCAACTCTTCCTCTTCCTCAGTGTTGCCTGAGTAGGGAAACATCGGCATGCCAGAGCAACTGGGAGGATCCTCCTTTTGTTTAATCTTATGGGCTAGCCCTACGTGCCTGCTGATAGGAGGTTTCTTATTGCCAAATTGCTTTTTATCATTTTGATAGTTCCTTTCCCAAAGCTCACATTCAATTTTAAAGTCACCCAATTTTTCGCTTTACCATCCACGCAATCATTAATCCCTTTTTTCTGCTGGCTTTATCTCTCCAACTCATTAATAGTGATTGTTCGTTGCGTTAAGTGGACTGTTTTTTCCGCTGTGAAATTAAAGATTTCCATTTGAAGCCGGCGTTTCTCTGCCAAATAGTTTTTTCAGCAACAATGCAATTATCGTAGTTCTAAGTTCTCTGTGTCACCTAGTGGCCAGATATCGTTACCTAATTTATTGTTTAAAGCAGCGCTGCAGATAATCTCCAGAAATTACGTTCTTGAGAAGGGTTTTCGGAACACATGAAAAATGGAGGGGAATTGCCCCTGGTTTTGTATAAACTCTGTCCCATAATGTCAGTAAAAAGTTGCTCCTGGCAAAAAATGTTCAAAAAAATAAATCCCTGGTACCAAATCAAATTGCAGGGTCCCTGACCCAAACTTAATCACAGGGTCCCTGACCCAAACTTAATCACAGGGTCCCTGACCCAAACTTAAGCCTGTATAAACCTGATCCAGATTAAAAACGAGATCAAGAGGTCCCTGACCTGAGGCTAAAAACAATCAGGTCCCTAACCCTAAACACTCTACTCACAGTCAAATTTAGATTCGGGCACCGTCACCTGTTTAGTTACTTCCGTCAGGGATGAGGGGTCGAGCCACCAATCCGAGAGAGAGAGAGAGACCAAGGTTAATCTTACCTTGTGCCGGCGTCTGTCTCCTCTCTTCGGCCGTGGTTCGATCACTTATTCAGTCCCCCACGGAATTCACTCAGGGTATTGGTTTTTGCTCGCAGAGCCAAATGTCGAAGTCAATATTTTTCCCGCTTCTGGACTGTGGTAGAAAGATTCAACAACACTCGTTAAGAAAACAAAACAAAGCTTTATTTATGAATTACAGCTGCATGCAGAAATTGCTGAAACTTGAAGTCAGGGAGCAGTCAGCAAGATTGCTATTTCCTTCTCAAGTTTCGCGCTTTCACAGAGAATCAGCTCAGCATTTATACATTATCAGAATCAAGATTACGTAACTACAGCTTGGTCAGGAATTCGATCAGAAGTACAAACATAAACAATATCATAAAACAGGCATCATCTTGCTGACCCTTCAGGACGCTGGGTCTCATATCATTATCTTGTCTTTCGATTGCATGTTTAAGAATCGGCGGAGACTTGTCCTGACCCTATCTTGTCGTATTTAGACTGCTTTGGGTTATGACAAGTTAGTCTTATTAGAATTTACAGAGCCCAGGCATTTCGGAACAACTTGACCTTCTCTGATTGTATTTGTGCTTTAGGTCACGCGAAGTCAGTTTTTATTTCATTGTACCCAGTAATTGACCAGTTTTCCCATCATTTTTTTTTTATAAATTTAGATTACCCAATCATTTTTTCCAATTAAGGGGCAATTTAGCGTGGCCAATCCACCTACTCTGCACATTTTTGGGTTGTGGGGGCGAAACCCACGCAGACACGGGGAGAATGTGCAAACTCCACACGGACAGTGACCCAGAGCCGGGATCGAACCTGGGACCTCAGCGCCATGAGGCGGTTGTGCTAACCACTAGGACACCGTGCTGCCCCAGTTTTCCCATCATACCATTATTTACTTCGTACAACATCACATTTTCACATTAACTTCATTGAAGCCGACTTATGACAATAAGCAATTTTTATTATTATTAAATCAGAATGTGAGGCAAGTGGGGACTATCCCACTCCTGACTTGTGCCTTATAGATGGTGGTCAGGCTTTGGGGAGTCAGGAGATGAGTTACTCGTGACAGAATTCCTAGCTTTAGACCAACTCGCATAGCCACAGTATTTATATAGCTAGTCCAGTTCAGTTTCTGGTCAGTTGTAACTCTGAGGATGTTGGTAGTCAGGAATTCAGCGATAGTAATGCCATTGAATATCAAGGGGCGATGGTTAGATTCTCTTATTGGATGGCACCTTTTTAAAAAAATTCTCCCTTGGGACGTAGGCATTGTTGGCTGGGCCAGATTTGTTGCCCATTCCTAGTTGCCCTTGAACTGAGTGGCTTGCTGGGCCATTTCAGCAAGGTGGGGGGGCGGGGGGAGGGGGCAGTTAAGAGTCAACCGCATAGCTATGTGGGTCCAGAGTCATGTGCAGTGCAGACCAGGTAAGGATGGAATACCTTGTTTCCTGAAGGACATTTGTGAACCAGATGATTTTTTCCAACCATCAGCAATGGTTTCATGGTCATCATTTGACTTAATTCCAGAATTTTTTATTGAATTCAAATTTCACCAACTACCATGGTGGGATTTGAACTCTGGACCCCAGAGCATCCCCAGGGTCTCTGGAGTACTAATCCAATGTCAGTTACACAAGGCCACCATCGTGGCAAAAATGTTACTTGCCACTTGTCAGCCCAAGACTGGATATCGTACACATCTTGCTGCATTTGGACATTGACTGCCGCAGTATCTGAGGAGTCACCAATGACTTAAAAATTTTTTTTTACAGTACCCAATTCATTTTCTTTCCAATTAAGGGGCAATTTAGCACAGCCAATCCACCTAGCCTGCACATCTTTGGGTTGTGGGGGTGAAACTCACACAAACACAGGGAGAATGTGCAAACTCCACAAGGACAGTGACCCAGAGCTGGGATTGAACCTGGGACCTCGCCGCCATGAGGCAGCAGGGCTAACCCACTGCGCCACCGTGCTGCCCCAGGAGTCACCAATGATACTGAACATTGTGCCGTCATCAGCGAACATCCTAACTTCTTATCTAATGACGCATTAATGCAGCAGCTGAAGATGGTTGGACACTACTCTGAGGAACTCCTGCAGGGATGCCCTGGAGCTGAGATGATTGACTTCCAACAATCCAACCTTTGTGCTAAGTGTTGTTCAACATAGAGGAGTACTTGTTTATCATCTGAGGGGTATGTTACTTCATAATCAGCAGGAGGTTTTCTAACTCAAGCTTGGCCTGGTGCCATGAGACTTCTTGGGTCCAGAATCAATGTTGAGGACTCCCAGTGCAACTCTCGTCCGACTTTACATCACTGTACCTCTGAATAGTGATTGCGTTATCTAGGACATTTTCTGTAAAAATGATTCTGTGAGTATGACTACATCATACTGTTGCTTGACTCGTCTTTGAGACAGCTGTCCCAATTTTGGCATGTTATGGGCCAGGGTTTAGAGAACCCCAAAGTGTATCATGGAGTTCACCTGACCCACAACCTTTAATAGATTGTGGTATGGGGAGTACACGGCCCACTCTACAGGTGTGGTACAGCAGAAATGGAAAAGGTATTTTTTTAAAGCAAAACAATGATTAATCTATTAGCTCAAGTTAACCTTTTTAAAACAAACAGTAAACATCTTAGCAACCATTAATTCAAATACAGCCCCCAAAGAATAAAAAGTAATCCATAAGCTGTCCTTTTAACATCCAGAAGACTTTAAAAAATAAACTTTAAACAGAAGCACATCAGGTTAAAGTCACTACTGAGAGCAGTTATTAGTTATAAATCACCAAAGGATCGATTTACAGTCTTTGTATTACAGGGAGAGAGACTAATACCCCTTCTGGCTGTGACTGCAGCTATCCAGCTCTGAAAACAAAACTAAAACACACCCTGCAGCAAACAGCCTAAAACAAAAGTAAAAAGCTGACGGACAGCCCAGCTCCACCCATACTCTGATATCCCTGATAAACACTCATTTCTTAAAGGTACATTTCTTAAGTACCCATTTCTTAAAGGTACTCTCACATGACAGGCATAAGCCTCCAGATGGTAGTGAGGAGGCCTTTGCAGCATTGACAGTGCTGGGTTTGCCGTTGTCATTTCCCATGTATACATCAGTGCCAGGTGGCCCATCTGGTTTCATTTTTAATTCCTTTTAATCAGTTGAATAGAAAGGAGTGACTTGCTGGGCCATTTAAGAGTCAAGCATATTTCTGTAGGTCTGGAGTCACAGGCAAGGATGACAGATTTCTTTCCCTAAAGGGCATTAATAAACCAGTTGTGTTCTTACCATAATCGACAATGGTTTCATGGAGTACATTTTAGTTTGAGATGTTTAATTGAGTTTAAATTTTACATCCGCTGTGGTGGAATCCGAATTTGGGTCCCCAGAGCATTACCCAGTAGCTCTGGATCACTCGTCCAGTAGCGATAGCAGTACACCACCACCTCCCCCTTGCTTCACCCAGTTGAGTACTCAGATGGTTCTTTGGAGCTTTGCTAATGGGATACAAGATGACCCCATTTAACTCTTTCAAGGTAATTTTTCCTGGCACGGCATCTCAGATAGGTTGTCTCCATTTCATTCATTTTCCAATTTAGAAGGTATAGTAATGCAAATGTGAGCCATCTTTGCCTATGATTCCAGTCACTGGAATGTGGCTTTGGCCTTTCTTTCCAAATCAGTCAGTGATTTGCTGCTATTAAGTCCAAAGATGTGCAGGTTACGTGGATTGGTCATGCTAAATTGTTCCTTTGTGTCCAAAGATGTAAAGGTTAGTTGGGGTTACAGGGATAGGGTGCAGAATTGGGTTTAGGTAGGGTACTGTTTCAAAGGATTGGTGCAGACTCGATGGGCATTCTGCACTGTAAGGATTCTATGATTCTACAATTCTAAGTTCAAAAATCATTTTTTTACATAAAGCATGGTTTCACAACAGTGTCCCCAATCTTTTTTTACTGAATTTAGAGTACCCAAATCTCTTTTTCCCAATTAAAGGGCAATTTAGCATGGTATATCCACCTACCCTGCACACCTTTGGGTTGTGGAGGTGAGACCCACGCAGACACAGGGAGAATATGCAAAATCCACACAGTCAGTTACCCTGGGCTGGGATCGAACCAGGTCCTCGGCGCCATGAGGCAGCAGTGCCAACCACTGCACCTCCATGTCGCCCCTGGTGTCCGCAATCTTGACTGTAATACAGAGAGAAACCAACCAAGCCAAAGTCTCTAATATTCAATTCATTGCAAAAGTGTGATAACAGCATGCAATCGCCTGAAAGCTGAACAATTGCACAACCACAAGTTTCTGCAGCTTTTTCACATCTAATGTTGAATCATGGCTGACAATTCAACAACAAACCTGAATTGGATATTCCACTTATGTTTCCACCTTCAGTGATGGGGAAGCCCATCATATCAGTGCAAAAGACAAGAGGTGGGATTTTCCACCTTCGCAACCACGTGTTTCTCAGCAGCAGGAGGCGGCACGCATTCCCTGACGGCAGGATTTTCTGCTGCTGCCTCTGTCAATGGGAATTCCCATTGATACCACTCCACGCCATTGTAAAACCCACTGGCAGGGTTGTGCTGCCGTGGGGACCAGATAATCCTGTCACCAACAAATGTCCAGAGATGTCTGGCCAAGACTGAAGAATGTGTAATCAACTTCAGCCAGAAGTGCCAAGTGCCAGCCACCTCTGAAAACCTTCTCATGCCACTATGCCAGGCTCTGCCCATCCAACCATCTCTGTCGCACTTCATGCACCCCATATTAAGTTATGGCACTTTCATATCCATTGGCCCACAGTACAGTCTGTAGAACCGATGAACCGTATAGTTTTTTAAAAAAGCTTTATTAAAAAACAAAAAATGCATAACTTGCTCCTATGATAAAAAAGTAACAAAACCCACAAACATTTGAACCAACTTAACTTGTGCAAACAAGGGAGCTGTCAATCAAACAATATTTTCTCTGGCGTGCAGATGTTTTGGTACTCTAATAGGTGGCTCGTTTCTCAGCCAAGCATCATTATGTATACTTAACTGAGAACACATTTCACCATTAGAGTATGATAGCATCCGAGCTCCAGAAAAAAACATTGTTTGGTTGACAGCTCAAGCTCTCTGGCATCTGTTCTCGATTTCACAAACTTTCCTTTTTCAACATAGGAAAAATTTGTGAATAAAATACTTTTTAAAGCTATTTTTATGCACCACACTACACACAATAGCATCCATTTGTTCTAGAAAGTCTACAGTGGATCGATGGGCATTGAACTTCCACAGCTTGGTATAGGAGGAATGAGAGGCCATTGACATGAACGTGCCATATCTTGGCACAGGGTAAAGAAGGACTATAGTGTGTGTGGAAGAGCAAAGCTTGGGACTAAGAAGCATCGGGGATGGGTGAAAGGACAGAACCTGGCATTGTAATAATCAATTATTTCCTGGGCCACATCCAGTTTCTCAGGGCTAGATTACTTGCATTGATCACCATGGCTACCTATCCCATTGTATTCTTCGCGCCTGTCTGGAGGGCATCCTGCCCCCCACTCCATTGCAAAAGTAAAAAATGGGTTTGAATTTGTTCTCATTGGACAACAATCCAAGTTTCCATTGTTTCCCACTGAAAGTTTTATCAGTTCTTATTAAAAAACAATTTTTTTTTCTGGTGGCTAATTTTTGCGAGTATGTTTCAACATTTTTGTACAAACAAACAACCGGCTGCATTCTCCACTGCACTCCACTGGTAACGGAGAATGCAGCTTCAGGCAAAAATTGATGCTGTGGTCCCCTGCTGGTGGCGGCATTGAGCTTCATGCCCCGTACCAGTGAGAGGGTGGGTCAGATTGACCCAATTTGCATCCTTTAAGTGGGCTGGTCGCCAGACTTTCCAAGCCTGCGTGATTCTCCGGTCCTCTGGGCTTGGATTCACATGAGCATGTAGTGATTCAGGTATTTCCCACCATGGTTCTGATTCAGAGAACCTCGCGATGGCCAAAGGATTAACTCCTTGAGTGAATTGCCCCCAAAGCTCATTGGAGGGCCACTGTCCCCACCGCAATGCAAATGCTGCCACTCCCACCAGACCTATTACTCCCTCATCAGAGACCTATCATGAGAGAAACACCCCACTAGAGACCCCCCAATTATAGAAACCCTCACCAGAGATCCCCCAATGAGAGTCATCCCCACTAGAGATACCCCCAATATTAAAGAGACCCCCACCAGACATCCTCATGAGAGAAAACCCTTCCAGAGACTCCCCCAATTACAGAGACCCCAACCGGAGAACTCCAATAACAGAGATTCCCCACCATAGACCTCCATAAGATATTCCCCCAACAGAAAGCACTTAACTGTCATTGGTGTCATCCAGGATCTGTCAATCATAGCTGGATGTCTATCAACATTGCAATTAGTTTCGCAGCTGACTACTTGAAGGGATTATATTGTGAGGGAGGGGCGTCCAGCACCAGACCTCGCTATTGGGATGCCCACTCAAAATGGCAACCTAATAGCAGGATTTGTGGGAATCCCTTGTAATCCCTGTCATGCATAAATTTGCATGGCAAGGGATTGTAAATCACTTCCTGATTGGCAATCCAAGCAAGAGCGCAAATCAGTTGCGATTCATTTCCAGCGAGAGAAAATAATCTCCCAAACAGAGAATTCCAGCCAAGAGCTCTGACACCATCTATAGCCATTAATTCTCCCATATTTACCCCACATCTACTTTTTAATTAATCAGTACACAGAGCAAAGTGCTCTATTTTTACTTGTTTGGAGGTCCATATTTGCAAACAGTTTGTGACAAGCCACTTTTGTGCAAGTTGGAAATCTTACATTTTAGGGCAGGTTAATACATTCAAAAGTTCAGTGTCCTATTTTTAGACTGTCCGCAATAAAATTATTATGCTTTCCATCGAGCCATTATTACTTCACATACTGAAATACTCCTTCTGCACCTGTGGAAACAAATATCCAACCCTTGGGATGCAGCCAGCAAGCCACTTAAATGGTGGCATCAGCATATAGGTTAGCTCTCCAGCTGCTCACGAAACAAAACTCATAACTTAGGGAGCTGGGCACAGACATAATTCTCATTTTCCGATGAGGCCCTTCAGGTTCTTTTCTTCTATTTGTAGTCATGTGGCAGTGGCACACTCAGACCAGCACATGAAAGAGAGACATAGAAAATAGACATCACCCCCCCCACCCCCCACTATATTCGACACCCTGCTCGATTTTCAATTCCATCAATTGATAATTGGGCAGGGTGTATGATAAGTATTCTATTCACTCCTGTCCATATTGCCTGTCCCAACCCCTGTCAATGTTGAATGTCATCCCTGGAGCTATATCAAGATGGCTGAAGTTTATACTGATTCCAGTGTTCATCCTCTGCACCCCTCCCCCTACGCCCCTCACCCCAACCCCCCGCTCCTACTCCCCATTCTGCCTTGGGGTTGCGTTTTGTCTGGAGTCCACAGTGAGGTTTTCCGCAAGTTGCTTCTTCAGGAGAACGATTCAATGCTGGAATCCACCATCAGCACCTTTGTGCAGAATGAACACTCAGAAATAAGCAACAGAGAGTTAAGGCGGGTAACAGAAGTTTCCGTGGTGCACAGTACGTTGTGCCCCAACTGCGGCAGTCGTTACTCACAGAACAAAACTACATGTTTGAATGAGATTTAACGATGGCATTGCGCCCGGCATGGATCGAGGCATGGGTGGAGAACGGGAAATGACAAAATCGTGATTCGTGCCGGTACATTTTGCAATTCACCTGGCCCGCTCTCGATGGCGAGTTTCGGATCTCGTCCAAAAAAGTTGAGAATATCATTGATCCTAATTTGCATTCATCTCAATCTCATTTGCGAGATTGAAGTCAAATGCAATGGCCTCCAGGGAATTAACTGACTGCCAAGCAGGTAGTCACATGGCCGTCATTTATTATTCTTTTTCAAAACATGAAGCTGGCGTAATGGCTTCTGAGGGGAAGTGAGGAGGTGAGAAGCCAATTTCATTTTCAGGCATTCAGGTCATGGGCACCGAAGCTGCTGCCCCACTGCTTGGGGGGAGGGGCATGGGGTACCCCTCAGGGTTTTGGGCTTGGTCAGAGCGCTGATGCATTCTAGGTCGGGAGTTGCCTTCAGTCGGAGGGGGTAAGGGGTTTTGCGTCTGTGAGGTCTTCAAGCCATCTTAAAAATTGTGGAGACACGAAAGTGACCATAGCTGCAGCCTGTCTGTCCTACCAAATTCTCCCAGCCCTGCTGTGGCTTCTGTCCTCAAATTAAATTTCACTCCCATTGGCTGTGCGCAACCTCTAGTTTCGTAGCTGAAGGCTATTTCAAATGATAAATTAGCCTTGTCAGTTGTGATAGCACTTCATACTCCTCAACTCTCAAGTGCTTCCCCGAGGGTACACATGCTCAGAGGATGATTAGTGCATAGCATGTCAAGCAAACTTTGATGCCTGAACAGTGTGCCTGAACACTGGACGCATCAACAACATAGCAGCAGCTGCCAACAACCAAACATGAAAGAGCAGAGCTTCAGCACTGTGGAACTTCTCGTGACCAAAGGGTAAGTGTATGGATCAGCGGAGGGCACCTGAGCAGGGGAGGACACCTCTGTGGCTTAGGCTAACCTCGCTGTCAGTGACTGCTCTCTCCTTGGACAATGCCGTGACTTCCCGGGTTCATTCCTCTTCGGGATGAGGACTAGGATATCTGGGACTCCATGCCCCATTTTTACCCTATCCCATTTATTATGGACTATCTTCTCCTGCGCGGACAAAGAGAGGGAAATGTGAGCCGCACGCTCGATGAATCAGCAGGTGGCATGTGTGGGCAAAGCAACTGGACAAGAAACAGTTGTGCTAGTGGGTGCCAGTGGGGTTCAGGAACAAGCATGAAGATTGGATATGAGGAGAGTCCGAGGTGTCAGGCAGTGATGTATGCAGGTGCGGTTGAGAATTTGAGGGGTAGCAGGCGGAACTGATGCGGGGAGAGAGATGGTAACTTACCGTTGCAGCTCTGTGGAGGTCGTTGATTGTCTTCCGACATTGGAAGCTGGTCCTCCTGGTCATGTTGCCCACACTGATAGACACTGTCACTGCCTCCCAGGCAGTAGTGGTGACCCTGCTGTTGGTCCTCCAACCCTATTACGGGAGCAGGATGTCCCGTCTCTCATTCACAGCGTCAAGAAGCCCATCCAGATCAGCATCACCAAAGCGGGAAGCAGATCTGCATGCTGCTATGCTTGTGTGTTGACTGGGAGTGAGTGGTGAGGGAATATTTAAAAACAGTTCTCTCTTGTTAGTAGTGGGAACCTGAAGCACCAGTCGGGTGAATCAGATGGCGAGGGAGCCAGTAATGTCGTGAAACGTGCTGGGGACACATTTTTGACATTGAGTATCATTGAATACGTGCTGCGATCTCACCAGCGCGTCCGTTGAGAAACACCTCTCCAAATGCGGCCAAAATGACACTTCGAAATTTTTCCATTAAATTGCGACCATGGTGTTTGGTAAACACTGTAATAAATGTGGCAATTGGAACCATTTTACAAAATTCTGCAGATCCAAGCAACAGTAGCCTGCCATGAGCCATATTGCAGCTGATCACTGCTCCAGGGTTCAGAGCATGAACAGGGTAAATTAACTGGACTTTATTCAGAGTAACCAGGGCATTGAACCTCCAAAAACACACTAACTATCTGCATGGAAGGTTTGGTCACTCCCCATTGCACACAGGGCAGTTCAAATTTCACATTGTTGACCAGAACATAAGGCCACATTTGGGTCTTCAGCACAGCTTCACACTGGGGCTAATCCACCTTGGTCCAGACATATGCACACTGCAACATGAGGTCCCAGATATTATTGAGTACAAAGACCTACTCAACTGTGATATGATTGGTAAGCTACCTGTAACACACCATGTAAGCTTAGATACCATCCGCACGTGGTTTGTATTCCGAGTAGGGTCCCCCCTAGTAATGAAGCAAAAAGTAGTTGATGAGCTGGACTGGATGCCATTGCCCCCATAGACAAGGCCACAGAGTGGGTTTCAGCAATGGTGGCTGCAGTAAAAAAATGGCACGGCTAGGATCTGCATCCACTCAGTTCAAACAAACAAGTTCAGTTTCTGAACTGAGGTCTCAGTTCAGACCTCATCATCTGATGAAGACGTTTGAACAGATTATAGCTGACATCCTAATGCTAAGGTTTTCAGCATCTTTAATTGAAGTGTGAGTTCTGGCAAGTCCCACTGGATGAAGAATTTTCAAAACCTATGACATTCATGTCTCCAATAGGCAGATACCTTTTCCTCTGCATGCCCTATAGAATCTCCACTGGCAGTGAGGTCTTCCAATGGTACAAGACAACCCTACAAAAATCATCATCGAGGACTTCTGCAATGTAAGAACATGATACAAGTCTTTGTTTAGTCCATGACAGAATTAGAACCATACAGTTGAAGTTCAAAAGTGCAAATGCAGAATCACAGTTAACTAGGTTCCCTATGTGGGACACTTAGAACATAGAACATAGAACAGTACAGCACAGAACAGGCCCTTCGGCCCTCAATGTTGTGCCGAGCCATGATCACCCTACTCAAACCCACGTATCCACCCTATACCCGTAACCCAACAACAACCCCCCCCCCCCTTAACCTTACTTTTTAATTAGGACACTACGGGCAATTTAGCATGGCCAATCCACCTAACCCGCACATATTTGGACTGTGGGAGGAAACCGGAGCACCCGGAGGAAACCCACGCACACAGGGGGAGGACGTGCAGACTCCACACAGACAGTGATCCAGCCGGGAATCGAACCTGGGACCCTGGAGCTGTGAAGCATTTATGCTAACCACCATGCTACCCTGCTGCCCCTCAGCTTGCTCTCAGCCAATGGTATGAAGCCAAATCCAGACCCCCTACCTCAATGGAATCCAGGCCCCCTCCTCCATAGGCCAAAACAGCATGTCCTGCAGCCAGTGGGTGTCATAATATACACCAGTATATCATGGTGCAGACACACACACTGATGGACATACAATAGGACCAATCAACATGCATAACACCGCAGCCAATCACCAGTTAGAGCACACTCGCTATAAAGACAGAGGGCATCAGTTTTTCAGAAGTACAAGAGCTTACAGTTCATAGCACAGATCCTCACCATGTGCTGAGTGATCAGACTGATTAGGATAGGCACAGGTCTTTAGTTAATCTAACATCGTGTTAACCCACAGTAAGAGTATGTTCAACAGTTTATAGTTTAATAAAATAGTGTTGTACTATTTTAAGTGTTGGAGGCCTGTATGTGTTTCACGAACCCAGAGCACCCAACACATCAGTGGGTACACCGCAAGAATGCCTGATGCCATCCATACCGAGGACACCAACCCAAGATCACCTCAAGCACAGCCAACTGGTAGGATTACACACTCAGAAAGCTGGATCCAATAAAATAAAAGGTTCAAGGACTATGTGATGAACAAGTCTACAAATGGACTTTGTCTTTTAACAGGGGAGGAGGGAAGAAGATGTGAAAGTTTATGCGCCAGCTACAGCAACCCAATCAGTGTTTTGCACAGTGTTAATAGTTATGTGTTATTAACCCTGTTTAACTTTGCATGTTGAAAATGGTTTTCACCTCATGACTGTTTCCTTACACTGTTACACCCCAGTACGAGCAGTTGTCCCAGTTTAAATGGGGAATATCTAGACCAGGCGGTCATGGACACTGGCATGACACGGGTACAAAAGGGATCACATGTTGGGAGTGCGGGAGCTCTCTCCTGGGTGCGGACCAACACGTAGCATGTACGAGCTGTTCAGTATTGTCAATAAATCTCTCTTGTTGTTAATCCCTGGTCGCCAGTTATTGCAACCCTACACTTCTACAATACTTATGGATGATCTATAAAAGAAACTAATTAATGTATCTCTGTATTGATTTGTCAAACCCGTTAGTGACAGTGCAAAGATTATTTACTGCTGGTTGTGCGGGAGACAGCTTGAAAATGCCACTTGTACTTTTAAGACTTTAATCATTTTCACATTCAGTTTAGTGGTCACAAATAGTGATTGAGATCCTCAATTTCTTTTGGGTATCCTTAACAATTGTATTCACATCATTGTTTTATGGCAAGCCATCGTGCCTGTTCAATATTCAGCAAATTAAGTAAGTCCAGTCATAGTAAGTGTAAGGGGCTGGTTTAGCACAGGGCTAAAGAGCTGGCTTTTAAAGCAGACCAAGGCAGACGAGCAGCGCGGTTCAATTCCTGTACCAGCCTCCCCGAACAGGCGCCGGAATGTGGTGACTAGGGGCTTTTCACAGTCACTCCATTTGAACAACAATATGCGATTTTCATTTCATTCCATTTCACATGGGTTTTTATATACTTCGCTGAAACTACACAAGTTAAGGAGGTACCTCCACATCAGACCAACATTTAATTGGTGTCTGAGTTTCCTGCACTTGCCACCAGAAAAGTCGGAAGAACCTCACCCTTTCTTCTGATGGCTACCCTGCAGCTATTGCAATCTCCAGAGTATGTTAATTGGCTATAAGCAGTCCTCGTGCAGCCATCTGAGGAGAATTTACACCTCTGAGAGTTGCTCTCCCTCTGATTGACCCTGTGAAGGAAGTTCAGCATCTCCTGCTTGAGGATTGAGCAGGCTGGACTGCTGGGCTTCCCTCACTCATTGACCTTCTGCCAACTGAAAAGTTGCAGCTGGGCCATGAAGTGTTCTTCAAGTGGCAATTAATTAGGATGAGGGCTGTTGCATCATCCAGGTCTATCTGGTGAGTCTAACTTAAGGTACATTGGCTTCTTACTCTATAAAAGATCTTGCTGGAGGCAATGGTCTTTCTTTCAAAAAGCCTTTATTTACATCACTAACTATCCACAAAGTTATAGAACATTAGCTCACAGCTGGGGCTACTCTCGAAGGTGCTTCTCACTCATCTTCTCTCAGTGAGTGACATCACTATGAACCTATCACAGCTCTCTGCGTAGCTGCTCAAAAGCTGTCATTAGAGTTGACCCTTCACTGTACATTGCCCCCAGAATCTTTATCTTCATATTACCATATACACATCCTCCAACACCACCACCACCTCTCTCATACAAAGTCTGTTTTTAAAGGGATTGCCTCTGCGGTGGTTTCACCATGCTTCCTGAGCAAATGCGGAACTGCTTCTGAGGCAGTTGGGAATCTGTTTGCTTCAAGGCCAGTTCCTGGGGATGTCATGCCCGGTTTCCATCATTTGCAGTTCTGCAGGTGTAACATTCTGCTGAGTTTCAGGGTATGTAACCCATCCTGCAGTCCATTGGAATCAGGGCAGTTCTATTCCTTCAAACGATGCTTGACTGTGTCCCGGTCGAGACTGGAGGGAAAATGAATATACACCTCTGTCAGCCAGGCTACTTTGCAACATTATTATTTTCCCCCGTTTTTTCGAAGATTTCAGGTGGACGAAACAAGCCCTCCCTTTGAACATCATTGTGTGTTGGAACAGGTAACAGATTGAGGATCAGGCGTTGCAAACAACTGCCTTTGTTATTAGTTGTCTGGGGTAGACTTCTCGTCTATGAGACCACTGTGTTTGGCTTAGCTGAAATCTTTATGCAATGCAAGGAGTGTTGCATTCCAAGTGATATGAGGTATTCGCCTTTGTTAACTTTCAAACTGCTCAAGAACTTCCGGAAGATAGCTGGAGCCATTATGTCAGCTCAGCAATTGTCTACAGATAAATGGGGAAATTAAAAATTAGAAAACACTCTTAGAACATAGAACGCGCAGTGCAGAAGGAGGTCATTCGGCCCATCGAGTCTGCACCAACCCACCTCAGTCCTCACTTCCACCCTATCCCCGTAACCCAATAACCCCTCCTATCCTTTTTGGTCACTAAGGGCAATTAATCATGGCCAATCCACCTAACCTGCACATCATTGGACTGTGGGAGGAAATCGGAGCACCCAGAGGAAACTCACGCAGACACGTTGAGAACGTGCAGACACCGCACTGACAGTGACCCAGCGGGGAATCAAACCTGGGACTCTGGTGCTGTGAAGCCACAGTGCTATCCACTTGTGTTACTGTGCTGCCCCCATTTGTGCTACCGTGCTACCCTTCTGTTTACAGACAGGTAGTGAGAGGAGAAATCAGTTCTGTTTAAATTAACCCCCTCCTGTCTGTAACAAATGTGCCTTGACCAGATATTATCTTGGTTGCGACAGCTGTTCTATAACAGTATTTTCTTGTGGCTGGTCTCTGAACATTACCCTCTCTCCGCTTGTGAGAACTGGAAGGTTGTGAGCCTTACATCTCTGGTTAAAAGTACGGGCTTGCCTCGTTCTGTACGTTTCTTCCTTTCTGCTATCCTGATCATGGTCTTTCACAACGACATTTGGTAGCAATGAGTTGGGAAGGAAAGGCGGTTCCGTGCTTAGTCTGCGGCCCATCAGAAGCTTGCATGGGTAAACTCATTCTGCAATGGTTTCGAGCGATAACTGAGCAGAGAGTTCCAAGTTGTCATTTTTCTTTCACATGTCTTTTACCATAAGACCATAAGACCATAAGACATAGGAGTGGAAGTAAGGCCATTCGGCCCATCGAGTCCACTCCACCATTCAATCATGGTTGATTTCAACTCCATTTACCCGCTCTCTCCCCATAGCCCTTAATTCCTCGAGAAATCAAGAATTTATCAATTTCTGTCTTAAAGACACTCAATGTCCCGGCCTCCACCGCCCTCTGTGGCAATGAATTCCACAGACCTACCACTCTCTGGCTGAAGAAAGTTCTCCTCATCTCTGTTCTAAAGTGACTCCCTTTTATTCTAAGGCTGTGCCCCCGCGTCCTAGTCTCCCCTGCTAATGGAAACAACTTCCCTACGTCCATCCTATCCAAGCCATTCATTATCTTGTACGTTTCTATTAGATCTCCCCTCAACCTCCTAAACTCCAATGAATATAATCCCACGATCCTCAGACGTTCATCGTATGTTAGGCCTACCATTCCTGGGATCATCCGTGTGAATCTCCGCTGGACCCGCTCCAGTGCCAGTATGTCCTTCCTGAGGTATGGGGCCCAAAATTGCTCACAGTATTCTAAATGGGGCCGAACTAGTGCTTTATAAAGCCTCAGAAGTACATCCCTGCTTTTATATTCCAAGCCTCTTGAGATAAATGACAACATTACATTTGCTTTCTTAATTACGGACTCAACCTGCAAGTTTACCTTTAGAGAATCCTGGACTAGGACTCCCAAGTCTCTTTGCACTTTAGCATTATGAATTTTGTCACCGTTTAGAAAATAGTCCATGCCTCTATTCTTTTTTCCAAAGTGCAAGACCTCGCACTTGCTCACGTTGAATTTCATCAGCCACTTCTTGGACCATTCTCCTAAACTGTCTAAATCTTTCTGCAGCCTCCCCACCTCCTCAATACTACCTGCCCCTCCACCTATCTTTGTATCATCGGCAAACTTGGCCAGAATGCCCCCAGTCCCGTCATCTAGATCGTTAATATATAAAGAGAACAGCTGTGGCCCCAACACTGAACCCTGCGGGACACCACTTGTCACCGGTTGCCATTCCGAAAAAGAACCTTTTATCCCAACTCTCTGCCTTCTGTCTGACAGCCAATCGTCAATCCATGTTAGTACCTTGCCTCGAATACCATGGGCCCTTATTTTACTCAGGAGTCTCCCGTGAGGCACCTTGTCAAAGGCCTTTTGGAAATCAAGATAGATAACATCCATTGGCTCTCCTTGCTCTAACCTATTTGTTATCTCTTCAAAGAACTCTAACAGGTTTGTCAGGCACGACCTCCCCTTACTAAATCCATGCTGACTTGTCCTAATTCGACCCTGCACTTCCAAGAATTTAGAAATCTCATCCTTAACGATGGATTCTAGAATTTTGCCAACAACCGAGGTTAGGCTAATTGGCCTATAATTTTCCATCTTTTTTCTTGTTCCCTTCTTGAACAGGGGGGTTACAACAGCGATTTTCCAATCCTCTGGGACTTTCCCTGATTCCAGTGACTTTTGAAAGATCATAACTAACGCCTCCACTATTTCTTCAGCTATCTCCTTTAGAACTCTAGGATGTAGCCCATCTGGGCCCAGAGATTTATCAATTTTCAGACCTTTTAGTTTCTCTAGCACCTTCTTCTTTGTGATGGCAACCATATTCAACTCTGCCCCCTGACTTTCCTGAATTGTTGGGATATTACTCATGTCTTCCACTGTGAAGACTGACGCAAAGTACTTATTAAGTTCCTCAGCTATTTCCTTGTCTCCCATCACTAGATTACCAGCGTCATTTTGGAGCGGCCCAATGTCTACTTTTGCCTCTCGTTTGTTTTTAATGTATTTAAAGAAACTTTTACTATCATTCCTAATGTTACTGGCTAGCCTACCTTCATATTTGATCCTCTCCTTCCTTATTTCTCTCTTTGTTATCCTCTGTTTGTTTTTGTAGCCTTCCCAATCTTCTGACTTCCCACTACTCTTTGCCACATTATAGGCTCTCTCTTTTGCCTTGATGCATTCCCTGACTTCCTTTGTCAGCCATGGCTGCCTAATCCTCCCTCTGATAACCTTTCTTTTCTTTGGGATGAACCTCTGCACTGTGTCCTCAATTACTCCCAGAAACTCCTGCCATTGCTGTTCTACTGTCTTTCCCACTAGGCTCTGCTTCCAGTCGATTTTCGTCAGTTCCTCCCTCATGCGCCTGTAATTACCTTTATTTAACTGTAAAACCTTTACATCTGATTCTACCTTCTTTCTTTCAAATTGCAGACTGAATTCTACCATATTATGATCACTGCTTCCTAAGTGTTCCCTTACTTTAAGATCTTTTATCAATTCTGGCTCATTACATAACACTAAGTCCAGAATAGCCTGTTCCCTCGTGGGCTCCATCACAAGCTGTTCCAAAAAGCCATCCTGTAAACATTCAATGAATTCCCTTTCTTTGGGTCCACTGGCAACATTATTTACCCAGTCCACCTGCATATTGAAGTCCCCCATGATCACTGTGACCTTGCCTTTCTGACATACCCTTTCTATTTCGTGGTGCATTTTGTGCCCCTGGTCCTGACCACTGTCAGGAGGCCTGTACATAACTCCCATTATGGTTTTTTTGCCTTTGTGGTTCCTCAACTCTACCCACACAGACTCCACATCGTCTGACCCTATGTCGTTTAGTGCTATTGATTTAATTTCATTTCTAATTAACAAGGCAACCCCGCCCCCTCTACCCACCTCTCTGTCTTTTCGATAGGTTGTAAATCCCTGGATGTTTAACTGCCAGTCCTGAACCCCCTGCAACCACGTCTCTGTGATGCCTACCACATCATACCTGCCAGTCACAATCTGGGCCACAAGCTCATCTACCTTGTTCCGTACACTGCGGGCATTTAAATATAGCACCTTTAATTCCCTATTGACTGTCCCTTTTTGTTTTCTTAGTGTGGTGGACCTTGGTTTACTGAGCCTTTCCATACACTGTGTCATATTTTGTGAGATGGGGACTATCGTAACCTCTCCTGAGCTCTGTCTTTTCGTGATTTTTTGTAATCCTAAGCAGCTACGCTTCCCACTGATTCCTTCACCTCTTGGTTCCCTGACTTTCCCTTCCCCCCCAATCTCTAGTTTAAAGTCCTATTGACCACCCTATTTACTCTTTTCGCCAGAACACTGGTCCCAGCTCGGTTCAGGTGGAGACCATCCCAACGGTATAGGTCCCCCCTGTCCCAAAACTGATGCCAGTGTCCCATGAAAAGGAACCCCTCTTTCCCACACCACTCTTTCAGCCACGTGTTAACTTCCCTTATTCTTGCCTCCCTATGCCAATTTGCACGTGGCTCGGGCAGTAATCCGGAGATTATGACCCTTGAGGACCTGTTTTTTAATTTGAATCCTAACTCTTTATAATCTCTAAACAGGTCCTCTTTCCTAGACTTGCCTAAATTGTTGGTACCGACATGGACCACAACAACTGGATCCCCCCCCCTCCCTCTCCAATATCCTTTCAAGCCGGTCAGAGATGTCCCGCACCCTAGCACCGGGCAGGCAACATACCATGCGGGACCCTCGATCCTGCTCACAAAGGATACTATCTATCCCTCTGATAATAGAATCCCCTACAACTACAACTTGCCTATTTACTTCCTCCCCTTGAATGGCCTGCTGAACCATGGTGCCTTGGTCAGCTGACTCATCCTTCCTGCAGCCCTGTTCGCCATCCACACAGGGAGCAAGTGCCTCGTACCTGTTGGACAGTGTCAAGGGCTGAGGCTCCTGAGTTCCTGACTGCTGGTTCCCTTTACCTGCCTGACTTGCAGTCACACCCTGCTGTCCCTGGCCACTGGCAGGATTTAAACTATTTACTCTGACAGGTGTGACTGCCTCCTGAAACAAAGTGTCCAGGTAAGCCTCCCCCTCCCGGATGTGCCTCAGTGTGTGAAGCTCAGACTCCAGCTCATCAACTCTGAGCCGGAGTTCTTCGAGCAGCCAACACTTACTGCAGATGTGGTCGCTGCAGCTCGCAATGGGATCTGCCAGCTCCCACTGTTTTACAATAGGTAATCCTTAATCGCTCGTTTCTCCGTTAGATTGAGGGTGCCTTGGTGAACCTGTGACATGTACAAATCTATACAACTCTGCAAAGAATTGGAAATACTCATGGTGAGTTGTGGCCCTTTGTCAGAGATGATAATGTTAGAATGTGTGTGGAGTATATCCTTTTCACGGAAATAATAAAGGTTTTAGAGTGAGGCCTTGTAGCTTTTGAACATCATTCCAGTGGGAATAATAGTCAAACCACTGTGAGAACTATTTTCCCATTATATTCCAACAAACCCATGCCAGGGCATTCTCAAGGCCTGGATACAAAGGAGGAGAGCAGAAGTGGCTCTTTCTGCACATGGGCGAAATTCTCCAACCCCACAAAGGGTCGGAGAATCGCCCGGCGCCGCCGATAATCCCGCTCCCGCCATGTTCAAAATTCTCCCACCCGCCATAAAACGGCGTTCTTCAAATCCCGCCGCCCGCCTCGGAGAACGGCTGGCGCCGGCGGGATGCCATTGTTTATTGAGGCCTAATTATTCTCCGGCCCGGATGGGCCGAAGTCCCGCAGACGTGACCCGTGGCCACGTCAGCGAAAATCAAAGTTGGTTTATAACGGCGTCAACCATTGATGATGGTTGACGCCGTTCAGCTTGGAGGTGGGTGACAGGCCGGGGAGAAAGATAACTTACCTACTTTGAGTGCGGGGTGGGGGGGGGGGGGGGGGTGGTGTGGAGAGAGAGAGAGAAAGTATTTACTTTGAGTGCCGGTGGGTTCGGGGGAGGGGTTGTGAAGAGGGTGGGGGTGGGGGGGGGGGGGGGGGCTATTTATATCATGTTTCGCCGGGCGGCGTTGATGATGTTGCCCGACGTCAACCGACGCGCCACTTCCGCAGCGGGTGAAACTGACGCGTACAGCGTCACTCCGCTGCTGGCCCTTTCGGGACGGGAGATTTCGGGCTGATAAGCGGGCCCCGACGCCTGAGTCACCAGCGCTGTTTTTGCCCGCCGGTCAAGGGCGTCACGATGGACTTCGGTGAATTTTGCCCCATGTCTGTGATTGGCGCAATTGACGCACTTGGAAACCATGGGCTGAATTCTCCGCCATCGTGTTGCTCTGTTTTGCCGGCAACCCAGGGGTTTCCCAACGGCGTTGGTCTGCCCCACAATGGGAAACCCCATTGACTAGCCAGCAAAACGGTGAATCCCAACGGTGGATTCTGTGGCTATGAGTCAACTTTCATTCTCTCACCCCACAGCACAAATATTTCCCACTTTCTGTCTTTTAGCTTTGACAAAGGGCCACCTGGACTTGAAACGTTAGTGCTTTTCTCTCCCTACAGTTGCTGCCAGATCAGCTGAGATTTTCCAGCATTTTCTCTTTGGTTTCAGATTCCAGCATCCGCAGTAATTTGCCTTTTATTCATGTAGGGTTCAAGCTGCAGCCCTGCAGTTGCTAGGCAATTTGTGCTCACTAATGGGAGGCAGGATTCTTCTATGTTCTCCTGCCGGAGTTGAATTGCATCTAATTTGTGCTCCCAGCAAATCAGCAAGCGATTCCCAATCTTTAGCTATGCACGGCGAGGATTGCGAGTGATTCCCTGGGGAATCCTACTATCGGGCTGTCATTTAGAGTGGGTAGCCCAATAACAAGGTCCTGCGACTGGGCACTCCCCCCACCGCCCCCCGTGATGCAATTCACCTCCCCCCTCCTCCCCGCAGTGCAAGAAGACTCCCTCCAGGATTTTCTAGGTCACTCCCCTGCCCCCCAAGTACGGGCATGACCCGACTCTCCCCACCTCCCCCGATAAGGGACCCCCTAATAAAGAGTCTCCCACAGAGACCCGCTAACTGAAGAGATACAGACAGAGACCCCCTAAAGAAGGAGACCCCCACATAGACTGCCAAATATAGAGACCTCACAGAAACCCTCAGAAGAGAGCCTTCTATCAGGAAACCCCCAGAAAAAAGACCCCTGTGTGGAAGCTCCCAAGAAGAGAGATCCCTCTCTGGAAGCCCCCCAGAAAACAGACCCTTGTCTGCAAGTTAGAGAGCAGTCCAGAATGAGGCAGTGAAAAAAGTCACTGTTTTAACACTCATCTGGACAATACACCTGTTGGTTCAGGCAGAGGAAGCAGCACCTGTCAATTCCTGGAATGAGATAACCAGTCAGCTTGGTTTAAACCCCTCAGATATTTGATCTGCAAGCCATTCATTAATTTAGCTTTGATATTTAATTTACCCGGCTGTGATTGACAGCTTCCAAACACATCCTTCTGTCAACATTGTTCCATTCATCTCCCTTCACGGTTGAGTGACTTTGAAGTGGTCAGAGGAGTAAATAAAGATTTTAAAGAAGCAGCAATAAAGACCTCAGAAAATAGGCAATGAAAGAACAGAAAGAGGGTATTGAAAAACCCCAGAAGGAGGGCAATGAAAGACCCCACAAGATAGACAACGAGAGAATTGTAGAATGGAAACAAGCCACCTGAGGCCCTCCCCTGATGCTCCGTCCCCGATGGGCTGAGCCCCTGATGGCGTGGGACACGTGTGCTCACATCGTTCGTGGACCTCGTGCGGCGGCTGCGGACTGAGTCCAGCGCCGCCACAGTGGGGCGGGGGGTGGGGGGGGGGGGGTGTTCTGCTTGGCAAGGGGCCTACGTCGGGAGCTGTGGGGTCTGGTGGAGGGTGGTCGGGACGTGGTGAGGCTGGTCACAGGGGGGCAGTTTTTGACAGGTCGGGTCCGCGCGCAGCTGGCGCTATGTTGCACCGTGTGGCTGTCGCAGGCTGCCGCCGTGCACATGTGCAGCCACGGACCCAGCCGTATCCGCAGGTAAAACCGGGGGCTTATGCTGCACGGCTGCTAGCCTCCCACCAGATGGAGGATCAGTGTAGGGGGTGCTGACTTTCTGGTCGTAAGACCAGACGGATCCTACCGATGTAGCCGCAGCCCATACTGTCTGAGACCAAATCCCTGTTGTACCAAGTGGACGTGGAGGGATGGATCGCTCACAAACTGTGGGTCACTTGAGGAGTAGAGAGAAGCTCCAGCAGTCAGGGCTGCCATCAAGAAACGTTTTTTGAAACTGTCAGCACCGAATTTGGTGGGTCGAATGGCTTAATTCTGCTCCTATATCTTATGAATTACCTGATCAACCTTTTGTAGGCATGACTGATGTCTCTGTGGGAGCAAGTAGTAATGAACTTCCTGTGCTAAAAAAGATATCCAGTATTGCAGTTCCTGTTATTGTCAATCTTGTGGAAGCATCTCAGACTACAGAATTACACCGCATGACAATGAACAGAAAAACGCCTCAAAGACTCGATTTATAATTGTCCAACTCGTGTATAAGCTTTCATTAGAGTTCAGAATGGAATAAATTAGTTATTTAAGGTTATATAAAGGAGTTAAAGGGGGAGGGATGTGGTGGTTGTCCTTTAAGGGCAACACAGCAGAAAAAGTTCATCTGACTCAGTGACCGATTGGGGCTCAAAATGGGTAATCCCATGTTGGAGCCTTCTAAGAAAACAAGAGACATGTAGGGGGCAAGCTGCAACCATTTGGCTGCTGAACAATTCGTATTAATACAACCTTTTTGTGTTCACTACTGGAGTCTCTGAAAGTGCATCTATACAAGAGCACTTCCTCCGGAGAGGCCACTTGCTCCCAGAGAGGGCACTTTCTCCTGAGTGAACCCATTCAACCCGAAGGATGATCAGCATTCAATCAAAGAACACCAGAGCCTGAACAATATGCAAACCAAGCAAAGTTTGCAGCTTAACTGGGCATGGGGGGGGGGGGGGGGGGGGGGGGGCACGGTGGCACGGTGGTTAGCACAGCTGCCTACGGCGCTGAGGACCTGGGTTCGAATCCCGGCCCTGGGTCACTGCCCGCGTGGAGTTTGCACATTCTCCCCGTGTCTGCGTGGGTTTCACCCCCACAATCCAAAAGATGTGCTGGGTAGGCGATTGGCCACGCTAAATTGCCCCTTAATTGGAAAAAATAATTGGGTACTCTAAATTTTTTTTTTAAACTGGGCATGAGGGTGTAGGAGATGTGCTGGAGCAAAGATCCCGGCTGACGCCACAGTATAGTGAAGTCTCTGCAGACTCTCCTTCAGGCTGAAAGATAAACGCAGGAGATTCTCTTCTCTCGAGCCATCAAGAAGACACCCTTCCGCCTGACCATGGAAGACTGGTCAGAGCTAACTGAAGAGATGGGAAACCTGGACTGCAGTGCCACAAACTGGTCAATGGTCTCCTTAGCTTTGCCAGGATCTGTCCAACATCAACCTGCTGGGGTTTGCAATGGTAAAATGCGATGGATCATTACATGGGAAGGGAATGACCAACCAGTGTATACTTGAATTGAAGGAAGTACAGCAAAGGTTCACTAGATTGGTCCCTGGAATGAGGTTGATGTCATTTGATGAGAGGTTGAGTAAATTAGCCTTACATTCTGTGGAATTTAAAAGAATGAGAGACAGTCTCATTGAAACCGACAACGTTCTTAAGGAGCTTGACAGGATGGCTGCTGAGAGATTGTTTCCATGGGTTTGGGGAGTCTAAAACACTGGGGCACAATCTCATTTAGGACTGAGATGATGAGAAATTTCTTCACTCAAAGTGCTGTGTATCTTTAGAATTCTCTAGAAGGTTGTTGATGTCCCATCGTTGAATAGGTTGCAGAAGGTTGTTGATGTCCCATTGTTGAATAGATTTAAGGCTGATATTTTTGGTCTCTCAGGGAATTACGGGATATGGGATCAGTTAGTGAATACCGGCTTTACGTGCAGACCTGCATGTCATCACATTGTTCATGAGATTCTTCAAATCTCGACCAGCTACTCATCCTTCTTGTATCAGTAAGCAGGTACAAATGTACCTTGCATGGGATGAGGAGTGGCTGCCCTCGCATCTGGAAGCTCCTGTCAGAGTGAGCCAACTGTAGAAAGCAGCTCCTCAGTCCCTCTGCCAGGAACCCTTGTAGCCATGATGACAGTGCAGGCATGGCCCTGTACCTGTGTAGGGGCCACTCAGTGACTTAGGGCCCTTCAGGGTGGAGTCACCCAGAGGACATTCACAATGCAGGCAATACAGCAGACGGCCTCCATTCCAATTGCAAGCACAGTGGTTGTACCTCATAGAAACATTCATAAACGTTTGGAAAAGCACCAAGATGCAACAGGGGCTCACCAGCGTTTGGAATATTAGGATGTTCCAATATATGTATTTCAGTTTCTAATGTTAATTGATTATGCATTTATTTTGCCTTGTCGACTGTTACAACCTCAATTATCCCTCAACGCGTTCCCAGTGTAGGGACAGGGCACAGTATGACCATCTCCTCAGCTGTGTCAGTGTACATGAAGAAGTTGGATGGTAGGCAATGGAGAGCAATAAGAAGCAGCTGAAATCTGGTCAACATAATCATAATTCTTTATGTCAAGGCCATTGAAAGGGTACCACGGTTTCAAGAAGCAGGTGTGAGTGAGATTGTCTGAGCCACGCTTCTGCATCACCCATTGCCTCTTGCACAAGGAGCTCACAATACTGTCCATTGTGTTCTGATCCTGATAACAATGTCCTCATTATGCAAGGCCTCACTCCTTTGCAGTGCTAGATTGTGAAGAGCACAACATACCAGAATGATATGAGAGACCTTCACTTTGGTCTATTGTAGGGCTTCCCTGGATCGGTCCAGGAACCTGAATCTCATCTTCAGCAACCCAATATCTTGCTCGATAGTTGCCAGCAAGCATTCTAGCTCTCCTTGGCTGTGATGCAAAGATTCCACACAAGTGTGAGCAGCCATAACTTTAATGGATAACCTTGTCCCAGTGGATCCATTCTAGAACATGTGCGAGGGTCTGGAATAGTTATGGCATGTAGGACTTCCTTTGACTGTAGGTTTTGTGGTTGCCCTCAGGAAGAGCCAGCTGGACACTGATAAAATGGAAGGGCTTCCTGTAGTTGAAGGCCATATGCCCACAGACACATTACAGTTGGGGGAATCCAGCAATATCCCAGAAGCAAATTGACTC
This sequence comes from Scyliorhinus canicula, assembly GCF_902713615.1. Taxonomy (NCBI): domain Eukaryota; kingdom Metazoa; phylum Chordata; class Chondrichthyes; order Carcharhiniformes; family Scyliorhinidae; genus Scyliorhinus; species Scyliorhinus canicula. Next base: position 129,701,274 of record NC_052155.1, on the reverse strand, counting down.
TCCGCCTGACTGTCCAGGTCAGTTCAATAATGGGCATAGTTGCCAGCCCTCTCGAACAAGTCAAGTCATCTCCTTGATGCAGTGACGGGCTGCTGCTTGGGAAACCCATGGAATGTCCCCTTTGGAATGCTGGAGAGAGCTGGATATAGCTTTGGATTTCCTCCGAGGCCTATTAATCTCAGCTCAGCTGCAGCATGGGACATAAGTCGATGGTGGCCTCCCTTGAGTCTTGATTGAAACTGTCTCTCCAACATCTGAGGGTTATTTGGAGCCTGAGGATGAAATTCTGGTAGGCTCTAAGCTGCATTTCAGCCCTTGTTGGTACAGCCACTTGCTGTCGTTCCCCTCTTCCTGACCAGGCTGAGGCTGGCAAGCTTACTGCTCCTGCTGCTGCAATGGAACTTCTAATGCCTGATGCTTCCTCCTGCTGCACCACTATGCCTCTGCATGCAGACCCAAGAACACTGGGTATACAGTCCCATGGTAGTTGCTGTCTCTCTCTCTCATGCACTTGGAATCGACCACCCCAGGGACCCTCCACTTCACACTTGCGGCAATGCCACTCTGTGTTACTTGCTGAGAGTAAACTCTTCGAAGCCTTCCACCACAGGTCGGCTGTCGCCTCTACTCCACTCTCTTCCACATCAGGTTAACCACAGATGAAGCAAAGTCAGTACAGGTGACTTCTGAGGCAGCCTCTGTGCTACCATCTGTAACCAGTTGGGCATCTAAAAGCTCATAATCCCCTTGTGCAGGTATATAAAATTCCATAAGATTGAAGCCAATTGCACCAAAATCACCATTGAGTACTAGTTCAATGAGTTTAATTGAAGTTCTGCTGTGTGGCATTGGTAATAGTGCCTTGGGAGCTTTTCCATTGTCAGGATTCTGTGTGATATTCTGGCCTGCCGCCCACTTCTATTCCACTCCATAAATTCAGTCCTTGGAACTGTATTATCAGTACTTTCTCATCTCATCTAGCATACTGTTATTACATTTTGCAAGTCATTGCCTACATGCTGACCTTTTATCCATGCTGGAACTTATTTAAATGATGTCCTATATTATACCATAATAGAGAAAAAAATGACTGACAGAATAAGAAAAAAATGAAGGTGAGAGATCATACCCTGTGATGTGACCCTCGATTCACATGAGACGATTAGTAGAAGTGAACAGTGGTTTTAATAAGCTACATCTGTGCCTGCCTGTGACTGCTCTGTACTGAGTGCCACCTACAGGCTGCAGATTTATATATCACCCCTGAGGGGGCGGAGCCACAGGCAGAGCCCACAAGGGCATCAACATAATACAATAAAATACAGTTGTGAATTATAGTAGCAATACGTTCACCACATTCACCCCCTGTTAAAAAATTGAAGTCCAGCGGGTGTGAAGTGGGCTCACAGATTGAGTCTGTCTGGCGCCTTGATCATTCTCTGTGATAGCTTCAGCTCCAGCTTCGTTGCGGGCATGGGTGTTGAACTCATCGCTGCGGGCATGGGTGCTGGACTTGTTGACTCCGGGAGCGCGTCGTCTGGAGCTTCATCACGGTGGGTTGACATGGAGGCAGGGGTGGTGTAGGCCGGGAAGGGGCAGGGGCCGTTTTAGGTGTGGGGGGTGCGTAGATGATGGGCGCTGGGGAACCGGCGGGTGCTAGATCCCGGAGGGAGGCTGTATCTTGTTGGCTGTTGCGGTGCATGTCGTAGGCATACTGAGGGTTGGCATGTAGGAGCTGGACCCTTTCAACCAGGGGGTCGGACTTATGGTTCCTCACGTGCCTCCGGAGGAGGACAGGCCCCGATGTTGTCAGCCAGGACGGAAGCGAGACCCCGGTGGTGAAAAGACAAATAGACGGTTGTGAGGGGTTTCGTTCGTAGCTGTGCAGAGGAGTGGCCAAACGGAGTGGAGCGTGTCGGGGAGCACCTCCTGCCAGCAGGAAACTGGGAGACCTCTAGACCATAGGGCCAGAAGGACGGCCTTCCATACCGTTGCGTTCTCCCTCTCCACCTGTCCGTTTCTCCGGGGGTTGTAGCTGGTAGTCCTGCTCGAGGCAGTGCCCTTACTGAGCAGGTACTGACGCAGCTCAGCGCTCATAAATGAGGAGCCCCGGTCACTGTGGACGTAAGTGGGGAAACCGAACAGGGTGAAGATGCTGTGCAGGGCCTTAATGACAGTGGCCGTGGTCATGTCAGGGCATGGGATGGCAAAGGAGAAACGGGAATACTCGTCAACGACGTTGAGAAAATACACGTTGCAGCCAGTGGAGGGGAGCCCATCACTGCATCAAGGAGGTGACTTGACTTGTTCAAGAGGGCTGGCAACTATGCCCACTATTGAACTGACCTGGATAGTCAGGCGGAGAGTTGAAATCAATGCTGAGGCGCTCAAAGGGGCGAGATGCCTTCACTAGGTGGGCCTTGCCTGGCCGAAACAAGTGCGGCTTGCACTCCGCGCAGACTTGGCAGTCCGTGGCCATGGCCCTGACCTCCTCGGTGGAGTAGGGCAGGGTGCGGGCCTTGATGAAGTGGAGAAGCCGGGTGACCCCCGGGTGACAGAGCTCATTGTGGATGGCCCGAAGTCGGTCATCTTGCGCGCTGACGCATGTGCCGTGGGACAGGGCGTCTGGGGGCTTATTGAGTTCCCAGAATGATACACGATATCGTAATTTTAGGTGGAGAGTTCGATTCTCCACCTCAAGATTTTGTCATTCTTGATCTTGCCCCGCTGTGTGTTGTTGAACATAAAGGCTACCGACTGTTGGTCGGTGAAGCGGGTGAACCTCCTACCAGCCAGGTAGTGCCTACAATGCCGCACAGATTCAACAATGGCTTGAGCTTCCTTTTCGACAGAGGAATGTCGAATCTTGGAGGCGTTGAGGGTAAGGGAAAAGAAGGCCACAGGCCTGCCTGCCTGGTTAAGGGTAGCGTCCAGGCCGACATCTGACGCATCACTCTCCACCTGGAAGTGGATGGACTCATCCACCGTGTGCATCGCGGCCTTGGTAATGTCTGCCTTGATGCAGCTGAAGGCCAAACGGGCTTCAGTCATCAGGGGAAAGATGGTGGCTTTGATAAGTGGGCGGGCTTTGTCCGCATAGTTGGGGTCCCACTGGGCATAATATGAAAACTTATATGACAGCAGAAATAGGAAGACGGCCCCCCTGGGTTCGGCAGGCAGCCGCGCGGCACAGGCCTGGGACACCCTTGTGTCGAGTGATGTCCGCGCCTCTGGCGCCCACGAGGAAATCACGTGGTCGGAGGGGAAATCATTTAGGCTCTGGAAGGCCACCTCTAATGAGGCGGATAGTTTTACCGTCTCTTTTAGCTCCAGGGTGCCCTTTTCGAGCAGGTGCTGTCTGACATAGTTGGACCGGACTCCAGCCACATAGGTGTCCTGGATGGCGAGTTCCATGTGCTGCGAGGCTGTGACGTCCTTGTAGTTACAGTTTCGAGTGAGTACCCTTAGGTCACATAGATATTCCTCCAGTGATTCCCCGGGGCGTTGGCGACGTGTGGTGAGGAGATGCCGCGCTAACACTTTGTTCACCGGCCTCTCGTAATGTATTTTCAGGATCGCGACTGCATACTCGTATATGGTCATGTCTTCTATTAGTACAGGGATTCTGGAGCTCATCCGGGTGTGGAGGAGACTCAGCTTCTGTGCCTCAGTGACGGCGGGCGAGGAGGAGGTGGCGAGGTAGGCCTCAAAGCAGCGGAGCCAGTGTGAAAAGAATCCTTTGGCTTGAGCTGCCTGTGGGTCGAGTTCCAGTCGATTAGGTTTGTGGGTGTCTTACATTGCAATATCTTAGCTTATTAAATTGATGCGACCATCAATTCACACTAGACGATTAGTAGAAGTGAACAGTGGTTTTAATAAGCTAGATCTGTCCCTGCCTGTGACTGCTCTGTACTGAGTGCTGCCTACAAGCTGCAGATTTATATACCACCCCCGAGGGGGCGGAGCCCACAAGGGCATCAACATAATACAATACATTACAGTGGTGAATTGTAGGAGCAATATGTTCACCACAGCTTGCTAGCCTGTTGCCTGAACATCAGATGTTTCAGCAGCGCCTCCAAACATAATTGATAAATGGTTTTTAGTACACTATGAAACACTAGGGGTGAGAAGAGGGTCAGTTTTGAAGTGATGACTTCCAGTGGAAAGGATCAGTCAGGGGCTTGCATCATTTACATTTGAGGTACTTATCTGAGCTGCTTGCGTCTTTGGAGTTGTTTGTCACTCAGGGAGAGTATGGAATTTGTGACTCACTCAGAAGTCGAGCAAGAATAAGGAGGTAAAAAGAATTGGGACAAGTGGTGCCATGTGAAAAGGATCATCACTGTGGGGCCAGAAGAAGCATTAATAATATCCCTAGTCGCATGCAAATCATTTATACCCCTAAAAGAAACTGGAGTGTCTTACAGGAGAGGTTGAAAGCTTTAATATTTAAAATCCTGTTAACTGCTATCGGCAGCAGTATCGCCAGGACCACCAGTTAGAGTGCACACAGCGCATTGTAATTGGCACCTTGTAGATACAAAATTGCATTGGGATCTTAATGGCATCACAGCAATTTCATTGGTTAATGAAGCTCGTGAAGAGGCTGGATTCATTTCAAGACCCCCGAAATAGCAGTTTCTCTGACATCAAAAGACGTGGGATATTATTTCGGCACTCCCATCTCCAGCATTGCAACACCCGTGCCGACCTTAAAACAGGGATGAAAGCTGTCTCTTGCGGTTCAGAGCAGGAACAGATGTTCTTCTTGGAGAAAAACTCATTACCAGAACATAACACAGATCAAAGTGGTTTGGTGGATAGAAAAATGATTTGGAGCACACATTGGCTGAAGTCTGCTGCACTTAAAGATAACTTCAATCTCTGGCACTCTGACAAATGAAAGCCATTTTTGTTCATAAAATGGAATGGGTTTTCATTGCAAGCTTGGAGTGGTGCATGAGTTTTCCCAATTGTTTCTTGAACCTTTGGGAAGCCAGTCACAAATTACAACTTATACAGCACTCTGTGAACTATATTTTGCTTGTATATTCCCCACACTCCAAGTATTCCATCCTTCCCAAGCTCAACTGGTTTCTTATAGCTTGAAAGAATCATTATAAAACCTTTGTCCTCAAGTGCAAAAGTTTAACAAGGCAACTTATTGAGAAATCAGAGGTGACTGGCAAATGGATTAGTTTTCTGAAAATGGTGACTTGCCTTGTAGATACACAGTAGAAACCTTGAGTGATTTTGTCTGGATAACTCATGAGTGTTAATGTCTTGAATGAGTTATAAAGCCTTTACCACAGGAGAATACATATTTGACTGTCTCTGCTTTTCCACCATGCGTATGTGGTTTCTAATATAGTAAATCTAGCAGAACAAAATACTCATGATACTTTCTGTGACCCAACGATTTTCGGGTCAAGTGAAAACCTGAAGCGTGGACTGCAACCTGGCTTGAGGACACACACTTCCAGGTTTAACTGATGGGTTCTTGACTGTGTGCGAGAAATCCACTTGTTGGAGTCATAGCGGTCATTAGGACCAGTGGGTTATCATTAGAATATTCTCCTGAGGTGAATTTCAATTGAATTATAGATATAATTTTTTGATCATTCATGGAATTTGGTTCTCACTGACAAAGCCAGCATTTATTGTCCATCGCTAATTACCTTTGAGAAGTTGGTGGTGATCTGCCTTCTTGAACCATTGCAGTCCATGTGGCGTAGGAGCACCCAAGTGCTGTTATGGAGGGAGTTCCAGAGCTTTGACCCAGTGACAGTGAAGAAACGGTGATATATTTCCAAGGAAAGATGGTGAGTGGCTTGGCTGGGAACTTCCAAGTGATGATGTTCCCTGTATCTTCTGCCTTACCTTTCTCGATGATAGTGGTCATGGTTTGGAAAGTGCTGCCTGAGGAGTCTTGTTGAGTATGGCATCTTGTAGATGGTGCACTCTGCTGCTACTGTGTGGCAATGATTTCATTGGATTTGATTTGATTTATTATTGTCACATGTATTAGTATACAGTGAAAGGTATTGTTTCTTGCATGCTGCACAAACAATGCATATCGTACATCGGGAAGGAAGGAGAGACTGCAGAATATAATGTTACAGTTATAGCAAGGTGCAGAGATAGGTCCATTCAAAAGTCTGATGGCAGTAGGAAAGAAGCTGTTCTTGAATCGGTTGGTACGTGACCTCAAACTTTGGTATCTGTTTCCTGACGGAAGAAGGTGGAAGAGAGTATGTCTGGGGTGCGTGGGGTCCTTAATTATGCTGGCTGCCTTTCTGAGGCAGGGGGAATTATAGATAGAGTCAATGGATGGGAGGCTGGTTGGTGGAGGGAATAAATGTTTGAGGATGGGGTGCCAATCAAGCAGGCTGCATTGTCCCGGACGGTGTCAAGCTTCTTAAGTATTTTTGGAGCTGTACTCGTCCAGGCAAGTGGAGAGTATTCCATCACACTCCTAACTCATGCCTTGCAAATGTTGGACGGTCTTTGGAGAGTCAGGAGGTGAGTTATTCGCTGCAGGATTCCTAGCCTCTGAACTGCTCTTGTAGCCCTCCTCCAATATTTATATAGCTAGGCCAGTTCATTTTCTGGTCAATGATAAACCCAGGATGTTGACAGTGGGTGATTCAGTGATGTCAGTGTCATTGTATGTCATTGAGTGGTGCTTTGATTCTTTCTTGTTGGAGATGGTCATTGCCTGACGCTTGTGCGGCTCGAATGTTACTTGCCAGTTGTCAGCCCAAGTCTCGATAAAAAGCAGGAACCTACATGCCAGTTCGCTTAACATCTGTCACAGGGAAAATGTTAAAAGCTGTTATTCAAGATGATATAGCAGGGCATTTGGATGAATTCATGGTAATTAGGCAGATTCAACATGTTTTTCTGGAAGGGAAATCATGCTCTAACCGATTCACTGGAGTTCTTTGAAAAACTAACAAGTTTTCTGGGTCAAGGATGTACTGCACATAGATTTCTAGAATGTATTTGATAAGGAGCCAAATCAAAGGCTAATAAGGAAAATGAAAGATCACGGTCAAAGAGGTGGCATATTTACATAGATAGAAGATTGGCTAGCTAAACGGAAACAGAGGAAAGGCAAAAATAGGTCACTTTCTGGTTGGTAAAATGAAACAAATGGTGTGTCACAGGGATCAGTGCTAGGGCAAGAAAGTTTTATATTTTATACAAATTATTTGGACGAAGGGACCAAAGGAATGGTTGCTTAATTTGCTGATGACACAAAGCTAGATAGAGAAGTAAGTTGTGGAGAGAACATCGGAGGCCTTGATGCTACAAACGGGTACAGATAGGTTAAGTGAATGGGAAATGACTTGTGGGAAAATGTGTCCATATTGCAGGAAGAATAAAAAAGAAGCATATTATTTAAATGGTGAGGGATTGCAGAGGGATCTGAGTGTCCTAGTGCATGAATCACAAAAGGTTAGTATGTATCCACAGCAAATAATTAGGAAAGTAATATATTGCTGTGGATCTAGAATCACATTTATCCTTCCCTAAAGTACATTAGTGAAACAAATGTATTTTTATGACAATCGTTTCAAGGTCATCATGAGATTTTAATTTCTAGATTGTTATCGAATTCAAAATTTGCCATCTGCTGTGGTGGGATCTGATCCTGGGTCCTTCAGAACATTATCCTGGATGTCTGGGTTACTACTGAGGTAACAATACTGTGACACCACTGCCACTGCTTTTACAAAGAGCACCTTGTATGGCTTAACCAGTAGAATCTTCTCAAATCACTGCCTTTACCAACAATTTCAGCTTATGTCATTTAGCATTTGGAACACTTGCGAGCCAGCTGCACTGTTGTAGGGACAGACTGAGCAATTGGGAGATGAGGTAGCTTGTTGAGTATTAACTGAGTAGAGGCCAACGTATGAGAATTGGGGGCATTCTGAGAGCGACTCCCACTAACTGTCATAATATCCACTCATGTACATAATGAGATGCGGACAGGCAGTGATTGACACTTAGGATGACCAGTGAGCATACAACACAGTACAACCAATCACCAGACAGGACACTACCACTATAAAGCCAGAGGGCACTAGGTTACCCGCTCTCTCGGGACCCAGCTACTGAGACAGTCAGAGTCCACGAGCCAGCAAGTGAAAACACCATGCGGTAGCTAGTAAGTCTGGTCAGGCTACTACAAGGTCACCAGTCAGATCAGTATAGTGTCGACCCACAGCTGATTATGTATAGCAGTTCTATAGTTGAATAAAACAGTGTTGGATCTACTCCAGTGTTAGACGTCTGTTTCTAACTTCCCTGCATCGAGTGCAGTCCACATCGAAACAACCTGCCTAACACATCACTAACATCTTCTGTTTTGCTCTCATTCCTCTCCTGGATTGTGCATCATTCCTCCCACTACCATGCTGTAAACGGGCCTAATGGAACCAGTAAGGTACGGCCATCAATAAGGTATCTGTCATCCTGTTTAGTGCTGCCGGTATTTTCTCATCAAGGTTCTGCATGGCTGTGATCTTAGCCTGCTTAAACTTATGCGAGAGCCTTGCTTGAAGCTCTGTGGAGTCATCACTCTCTCCTCGCAAACATTCTCAAAGACGTCTCTGCCACTAATGTTAGGAAAATAAATGTAGTTTTAAGTGGATTTAATTTATGTCTCTGTGTCTAGAACGGTAAAACCTATAGTTAGGTTCATATTCGACAAAGTTGTTTGTATGTGTGCAGGTTGGTTAAGTTCCAGCTGTATTTCTATTGAGATTAGAGAGGGCTACGGCATGAAGAATAAATAACCCAGCACTGGTTGCTTAGCGACTGAGGCCTTGTAATGTAGAGAAGCTTTTAACTTTTAGTTTTAGCTGAATTTGCAGTTGGAAACAGGACACTGGAGAGTGAGCAGCTCAAAACTCTGCCAGGAGAAACTGGAAAGGACAAGGGAGTTGCAAAGATGCAAACTTCCAAAGGAACAAAATATAATCTAGATAACCAGGGAATTGGGACAGAAAGAGATTTTAACACACTTGAAGTTAAGAGAGCAGAGACCGAGTTATTGTTCAGAAGAATTCAAAGAAGAGCAAACAAAGTGTTCTGAGTTAAAGAGACAATTGCAGAACTAGATTTAAAGTGAGACCACAGAGGTAGATGAAATGGTTGATACCATTTTAATAGTCTGGAAATTGAGAGTTAAAGCAATTGTGAACAGCTTGTACAGCCATCAAGGCAAGGCAACCCTAAAAGGGATTGGTGTAAAGTCCTGGACTGGACTCAGTGTCATTTGGAAAAACTAGTCTGGATTTTGGAAGGCAAACTTCCAAGGGAAAGCATTATTATGAGAAGATTTAAAAATGTGTTTTTGGGAGTGGCGTTTGGAAACTCTTTTGTGATCATCATCTGGGGGGATTCTGAAGAGAAGTCCATAGACACTAACTTGGGTTCAGAGCAGAGTGCGTGTCTTATCCCACAGTCATCTTGTGTCCTAAAAAGGGACTTTATGTAATGAGACCATTGTAGATTAATATGTATTTTGCAATCCTGTTAATCCTAAAGCCGGTGTGTAATTGTAAAGCTAAGGGGGATGGGGTGGGGTAAAGGTGTATTGCACCATAACCCAATTTTGTCATGTTTCATAAATGTTTTTTTCTAGTTGCTAATTAGCAGTTAGTAACTCTATTCCTCCATGTTTTATTAAAAAAGTAAAAGTTGCAAGGTGGGACTCTCTTTTCCTGAGACTTGATGTTGATGCCGGAGTTCCACAACAGCAGAACTGGTCCAGCACCTGGTCCAATTCAGCTACTGTTAAGGGGTTAGCACCGGCGCCATGTGGAACATAATTGATTCCAATGCGAAATGGTGCCGATCAGCTGGGTCCGAAGTTGACACTCAGGAAGCTGACAAGATGCAGACACAGATACACACTTCGGTCCCCATACACACCATCCCAACCAACAAGATGGCAGTGAGGAGAGAGGCACCCCATTTCATGGACGGTGAGCTGGAGACCCTCCTGGATGTGTTGAAGAAAGGCGGTGCATAGAATTTACAGTGCAGAAGGAAGCTATTCAGCCCATCGAGTCTGTACTGACCCTCGTCAGAGCACCCTACGTAAGCCCACCCTATCCCCGTATCCCAGTAATTCCACCTAACCTTTTGGATACTAAGGGTTAATTTAGCATGGCCAATCCATGTAGCCTGCACATCTTTGGACTGTGGGAGGAAACCGGAGCACCCGGAGGAAATCCATGCAGACACGGGGAGTAAGTGCAAACTCTACACAGACACTCACCTGAGGCTGGAATTGAACCTGGGTCGCTGGAACTGTGAGGCAGAAGTGCGAGCCACTGTGCCACTCCCGGACCACCGACTAGCAGTGCCCCAGCCCCCGCTGAAGGCCCCCCTGCCAGCGGAATGGCTCCACCCCCCCCCCGACAATGGCAGCGCAGGATTCAGTCCGCAGCCGCCACGCAAGATCCCCAAGCGTTGTGGGCACTCATGTCTCACGCTGTCGGGGACTCGGCCTATCAGGGGTGGTGCATCGGGGAGGGCCTCCGGTGATGTCCTGAGGCCGTCCATATGGCGTGCGCCGTCCTCCGGGGATTCTCCGGCCGATCGCCGAACGAGATTTCGGCGACGGCGATCGGAGATCCCGCCTTATATGTCCTGTAGACTGGCATCATCATGAGGAATAAAGTCCTCCAAGAATACATATCCATGCATCTGTTGATGGCTCTGACAGAAAAAAGAAAGGATTATGACAAAGTATCAATCTTGACAATCACCCTGCTCACTTTTCTCAGTCATTGTCGAAAAAAAGAAACATTATTTTATTCACTGGGATCTGGGCTTCGCTGTCTAGGTCAGCATTTATTGGCCATCCCTAATTGCCATGAGAAGGTGGTGGTGAGCTGCTTTCTTGAACCGTTGCAAGCCATGTTGTGTAGGTACACCCAAAGTGCTGGTAGGGAGGGAGTTCCAGGACCATGACCCAGCAACAGTGAAGGAACAGCGATTGTTTCCAACTTATGATGCTGAGTGTTTTGGAGAGGAACTTTCAGGTGTTCCCAAGTATCTGCTGTCCTTTACCCTGCCAAATATTACGGGCAGGATTCTCCGTCAGCCGATGCTGGAATCGCAAAATGTGATTGGGCTGAGAATCAGTTCCGATGCTGATATTGTTGTGGTCACCGATTTCACGCCAAATCGCAATTCTCCGTCGCCTCGACAACGGTGTTGCTGCGTTCCAGAACGTACATGCTGTAAACACCATTTGCACATAATTAGGGGGCTCAAACCAGTATTCTCCAGGGCCTCTGCGATTCTATGCCTGAGATGGGCTGAATTCCCGTCGGCGCGGTTCACTTGTGCTTTTAGAAATCGTGAAACTGGCAATGTGACTGCTGAGGGAGAAAGAGGGGGAATGGAAAGTGTCCAACATCAGTAGCTTGCTGACTGTTATGCCGATCGCCAGGGGGCTCCTGCCAGGCCAGGTGGGGGTAGCGGGGGGAGGCCTGGAGATGGCTGTGGTGTCGGGATGGACAGTCATCGAGCACCATTGCCGTGGCCTGGCAGGCAGACATGCAGCTGCGCAAGTCGCTGACTACCACTGAGTACCTAGGGCCACAAGTCCTATGGGTGTCACCCCAGGGCACTCCCCTCTGTACTCACTCGACCCATCAGTGGTATGTCATTGCTCCAGCTCAACCAGTGCCATTTTGTTGGCTGGGATGAGTGTGTGTGGGGATTGTAACGTGTATATGCAGCAGCAGCTTGTCAGCCTCCCAAATGTGAATCACAGACCTGGCAAATCCCACACCATTTTTCATTGGAATTGATTGTGTTCCATATGGCACCGGTTCTAGCCCCTCCACAGTCGCTGAATCGGTCCAGGTTCGCCACCAGTTTTGCTGTCGTGAAAGTCGACAAATCCTGCATCACCGTCAACATTTAGTCTTAGAAACGGAGAATCCAACCATATAACTAGCAATCAAAATTGTAAATTTGTTTAACTTCATGCCGAATCATTGATTCGGAATGTTTTCTAATTAAATCGGTCTCGCCAATCTGTTGTAGAATTTCACAAAATGGGGCAGAAATTAATTTTGTGAAATAGCGTAAAAGGGACAGTTGTTTTAACTCTCACCCAAGTTTGACTTATATTGGTGACAATGAAAATAAAAGTCTGGAGATGTAAACTGGGCTGCAAGCACCCATGTAGCATTATTACAAGGTTGTACTTTGCAAATTTTGTCGCAACACAGCAGTGGGTGGGGACATCATGAAAAATAAGATGCAATCATGTGGACTTTGAGAAAAAGAAGAGGCAGAAATGGTGACAGGGAAGGGAGATAAACTGACAGATTGTTGAGGAGCTGTGAGGGGAAAGGAAATGGAAAAGTGTATGGCTCCTCCTGTTAATCCCCGTCTGTCCTTGTTTTTTTCCTTTTAATTTCTGTTATTCTGCTATTTCAATGTTTGTACCTGGACAATTAATGGGATCTGTGCCTTTAAGAACTTCACCTTTAATTTGAGTGGCTGGCAAACAGGATTGACTTATGACCTTATGCAAGACAGATTACAAAGAGCTTTTATATTTTGGGTCAGCAGATTCAAGGGAGATCAGCAATGACACATCTTGATGGACTTGGGTGCCGGCCAATAGATTGTTTTGAATTGCTGGGCCTTATCAATGGCCCTTGGTGATTGATGTGTTTTCTCTGGAATGTTCCTTCCTCTGTGTGACCGTGTTTTACTTTTACTTTTGATTGGTCAGAAGCTCAAGGGTCACAGCCCGGATCTCTCTTTCTCACCTAATGGATTATTTCTGAAGATCCGAAGGAAAGAACTTTCTCTCTCCACAGACAGATTGAACTGCAAGGAAATTCAATCCAGCCACCAGCTGTGGCAGGGTCAGTTGTTTAAAAATCATTTTAAAAATCTTGTGTGAGGAACTCCGGTCATTCTGATGCAGTTGGAAACAAATGAGAATTAAACTGGCCTGTGGCGGATCCTTTGAGTGATGGCCCAGGTTAATGAAAGTTAAAGTGACTCCCCAGAGGGCATCCTACAGCCTGGGACCTCTCACTGAATGTTGCTACGAGAAGATCCTCATTAGCAATCTAGCTTTGATCCCTGAGCATTCTGGGAGGACAGACTGCTGCAACAACCTTGACACTGGAAGCAAGGACTCTCATCTTTTGTTTCATTTTAATTGCTATTATTTTGTCCTCCCTCTATGTGTGTCTGTCCTGTCTGTATTTGGGTAAAGGGGGGGGGGTGGTAAAAGAGGAGAGCAGTGGATTAGCTGGCATTTATTCTAGGTATTGCACATTTCAACTCTGTTCCTGTTATAAATAAACAGATATTGTGTTCACGTTACAAATGTGGTTTCTATAATTTATTTCGCAGTCAAGTGGCAATGATTCTGCAGACTTGATACAAATTATTAGTAATTGACTTGTGTTGGGACTCTGGGGCTGTGCAGCTGGAATCAACCGCGCTCTAGCCCAGCGTGTTACAACAAAAGGAACTGTTTCAAGTCATTGATATGAGTCATAAGATATAGGAGCAGAATTCGGCCATTTGATCATGGCTGATCTCATCCAGCCGTTAACTCCACTGTCATGCCCGTTCTCCAACCCTTCAACTCATAACCAATTAAAAATCTGTCTAACTCTTCCTTAAATTTACTCACTGTCCCAGCATCCACCGCACTCTGGGGTAGCAAATTCCACAGATTCGCAACCCTTTGGGAGAAGTAGTTTCTCATAACTCTGTTTTAAATTTGCTACCTCTTATCCTAAGACTAAGACTAACCTCTCATTCTACAATGCCCCACAAGATGAAGCACCCGCTCCACATCTACTTTATCCTTACCTTTTATCATCTTCTGTATCTCAATTTGATCTCCCCTCATTTGTCTAAACTCTAGAGAGTATAGGCCTAAACTGTTTAATCTCTTTTCATACGACAAGCCCTTCATCTCTGGAATTAACCTAGTGAACTTCCTTTGAACTGCCTCCAATGCCACTACATCTTTCCTCAAATAAGGGGGCCAAAACTGGGCACAATAGTTCATGTGTGGTCTCACAAATGCCTGATATAGTTTCAACAACACTTCATTACCTTTTACTCTATCCCATTCACTGTAAATTCCAACATTCCATTCACTTTTTTATTATCTTCTGTACCTGCATGTTAGTTTTCTGTGACTCGTGAATGCGGAACCCCCATATCCCTCTGCAGTGGAGCACCCAAAGTCTCCCCCCCATTTAGATAATAAGTGCCTTCTCATTTTTCCAACCAAAATGCATGACCTCACATTTATCCACATTAAACTCCATCTGCCACATTTTGGACCACTCTCCTAGCCTATCTTTATCAATTTGTGATGTTCTTATTTACACATTGCCACTTACTTTCCCACCTATATTTACGTTGTTTGCAAATTTAGCTATAGAGCTGTCTATCCCGACATCCAACTCATTTATATTGATTGTAAATAGCTAAATATCACCCCACTAGTTACATCTTGCCATCCACACAAAGACCTATTTATCCCAACTCTCTGTCTCCTGTCCGTCAGCAAGTCTTCTATCCAAGCTAATAAATTACCCCAACCCCATGTGATCTCACCTTATGAATTACTTTCTGTATGGTACCTTATTAAGCACATTCCAGTAGTCCAGATATACTACAACTACAGGATCCCCATTATCCACTTTGCTTGTTACATCTTCAAAGAAGTCTGGCAGATTAGTCAAACATGATTTGCCCTTCATAAACCTATTCTGGCTCTGGTGGATAGCGTTTTGACTTTTCAAATGTTCTGATATTACTTTCTTGATAATTGATTCTGACAATTTCCCAGCAAGTGATGTTAAACTAACTGGTCTGTAATTTCTTACATTCTGCCTCCCTGCCTTTTTGAATAAGTAAGAAGTCTTACAACACCAGGTTAAAGTCCAACAGGTTTGATTCAAACACGAGGTTTCGGAGCGCAGCTCCTTCCTCAGGTCATCATTTTTGAATAAGGACATTACGTTAACATTTTTCCAATCCACTGAAACCTTCCTTGTGCCCAGGGAATTTCAGAATATTAGAACCAATAGATCCACTATCACTGCTGCCACTTCCTTTAACACCCTGGGATGTGGGGATGTATGAGCAGTGAAAGGCCATAAGTAGATGGTAAAAAAGGCAATAAAGGTTCACAGAAGTGTATGAAGGAGGGACCTACGTACTAATAGTTCTCAACGGAGAGTTAGAAAAACCAATGAATGGGCAAATATATATTGTGGATCTAGAGAACAACAGTTGGCAAGATAGTCAAGGAACAACATTGTAGGAACATAGAAAAGGGGTCGGCTAATTGATTTCTCAAACCCATATTGCCATTTTATTAGATCATGGCTAAACATCAGCTCCATGGAAGGAATTATCCTGTCACAAATCCCACATTAGGTAATGTAGTGGAGTTCAGGGACTTAAATCTTCCTCAACAGGAACATATAGACACATACCTCTCAGAGGTTATTCCTATTTCACCAGTAATGCATGGATTAAGCAAGAGTCACAGCTGGACTTGTATGGAATCTTTAAATGCCCAATTGGCCAAAACAACAATCAATTGAAATATGCTGAATCTTGTTCATTAAATTAGGACAGTGTAGGAGCTAGGTATTGTTTATTTATCATATTCTTTCTATTCATATTTCCTTCATGATTCTCACATGCACATCAAATGATTAGTTCCTTTAGGGATGCCATATATCACTTGTTCATGATTGTGTTTGAACTAAGTAGTGTTATTCATCATGTATGCTACTTATTGCTGCCTACTAATGTCTGACCTCAAGGCTGATTCTCCATTCGCCTGATCACATAGCAACTCGGCTTTTGTCCTCTGTTTGAGCTACCTTTGTCTGACACAAAATGTCAATCACATGTTTCCCATCTTACAGTTAGTATGGCTTAGTCATCATTGGACTGCTTCTTGCTGTTAGGAGTGTTTGAACATGATTCCCCTTCACTATACATCTACCTTTGTTCAGGTTTCCTTGAGAACCTTGCTTAACAAAAATGAATCAATCTCAGTCTGGAAAATTTCAATTGATGTTGCATCAACAGCCTTTTGGGAGAGAGTTCTAGATTTCCACTGTCATTTGTGTGAATAAATGCTTCCCGATTTCATTATTAAATTGCCTCATCTGTAATGGTATGTCCTTTGTTCTGTTTCCCCCAGCAGAAAAATAGTTTCTCCACAGCTGAATTATCAAATCCCTTTATATTTTAAATTATTAAATTACGCTCCATTAGATCACCGTTCAACCTTCTAATCACAAATCAAGTTTATTTGAACTGCGCTCACAATCCTTAACATTATTGTGGTGAATCTGCACTGTATATACCTATGAAACCAATGAGGTGTGGTGTTTAAAACTGAATGCTGTATTCTCGATCGAGCCTGACCAAAGTTCTACACAGTTAAAATGTCACTTCTTTACTTTTATAATCCAACTCCCTTGAGAAAAAGATCAACATTCCATCAGTATTTTTAATTGCTTTCTGTAACTGTGCACTAACTGTTGGTGATCTATACACAGCTCCACAACCGCTCTTGGTCTCTCACTAAATATTCTGATTTGTTTGTCTTTTTAAGCCAACTTTTTGTTACAGTGCACTAATCTGGCGGCAAGTATTCCACAGAGTACAATAAGTACTTCAAGGTATGGTCTGGTGTGGGAACCTCAGGGAGAGCAAAAGTCAGGCAGCAACATTGCAATTCACTGTCATATGTAGTGATATTTGGAGAGGTGATATCAGGGGGAAAGGGGCTGTATAAATCACGCTGCAGTTGGGAAAGGAAATGTGTAAAGACATTGACATTTCCATTAGTTTGCTGTATTTGTACTTTTCCTCTTTGAGCTCTGAGACTGTACCAAATGTGTATACATTCCTGTACTGCCATCTAACGGTTTTGAATTGCAATTATACAACTACCCACACATTCTCAGGGCTAAATTACAGCAAAGTATTCTTCCGCTAATGTTATGTGACAGGTTTGACATTATTTGACATGCACTGCACCACCTTTAAGTGAAACAAGTACCGGGAAAGAAAATATTGACAGTTCTATAATGAACAAATAAACAGAGCGTAGCACAGGGGTTTTCAGTGCATTTTGAAGATAAACTTCCCAGCTGTTCAGTCACCAAGAAGATGTAGAGGACAATAATTTAGGCTCCGCATTATGGCAGCAGAAACATTGATTTTTGTGAATGGATGTGTACATGTTGTGATGTGATCTGACGAAGTGCACACTATATCATGAGGTCAATTTCTTTGCACTAGATCATGGAACGTCCATATGCAGGCTGGGAAAGAGCATGTTACCTAGAACCAGCTGCTCTTAAAGCTGCCCGGTTTGAAATAGCTGCAGCAGCGTCAAAATGATGATTAGATGAACTGTCCAAGGCCTGCTGCAGGAACTGCTGAGGAAAATTGTGCTCCTTTTGGAGAGAAGGAGATTACTTTCACAAGGTTAGAGAGTGAGAAACTTGGATGGATGTAGAAGAATAATTGGATGCTACCTCACCTGTCAGCATTCCCAGTGAGAACATGAGGAATAAAATTGCTTGGAAAGTTTAAGGTAACTGGTGTTCGGAAAACAAAGGTAGTTTGAAGGGATTTATATTTATACTCGTAAATATTATCAGTAAGATACAGTTTTAAATGGTTTTAATATAGTGTCACTGTGTGAGGAAAGGTATACCTATCATTAGATTCATGCTTGACAAAGATTTTCGTATGTGTGCGGGTTTGCGTTTCAATTCAGACTATGCTTCTATTGTGTTTAGAGATGTGATGGCATGAAGAATAAACAAAAGCTGTGGCAGAAGTTAAAGTTGTTGCTTCATAACCAGGGGCCATTTTCCAGCGGGAACAGATTTCCATTGTTCTGAGTTTAACTGGAAGTCACGGCAGTTAAAGATAGGACACCAGGGAGTGAGCAAGAAAAGCTGGAGCGGACAAGGGGCTGGAAAAAGGCAGACTTCCTAAAGAGCCAGATAAAGCTCAGATTACCATGGTATTAGGACAGAAAGAATGCCTTAGGAAGACTGACAGTAAGAGAACAGAGCTGAACAAGGTATTGTTCTGGAGAATTGAAGGAAAAAGCATATAAAAAGTTATGATTTAAAAAGACAGCTGCAGGAATCAGATTTAAAGTAGGAAAGCAGACTTCAGAGGTAAATCAAAAGTTTGGTGTCATCTTAATATACGTCAGGAATCGATAGTTCAGTCAATTGCGAAGAGCCTGTGCAACAATTAAGACAAAGGAATCCTGAAGGAGGAGGTGGAAAGCCTCCGGATTAAAGCTGGAGTGAAAGCCTTGTTTGTCAGTATGGCTGGAAAGCCTGGAATAGATTTATGATGCAAACCATAGATGTAAAACATTATTGAAAAATAAAGATTTTAAAGTGTGTCTTTTTTGGGAGTGGAGTTTGAAAACTTTCATGTGACAATCATCTGGAGAAATGTTGAGGAGAAATCCATAGAAATTACGAGTGGTATGTCTTACCACAGCATCTGTATTTAAACGGACTGTGTGTTCAAGTAATATTTTATGTCTTGTCGTTAAAACTAGTTAGCGGTCTTGTGGCTCTATTCCTTTTTCTAAAAAAAGTAGTAAAGGTTACACAGCAGGATTCTCCATCCCACCAACCCCGTTTTCTGACACAGTGCACCCCCCTGGCAGCCGGCCATTGGGGTTTTCCATTGTGGCTACCCCACGCCTCGGGAAACCCGTAGGCCTGGGTTCGCTGCCGGTGAAGCGAAAGATCCTGCTGACAGGGAATTCTGCAGACAGTCTTTTGAGGCAGGGTCCCATTCTGAGATCTTCCCATCCAGTTATAACACCAACTAGGATCATAATCCTGTGCACAAAATAGTTTTAAAACAAGGCCTTACATTGCATCGGAACAGCGATCATGTCTGGTGAAAGAACTCAAGATGTGGTCAAGCTAGAATATAGCTTGATGACAACTTTCTCTGGCATGTATTCTACTGTTTTGGCGATGTCGTTCAACATTCTGTTGGCTTTGTTCATGCCTGTTCTGGATTGGTTGGTTATATTGACAATTGAATCAACCAAGCTTCCTATGTCCTGTCAATGTAATCTTTCGTGATGTTGACATAATTCCTGAAAATTGTGTGTTGTTGATTGTTATTTATAAATGTGATAATTTGCAATTGTTGCATTCAATTTAATCTGTCGTTGCTCACCTCCTAGCATATTTTGGTTCTCAGTCCATCATTCTGAGACTGCTTGCTTTGATTTCAACGCACATCCTAATTTGAAAGGCACTGCAAATCTAGCCAATTTGTAATAAATTTCAGAATGGTCAAAGATGTAAATTAGAATCAGCAATAATCCCAACATTAAGCAATGGGGACATCACTTAGTCATTTATCTCACTCTAATATTATATTTCTAACCAGAACATGTTAGGGACGATTCTCCGGGGCCTCTTTGTTTGTTTTCAAAGCTCTACACGGTCCATTAACTCTGACATGCTTCCTCTTTTAAGCAGATCTTGCTTCTAACCACAGTTTTTTAAAAAGAGTTTGAGATCCTCTGGGTCAGTGGAAAATGGATCAATTTTTCCACTGGGAGCAGCATAGAGGTCTACAGCACAGAAAAGGCCCTTCAGCCAATCATGTCTGTGCCGGTCAAAAATAACCACCTAACTATTCTAATCCCATTTTCCAGTACTAGGCCTTGTATGCTTTGGGATAGCAAGCGCACATCTAAATACTTAAATGCTATGAGAGTCCACCATCCTTTCTAGCAGTGAATTCCGGACCCTCACCACCCTTTGCGCGAAAAGGTTTTTTGTCACATCTCCTCGAAACCTCCTGCCCCTTAACTTAAATCTACTCCCCCCAGTCATTGATCCCTCCACCACGGGAAAGGTTTCTTCCTGTCTACTCTAATATGCCCTTCATAATTTTATATATCTCAATAATGTCCCCCCTCAGTCTCCTCTGCTCCAGGGAAAACAACCTCAGTCTGCCCAATTTCCCTTCATAGCTAAAAACACACCAGTCCATCCTGGTAAATCTCCTCTTCACCCTTTCCAGTGCTATCACACCCCTCCGAAAATGTGGATTCCAGAACCTCACACAATACTCTAGTTGTGGCCTAACCAACATTTTATACAGTTCCAGCATAACCTCCCTGCTCTTTAACTCTTGCCGGAATTCTCCGCTCCCGCGCGGAATCGGAAAGGCCGCTGTGAACTCGGCCGAGTTTCATGACGGCCTCAGAGACCGCTCCTCGCACCTTATTCACCCCCACACGGGGGGCTAGGAGCGGCACTCCGTAACTCTCGGCCGCCGGGCCTTGACGGCGGTGCCTAAGTGACGTCACGACGGCTGACGGCTCCACCCGCGCATGCCGTCTTCCTCTCCGCTGCCCCGCAAGACGTGGCGGCTTGATCTTGCGGGGCGGCGGAGGGGAAAGAGTGCGTTGCTTGGAGACATTGTGCAAATAAAAAGGACATTACTTGTTATTACCATTATATAATTGCAAGATTCCTTTTTCCTACTCAGGTGGAGGTATTCGATAATAATAATAATCTTTATTGTCACAAGTAGGCTTACATTAATACTGCAATGAAGTTACTGTGCAATCCCCTAGTCGCCACACTCTCTGTTTGGGTACACAGAGGGAGAATTCAGAATATTCAATGCACCTAACAGCACGTCTTTCTGCACTTGTGGGAGGAAACCGGAGTACCTGGAGAAACCCATGCAGACGCAGGGAAAACGTGCAGACTCCACACAGGCATTATGGGCGGAATTCTCCCCCCCTCACGCCAAGTGGGAGTATCGCCGATTCTCCCACCCACCCCCACCCCAAACCGGCGCGGCGAGATTCACGGCTGGCCGCTGGCCCCTGGAAGATTCTCCGGCCCTAATGGGCCGAGCGGCCTGCCCAACATGACAGGTTCCCACCGGCGCCGTCCACACCAGGTCGCTGCCGGCGGAACAGCACGGGAACGCTGAGGGGGGAGGCCTGTGGGGGGTGGAGGGGGGTTCTTGCACCGGGGGGGGGCCTCAAAAGGGGTCTGGCCCGCGATCGGTGCCCACCGATAGGCGGGCTGGCCTCTCTGAAGGAGGGCCTCCTTTCCTCCGCCGTCCCGCATGATCCATCCGGCATCTTCTTGCGGGGCGGCCTCGGGGAGGATGGCAACCGTGCAAATGCGGGTTGGCACCGGCCAACCTGCGCATGCGCGGGTGACGTTATTTACGTGGCGCCGGCCGTGTCATTTACCCATTCCGATTTTACGCGGCACCAAGGCCCGGCACGCGTAAATGACATGGCGTCGCTCCAAGCCCCCCGGGGGTGGGAGAATAGGGGGCTGTAGCGGCCTCCGACGCCAGAGTGAAACACTCCAGTTTCACTCCGGCGACGGGACGTAGTCTCCCGATGGGAGAATTGCGCCCTCTGTGTTCGGGTACACAGAGGGAGAATTCAGAATATTCAATTCACCTAACAGCACGTCTTTCGCAACTTGTGGGACGAAACCGGAGCATCCGGAGAAACTCATGCAGACACAGGGAGAACGTGCAGACTCCACACAGACATTATGTTATGGCCAGGGTTTAGAGAACCCCAAAGTGCATCATGGAGTTCACCTGACCCACAACTTTTAATAGATTATGGTATGGGGAGCACACGGCCCACTCTATAGGTGTGGTACAGCAGAAATGGAAAAGTATTTTTTAAAGCAAAACAATGTTTATTCTATGAACTCAAGTATGTTTTTAAAACATACCGTGAACATCTTAGCAACCATTAATACAAATACAACCCCAAAAGAATACAACACTAGGTAATCCTTAATAAATTCCCAAACTACATCCAGAAGACAAAAAAAATCACCTTTTAACAGAAGCACATCAGGTTTAAATTCACTACTGAAAACAGTTATAATTCTGAATTCACCAAATTATCAAGAGATAGTCTTTTCATGGCAGAGAGAACAGCAGTACACCTGCTTTTTCTGGCTTCAGCTCCAACACTGAAAAACGAAAATAGAAAAACACAGACTCACCCAAGCTTTTCTCAAAGTGAAATTAAAAAATAGAGCCAGAGCTCAGCTTCACCCACACTCTGACATCACTGCAGTAACATGAGCAGCCAAACATTTCTTAAAGCAACATTTCCATGACAATTCACCAAAGCCGTAATCGAATCTGGGACCCTGAGCTGTGAAGATACAGTGACACAGTATAGTGCTTCCTTTCCATAATCTTCACTCTTATGCCAATGTCAAGGAGGTCCTCCTCCTTTGTGATTAGCACTGACTTATTAAAATTTATTTTCAGTCAATGTTCCATTGTTCTATTATTTACTTTTCAATAGTCTTATGTAATTATTCCTTTTTATATTGCAATTGGCATTATATTATTGGTGTGTTTTAAGTTATTTATTAATTGTGCATTGGTCATGAACCAACTTCTAAAAATATTCACACTGCCTGCTATAATGAATTCATTTTATATGTTGAAAAGATAGATAATATAATAATCCCTTGACTCCATCTTCTTTGATCCATGATGTTTTGCTCACTGCTCTTTATCATTCCCTGCAGATTTCCAACAAGGCTTAATCATCATTTCCAACTCTTTGTAGGATATCTATTAATCTTGAATGCTTCACCCTGTCAAATGGCTTCTCATAATCTATGATGCATAGACATACTCCTCTTCATTATTAGTTGACCTGCTCACCTATCATTTTCAAAACATTCAGCAATATACATGTTGCCTACAGCTGAGAAAACATCTGAAATGAAATAAGTTTTTTTTTTCTCGTGTCTTAAAGCAAGTGATTCTGGTATCAAGACCCATCAGTCCAAGGATTGCAGTTTATGTACTGTTGCTGCTGGGTTTCTGAGTCTTTTGTTGAAATTTTTCACATGTCCGATAACCCCCCCATACTGTTTTTTTCAGCTGCATGTGTAAAATGTGTCCTCTTCCAACACAAAGTGGACTGTAAAATGGTGCACCAGGATCAAATAGGCTGACCCCACTTGGATCCAACAAGCATTTACACCTTGGGTTTTTGCACAAGGGAGAGCAGATCAGGGGTTTGCACAATCATATTCCTGGAAATGGAAGCACTCAAGTAAGAGCCAACCAGGTACAAGGAATCCTTGTTTGGAAAATAAGAATAGGAGTAGGCCATTCAGCCCCTCAAATCTGTTGCGCTATTCAATGAGATCACAGTAGCTGCTCTTTCACTTCATTTATCCACCCTGATTCAGTGGGTGCAATTCTCCGACCCCCACGCCGGGTGGGAGAATCGTGGGAGTGCCAGGTGAGTCCCGCCACGCCGCCCTGGCACCCACACGCGATTCTCCCTCCCCCCCCAAAACGGCGTGCCGCGATTCACGACAGGCCAGCACAGAGAATCGCCGCTCGCCGTTTGTAGCAGGCAAGCGGCGATTCTCCGGCCCAGATGAGGCCGAGCGGCCTGCTCAATCCGACGGGCTCACGCCGGCGCCAACCACACCTGGTCACTGCCGGCGTGATGCGCAATGCTGCGTGTGCGGCCTGTGGGGGGGGGGGGGGGGGGGGGGGGGGGGGAGGGAGGATCGAGCATCAGGGGGCGCTTAATAGAGGTCTGGCCCGCGATCGGTGCCCACCGATCGTCGTGCCGGCGTCTGTAAACGAAGCACTCTTTCCCCTCTGCCGCCCCGCAAGATCAAGCCGCCATGTCTTGCGGGGCAGCGGAGGGAAAGGCGGCAACCTGCGCATGCGTGGCTGACGTCACTTAGGCGCCGCCGGCCGCGTCATTCACGGCACGCCGCTTTGACGCAAGTGTCAAGGCCCGGCGGCCGAGTTTCCCGCATATGGCGCCCCTAGCCCCCCGGGGGGGGGGGGAGAATAGGGGGCGAGGAGCGGCCTCTGACGCCGGAGTGAAACACTCCGGGTTTCACTCCGGCGTCGGCCGTTGCGGAGAATTTCGCCCTTAGTCTCCCGATGGGAGAATTTCACCCAATGTTCACCCAATAGGGGCAGCGCGGTAGCATGGTGGTTAGCATAAATGCTTCACAGCTCCAGGGTCCCAGGTTCGATTCCCGGCTGGGTCACTGTCTGTGCGGAGTCTGCACGTCCTCCCCGTGTGTGCGTGGGTTTCCTCCGGGTGCTCCGGTTTCCTCCCACAGTCCAAAGATGTGCGGGGTTAGGTGGATTGGCCATGCTAAATTGCCCATAGTGTCCTAAAAAGTAAGGTTAAAGGGGGGGTTGTTGGGTTACGGGTATAGGGTGGATACGTGGGTTTGAGTAGGGTGATCATTGCTCGGCACAACATCAAGGGCCGAAGGGCCTGTTCTGTGATGTACTGTTCTATGTTCTATGTTCTTTAATAGCCTTGCCTAACAAAAATACATCACTCACAGTTTTCACGGCAAGTAAGAAAGCTAGAATGATATGGAAAAGAAGAATACCTTGCTCAAAACATTTTGAATCAAGTGTGGGGGCAGATCATGTACAGAATAAATGCTGCTGCAGACTCAATGGCCCTGCAGATAGATTGCTTGCCTTTCTTGTCTTCTTTATGGAGTTCTTTTGTGCTTGTTATGATGTACACAATGTTGATGTGAGCCCTTGTAGTTATGACTGCACGTTGGACAAAACAACCATTATATATAAACCTTCATACCTCAGGAAGTATACTTCAGGAAGATAAAAGCAAATTACTGTGGATGCTGGAATCTGAAACAGGGAAAGTGTCAGGAGAAGGTAGGGGGGTGCTGAAGTAATATTAATTTCAGGAAGGCCTTGGTGTGCATGGTTTGATTGCCACCATTGTTGTCTGACTGTGACTTAGTGACTAGGTTATTTAAAATCTTGGACACAGATCAATGAATCAATCCATTACAATGAATTCAAACATCCAACGTAAGTGACAATTTATCTGTTCAATACTGATCTGAGAGAATAAAGATGCCTTTGGTGTTCTGTATCTCAGAATATTTTCAAAGGATTTTGAATGGCATGTCTGTTGTTGCCTTCAGCAGTCCATCTGAATCCAACAGAGGTACTAAGCTTGATGGTGGTTCTATCTTGTAGGTACGTAAAAGCCATATTTCAAGGATGTGTTGAGAGTTTGGTGCAGGGGAGCACCTTGACTCAATATTTTAAGGATAATAACTTCTGTAAATATAAGTTTTGCACTTAATAATGTTCATTTACATGTTTGATGTTAAATATATTTTTCTGTTGGTTTCTGGCCTGAGACACATTAGGTGGAATTTTCCGTTTTCTTTATCAAAGTGCTGGCTGAGTGCTGCAGCCAACATTTCTCACCATACTTCCCAGCATTTTAATTTAAAAATTATTGGCTGCGTGGAAAAGCCCACCTTGTCAACAACATCAGCCTTCCAGAAATCAGGGCACCCTTTAAAAAGGGCGCCCTGATTTCCATTGCTAAAAATGAAAACAAAGACTGCCCATCATGGACATGGAGGGCCCCCCTCCAAGTACAAGAATAATCCCACCCTGATGCACTTGGGAGTCCCCGCCCCACACACACACTAAAACCACCCCCATGGGCCTCTCCAAAGGAAGCTCACCCTGGCATTGTCCCCTGACACTGCGTCAGGGCAGTGCCAGTGTACTGCCCAGGCATGACCCTCTCCGTCCTGGGGCTTGGACAGACCTGTGCACCCCTAACATGGTCTCTTCTCCTGTTTCCCATTGCTGCTGAACTGTTGTATACCTCGCTGACGTCACATCGGTGATGGGGGAAAATCGAAATGCGTGGAATGATAGAGTGAGGAAGACCGCTCATGACATTACAATGTACTTAAACAAGGTTCCCTACTTTCCTGGGCATGAGGCATGTTATGTCACTGGTGTGGGACAGGGACGATTATGAGATCTCGCTGGTGTGAGTCACGTTTTTGGCCTCTGGTGAGATTTTGAGTCCACATGGTCATTCGCAGGAGAAATAGGGCGGCCAGTATTTTTGATTTATATCTATTTGCTAGTCACCAGTTTGAAGATATTACATAGTGTTACCACACCCTGGGCTAGTGCACGGCAAATTCCAGTCCCATATGCCCCAGAGTCACAACACAAGTGAATTAACCAATAATTCAAAAATTCAATATTTCTTTGTTGAGTCATTCATTCAGGGTTCCTGTAATTTAGAAATGCACTCTGGAGCGACATGTTATTTCTCATCAAACTGGGCCTCTCCATTGCAGACTTGCTGGAGAGTCAGCTCTCACAGTGGACATTCTGGAGGGAATAAATATCTGGCAGCTGTAGATATTTTCTACAGCTGCCAGACTCAACTAAACTGGAACCTTCGGACACTGAAAAGCTTTCCAGCGGAATAATATCTAATCACCACATGTTACCGGGCAGAGCACAGCCCTCTGGGCTCATTCATTGACTACAGGCCAAATTAATCAAACCGAGTCCTCACTGATACCAACCAGTCTGCACTCACTAGTTCAAACAAGTGCAGCCTTCCGGATTCTTCTGTTTGAATTAAGGATACAAGGGGCGCGATTCTCCTCTCCCACGCCGGGTGCGAGAATCGCGGGAGGGCCGCTCTGGCACCCCCCCCCCCCGCAATTCTCCCACCTCCCCCTCCAAAATTGCGTGTTGTGTTTTGCGACACGCCGCTCGGAGAATCGCGGGCCGCCGTTTTTCACGGCGACCCACGATTCTCCGACCGGGCCGAGCAGTCTGCCGTTTCCGACCGGTTCACGCCGGCGGCAACCACACCTGGTCGCTGCCGGTGTGAACAGCGCGCCAAAGGTGAGTATGGGGCTTGTGGGGGGCGGACAGGGGAGTGAGCACCACGACCGTACTGGGGAGGGGACTGGCCCGCGATCGGTGCCCACCGATCGTCAGGCCGGCGTCTCAAAGGGACGCACTCTTTCCCCTCCGCCGCCCTGCAAGATCAAGCCGCCATGTCTTGCGGGGCAGCGGAGTGGAAGACGGCAACCGCGCATGCGCGGTTTGAGCCGTCAGCCGTCGTGACGTCAGCCGTGCATGTGCGGGTTGGAGCCGGCCAACCTGCGCATGCGTGGTAGCGTCATTAGGTGCGCCGTCTGCGTCATTCTCGGCGCGCCGGGCCTTGACGCCAGCGACAAGGCCCGGCGGCCGAGATTTACGGCACGGCCCTCCTAGCTTGTCAATGCTGAGGAAAACATTTGGTTTATTTTTAACCAACAAACACTCCTCCAGCTTTACATTCGTTCTTGTCCTGCACATGGATACTTTCAGTGACAAGTGACAGTCATTGTTTTACAGCTTTTACATCTTCATCAGAGTTTTTGTAATCTGTTCTGTAATTCTGTAATGATTTGTGCTATCCAGATTTAAATTGCTCCTCTTTTTCTTCAGGATCAGAGGATGGCTCTATGAATTTTAACAGATGTGCTGGCCGAATCACTTTATGGTTGTCCATCCACCGTCTCTTGATTTTCAAAAGGAATTGATTACTGATTACTTCATGGCCTTTGCTATTTGCTTCCTTTACCTTGAAGAGACACTGTGGACCTTTACAAGACCTTGAAGCCCTGCTATCACATATATTTTCCTTCAAAGCAGGCATGCTGTGGGAAATATTTGCACCTGAATTGAAAGGCAATGGGTTTACTATAAGAGGTTGCAACAAGTTACTTTTAGAAAAGTCCAATTCACTTTCTTGTTCTTGATGTGTTGTCTCCTTTACTAGCTTTGGAAGAATTACTTGTCATTTGTTCCAAATTAATTAGTGAAAGGCTATTTAATAACAGCTGTTTACCATTACTTCATAATCAGAACAAAACTCAAATTCATTGAATCATAGAATGCTTACAGTTGAGAAGGAGGCCATTCAGCCCATTGAGTCTGCACTAATCCTCCAAAAGAACATCCTATCCAGGCCTACTCCCCCATCCTAACTCGTAACACTTTGGACAATAAGGATCAATTTATCATGGTTAATCCACCTAATGCGCACATCTTTGGACTCAACAATCTCTTTGCATTCATAACTCTTCTCTGATTCTTCATCACTGTCACTACTATTAAATTCATTCTTATGGTCAGCTTCAGTCATCATATTCTCAGAATTTGGTTCGCGACCACTGTCATTCAATATGTGATCAACGTCCGTCAACATTTCTTTCTTTGAATCATTAATAGAACATAGAACATAGAACAGTACAGCACAGAACAGGCCCTTCGGCCCTCGATGTTGTGCCGAGCAATGATCACCCTACTCAAACCCACATATCCACCCTATACCCGTAACCCAACAACCCCACCCCCCCTTAATCTTACCTTTTAGGACACTACGGGCAATTTAGCATGGCCAATCCACCTAACCCGCACATCTTTGGACTGTGGGAGGAAACCGGAGCACCTGGAGGAAACCCACGCACACACGGGGATGTCCAATGAGTTTTCCTAACTCTCACATTCCCTACCATTGGCATCTCATGTACTATCTGCAGTAATTCTCTCAGACCCTCTGTAAGCATGGATGAAGCTACAGCCTTAATTCCCCCAAATCAAACCCAAAAAGTTAGTCTAATCCATCTGGGAATTCTTTAACCAGCCCGATAACTACTGGACCTGACACTAAGTTGCACTCCAGTTGTACTTTAGAGAGTGGAACTGGGATACAATCTCTACCTATCCCATTCACTAATACCTCAGCTTTCAATGAGCTCCCTGGAGGGAAGACCAAATCCTTCTCCAGTAAGAGAGTTTGAGTAGTGCAGAGTTTGAGTAGACCCTGTGTCCTTTAAGATAGTTATGTTTTTTGTTGTATCAGTTGATGAAAATGGGGTGATGGGTCACTTCGATAAAACTCCAGCATATCTTTCATCTACCTCATTTCTCACACCTGCCCTTACAGCAGTGTTCAGCTCAGGTCTCCTAAGTTTTAATAATAATCGTTATTTGCCACACGTAAGCTTACATTAAAACTGCAATAAAGTTACTGTGAAAAGCCCCTAGTCGCTGCACTCCGGTGTCTGTTCGGGTACACGGAAGGAGAATTCAAAATGTCCAAATTGCCTCACAGCACGTCTTTCAGGAGTGTGGGAGGAAACTGAAGGACCCGGAAGAAAACCACATAGACACAGGGAGAATGTGTAGACTCTGCACAGACAGTGACCCAAGCCGGGAATCGAACCTGGGAGTCTGGCGATGTGAAGCAACAGTGATACCCACTGTGCTATTGTGCTTTAAGTCGAGTTAAAGCTACAGTCTGCCATGTAATGGTCTCCACTTTTGTTCCCTATTCCTCCTTAGGAACTCCCAAAGGTCCCATGGGCTTTCCTTGCAACTTCGAATATGCTGAACGAACATGTCCCACCTTGTTACAACGGCAACACCTCGGCTTTCATCTCCTCCCTCCACCCTCAGTACCTTCCTTCCTGGTCTGAGGAGGAGATCTTGGACCATTCCTAGTGAGCCATTCCTTACCCTGGCTACCTGCCTTCCTTTCATTCTCCCACTTACTATCCTTTTCAAAATTATGGGGCTGATGGAACAATGGTTTAAATTTCTGGACTAGCTCATAATCATCAGCCATAATTGCTGCTTGCCAAGCAGTCACCACCCTTTGGTCTTCAGCATGGGTTCATGTCATAGAAGATAGGGAATTCTTAAATTCCTCTAAGAGAATGACCTCTCTCAGAGCCTCATAAGTAGTTTCAACTGCCATTGCTTGTACCCACCTATTAAAATTGTGTTGCTTAACCCTTTCGAATTCTGCTTAGGTCTGACCCGACTGTCTCCTTAAATTCCAAAATGTTTACCTCGGTGCTTTGGGAATACAATTCATATGCATTCAGAAAAGCCTCTTTTTACCTCATCATAATATTATACTTTCTCCATCTAGCCTCACCCATTTTATAATGCAGTGAGTCCCCGCTGGCAGCAGGATTTTCCATCCCGGCAGCCAGCAAATGGGGTTTTCCATTGTGGGCACCCCCACACCGTCGAGAAATCTGCGGCCGTGAGTGTACTGCCGGCAAAACGGAGGATCCCACCGATGGAGAATCCAGCCCACTGTGTCCCCCCGTCAATTTACTCTGCATGTGTAATGCCCACTTTGCTCATGGCCACTCTATTTCTTCACCATCTAGCATTCCAAAGATCCCGGACTCAGGCCCTCAAAATATGTTGTGCCACCCTGGGTAGTATATGGTCAATTGTAGCCCCACATGCCCAAAGTCACAACACAAGTGAATTAACCAATAATTCTTATAAAAATACCTAATTCGTACCTTGGCATCCCAATAATTACAGTCACCAGGTTTGTAAATGTGAACGTGATTATTATTTATTTATAACAAGGACTATAATGAAACATGCAGTAAACTCAACTGGTTAACAAAAAGCTAATTTCTACTACCCACTGTAACTGTCCCACACACACACAATACAGACAAACAAAGAGGAGAGGAAAGAGGTAAAATAATAAAGGTGAAGGTCAAAAGATAAGTATTTTCTTCAGATTGTGGTTCCTTAGCGCACTTCCGTCCCAGCGAGCTTGCTGATCAAATTCTCTAGTTTACAGCCAGTAATGGTCTTCTTTGTCGAGTTTTTCCTTCAGGGTCCATGTAGTTTAGAAAATGCAGCACTCACAGGCAGGTGGTTTTCTGGAAAGACATCAGGGTGAAATTCTCCGACCCCACGCAGGGTTGGAGAATCGCCCGGGGCTGCCGAAAATCCCGCCCCCGCCGTGGCATAAATTCTCCGCCACCCGAGAATTGGCGGGGGCGGGAATCACACCATGTCAAGCGGCGAGCCCCCTGCGGCGATTCTCCGGCCCGCGATGGGCCGAAGTTCCGTCACTGGGAGGCCTCTCCCACCGCCGAGGTTTGAACCACCTCTGGTGGCAGCGGGATCGGCGGCGCAAGCGGGCCCCCGGGGTCCTGGGGGGGGGGGCGTGGGGCGATTGGACCCCGGGGGGGTGCCCCCACGGTGGCCAGGCCCATGATTGGGGCCCACCGATCGGCAGGCAGGCCAGTGACGTGGGGGCACTCTTTCTCTTACGCCACCACCATGACCTACACCATGGCGGAGGCGGAAGAGAATCCACTGGTGCATGCGCAAACCGGCGAATGCCTTTCGGCCAGCCCCGGTGCTGGGCGGCGAGCGTCAAAGGCCGTTGGCGCCAATCGGCGTGGTGCCAACCGCTCCGGCGCGGGCCTAGCCCCCAAAGGTGTGGAGAATTCCACACCTGTGGGGACGCCCGACGCCGGAGTGGTTGGCGCCACTCCGCTATGCCGGGACCCCCCGCCCTGCCAGGTAGGGGAGAATCCCACCCCTTATTTCTCGCCAAATTGGGCCTTCAGCTCGAGGTTCACATTCAAGCCTTTATCTTTCTGGGGAGACACTTTATTTCATATCAATCTTTGTTTACAGCTCATGGTTTGACTTCAGGCTTCTGCAGTCCCAAGGGAACAGCACCCAGATTACCCGGAGAGAGAGTTGGCCCTCATAGTGGCCGTCTGGAGGGAATTAGCTGGTTCATTTTTGAGACTGTTAGTTAGATCTCTTCATCGGGATACAAGAATCAAAACTGAATCCAAATTGGAACATTGGGACTCTGTGTTGGCTGAAACATGTTTGCCCCTGAATTTATATCAATAAAATTAATAATAGGGGCAGTGTGTGGCGCAGTGGATAGCGCTGGGTCTGCGGCGTGGAGGACCCGGTTTCAAATCCCGGCCCTGGGTCATTGTCCGGTTGGAGTTTGCACATTCTACCCATGTCAGCGTGGGTTTCACCCCACAACCCAAAGATGTGCAGGTTAGGTGGATTGGTCACGCTAAATTGCCCCTTAATTGGAAAAAATAATAATTGGGTACTCTTAAAAAAAACTTTAAAGTCAATAAAGTTAATAATCAAAAACCTCAAAGAAAAGTCTTTGAGGATCTCCTGACCTCCTGCAGGACTATATTGTCTGTCCTCCGGCCCACCTTCACCACTTATGCCTTCAGTGCCGTACCCTTTGGTCTAGACCCCTCTGCAATCCCTGCTGAGCACATATCAACAGTTTACATCACATCATTGTTTTTCCACCTTCCATTCAAGAAGCAACCTACTTTTCTGAAAAAGCAGGCTACCTGAACTACAAGAGCATCAAACAATGCCACTGACACCATTTTCTCTGCGTAAAGCTCACCAGCAGTGTTCTGATGAGGAGATTAGTGCCAGAAGCTCAGGAACTTGTGCCACATTCCGTGTAGATCAAATACGTAGACCAATTCCGTGTCTTGCTCACGTCTGTTCTTATCAATATGGGCAAGACACAAAATTGGTCTACGTATTCGATCACAAATC
This sequence comes from Scyliorhinus canicula, assembly GCF_902713615.1. Taxonomy (NCBI): domain Eukaryota; kingdom Metazoa; phylum Chordata; class Chondrichthyes; order Carcharhiniformes; family Scyliorhinidae; genus Scyliorhinus; species Scyliorhinus canicula. The sequence goes on along the minus strand of NC_052155.1, from coordinate 129,668,877 downwards.
ACAAATAATCTAAGCTGTGAAGAATTGTTCAACCTTCCAGTTCATCATCAGTTGTGTATGTATCTTTCATTGTACACAAAAAGTGTAGCACCGGAGCGTAAGTACTGTGAACATAATTATTTTTTCAGACATTTTCAAATCAATGCACCTGGATCATGACTAGTTTAGACAAATAAGAACAATATTATTGCTCCGTCACTGCCGCTGGTCAAAATCCTGACACTCCCACCCCAACAGCACGGTGGGTGTACCTACACCACATGGACTGCAGCGGTTCAAGAAGGCGGCTCATTACCACCTTCTCATGGGCAATTAGGGATGGGTGAATGGTTAACAAATGCTGGCCCAGCCAGCATTGAGAGCATCCTATGAAATAATTAATAAATAAATGATGCAAAAAGAATAGTACTTTAGTGCACATTCAGATTATGCAATTGTCACGGTTTGAAAATCTGCAGTCAATCACTTTAGGCAAAATAACTTTGATGGATTGTTGACATTACCTTAATTTTTTTCTTATTATTCAGCTGAGTGTTCAGTGATAACTTGGTGAGAAAAATGCTCCATTGTCAAACAGACTTGCATAATTTTAATCTAGCGCTCAGATCAATGTGGAAGAAATGTTTTTTCTTTCTGGATTGTAAATAAGCGACTGCAGAATTGAAAATAAGACTACAAAACATTCATTTTTGTAGCACTCATCATGCTTTGAGAACATCAGTTTTAGAATTTAATGAAACTTCTGAAATATTCTATGTATTCATTTCCACGCCAATGGAGACACTCAGGGGATTTGAGTAATAATTATACAAACTGCAAAGGTATACCAGAGTGCCTTGAAACTGGTAATTCATCATGTGCTGCCAACACTTTCAGTGCAAAGCAGAAAATATCGTCAGTTTTGTATTATATTGCAAATTTTAATGCACCATAAAGTTCATGAAGGGTTGGAATAGAGTTTGTCAGAAAAGTCCAGGAGAAATATTAAATGATTGCGGTTGTGTTATTGTATTTCTGCACAACTTAAAGTACCCCTGCGGAAATTTGCACAGCGGCTGAAATTTGAAATAAGAGAAGAAACTGGAAATAGACAGCAGGTCAGCCAGTATCTTGGATAATGAAGCAGAGTTGCTGGGCTGGAGTGCTGAGGGTCTCGGCCGATGGCTAGAGAGCAGGTGGGAAACCCATCTCGCCACCCTTTAGGAAGAATGCGGAGGGGGCAGCAGGGTAGCATGGTGGTTAGCATAAATGCTTCACAGCTCCAGGGTCCCAGGTTTGATTCCCGGCTGGGTCACTGTCTGTGTGGAGTCTGCACGTCCTCCCCCTGTGTGCGTGGGTTTCCTCCGGGTGCTCCGGTTTCCTCCCACAGTCCAAAGATGTGCGGGTTAGGTGGATTGGCTATGCTAAATTGCCCGTAGTGTCCTAATAAAAGTAAGGTTAAGGGGGGGTTGTTGGGTTACGGGTATAGGGTGGATACGTGGGTTTGAGTAGGGTGATCATGGCTCGGCACAACATTGAGGGCCGAAGGGCCTGTTCTATGCTGTACTGTTCTATGTTCTATGTTCTATGTTCTATGTTGTGGGGAGGGGGCGCGGTGGTGGAGGTTGCAGCTGAAGTGGAATGGTAGCAATTCCCTATCCTCCACTGTCCTGCCTTATTCAATACCACCAACAACCCCCACCCCTCTTCCTCTACTCCACCAACAAACTCACCATGAGGGACAAACAGCTCTGGTAAAGGTTAAAGAAATCGCAGGCTTTTACCAATTACAAAGGCAGGGGAAGGAAAAAGAATAAAAGGGAAGGTCTATGATTGGGTGGAAGACAGGAGCAATGAAATGACAAATGGGATGATGGTGAAACACTAAAGGAGACAGTATTACGACAAGTAAAGAAGGAAAAGATAGGTCTGGCATAGGTTTAAAGAATAATATTAGGATCATTACCAACGTCTGCTGTTTGATAAAATTGAGGGAAGACATTACAATCTGAAATTGTTGAACTCATTGTTATGTCCAGCGGAATGTGAAGTAGCTAATTGAAAGATGAGGTTTGGTTCCTCCAACTGATTGTGAAATTCATTGCAAAGGTGTGGAAGGCTGCCTACTGACAAAATGGAACGCAACAGTAGCTGTTGTATGCAGGCAAGCTCTTAAAAGTCTCAAGTCTTTCAGAAATTGTGTGGGTTAGTGAATAGATGAGAGGGTAAATGGATCAGTGGGTGGATGGGTGAAATGATGAACAGAAGAATTAATGAGTGTGTAGTTTGTGTCATGAAGGTAATCGGGTGAAGGGATGTGGACAGGTGATCAGTGGGGGGGAGAGGTGGATCATTGGGAGAAGTTGGATCAGGTTGGAGGGGTAGTCAAGGTGGGTAATTAGGTGCGGGTCTTTGGGTGGTCATGGGGTTGTCAGGTGTGGGTTAGTTGGGTCGGGTCAGGGGGCAGTTGAGTATGGGATCAATTGAGTCAGGTGGTGTGGTGGCATTGGGTTCGTGGGGAAGATAGCGGTGTGGTGTTAAGTTTTGATGTGCTGGAAAGCCACTGAGTTAGACGATGCAGTAACCAATGTAACATTTCCTGAGTAAGTATCCAGGTAAGCCCTATATATCTGGCCCAAATCTCTGACAATGGGCTCAGTATCTGAAACATTTGCGGAGGATCCCAGCAAAACAGTCCATCAGAAGGTAGACTTCTTGGGAAATCTCAGCAGCTGTGCATTTCAAGACTTCCACGGATGCAAATGTCCCAACTTGCACCCAAACTCCAATCATCTAGATACCAGAATATTTTGCCAATATCTTGAAAGCTTTGATCAAATCACCATTCACCTTACAAATTCGAGGGAGTGCAATCTTAGTCTGTTCAATTTTTCCCTGTAATTTAATCAATGATCACAGGAGCAATAGAACGGCCTCGCTGCGCCCGAAATGCAGCTCACTGCAATGCAGTGGCGCTAATAGAAGCCAAGAGTCCCCGCTCCCAGGATCTACCCAGTTCGCAGTGCCTCGCGAAACATTGCACTGTAAATCCTGCCCATTACTTTTTGGCAAATCTGCATATTAAAGTGAGACACTTGGGCTGGATTCTTCCGCCCCGCCCGCCACAAGGGTGCCACAGCTGAGACGCGGACAATGGGAAAGTCCACTGCCCTTGGGCGTGATTCTCTGGTCGCCGGGTGGGCCTGGCCGAAGAATCCCACCCTTAGTCACACTTTAATATGCAATTTCCCGAGGCACCTGAAGCTTTGCGATCCATCATTTTTGCCTTGGAGACCATGGGTGGGATTCTCTGAAGTGGTGTTGTTACAAAAAACTGAAAGAACATGCTGTTTCATTCAATTAGCCAATCACTGAGATGTAAGACCTGCGTACCTGGCATCGCATTGACACTGAAATCATACATGACGTTGTTCAGTTATGTGGTAGGCAAACTGCCTTTTTGCAATGATGGCAACATCCTATTGGTGGAACACACCACTCTTATAGCCAATATATAGTAGCTGCACTGTGTCTACTGTTCAATGAGATTAGCAATTGGGCAACATTCACTGAACAATCCTGAGTGCACTAATAACTACACTGACAACTAACTTAACATAATCACTTGTATTTGGAATGTTGTTCATTTACGCTTGATAATGACAGTATACATCCATGCAGAAAAACCTATTTTCTGCAAACAAATGGAATATGTTCAAGCCATGCACATTTTTCTAATTACCAGGGAGCTTAGGGAGCCCATAGTTCCCTGTATCTTTCTCAATTGGCCTTGGCCAATCAAATTCAACCAATCAAAAAATCAGGACCATTTTCTCCTGAAATATAAAATCAGCACTTTCTGATGAGTGAGAGATGTAGGGAGGGATTCTCCGACACCCCCCCCCCCCCCCCCCCCCAGCGCCCGCCGGCTTGAAGGATCCCTGAGGGACGGTGTGAATCCCGCCCCGCTGCTCCGATGCTGTCGTATTCTCCAGCGCTGGTTTTTTGGGCGGGGGAGGGGTTTACGCCACGCCATTCGGGGGCCTTTGGCAGCTGCCTCCCCCCATCAATTCTCTGGGCCCCGATGTGCCGGAGGGCCGTCAGTACCTGGACAGTCCCGCCGGCGTGAAATGGACATAATCCCACATGGCAGGACCTGGCTGATAGGCCGTCTAGTGGAGTCCTTGGGGGAATCCGGCCCCAGTTGGGGGCCCCAAGGTGGCCTGGCTCGCGATCAAGGCCCTCCGATCCGAGTGCCGTGGGGGCACTCCTTCCTTCTGTGCCAGCACCTGTAGGGCTCCGCCGTGGCCGGCGCGGAGTAGAACCTCCCTGCGCATGCGCAGGAAATATGTTGGCTGGTCTGCACATGTGCGGAACCACTCCGGCAGTTCTGCGCATGCGCCAACTCGCGCCAGCCCTTCGGCACCGGTTGGCACGGCGCAACCCCTCTGCCGCTGGCCTAGCCCCCAGAAGTGTGGAGGATTCCGCAACTTCCATTTGGCCCGACGCAGGAGTGATTTGTGCCATTCTTGGACCTGGTGGCGGGCCATCCCGGCAATTGCGGGAGAATCCCGCAAATTGTGGCAGAATCCTGCCAGTAAAGTTTCAGCAACATTTTTCAAGTTTCACATTCAAGTTCTTTACTAGCAAGCGACTGCTGTATACCTCTTTATACTTTTATGTTTTCATCTACACAGCTTACAGTGCCTAATTGTGCCATCAGCGAATTTGGATATGAGGCTTTCTATCCCATCATCTACGTCATCAGTGAATACCATGAATATTTGTGGCCACAACACAGATTCCTGTGAGACGTTACTCGCCACATCTTGCCTATTATCTCTATTTGTCATGCAACTATTCCAATTCCCCAACCGGATCAATAATTTGCTTTCAATTCCATGAGCTTTAACTAAGTCTCTTATGAGGGACTTTATCAAATGCCTTCTGAAAATACAGATAAATAACATCCGCAGACATTCCTCTGTCCATGAATTCAGTCACCTCTTCTAAAAATTCAATTGTGATTGTCAGACATGAGCTCCCCTTTGCAAATCCATGCTGTCTCTTTCTGATCAACTCAAAAATGTCCAGGTAAGCAGTGAAATCTATAGTTAATTATAAGCATCAGTAATTTCCTGACAAAAGATATTAGGCTAACTGGTCCATAATTTCCTAGTTTCCCGCTGTAATTTTTCTTAAATAACGGAGTGAGATGCCTAATTTTCCAAATTAAATAAATGGGCCAAAATTCACTATTTGGAAGACCCGCCGGGACTGAAGGGTGCACCATTCGCGTTTCCGTTAGAGGCACGATTTCGTAAACAAATGGTGGCAGAGACACTCAGAGCTACCAGTCTCACCTGGCAGAGTCAGCTGGCGATCCTTTTTTAAAATAAATTTAGAGTACCCAATTATTTTTTCCAATTATGGGGCAATTTAGCGTGGCCAATCCACCTACCCTGCACATCTTTGGGTTGTGGGGGTGAAACCCACGCAGACACGGGGAGAATGTGCAAACTCCATACGGACAGTGACCCAGGGCCGGGATTCGAACCCAGGGCCTCAGCGCCGTAGGCAGCAATGCTAACCACTGTGCCACCGCGCTGTCTGCAGCTGGCGATCCTGAGGGGTGGGGGCCAGAGAACTATGGTGGGTTCCAAAGGCCACAGTGCAGGTGGCATTGGCTGGGTGAGCTCTGCTAATCCCCTGCTTCCTCCGCAGTGAGACAACGCCTCTGAGGAGTTCACTGAGGAGTTCCAATACCTGATGGGCCGATATTTGAGCTTGGACAGGCCCCTTCCCTAGATGATACAGCTGGGGTATGAGGGTTTCCAGAGAGCAAGCCTGGGCAGGTTTCCGGATAACCAGAGGCTCTCTGAGCATTCAAAGTCACTGCGCAGTCAGCAGTTTGAGTAGCCAAGAGCCCGTAAGAAGAACAAAAGGGGTGCATCTAAAACACATACTGCAGTAACAGCGGTCTGGGTCAGGCCACCCCAATCCCCAGGGGACACCCTGAGCCCACGGGCCTGGCACCAAGTCATTTCCTGCTACTGCTCCCAGACAGCCACACCCCAACAAGCCAGCCAATCTTTGAGGCTTTTTCAGAGATTTTATTAGCCTCCTGCTCCCCTTCAGCAGACATGTCACCCAATCCCCTCTGGTAAATATTTTTTACATAGAATTTACAGTGCAGAAGGAGGCCATTCGGCCCATCGAGCCTGCACCGGCTCTTGGAAAAAGCACCCTACCCAAGGTCAACACCTCCACCCTATCCCCATAACACAGTAACTCTACCCAACACTAAGGGCAATTTTGGACACTAAGGGGAATTTATCATGGGCAATCCACCTAACCTGCACATCTTTGGACTGTGGGAGGAAACCGGAGCACCCGGAGGAAACCCACGCACACACGGGGAGGATGTGCAGACTCCGCACAGACAGTGACCCAAGCCGGAATCAACCTGGGATCCTGGAGCTGTGAAGTGATTGTGCTATCCACCAATGAGACATGAGACGTCCACCTTAGAAAATCGCTTATTGTCACAAGTAGGCTTCAAATGAAGTTACTGTGAAAAGCCCCTAGTCGCCACATTCTGGCGCCTGTTCGGGGAGGCTGTTACGGGAATCGAACCGTGCTGCTGGCTTGCCTTGGTCTGCTTTCAAAGCCAGCGATTAGCCCTGTGAGCTAAACAGCCCCACTGTAGAGGGGCAGAGCATCGTAAGAGGTGGAGCCTGAAGTGTCCAAACTGAAAATGATATTTAAGTCCATGCATATGATGGTTTTTGCATGGACCCGCTTGCACGGGGAGCAAACATCAATAACGCCGCCAATGAGGGAATGGAGCATGGCGTTGGAATTGGTGCGGGATGCAGATTTTTTTCATTTTATGCGATTCTTCACCTGATCGTGATTCTCGCTGCTGGCATTGCGAGGCAGAGAATTCAGCTTGTGTTTTCTAAGTCAAGAGTGCATTGGTAGATAATGGTTAAGGTGTTTGCAAGGGTCTCACCTACTTCCTTGAAACCGGGGATGGAATCCATTTGGTCCTGAGGGTTTGCCGTTCTTTAATACCATTATTTTCTTTGTTATGATTATTTTGCTGACATTATTTTTGGTGAGCCTCTGTCCGTAATTAGTTGTTAGTTTCTTTGGCGAAATCATGTCCTGCCACTGTTTTAACTGATGGTCATTAAAACAAACAACAAGGCTAACAAATAGATATCAGTGACAGTCACCAAAAAGCTGCTGTTTCATCAATTCATTGTTATAATCTTTGCTCAGTGGGCTGGGCAGCTGGTTTGTGATGCAGAACAACCCCAACAGCACAGGTTCAATTCCCAACCTTGCCCTTCGCCTGAGGTGTGGTGATCCTCAGGTTAAATCAACACCAGTCAGCTCTCCCCCTCAAAGGGGAAAGCAGTCTATGGTCATCTGGGACTATGGTGACTTTTCTTACACTTTATTATTAATAATAATATTTTCTTATTGTCACAAGCAAGCTTCAATGAAGTTACTGTGAAAATCCCCGAGTCACCACATTCCGCCACCTGTTCAGGGAGGCTGGTATGGGAATTGAACCCGCGCTGCTGGAATTGTTCTGCATTACAAGCCAGCTGTTTAGCCCACTGTGCGAGAACAATTTGAACAAGCATTTTTAATGTGATGAAAAATTGTTTTCACTCACCTTAGCAGACAAGTATCTGTTGGTGGTCAGCTTTACATTTAAGTATTGCCTACAATTTTGTGCAGTGAAGTACAGTCTAATTTGTCCAGCAACAAACAAGGTAAATGTCAATATTACACTCATTTATGTTGTCTTAATATGTTATAAAATCACACTGACAACTGGAGCTCTGAATGACTTCTCTGGAGTAGAAAATGCCATGAATTAAATTTTGAAAATGTGTCTTTATTTTTAGAATTTGTTTTGACACTTTTATTTTGAATGGCTATCTAAAATTATGAGTCATTACCAAGTGGAGCACAATGGAAGAAAAACATTAGATCACAAAGCTGCCATGCAGGAGTATAAGTTCATTTGACTGTCACCGTTGCTGTAGCATTTGGCACTTGCTGCCAGTTTTATCATGCAATAAGATTAGAAAAATGAAGCATTTCATAATGAAAAAATAACAAAGTTATGTGAGCTGCTAAGTGAAGTAAGAAAGAAAAGTTTGATTAAAATGAGTCCATCATATGGTTACTGCAGGGTGAACAGTTGATGAGATTTGTGCGTCAAGCTTAAACACATAACAAGATTAGAGCAACTTAGTTGATTTTTTTTGGTTCAGTGCATCTGCAGGAATTTATTTCCCGAATTGTTAGCACAGTTTGGAAGCTGGATAAGTCTTCCAGTCCTCAAAAGAGATTTCCAACAATGGATCAGAGATGAAGGCCACAAAGTTAGTTTGCTTAACAGCATTTCCAGTGGTGCTATGTGGCCACAAGTGCAGAGTTTTTTGTCTCTTTAAAAAAAAAACATTTTGAGTACCCAATTCATTTTTTCCCCAATTAAGGGGCAATTTTAGCGTGGCCAATCCACCTGCCCTGCACATCTTTGGGTTGTAGGGGCGAAACACACGCAAACACGGGGAGAATGTATAAACTTCACAAAGACAGTGAGCCAAAGCCGGTATTGAACCTGGGGCGTCAGCGCTTGAGGCAGCAGTGCTAACCACTGTGCCATCATGCTGCCCCTACACAAACGCAGAGTTACAGTGTGGTAGGCATTGCTGTTGCTTTCCACGCATTCTGCATGCCATGTGGAAACCAGAATGATGCATGCCGGTGCATGCCAGAAGGGATTGAAAGAACACGGTCATTGGGCTGAAGCAACAGCGCCTGAGTACTAACATTAGTCAATGATTGTATTAGGAATGCCTTCCTTATTTGCTCCTGAAATAACCAGCATTGACAAACAAGACAGAGATGAGAAGGAATTTCTTCTCCAGAGTGTGGTGAATTTGTGGAATTCTTTGCTGCAGAGAGCTGCAGAGGCTGGGTTGTTAAGTATACTCAAGGCTGAGATAGACAGATGGTTTAACCTGTAAGGCAATCAAGGATTATGGGGATAAGGCAGGAAACTGCAGTTGAGGATAATCGCATTAGATCAGGCGTGGCCTCATTCAAAGGTGAAAACTTTCTGGAAACACTAAGTTGAATTGCTGGAGGACTTTGTATGTTTTTGCTGAACACAAAATAGGCAGAAAATGACTTTGTCTTATATAAGTATAGGTACATTAGTTGCTGAGTCACTGGCTCTACAATATGAACAGGATATGGAGCAGGACATGGAAAGGAGGAGGCAGAGAGGGGAAGTTCTGCAAGGAGGGAGGAGAAGGTGGCCCCTCCATGGAAGGCCTGGCCTTCAAAAGCACTTCCAGGAGTGCCAGTCCTATGTTGGGGTGAGCCAGTTGAGATGGCTCAGGAGGCTTTGCTTTGCCAATGAGGTAGTGACAGAGTTGTGTCGCCTACTTCACGAAGATATAGCACCTCAAGCCAGGGTGAAGGTTGCTCTCCCGGTGGCTGTGAAGAACTCTGTTGTCCTTTCATTCTTTGCAACCTGCAATTTCCAGGCATACACTGGGAACATTAACAATGTGCCACAAATTACCGTCCACAGAAGTATCTGAAGAGAGATGGATGGTCTCTACAGAAGAGGGAATTTCATTTTCCTCTTTCTCCCTGAGGATAAAAAAAACTAAACGGAAAGGTGCTTGTGTTTGCCAAGATAGTATGCTTCCCAATGTGCAAGGCACAATTTTCTATACGCATGTGGCTCTGTGTCCACCCCTCCCCCCATGTCAATGGGGAGCAATATTTCAATTGCAAGAGCTACCACTCAGTCAATGTATAGTTGACGTATGACTACACCAAGAAACATATCTCGATGAAAGTCCGCTATCATGCCAGCATGACTGAGAAAATCTGCCATCAGCTGCAAGCTTCCAAGATGTTCCAGAGGATGGTTGCTTTGCGAACAAGGGCTATCCTGCACACATAGCTCATGACCTCTTTCACCATGCCGAGGAACCTTTAATGAAAACCATGAAACCACACATGGAGCAGGCTATTGGTCTGCTCATACAGACTTTTCCGCTTAGATCACTTGGGGAATCTCTGTTGTACATAATAGAGAGATTTGTATGTTTGTAAAATTGTGCTGTGTCCTCTGTAACCTTGCAATAATGAGTGTCCAGCACACTACATCCTGGGATCCGGAGAGGGAGGAGGGTGAACAGGAAGTGTGTAACTGGATGGAGTGAGAGGAACGCACAGTGAGTCTTCACTCAGGCTGAAAGGGAACTTTTTCACCTACAACCTGGACTCACCATTCCCTGACAATATATACATTTCAGACTTCCCATCAAAAAATCTCCTCAATACCAGTCTACATCAAAAATATTAACATGGCAATTTTCATCCAGCAATACATCAATAACACAAAAAAACAGAACTAATCACTCTAGTGCGCCCCTTTAGTGCCTAAATGCCCTTGCCAGACCTAGTGCTCCTCTGCAGTGATACCCCAGTGGTTGCAGTATAACATGTGCAAGGTTGCTGACTTTCAGAAGGGAGATTGCAGATGGCCTTGGAGGTCACCCTCATGCAGCTTTTGGCCTAGATGCCCTGACTGCAGTTTGAACCACCTTAGCTGGGTGGCAGCATACTGTGCTGGCTGGTTGAGAGGCAACAACAATGACACTAGCAAAGTTGCAGTGGTGTGAGTATAAATTTTGCTATCCTTGAATTTGCATTCTCCCAAATTAGCATCTCAGTAATCCTACTAATCTGTTGGAGCAAAGAATGATGAATTATCCCTGTTGAGCACTGATGTCTGCATCTGTAATAGCAATGAACCTGTATACCTGTAGGCAGGAGTCTCATGGTCTCTGCCTGAGCTTCTACTGCAAAACATACATATCAGGAGCACCCTGCCTGTGCAGGAAATGGAGACAGTGGTCAGCAGACACTCCATCATCCATCAGTGCTCCCATGGAGGTGCTCAGAACTTCCAAGATGGGAAGGATTGGCCTCAACAGCTCATGTTGCCCTGTTTCATGGTGACGTCAGATTCCCCATGTACATGTACTCTTGATGACTGAGGCTGCCCAAGTCTCCATCCGATTTAAATCCTGCTGTATTCTCTGACAGTCCGAATCGCTATCCGCAATTCCACCAAACTTTGTGTCACCCACAAGCATACTAATCAGACCAGTTACATTTTCCTCCATATCATTTATATACACTACAAACAGCAAAGGTCCCAGCACTGATCCCTGCAGACCACCAGTAGTCACAGCCCTCCAATCAGAAAAGCAACATTTGTTTAAGGACACTGATTGTTGGTGGTCCTTCACTTGTCATCTGCCTTTCCTGCCTGTTGAGGGCCACTTATTCCTGCGAAAGACAGAAAGAGAGAGAAGGAGAAGAATGTCATTGACAGAGTGTAACTGTGTTTGGGTGATACGGGCGGGATTCTCCGACGCCCCCCCCCAGGTCGGAGAATTGCCGGGGGGGGGGGGGGGGGAGCGTGAATCCCGCCCCCACTGACTGCCGAATCCTCTGGCGCCGTGGTTTTGACGGGGGGCGGGAATTGCGGCGCACCGGTCGGCGGCTGCTGGCCCTATCGGCAATTCTTCGGCCCGTGATGGGCCGAGGGGCCGCCCGTGTTCGGCGGGTCGCACCGGCGCAAAGCACAACAGGTCCTTACCGGCTGGACCTGGCTCCACGGGCGGCTTGCAGAGTCCTCAGGAGTTGCGGGGGGATCTGGCCCCGGGGGATGCCCCCACGGTGGCCTGGCCCGCGATCAGGGCCCACCGATCCACAGGCGGGCCTGTGCTGTGGGGGCACTCTATCCCTTTGCACCGGCCACTGTCAAACTCCGCCATGTCTGGTGCGGAGAAGAACCCCTCTGCGCATGCACTGGGATGACGCCAGCACACGCTGGCGCTCCTGCGCATGCGCCAACTCGCGCCGGCTACCGGAGGCCTTTTGGCACTGGTTGGCACGGCGCCAAGCCCTTCTGCACCAGCTGGCGCGGCGCCAAACACTCCAGTGCTGGCCTAGCTCCTGAAGGTGTGGAGGATTCCGCAGCTTCGGGGCGGCCGGGCGCCGGAGTGGTTCACACCAGTCCTCGGCGCCGGAGTGGCCCTCCCCACCGGTTCATGTAGTGCCGAGGCCTATGGAGGCATATGGAGGCAGTTAGGTGTGTGCCCAGTTGGCATGATTGGAAGGTGTTTGTGGGTCAGCTGTAATAGAAGATGTTAGGCAGGTGTCAGGCCATGCTCCTGGGTGAGTGATAGATTTTGTAATCAACTGACCACTGTGAGAAGCATGTGTAGTTGTGTGTGAGATGGGGGAGGGGGGGGGGGGGGGGATTCTCCGTCCAGGGGGGAGAAATGTGTTTCAGCCGAAAATCGGGGCCGGCACCGGGCGCCCGATGAAATGCCATGCTCCGGTACCTTGCCAGTGGCGTGGCCTCTCATGTCACACGTCGGCATGGGCATGCAAATTGTACAGTAAACGCCATTGGCATATCTTTAACGCGCCCCACCCGGCAATTTCCGGGCTCCGCGATGCTCTGCCTCCGCCAGGAGGAATTACCGATGGGAAGGTTCACTTGTGGAATTTAAAGTCAGAAAATAGGCACCGTGGCTGCTGAGGGAGAGAGGGGGTATGAAAAGTGTCCAACATCGCTATAGTATGCTGACAGTTGTGCCGCTGGCCAGGACTGCTGCCAGGGCTGGGGGAGGAATAATGGGAAGTGGCTTGGTGGTGGACCATGGAGTTATCATAGATATCATAGAATTTACAGTGCAGAAGGAGGCCATTGAGTCTGCACCGGCTCTTGGAAAGAGCACCCTACCCAAGGTCAACACCTCCACCTTATCCCCACAACCCAGTAACCCCACCCAACACAAAGGGCAATTTTGGACACTAAGGGCAATTTATCATGGCCAATCACCGAACCTGCACATCTTTGGACTGTGGGAGGAAACCGGAGCACTCGGAGGAAACCCACGCACACACGGGAGGATGTGCAGACTCCACACAGACAGTGACCCAAGCCGGAATCGAACCTGGGACCCTGGAGCTGTGAAGCAATTGTGCTATCCACAAGGCTACCGTGCTGCCCTGAGTTAGGATGGATGGGGACAGACCAACGTTGACGCAGCCTGTCAGGCAGCCATGTGGTTGTGCACACTGCTGACTGCCCACTGTGAACTTAGCGCTATGGGTCATATGGATGCCTCCCCAGGCCACCCCCCCCCCCAGGTAACCTCTGGCTCCAGCACAACCAGTCTTGTTGACTGCGATGAGGGTGTGTGGGGAGTGGAGTGCTAATATGCAGCTCCAGCTTGTCAGGCTCCCGAGTGCTGTTGTGGATCAAGGCAATCCAGGAGGCTGGAGTTGATTCGTGCCATGACTAATCTTTTGAAGAACTTCATGATGATGGATGTCGGAGCCACTGGACGATAGTCATTAAGGCACGCTGCTTGACTTTTTTTTGGTACAGGGATGATGGTCCTCTTCTTGAAGCAGATAGAGACCTCAAATTGTTGTACAGAGAGGTTGAAGATGTCTGCGAATACCCCGCCAACTGATTCGCGCAAGACCTGAGTGCTTGTCCAGGTACCCCATCCAGGCCAGTGGCTTTCCATGGGTTGACTTTCGAGAAGGCTGCTCTGAAACCTACAGTGGTGATCTCAGATACAAGTTCATCCGCGGCTTCTGGGGTGGAGGTCTCGCTCTCGCTGACCTCTTCCTCAAAGTGAGCAGAGAATGCATTGAGCCCATCAGGGAGGGGTGCGTTGGAGCCGCCGATTTTACATGCATTCATCTTTTAGCCCGTTATGTCTTGCAGACCTTGCCATAGATGGCGGGGATCCGTGTGGCTAGCCTGGGACTCGAGCTTGGTCCGGTACTGTCTTTTGGCACCTTTGATGGATTTCTTTAGATCATATCTGGCTTTCTTGTAGAGGTCAGGGTCGCCTGACTTGAACGCCTCAGACCTAGACTTCAGCAAGCATTGGATATCCCTGTTCATCCAGGGTTTCCGGTTGGGAAACACGTGGAATTGCTTCTTTGACTCACAGTCTTCTACGCACTTACTAATGAAGTCAGTTACTGTAGTGGCGTACTCGTTCAGGCTGGTCGCAGAGTTTTTAAATACTGACCAGTCCACTGATTCTGAGCAGTCCCATAGGAGATCATCCGATTCCTCAGACCAACAATGCATGACTTTCTTTGATGGATTCTCCCGCTTCAGATTTTGCTTATACGCCGGGAGCAGGAGCACAGCCTTGTGGTCAGATTTGCCAAAGTGTGGATGGGCGATAGAGCAGTAGGCATGTTTGATATTTGTGTAGCAGTGGTCCAGGATGTTTGGGCCTCTGGTGGAACAGATGATGTGTTGGTGGTAACTTGGTAGTGTGCTCTTGAGCTTGGCCTGATTGAAGTCCCCAGCTACAATGAACAAGTCCTCACGATCTTTTGTTTCAAGGCTATTTGTGGTGGTGAAGATTTTGTCCAGTGCGATTTTCACATTCGCATGGGGTGGGATGTAAACTGCTGTCAGGATAATGGAGCTGAACTCCCGCGGAAGGTAGTAGGGGCAGCATTTAAGCGTCAGGTATTCTAGGTCCGGGAAGCAGAATCTCGCCAGTGTTGCTACATCGAGGCACCAGGAGGTGTTGGTTAAGAGGCAGACCATTTAGGCCTATTAGGAGGCAGGCACTTCATTTCTAATGGGCAATTGATTTTGTGTACAAAAATCTGAACAAGTCTCCTGAGCCCAGATATCTTGCCACCCATTGTAGCATGGTTCGTAGCCCTTTTTCACATGGATTGCCTTGCCCCTTCAAGGTCTCATTTGTAGTTCTGAAGGATCTGCTGCATTTCATTCCCCACCCCAATGATCAAACCATCAATAAATGCTGGCAGCTTGTCGGAAGTATTATGAAACCATTCAACCATGAAAATTGAACAGACCCCTCACTCTTCTCATTGGGTGGATGGTGTGATGACTGTGCCTCACTGATACGAGTGCTGGAACTAGAAATGGCTGCATCTTTCTCTCAATGAATGATTTCAAACTAAGGGGATGAGGCTTTTGTTCAGCTGAGGATCTGTCATTGGAAATATTCTGCCTGTTAAAAATGTGGCAAGTGCACTTGAAGGCTTTAATATTTTAGGACTGAGTTTCAGAAAATCACTGAATTTGAAAAGAAAGCCCAGTATACAACTCTGGATAAATAATCTCAGGCACGCTTTCAATTTTGAGGTTAAAATTACCCCCCAATGGTTTTTGAATGAAATGTTAAATTGAGACCCAGTTGCTTCCATGATATTTTTCTGAAGAGCAATTTTCAGCCAACACCATTTAAACAGATTATCTGGCCATGTCCCATTGCTATTTTGGGGGTCTTGCATCATATAAATTGGATCCCTCATTCCCTGACGTTGCACACGTCAAACGTGCTTCATTAGCTGTAAATGTTTTTGAGATGTGGTGAGGTTATGAAAGTCCCTTCTTTCCCTTGAAAAGCCTGGGCTGGATTGTCCGTTCTGGAGACTAAGTGCTGTCGCCAGTGTCGACTTTCGTGACAGGAAATTTGGCACCGACCCCTCACCGATTCTGCTACCGGTAAGGGGCTAGAACTGGTGCCAAGTGAAACCCCCGTGCATAGCACCAAAAATGGCCGCAGAATAGCCGACTCCCGGGCCGCCCATGCGTATGGCTGATGGTGTGCATGACCCCCAACCCTCCAACCGCGACCCCACAGCCCACCCCCTGGCCAACCCCCACCAGTCCCCCCGCACCCAAGCAGAAGTTCCCCCCGCCAGCGGCACGGATCCTGGCCAACTGTGGCAGGACACTGTCTGCAGACACCACACCAGGTTCCTGCACAGTTGGGACCACACGTGACCCGCGCTGTTAGGAACTCGGCCCATTGGGGCCGGAGCATCATTGGTGGGCCGGCCGATGAAACGCCAACGGCGTTGTAATGGTGCGCGGCACATGTCATGATGATGCCGTTTTGGAGGGGGAAGAGCATGACAGACCAGCGTCAAACTGGCGCCGGCCCCGATTTCGATTTGGGAATCCATTCTCCATCCGATCGCCGTTTATGATTTTGGCGTCGGGCTACTGTGAATCCAGCCTCCTAAATATAACCAGTTCAGGTTAACTTGTGAAGCAGTCAGAGGAAATCAAACATCTTTAAATTTGGATATGATGGTCCCTTTAAAAGCAGGACTATTTCTGAAATCAAAGTTGCCTACATGAGGGATATTAATTAGTCCACAAGCAAAATAGCCACTCACTGTGTCAGCACATATGACTGTAATTTTTTACTTTCAGTCCCCTGCCCTGGATTCAATTAGGTTTTGCATTACAAAAGCTTTCAGTTTATTGGTGTTATATGTCAAAACCTCCACCCATTTAAGCCTTTGTCATTTTCTACAATTTTCTTGATTTCATTTCTTACTTTGCAAGAGAGCTCAAAGAGGGTATATTAGAAAATAAAAAATTCCTGTCCGCTGTGCTATCAATTCCAATCTGTCACAATAAGATGAGCAGACAGCAGAAAACCTTGTGCCAAATATACAGCCAGGAATAAACATACCACCCAGTGGTTGTGCTGCTTTCGATTTTCCACTATTCCAGCGGCAGTGCTTTCTTTGGTAATGCAGGAACATGAAGAGGAAGTTATCAACAGTGAGATCAGCAAGGGAGACAGTTAGTAATCCGTCACATTCATAGCCTTACTTCTGTTACTATGATCGCCATTCTCAAGCTTAGGGCCACAGTGGCACAATTTAGATCTGGAATTTGAGCAATGAGTTTCTTTTTTGCACTGTGGTCTTCGTTTGTGGTTAATGCTCTTTAAATTACAATAACCACAACCTAAATCTAAAATGTTACTGCCTTGTTCTCTACTGCTACATTTGAGTTTCCTCCTCTAGGTTTGAAAGAATCTACCGAATCAGCTCAAATGAGCTGATCACTACTAACCTGGAGGGAATGCTGTGAAGATTTATGACTTACCCTTGCTGGTTGCGAGGATATATACCTATTGGGTGATTTCGTTTCATTCATATTGGTGGATTGAATTGGATAGCAGTTTTGTATTTTTGGTGTTTGCAATTAAATGTGTATGCAAAAAAGGTTACTTTTCTTCTAATCAAATTCAACGTCAGAAGCAGACCAGCACCATTTACACATCGGCTGTGGGCTTAACGACAGTTTACCCCTCTTAACTGGAAGCTGAATTGAATTGAATCAAAGGGAGCTGCTGCTGACTGCATACACAGCTTTGAACTGGGAAAGGCACAGGAATTGCACAATGTGGCAGAAAATAAGCTTCAAGGTTCTCCGACATAGCACTGGAGGTCTTGGTGCAGAACAGTAACAGGAGGAGAGATATACTCTACCTACAGTGCCCTGAATGCCCTAAAGGCAATCTTTGAGAAGGCAAAAGGAACAGAAAGTCATCCTGGTCAATGGCAGCAGAGTAGCTCCAAAAATCTGAATGCGGTGTGGGGCATCAACTGACAAAAGCAGACATATTGAATACTCACTGCCAATTTGATTTACTTTTATACTGCTTTTATTATTTCTCAGACTTTAGCTATGTGTATATTTATACAGCTACATAATTTTTCAAGACTAATGACTTGAACGATAAATATACACAACCCATATAGAGAGAACTTGGCCAGGCCCGCTCTGGAGGTTGTGAGGCTTCAACTCAGGATCTTGTCTTGCGAATGTTGTTCCCAGGTTATTGCTGATGAATCTCGGAAGTGCCTGCAATTTTAAAAGATTTAAGTTAAACAATCCATTGAGCTTCGAGGCATCATTTGACCTTGAGAGAGAAAGTGTCGTTCTCGTGTTCCAAAACAAAAGTTTGATCAGTGATATGTCCAATTGTAAGTTGTTGTTCTCTGGTTCCCATGAAAGCCATTCTGCAAAGAGGCAGGGCAGGATTCTCCGTCCCGCCAGTCTCGCGTTCTGGCGTTCCGCACCCACGCCGGTAGTGAGATCCTCTGTCCCAGCAGCCAGACAATGGAGTTTCCCATTCTGCCAACTGCCAAGCCGCCAGGTAATCCGCGGGCGTGAGTGCACTGCCGGCGAAGTGGAGAATCCCGCCGATGGAGAATCCCACCCACAATTTTTCACACAAACAAATCTGTTGGCTTATTCATCTGGCATATCCTGCTATTTCTGCTCTGACTAGCACATGGCACTGGTAGTTATCCTGAGATCACTATCTTTGAGGTCCTACATTTCAACTTATTACCTAACTACTTTATTTTGCTTTCAGATCCTCCTCTTTTTTTTACCTATGTTGTTTGTACCACTGTGTACCACGACCACAGTCTATTCACCAGTCCCCTCCAGAATATTCTGTAGCCGCTCTTAGGCATTCTTGATCCTAATATCAGTGAGACAACATTAAACCCTGGAGTCTCGTTTCCGTCCACAGAAAAACCTTTCTATGCCCCTTACAATTAAATTCCTTATAACTATTGCACTCCCACACTTTTTATTTCTCCCGTCTGCAGGAGAACCAACTGTGGTGCAACAAAATTGGTTGTAGCTTCTTTCCCCTGTGAGGCCATTCCCCTCAACACTATTAAAAATGCTGTATCTGTTTCGCAGAGGATGGCCACAAGAGATTCCTGTTTTGATGCCGAGTCCTCTTACTCTGCTTGGTGGTCACCCATTCCCTTCCTGCCTGTCTTAAGCCTGCGATATGACCACCTCTCTATAAGTGCCATCCAGGATACTTTCTGCCTTGTGGATGCTCCACATTGTCCCCAGCCACCACTCCAGGTCTGAAACCCAGGCTTTCAGGAGCTACAGCTAGAGGCACTTCCTGCACACATGCTGCCCCCGAGCACTGAAAACATTCCCGCCTTTGAGCTCTCCTGCCAGGACCTACCCCTTTAAATTCAACTTGTTAGAATATTTATAATCAAATAATATTAATTCCTCTAGGGCCCTTCTTCCCTTGTCGCATTACCACAGAATATAGCCTTTATAGCAATAGACCACAAAGTAAAGATCTTACAAACTATAAGCGATAAAAGTAATAAATACCTACCTGACCGTGCTCACCCAATGAGCAACTTACACTTTTAAATCCTGAGGTCACCTCAGGAGTCCAACTTCCAAGTGTACACTCCGCTCTCAGACTCACTTTTTTGTACTCTTTTATACTCCTAGCTCTGCTCACAGCCTTGCTCTTTCTCGCTCTCCTTTACCCTCCCTGCTCGGTTTTCATTCTTGCTCTTTCTTGTGCCCTTTTATCCTCCCATCTCCACTCTCAGTCTCGCTCTTTCTTACGCCCTTTTATCCACTGGGCTCCGCTTTCAGTCTCACTCTTTTTCACCCCCCTTTATCCTCCTGGCTCCACTCTCAGTCTCGTTCTTTCTCACACTCTTTTTCCTCCTCAGCTCTGCTCTCTAACTTCATCTTGCTTTGTTTATTAAATTACCGTATTTCACTTCGGATTGATTTAACTTTACTCCCCTATTGCTTGTGTTCCTTACTGACATTCAAGGAACTCCTTCTTTATAAATGATCTGTTTTTCTCGTTAAAGCTATTTGAACACAATTCCTATCAGCACCTTCTCACCACCAATGGGTTTATCATTTTTGTGTGATGCCACTCCTGGATTGTTTTTCAAACTCAGTCGCCTGCCCCAATCGAGGTATCCCTCTCAGGTTGAGCTGCCTCTGCATCCGAAGGGTGGCTGATCTCATCCATGAGGATATTTGAATGCTCTTCATTTACCCTCAGCCTCCTCGATTTGAAGGGGGGAAACCACTCACGATTCACATTTCTGATCATTCTCTAGTTGATTCCTGAGGATAACTAGTCTTGGGTTTGAATCATAGAATTTACAATGCATTAGGAGGCCATGGTAATGTTAATGATAATGATAATCGCTCATTGTCACAAGTATGCTTCAAATGAAGTTACTGTGAAAAGCTCCCAGTTGCCACATTCCAGCGCCTGTTCGGGGAGGCCGATATGAGAATTGAACCCGCGCTGCTGGCATTGTTCAGCTTTATAAGCCAGCCATTTAGCCCACTGTGCTAAGAGCACCCTACATAAGCCCATGCCTCCACCCTATCCCCATAACCCAGCAACCACACCTCACCTTTTGGACACTGAGGGGCAATTCATCATGGCCAATCCACATCTCTGTGCTCACTGGAAAGATCTACACCTGAAAAATGGCTGCTTGGCTGAAGCATGTGCTAGGGGCTGGTTTAGCTCACTCAGCTAAATCGCTGGCTTTTAAAGCAGGCCAGCAGCACGGTTCGATTCCCGTACCAGCCTCCCCGGACAGGCGCCGGAATGTGGCGACTAGGGGCTTTTCACAGTAACTTCATTGAAGCCATCTCGTGACAATAAGCGATTTTCATTTTCATTTCATTTTCAGTCTGCTCTATGCTATGGAACTATAATCCACAAAGAACTCAACTGAGTTAGGAGGGGAGAAGATAAAAGGACAATAACATTATTTTTAAATGTTAGCACTTGTCAAGTCTGTTGTTATGATCTCAGTTTCCCATCTCATAATGGTAGTTAAGGGTAACTGCCCTGCTCTTACTTCTTGGTTGATGAGTTCAGCTATCTTCTAGTTTGAAGTGGTTTCCTATGAGATCGGAAACAGCACCATAAAACATGAAAATGACATTAATAAGGCAAACCTTGGGTGGTTTTAATCTCTCTTTTAGTCTGAATAAAAATGTATTTGTATACTCTTATAGATATTTAAATATATTTTTGTGATCATTCTGTTGTTTAATTTGTTTGTAGCAGTGCATAACTGCGACAGCAAATCAATAACCATCACATTTTCCATCGCTTCTCTTCACAGCAGAAACATTCTTTTTCAGAAGCATATGACTTTCATTTGTAAAGATTTTCCAGAAGTAAAATTAATCATTTCTAAATCTTAAATACATCCACTTTAATTCTGAGCTGTTTGTCAATCCGCAGATTTAACACAATTGAATCATCCATTATTGGATCAACAGCAAAGGAAACAAACAATTTTCAGCTTGGCTACAAAAGTATGTTTTCAGAATACTTCTTCTGAAGAGGAGACGAAAGAAACAAATGCAGAAAATATTGAAATAAGAAAAAATGCTTTGCTGCTGCTTCTTTGACAAACATGTGTACATCTTTTCCAACAGTAATATGGTGAAATATACAGCATATAACTTTAATTCTGCTAATCTGTGGGTATATGGTTGGTCAGTATTCATTATATCACTAGTTATGTGCCGACAATATTTAAGGTCCCAGTGAAAGCTTGCGTTGTGTAAATTCCAAGGCTCACAATCGGCAGTGTTATACAGACAGGAGGGAGTCACTCTGATAGTCCTCAATATTGACTCCGGATCCAGTGAAGTCTCACAGCATCAGGCATGTCCTCTGCACTCTTCATTGAACCAGGATTGATCCCTAGTTTGATGGTAATTTCAGGGTGGGGATACACGGGGCCAAATTGCGATTGAATATAACTCTGCTTCTGCTGATAGTCCACAGTGCCTCATGACTTCCGTTGGACCATGTAGCCCATTGGACCTGATTGGGCACGAGGGATACTCACCATGTTAACATATCGGCCTTTCGCCCCCTGAAGACAATGGATATTGGAATTCAACCAGCAATGATGGCCTACCTCCTACTTGCTGCAGCCCTGGGGGATGCTCTGCGGTTGTACGAGCTGACACTGCTTGATGAGGGGGACACCCACTCCCGATGGCCATCAAGGTGACGGTCACCCTTGATGCACCATCAATTGGACACGAGACGAAGATGAGATCCAAACAAAAGGCTTTAATGCACAAGATGTGTGCCCGGCAGCAGATGTGAACAGGTAAAGAACAAAAGAAAATCACAAGAGTCCATCCGCAGACAGAAGTCCACCAGTGGGTCACATCGATTCAATCAGTCGAATGGGCGCCTTTGATGTCCTGCTTGACCTGTGCAGCGGTACCAGCAACGTCGGAGCGGTGGCCGTCCGTGACTCCGGGAGCGATGATCTTGTTTCTGTGTCCGTACCCCTGGTCGGAGCTAGCGGGGACCAGGCTGGGGGAGGGGGTCCCTGTCTGCTGAGCTGTGGGTGCGTCGGTGCTGGGGGCAGAGGGGGTCGGGGGGGGGGGGGGGGTCGGGCTGCTGTTGGGGGGTGTGGCCGAGATCCGGCGGGTGCTAGGTCCCGGAGGGAGACCGTGTCCTGTCAGCCGTCGGGTACTCCACATACGCGTATTGCGGATTTGCGTGGAGTAGCTGGACTCTTTCGACCAACGGGTCCAACTTATGCACCCGCACACGTTTCCAGAGCAGAATGGGCCCGGGGGATAACCAGCCAGGTCGGGAGCGGGGTCCCTGAGGAAGACTTCCTGGGAAAAACAAGAAGACGTTCGTGAGGCGTTTGGTTAGTGGATGTACAGAGAAGTGACCGGATAGAAAGGAGGGCGCCTGGGAGGACCTCTTGCCAGTGGGAGACTGGGAGAATTCTGGGCCGTAGGGCCAGCAGGACGGTCTTCCAGACCATACCATTCTCCCTCTCGACCTGTCCATTACCCCGGGGGTGGTAACTGGTCGTCCTGCTGGAGGCGATGCCCCTGTTGAGCAGGAATTAACGTAGCTCGTCACTCATAAATGAGGACCCCCGATCGCTATGAATGTATGCGGGGTATCCGAACAGGGAGAAGGTGGTGTGCAGGGCTTTAATAATGGTGAGTGTGGTCATGTCGGGGCAGGGGATGGCAAAAGGGAAACGGGAGTACTCGTCAATCACGTTGAGGAAGTACGTGTTGCGGTTGTTGAAGGGAGGGGACCTTTGAAGTCCATGCTGAGACGTTCAAAGGGGCGGGAAGCCTTTATCAGATGCGCCCGTTCAGGGAGGTAGCAGTGCGGCTTGCACTCCGCGCAGATGTGGCAGTCCCTGGTCACAGTCCTGCCCTCCTTGATGGAGTAGGGCAGGTTGCGGGTCTTTATGAAATGGAAAATGCGGGTGACCCCCGGGTGGCAGAGGTCCGCATGGAGGGTTCGGAGGCAGCCCACTTGTGCGTTGGCACAGGTGCCGCGGGACACGGCATTGGGAGGCTCGTTTAGCTTCCCAGGACGATACAAGATGTCGTAGTTGTATGAGGACAACTCGATCCTCCACCGCAAGATCTTATCGTTCTTTATCTTGCCCTTCTGTGCATTATCAAACATGAAAGCCACTGACCGTTGGTCTGTGAGGAGGGTAAACCTCCTGCCGGCCAGATAGTGCCTCCAATGTCGCACAGCTTCAACTATGGCCTGTGCTCCCTTCTCGACAGAGGAATGGCGGATTTCGGAAGCGTGGAGAGTACGGGAGAAGAAGACCACGGGTCTGCCCGCTTGATTGAGGGTGGCCGCCAGAGCAACATCAGACACGTCGCTCTCGACTTGAAAGGGGAGGGACTCGTCGATAGCACGCATCGTGGTCTTTGCAATGTCTGCTTTGATACGGCTAAAGGTCTGTCAGGCCTGCATCGACTGGGGAAATGTGGTGGACTGGATGAGAGGACGGGATTTGTCAGCGTAATTGTGGACCCACTGGGCGTAATATGAAAAGAAGCCCAAACAGCGCTTTAGGGCTTTGAGGGAGTGGGGGAGGGGGAGCTCCATCAGGGGGCTCATGCGTTCGGGGTCGGGGCCTATCACTCCGTTACGCACTACATAGCCGAGGATGGCTAGGCGGTCGGTGCTAAACACGCACTTATCCTATTGTAGGTCAGGTTAAGGAGTTTTGCGGTACAGAGGAATTTACGGAGGTTGGTGTCGTAGTCCTGCTGGTCGTGGCCGCAGATGGTGACATTGTTGAGATACGGGAAGGTTGCCCGTAAACCGTGTTGGTCAACCATTCGGTCCATCTCACTTTGGAAGACCAAGACCCCATTCGTGACACCGAAAGGAACCCTTAAAAAGTGGTAGAGGCGCCCATCCACTTCGAACGCAGTGTACTCTCAGTCACTCGCGCGGATGGGGAGCTGATGGTAGGCGGACTTAAGGTCCACCGTGGAAAAAACCTTGTACTGCGCGATCCTATTGACCAGGTCGGAGATACGTGGGAAAGGATACGCGTCCAGCTGCGTAAACCTGTTGATGGTCTGATTGTAGTCTATGACCATCCGATTTTTCTCCTCGGTCTTAACCACCAGCACTTGTGCTCACCAGGGGCTGTTGCTGGCCTCGATAACCCCTTGCTTCAGAAGCCTTTGGACTTCGGACCTGATAACGATCCGGTCCTGGGCACTGTACCGTCTGCTCCTAGCGGCGATGGGTTTGCAATCCGGGATGAGGTTTGCAAACACGGATGGGGATCGACCTTGAGGGACGCAAGGCTGCAGACAGTAAGGGGGGGGCATAGGGTCGCCGAATTTGAATGTTAAGCTCTGGAGGTTGCACTGGAAATCTAACCCCAGGAGTGCTGCCGCGCAAAGGTGGGGAAGGACGAAGAGCTTATAGTTTTTAAACTCCCTCCCCTGGACCGTGAGGTCCGCTATGCAGCACCCTGTGATCTGGACCGAGTGCGAACCGGAGGCCAGAGTGATTCTTTGTTTTACCGGGTAAACGGGAAGTGCGCAGCGTCTTACCGTGGTGGGGTGGACGAAACTTTCCGTGCTCCCGGAGTCCAACAGGCAGCTCGTCTCGTGGCCATTGAGAAGGATCTTCGTGGTCGCCGTGGAAAGCGTGCGGGGCCGTGACTGATCCAATGTTACTGAGGCGAGTCGTGGCAGGAACTCCAAGTCGTCATCCGGCAGCGAGTGGTCACTTGCGGGGTCCTCGGTGCCGATCCAAGATGGCGGCGCTTGTCGGCCGCACGTGGTGGGGGAGTGAACAAAATGGCGGCGCCCAGGGGTCGCACGTGGAGTCGGGGGACAAAATGGCGGCGCCCGGGGATCGCACGTGGCGTCAGGGGCCCAAAATGGCAGCGCCCGGTGATCACTCGTGGCGGTGGGGGCAGCGAGGTCCGCGGGCCGCACGGGACGCATGAGGAGCACGGGACGGGACCCGCGGTCGCTGCTCGGGACTGCAGCGACTGCCTTTGACTGGCAAACGGCCGCAAAATGTCCCTTTTTGCCGCAACCTTTACAGGTTGCAGTGTGGGCCGGGCAGCGCTGGCGGGGGTGCTTGGCTTGGCCGCAAAAGTAGCAGCGAGGCCCCGTGGGCTCATCGGGGTGCCCTGCGGAGCAGGCCTGAGGGAGTTCCGGGTCTGCAGAGGTGAGGGGGGCCGCGTTCTATGCTGCCCAGGGGGCTGCCGCGCAGTCGGGAGCATACGCGCGGGCGTTGCGATTAGCGACATCTGGAGAGGAGGTGAGGGCCCGTGCTTCGGCGAGGCTTAAAGTTTCTTTCTCCGAGAGTCTCTGGCGGATCTGGGAAGATTGAATACCCGCAACGAAAGCGTCTCTCATTAAAAGTTCGGTGTGTTCGGCCGCAGAAACTTGTGGGCTGGCGTAGTTTCGCCCCAGAACAAGGAGGGTCTGGTAGAATTCGTCAAAAGACTCACCATGAAATTGCTGTCTCATGGCCAGCAAGTGCCGAGCGTAGACCTGGTTCACCGGCCGGATGAAATGTCCTTTAAGCAAGTCCAGGGCTGCGTCATAGTCTGTTGTGTCCTCTATGAGCGTGTACACGGCGGTGCCAACGCCGAGTGGAGGATATGCAGGTTTTGTTCCCTCGTCGGGCGATTTTTGGCTGTGCCCAAGTAACTATTGAAACACGCCAGCCAGTGTTTAAATGCGGCTGTTGCATTTGCTGCGTGTTGGCTGAGTTGAAGGCACTCCGGCTTGATACGAAGCTTCATCCTTTAAAACTTGTGCATTAAATTGATGCACAATCAATTGGACACGAGACGAAGATGAGATCCAAACAAAAGGCGTTAATGCACAAGATGTGTGCCCGGCAGCAGACGTACAGAAGAAAGGCCGACTGCCGGGATACACGGGTTCTTATATCCCGCCCTGTAGGCGGAGCTACCTACCTCTCAGCCAATCGGCTGAGAGGCACATGACTTACCCGGGCCAATGGGCAGCGAGTCCTCTGCACCAATAGCAGCTCACTTCTAAGATACCATAATACCCCTAGTCATACTACCACCACCCTGAAATCTTGTGCCTTGGGGTCCTCCTCGGCGCTGAGTGGGGACATGTCAGGGATCTCACAGACCTCATTGCACAGGTGCATCAGCGCCATCATGGAGGCCCTAAATGCCCAGGCTGCTCAATACATCCACTTCAATGTAGACCGAGCCCACCAGAATGCGAGGGCAATGGCGTTCGCCGCCTTCGATGTGGGGTGCTCACAGGATGCATGTCCCCCTACGAGCACCTGCATATGACAGGCTACTCTACACCAACCAAAAGCGGTTCATTGCAGTCTGCTTCCGATATCCGAGCAGTGTGCATGACGGCTTCATCCTGGCATACTTGACGATTCCTGATATATTTGAGAAGCCCCCCAGCTGGGGAGTTGGCGCCTGGGTAACAGGGGCTATCCACTGCGGTCGTGGCTGATGACACCAATCCGTAGGCCACAGACCGACATGGAGACCCACTACAATGGTGCCCATGCAGCAACCTGGAGCATGATTGAGTGGTGCTTCGGCCTACTGAAGATGTGGTTCACGTGCCTGGACCACACTTGAGTGGCCCTCTAGTATGATGCCAGGTGATTTGCCTACAATGTGGCGGCCTGCAGCATCCTCCACAACATCAGGCAGCAGAGGGTCGATGTGCTGGAGGAGGAGGAGGATGCAGGGGAGGGCGTAGACGGGCAGGACATGGGCCCTGGCAGGCAAGTGAGGTTGCACGACATATGCGCCAGAGTCAATGAGCACTGAACGCTCTGATCGTCTTCAGGTTCAACAACCGCAGGGGCGGGGGTCTGGCCAAGGACATGGACACCGCATCCCATCCCCACACCTCCTCACTCCCCCACCCTCTGTGATACATACCTGTGGGGTATGGGCTCTGGTTTGGCAGTATCAGCGGGTACAGTTCATGGGATGGAGGATAATGAAAACCTGATCCACAATGATCTCTGCTGCTCCGCGTCATATGACAACGTCTGATTCCTGCCCACCGTCCACCTGGATGATCCCTGCATGCGAGCCGGCCATTCCATCACACAGTCCCATCGGATTCCTGAGGTGATTGTGTTGGGAACAACGTGAGGGAAGGGAGGGTGCATAGGCCACCCATAACATCCGCCCATTTCCCCTCTGCAGCTCTCTCTTTCCAGCCCAGACCAGCCCACTCCTCACACCCATCTGACAGAGCACCGGTGTTTAATGTGCATAAATATATACATATATGTTCCCTAGTCTCTAGAACTAAATTGTGCCCTGCACCCGCGCTAACTTAAGTGGTGTCTAACTTTCTGGCCTTCCGCGCCCGAATGCTACGTCTCGGTGGGTCCCCACATGGTACAGCAGCAGTGTAGGCGGCCTGCTGTGATTCCCGCCCTGTGACCTCGGACCCCGTTGACGTCCATCTTCTGTGTGTCCGGGCCTTGATCGGCCTGGCTGCAGCTTAGTCATTCCAGGTGGTTTAGTGCCGCCTGTTCCGACCGCTGCCCTCCAGATGCATCAGGGACAGGAGGTGGGGGGGGGGGGAAGTAACTGCCGTGTGTGAGTCACCAGCACAGGCCTCTTCACCTCCTCCTCCCTCGGGGTGCCCGATGGCCCCCAGTCTACTGCATGAGATGGCAATGCGAGTGGAGTTATCCCCTAAGGCTCCCCCGCCACCTGGCCCTGCCAATCCCGGAGGCCCACTCTTTTCTCGGCCATTGTCCTCATGCTTGCAGCCATGGAGCACCATGGAGTGGACCATCTCTGTCTGGGACTGCACCACGTCACCCATTGACTGTGCCAGCACCTTCTGGCTTTGTGTAACATCAGCCAGTGAATGCACCATTTCCCTCTGGGACTGGACCACCTCTCTCCGCGTCTGCGCCACATTGGCCAGCGCCTGGGCAATGCCGTTGATGTTCTCAGCCGTGGCCTGCTGTGACAGAAGTGGAATCACGTTGACGTTCAGAATCACTGCTGCAATTTCCAGGTGGCTCTGGTACATGGTTGCCTGTGAGGCGGCAACCCTGTCCTGGGCCTCGGCCAACGCCCGCACAGAATGTCCAGGCCTTGGACATGCTGATCCATAGCTAAAACCATTGCCTCCCAATGCCTCCACTGCGGACGCCAAACCAGTTGGACTGGGTGGCATGCATTATCCGCACTACCGCCCGTTGCTGTATGTGGTTGGACTCTTCCAACTGCACCAGCAGGTGCTAGATGCTTTCCGACAACCCCTCATGTAATCTCTGGTTCTGTGACTGCACCTCCACGATTGATGGTACTGTCCAGAAGCCCAAAACCCGACTGGATGGCAGCTAGTTCGTGGGGTCAGCCTGCCGCCCGACAGTCCGCCCCCTCGGGAGTTCCTACCTCCACTTGCTGTACCGGATCAGCTGTGTGGTGCGCACCAGAGAATGTCACATGAGCCTCTTCACTTAAATACCCAACCGAGGTGAAAGTGTCTGGGATGATGGCGAGTGTTGGAGACAGCTGTGACGGGAAATCTGTGTCATCTTTGTACTCGAGCTCCGGGGTCTCCTGAATTTAAGGCGGAGGGCTGCCATCCGATCTGCTCTCATCACTGCTTGGCTCACAGGGGAGCTCCGGCTGTCGCTCTGTCTGGGGGGCAGGGTACGGCATATGGACCTACCCCATCTCCAGGAGGTCCTGCAAGACACAAGACAAGATGCATAATTAGACCGTGGGCTAGGGGGCGGTGGGAGTGAGCGTGTGGGTGGAGGTGGGGGGAGTTTCAGGTAAAGGGATGGTTGTAGTGTACGGTGATGGTGATTTTCGAGTGGTGTGGGGATGAGGGTGATATGGGGGTGAGCATAGTGTGGGGGTGGTGTTGAGATACGAGTCACGGGGTGCCGCCATTAAGCGGGGTCTCACTTCTTCGCCCATGGCGGAACTCCACCTCGGCGACTTCCTTTTCCTCCAGGCCACCTCCCACATCCAGGGCCCTCTGCTCTGTCATGGTTAGGGGCCACAGGTCCGGCGGTGCCCCTCCTGTCTTCGCCTTCTCCCGGCGGTTGTGGGCAGCCTTCTCTTTTCCTGGGGAGAAGCGGGGGGGGGGGGGGGGGGGGGGAGGGGGGGTAGTAAACAGAAAATGTCAGTGTTAGTCAGTCCAATGCATGGGGTGGGTACCTGGTGGCCTAGATTGCCAGGACACCTGGCCATGGCGACCAGTATGGGTGCTGGCATTTGGTGCAGGGTGGGGGTTCTACCGATCTCCAGGTGGGTGGGTGTTAGGTTAAGGGCGTGTGGGATGGGGTTTCCTGCCAGGGGCACAATGCTACATATTCACCCTGGCTGCCCTGAGGAGGTTATGAAGTGTTTTTCAGCACTGCTGGCCGGTCTGGACAGTGTTGTCCATGGCGCGAACTGCATCTGCCACCTGTGCCCAGGCGTGGCGAATGGCGGTGGCTGGCAGCCTCCTCTCAGGCCGGGGTACAGGGTTATCCTCCTCCCCACCAGGTCCCCTCCGCATCCAGGAGGGTCTCCAGCTCAGTGTCGGTGAATCTTGTGGCCACCCGTGTTGCTGCCATCTTGTTGTCCGGGATGGTATGTGTGGGGAGTGAAGTAGCGGAATCCGTCCTTGTGGGGTGCCAGTTTTGCTGTCACGAAACCCCACAAATTCTGCGTCAGTGTCAACACAGTCTCAGAAACGGAGAATCCTGCCCTGAGTGTTGACGCTGGGACTGAATCGGTGGACTTTTACGACAGCTAAATTGGTGCTAATCCCGGCGCAATTCAACAAACATTATCATAGAATCATAGAATTTACAGTGCATAAGGAGGCAATTCGGCCCATCAAGTCTGCACCGGCCATTGGAAAGAGCACCCTATTTAAGTCCCACACCTCCACCCTATCCCCGTAACCCCAGTAACCCCACCTAACCATTTCGCACATGAAGAGGCAAATTAGCATGGCCAATCCACCTAACCTGCACATCTTTGGACTATGGGAGGAAACGGGAGCACCCGGAGGAAACCCACGCAGACACGGGGAGAACGTGCAGACTCTGCGCAGACAGTGACCCAAGCCGGGAGTCGAACCTGGGACCCTGGAGCTGTGAAGCAACTGTGCTCACCACTGTGCTACCATGCCGCTCAGAAAGCAGCCTGTACCATTTAAAGGCAGTCTCAAAAATTAAACAGCCTGGGACTGGGGTTGGAATCAGAACCCGTCTGCCATTTTCAAAGTCCTCCTGAGTCGCCCTGACTCGGTGAAATTCCAGAAGTTAATACTGAATAGACAAAACATCCAAAAGGCATAAATGTGCAGGATAAAATTAATGCAGATTGACTTAGAATGAGACTGGGAAATGACAAGATTGCTTTTAATGTCTGAACGAGTTATAAAATAAACAGAATGATGTGTGATAGAGCTAGGATAATATAATTAATATCCACAGGGTTAGACTCTATGGTTTACAATGCACAGGTCAGACCACATTTAGAGTATAATTCTTGGTGTCGCATTGCAAAAAGAAAATCACAAGCAAATAGTTGTAAATCATACGCATTAAACAGGTAGAGACGGAAAAGATGAGCAAATATGATCCAAGTGCAAAAGAATGAGTTGTGGACAATGTGGAAAAATTTAATATTTGCAGTTTAGAGGGAGACAGTTCATAAAAGATTAAATAAAATCTGAAATATTTATTGGCATTGTTAAAGTTAACCCAGAATACTCATATAAAATGAGTGAAAAGGTTAGAATAGATACTTCAACAAACTTCTTATTCAAAGGGTGATAAAAGTTTGAAATAATGTGCTAAGCAGGGCATTAGAGACAAACACATTGGGGAAAATCATGGATTTGGATAATGTGAAAGAAGAGTCAAAGTACTCAGCGAATGAGTTTTGATCGACTGGATGTCTGGACCCATCCTGAACTCTACTTTTGCTCTCAAGTAAAGTACTCTATTATCTGTCTTGCAACTCTTTCACTGGCGTTGTCACATCAGCAGGTTCCTCCAGCCAATTTAAACATTTTCCTTTTTGCTCAGTTTATTGCTGCTAAGTTAAACAGCGCTAATAAATAAAGGCACATCAGAGCACCTCAGCCTCATTGGATGCACACCCTTTGCTCTGTGGGAACTCCAAGATGCTTCTCATATCCTGGACAACCACATGTCATCAGCTGGGGCTCTGAGCTTTGGAGCTTGAGCAGCAGCTAGTGTCACTGCAATGCATCAACAAGGCCAATAGCTGTGTGGATATACACCACAGCTTCAGAGTGTGCAGGCAGAGAGGACATGAGCATTATCAAATAGACAAGGTGATCCTGACAAATAGTAAAAGAGCTCACGACTGTATCTTACTTTCTGGATACCAATGCTGATGACTCCTCTGGGAAGTATAACTAGAGCTAAGACCATGACACCCTAGCTCAGCTGCACAGGGAAGAAGAGAGAAAATCAAAAAAGTAATGCCAACAGAATATTTGATAAATTGGAGTGTTTCTGAAGCCACTGACATGAATCCAGGATGGTGTTTTGCCTCCTTGGTGTCAGGATGAAAGATATCACTGAGAGGTTGCAGAGCATTCTGAGGGAAGAGGGTCAACAGTCAGATTGTATGGCTTCTATTGTTACCAATGATATAGGTAGTATCTGCCTTCGAAAAGATTTTTGGGAGCTATGAAGGAAATTAAAAATTGGGACGTCAAAGATGATAATCTTGGATTGAACCTAGTGCCACTTGCTGTGAATACAGAAAAGGGAGAATAGTGTTGATGAATGCATGGTTAGAGAAATGGTGCATGAGGGAGGGCTTTAGCAGCATTAGGACTGGCTTGGAAGGCAATTGGATACTTTACGAGCTTGAATGTTGCAGTTCAACAGGGCTGGAACTAATATCTTGGCAGACAGGTTTGCTAGTATCTATGCACTCTGCTTTCCTATGTTTTTGTTATGCACTGCCATTGGGAAGGTTTTAAACTAGCTTGGCAAGCAGATGGAAATCTGGGCCGGGATTCTCCCCTACCCGGCAAGACGGGGGGTCCCGGCGTGATCGAGTGGCGTCAACCACTCCGGCATCGGACCGCCCCAAATTCTCCGCACCTTTAGGGGCCAAGCCCTCATCTTGAGAGGCTAGGCATGTGCCGGAGTGGTTCCCGTTCCGCCGGCTGGCGTGGAAGGTCTTTGGTGCCATGCCAGCCGGGGCCGAAGGGATTTCGCCGGCCGGCGGAAGTCCACGCATGCGCCGGAGTGTCAGCGGCTGCTGACGTAATCCCTGCGCATGCGCAGGGGAGAGGGTCACTTGTGAAGACCATGGTGAATGGTGAAGACCATGGTGAAGGCGGAACGTAAAGAGTGCCCTCGCGGCATAGGCCCGCCCGCCGATCGGTGGGCCCCGATCTTGGGCCAGGCCACCATGGGGGCACCCCCTGGGCCAGAATGCCCCGCTTCCCCCTCAGGACCCCGGATCCCGCCCACGCCGCCTGCTCCCGCCGGTAAGGTAGGTGGTTTGATCCACGGCAGCGGGAGAGGGTTGACAGCGGCGGGACTTCGGTTCATCACGGGCCAACCGTGATTCCTGCCCCCACCGAATCTCTGATGGAGGAGAATTCGGGACACGCCGGGGGCAGGATTGACGCCAGCCCCCGGCGATTCTCCGACCCGGCGGGGGGTCGGAGAATCCCGACCCTGAGCTGAGCGGCAGAAGGGAGAGAAGCTACCATGGTAATAGAAAGTAGAAAATTGGTAAGAGGAAAAGACAGAGGAAACAAAGCCTAAAAAATGAACAACAAAGGAGCTGTGCAGTGATTCATGGTTTATACTTCAATGCAAGGAGCCTAGCGAATAAGACAGCTGTGTTGAGAGCACGGACATTTCTATTTTGTTTTTGCATGTCCGTTGACGACACCATCACCTCTATCTTGACTCCTCCACTGTTGCTAAATTATCAGTGTTCTCATTCGGCATCCAGCACTGGATGAGCAGAAATTTCTCCTGATTAACTATTGGGAAGACGGAAGCCTTTGTATTCACTTCTTGCTCCAAACTCCATTCCCCAGCTATCAACTCAAATCCTCGCCCTGGTGGCAGTCTAAGATTAAGCCATTTTGTTTGCAATCTTGGTGTCATATCTGACCTCGAGGTGAGCTTCCAACCTTATATTTGTTCCACCTCGAAGACTGCTTATTTCCACCTCTGTAACATCGCTTGACTTTGAACCTGAAACATTCAGCCATGCCTTTGTCATCTCTGGACACGACTATTTGCTGGTCTTCCACATTCTATCCTCTAATCCTGTGGTCAACTAAAACGCTGGTGCCTGAGCATTAATTCACAGAAAGTCATGCCCTTGTTGTCCTACATGTCACATCTTTATTTTAAAATTCTCATCCTTTTATTCAATCCCTCCACGGCCTCACTGTTCTCTATCTCTGGAATCTCCTCCAACATCACAATCCTCCAAGACACCTGGGCTCCTCTAATTCCGGCCTCCAGTGCATTGCCAATAATAATTGCTCCACCACTGTGGTGACTGTGCCTTCAGTTGTCTAGGCCTCAAATTATGGAATTCCCTCGCTACACCTTTCTGCCTCTCTACCTTATTTCGTCCTTCAGGACACTTCTTAAAACCTTTGATCAAGCTTCTGATCATCTGAACTAATGGGTAAGATTTTCCGCATCTCCTATGGCGTCATTCACAGCGCTGGAGGCTGCCTGCCATTGGCTGGCGGTGAGATCATCTGGTTCCACGACTGTCAATGGGGTTTGCGGCAGAAACAACTGGAAACGTCTGGCCAATATCTCCATATGATGATGGGTGTTATACTTTGGCTTTCAACTGTGAAGCACCTTGGAATGTTTCATTATGGTAAAGACACCACATTGATATAAATTATTTCTTGCTGTTGTTGTTGAAGTATGATGCCACAAATATTATTGGAATTTTATTAGCGGACTTTCAGATGCCTACATCTTGAACGTTGCCCTTGTCTCAATTTCAATCCTTAACTCCAGTAATGCATTCTTAGAACCATAGAACTCCTACAGTGCAGAAGGAGATCAGTCAGCCCATCGAGTCTTCACCGTCCCTCTGAAAGAGCACCCCATCAAGGCCCACTCCTCCGCCCAATCCCCACAACCTAAACTACATATCTGGGGCGGGATTCTCCAAGATATGGAGAATCCGGGGTCGGAGAATTGCCGGGAGGGCGGCGCAAATCCCGCTGCTGCCGGCTGCCGAATTCTCCAGCGACGGGGTTCTGGCAGGGGCGGGAATCGCGATGTGCTGGTCGGTGGCTGCTGGCAGCCCCCCCTCCCCCCCGGCGATTCTCTGGCCCACGATGGGCTGAGTGGCCATCCCTTTTCGGTGGATCCCACCGGCGTAAATCACAACAGGTCCATACCGGTGGGACCTGGCTCCACGGGCGGCCTGCAGAGTCCTCGGGGGGGTGCGGGGGGATCTGGCCCCGGGGAGTGCCCCTATGGTGGCCTGGCTCACGATCGGGGCCCACTGATTCACAGGCGGGCCTGTGCCGTGGGGGCACTCTTTCCCTCTGCATCGGCCGCTGTCAATCTACACAATGGCCGGTGCATCGAAGAACCCCCACTGCGCATGCGCTGGGATGACGCCAGCACACGCTGGCACTCACGCGCATGCGCCAACTCGCGCCAGCTGGCAGAAGCCCTTCAGCGCCAATTGGCATGGAGCCAAGCCCTTCCACGCCGGCTGGCGCGGCGCCAAACACTCCGGCGCTGGCCTAGCCCCTGTAGATGTGGACGATTCCGTACCTATGGGGCGGCCCGACGCTGGAGTGGTTCACGCCACTCCTTGGCACCGGAGTAGCCCGCCCCGCCGGTTCGCGGAGAATCCCGCCCCTGGACACTAAGTGCTAATTTGAAATGTGGGAAGAAATCGGAGGAAACCCACGCAGACACAGGGAGAAAGTGCAAACTCCACATAGTCACCCAATGCTTGAATTGAACCCGAGTCCCTGGCACTGTGAGGCAGCAGTGCTAACCACTGCTTGTAAACCTCACAGAGATGAATTCTTTCTGTGTGCAGATAGAAAGTTTCAATCTCTTAAAATGCTTTGGAATTAAGTTGATTAATGGTATCCTCGAGAACGTTTGCTTATTCTCGACTAACTCATTATCCTCGTGCCTCAAGTACCCACCTCACATTAAACAATTCTCATTTTACTGATATATATATTTAAAAATGACCCTTTTAGTATTTTTTTAAAATCCTTTCTCTCTACTCCCTCCTTATTTTCCCTATCCCTTTTATAACCTCTTTATTTATTTTCTCCTATTTTCTCTTTTATGTTTACTCCTTGCTATACCTGCATACCTTCAGGAATTGGTGTATGAGGACACCCAGGTCTCTTTGCACATTCTCCTCTCCTAATTTCTGGCCATTCAGATGCCTTTCCGTTTTTTCGACCAAAGCAAATAACCTTGCATTTATCCAAATTATACTGCATCTGCCATTCATTTGCCCACTCATTCAACTTGTCCAAATTTCGCAGAAGGATCTCTGCATCTTCCTCACAGCTCACTCTCCCGCCCAACTTTGTGTCATCTGAAAACTTGGACATTTTGTTCCTTCATGTGAATCATTAATATACATTGTGAATAACGGTTCCGAGCTCCAATCCCCACATTACCCCACTAGTCACTGCCTGCAACTTGAAAAAGACCTGTTAATTCCTGTTCTTTGTTTCCTGCCAACCAGTTTTCCATCCATCTCAATACACTACCCCTAATCCCATGCGCTTTAATTTTGCATGTGAATCTCTTATGTGGTATTTTTTAAAAAGCCTTCTGAAAGTCCAAGTAAAACACATCCACTAGCTCCCCCTCATTGGCTCAATGAGTTACGTCATCAATGAATTCCAGTAAGTTTGTTAATCATGACTTCCCCTTGATAAATCCATACTGACTGTCTGATCCCACCTTTTCTAAGTGCTCCACTCAAAAATTTACACTCTGGATTATAGAATTTTTCCAAGTACCAACATCAGGCTTACTGGTCTGGGAGGCACGGTGGCACAATGGTTGGCACTGCTGCCTCACAGCACCAGGGACCCAGGTTCAATTCTGCCCTTGGGTGACTTTGTGGAGTTTGTACATTCTCCCTCTTTCTGCATGGCTTTCCTCCGGATGCTCCGGTTTCCTCCCGCAGTTCAAAGATGTGCAGGTTATGTGGATTGGCCATGTTAAATTGCCCTTCGTGTACTTTAGGTTAGGGGGTTATTGGGATAGGGTGTTCTGTCAGAGGGTTGGTGCAGACACAATGAGCCGAATGGCCTCCTTCTACACTGTAGGGATTCTATGAATATACATCCAAAGTTCCCTGTTTTCTCTCTGCCTTCTTTTTTAAATAGTAGAGTTACATTAGCTACTCTCGAATCTGTAGGAACTGTTCGAGAGTCAAAAGAATCCTGGAAAATTACACCAATGTATCCATTATTTCTGCAGCCATTCCTCAAGTACTCTGCGGTGTAGATTATCAGGCCTCAGGGATTTATCGGCTTTCAATCCTATCAATTTTCCAAACACCATTTATCTACTAATATTGATTTCCTTCAGTTCCCCCCTCACTAAACCCTGTGTTCCTCAACATTCTGGTATCTTATTTGTGTCCTCATTTGTCAAGACCAATCTGTTTAATTACTCAGCCATTTCTTTGTCCGCCATTATAAATTCCCCTGTTTCTGACTGTAAAGGTGCTGTGCTGGATTTTCCGATTCTGGGGCTGCGTCCTCATGCCAGTGAGGGAACGGTGCTGTTTTACGCCAGAAACAATGGTGCAAAACGGCCACGATTCCACATTTTGCTGGGGGCTAGCAGCAAGGCAGCGTAGAGCACCCGGCTCTGGCTGTCGATACGTTCCGGAGAATTGCCGGGTCCATGGTCGCACATGCGGACAGTGCGGCATGCAGCAGCTGTGCCGTGCTACATGGCAGAGGCCGCTTGCTGACCCAGTCCGCTAAATAGTGCCCCCTTTCGCCGGCTCACACGCCCCGGACAACCCCCACAGTGCCCTCAGCCCCTAATAAAGTAATAAAGCCCCTCCCCTGCCTGCGGATCGGCCCTCCCCCGACTGTGGCGGTGCTGGACTGAGTCCGCAGCCGCCCACACTGAGCTCCCAATTGATGAGACCATGAGAGACCCACGCCGTCGGGAACTTGGCTGGTCGGGGGGGCGGAGCATTGGGTGGAGGGCCTCAGGCAATGTCCTGAGGCTGTCATTATATGGCGCACCGTATTCTCTGAGTATGCTGCTTTGGAGGGGGTGGAGCATCGCAAAAGCGGCACCACCCCCCATTGGGTCGAGAACCCCATTCTTTGGCCGGTTGCCGAATGCGATTTCGGCATCGGCGACCGGAGAATTCAGCCCCCTATATTTGTCTTTATCAAAGTTTTTCTCTTCCCGTACCTACAGAAATTTTTACAGTTGGTATGAATGTTTCCTGAAAGCTTACTCTCGGACTCTACTTTCAACCTTCTTCATCAACCCTTTGGTTCTTCTTTGCTGAATTCTAAACTGCTCCCAATTCTCAGACCTGTTTGTTTTCTTGGCTAATTTGTGTGCATCTTCCTTGGATTGAATACTATTTCTAAATTCCCTTGAAAACTATTTCTAAATTCCGTTGTAAGCCATGGATTGGCCACCTTTCCCATTTTACTGTTGTGCTAGACAGGAATAAACAGTTCTTTGAGAAAGTGTAATCCAGCCTGTTCTCTGGATGGTTCCTCAATGTATCGGCCGAGCAAACTATCCCATATACACTGCAGGAATTCCTCCTCTACGGCATTGTGGCTAATTTGATTTTCCCAATCTATATGCAAATTAAAATCAGGCATAATGTTTCTTTATTGCATGTTTCTCTAATGTCCTGTTTAATGCCATTCTCAACATCACCATTACATTTTGTGGTCTATGTACAATGCCCACTCACGTTTTTTGTCCCTTGGGGTATTGTTATATCACTGAATTGTAATATAAATATTATACTTTTATCTTGCCGAACATAGAACATAGAACAGTACAGCACAGAACAGGCCCTTCGGCCCTCAATGTTGTGCCGAGCCATGATCACCCTCCTCAAACCCACATATCCACCCTATACCCGTAACCCAACAACCCCCCCCTTAACCTTACATTAATTAGGACACTACGGGCAATTTAGCATGGCCAATCCACCTAACCCACACATCTTTGGGCTGTGGGAGGAAACCGGAGCACCCGGAGGAAACCTACGCACACAGGGGGAGGACGTGCAGACTCCACACAGACAGTTACCCAGCCGGGAATCGAACCTGGGACCCTGGAGCTGTGAAGCATTTATGCTAACCACCATGCTACCCTGCTGCCGAGTTGTGTTGAATTCTGATGACAAATAGTCGAAGTCTTCCAGATGATGACAAAATATTTATTGAGTGATAATTATTACTGGTTTAGCACAGGGCTAAAGAGCTGGCTCTTAAAGCAGACCAAGGCAGGCCAGCAGCACGGTTCAATTCCCGTACCAGACTGCCCGATCAGGCGCTGGAATATGGGGCGAAATTCTCGACCCCCAGCAGGGTCGGAGAATCGCCTGGGGCCTCTGAAAATCCTGTCCCCGCCGTGGCAGAGATTCTCCACCACCCAGGAATTGGCAGGGGCAGGAATCACGCCACTCGATCGGCGAGGCCCCTGCGGCGATTCTACGGCCCGGATGGGCTGAAGTCCCGCCGCTGGGAGGCCTCTCGCGCCGCCGAGATTTGAACCACCTCTGGCGGCGGCGGGATCGGCGGCGCGACCGGGCCCCCGGGGTCATGGGGGGGCGCGGGGCGATCGGACCCCGGGGGTGCCCCCACGGTGGCCAGGCCCGCGATCGGGGCCCCCCGCTCAGACTCCGGGCCAGTGCCCTGGGTGCACTCTTTCTCCTCTGCCGCCTCCACAGCCTCTGCCATGGCGGAAGCGGAAGAGAAACCCACATCGCGCATGCACCGGTGGTGACGTCAGCAGCAGCTGGCCGCTGACGTCACCGCCGGCGCATGCGCCGACCGGCGAAAGCCTTTCGGCCAGCCCCACTGCCAGGCGGCGGGCCTGAAAGGCCGCTGGCGCCGGTTTTTTGCGCCAGTCTTCTGGTGCCAACCGCTCCGGCGCGGGGCTAGCCCCCAAAGGTGCAGAGAATTCCCCACCTTTGGGGAGGCCCGACCCCGGAGTGGCTGGCGCCACTCTCCTAAGCCGGGACCCCCCGTCGCGCCAGGTAGGGGAGAATCCCGCCCATGGTGACTAGGTGCTTTTCACAGTAACTTCATTTGAAGCCTACTTGTGACAGTAAACAATTTTCATTTTTCATTTAATTTCAAATAATATGCTCGTGAGTTCATTCACTTTAATACTTTGACGAGTGAAAAAAATAAGTAAATTTAGATTAAACTAACAATAATGATAATACACTGCATTGATCTGCTCACGTCTTAACTCTCGCTGTTCTCCACACACGCACTAACGAAAGAAGAGCAGGGAATTCCCTATATAGCTCCTGTTAGTGTTGCCATCTAGTGATCATCTGTCTGTACTTTCAGTGATCATCTGTCTGTACTTACTTTACATTAACTAAACATGTATTAACACATACAGAGATCACTACAGGTATTTCTCAGCTCTACCTTACAGATTCTACATTGTCGGAGCTAATACCCTTCCTCATTGTTGTGTTAATTTCTTCTTTAATGTTCCATCTCATTCAATTTCTGTTTGTTTCTAACCTCTTTTCCTATGCTTACTGGTCAGAAACCAGAAGCAATCTCCTCCTGGTATATATTCATGCCGAAAACTTGTACTTTATTTTTCAAAAAGTTTAATTGTGTACAGGTGCCAAAGTGGAAAAGAATAATAAACAGGGCGAATAATGGGCAGTCAATCAGCAACTGCTGATTTTCAGCTTATGCTTGAAGTGAAACTTACCCACCCCACCCGCTTTGTTTATTTACTGACCTTTTGGCAGTGAATATGTCTGAAAGTTTAATGGAATGCTACCCTTTTCTGTTGATGAATTGCACGAGTGCAGTGGACCATGCATTGTGAACCTGGAATGCTGCACTTTTCATAGAACTTCATCTGTCTCTCTCACTGCCACTACATCCTGAGGCTCAGTGTAGCGGTGTCACGGGCCACTTGGGAAAGTGCCTCTGTGTGATTTGGGCATCACCGTGCTCAGTTGCAAAAGGACTGATCTTTGAAAGGTCACCAGCCATTAATTCAGCAGAATCTGTGACATTCAATTTGAGCCAACCTTTCTAAGTTTTACCGTTCCGAGCAATGAGGTGCTGTCTTGCTACAGGTTCAAGTTCTGGAAACGGCATGGTTCTTGAATGGTGATTATGATTGGGTGAACATTCTTAACATGCTATTTCTCAGTTATTTTGAAAACATAATATTGTTTGAGATAAAACCAAACCCTGTGGGCCTATTCATGCAAATTAAGATCCTCGCTTTCATTTACCCTTTCTCCTAAGTTTCCCTCATCTCTTCCTCTCTCTCATCCAATACGTTCGACATGTTGGGATATGATATTGCACATTAATGTTGTGTACACTCTAAATGTTATGTAGCTCCTTTTGACATCTTTACCTCTGTTTCTTGCTGGGCCCCTGCCAGTTACTCTCCCTGCTTGACTGACGGCTTTCATTAGGGCATCATTGATACAAAGTTAGATTGAAGTCAAATCTATATGATCTTGCACCAATCCATTTAATTACTGCTTAACAAGCCTTTAACAAGTAAATAAACAAATGAATGCTGGGTCAAGGCGTTGAGATACAGAGCTATGGTTTCTTCATTCCCAGGAACAGTTTTCTGAGCATGAGGAAAGTTAGCAACTCCCTCATTAAAACTAACATATGTTAGACTAACATATTAACTGATTGTCATGACATTGGAAATAAGTTGGTGGTGATATTTTCTTTTTCCGTGCAGGAGTTCTGGCAAGGTCATGGAATGTTTTTCGAAGTAACAAATTAAGAAAATCTACACTAATTACGAATGATGTCATAATGGTATCATAATGTAACCAGGAACACTGGCTGGGATTCTCTGATCCAAGTTTACCTCGCTGCCAGTAAGAACGGAGAATTTAGCGCTCAGACAAAACTCCATTCACTGCAACAGGATCGGAGAATTCCCTCCGGCATGAAGGAATGGAGAATTCCGGCATTATCCCCATGATTATCCCAACTCCAGCGTACATTTCGCACGCGCACCAGCTCTAATGCACATAACAAATCAAACCCCTAGTTTCTTTAATTAGCTTTTTATATTTGTACAACTATCTTTCAAATTTGTCTATTCAGGCTTCTGTGAAATGTTCTGTAGCCACCTAAGATGGACACTGGGCTACAAAATGAAGAACTGCTAAGGCTGCAGGGAAAAACAGTCTTAGCAAGGACAAGCAGTTTGCAGGAGACTAATTAGCATTCTGCACGTACAGAAACCAGTTTGTGGCCAGGTGCAGAGTTTCAGCCAAAGGTGTAAATGGCAACAAGATCTACATAGTAATGAGGTGATCCAGATCCAGACCCCGCACAATAGAAACAGTTAAGTATCAATAGATACTTTTGAGTAGACGCCCAGACAGAACGGCACCACAGTATCCAACACAAAGAACCATAGGGACAGCCCACCCATCGAGGGACGACCCTCAGATTGGGGGGTTTGGAAGGTAAAAGGCCCGCCCCGAAGGGGCACGGACTTCTAGGGACTATAAAAGTAGACCCCGCACATGGTTCAGTCTGTTTTGTCGCTCCGGCTCTGCTTTGCTGATTCATCGCATCCTGACTCCAGTTCCATCACCAGCCGTTGAGCCATCAGCCATCGAACTGTAAGTGCCAATACAACGATCGCTACGTGATCCAGACCTTGCTAGATCCTGACAACTTTAAGTACCTGAGAGTTGCAGACCAAGAACGGGACGAAGGCCTTGCTCCCTGACCTTGCCTGTTCCTGTCTAGATAAGTATTTTAGTTGTTTAGTATTAGAAGTAAGTTAGTCTCTTTAGCGTATGCATGTGTATTTATTATATTTGTCATAATAAATATCAATCGTTTGGACTTACTAATTGGTGTACAGATTTATTACTTTGAACCTGACCTTGATATACTTGTGAGGTGTCTAAATACGGCACCTGGCGACTCCTGAGCAT
The DNA here is from genome assembly GCF_902713615.1 of Scyliorhinus canicula. Lineage (NCBI taxonomy): Eukaryota > Metazoa > Chordata > Chondrichthyes > Carcharhiniformes > Scyliorhinidae > Scyliorhinus > Scyliorhinus canicula. The sequence continues at coordinate 129,626,586 of NC_052155.1, read as the reverse complement.
AATTACATACACAGAGCCATAGTAGTGTTAAGCACACGGCCTTTAAACGGAGGCGTGTTAATACACTCCAGTAAAACGAGCAACAGTTCCAGTTACCAAATTAGTTTGAATTCTTGAGATGCTAATCAATTTAACAAGTTGAGGTAAGAATGATTGTTGTTGACATCAAGGCACCATTTGATCAAGGGTGGCAGCGAGGATGCTGAGCAAATTGAAATCAATGGGAATCAGAGGAAAAGCTCTTCAGTGGCTGGATTCATGAATAGCAAAAAAGTAGATAGTTAGGAATGCTAGAAGTCAGTCATCTCAATTCCAGGGCATCACCACAGGAGTCCTTCAAAGTAGTGTCCAAGGCCCAAGCAGCTTGAGCATCCTTCCCTCCCCTTTCAGGTCAGAAATGTGGATGTTTGGTGATGTTTGCAGTTAATGGTTGCATTTGCAACTCTTCATCGGCCCCTGACATTCATTTACATTTACATTGCTGAGTTCACTGTCATTATTGTCCCGAGGTGTCACCATTAACCAGAAACAGAACTGCAGCAGCCACATAAATACTGTAGCTACAAGAGCAGGTCATAGGCTGGGTATTGTGCAGAGAGTGAGTTACGTCCTAACTTTCCATATACAAGGCACAGGTCATGAGTGTGATAGAATACTCTCCTCTCGCCTGGATGAGTACAGCTCTAGCAACACTCAAGAAACTCAACACCATCGAGGACAAAGCAGGCTCCAGCCACCACCTTAATCTTGCATCCGCTCTGCACTGGCACACAATAGTAGCAATGTGTATCATCACAAGATGCACTTCAACCATTCACCAAGGCTTCTTTAACAGCACATCTCAAACCTGTCATTTCTACTGTCTAGAGGAGCATAGTCAACTGGTACATGGGAACACAACCACCAAGTTCCCCTCCAAGTCGTGTATTATGTTGATTTGGCACTAAATCGTCAATCCTCCACCAGCACAGTGGGAATAACTTCATCACATGGATTGTAGCAGTTCAAGAAGATGTCTCATCACCACGTCCTCATGGGCAATAAATATTGGGCTGGAATCCCCATTCCATGAAGCACATGGAGGATCCGTGGTGTTCGACGACGGAAAAATTGGTGCCATACCAGCACCGATTCCGCTTCCAGTGAGGGACTAATACTGGGGGCGAGTGAAACGCCTGTGGAAAATGCAAAAAATGGTGGGAGAATCGCCGGATCCCTGCTGGACTCGTGCAGGCTGACAAGCTGCAGCCGGCACGGCCTTCGGCAAAGTATGGCAGTGCTGGACACTGTTCGTATGCCCTCTCTCTCTCACTCTCTGCAGCCGCCACGACAGGCTCACGACTGTTCAGACCACACATGGCCCGCGCCGTCGGGAACTCGGCCCATCGGAGGCGGAGCATCGCGGGTGGGCCCGATAATGATATGAAAATGCGGTTGGGGCTGCACGTGGCACGCATTTTGATGACACCGATTTGGAAGGGGCGGAGCATCGCGGCCCGGTGTCAAACCGGTGCCTACCGCAATTTCGGCATCGGCATCCATTCTCTGCCCAATTGCCGTTCCTGATTTCAGAGTCGGGCAACGGAGAATCCCACCAGTTGTCTTTGCCAGCGACACTCACATCCTGTGAAAGAACTAAAAATTCCCTTCTTTTGACCAGCACAGATCATTTGTTTTTGTCATTGTAGATGATAGAAATATCGAGCACATAAAGAAGCTGGTCAGTCCACCATGCCTAAGCAAGAGACAAGTTTGTTTTTGCGTTTTTGTATGAAGTTTTACTGTCGCCTTCAATGGCTGCTTTTGCTTTATACCTTTAGCCATCCATCCAATGTTTGTTTAGTTTTTTTGATATTGTAATCTTTTATTTATCTTTAATGAATTCCATTGTTTGTTTTCCCTTCAGCAAGTTTCTTTCCAACTTTGATTTGGAGTGCTTTTGCTTCATTGATCGGTTGTCATGCTCCATCAGTAAACCATCCACACTTATTGATTTGCTGTAATACATTTCTCATGGCTTCAGTGTTCAATCAGCAAATATTGACTCCAGTAATTTTTCTCTTTTACACAACCATTGCCTTTTGGAACCTTGATATCTATTTCACTGCAATTCATTCTGCATCACCCAACTTATCAAATAACAGCATTTTACTTTCATCTATTTCTCATTGGCACAGCCCTCCTAAAATTGTACTTTTCTCGCAGTCAATTTGACAGTAATTGGGCACGAGCTTTAATTGTTCAGTACAATCTTATCTTGTAGTGATGGGATAAGGTGCGTTGAAGCTGAGCTGCAAATGAGAAAAAAAATCACATCCAGGAGACAGGCAGAAATGAGATAAAAGAAGCATAGTTGACATGGGAAAAGTCTTAAAGTACTTCCAGTGAGTTGTAGTTCTGTTGCTCTACATAAATTCCACATAAGAACACGAAGGCACCCATCAAAACATTCCTCATGCAAATCAGCTGTAACTATGGCAACTATTGGTCATTTGTTGTTCACTCAAACACAATTGTCTGTCACTGTGGACTTGAGCTCCTTTACTTTTTTCAGTCTGGTTGTTTTTAAGTTTACTTTGTTCTTCAATCCTTCTGCTCATCTCCCAAGGTTCAGATTCACACAATGCAGCCCTGTTCCCCAACTCACTGCAGCATGACCTGTTAATTCCCCCATCAGTTACTACTGCTCGTCTGAGCTTTTCCGCTTCTGCCATTGCAGACTTTGGTCTCTATTGGGTTCATTGTCACCTTCTTTCTGCTCTAACTGGGTTATGCACACAGTGCTGGTAGCTTGCTATAAGCTGTTATGTGATATCAATTGATTTCCTCTGTTACAACCACAGCAGATGTTATTTGCTGAGAAAACCGAAACCCAGAGGGAAACATGTCTTACTGATCACAACCACTTTTTAAAATTCTGAAAACAATGAAAAAAATGACTGATCCCCAAAGCATAAAATTCCAGTAACACCTATGGGATGTTAAAAATTAAAAGATTTATTGGCAAGAAGAAAATACTCTGAAGCACATAAGATTCTCAGTTAAAGAAACCGAAAAACCCATCACAATTCCAGTAATATTACTCAAGGCAAAACGTCTATCACTGTACTTAACGTATGCCAGACAACTTCTTAAACTTATTCCGCTGTGCTCTGGAAATCAAAAAGATTTCAGAAAACAAATTGCTTTCTGAAACAAAGACTTTCCCAGTTTTTGGATGACTAGTTCAGATTTTGCACCTTCTCTCAGCTCACACCTGGTCACATGACATCTCCCCCACATAGCCAAAGCAACTCAGCACAACATTTTCCCTAAATATTCCTTTTCCCTTTCATCTTCAATGTCATTATCCTCAGCACCTCTTTGAACTTAATATTTCCAAAATATAAACATATTTAACATTTTCCTTCAGGACAAATTCGATTTAATAACTTTCCTTTGCTTTGTAAGTTGTTAAGTTGTAAAACTCCCTTACACCCGTTTGAATTGTAACAGTTGAAAATCCAAGTCTATCTCCTAATGCAAATTTTTAAACCCAACTAATTTACTTAGAAAGCCATTTCACCTTGGTATCTTATTACAAATGCATGTACTTTGCACCTTTTCCCCTTTTAACTCTTAACTCTCATAGGAATTTTGGGCAGAGATTCTCCATTTACCACCGCTAAGAAAGGGCGCTAGATTCTCCGGTCGCCGACACCAAAATCGTGTTCGTCGAGCACCCGGAGAGTCCGAGTTCCTGACCAAATCAGGGGAAGCGCACATTTGCGATGTTCCGCTGCCTCCAAAGTGGCGTACTCTAGGAGTACGCAACGCCATGTATCGACGGCCTCAGGACATTGCCTGAGGTCCGTCTGCTGATGCTCCACCCCCGCCACGTGTGGTCTCACCCATCGGGAACTCGGTGACGGCTGCGGATTCAGTCAGGGGAGGAACGATCTGCAGGCAGGGGAGGACATTATTCAGGGCTGGGGGCACTGTGGAGGGCTGGTCCGGGTGAACGAGCCGGCCGAAGTGGGGGACTACGTACTGAGCGGCCGGTACCACGTAGCAAGGCATGGCTGCTGCATGCCGCTGGCGTGCTCATGTGCGGCCACAGACCCAGCAATTCTCCGGGTCGTATCGGCGGCTCGAGCCGAGTGCTCTCGGCTGCCGTCCTGCTAGCCCCCAGCAAAATGGGGAATCGGTGGCCCTTTTGTCAAGGATACCAGATTGGCAGTGCCAAGGTGTCCAGGGGGCAGATTGCCCATGCCAGGGATCGAGTCTGAGGGTGCCCTGAAATGGAATTCCATAGAATTCCTATAGCATATAAGGAGGCCATTCAGCCCTTCGAGTATGCACTAACCCTTTTTTTTAGCACCCTACCTAGGCCCACTCCCCCGCTCTATTTCTGTAATCCTACCAAACCTGCACATCCTTGGGCATTTAGTGGCAATTTTAGCATGGCCAAACCACCTAGCCTGCATATTTTTGTACTGTGGGAGGAAATTGGAGCACCCAGAGAAAACCCATGCAGACACAGGGTGCAAGTGTAACCTCCACACAGGCAGTCATACAAGGCCGGAATTGAACTCTGGTCCCTGACACTGCGAGGCAGCAGTGCTAACCACTATGCCACCGTGCTGCCTATATGCCCTTATGAGGTGGGGTGAGGGGGGGCTCCTGCACCCCCTAACAGGTAAGTTGAAAATGAGAAAAATGAAATGAAAATCGCTTATTGTCACGAGTAGGCTTCAAATGAAAAGCCCCTAGTCGCCACATTCCGGCGCCTGTTCGGGGAGGCTGTTACGGGAATCGAACCATGCTGCTGGCACGCTTGGTCTGCTTTCAAAGCCAGCAATTTAGCCCTGTGCTAAACAGCCCATTGGGGATTTGAGGGGGCAGAGTGAGGTCCAGAGACCCCACCCCGATCTCTTCCGTGAGCTCAGCTTATCAATGCAGGAGATGAACGTAAGTGTGACCTCAGCAGAGCATTCCTCACTATGGTCTTATTTAATAATGGAGTCATTCGGTAGCACAGTGGTGCAGTGGTTAGCACTACTGCCTGACGGCGCTGAGATCCCAGGCTTGATCCTTTTCTGGGTCACTGTCCATGTGGAGTTTGCACATTCTCCCTGTATTTGCGTGGGTTTCGCCCCCACAACCCAAAGATGTGCAGGGTAGGTGGATTCGCCACGCTAAATTGCCCCTTAATTGGAAAAAATGAATTGGGTACTTGATATTTATTTTAAAAAATAAAATAATGGGGCCATTCTCGGCGCTGCAGGCACTGAGAAAACCCCTGGTAAACGTGCCTAAAATGGGACTCTGTTTTTTTTCCCTTTAAATTGCACTGTGGTCTTTTAGAAACATGCAAGAATCGAAGGAAACTTGACAGAGTAGATCCTGAAGAAGCCTCCCCTCGTGGGAGACTCTAGAACTGTGGACATAGGCCTCAATCTTCTGGTCCTCACGCTGAGGTAATTGACACTGAGGGGGACCAATTGTATGATGGGCAACCCAAAGGTCCATTTGCCTCAATCCCAGGTTGTGCAGGACTGGAAAGTCGCACCCATAGTTTCGAAATAAGAGATTGCCAATTATAAAGGACATGAGGGTGATGTAAAAGAGGTCCCATACATGGGTACCGGGTCAACAAGGACAGCTTGCACCCCATGGAGGAGAATGTACAGACCATCAAACAGATCCCTCACACCTGAGAATACAAACAAACTACAGTAGTTCCTCAGACTCATAAATTATTACGACAAATTCATCCTGAACTTGGCGACCATTCTGGAACCATTGCATGCATTCCTTAAAAAAAACACCAGATCTGGGCATGGAGGGCACCGTGAGAAGAGACATTTGCCAAGGTGAAGCGACAGCTGTCATCCTCCAGGCTGCTGATGCACTACGAACCTTCCAGACCATTCCTGATCACATGTGCTGCCTCCCCATTAGGCATTGGCTCAGTGTTATTCCACTGGATGGATGACGGGACAGAGAAGCATTAACCTATGCATTGTGGACTTTGACCGATGCAGTGTGTGGATAGGCTCAGTGAGAAAAGAAAGGGCTGGCTGTCACCTTCGCGGTCAAGGTGTTCCACCAGTGCATTTCTGGATGGCGCTTTATGGTCATAACAGACCACAAACCATTGCTCAGCCTGTTCAAGGAGGACAAGGAAATCCCACCAATAGCGTCGGCCCGGGTACAGCATTGGACATACTATTGGCGGTATATGAGAACGTGTTTGAGCATCGCCCAAGGCGCGCAAATTGCACACACAGATGTCTTGAGCCGACTTCCATTGCCAATATACTCCCGGTCTCTGCCAGTGGCAGATGAGATTGCACTGGCCCTGAATTTTACAGACACCTTGCTGGTCACAGCCTCGCAAATTCGTGAGTGGACACAAAAGGACCTGCCCTGAGTGAACTTATGCCACATCTTCCTGCATTAGGAATTGCAGGTTTTTGTGACTAAGCAACAGGAGTTTGGCATGGAAAATGGCATTCTCCTGTGGGGCACCTGGGTCCTGGTCCTGAGCAATGGCAGAAAGACCATATTGCAGGACCTGAACAACGGACACCCAGGAGTGTCCAACTGAAGAGGTTTGCCAGGAGCTATGTATGGTGGCCAGGATTTGATGGTGACAATCGAGAAGTTGGTGCAGCAAGACACATGTGCCAAGAGCATCAAAAGCTCCCACCAGCAGCGTCTATCCACCACTAGGAATGGCAAGGCCGACCCTTGGTACGGCTGCACACTGATTTCGCTGGACCTTTTCAAAGGTCGATATTTTTGCCAATCGTTAACACCCACTCAAAATGATTGGTTGTCTACCAGATGCCATCCACTACTTTGAGGGCTACAACAGAGAAGCTGCGCCATTCGTTTAGTACACATGGCAACCCGGAGGTGCTGATTACCGATAACGGCACCCCTTTTACTAGCGAGGATGTCTTGCACTTTGTGAATTTGTACGGGATAAAACACATTCGAGCCACCCCTCTTCAAATGGCCTGGCTGGGCGAGAAGTACAGATGTTTAAGAGAGGCATAATGAAACAGGCCAAGGGATCCATGAAGACAAAGTTGGCAAGCTTCCTATTCAATTATCGAACCACGCCACATATAACAACTGGGGTGGCAGATGGTTTGAAGAATGAGAATTTGCCTTCGGCTGGACATTCCCTGGTATTGGTGGTAAAATGGAGGGAAGACAGGATCTCCAGAAACAGTACCACAGCAGACGGACACATGACAGAGGTTTACGGCCAGAGAACTTGGTATATGTCCAGAACTTCGGAGACAGTGCCTGGTGGATACCAGGAACCATAGTGGAAAGGCCTGGACTGTAACTTATACGGTGAAAAGCAAGAAATGGAAGGTGCAAAGACACGTGGATCAGCTTAAAGGCAGGAAGCCCATCTCAAAGCCAGCCCCGCCAGATGAGTCAACTCTGCATCCCTCCTGCACGTCAACCAGGGTCCAAGGGGCAACACTCCCCAAGGACCAGGACACAGAGATGCGTGAGGCGGAAGACTCAGAGTCAGACATGGATTCAGAAGAGTCCATAGTCTTGGATGACAGTTTAACCAGAGAGCAGTCTCTGACAGCAAATCCCTGACGATTGGTGCAGAAGCAACGCTCACCAATGTGCTACACACACCCGGACTCAGCTGCACAACTGCTGGAAATGCAACCGCAGGTGAAGCGACGATGGAGACTTTCTCCATGCTCTACAACAGAGAACTTGCAGACTTTAGTTGGGAGGGGGGGGAATGTAATAACCCCCGCGGAACCCCCCGGGGCGACCCAGTTGATCTCCCCATGGGGCTTATGGAATACAAGCTCCTCTGCTGAGGGGTGGAGGCCTAACATTGGGGTTTGATATAACGGACCAATAAAGGCATCCATGTTGGGAACCGGCACCTTCAGATTGTTCGAGCTGGGAGCTGCCGCTTTGCAGCCTTGGATTTATTCACTAAATAAACTACTGAGGTAAAATCCTTCTCGGAATTCCTGTAATTATAATAATGATGATCAAAAACCAACAATGTCCCCTTGTACGTTGGAAATTGCAGCAGTATAGTGAAATTGGGTAGCTATGAAATATCTTTTTTAGTTCTTCAGTGAGAAAGATGAAAGGACCGGCAATTCTGTCCATTGCATCAGTCACCTAATTGGTACATGTGTGATCAGCACACTTTACTTATACTAATCTATAATGAATGATAACCATAAAAGCTGAGCATACTCATGCATGATGGTGAGGTACGCTGGGCGGAATTCTCCCAAAGGCCCGACGCCGTCGTGAAACCCGGAGAGGTTCACGGCGGCGTCGGAGGCCTCTCCTGGCCCCCTATTCTCCCCCGCCGGGGGGCTAGGAGGGCCGTGCCGGGAAACTAGGCTGTGGGGCCTTGTCGCTGGCATCAAGGCCCGGCGCGCCGAGAATGACGCGGTCGACGGGCCTAATGATGTCAGCCGCGGATGCGCAGTTTGGCCGGCTCCAACCCGCGCATGCGCGGTTGCCATCTTCCCCTCCGCCCCCCCGCAAGATGTGGCGGCTTGATCTTGCGGGGCAGCGGAGGGGAAAGAGTGCGTCCCATTGAGACGCCGGCCCAACGATCGGTGGGCACCGATCGCGGTCCTGTCCCCTCCCGAGCACGGTCGTGGTGCTCAGTCCCCTCTAGGCCCCCCACAAGCCCCAAACGGGCATCTCACGCCGTGGTCACGACGGCAGCAACCAGTGTGGTTGCCGCCGTCGTGAAATGGGTGGGAGAATCGCAGAAGGTGCGAGAGCGGACCTCCCACGATTCTCCCACCCGGCGTGCGAGGTGGAGAATTCCGCCCGCTATCTGTGGAATTTACTGTCCCTACATTTTAAATAGCCTCTGGGTGTCCTTGCAACAGATGGTCAAATTCTACAACAGCACCCCACTGAGTTAAAAGAAGCAGACCAATTGTCTCCTTCATTCAGAGTTGAAGATGCCAAAGCCTGCAGATGTGATTGGCAGCATAATGGCAGGTGATGAAAGTGTGGCTCTAGGGCCTGCTGATCACACTGATGTGCCCACTTTCATCTCTTTCAACTTCTCTCATGTTTTTGGGATGTTGAAAAATGCAGTCCACATCATTATACTTTGACTTGATAACCTCCCTGGGACTCTGAAGTTTTCACATAGGAGTCATGTGGCTCCCTGATCCTCCATGAAAGCTTGCTTTTCATAAACACTCTTGTTTTACCATCAATCTTGTTGCACTGTTGTCTGGTAAATGCCTCAATAATAGTGAATTTGGAGTCATTCCGTGGCCTACCTTCGTCACAATTTCTTAAAACAAAATCTGGAAGTGAAATTTGTTTGGGACTTGCTTCTCAGCAAGGCCATAACTTGGATGGAGGGACAGCTGAAACCCCTCTTATTCACGGAAAAAATAGGATTACTGCCAGCATTACAATAGTGGAATGAGGGCAGCTCAGAGGAAATTGCAATGTTACTGGTAAGTCATAATTTGGATGTTGGATGGTCGTGTAAAACCAGGAAGATCAATTCAGTCACCTACTATCCCAGACCAGACCCCAACAGTGGCTGGGATACTGGACCGAAACCCCAACATTTGAGTCTATTTTAAGGCTGTGCGGAAAGAATGATTCATTCCAGAAGTGATTGCATGTAAAGAAATAGGGCTTTGCTATTTCTAAACCAAAACTTTACTGTGAATACAATATTAAACGTTCAGCTTCACACCCGAAAAGAACAGCTTACAATTATCCCTTAACACAGCGATACAATTTCCCATTAAACAACAAGAAAAGTAACATACAGCTCTTAATCCAGATTAGAATTAGCAGGGCATAGAGTAATAGATTAGAACATACAGTGCAGAAGGAGGCCATTCGGCCCATCGAGTCTGCACCGACCCACTTAAGCCCACTTCCACCCTATCCCCGTAACCCAATAACCCTATCTCACCTTTTTGGCCACTAAGGGCAAATCCACCTAACCTGCACATCTTTGGACTGTGGGAGGAAACCGGAGCGCTGGGAGGAAACCCACGCAGACATGGGGATACGTGCAGACTCCACACTGACAGTGACCCAGCGGGGAATCGAACCTGGGACACTGACGCTGTGAAGCCACAGTGCTATCCACTTGTGCTACCGTGCTGCCCAAATACTTGCGGTACAAAAGAGATTTTCACTCTTGTCAGAGCCCCTTTAGACTCTGGCTGAATATCTTCAAATAGCTGCTTCACCACGGTTGTTTCAGCCTCTTCCTGGTCTTCAGACGATACTGATCTGCTTTTAAAATAGTCTTCTCCTCTTGGGAAAGAAATTTGCTTTTACTTGTGGTCTCAAGAAAAACATGGTTTGTCAGATCAGAGATCAGGTTTAATTTCCAAAACCCTTTCTCCCAAAACCCTGTCTCTCTAACAGCTTTCTCCAAAACTCTCGCTGAGCTCCACTCAGCACTGACCTCATCTCCCTAACCTAAATTAACAAATTCTCTCTGCAGGCTGCAAAAGCACATTAACTCCCCACGGACCTCCCCAGGTAAACCACATTCCATTAGTCCAGACCGAAAAATACATTCCTTCATCAATTTCACCTGCTTTTCCCGCTATTTTTTTACAACCGTGATCGCTGTGGAACAGAATTCTTTTTAAACAAACACTTTCTAACACCAGGCTTTTAACCCTTAAATTGCCCACTACATTTATAATCCACTGTACCTAACTTTTCCGAATCATCACACACCTGTGTTCAAAACTGAACGGAGATGGGCTTGCAAAAACAGATTAGATGGACTAAATGGGCTCCCTTAGTGCTGTATCTGTTCTCTGATTTGACTTGTAGTTTTACCTATAATGATGGATTGGACAGCTAGAATTCTTTTCTTCAGGGTGACCTGATAGAGATACTTGGGATAGTAATAGGTTTGACAGGTTAGTATAAAGGTGGTGATTTTGCTGATGAGTAAGACCAGAACTAAAGGCTATAAATATAAGATAGTGAATAATATAGCCAATATGGAATTCAGCAGGAACTTCTTTATCCAGAGAATATGGAACTTGCTACTGGAAGACATGATGTTACACATTGCCTCACTGCTGTGCAGGCTCTGGTTTAAGACACCTGAATTCACCTGAGGAAGGAGCATTGCTCTGAAAGCTAGTGATTTGAAACAAACCTGGTGGACTTTAACCTGGTGTTGTAAGACTTCTTACTGTGCTCACCCCAGTCCAATGCTGGCATCTCGACATCTGGCTTAAGAGGTGAGGGTTGGATGGCTCTGATAGTAGAGGGCAATCTCAGAGATGAACATTCCTGCATCACCAGCTGAGATGCCTTGCTGCAGTCATAGTTGACTCAATTCGTTTGGCGGTATTTCCAAATCTGCATAAGTGCTTTGCAGTGGCTGGCACCCATTCTGAAGTGATTGAGACACAGGCAAGTAGGCCATGTTTCATTGGTACTTGGTGGAAGGATTCCTGAGTCTTTAACCAACTCATGTGCCTTTGTCTAGTCGATCAGCAAGATGGTAGCCATGTAAGTTAGAGTCTAGGGGCTGAAGTTATTGAGGTGATGGACACAAATGTGTTTAAAGGGAAGAAGAGGGAGTAACTGAAAAAGGAATTTAAGGCCATGCTGATAGGGTTAGATGAAGAAGTGCCGGAGGATGGTCTTATAGGGGCCTCACGGTAGCATGGTGGTTAGCATCAATGCTTCACAGCTCCAGGGTCCCAGGTTCGATTCCCGGCTGGGTCACTGTCTGTGTGGAGTCTGCACGTCCTCCCCGTGTGTGCGTGGGTTTCCTCCGGGTGCTCCGGTTTCCTCCCACAGTCCAAAGATGTGCGGGTTAGGTGGATTGGCCATGCTAAATTGCCCATAGTGTAAGGGTAATGGGGGGATTGTTGGGTTATGGGTATACTGGTTACGTGGGTTTAAGTAGGGTGATCATTGCTCGGCACAACATCGAGGGCCGAAGGGCCTGTTCTGTGCTGTACTGTTCTATGTTCTATGTTCTATAGAGCTTGAACACTAGTGTGGATTCAATGGGCAGAATAGGCTGTATCTGTGATGTATACTTAAATAATGTTAAGTGTACATGAGAATTGGGAGAACTGTGTAACTCCAACTCCATCCATAAGTTTGCTGATGACATGACCATAGTGGGTCGGACCTTGAACAGCGATGAGTCAGAGTACAGGACATTGCCCTCAATATCAATAAAATTAAAGAACTGGTCATTGACTTCAGGAAGCAACGTGTTGTACACACCCCTACCTGCATCAACGGGACCGAGATGGAGATGGTTGACAGCTTCAAAGTCCTCGGTGTGCACATCGTCAACAATCTGTCCTAGTCTACCCACGTCGATGCTACAACCAAAAAAGCAGAACAGCACCGAGACTTCCTCAGAAAACTTAGGCAATTTGTCATGTTCACATTGACTCTTAATAATTTTTACAGATGCACCATGGAAAGCATCCTATCTGACTGCATCACAGCCTGGTATGGCGACTGCTCGGCCCAAGATCGTAAGAAACTACAGACAGTCATGAGTACAGCCCAGTTCATCTTGTGATCCCTAATCCCATTCATTGACTCTGTCTACACTTCCCGCTGCCTTGGGAAAGCGGGCAGCATAATCAAAGACCCCTACCACCCAGGTTAGTCTCTCTTCCAACTTCTAAATCGGGCAGGAGATACAAATATCTGAGAACACACACTAACAGGTTCAAAAACAGCTTTTTCCCCACTGTAGCCAGACTCCAAAATGACCCTCTTATGGACTGAACTGATCTCTCCACACATCTTCTCTATTGAGTAATACTGCACTCCGTATGCTTCATCCGATGCCTGGACCTATGTATTTAAATGGTGTATTTATGCATGTCCTCTGTTTTTTCATGTGTGACACAATCTGTCTGGACTGTACATAGACCAATACTTTTTACTCAGTACACCTGACAATAAACCAAATTCAATTCATTTCAGTGGCTGAATTGATAGTGCTCGTTACACTGCCACACAGTCAAAATGTCACCCAATGAGTGATTCTCAGTTATAGTAACCATGAAACTACTGAATTGTACTAAAAACCCACTAGTTCACTGATATTCTTTGGGAAAGAAACCTGCTGTTCCTTACATACCTGGTCTGTATGTGACTCCAGAGCCACAACTATGTTCTTAGCCCCTGACAGCCCTCTGAAGTGACCCAACAAACCAGTTATCAATTATCACCATCTACTTCATGATCAGTCATTAGAGATGGGCAATAAATGCAGACTTGGGCGGAGAGATGACAGATGGAATTTAATCCGGACAAATGTGAGGTAATGCATTTTGGAAGGTCTAATAGAGATAGGGAATATAGAGTGAATGGTAGAACCCTCAAGAGTATTGACAGTCAGAGAGATCTAGGTGTACAGGTCCACAGGTCACTGAAAGGGGTGACACAGGTGGAGAAGATAGTCAAGAAGGCATGTGGCATGCTTGCCTTCATTGGCCGGGGCATTGAGTATAAACATTGGCAAGTCATGTTGCAGCTGAATAGAACCTTAGTTAAGCCACACTTGGAGTATAGTGTTCAATTCTGGTCACCACAGTACCAGAAGGATGTGGAGACTTTGGAGAGGGTGCAGAAGAGATTTACCAGGATGTTGCCTGGTATGGAGGGCATTAGCTATGAGGTTGAATAAACTTAGTTTGTTCTCACTGGAACAAAGGAGGTTGAGGGGCGACCTGATAGAGGTCTACAAAATTATGAGGGGCATAGACAGAGTGGATCGTCAGAGGCTTTTTCCCAGGGTAGACGGGTCAATTGCTCGGGGGCATAGGTTTAAGGTGCGAGGGGCAAGGTTTAGAGGAGATGTACGAGGCAGGTTTTTTACACAGAGGGTAGTGAGTGCCTGGAACTCGCTGCCGGAGGAGGTGGTGGAAGCAGGGACGATAGTGATGTTTAAGGAGCATCTTGATAAATACATGAATAGGATGGGAATAGAGAGTTACGGACCCCGGAAGTGTAGAAGATTTTAGTTTAGATGGGCAGCATGGTTGATGCAGGCTTGGAAGGCCGAAGGGCCTGTTCCTGTGCTGTACCTTTCTTTGCTCTTTGTTCTTTGTTTTTTGTTCAGACCTTGCCAGCAATGTTCGCACTCTGAGATTCAACAAATTAAAAACAATAACAAATGCACCAGAATGAAGGCAAAGCATGTACAGTATCGAAACATTATAAAAACTGGGGAAGAACAAAGAATGAGTCAAACCCCGGGCCATTTTAAGAACTCCATTTGACATGAAGTTTCTATTGAGCCCATTGAAAATATTTACGAGGGACAAAATGCAATTCTGGTGAAAAATCTAGGTTTACCACCAGGGAGTACTTTATTTATATTTTCACATCAATTCTCCAGCTGTAATGAAACTGCCACACAAAATGCGCAGGAGTACTCACAAGCAGAAATCCTTTGGTGCCTGAAACCCATTGGGAGATAAGGCTTTACTTGTTGGGCTCTGATTAGAGTGCAGTTGTCGATCAGCAATACTAGCAAGAGCCAATGGAAAATCAGCAGCCTAAGTGTCCTCTCGGGAAAGGACTCACTGATTTATAATGTTGAGCAGGGAAGGCAGATAGGATCTCCATTTAAATGTGTCACCTGCATGGCAAGGAATGATTTTCACCAACCCAGAATGTGAATGAGTTGACCATGGAGTTCAAATTGACTCAGGTATTTATTGGTGCTCACTGCCCTGCCACCTTAATTTGGGCTTTTTTAAAACTAAAATCTGCTCACGCTGGTGGCTCATTACTACATGTAGATCGGGGTCTGATGTTATCACTTAGATCCGGATAACATTTTAATCACCACCAAAGCAGGATAATTGCCATGGCCATCCTGCTCTCTCCCATCTGCTATGCAGGAAAAATAAGTAATGCGAGATAAATATTAAATGTACCTTTGTGTGAAGGAAAGTGAGTCCGTTTGCTGCCCATGGTTCTCATCATTCCCTCCCTCCACCCAGGACATCCAACCAACAATCCCGCCCCGTACTTGCTAAGTGCCGTGAGCTGAATACCAGCTCATGGATAACTGGCTCTTTCTGCATTTTTTGGCCAAAACTTCAAATGGTTGATGCCAGGGGGCTTGGTGTAATGCTCACACCCCTTATCTTCCTGGAACTCCACTGCCTGTTACAATCCCTCCACGGTCTCTAAGAGTGACCATTGGCTCTTCCTCTGTGTTAACAGCACTGTAAATTGGACCTGATGCAACATAAATAGGGATTAAATCCACTGTTACATAACCTGAAGAAAATATCTCTCAATTAGCTTCCTTATGGGCATTCGTTTTTCACTCTGAAGGATATTAGACTGCATGCGTCTTTATTAATATTTGATTTTCCATAAGGTTTTAACTAACCCTTGATACATTTTCATCCTAATTATTTGATCGATCAACACCTTTATGTCGAACTCAGTGAAGTGCATACCGCAAGTAGCTAAAGGGCTGCTGCTTACAAGTATGTGTAATGTAGATCATATTGTCTGTATGGCAGGCCCAGGGCCGTAAAGACTGAGAGTAGAGATGTGCCTGAGGGTAATGGAGAAGTAATTCACTCGAGAAATGACACCTCCATTTCTCACTGTTTCCTGAACAATTTCAATTTTGAGCAGATGCATTATCAAGTAGATTGAACCACTAATATCAGGGCTGTCATTTTAATTATGTTATTCTTATGGAACAATATTAATTGATTAGACACCTTTCCTATTGAAAAGATTGATACTGTTAAGTCACAAGAGCAGCATAACGAATCAAAGTTACTGTGAAATGCTAATCTGCTGCAAAGACACATGAAAAATGACGTTCGAAGGTAAATAAAAAATAGGTTTTTCCCCTGGGTGGAATCATTTGGTATTTTGCTGGTTTTATTTGCTTTGTTGTATAATTTGTTAGACCACGCACAAACACTGGAGAAAATAGAAACTAGTACCTTTTATGCTTCTTTTTAAAAGCCTCACCTTGGACAACTTTTCCAATCAGCAGTCCAAAAATATGCTCAGCGATATTCCGCAATGAACATTTCAGCGATATTAAGCAAGTAGCTTTCAAATGCTTATTTTTTAAATAATAATTTACACACATTATTCAATATTTAATAACCAAATTTTTCT
Source organism: Scyliorhinus canicula (assembly GCF_902713615.1). NCBI lineage: Eukaryota > Metazoa > Chordata > Chondrichthyes > Carcharhiniformes > Scyliorhinidae > Scyliorhinus > Scyliorhinus canicula. The sequence continues at coordinate 129,610,413 of NC_052155.1, read as the reverse complement.
TCCCTATAAAAAAGGAATTTGGTTGGACTAATAATCTAAGCTCCCAAAGTGGGTTGTGTTGTTCTCTGCTTTGTTTTACCTGGCTGGCCATAGGATGCACTACTTTGAACAAAGAACAACAAAACTAATTTATCAATACTACTAAATAGGATTTGTATGTATTCCTGAAGTATAAGGGTAATATATTAAACTATGCTATCTCTAACTACAGAACTCTCAAATCAACAACTGATGTCTCCTATGCCTAACCATCTTCTACCCCTTCTACTCTACTCTCCTGGGGCGGAATTCTCCGACACCGCGCAAGGTCGGAGAATCACCCGGGGCTGGCGTTATTCCCGCCCCCGCCATGGCCGGAATTCTCCGCCACCCGGGAATCGACGGGAGCGGGAGTCACGCCCCACCGATCGGCGTTCCCCCCGCGGCGATTCTCCGGCCCGCGATGGCCCAATGTCCTGCTGCTGACAGGCCTCTCCCGCCGACGTGGTTTCAACCACCTCTGGTGGCGGCGGGATTGGCGGCGCGAGCGGGCCCCCGGGGTCCTGGGGGGGGGGGGGGGGGCGATTGGACCCCAGGGGGTGCCCCCACGGTGGCCTGGCCTGCGATCTAGGCCCACCGATTAGCCGGCGGGCCAGTGTTGCGGGGGCACTCTTTTTCTTCCGCCGCCGCCATGGCCTCCACCATGGCGGAGGCGGAAGAGACCCCCCACCGCACATGCGCCGGTGGTGACGTCAGCGGCCGCTGGTTTTGGCGCCATCGCGTGGCGGAAACCACTCCTACGCGGGCCTAGCCCTTAAAGGTGCGGAGAATTCCGCACCTTTGGGGAGGCCCGACGCCGGAGTGGTTGGCGCCACTCCGCTACGCCAGGACCCCCTGCCCCGCCGGGTAGGGGAGAATCCCGGGCCTGGTCTCTCTCCAGCTCACTCTCGACTCTCAGAAATTCAAGTCAGTGCAATAGTACTGTCCCTTTGCTCCCTCTAGTGGCTAGTTTGAACATAACACTAACTCTTTCCATGCTGTACATTTGTTGTCACATGGATCAGACTATAGTCCCATGGGGAAAGCTTACAACATGAAGCAGTAATCAATGAGTTGAGGCTGTCTCAATTCATATTGAGCTGGGGCTCAAGAAACACTGGTTCAATTCCGCACCTAGCTGACAAAAATCACACAGAAGGAATAATGATATGAGAAATAAAAATGTCACATTGGTGCAGGAAGGGTTAATGCATTCTGATTTGTGAGAAGAGTACCAAGAAGTTTACTTTGCTTCTAACTGCACTGATGCAGGTCTGAGAGCACAAGTTGTCAACTTGAATTGTTGGAAGTACAAAAGCATTCTGTTCTTGAGATCTAAGGTCAGAAAAAACTGGAAGAAAAGTGACCCCAGTATTTTTAACCAATCGACAAGATGGACAATGCGAAAGATAGAGTTCTGATGAAGCGAAATCTCTCTCCCTCTTCACATTTCTTCCTCAAACCACCGGCATGGGCCCATTACTTCCTCCTCCCTCGGGGTGCCGATGGCCACCAGGCTACTCCATGGGACAGGGGTGCAAGCGGAGCTAACCCATGAGGCTCCACTGCCACCTGGTGCTGCCAGTCCTGGAGGCCTTCTGCCATCTCAACCAGGGTCTGCATGCTTGCACAGGGAGTGGGCCAGCTCCATCTGTGACTGCGCTACATCATGCTGCAACTGTGCCTACACCTACTGGGTTTTTGCCACATCAGCCAGCAACTGTGCCGTCTCCCTCTGGGACTAGGCGTCCTTCCTCTGGCTCTGTGCCATGTCAGCCAGCACCTGGACAATGTCGCTGACGCTCTCAGTGCAGGCTCCCTTTCACTGGGCCACGCTCAGGAGCGCTGCTGCAATGTCCATGTGGCTCTGGCACATGGTTGCCTGTGATAGGGCAGCCCTGTCCTGGGCCTCAGCCTCCGCCTGCACAGATTGCCCCAGGCCTTTGGCATCCTGATCCATGGCCTAAATCTTCGCCCCAAAGCTTCCACCGCTAATGCCACCCATGCGGTGTTGGCATGAGTGGCACATGTGGCCTGCACCACCTCCTGCTCCTTCACACAGCTGGACCCTTCCAACTGCATCTACAAGTGCTGGATGCTCACAGACATCCCCTCATATTGTCCCTGGCTCTGTGACTGCATCTCCACAATCGATGGAACCATCAGTTTCAGAAGCCCGAAATCTGCCAGGATGGTGGCTAGTCCCTGAGATCGGTTGCCCTCTGACTGTCCGCTCCCTCAGGAGTTTGGAGGAGTTTAGACCCAGTATGGGCGTGTGGTGCAGGGTGGGGATTCGGCTACGCTCTGGACAGGGGGTTGTGGTGTTATCCATGTGGTTGATGGGGGTTGGTGCCAAGGGCACAGTGCTGTCTACTCAAGTCCCAAAAGACGTGTTTGATAGGTGAATTGGATAATCTGAAATCTCCCTCAGAGGCGCCAGAATGTGGCAACAAGGGGATTTTCACAGTAACGTCATTGTGGTTTTAATGTAAGCCTAATTGTGACAATAATAAAGATTATTGTTATTACCTCGGCCCAGGCCTCCACCCTATCCCTGTAACCCAGTAACCCCACCTAATCTTTTGGACAGTAAGCAATTTTATCATTGCCAATCCACCTAACCTGCCCATCTTTGGACTGTGGGAGGAAGCTGGAGCACCCGGAGGAAACCCACGCAGACAAGGGGAGAACTTACACACTCCACACAGAAAGTCACCCAAGGTCAGTATTGAACCAGGCTCCCTGGTGCTGTGAGGTAGCAGTGTTAACCACTGTGCTACCGTGCCATTCTCTTGGCAAATGTAGCTGTCATACATTAGACCATAAGACCATAAGACATAGGAGTGGAAGTAAGGCCATTCGGCCCATCGAGTCCACTCCACCATTCAATCATGGTTGATTTCAACTCCATTTACCCGCTCACTCCCCATAGCCCTTAATTCCTCGAGAAATCAAGAATTTAAAGAAAGAAGGAACATTCAGTTCCTTCATTCAAATGATTGAAGTCAGGCTGGGCTTTCCAATCCCCCAGCCGTGTATATCTCAGCAGTGAGAAGGGCGTGCTATTCGCTGGCGGTGGAATTCCCTGTTCCCTCTGCGGTCAATTGGAATTTCCATTGATGACACCCCATGCAGCTGGGAAACCCGCAGATGGGGGTGCGCTGCAGATGGGACTAGAAAATTCCACCGCTAGAGGAATCATATGTTATGGGGATAAGGCGGGAAAGTGGAGTTTAGGATGATCATTTCAGATCAATCATGATCTCATTGAATGGTGGTGCAGATTCGATAGGCTGAATGGCCTACCTCTGCTGCTGCGTCCTATGGTCTCAGTAGAGGCATTTTGAAGATGAATTGGCAAAATAATCACCAACCAATCACTTGCCTGTTTAGTTACCTATTTTCACCTGGTCTTAACAGGGTCAGAGGTCCACAAGGTGACCTTTCACATTGTAGGCCTCAACAAAGACTCAGCCTTTCATAGGTAAGTCACTGGGGGCCAGTTTGGAAGGAGAGGACTCTGGCTGCTCGTATTGGTACATTTTATCTGGTGACTTCAGAGAATTTGAAGTCGGTGATCCTTCCCTTAAGGTCAAGAAAAAAAACATTTTCTGAACATAGACTGATTGTTACAGTTAATCTATTTGTGGCAGTGAGAGATTAATAGGATGAATGGGTTCAACCTAATAGAAACTTTCTGAGTATTCAAGGTGAAAGGCCGAGGCCCCTACTGCAAAGTTCCACAAAGATCAAACGAGGCAAACAAGATAAGTTAAATCAATAATTAATGTATCATTAGTACAGCTTTGAGTTTTCAAAGTTTGATGGTCACAGTAGGAAGAAAGAAATGAAATAGGTAAGAAGTTCCATAGTTTTACAGTCTGGCAAAGGAATGAGTTAGAATTACAGATTGACTTAAATGAAGAATCAAATTGGGCAAGATGTAACACCAGTGTTGTAACCGTATCATGTCAGATTCTCCAGGAGCAGATTCAAATGAAATTGCCTCCCCTGAGGATTTGAAAAGTAACTTAGAAGAAAATTTAGTGGCGCACTGACCAGTGTAGCACTGGGCAGCACGGTAGCATTGTGGATAGCACAATTTCTTCACAACTCCAGGATCCCAGGTTTGATTCCGGTTTGGGTCACTGTCTGTGCAGAGTCTGCACATCCTCCCCGTGTGTGCGTGGGTTTCCTCCGGGTGCTCCGCTTTCCTCCCACAGTCCAAAGATGTGCAGGTTAGGTGGATTGGCCATGATAAATTGCCCTTAGTGTCCAAAATTGCCCTTAGTGTTGGGTGGGGTTACTGGGTTATGGGGATAGGGTGGAGGTGTTGACCTTGGGTAGGGTGCTCTTTCCAAGAGCCGGTGCAAACTCAATGGGCCGAATGGCCTCCTTCTGCACTGTAAATTCTATGAAATACTATGACTAATGAAACAGAGAAACGATTGAAGGGAAACATTTTTTGGAGGGACAAATATTGCTTAGTTTCTGGTGGTGTAGGACATGGGACTGTCCACCAAGAGATTTTGGTGGAAAGCCATGGCCTGCCGATACTGAAAGAGAAATGTGCGCACTTACGTCTAGTTTTCCAGCTCAAGCAGCAGCCTCGGGTCTCCAGTCTGTGCTGGTTCCAGTGCGGCACAATTTCAGTGTAAGCATGCCCCCTTCTGACACAGCAGCTTTGGGAATGCCCATTGAGGGCAGGCATTTAAAACCGTAGGTTTATATTGAAGACAACCGGCAACATATTGAACAAGTGTTTTAAAAGTGTGTAAACATTTTCTTGCAGTTTTTTAATGCTCTTTTATACAGGCATTGCTGTTGTTATTGGTTCTTTTAAAGTAATTTTTAACTTTATGTTTTATGATTAACGTTGATTATTATTTATAAGTGAACATAGGTTTTGTAATTTGTTTTACATCTGTGAAACTATTTCAATCTGCACTATATTATTGTATAACTTTATGTGTGGCATGCTTAAAAGTGTTTGTGTGTTTTAATTTAGATTATGGTCATAAGATTTCAAAAGCGCCCCTGGGCTTTTTGTTGCCGCTGTCCTTGTAATATCTGATTTTTTTGATTAATGTTTATAGAATGACTGCAGTGCAGAAGAAAGCCATTTGGTCCACCCTACCCTGTAACCAAATCTAACCTTTGCACAATGAGGGGCAATTTAGAAAGGCCAATCTATGTAAACTGCACATCTTTGGACTGTGGGAGGAAAGCAAAACACCTGGAGAAAACCTATGCAGACATGGGGAGAATGTGCAAACACAACACAGTCATCCAAGGCCAGGTCCCTGGTGTTGTGAGGCAGCAGTACTAACGAGTGTGCCACTGTGTTACCCATGTCATTATGTTTCTGCCTTGATTACTTCAATTGTCATATTCATTTATAATTATCTCATAATTAAATATTGTGCTTGATGTTTCAGTCAGACGTTTGTAGAAGCTTGTAAAGTTTGATACCATGTTAACACAGTATTTGCAGCCGTTGCATGACATTTCTTTTGATAACTACCACAACTTTTCCAAACACTTTTCAACAAAATATATATTTTCACTTGAAATGAAATTTGAAATGAAAATCGCTTATTGTCACGAGTAGGCTTCAAATGAAGTTACTGTGAAAAGTCCCTAGTCACCACATTCCAGCGCCTGTTCGGGGAGGCTGGTACGGGAATCGAACCGTGCTGCCAGCTTGCCTTGGTCTGCCTTCAAAGCCAGCGATTAGCCCAGTGAGCTAAACAACACATCGATCAATAAAATATATTTTTTTGTTTGGACACAACAGTTCTGTGTTTTTCTGTAAATAGGGAGGAGGGAGAGGAGGAGAGAGGGAGGTGAGGAAAGGGGGATGAAGAGAGGCTACAATGTCCAAATGTAGCAGCAAATGGATCTCACCTCCACAACGCAAAGATGTGCAGGCTCGGTGGATTGGCCACGCTAAATTGCCCTTAATTGGAAAAATTTAAAAATTTAAATAAATAAAAAACCATAAATGCTAAAGAGGAAGTGTTATATTTATATGGTTAAATATATATTTTTGTGCTCATCTCCCAAAGATGGAAAGGTTAGAGGTCTTATAACTGCACTATATATTACAAGAAGTGAGATGTAAGTTCACTATGAGGCGATATACTGTCTCTCATGACAGTGTAACAGTCTAGGAGTAATGCAGATAGCCTGTAATGTGTCATAAAAAGGGACTTCATGTAGGACCTGTATTAAAGATAGACTCATGAATCATGGCCATTGGATCAAAGGTTACGGTTTGTCGGAGAATGAAGGCAAGACATTAGCGCAAAACTTCTGACCGACTTCGACGCTGATCAGACAGAAACCTCCCCACTTATTTGCATATTTTGAACAGGCTCAGGCTAGGCAGAAGGAATTCTTCAGTGCAGGAATTGTCACAGAAAGCAGCAAAGAGAATCAGCAGAGAAGCCACACTGACTATTTAAGGCGTTAGCTGCTATAAGATAAGTTTAAATGCCTACAGTGAGTGTTGGTGAATAGTTTATAGATGAATGTTATGAATGCGTAGCTGGGTAGGAGGCAACTAGATAGGTGGCAGGTGGGTAGCATGGCAGGTGGATAAGATAGTAGGTGAGTAAGACGGTAGGGTGGTAGGTGGGTGAGGTTGGATAGGTGGGTAGTTGGGTCGGGGGTTGTCGTGTTAGATCAGGGCAGCACGGTAGCATGGTGGTTAGTGTAAATGCCTCACAGCTCCAGGGTCCCAGGTTCGATTCCCGGCTGGGTCACTGTCTGTGCGGAGTCTGCACGTCCTCCCCGTGTGTGCGTGGGTTTCCTCCGGGTGCTCCGTTGTTGGGTTACGGGTATAGGGTGGATACGTGGGTTTGAGTAGGGTGATCATTGCTCGGCACAACATCGAGGGCCGAAGGGCCTGTACTGTTCTATGTTCTAGGGGGCGAGTTAGGTGGTTAGTTGGATGGTTATTCTATTCAGGTAAGTCTGGGAGAGCTCGGGAGGAGAATTGGGGAGAATCAGGTGGAGGGGGCTAGTCAGGTCAGGTCAGGGGTTGTCTGTGGCAGGGGGTGCCGGTGCACAGCATGGGTCGACAGAGAGTCAAGTGTTCAGTTGGATACCTAGGAGTTAGATGGGGATTATTTGTCTAACGTTTCCTGAGTAAACTTCCATGTCAGTAATTCAGAGTCAGAGACTTTTTCAGAGGGTCCCGGGAAGCAGGGGAATCACCCATTAGAAGGTCAAACTTTCCAGGCAATTAGAGTCATACAGGACACAAGAGACCCTTTGGCCCATCGAGATTGCACGGACAAAACTACACTAAATCTACACTCATCCCACAATCCAGCACTTGACCTATAGCATTGCATTTTATGACATTTCAAGTGCTCATCCACATACGTTTTAAAGATTGTGAGTTTTCCCACCTCTACTACCTTTCCAGGCAATGCATTCCAGACTCCCACCCTCGCGGTGAAAAATTATTTCCTCAAATCTCCTCTAAACCTCCAGCCTATCATCTTAAAACTATGTCCCCTTGTTACTGACTATTCAACTAATGGGAACCGCTGCTTCTAGCCATCCTGTCCATGCCTTTTATAACCTTATACATGTTAATCAGAAACTTCCGCAACTTTTTCTGCTCGAAAGAAATCAACACAAGCCTACCCAACCTCGCTTCATAGCTCAAATGCTCCAACCGAGGCAACATCCTCTTTCCTCTGCACCCTCTCCAGTGCAATTACATCCTTCCTCTTATGTGGTGACCTGAACTGCACACAGTACTCCAGCTGTGGCCAAACCAAAGTTTTGTACAGCCCCAACTTAACCTCCCTGCTCTTATAATCTATGCCATGACTGATAAAGGCAAATGTCCCGTGTGGAGTCTCAACCACTTTAACTTCCGCCTTCAGGGATTTGAGGGCAGGCACAGATCCCTCTTGTGCCCACAGAGTCAGTGCATTGAGACATCTGCGGGGTCCCAGCATACATCATGTGTCATACATTTGGTCTCTGCCAATCCGGAAATGGGAAGATCTGGGCCATTGTTTAGACAGGCCCAATGTCATGAAACTGACTGCACTTCATTTTCATCAAGTGCTCTAGCACTCTGCTGACTCTGCAACAGACTTTTAATATTTTGATGTGCTTTGCAATCAGAAAAGACATTACATTAGGAGAAGCCTGAATAAGCACCGATTATTATTCACTAAAAGTATGAAAGAAAGTGACAGTGATAACAGTCTGGTTAACAACTTCCACCTGATAAATTGCAGTTGTGTCATTGCTTTTCTTCTAGAATGCGGCATGATGGAGACGTCGAGGATCACAAACAAATGCTTCTTCCAATCAAGACACAGAGGTCAATAACTTTATTCATTATACATGCTCCTGTAATTTACAGCACATAAAATATATTTATGACAAATAGATTAACTAAATGTGTTCATTAATTACTGATTTATATTCCTGCCTAATTTCTTTCCATCACCATGTAACTCAAAATGAGTCATTTTATCTGTGTGAGTTTTACCAGCGTAATGTGGATTGCCTGTTCAATTGTGGGGTCATCAAAATCACAGTTGAGCCTCATCTCGTATTCAGTAAAAGTCAGCATCTCCCCATTTTCCAGCAGAGGCCTCTGATTAGCAGGCAGGAGACGGAGCATTCACTGATTGTTCTTCTGCCTAGCCCAGTGGCACTGAATCAAACTACAGCAAAACCTCCCAATTTCTTGCCAAGGTGGGCTCATTCTGGAGTGTAACCTGACAGCGCTGTGAACATTATAGCTGTCAAACCTTACCTGAGCGAGTCATTGGCATTGAAATTCATTTGTATCATTAACTGTCTTTTTATCACATTAATTATAAACCATTGTAACTGTTTGCAGTTTTGTATCATTTGGTTTGTCCACTTTAGCCAGCAAATATTTTCTTATGAATTAATCAAGTTCATGAGAATGATATATTCTCTAAAATGGGATTCAATTGTTAACAACATTTAGCACCGTTTGAACCTTACATTTTGGAAGGGGGGGGGTGCAGCTACCATTCACAACATTGATACGTGTTACCATGGTAACATGGCTACATTAGGCAGCTAAATTGCAATCATTTGGGCGTGATTTTTTACAAGTAATTGTTATGAGGACAGACATGACAAAGATGCAAAATTTACAGTATCTTTAATAGTTTATAACAAATTGAATATATATATCTATATGCAAAATAGGAGAGATCAAAGTTGATATTCAAACTGATTCATGCAAAGTCTGAAATTGGAGAATAAAAACTATTACAGTTTAACATATCTGGCATTGAATGTGTGTTATAAGCATGAAGAAACTACAGCCATAAAACAAAGTAGGAACAATTTCAGAAGGATTATGATTGCCTTTACAGTTGTTTTAATTACATGTCCACGGACAGAATAGTTTGAGTTGATTTGCAATTGCAATTTTACTTAACTTACTAGTCGCAATATTGGAAGAACAATAGAGAGTGTCATACATTATCAAGATGTATAGTGTACAGAGAAAAGATTCCTGCAGATTTTACCATGAGGAATAGCTCTCTATTTGTAAGCAAAGAGAAATCTACAACTGAAACACTGATTAGTATATTTTTCCCTTCAAATAGTTTGAAAAACTTTCAGAAAAACAAACCAGCAGTTTTATGTCTCCTATCTATAATTTTAGAATCAATTTTCAAGCAGAAGATGTCACCTTTGAAAGACCAGTTAAAATTTCTTAACATAGCTCGCTATTGCCCCCTGCAGTTTATTAAAGTAAGCTTTCTCAAAAATCTGAAATTGGAATGCATTATTCCAAGGGCAGCCATTTATTCTCCTTAAATAACATTAAAATAGAGTTGTGTACAAGTTAATAGAGGGTAAAATCAGATAGGTTGTAAAATGGTCAGCTTGTTTGATGCTGTAAGTTTTCTGCCAGGCATGTAAGGTTAAAATAGTCCCCCAGCCTTCAGAGGTAGAAGGTTGAAGCATTTGCCATTGAATTAAATAGATCGATGCAACCCTGACTGACCTGGAAATTAGTTCTAATAAGATTTAGGTAAGAATTTGCTCAGTAGGCCATATAATGGTATCTGCCATTCTTTAGGTTTAAACTTGCATGTAAATAATTTTTTTTGCAGAGCAAGTTGATGAAAATTCAATGTGTTCAGTTATATCAAATTATGACAAAAAAACCAGATAAGAATAACATCCCAGGGACCACTCAGCATTGCCCCAGGTACCAAATATAACAAAGGTACACAAAGCCCAGCACACCCTGAAAAGGTCACCTCATTTATATTTGTGGAGAGCTGTCCCACAAACCAGTGATGTAACAGCCTGACATAGTCATCCCCATAGAATCATAGTTTATAGCCAATGTGCTGAGGGGGATTTTCCAGCCGTTCTCACCACTGTGATCTTCCAGTCTCCCAGACGACGAACGCCCGCCACGGGATTCCTGGCTGCTGTGGGTGGATTCAGTGGGAAATCCCATTGACAATGGCAGAACCAGATGATCCAGCTGCCAGCCAGCAGAGGGCCACCTCCCGCCATTGAGAAATAAGCCATGAAAGATACGGAAAATCACCTCTTGACTTTGCTGGTACCATGCCTATGTCTTCTCCCACCTGAAGGGTAGACCAACCAGAAATGGTGGCAAGTTATACACGGTCAGGAACAAGTTGCCCTGAGAGTCCTAGATCCCATGGGATCAGATCAAAGATGGAGAAGAAAACCTCCTGCTGATTACAACCTCCATGTATACACAACTTGGAAGAGACACCAAAGGTATGAAGAGCACAAAATGGACTCTGGTTGAGGAATTTCAATGTCTCGCAGCAAGAGTAGCTCAGTACCACTACTGACCGAACTGGCTGAGCATTGAAGAATGTGTCTGCCAGGCTGGGTTTGGAGTGGCTGGTGAGAGAAACAACCCCAGGGGAAAAGAAACTTGACCTTGCCTTCATCAAGCTACCTGTTGCAGGCACCTTGAAACTATTGGTAGGGGTGACCACCACACAATCACTGCGACAAAGTAACGTCTTCACTCTGAGGATACTGTCTATATTCTTGTGTGGCATTATCATCATTATAAATGGGATAGATTCAAGAGTCATAACTAGCACCACAAAACTGGACATCCATGAGGTCCCCGCAGGCCACCTCTAGCAGTAGAAGTGTATTCAACCACAAACTATAACCATTTGTCTCAGAATATTTTCAGAGAATACAGGTTGCTGTCCTTGGCTGGTCTGGCCCAGATGTGACTACCGACACACACTAATGTGGTTGACAACTGCTCATAGAACATAGAACAGTACAGCACAGAACAGGCCCTTCGGCCCTCGATGTTGTGCCGAGCAATGATCACCCTACTCAAACCCACATATCCACCCTATACCCGTAACCCAACAACCCCCCCCCCCCCTTAACCTTACTTTTTAGGACACTACGGGCAATTTAGCATGGCCAATCCACCTAACCCGCACATCTTTGGATTGTGGGAGGAAACCGGAGCACCCGGAGGAAACCCACGCACACACGGGGAGGACGTGCAGACTCCACACAGACAGTGACCCAGCCAGGAATCGAACCTGGGACCCTGGAGCTGTGAAGCATTTATGCTAACCGCCATGCTACCGTGCTGCCCACTGATCACTGAAATAACCGAGAGAGTTGGTCAGTTATAGGTTGCTTACCGCCATCTGCTCAAGGGCACTTGTGATGTACAGTAAATGATGGTCTTGCCAGTGGAGTTCATATCCCAAATCAAATATACAAAATGATTCCCCACTCTACCATCAAGGCAGCAGAGTGTGGCATCAAATAACCTGAGTTCAATTGAAGTGAATGGGAATTGGGGGGAAACTCTCCATAGGTTAGAGTCATATCCAGCACAAACAAAGATTGTTGTGGTTGTTGGATGCCAATCATCTCAGCCCCAAGAAATTGCTGCAGAATTTCCTCAGGGTGGTATCCTGGGCCAAACGTCTTCAGCTGCTTCATCAATGACTTGTCCTTATGGGCATATGGTCACAAATGGGTATGTTCGCTGATGATTGCACAATGCTCAGTTCAATCCACAATCGCTCAGATACTGAAGCATTCCACGTCCGTATGCGGAAAGACTGCACAACATACAGTTTCGGGCTGAAAAGTGACAAGTAACATTCACACTGTACATGTGCCTGACAATGACCATCCCCGACAAGGATGAATCTAACCACAGCTCTTTAACATTCAATTACATTATCATTGTGGAATCCTGCATCATCAACATCCTCTGGATTATCATTAGTTAGAATCTTAATTGAATAAACCGTATAAATACAATGGTTGCAGCAACAAGTCAAAGGTTAGAAATCCAGTACCTTAGACTCTCTAAAACATGACCGCCATCTACAAGGCACAAGCTCGGAGTATGGTAGAACACTCTCTATTTATTGTCTGAGTGCAGCCCTAACAATACTTGAAAGGCTCAATTGCACCCAGGACAAAGCAGCTAGCTTAATCAGTACCCCATCCACCTCCTTTAAACATTAACTTCATCCATTAACAATTCACAGTGGCAGCAATATGAACCATATACAAGATCACTGCATCCACTTGCCAGGGTTCCTTCGACATCACCTTCCAAACCCATTATATCTACCACCTCGAAAGTCAGGTGCAGCAGACACTTGGGAACATAAACAGCTTCAACTTTTCCTTCAGGTTACACACCATCCTTGTTGTATTCTGTATTCTACTTTATCTGGATGGCTCAGATGCTTAGCGCTAAATAAAGAACACAAAGCTTTGTTAACAAACAAAACCATAAATTTATTACACTATTAACTGAGATTTGTTCACATTCCTAATGTAGATGATTATTGTATAAAACTATGTTATCTCTAATTTACAGAACTCACAAATATGCAACTGTTTTCTGTGCCTGACACTCTTCCTAACTCAAGACTCTTAATCATTTTCTAATCTAATCTAATCCCAGAATCCCTTAGTCACATGCTATATATATATGACTGTTCTGTGGTTCCCTCTAGTGGTAAGAAGCATTATCATTAACTAGTTAACTCTTTACATCCCAGTCAATATAGATATCATTACAATCCTGGGGCGAAATTCTCCGACCCCCAGCGGGGTCAGAGAATCGCCTGGGGCCGCCTAAAATCCCGCCCCCGCCGTGGCAGAGATGCTCCGCCACCCGTGAAGTGGCGGTGGCGGGAATCTCGCCACTCCGATTGGAGAGGCCCCTGCGGTGATTCTCTGGCCCGGATGGGCCAAAGTCCCGCCGCTGGGAGGCCTCTCCCACCGCCGAGGTTTGAACCACCTCTGGAACGGCGGGATCAGCGGCGCGAGCAGGCCCCCGGGGTCCTGGAGGGGCGGGGGGCGATCGAACCCCGGGGCGTGACCCCACGGTGGCCTGGCCCGCGATCGGGGCCCCGCTCAGACTCCGGGCCAGTGCCCTGACTGCACTATTTTCCTCCGCGGCCGCCACGGCCTCCGCCATGGCGGAAGCGGAAGAGAACCCCACATCGCGCATGCGCCGGCAGTGACGTCAGCGGCCAGCTGCCAATGGCCAGCAGACCGGCAAAAGCCATTTGGCCAGCCCCGCTGCCGGGGGCGCCGGTTTTTTGCGCCGGTCTTCTGGTGCCAACCGCTCCAGCGCGGGGCTGGCCCCCAAAGGTGCAGAGAATTCCCCACCTTTGGGGAGGCCCGACCCCTGAGTGGTTGGCGCCACTCCCCTACGCCGGGACCCTCCGCCATGCCGGGTTGGGGAGAATGCCGCCCCTGACTTGGAATTATATCATAATTCCTTCACTTTTGCAGAGTAAATCCCGGAATTCCCTCCCTTCCAGCATTGTGAGTGCACAACAAATGGGGCGGGATTCTTCAATCTGCCAGCCGTGTTTTCCTGAGCGACACACACTCCTCCATTCCAGCAGCCGGCGAATGGGATTTCCCCATTGTGGCCACCCCACGTTGTCAGGAAACTAGCGTGCGTGGGTGCCGGCAGAGCGGAGGAACCGCCGACGGAGATTTCAGCCCATGAACTCAAGTCATTTACGAAGGCAGCTCAACACCATTTTCTCAAGGGGAATTAGAAATCGGCAATAAATACTAGCCTTGCCAACATCACCAACATCTGGTGAATGAATAAAAATTAAAATCTGACATTGAAAAATTAAATGTAGACCTGAGTGTGGCCAAGCAACCGTGGTAGCCGAGGAATATTGCATTGTTGAAGGTGCCACCTTTCAAATGAAACATTAAACCAAGCCATTTTTGTTTAGGTTTATTTAAATATGCCATTGCACTATTACAGACGAGTGACGTGTACCCCAGTACTCTGGCCAATCTTCCTTACTCAACCAATATCACAATAAAATAGGAAAACTACTCCTTCATCTAAATACTACTGTGGTATATTGTTGGTGTAGGATAATTACCATCCTTGCCAACAAAACAATAATCACTGCACATCAAAAATACATTTTCCAAAGAAATCCAGGTTAGGTGGGTTGGCCATGATAAAATTGTCCCTTAGTGTCCAGGGATGTATAGGTTGGTGGGTTTATGGGGATAGGGCAGGGCAGTGGGCCTCTTTCTTTCAAAGAGTCGGTGCAAACTTGATGGGTCAAATGGCGTCCTGTACTATAGAGTTCCAAGGGTATGGTTAACAAAAAATGCAAATGTTATTATAAAACATAATAATCAAACAAGTTAGTATCTGACACAACAAATTGCAATATTATTCTGAATGGAATTGAAGTAAAGTGTATCATAGGAAATTAAAAGGATGTATTTAGTGAGACTCAGCTCCCAGCACAGAACATTACCTGATCAGAGTACAGATTGGAGAACTAGACACAAGAGTTCAGGGTGTCCAATTCACGTCCCTCTTTATTTCACAGAGAATAAAATCTAAATTAAAACCATAAAATCTCAAGCAACGTGAATTAACTTCTGTGATTACAGGAAATGGATGAGAGACAAAGTCAATGGCAGCAGAATTGCCACCACTCTCTGCTGCACTAATGACTGGCAGCATTTCTGCCGTTTGTCTGTGATAGCTTCAGTACTCCTGAGAATCCATCTGCATAGAATGCAGGTTAAGCTTTGTTAAAGCTCATGTGGGCAGATGCATTATTGTATCATATATGTCTGAAGTAATAGAAATGTAGCTATTCCTTTGCAAAATGCTATGAACTTAGGCAGCGTAATATAAAATACAGTGCCACATTCAGAAAAAGCATTATGCTGGCATTTTCTGCTCCTGTTAACATTGGGCGTGATTGGTGACATGCCCAAATTACGTGGCACGTTGACAGGACGTCCTGTCGCAATTGACACTGCCCCATGCCATTGATTTAATGGGATAACATCAGGAATCTCATTAGAATAAATGTAAATATAAACCTAATTATCAGGTCTCTTGGTCTAATAATCCCCCCTCCCCCGTTACATTATCTATTCACATTGGTGCTCCCTATGCTGACGTGAATTATTATATTTTTTTAAAATTTAGAATATCCAATTGATATTTTCCAATTAAGGGGCAATTTAACGTGGCCAATCCACCTAACCTGCACATCTTTGGGTTGTGGGGGTGAAACCCACGCAGACACGGGGAGAATGTGCAAACTCCTCACAGACAGTGACCCAGGGCCAGGATTCGAACCCGGGTCCTCAGCGCCGTAGGCAGCAATGCTAACCACTGTGCCATCGTGCCACCTATGCTGACATGAATTATGACTGGTCATCCACAGTGTGTACCTGGCACTCAGACCCACCGGAGGAGCTCAGGTGAGTGCATCGTTTAGGGGGCGAGAGGGCTATGCATGGGCAGTGGCCAAGCACTGCCTCCTGGCACTGCATGGAGATGCCCCTGACACTCCCCCTGTCATCACCCAACTGCTCCTGACACTGCCCCTGGCATTGCCCACTGGCACTGCCTGGAAACTATGCCTGACACTACCCCTGACCTTACCTCCTAGCACTACCCAGCCATTGGCCCCTAGACACTGACTCAGCCAATACTTCCAACACTGCGTTGTGGCATTGTCCTACAGCACTGACTCCTTTTGAAGCAGAATGTCTATTTTACAAGGCCACAATCTATTAAAGTATAGTGTTGTATAAAGGAAGTGAGAGAGATTGTGAGAGTCTCTCACTTGTGGGGAATTTGTAACATACCACCATCAGATCTATCACTTGGGGAAATTAAAGCTACCAGGTACTGAATAATGCAATGATGCAGCAGCCAAACACTTGGAGTGTCTGGTCATCTGAATTTTGTGGCAATATCATGATTGGTCAACACAGTGATGTTCTTGGTCAAGGAGGAGTTCAAAAACTCTGTCTCCGCCCAAGTTAAAGCATCCACCTCACCAACAATCATGACAGCTTTTAAGCAGTGTGATGCATTGTTCTCACTGGTGCATTAATCAGGTGAACTGAACTGTAAAGCATGTGAGCAGAAAACTGGTGAAAAATCCCAATGTGTGGCACATTGTTTTTCGTACGAATTTGAAAAATGCAAGCTTTGGGCATTTAAATGAACAAGTACATGAAAGTATCCAAATTTAGCAGGAAATTTATTTAAATGCGGCATAATTCGAACACAATTTGCACAAGCAGAAATGTGAATAATTTATTTTAAAATCTAAATTACAGCTTTTGTTTTTGTTTTGGGGCACATATCATCAAATACTTTTGTTCAAATACTTATATTTCTTTAAATCTGTCATTCAATATTCCAAAATGGCTGTGTCATTGGATTGGCAATTACAAATTTGTTGCCCTACTTAATTTCTCACAGTTCACTTCTTTCCGGAGCTGGATTAATGTCTTTGGCTGTTACTTGCAGTTGAGTGCAGTTAATCCCCTTAAGAGAGACAGGATGAACACTATTGGAGTCCTCCATCCCAAAGAATAATTTTCCTCACCGTCTGGCCACCTGTAGCAGCAGATTCAACAGCACAAAGGCATTTCTGCTGTTGAGCATAGACATAGACATAGAATTTACAGTGCAGAAGGAGGCCATTCGGCCCATCGAGTCTGCACCGGCTCGTGGAAAGAGCACCCCACCCAAGGTCCACACCTCCACCCTATCCCCATAACCCAGTAACCCCACCCAACACTGAGGGTAATTTTGGACATTAAGGGCAATTTAGCATGGCCAATCCACCTAACCTGCACATCTTTGGACTGTGCGAGGAAACCGGAGCACCCGGAGGAAACCCACGCACACAGGGGGAGGATGTGAAGACTCCGCACAGACAGTGACCCACGCCGGAATCGAACCTGGGACCCTGGAGCTGTGAAGCAGTTGTGCTATCCACAATGCTACCGTGCTGCCCTCACAAACAATGATAAAGTCCATCATTATTTACCAAATAACAAATTATGGGGATATTCATGTTGCTGTAGACCTTTAAATACTACAGCAGAACAAAGGGCAGAATCTTTCCAGGATTGTGTCAGGCTCAGGCTGAAACTGGCATGTACCCCTCCAGTTGCACAGACCAGTTTTCTCGCCAAATATCGCACTTTTTCGAGAAAACAAATTAGTAGGCTTGGTTTACACCATCATTATGGAAGGATGGGGCCTGAGAGGGCCGGCAACCAGCTCCACAGAAACCGGAGCACCATCTTTAAAGGGCGTCCCAATCAACACTGCAGCATAACAGTCCCCAGCACCCATCATGGAGGTATCAGGGGCTCTCTCCTAAACACCTTTGCATGCATCACCAGCCTACACCAGCATGCCTTTCCCGCCCCCGTGAGAATCCTCGCTGGCATTTTGCCACCCCACCCCCACTCAGTGTCCCCTCAGTCCCCCCACCACACATCAGTGAACCCCTCATCCCCAGCGTGGGGCTCCCATTAGGATCCAGCTCAGGCATTGCCCGGGCATGTCCCTCTTCTTCCCTCCCCCCCTCCTCATTTGTATGAAAATGTGGTTCACACCTTTTATGGGTGCCATCACTGGGGAGGGTCGGGGAAAATCAGTAAATGCAATCTTTCACAGGGCAACACGGTAACACAATGGTTAGCACAGTTGCTTCACAACTACAGGGTCCCGGGTTCAATTCCCCGGCTTGGGTCACTGTCTGTGCGGAGTCTGCACGTTCTTCCCATGTCTGCGTGGGTTTCCTCCAGGTGATCCGGTTTCCTCCCACAGTCCCAAGATGTTCAGGTTAGGTGGATTGGCTATGCTAAATTGCCCTTAGTGTCCAAAACGTTTGGATTCGGTGGGGTTACGGCGATAGGGTGGAGGTGTGGGGTTCGGGTAGAGTTGTGACCTTAGGTAGGCTGCTCTTTCCAAGGGCCAGTGCAGACACAATGGGCCAAACGGCCTCCTTCTGCACTATAAATTCTATGATTCTGTGAATGATGTTTCCAAATTCCAGCGGTATTTTCTGTCCACATCACCAATCCAGCACACAGCTAGTGCGGGCTCAAAATTGCACCCAATATCTTTCAACCGGTGTAGCACGGAGGCACAGTGATTAGTACTGCTGCCTCACAGATCTGTAGAAACTCTACCAATTATTCAACTGAATAGCTCAAACCTGAATCACAAGCTGGCCTACATCAGGTCAGCATTGTGCTCAATCGGGAAATTATAGGTAACATAGTCTGCAAGAGAGACAGCCAATAAAAAGATTGTCTTTGATACTTGGCAAACAGCTTTAAATGATGCCTATATTGTCAGACAGAAGTGTAACTAAAATGATGTACCACATGTTGGACTGAGAGTGTTCTACGATTGTCAAGCAGCTGGAATTCCATTGTGAAAAGTTGTTTCAGATTGGTATCGTTTCTCAATGTAACAATGCGAGGGATGTGCCTGGACCTCAAACAGAAATTCCTCATAGTTTGCAGGATTCTATTTGCCATACTCCTATACATGACAGGATGATAAAGGTTTCTGTGTCACTGATCGGGTTCAAAGTAAGCCAGTTTGTTCATGGCAGTGTCAATTCAATTATTACATTATATTACATGGACTCTGAAATTCTGTGAGAGGTTTCCTTGACTCGCAGGAGAACTCTATTTAGCTGTATCCTTGGTAATTCTGCCCCCACACTGCAGAGTTTCATGTCAAGTGCATCCGTTTCTGTATCTGTATATTGTTCGAATATGTGAATAAAGCAGGGTAATTCTAGACTTTGATGTGATTGCTGGTGTGGGGTGGTGGTTGTTTGGGGTGAAAATGGCAGAGGGTTTTCACTGCTCAAAGTAGCCAGTATCAACCACATGCGACTTTCTGCAGTCAAGTCCATATATTGTTTTAAAGGGACCCACCTGATATTACCACTCGCACTTTGAAGTTCATCACTGCGAGAGTTAGGGAGACAGAAATGGCTCAACTATCTTAACTATTCCGTGCCAGCTGAGGTTAATCCTGAAGGCCCTGCCTCTCAACCTCACCTCTCACCTGAGTTGTGGTGATCCTCAGGTTAAATCACTACCAGTCAACTCTCCCTCTCAAAGGGGAAAGCAGCCTATGGTCATCTGGGACTATGGCGACATTACTTTTAGTTCAGCTATCTGAACAGCAGTAGTTTACTAAGAGACCAGGAAATCTCCTTGATGGAACCATCAATTCTACGGACATGTGCTTGTAGGATTACAACAGAGCCAGCCTGTTAGCCGTTGAACATTCGGTGAACTGGCTGGCTGACTCTGTGGCACGGATCTTCATACAGCAGCTCCAGGGGGAGGAGTTCTGGGCGGAGCCAAGGGGGGAGCCCAGTACAAACTCTCGAGTACTCCGAGAGCTACTCCCCCTGGTGGTCAGGTAGTGCAACTGCACTTACAATATTGGTACACTTGGAACAGAGTGACATTGGTAACTATAATACCGTGTGAATCTCATTCACCACATTCACCACCTGTGAAAAAAATTGAGTCCGGCGGGTGTGGTGACTCACAGAGTTAGTCTGTCCGGTGGACGAATTGTTCGTTTCGATCTGCGGAGCACCGGGGTTGCAGCCTCTTGCGGTGGCTGGGTGGTTGTTAAGAGCTGGGGTACGATGGCAGACTCTGGGGCGGGTCTCGTCCAAACTTCATACACCTCTGGCTCGACCGGAGACTGGGGGCACTGGGGGCGGGCTGGTGCTGGCGCGTGGAACAGGTGGGGCGAGCTTGCGGAATCGGGGGCGCGAGGGGGCGGTAGCATAGGGAGCGGGGTAAGGGGTTCCTCCATGGGGGTAGGGGGGGGCTGGATCCAGCGGGTGCGAGGTCCCGAAGGGTTACTGTGTCCTGGCGACCGTCCGAGAACTCCACGAATGCGAACTGGGGGTTGGAATGGAGGAGGCTCACCTTTTCAACAAGGGGGTCAGTTTTGTGCCCCCTGACGTGCTTCCTCAGGAGGACCGGGCCTGGTGTCCTCAGCCACACCGAAAGTGAGACCCCCGTGGTAGTGCCCCTAGAAAAAATAAAGAGCCGCTCGTGAGGGGTTTGATTTGTTGCTGTACAGAGGAGGGATCTAATTGCGTGGAGCGCATCTGGGAGGACTTCTTGCTATTGGGAGACTTGGAGTTTTCTAGACCGGAGGGTCAGTAGGACGGTCTTCCAGACTGTCGCGTTCTCCCTCTCCACCTGCCCGTTTCCCTTGGTGTTTATCTGGTAGATATAGATATAGATAGAAGATACAGAAGATATAGAAGATATAGAACAGTACAGCACAGAACAGGCCCTTCGGCCCTCGATGTTGTGCCGAGCAATGATCACCCCACTCAAACCCATGTATCCACCCCATACCCTTAACCCACCACCCCCCAATTAACCTTATTCTATAGGACACTAAGGGCAATTTATCATGGCCAATCCACCTAACCCGCACATCTTTGGACTGTGGGAGGAAACCGGAGCACCCGGAGGAAACCCACGCACACACGGGAAGGACGTGCAGACTCCACACAGACAGTGACCCAGCCGGGAATCGAACCTGGGACCCTGGAACTGTGAAGCATTTATGCTAACCACCATGCTACCGTGCTGCCCGTAGTCCTGCTCGAGGCGATGCCCTTGTCGAGCAGGTACCGACGCAGCTCGTCGCTCATAAAGGACGAACCCCGGTCGCTGTGCACGTAGCTGGGGAAACCGAACAGGGTGAAGACACTATGCAGGGTCCTAATGACTGTGTGGGAGGTCATGTCGGGGCACGGAATGGCAAAAGGGAATCGGGAGAACTCATCGATGATGTTGAGGAAATAAATGTTCTTGTTAGTGGAGGGGAGTGGCCCTTTGAAATCGATCGCAAGGCGTTCAAAGGGTCTAGAAGCCTTGACCAGGGGAGCCCTGTCTGGTCTATTGAAGTGCGGTTTGCACTCTGCACAGATCGGGCAGTCTCTGGTGACCATTTTTACCTCCTCGTTGGAGAAAGGCAGGTTTCGGGCTCTGATGTAGTGGGCGAACCGGGTGACCCCTGGATGGCAGAGGTCATCGTGGATGGCTTTCAGACGGCTGATCTGTGCGCTGGGGCATGTCCCGCGGGATAGGGCATCCGAGGGCTCGTTGAGCTTCCCCGATCGATATTTAATATCGTAACTATAGGTGGAGAGTTTGATCCTCCAACGAAGGATTTTATCATTTTTTATTTTGCCCCTTTGCGAGTTGTCAAACATAAAGGCAACCGGTCATTGGTCGGTGATGAGGGTGAACCTCCTACCTGCGAGGTAGTGCCTCCAGTGACGAACAGCCTCCACGATGGCTTGTGCTTCCTTCTCGACAGAGGAGTGTCGGAGTTCTGAAGCGGATAGGGTACGGGAGAAAAATGCAACGGGCCTCCCTGCCTGATTTAAAGTGGCTGCTAGAGCTACCTCTGAGGCGTCGCTCTCAACCTGAAAGGGAGTGGATTCATCCACCGCCCGCATGGCTGCTTTGGCAATGCCCTCCTTGATGCAGCTGAAGGCCTGGCGCGCCTCAGCAGACAGGGGACATCGTGTGGCCTTAAAGAGTGGGCGGGCTTTGTCCGCATATTGAGGGACCCACTGGGCGTAGTATGAAAAGAACCCCAAGCACCATTTGAGGGCCTTGGGGCAATGAGGGAGGGGGAGTTCTAAGAGGGGGCGGTCCGGGTCTGGGCCCAGGACTCCGTTCTCCACGACGTAGCCGAGGATGGCCAATCTGTTTGTGCGGAAAACGCATTTCTCCTTGTTATAAGTGAGGTTTCCGTTCTCAGCAGGGGCAGCAGGCTGGGGCACCCTGGGATAGCAGGGTAGCATTGGGGGCAGCAGGGTAGCATGGTGGTTAGCATAAATGCTTCACAGCTCCAGGGTCCCAGGTTCGATTCTCGGCTGGGTCACTGTCTGTGTGGAGTCTGCACGTCCTCCCCCTGTGTGCGTGGGTTTCCTCCGGGTGCCCCGGTTTCCTCCCACAGTCCAAAGATGTGCGGGTTAGGTGGATTGGCTATGCTAAATTGCCCGTAGTGTCCTAATAAAAGTAAGGTTAAGGGGGAGGTTGTTGGGTTACGGGTACAGGGTGGATACGTGGGTTTGTGTAGGGTGATCATGGCTCGGCACAACATTGAGGGCCGAAGGGCCTGTTCTGTGCTGTACTGTTCTATGTATCTATGTTTCATTTCTGTGCCGTCTGGAGAAAACGGTGGAGGTTGGCGTCGTGGTCCTGCTGGTCATAGCCGCAGATGGTAACATTGTCCAGATACGGAAACGTGGCCCGCAGCCCGTACTGGTCTACCATTCGGTCCATTGCTCGTTGGAACACCGAAACCCCGTTAGTGATGCCGAAGGGAACCCGGAGGAAATGGAAGAGGCGGCCATCGGCCTTGACCGCCGTGTAGTGGCGGTCCTCCGGGCGGATTGGGAGCTGGTGGTGTGCAGACTTCAGATCCACCATGGAAAATAGCCGATATTGGGCGATCTGGTTAACCATGTCTGCAATTCTGGGGAGGGGATACGCGTCTAGGAGCGTAAAGCGATTTATGGTCTGGCTATAGTCGACGACCATGCGAAATTTTTCCCCGGTCTTGACGACCACCACCTGAGCTCTCCAGGGACTATTACTGGCCTCTATGATCCCCTCACTGAGCAGCCGTCGGACCTCCGATCGGATAAAGACCCTATCCTGTAGGCTGTATCGCCTGCTGCGAGTATCTACTGGTTTGCAATCTGGAGTGAGATTGGCGAAGAGAGGAGGGGGGAGATGCGCAGCATGGCTAGGCTGCAGATAGTGAGTGGGGGCAGGGGCCCGCCGAAGCTGAGGGTGAGACTCTTCAGGTTGCACTGGAAATCCAGGCCTAATAAGAGTGGCGCGCAGAGGTCAGGCAGGACATAAAGTTTAAATTTTGAATAACTAGCGCCTCGAATTGTGAGCGTAGCGACGGTGCGTCCTTGGATTTGGACTGAGTGGGAGCCCGAAGCGAGGGCGATAGTTTGGCTCACAGGAAAAATAGGAAGCGAACAGCGTCTTACCAGCTCTGGGTGTATAAAGCTCTCGGTGCTCCCGGAGTCAAAGAGGCATGGCACGCTGTATCCGTTGATCTGGACCTCTGCCATCGAACTTCTTAGGTGCTTGGGGCGGGATTGATCTAGGGTGACTGCGCTGAGTTGTGGGCAGCATGATGAGTGCCCGGGGAAGTCGTAGTCTTCAGATGAGCTTTCTGAGCATGCCGATGCAGATGGGGCCCGTGGATCGCACGTGGTGAGCGGCGAGGAAGATGACGGCCCCCATGAGTCGCACGTGGCCGGCCGCATGGTGGGGGTTTGCCAAGATGGCGGCCCCCATGGATCGCACGTGGCGGGAGGGGGCGGAGTCAGGCCGTAGGCCGCAGCGTTTCGGGCCCCGCGGGCCCGCTGGTGTTGGGAGCAATTTGTTCTCTCTACTAGGGAGTTAGAAACTGGGCCCTTTTCGCGAGGCACCCTCTGGCATAGTGGGCTTTCTTCCCGCAGCTGGTGCAGGTCGCGGATCGGGCTGGGCAGTGCTGCCGCGTGTGCTGGCTTTGGCCACAGAAATGGCAGGCTGGGGCAGCTGAGTAGCTGGCTGGAGCAGCTGAGTAGCTGGCTGGGGCAGCAGAGTAACTGGCTTTGGCAGCGCAGTAGCTGGGGGTCCGTGCGGCACAGGCCTGGGGGGACTGTTGGTCGGGGGTCCACGATGAGGTCGCGGGGTCCGCGGGAAATGACATGAGGCTGCGGAAGGAAACTTCCATAGTGGTAGCAGCCTCCACAGTAGTGTCTAAGTCCTGGGCCCCCTTTCCTAGCAGTCTTTGGAGCACATAGTTAGACCTAAGGCCCGCTACGAAAACGTCCCGCACAGCAAGCTCCCTATGTTCAGCCGCGGTGAAGGCTTGATAATTACAGTCATTGGAAAGATTGTTCAATTCCCTTACAAAATCAGCAAGCATTTCTGTAGGCCGCTGATGGCGAGTCGTAAACACGTGGCGTGCATAAACCTCGTTAATGGGCCTAACGTACATTTTGTCCAATATCGCCAGCGCTGCGGTGTAAGAACTGGCCGGATTTTGCTGTGTGGAGATTCTGTGGCTTACCCTCGCGTGCAGTAGGCTGAGTTTTTGTTCCTCCGTTGTTCCAGCGGTGCTGGCTTCTGCCAGGTAGGCCTTAAAACATCTCAGCCAGTGGGAAAAAATTTTCTTAGCCTCTGCATCCTGCAGGTCGAGTTCTAGGCGTCCGGGCTTGAGGGCTGCTTCCATAATTTACTTCGACTGTTTCGTAAGTATATTAAATTGATGGAACCATCAATTCTACGGACACGTGCTTGTAGGATTAGAATAGCGGTTTTAATATACTTACAACAGAGCCAGCCTGTTAGCTGTTGAACTTTCGATGAACTGGCTGGCTGACTCTGTGGCACGGATCTTTATACAGCAGCTCCAGGGGAGGAGTTCTGGGCGGAGCCAAGGGGGGAGCCCAGTACAAACTCTCGAGTACTCCCAGAGCTACTCCCCCTGGTGGTCAGGTAGTGCAACTGCACTTACAATATTGATACATGTATATACTTGGAACAGAGTGACATTGGTAACTATAATAGTGTGAATCTCATTCACCACACTCCTAAAATAGATCCACATGTTGCCCCTGATGAAGATGCTGTCAATAAATAACATGTAAATCATGAATAAGTATCTCTGTGTAGATCTCAGTATCAACTGTCAGCATTTCAATTCTTTGATACATTTTTGCATCACCCTCATAAACTTGACGATGGTTGCATGTAGGTGTTCCTAACATTACTGTGGAAACATTGTGGAAAGTACAATGCACATCATCAAGCCATCTTTACTGCATGAATGAAGTACATTCTTCGTATCTGGATGCTGCTGTCATCCAACAGGAGTGATAACTAAGGGTGAGTTTTTGCTCAGTTGTCTGCCACTAGCAGATGGTTGTCCACCAATTATTTGGAAAAAGATTCTTCCCTTAATCCTTCATGATACATATTGAAGGGAATCTTCCTTTTTTTTGTAGCCAATACCGGAAGCATAAACCAGACTATTAATGTAGTGGAGGAGGTCTTGTGGCACAGTGGGCAGCATCCCTGCTTCTGAGCCATGAGCTCCGGGTTGAAGTCCCATGCCAAGACTTGATGGCCAAGAAAGGTGCATTCAAAACATGACCAAACAGGTTGAGCGTCGACCTGCAAATCCTTCCAACACACCAAGGGCTGGCAGTAAGGACAGGAGGGACTCCTTGTCAGCCATGCTTGATGTGGAGTGGCATCCTTCAAGTTATAACAATCCTCTGGCGACCTGTTCCAGGAATAACTAGCTATGGAATCAGACAAAATTCTGCCTTAATGCATCACTAGGGACAAGAAGAAAATTTGAATTCATGTAATTCATGCCTGTTACTTAAAATTGATTTCCAACAATTCCTGCTAATATATTTTTTCTCACTGGAGTCAATGCCGCTGTATTTGACAACCACAACTATCAGGCAGTTGAATGTTAAATGAGCCTGACTCCGCACTGAAATAAGTGATAGACTGAAAGTTAAGATGCTAATCTGCTGCTTCACCAATCTGCCACCACTGACACATTTGTGCTTAGTTGTATGGATACAGCTTAATTTTGTCCGTGCTGTCACTGTATTTTCCTACAGCAAAAGGCGAACGCACGCATGCGAGTTATTCGTAGGAATGTCAACACAACAGGATTTGTGTTGGAAAGAAATTTCTGATATAGAATGAAAGAAAACGTGTTGAAATGCTAAAGTCAGTTAGCATGTTCGACAATTTTCCTCTTCCGGCCTCGGATGGTGTACTCAATCTTCTCCAGATGGAGAAATTCCGCAAGGTCTGCCAGCCGGCCTGTAGGTGTGGGTGGTACTGTTGATTGCCAGCTCAGCAGGATTCTCCAGCTTGTGATTGGGGAAGTGAAAGCAAGGGCATCGGCCCCCTACCCCATGTGTAGCTCTGGCTGTTCCGATACCCCAAAGACTGCCACTCTCGGACCTCTCATTTTAGAATGCCCCACAAGAGGAAACATCAGCTCCACGTCTACTTTCTCCATACCTTTTAGCATCTTGTATCCCTCAATTAGGTCTCCTCTCATTCTTCTAAACTCGAGAAACTACTGGTCTAAACTGTTCAATATCTCCTCATACGACAAATGCCTCATCTCTGGAATCGATCTATGAACCTCCTCTGAACTGCCTCCATGCCACTACATTTTTCCTCAAATAAGGGGACCAAAACTGTGCACAATGCTCCTTCTGCGGTCTCACCAATGCCTTTATAGTTCCAACAACATTTCCTTACCTTTATAGAACATAGAACCTAGAACAGTACAGCACAGAATAGGCCCTTCGGCCCTCGATGTTGTGCCGAGCCATGATCATCCTACTCAAACCCACGTATCCACCCTATACCCGCAACCCAACAACCCCCCACCCCTTAACCTTACTTTTTAGGACACTACGGGCAATTTAGCATGGCCAATCCACCTAACCTATCTTTGGACTGTGGGAGGAAACCGGAGCACCCGGAGGAAACCCACGCACACACGGGGAGGACGTGCAGACTCCGCACAGACAGTGACCCAGCCGGGAATCGAACCTGGGACCCTGGAGCTGTGAGGCATTTATGCTAACAACCATGCTACCGTGCTGCCCGTATACTCCATTCCTTTTGCTATAAATGCCAACATTCCATTTGCTTTCCTTATCATTTGCTGCATCTACATGCTTGTTTTCTATGACTCATGCACGAGGACACCCAGATCCCTCTACGTCGGAACACCCCAAAGTCTCTCCCCATTTAGATAATAAGTTGTCTTTTCATTTTTTCGACCAAAATATCTGACCTCACACTTATCCACATTTTGGCCCATTTTCCTAACCTATCTATATCCATTTGTAAGGTTCTTTTTCCCTCATTGCAACTTATTGTCCCACATATTTTTGTGCCATCTGTGAATTTGGCAATAGAATCTTCTATCCCTGTATCCAAGTTGTTAATCTAGATTGTAAATAGCTGTGGCCCAAGCACCTAATCCTGTGGCACCCCACCAGGTACATCGTGCCATCCAGAAAAAGACCCATTTATTCTGAATCTCTGTCTCCTGTCCATCAGCCAGTCTTCTGTCCAAGATAATAAACTACCCCTAATCCCATGTTCTCTCACCTTGTGAATTAACCTTCAGTGTGGCACTTCATCAAACACCTTCTGGAAGTCCATATATACTACATCTACAGGATCCTCATTATCCACTTTGCTTGTGACATCTTCAAATAACTCAAGCAAATAAGTCAAACATGATTTGCCCTTATAAAACCCTGCTGACTCTGATGGATAACGCTTTCCAAATGTCCTGATATTACATCCTTGATAATTGATTCAAACAATTTTCCAACAACAGATGTTAAACTAACTGGCCTGTAATTTTCCACATTCTGCCTCCCTCCCTTTTTGAATAAGGGCATGACATTAGCATTTTCCACTCCACTGAAACCTTTCCTGTGTCCATGGAATTTTGGAATATCATAACTAATGATCCACTATCTCTGTTGCCACTTCCTTTAACACCCTAGGATGTAGGCCATCAGGCCCTGGCGACTTGTCTGCCCTCAATCGCAAAAGTTTGTTGAGTACCATTTCCCTATTGATGCTGATTGTTTCAAGTTCAACCCTTTCTATTACCTCTGATTGCCCGTTCCTATAGGAATAGTGCTCGTATCCTCCACCATGAAAACTGAGGCAAAGTATTGATTTAGCATCTCTGCCATTTCTGTGTTCCCCACTATTAACTCACCAGTTTCCTCTTCCATGGGGCCAACATTCAGCTTCGTGACTCTCTTCCCTTTTATGTACCTGTGGAAGCTTTTGCTATCCTTTTTGATGTTCTGTACTCATTTTTGTTCGTAGTTTACCTTAGCTCTTTTTATTACTTTTTTTAGTATACCTTTGTTTATGTTTGAAAGGTCCTCAATCTTCCAGCCTACCACTGGCCTTTGCAATATCATATAACTTAGTTTTTGCCTTCATAATGTTCTTGACCTCCTTGTTTAGCCATGGATGTTGTTTTTACCCCTCTTCCCAACTTTCTTTCTCACTGGCACATATTTTAGTTGTGAGGAATTGAGTACCTCCTTAAACAACTGCCGCTGCTCATCAGCTGTCCTACATTTTAGCCTTCGTCCCCAGTGTAAACGGGCCAAATCTGTCCTCAAGCCGGTGTAATTTCCTTTGTTTAATTCCAGAACACTAGTGAGGGACTCCACTTTCTCACTCCCAACCTGAATCTTGAATTCTACCATACTATGGTCTCTACTCCCGACTGGATCCTTAATTATAAGACATAACTGCTAGACTGGGTCTATGGCAGGTGGTGAGGGAGCCTCTAAGAAATAATGCATTCCAAACCTCACCCTCACCTACATGCCTGTCGCAGATGCATTTGTCTGGGACAATATCGGCAGTAGCGACAAACACACAGTCCTTTTGCAGACAAAGACCAGTCTTCAAGGCCTTGGACAAGGTCCCTCATGGCAGACTGTTACAAAAGGTGAAGTTACACAGGATCAGGGGTGAGCTGGCAAGATGGATACAGAACTGGCTAGGTCATAGAAGGCAGAGAGTAGCAAAGGAAGGGTGCTTTTCTGATTGAAGGGATGTGACGAGTGGTGTTCTGCAGGGATCAATGTGCGACCTTTGCTGTACGTAGCATATATAAATGATTTGGAGGAAAATGTAACTGGTCTGATTAGTAAGTTTGCAGATGACACAAAGATTGGTGGAATTGCGAATAGCGATGAGGACTGTCAGAGGATACAGCAGGATTTAGATTGTTTGGAAACTTGGGCGGAGGGATGGCAGATGGAGTTTAATCCGGACAAAGGTGAGGTAATGCATTTTGGAAGGTCTAATGCAGGTAGGGAATATACAGTGAATGGTAGAACCCTCAAGAGTATTGACAGTCAGAGAGATCTAGGTGTACAGGTGCACAGGTCACTGAAAGGAGCAACACAGGTGGAGAAGGTAGTCAAGAAGGCATA
Source organism: Scyliorhinus canicula (assembly GCF_902713615.1). Lineage (NCBI taxonomy): Eukaryota > Metazoa > Chordata > Chondrichthyes > Carcharhiniformes > Scyliorhinidae > Scyliorhinus > Scyliorhinus canicula. The sequence goes on along the minus strand of NC_052155.1, from coordinate 129,580,909 downwards.
CAACATGCTTGCCTTCATTGGTTGGGACATTGAGTATAAAAATTGGCAAGTCATGTTGCAGCTGTATAGAACCTTAGTTTGGCCACACTTGGAGTATAGTATTCAATTCTGGTCACCACACTTCCAGGAGGATGTGGAGGCTTTAGAGAGGGTGCAGAAGAGATTTACCAGGATGTTGCCTGGTATGGAGGGCATTCGCTATGAGGAGGTTGAATAAACTTGGTTTGTTCTCACTGGAACGACGGAGTTTGAGGGGCGACCTGATAGAGGTCTACAAAATTATGAGGGGCATAGACAGAGTGGATAGTCAGAGGCTTTTTCCCAGGGTAGAGGGGTCAATTGCTAGGGGGCAAAGGTTTAAGATGCGAGGGGCAAGGTTTAGAGGAGATGTACGAGGCAAGTTTCTTTACACAGAGGATACTGGGTGCCTGGAACCCGCTGCCGGTGGTGGAGGCAGGGATGATAGTGACGTTTAAGGGGCATCTTGACAAATACATGAATAGAATGGGACTAGGATGGGAACAGAGGGATACGGAACCCGGAAGTGCAGAAGATTTAAGTTTAGACAGGCAGCATGGTCGGCACAGGCTTGGAGAGCCGAAGGGCCTGTTCCTGTGCTCTACTTTTGTTTTTTTTCTGTGTTCTTTGTTCTTTGTTCACATTGAGGATAGCCTACATCGTGTTGTGTGGCACCATCACTGTACTAAATGGGATAGACTTCAGATGGATCTAGAAACTCAAGACTGGGCATCCATGAGGTGATGTGGGCTATCATCAGCAGCAGACCTGTCCTCAACTACAATCTGCAAATTCATGGCCTGGCACATCCCGATCTACTATTACCACCAAGTGAAGGGATCAATCCTGGTTAAATGAAGCCAGCCAGGTCCTATACTAGGCATACCTAAAAAATAAGTTATCAACCTGGTGAAGCTAAAACACAGGACTACTTGTATGCCAGACAGCATTCGCAGAGCTAATAGACAGAGCTAACCGATTTGACAACCAACGGATCAAATCTAAAACCTGCAGTTTTGCACATCCAGTCATCAGTCATGAATGGTGGTGGACAACTGGAGGAAGAGGCTCCATGAATATCGGCATTCTCAATGCTGGATGAGCCTAGCACATTTGTGCAAAAGACAAGGCTGAAGTATTCACAAAAATCTTCAGCCAGAAGTGCCGAGAGAATGATCCATCTCGGTCTCCTCTGGAGGTCTCCAACATCACAGATGTCAGTCTCCAGCCAATTCGATTCACTCCACATGATATCAAGAAATGGCTGAAAGAACTGGATACAGCAAAAGCTATGGGCGCTGACAATATTCCAGCAATAGTATTGATGACATGTGCTCCAGATCTTCCAATGCCCCTAGCCAAGCTGTTCCAGTACCGCTGCAGTGCTGGCATCTACCCGGAAAGGTGGAAAATTGCCCAGGTGTGCTCTGTACATAAAAAGCAGGACAAATCCAACCTAGCCAATTACTGCCCCACCAGTCTACTCTTGATTACCAGTAATATGATGGAAGAAGTTATCAAGCAACACTTGCTTTGCAATAAGCTGCTCACGGATCCACAGTTTGGGTTCTGGTGTGGTTGGCGCCGGCATGAACCAGTCGGGTTCGGCAGGCCGCTCGGCCCATCCGGGCTGGAGAATCGCCGGTCGCTGTGAGAAACGGCGAGCGGCGATTCTCCGAGCGGCCTGTCGCAAAACGCAACTTGCCATTTTGGGGGGTGTGGAAGAATCGCGGAGGGTGGCAGGGCGGTGTGGCGTGATTCACCCAGCCCTCCAGCGATTCTCCCTTCTCTCCCCCCCCCCCCCCCCCCCCCCCCAGCGTGGGGTGCGGAGAATCCCGTCCAATAGGTCTGAGGATTGGGAGCAGTTTAGAATTCTGCAAGGAAGGACAAAGGGATTGATTAAGAAGGGGAAAGTACAGTACGAAAGGAAGCTTGCAAGGAACATAAAGACTGACACTAAGAGTTTCTGCAGATATGTGAAGAGAAAGAGTAAAGAGAAATGTAGGCCCACTACAGACAGAAAGAGGGGAATGTATAATAAAGGATAAAGGAATGGCTGAGCAATTAAATACATACTTTGGTTCTGTCTTCACAAATGAGGACACAAATCAGATCCCAGCAATATTGAAGAATGAAAGGTTTAGTGAGAGGGAAGAACTGAGGGAGATCAACATTAGTAGAGAAATGGTGCTGGTAAAACTGATGGGATTGAAGACGGATAAATCCCCAGGGCCTGAGAATCTGCATCCCAGAGTGCTTAAGGAGGTGGCTCTGGAAATAGTGGATGCATTGGTGGTCATTTTCCAGGATTCTGTAGACACTGGAACTGTCCCTGCAGATTGAGGTAGCTCATGTCACTCCAATATTCAAAAAGGAAGGTAGAGAGAAATCAGGGAATCATAGACCAGTAAGCCTTACATCGGTAGTGGGGAAAATGCTTGAATCCATTTTAAAGGACTTGAGAGCGGAACATTTAGAAATCAGTGGCAGGATCAGTCAAAGTCAGCAAGAATTTATGAAGGGAAAATCATTCTTGACATATCTGTTGGAATTCTTTGAAAAGGTAACCAGCACAGTAGACATGGGGGAGCCAGTCGATGTGGTATATTTGGACTGTCAGAAGCCATTTGACAGTCCCGCATAAGAGATTATTGTGTAAAATTAAAGCGCATGGGATTGGGGGAAATGTATTGAGGTGGATAGAAAACTGGTTGGCAGAGAGGAAACGAAGAGTAGGGATTAATGGGTCCTTTTCAAATTTGCAGGCAGTAACCAGTCGGGTACCACAGGGATCAGTGCTGGGACCCCAGCTATTCACAATATATATATATGCTTTGGATGAGGGAACAAAATGTAACCTCTCAAAGTTTGCAGATGATACCAAATTAGGTGGCAGGGTGAATTGCGACAAGGATGCATGGATCCTACAGCAAGATCTGGACAGGTTGGGCGAGTGGGCAAACCAATGGCAGATGCAGTATAATTTGGATATGTATAGAAGAACAGTACAGCACAGAACAGGCCCTTCGGCCTTCGATGTTGTGCCGAGCAATGATCACCCTACTTAAACCCACGTAACCCGTATACCCGTAACCCAACAAACCCCCCATTAACCTTACACTACGGGCAATTTAGCATGGCCAATCCACCTAACCCGCACATCTTTGGACTGTGGGAGGAAACCGGAGCACCCGGAGGAAACCCACGCACACACGGGGAGGACGTGCAGACTCCACACAGACAGTGACCCAGCCGGGAATCGAACCTGGGACCCTGGAGCTGTGAAGCATTGATGTTAACCACCATGCTACCGTGAGGCCCCGATGTGTGAGGTTATTCATTTTGGAAGCAAATACAGGAAGGTAGATTACTACCTGAATGGTTGTAAATTGGAGAGGGGAGTGTGCAGTGGGACCTGGGTGTCCTTGTGCACCATTCGCTGAAGGTAAGCATGCAGGTGCAGCAGGCGGGAAAGAAGGCTAATGGTATGTTGGCCTTCATTGCGAGAGGTTTCGAGTATTGAAGCAGGTATGTGTTTCTGAAATTGTATAGGGCCTTGGTGAGGCCACACTTAAAGTATTGTGTGCAGTTTTAGTCTCCTTCTCTGAGGAAGGATGTTCTTGCTCTCGAAGGAGTGCAGCGAAGGGTTGCCAGACTGATTCCAGGGATGGGCGGGCCTGTCGTATGAGGAGAGATTGATTAGGTTGAGATTGATCTCGCTGGAGTTCAGAAGAGTGAGGGGGGATCTCATAGAGACTTATAAAATTCTAACAGGACTAGACAGGGTAGATGCAGGGAAGATGTTACCAATGATGGGTTGTCCAGAACCAGGGGTCACAGCCTGAGGATTCAGGGTAAACCATTTTGGACAGAGATAAGGAGACATTTCTTCACACAAAGAGTGTCAAGCCTGTGGAATTCTTCACCACAGGAAGTAGTTGATGCTAAAACTTTGAATATCTTCAAGAGGCGGCTGGATATAGCACTTGGGAAGAATGGGATCAAAGGCTATGGGGAGAAAGCAGGATTAGGCTATTGAGTTGGATGATCAGCCATGATCGTGATTAATGGCGGAGCAGGCTCGAAGAGCGGAAAGGTCTCCTTCTGCTCCTATCTTCTATGTATCTATGTATCTATGTATCAAGGCAACATTTAGCAGCGTGGCATCAAGGAGCCCTCAGAAAACTGGAGTCAATGGGAACAGGGGGACAACCATCCACTGGTTGAGGTCATACTTGGCACAAAGGAAAATGGCTGTGATAGTTAGAGGTTAATCATCTCAATTCCAGAACATTACTGCAGTAATTCCTCAGGATACTGTCATAGACCTAACCATCTTCAGCTACTTTATCAATACCCTTCTTACATCATTAGGCCAAAAGTGGGGATGTTCACTGATAATTGCATCGTAATCAGCACCATTCATGACCCCTTCGATACTGAAGATATCAATGCCCAAATGGAGCAAGACCCAGACAATATCCAGTCTTGGGCTGACAAATGGCAAGTAACATTTGCATCACACAAGTGCCAGGCAATGACCATCTTCAACGAGAGAGAATTTAACCAGTTCCCTTTGATATTCAATACCATTGCCATTGCTGAATCCCCGATTATCAATGTCCTGGAAGTTATCATTGAGCAGAAACTGAACTGGACTAGCCATATTAAATCTTTGGCTACAAGAGCAAGTCAAATGTCTAGAATCCTGTGGTGAGTAACTTATCGCCTGACTCCCCAAAATTTGTCCACCATCTAAAAGCACAAGTCAGGAGTGTGATGGAATACTCTCCAGTTGCCTGGATGAACGCAACTCTAACAACACTCAAAAAATGCAACACTATCCAGGACAAAGCAGCCCTCTTGACTGGCACCCCTTCCACAAATATTCCTCCCTCCATCATTGATGAACAGTGGCTGAAGTGCGTACCTCCTATAAAATGCACTGCAGGAACTCACCAAGGCCCCTTATGCAGCACCATCAAAATGAACAAATGCTACCATCTAGATGGACAAAGTCAGCAGACACATGGGAGCACCATCACCTGAAGGTTCCCCTCCACAGCACTCACCATCCTGACTTGGAAATGTATCACAGTTCCTTCTTTGTCGCTGGGTCAAATCCTGGAACTCCCTTCCTAACAGCACTTGGTATACTTAAACCACAGGGACTACACTGGTACAAAATGGTCACTCACCACCATATTCTCAAGGGCAATAAATGCTGGCTGAGCCAGTGACACCCATATGCTGTAAATCATTTTAAGCTACTCTGAAGTTACTCTGCCAAAGATCTGATGAATTCTCTGCAACAAGATCCATTACAAGAACTAGTATATTTCCGTATGAAGGCTGGGTATCATTTTAGTGAAAGTGCGAAGGATTGAGATGAAAACTTGGGCTGGAAGCTGGGTCTGATGTGAGGCAAAGATTCTTATGACAGAAGTGCTCTCCAAGGTGGACCTTTGAGTTGAAGGCCCAGTTTAATAAAGACTAAAGTGTCTCTGCAGAAGAAATCCTACTGCCTGTGAGTATAGAATAAATATTTCTGCCAGAAGGCCATCACCAACTATACACCGGTGGATTTGATCAATCATCATGCTGGGAAGACAGCATACTGCAAAGAATTCAACATCAGAAGCAAGGACTCATCCATTTTTACTTGAATCCTTGTTATTTATACCCCTTTACAGCCCTCTGTGTTTGTCTGTCTTGTGTGTGGGGAGAGGCTGGGATAATAAATAGGGTAATAGTAAATTAGCTTGCCATTATTTAATTGTAATTACAACACATTTCATCTTTCTTTCTGTTATAAATAAACAGTAATTGTGCTTCAACTTACATACTTGGTGACTGTAAATTATTGGGAAGTCAAATGCCAAAGATTTGGGGAATTTTATACAAGTTATTGGTTAATTCACTTGTGTTGGGACTCGGGGTCTGTGGGGCTGGAATAGACCGTACACTAGCCCAGGGTGTCGTATCATTTTGTGAAAGGGAAATCATGATTGACCAATTTATCAGAGTTCTTTGAAGGAGTCACATGTGATGTGGTAAAGGGGTATCAGTGGATGTACTGTACTCTAGGAGACTTTTCATAACGTGCCACATCAAAGGTTATTGTGGAAAATAAAAGTTAATGGTGTATGGGTGACATATTGGCATGATTACAAGATTGGGAAGGAAACAGAAATAGCCATAAATGGGTCTTTTTTTCTGGTTACGCAGGAAAACAACATAAGAACACCAGAGAGGCAAATAATTTTACAGAAGTCCCAAAAGTTAACAAATCTGAAAAAAAGATTCTGCAGTTTCACAAAAGTACCATGAGAAAATAACAACTCTGAGCTCCATTGTTGGCTAATCAAAGTGGGAGTTGAGAAAGTTCAACTAGAAATATAGCCCAGGCACAACAGCAGATAGAAAATGCACTCAAGGATGTTGCAGCCATGAAAGAACTTAAGAATCAGTTGGCAGAGAAGACTCAGGACCATCCGATATTTCAGGAGGAAGCCAAGCAGTACACAAAAGATACTACAGAATTGAAGAAAATGGTTGGACATTTGGAAAAAAGCTTGGGAAAACATTATATTCCCGAAGATATATTTGAAGCGATGAAAATTAATAACTTGGAAAGGCAAGAGCAATTAGAACTTCTCACAAAAAGGCTATCAAAATTCTTAGAAATAATAGGCACAAATACAATTACAGACTTTTTCAGAACTACCAAACTGTAGCCAACACCCTACAAGACGTGGCATCTGGGTTTCATTGGTGAGGCTGACATTCATTGTACCTCTCTTTGCCAATAATGTGGTTTATGCTTTGCTATGTACAACCATATCTTAATCATCACTATGTGAGGGACCAAGACCTCACATTGTAATTTTTTAAAAATATGTTAATATCCTCATTGCTATTTCTAAAGATTAATAAAACTGAACAAAGATCCTTAAGATGGCTGAAACGATGTCTGTCTTTTACCCCCAAACAAAATAAATCACTTGGCAATTTTAGGAAATCTCACCTTGTTATCGCTGAGGAGCCACCAACAGCCCACTGTGGTCTGTATAGTTCAACCTGAAAACGAGCTGCGCGAAGACTAACTGCATTCAATAAACCAGGCTGGCCAGAAAGTGATGGATTATCTGCTCAGACAAAGGCCCCATAACCTTTATTTAAATTCTGAATGGTTGTGAAATTTAACAGTCTTTGGAAGGAATTAATGGATATTTTACTTCTCCCTTTAAAATAAAATATACAAAAACATTCCAGCTATAAATCAGGAGGGGGAAGGCAGTGAGGAACATAGTGAAATTACAATCACTAAGGAAGTGGTACTGAGCACTCTGATGGAGCTGTGGCTGACAAGTCTCCAGGTCCTAATGGACTTCATCGTAGGGTTTTAAAAGATATGGCTAATTAATGAGGCTGTAGCTGCATTGGTGTTAATTTTCCAAAATCTGCTCGATTCTGGAAAGGTTCCATCAGACTGGAAAACAGCAAAGAAGGGAGGGAGACAAAAACAGGATACTATAGGCCAGTTAGGTTGACACCTGTCATGGGAAGGGTAAAGGTAACTCGCTACCTCAGAAGGCCTACATTCATTTTAGACACTCACCAAGGTTACCTAGAAAATAGCATTGGGCAATTTTGCAGTGACCCAGAAGTCTGTTCTCTCTGACATACTTATCTCGTTATTGTTGACGTTGGAGTACATTAACGAGGGACACAAGCTGCTATGGACTTGCTTGTCTAGCTATAAACATGGAAGAATTCCCAAGCAGAATAAAGGAAATATTGGACAATAATAAGAATGGAACTGTGTACGATTCTGCCCCAATCTAGCGATACATTATTGCTTTAAATCCCGTGGACGTGATGGGATGCAATTATGGTTTCTCCTTTAGTGCTCATGACTTTGAAGAATCCCATCATGGAACATAGAACAGTACAGCACAGAACAGGCCCTTCGGCCCTCGATGTTGTGCCGAGCAATGATCACCCTACTCAAACCCACGTATCCACCCTATACCCGTAACCCAACAACACCCCCCCCCCCCACCCCCCCCCCCACCCCCCACCCCCCCACCCCCCACCCCCCCCCCCCCCCCATTCTATTCATTTTTGTATTAGGAAGTGTGTAATATGCATGAGTAAAGGCAGCCATAATCTCTTTGGATGGCAGAGCAGGTTTGAGGGGCTGAATGGCCAGCTCCTATGCCTGGTTTGTTTTGTTTAACTTTGCAATGTGCTGCTGACAAGGTCACAAAAAGTACTCAAAAGAATAATGGCTATTCAAGTGGAAACTATGTTCTCTACCAACAACAATTTGCTCAGTGATGAAAAAGCTTTGTTTAGACTGCTTCTACCACTATTTCTGTCTAAGTTTAAGATATGGTGTCACAGATGGTTTATTATGCTGAGTTTAAAAGCAGTATGCCAAATGCAGATGCTGACATGGGTGAAATCTGTGTTGCAGCAAAGATATTAATAAATATGTTTAAACTTATTCTGTCAAAGCCTCTAAGCAGTCCGTTGGAAAAAAGTCAGAGACAGAGCTGAAGGGATTCAGTTCACAGAAGTATTTTTGTTATACACAGCAGAAAACATCAAAACTTAAAGTTTTAATACCTTAATGGCATTTGAAAGTGAAAGCCACAAATGTAATTACGAAAGTCAGTATGTCACCAAAAAGCATTAGATTGCTGACTAAAATTGTTTCTTTAGAAATGATCATAGATTAATCCAAGCACATATTTTGAAGCTATGCCAACAACATACCTACCTGAATGTATAAAGTGCCTTGAATGCAAAGAAGCACAGTTAGACAAAGATTTCCACAAAGCCAAGGAATGGGTTATTAAGTGGAATGGTATAAAGCTTGTTGAAAACGTATAGTTTTAAGGGAGAACTTTAAAAAGAAGCAGATAGGTTGAATGATTTAACATGAGTAATTTGAGCCAATGTTTTATTTTTTTCTGAAATTGATATTTTGGGCACAATTCAACAAACAATTCTATGTCCGGTTGTGGGCACACGTAACAGGGTTTATCTCGGCGTCTGCAGTACAGAGAAAGACCCCGCTATTCAATGACACTTTGGCAGGTTTTTTGGCCTCGCTGCGGAATGCCCCATTGAGGCTATGCTTTAGTCATTTCCTCTACTGACAAGCTCAACTCGCCAATGCAGGAAGACTAGTCACAGATTGGGGCGCCATTTTTGAAGGCAGCTCTGATCTTTCGACCTCCCTCAGTGACCTACTGCGGCCTCCGGACCCCCCCCACCCCACGGCACCCAACTTACCTCTTCTGGGTCCTTGAGCCCCACCCTTCGCTCCACCTCTAAATCGGTAAGACACCCCAGGCCTGACCCCTGGCAAACTGACATTCGGGTACTTTGGCACTGGCAGCCTGCCACCATGGCATGGAAAGTACAGTCAGGGCAGATGGCCCCGGTTGGTGGAACAAGGGTTTTGTTATGTTGATAAACTTAGCTACGCTGTGAACAAATTTTTACCTCAGGCAATTTGGTAACAATGGAGGATAGACTGTCAAGGACTGAAGTAAATATATAAAAAGTTCAAAGGAGGTAATGAGATGTGAATTGGACAATTACATTCTAAAAGATGAACTCATGAAATGTGTGACTTCTGAGAAAGTTAGTTCAGATAAGGAAAAATCAAAAGGGAAAACACTATATCAGGGGCAAGTTCACCCAATTCAAGCTAGCCATATTTGAGAATGCTTTTCATAACAGGAAGCTGTGTCAACTCCCAACAAACTGTGCTTAGAGAAAAGCCAGTTTGAGAAACCAGTTGTTCCATCCTAAGTGAGTAGCAACCCCAAAAGGTATAGATGCTTGGTGTGGTAACTAGTTCTGGATTTTTCTTATAGTTTGAAACTTATGGGATGTTGTACAGGGAAGTTAAGAAAATAGAAGGATTTAGAACTGGGTAATTTTAAAGATGCTGTGTATAAGCTATTAAGGTAGTCAAATGTATTTTATTGACTTCCTTGTGTGCTTTATTGTTAATAAGCATTTATTTTGTTTCGAATCATCGAATGAAACCATCTGGGACACCCTTCGCTGGTCTTCATATGATTCTTTACATTATACCAAATTGTTAAATGCAATTGAGAACAGGCACTTCAAGTTTTCCTCCTGGGATTTAGAATACCGTTGCATTTACTATCAGCTGTGCTCTTGATAAAGTGAGAGTGCATGGATGAGGCATAATATCCTATTAAGGTTTTATAGAATCTAGATGTTTTCCTTTTGACTTGTATATTCCATGCCTCTTTAGATAAAACCTAGAATTTCATGAGTTTTTTGATAACAAGGACCAGGCCCAGATGGTTCCAGTGTATTCAACTGAGGTGATAGAAAACATGCATTGAGTCTGGTTTTGTTGGAGACTCATGGGGCTTCCTGATCCTTCACTGGTGAAGTCTTCCAGTCCTGCGGAAGGCAAACACCCCATGATGGATTCCGTGGTGGTGAGACGGATGACCCACACAAAACACTGGTGACCAATGGTGAGCTGGCACCACTGGCAGAAAGCACACTGCGAGGGGGAGCTGGGAAAACTCCCCCATAGATTTAGAGGGAATCTGATTCAATCATTTTAAATCATTCAGGCCGCTGATAAGCCTATATTTGAGGTTGACAGAACAAAAGATGATGGACGGGATCTTGCACCCACAGGTGATGATGTGGGCACAAAATCTCACTGGACGCCAAAAGCGCAAATCTCGCTGGTGAGATTGATCCCCGCCCACTCTACCTGTGATGTAATGTGGTTCACGGGCAGGATATTCAGAATCCTCATTTAAATATATTCTAATATCATTAGCGGGCTTCCACACTGTATCATTCCCTAGCATTTGGATTTCTCCCCTTGCCAGTGTAACGTTATGTCAATGGGTTTTACTACAAGTCTGAAGCAATATGGACCAGGTGAAGAGACCACACTGGAGGCACACAGGTACATTCACACAGGCAGTACCTGAGAACTTCCACCTGGCGCTCCCTGGATACTGCCCCAAGCATTTTGCCAGATGGCAGTGCTGGGGGTGGGGAGCTTCCTCTGGGGTTATCCATGGGTGAGTGGGTGGTTCTTTGTGTCCATGAGAGGGTGGTTACCCATGTGCTTTGGGGGACTGGTTCACCGTGTGAGTTAGGATGGGGTGGGGGTATATCTGTGTGCGCAGGGGGTACTTTATGTCTGAAGTGGATTCTTTGTTTTTATCTTTAGTGCTCGATATTGGGATTTGAAAAGGTTACCCTGAGCTCTTGAAAACCAAAACATCTGTGCCCACTCTGCCAGCCTGATGCCATGCTGTGGATGGCATGGATAATCCCGCCCAGTCTCTCATACATATTTACTGTATCAACACCATGAATGATTTTCTCTTACGTTTTCTGCTTGAGGGAGGACAGACATAAGCTTCTCCTTAGGAAGCCTTAGAGAGGGTGCAAAAGTGAATTGTTAGAGTGGTATCAGGATTAAAGTTAAGTGGAGAGACTGGAGAAGCTGATGTTGTCTATCCTCCCTCAGGCAGAAAAGTGTATGAGAAAATCAGTCATGGTTTTGATACAATAAATATGTATGAGAGACTGGGCGGGATTATCCATGCCATCCGCGGCATGATTCGCGGTGGCGAAGCCGGCCTACCATTGACCTGCGATGGGATCTGTCAATGGGGTTTCTCATTCTATGCAGCCACCCCCCCCCCCCCCCCCATCCCCCCCCACCCACCTTTCAAGCCGCACAGAAACCCACAGCGCGGATTTGCCATCCATGGGACCAGAAGATCCTGCGGGCAAGAATGGGTGGTAAATTCTAGCCAGAATTTCTATCGGCAGAATGACCTGGCAAAAGCCGGCAAAAGAAAAAGATGCAATCTGCAGAAAGCAATCATTGTGGACCATGTTGTTATAATTTGGAATGCGCTGTCTGAAAGGGTGATGACAACAGATTCAACTCTAACTTTTGAAAGGGAAATAATTGATGGGAAATATTTACAAGGTGGCGACACTAATTGGATAACATTTCAGAAGAACTGGGCACAGGTACAATGAAGTGCATTACTCTCTTCAGTGTTCTATGATTAGGAGTTCTTTCTCATCCTAATCACATAACACAACATAGCACTATTTGAACAGGGTACCTTTATGAATATGAAGCATAATCTATTTGCCAAATCTGCCTAAAATAATCTGGATACTGATACACATATTAGCATGATGACTTTACTGTAAATATAGTTAAATACTCAAACCACCCTCCCTGTCAACACTTTGGTTAATTATACTCATCAGCTGGATCACCAAGGCACTGAAAACCATTTGCATTCTATAGGCTAGAGAAAAATAACAGTTGGATGGCCAATGCTGTACACTAATCTATCTCACTTTCTTATCCACAAATGCAAGATATTAGGTGATATGGTAGCAGTTATTTGGAAATAGTTCTTACCAGCCTTGTGAATCGGGAACAAGAAATGTTTTCTGAGACCAACTTTGTAAATGCAATTCTGGTCTGGTGTCTGAGTATGTGGCAGTCCCTAATCCAAGATTATTAATTGATGAAGTTGTTTTGATTGCCCCCTATCAAATGCATGCTAGTTAGTTATGGAGGAGTGACTCATACATTGTGTGGAAGATTCTGTGATACTATACCCACAAAATCTAGCTGTTGTACACTCATTCTTCCTAGCTGTGAGCATGGCTTCCTATCGGGGGTATAAGCAAATAGACATTTATACATGTAGCCTTATGCTACAAACATACACAGCATTATTTACAGACATTTCACTTCCATAGCCCAGAATTTACTGAGCAAATTGCACGTGAGTAAATATGCAAATCAGTCAGCCACTTGTTTGTCAGTAACAATGATAACAATTGAGATGGCCAGTGAATTACAAATCGTCACATATTGCTGGTCGCTTTTTTATACGATTAGCATGATTAGAACAACATAGTGCCCTTATCCATGCCTGATTTTCATGAATTTGCTACATTTTCACATTAATTGCCTATTAAAATCACCACAGAATGTTAAGTCCAGCAATAAAGGTATAAGTGCCCTTTCAACAATGCGAAAGTTGCTAATGACTGCAAAGCACCACTCATATCTAGCAAGTCAGCAATTAAATGTGTGGGGTTTTATTCCTTCAGATAGTGAACTGCCAAAGGTTTTAAAAATGACAAAATTATGTAAAAGTCCACCCTCTCTCTTATTGTCCCTTCTTTCTCTGTTTTCATTCTGTTTTAATCCAATTGGTCTTTCCCTCTGTTTACATTGCTCTCTGTATCTAATGTAACATTGATTTACTCAGTCTACCGTTCCTTTATTGTTTGTCCTTCTTCCATGTATTTCTAAATCCTCCAATCTTATTGATTATGGAGATACTGTTGTTTCATTGCTCACCAAGTTTCCAGATGCATTGATTTCAGCTTGAACCTCCAGCAACATTCAGAGCAAAGATTGAGTTGGAGGATGTTGGAACAATTCTAAAGACAGGACACAACCTGAGCTGCACTTTTCTAATAAAATTTTGGCCATTATCATTTGTCTACACAGAGACACCAGCCACGAATCCACAGGCTTGTCGACTTTCATTTAATATATTTTAGATGGTGGTATCAGCCTCCACAAGATTTCCCAATGTGACAGCCATATTAGCAGCTAAGTTATTTTACATCGTAAGGAATAGTTATTTTCTGTTTTAAGATTAGCAAGGCAGCTGCTGAATTTACTGCAATTTCCTCAGCTTTCTTCTTTGGGTATTTTTTTCCAATCAACAGACTTGACATTAATCCCAATCCTTTTTGTGAAGTGTTGTATATTGTAAGAGCTGAGTGTTTATTGTCTTCTCTGTCGCCTCTGTTGTAAATAAAGATAGTTAAATAATGGCTATCTGCAATTGAGCACGTGTTGGTCTCCCTCAGTGAAATAAGCAGTGTGAAGCAACAGCTAAAGGAAAGTTCCCAAATAAATTGACTTACATAATTTTTCTTGAACATTTGTGGTAAAATAGTGAAGGATGAAAATACAGCACCCCTGCACACAGTGTTCTGCGCACAACGTCCGTACTCACAATGTCCGTGGGTACAGTGTCCGTGGGCACATCATCCATCAGCAGTGTCCATGGACACAGTGTCCATATACACAGCATCCGTCAGCACATTGTCCGTGGACAGTGTTCATATGCGTAGCATCCGTAGGCACAGCGTCTGTGGGCACAGCATCCATGGGCACAGCATCCATGGGCACAGCATCCATGGGCACAGCATCTGTGGACACAGCATCTGTGGACACAGTGTCTGAGGGCACAGTGCCCATTGGCACAGCATTCATGGACACAGTGTCTGTGGGTACAGAGGCCATGGGCACAACATCTGTGGGCACAGCGTCCATAGGCACAGTGTCCGTGGGCACATCAATGATGGGCACAACATCCATGGACACAGCATCCATACGCACAGAGTCTGTGAGCACAACATCGATGGGCACAGCATCTGTGAGCACACCGTCTGTGGGCACGGCATCGGTGGGTGCAACTTGTGTGGACAGAGCACCCATGGACACAGCATTCGTGGGCATATCATCTGTGGACACAGTGTCCGTGGGCACAGCATTGGTGGGCACGGCATTGTGGGCACAGTGTCCATGCTAAGTAAAGACGATAAAGGTAGTTTCAAATTGAGAGAAAAAGTGCATGATTTTGCAAAGGCGATGGGCAGGTCAGAATATTGGACAGAATATAGGGGGTGGCGAACAAGGACTAAAAGGAGGGAGAAATTTGAGTACGATAGCAAGAGTTTCCAAAGGTATTTTCAAAGGAAAAGCGTAAGTAATGTGATTGTTGGTCCTGAAGCGAGTGGCAATGAGGAATTAACAATGGAAAATAAGGAAATGGAGGGTGAATTGAACAGATATTTTGCATTTGTCTTCACTACAGAGAGCACAATTAACATCCCAAGTATAATTGTGAATCAATAGGTGAATGGGAGGGAGGAGCTTAAAACAATTATAATCACCATTGAATGGCCGCATTGAAAATTATTAGAACCTAATTTGACAAATCCCACGTCCTGCTGGACTTTGTCCTGGAGTCTTGAAAAAAGTGGCTGCTGGTATAGTGGAGGCATTGGTTTTCATTGTCCAAAATTCCCTCAGTCCTGGAAAGGGCCTGTCAGGTTATAAAATAGTGAAACTGACTCCTCGATCCAAGGAAGGAAGGAGACAGAAAGGAGCAAACTAGATTGACATCTGTAATTGGAAACTGTTGGAATCCATAACTAAGAAGATTAGTGAGGGGCACCGAGAAAATCTCACAACAATCAGAGTTAACAGGAGCAATTTAAGCACCGGGTTGCACCAGGCAAGGTGCCGGTCGCAACGGGTGAATCCCACAAGACTCCAAATCGGGCTCTGTGCCAGACACCAGGCTGATTGCAAGTCACCGACTCACACTGCCTGGACACAATCTGGATCACACTGGGTTCATTTAAATACCTGAACGCAGCTTTCACCTGGTGCCAACAGCCGTGCCTGGGAGACCTTAACCAGGCACCGTTTAGCACTGGTTTCCATAAATGCGGACCAGGCATGACAGCACCTGAGTGGTCTTGCAGGGTTCCACAGACCCCTGGTGGTTTGGAACAGGGCAATTTAGTACCGAAGCACTCCCCCTGTCAATACCACCTGAGCACCCTGGAAGTGCCACCTGGGCAGTGCCAGTGTGCTTGGGTGGCACTCCCAAGTCCCAGGGGAATGACTAGGGTGACAGTACCAAGGTGCCAGGATGCCAGCTTGACACTGCGAGTGGTTTGGCCATCGGGCTCTTTGGTCATGAGGGGAGGTACGGAGAGTCTCCAGGGGCCAAGAAACAATTTTTTGGGGGGTGTTGAAGGGTTGGGGTCCTGAAAGAGCGGTGGCAGTTGAAGGGGAGGTGAAGAGATCAGGGCAGTTGATCTGCGAGGAGTCGGTCCTGATAACGAGTTCAGCTTACCTGTGCAGGAAATCTGCTTAAGTATGGTCTTGATGGAGAGAAACTTCCCAAGGCCCAAAAAAACAACAAAGTACTGGTAAATAACGGGGTACAACACGGCGCTATAGCTGCCAAGAAACACCTCGCTTAATGTAGCTGAAATCTGTCTTTGATTTATTTCCATTGAATCGTGTCCAACATGATTTGTGAAAGAGAAATCATGTTTGACTAATTTATTGATGTTCTTTGAGGACGTAACAAGCAAGTTAGATAAAGGGAAACCTGTGGATGTGCTGTACTTAGATTTTAAGAGGGCATTTGAAAAGATGCCACATTAGATGCCCATCCCACTGATGGGTCAGCTGGGCCAGAGGTCATCTAGGAGGATGGCCTGGGGACACACCCATGCAACCTGTGGCCCTCAGTTCACTCTGAGTTGTTAGTGGAGTGTGCAACTTCATGGCTACTATGCAGGCTGTGGCACTGGTATTCCATCCCATCCACTCCTACCCCATAGCCCACCTCCTGACCACCCCGCGCTATTCCCCCCAGCCACTACAAAAGCCCAGCAACTAGCAGCACAACTGTCAGCAAACTATGGTGATGTTGGACACATTCCGTACCTGCTCTCTCTCCCTCAGCAGCCATAGCGTCTGTTTCACGATTTTTAAAAGCACAAATGAACCTCGCCATCGGGCGTTTACCCCAGTGGAGGCGGAGCATTGCAGAGGTCCCGGAAAATACCAAGTCAGGCCCGCTAATGATATGCCAATGGCGTTTACCGTATGTGCGGAGTGGAACGCATTGAACCTGATGTTGAGGGACCGGAGAATTGCGATTTAGTGTGAAACCAGTGCCTGCCACGATTTTGGAGTCAAAATCGATTCTCCGTCCAATCGCATTTCCCGATTCCAGCGTTGGGCGACGGAGAATCCCATCCCGTGACCTTGATGAAGGACCGAATGTATTGTTAATAAATTTGCTGCTGACACAAAGGTAGGTAGGAAAGTAAATTGTGAAGAGGACATAGGAACTTCAAACGGACATAGGCAGGTAAGTGAGTGGGAAAACATCTGGCAGATGGAGTATAATGTGGGAAAATTTGAACTCGTCCACAGGGAGAATAAAAAAGCAGCATTATATACAGATGGAGAAAGATTGCAGAACTCTGACGTATGGAGAGATATGGATATCCTGATATATTAATCAGGAAAAAAATCAGTTTTCAGGTACAGCCAATGACGAGAAAGGCAAATGGAATATTTTAGATTATTGTAAGGGAATAGAGTACAAAAATGGAGATGTTTGCTCTCATAATATACGACATGTATGAGATCACTTCCAGAGTATCATGTACTATTTTGTTTTCCATATTAAAGAATGGATATGAATGCATTTGAAGCAGTTCAGAGGAGGTTCACTCGCTGACACCTGAGCTATCTTGCAAATAAAAGGCTGAACAGGCTTATGAACAGACAGACATATGAATTGCCACTTGGCCCCTCGAGCCTGCTCTGCCATTCCATAAGATCATGGTGGATCTGGTGTTGAAGGCTGGGGGGTGCATTCTTTGGGCCTGCCAGCCAACAGTGGGAGTCCTGATGGCCAGTGAATCAGGCATCAGGCAAAATATGGATTTCACACTGGTTGTGAAATGCATTGGGAGTCTTTCTGTCCACTCTGCCGGCCCGATGTGATTCCCGCCCAGACCCAGCAGGAACATGCAAATAGGTCATTTTTAAATTAGATTTTAAAGAGGGAGCTCCATAGGTCAGAGATAGTTGCTTTAACAAAAAGCTGCGGTTTGCAAAACAGCTATTCCACAGAATTAATGGACCCCCTGTGGAGATATGTAAATAAACAATGGTAAACATTCCTTTGAAACTTCATGGTCCTGTCAATCAAAAAGCTTGTTAGGGCAGGAAGGTGACGCAGTTGGAGCACTGCTGCCTGCAGCGCTGAGGACCCGGGTTCGAATACCAGCCCTGGGTCACTGTCCGTGTGGAGTTTGCACATTCTCCATATCTGTGTGGGTTTCACCGACACAAACCAAAGCTATGCAGAAGGCTAAACAGGTCTATTTTAACCCAAAAGATGAAGCAACTGATGCACCGTACAACACAAATGTCCCAGCCTGATGTGGGTCTGGGAGCAGCATTTACAGCACTCACTAACTCAGATTTTACGAGCTCCATACGAAGATTGATTAGTGATACCACCATGGTCCTCATGAGGGCTATCAGGTCCTTACCCCCACCTCCAAACCCAAATCATCTGCGCCCGCTCCCCCCCCCCCCCCCCCCCACTTCCATAACGATGAGGCTTCCTTCATCCTTCATTTCTTGGTGCACGGTCTTGCGTCAACCATCAGTAGAGCCAAATTGGGAGGTGTGAAGCGGTAAGGAGATCATCGCTTTCTGGCAGAGCATTGAAGAGCCACTGATGGGGGAGGGGGAGAGGGAATTCAGCAGGGGACTGAAGGGGGAGACTGAGGGGAGAAATGAGTGGAAATGGGGACCCTTGGTAGCAATTAGGGTAGAGGGGACTTTGTCAGCGATCCGAGGGTTGCTGCAGCAGCATTCTGACATCTTCTCTAAGGATCAGGAGCTGTCAGAGAGTTTAGGCGACACCTCTCTCAGGTCCAGTGAAAATTCTCTTTATGGAGTTTACTATCTGTCCTAAATGGTGCAAAACGTTTACTGTGGTAAAACGGTTTCCTGAGTATCATTACATGGGACACATCAGGGGCGAAATTCTCCGACCCCCAGCAGGGTCGGAGAATAGCCTGGGGCCGCCGAAAATCCCGCCCCCACCGTGGCAGAGATTCTCCGCCACCCGGGAAGTGGCGGCGGCAGGAATCTCGCCACTCCGATCGGAGAGGCCCCTGTGGTGATTCTCCGGCCCGGATGGGCCGAGGTCCCGCCGCTGGGAGGCCTCTCCCGCCGCCGAGGTTTAAACCACCTCTGGAATGGCGGGATCAGCGGCGCGAGCGGGCCCCGGGGTCCTGGGGGGGGCGGGGGGCGATCGGACCCCGGGGGGGTGCCCCCAAGGTGGCCTGGCCCGCGATCGGGGCCCCCCGCTCAGACTCCGGGCCAGTGCCCTGGGTGCACTATTTTCCTCCGCGTCCGCCACGGCCTCCGCCATGGCGGAAGCGGAAGAGAAACCCACATCGAGCATGCGCCTGCAGTGACGTCAGCGGAAGTTGGCCGCTGACGTCACCGCCGGCGCATGCACCGACCAGCGAAAGCCTTTCGGCCAGCCCCGCTGCCGGGGGCGCCGGTGTTTTGCGCCAGTCTTCTGGTGCAAACCGCTCCGGCGTGGGGCTGGCCCCCAAAGGTGGGGAGAATTCCCCACCTTTGGGGAGGCGCGACCCCTGAGTGGTTGGCACCACTCCACTACTCCGGGACCCTCCATCATACCGGGTAGGGGAGAATTCCGCCCCAGGTTTGCATCTAATGCCAATGGGAATCACTCCAATTTTCCTGCTGGTGGGAGCCACTTATTCTTCATTCAGGAGAATCCCGGCCCCGCTGGTAACTTCAACCCCCACATTCCTGCCTATCTCGAATAATCTTTCGCACCCTCAATAATTTCTATAGCTCTGCCTTAAAAAATATTCAAAGGCTCTTCTTCCACTGCCTTTTAAGGAAGAGATTTCCAGAAACTCAGAAGACTCTGACAGAAAACATTTCTCCTCATCTCTGTCATAAATGAGCAACATTTATTTTGAACGGTGAGCCCGGGTTCTAGATTCTCCCAAGAATCATCCTCTCCACATCAACCCTGTGAAAACCCCAGATCTTAAAGTTTTAGATCAGTTTGTCTCTTACTCTTCTAACCTCCAGTGGATACAAACCTAAATTCTCCAACCTTCCCTTGGAAGACAACAACCCTCCATTCTCTCTGCGAGCTCTCCACTACAAATCCTCTTCCTACATCTTTTATAAGTATGTTCTATAATTATTTATTACTATAGTATGTTCTACGTATTCATATATGGAGCGATCTGCCAGGACTGTCAGCAGAACAATACATTCCACTGTACCTCGGTACATGTGACGATAAATAAATAAATAAAAATCAAATCATTCCTGATATTAGTCTAGTAAACCTTCGCTGAACTGCTTCTAATGCATTCACATCTTTCCTTGAAATAAAGAGATCAATAATGTACACAATGCTCCACATATGGTCTCACCAATACCCTGAACAACTGAAGCACAACCTCTCGACTTTTGTAATCGATTCCCCTCACAATACATAATGCCATTCTATTCATTTTCCTAATTACTTACTGTGCCTGTACACCAACCTTTTGTGATTCATGCACCAGGACACCCAAATCCCTCTGCACCTCAGAGCTCTGCAATCTCTCGCCATTTCGATAATAAGCTTTCTTATTCCTCCTGCCACAATGGACAATTTCACATTTGCCCACATTATACTCTATTGGCCAGATTTTTGCATATTCATTTTATTTATTGATGTCCCTTTGTGGCCTCCTTACATCCTCTTCACAATTTACTTTCCTACCTATCATTGTGTCATCAGCAAATTTGACAACCATGCCTTCAGTTCCTTCCTCTAAATCATTTATATAAATCAAAAAAGGTTGAGGCCCCAGCACTGATCCCTGTGGCATGCCTCTCATCACATCCTTCCTATCAAAAATCGACCCATTTATGCCAACACTGCTTCCTGTTAGCTAGCCAACCTTCAATCCATGCCAATATGTTACCCCCAACACAACGAGGTGCTATTTGGCGCAATAAACTTTGATGTGACGCCTTAGCAAATGCCTACAGTAAATCCACCAGTTCCCTTTTATCCACAGCACATGTGACTCCTTCAAATAACTCCTATAAATTGGTTCAACGTGATTTCCCTTTCACAAATCCATGTTGACTCTGCTTGATTTCCTTGATTTCTTCCAAGTGCCCTGCAATAAAATCTTCATTAATAGCTTCTAACATTTTCCCTCTGATAGATGTTAGGCTAACTGGCCAATGGTTTTGTGATTTCTGTCTCCCACCCTTTTTGAATAAAGGCTTGGATGTTTATAATGTTCATGTGTTCGTATGTAAGTCCGCACCTGTTGGATTCCCCAAGACTCTGGAATCTTGGCCATCCATAATTCAAGTGAAGAACTGAATGATAATGATGATTACAGGCTCGTTATCATGTTTAAAGTAGTAATCCCCTCTTTGCCGGTGGATGGTTGCCCTGACCTCACCATCCCACCTTAGTTAAAGACAGAAATGGGCAGATTGGAGTTAGGTTTGTGTGGGGCATCTAATATTTAAGACTTTAACACCCCCTCCCCCACACGTGATGCAAACCCACCTATTGGGCGGAATTCTCCGCTCCCGGGAAAAATCGGGAGGGCCGTCGTGAACTCGGTCGAGTTTCATGATGGCAGCGACCAGGTGTGGTTGCCGCCGTCGTGAAACGGTCACGAATGGCAGTCCGCTCGGCCCATCCGGGTCGGAGAATCGCCGGTCGCCGTGAAAAACAGCGAGCGGCGATTCTTCCGAGCGGGGGGGTGGGGGGCTCCAGGGGGTCGTGAAATTAGTCGGGGGGCCCTCCCGCGATTCTCCCACCCGGCGTGGGGAGCGGAGAATCGCGCCCATTGTATTTTGTTAGGCTTCCCAGTCTGCACCTCTAGCGTTTCACTGTTGAGCAGTGCATTATACACTATCCATATAATGGTATCCATGATCCTGCATTCCCTCCTCACTGACTTATCCTAGGGTGCTTGTTACTGTGCTGTTGGCTGATTTCAATGATGTAAGGCTCATAGAGTGCTAGACTGATTATGGCTCTGCAGAAGGAACAGTTTCATTTCACAGCTTTTTCTTACCGTCAGCCATCACTGACCTTTCACTTGAATCCACGAGTGGCACCCAGAAGCTGCCAATCTTGCTGAGTATTCCCAGCAGTTTCTGTTTTTATTTCAGATGTCCAGCATCCGTAGTATTTTACTTTTGTCATTCCATAGTCCGATCCAAAAGAACGTTGAATGCCACAGGATGAGTACATTGGCATTGCTGAACAGGTTGCTATTGCACTGACAGTGCATGCTATGTTTCATGGAAGACCGCCAGCAAAGCTTTTAAGCTGCTGCTGAAAGTCAAAATAATTGGCTTAATGGACATATTATCTTTGCACAGACTTCCTCCAGTCCTATACAGCCGCCAGTTTATAATCTCAATTATGTTATCTTAGTAATTACTGGAGGGTTTTGTATGCTGTGTGCCACCATCAGTTTGGTCTTGTTGAAGACTATCTTCTTGCGCAAGTATGTTGCAGTGTGCAGAACAGAAGGTCATACAACAGTATATATCTTTTCTATCTTGCTAGCCAGAGTCGATTTAAATGTCAACTATCTCGGTAGCTGTAGTTAAAAAAATAGAGTGAATACTTTAGCATTTCCAGATCTAAATTTGCATAAGGGTATTAGTGAATACCGTGCATCAACTTGCATCGGGGCTTCCAACCTGTCAAATTACATTCTTGCAAGAAAAAAAAAACCTTTTCAAACAAAAAGCATTTAATCAGTCCAAAGAAGATTACAATGATTTGAAAGATCATCAGAATTCATACATTCCTTTTGTCACAAGACATGCTTTGGAGTGAAAAAAATCAGATATGAAACTACCCGAGGGCTGCATACATGGAAAGGTCATTTGGTATCTCATGCACTGCAAGTTATGCTTAACAGTGGGTGATGACTATGCGCTGTGTGATTGAAGCATGCCTCCCATCCGGCTGGAGGTATCTAAGACACAGGCTTACGTCAACTGAAGTATGATCTCAGGTTTGTATCTGTAGTATGATTACATGAAACTGAATGATCAATGAGGTCAGATGTGCAATGTGGGGATATTCACAGTTAATGTAAGACCAACTTTGTGGGCAGCACGGTAGCATTGTGGATAGCACAATCGCTTCACAGCTCCGGGGTCCCAGGTTCAATTCCGGCTTGGGTCACTGTCTGTGCGGAGTCTGCACATCCTCCCTGTGTGTGCGTGGGTTTCCTCCGGGTGCTCCGGTTTCTACCCACAATCCAAAGATGTGCAGGTTAGGTGGATTGGCCATGATAAATTGCCCTTAGTGTCCAAAATTGCCCTTAGTGTTGGGTGGGGTTACTGGATTATGGGGATAGGGTGGAGGTGTTGACCTTGGGTAGGGTGCTCTTTCGAAGAGCCGGTGCAGACTCGATGGGCTGAATGGCCTCCTTCTGCACTGTAAATTCTATGAAATTTGTGTTCTTTCCTAGAAACCAAAGTGTTGATGGATAAAACCATAAAGCAATCTGTAAATGTGATGTTGCTTTCACAGTGATGTATTGCTTGGTATGACATGAGTAAGCAGATTACAGAACAAATACATTTTAGGAAAGCACTTGCAGAGAAATTCTTGCTGCAAACTAAATGACTTTTATGGGCACGATCTAATGACTCCGTCGCATCCAACTTGGCGTTTTGTGAGATTTACTCTGCTCGCCACGCCTCTCGCGATCTAAGAGGATCCCATAATGGGTGGGATCCAGATCAAGCTTTGCACCATATTTTGAACATGTGGAGAAATTTGCTTATGATTTGTGTATGGTACTCACACCTGTTATGAAGTTACTACAACCGATCATGGAGCAAACGGTGACCATATAGACACTACGGTTAGGCCCACTTAATGGGAGTCTCTGGTAACAGTGGTAGCAGTTTTTGAGGTTGCAGCTACTGAAGACACACAGACTCTTGAACTCCAGATTTCCTGAAGAAAAGCATGCGATCCTTTGTTTCCACAGATCCGTGCTGAGGTACGAGCATTCCTGAGATTGCTGTGGCATCTTGAGTGGCCATATTGGAGGCCCAGCAACATTCTCCACTGAGAGCAGCTCATAGGCACCACGGCTCTCAAGACAATAAGTAAATGATTCCACCAAGGTCAACACTAGTTAATAACCGATGAAAATGCAACTGCAAATGATATCCTTTTTTAAAATTCTTGCTGTGCAGTTTAGGTTTGGTAAGCCTTACCACTTTGGTGCCTCTAGACTTGACTGTTCTATCAAGCCCCTAGCTAGCCTCGCCCACATTTTAACCTCTATAAACTTGACTTCATGCAAAACTCTTCTGCCTGAGTCCTTGCTCTCTCAAAGTCGCATTTACCCATCATCCCTGTACTCATTGGCATACATTGATTTTAAAATTCTCGTCGTTATTTTCAAGAACCTCCTTTGCCTCACCCTTTTTCATCTCTTTAATCTCCTCCAGTACCATAACCCTCTGAGATTTCTGGGCCTGGATTCTCCGATTTTGAGGCTATGTCCAGAGGAAGTATCTAGTTTTGCAATGAAAAAGTCAGTGCCGCCGCTGCACCAATGCTCGCCAGGTGGGGGGCGAGCAACTTCACCATGTAAAACCTACAGAAATGGCCGGAGGGGGCAACACGGTGGCGCAGTGGGTTAGCCCTGTTGCCCCAGGGTGCCGAGGTCCCAGTTTCGATCCCGGCTCTGGGTCACTGTCCATGTGGAGTTTGCACATTCTCCCCGTGTTTGCGTGGGTTTCACCCCCACAACCCAAAGATATGCAGAGTAGGTGGATTGGCCACATGAAATTGCCCCTTAATTGGAAAAAATTGGGTACTCTAAATTTATTTTAAAAAGAAAGAAACGGCCGGTGAATTGCCGGGTCTGTGGTCGCGCATGCGCACGATGACGACCTGCAGCAGTCACGCCGTACAACATGGCGCCAGCCACATGTGGACCCAGCCTGCCAGATAGCGCCCCCCTGTAACCCCATTCGCCACCCCCGGACCATCCCCCACCAGTCCCTGCAGCCCCCACCGAAGTCCCCCCGGCCAGCAGAATGCACTCCTCCTCACCCCCACCGACTGTGGTGATGCTGGACACAGTCTGCAGTCACCACGCGAGGTTGACGAAAACTCAGAGCACACGTGTCCCACACCGTCGGGAAGTTGGCGCATCGGGGGCGGAGCGTCGAGCGAGGGCCTTCAAGTGATGTCCTGAGGCCATTCCAATGGCGTCCCCATATTCACCAATGACGATGTTTTGGAGGGGGTGGAGCATCCGAAAACAGGCACCGCCCCCTGATTTTGGTGTCAAAAGGGATTCTCCATCCGTTCACCGAATACGATTTTGCCGTCGGCAAGCGGGGAATCCTGCCCCTGGATTCTTCCAATATGACTGTTTGACCTTAAACCTATGCCCCCTAGTAATTGACCTCTCTACCCTTGGAAAAAGTCTCTGACTATCCACTCTGTCTATGCCCCTCATAATTTTGTAAACCTCTATCAGGTCTCCCCTCAACCTCTGTTGTTCCAGTGAGAACAAACCAAGTTTATTCAACCTCTTCTCATAGCTAATGCAAACTTGTTAATTGTTTAAAAAATATGTTCGGGTTTCTTTACATTTGAAGGACAATATATGATCATTAATGGCAAGCAGCAATTGCCTTCACCAAACTTGAAAATTACCCCAAAGTCGGATGTAGTTGAAGACTAGAATTAGGACTTTATGGATGCATAAGATAGTAATTCTTGACCAAGGGCTTCTTATTTGACGATATATTGTCTCTCTCTCTCTCTACAGGTACTATGCCCGAAGAGAGCATTGGTGACCATGGACCTCCATGTTAACCTTGTTCTGAAGATGTGCATCATCTTCATTGGTGGCACATTCATCCAGTTCGTGAGGCTCTTCTGCCTTCTTGTCTACCTTGATCTCTTTTACCATCGATCATTCCCATCAGCATCAGAATTTTAAAATCATGATTCTTTATTACGCACCCAAGAAATTCCAGCTGTCTCTTCTCGCTCTTTAAATAGGTGATATATTTTCAAAAATCCTATTGTACAAATAAAGATGAAGGACGTGATTCTCCGGAAATATTTGTAAGTATCGAGGCGAGCAGGAACTGCCACAAGGTTCCCGCTGCTCAGCCCATCAAGGCCGGCAACGTAATTCAATGTTAATTGGTCCACTTAACAAGACCCCACGAGATTCACGCCACATATGAAGGCTCGCCAGCCAATTCGTCGGGACCGCGCTCGCCAGCCCCCGCCTGTACTGCAGTCTCTGGCTGGTCTTCCAATTCATTTCTGGGCTTGTCCTCCAGCTCCTGCTGGTCCAGGACCTCCTCATCATCCCTACTACTATGCCAGGTTGTGGAGGATACAGCAGACCACCACAAAGCAGGCGACCCTCTGGGCAGAGTACTGCAGGGCACCACCTGAGCGGTTGAGGCTTCGGAACCGCATTTTGAGCACTCCGATGCTCCACTCTGTGACAGCCCAGGTGGCCACGTAGGCCTCATTGTATCTTGTCTCCGCGTCAGTCTCCGGCCTCCAGACTGGCATCATTAGCCATGACTGCTGCGGGTACACCTTATCCCCAAAGAGCCAGCCGCCCATCCTGGTGTGGTCCTTAAAGACGCCGGGGATGTCTGGCTGCCCCAGGATGTAGCCGTCGTGCACACTCCCTGGGAAGCATGCACACATGTGCAAGATCTTCATGTGGTGATTACACACAAGCTGTATCATCATAAGGTTTAGCCATGATGTGGAGATGCCGGCGTTGGACTGGCGTGAGCATAGTAAGAAGTCTTACAACACCAGGTTAAAGTCCAACAGGTTTGTTTCAAACACGAGCTTTCGGAGCACTGCTCCTTCCTCAGGTGAACCTGATGAACCTCATTCACCTGAGGAAGGAGCAGTGCTCCGAAAGCTCATGTTTGAAACAAACCTGTTGGACTTTAACCTGGTGTTGTAAGACTTCATAAGGTTTAGGGCTGCAGTAATCTTTATGGCCACTCTGCGAGTGGGTGCCCTCTTCCTCCATGTGGTACCAAGTCCGTGAGGACATGGATAGGTGCCACACTGCCTCCTTGCCGAGGTGGAGTCTCCTATAGCATGCGCTGCCACCATTTGTTCAAAGGACCAGCGAAACCTGTACACCCTTGGCCATCGCAGCCTTCCCCCTCTGGGTCCCTCCCTGCCCTGATGGATGGGCCGGTCCTCAGGGTGTGGAGCTGGTCCCTGCACAAGGGCTGCCACCTTGAGCAGCTGTAGACGTTTATGCTGCTGCCGTATTTTGCCGTCTAACCGCCTGGCCTACATGCAGCACCACTCGGACCTGTTCTGCGGGGTCCAAAATACTTCCTACACCGTTCAATATTTGTAAGGAATTGGGAGAGGGTGTTAGACTGACAATCAGCAGTATTTACCACCCTGGGACCTTCCATTTCCCAATGATCCTCCCTTCCTCTCCCATGCCTGGAATGCCCAGCCCACACAGGGGGCACCCTCAACAGACCCAAGACCCTGTACCCCAGACACCAGCACATAACTTCACCTGGATTGGTCCCCTCCCCGTTGCATTCAACCACCGTCCGGTCCTGGACATGTCCATGGAGCTGTATCCCATCCACTGGGTGTTTTGATCTTGGCTGCTGCGTCCGTCGTGTTGCCTCCCACAGTGTTCAGGCACAGTGTCCAGGCATCACGGTCTGAGTGGGATGCTATGCAATGACTCCCACATGCTACACAAACCACCCTCGGGATGTTGAAGTTGGTTCCTCTTCACACCATGGATTGTCTGAGACAGGATGTTGGGGCTATTGATAAGAACTGCTTACTGGGCTGACTGTGTTATTGTTGACCACATTATTTCTGTCTAATTCTATTTGTCTTAAAAACATGGGCAAGTTAGCTAGCTTAAATCCCATCATGTATTGTGGCCACTGCTTTTAGCAAGTGTTTAAATGCTTATTACTGCTATGTTCTAAAAATACATGTTTAATGGTTAATAATGATTACTGGGTATACTTTGTATGATTAGTCTCAATCCTCAAAAACTAACTGATGTAGAACTATTCTCGTTATCTCCTAGCTATCCGATTTTAAGGGGTCTCATCACCTCAGGACACCCCCCTTTAATTGGTTTCTCGCCACGCTACAGCGGGATCCCAACTTAATCGCGGGACTGGGCCTTTGCACTGCAAACTATTTGGCGCCTGGCACGGTTCTCGTTTTCGGCCTCTCCCGCTATTCACCGGCCTCATCTTGCTTGAGCGAGAGGGCAACGAGGCCAGTGAATCGAGTCCAGAGATATTTTTTGTTTACCTTAAAGTAGAATTAAAGAAAGAATGGGAGGGCTTTTTCAGCCCTTCCCACCAGCAGGATCTTCTGGTCCAGCCGAGATGAACAACACCGCAGGTTTCCCGGAGGCCGAACAGGCGAGCCACGCAAATTACCATTGACTTCTGTGGGACTGGAAGATCCTGTCTGTGACGAATGGTGAGCCACCTCCACCGTGGGAGGCTTTAATTGACTACCTGAATATTAACGTTTATTTGAGCAAACAATTTTATTCACATTTTCTGAAGGCTAACTGACGAAGGTTATAATTGTATAGATCTGTGAGGCCTGTCGCTATCATGCACTGAATTTTATTCATGCCTCCATGAGATATTGACGTAACCCATAGGAGGTGGTTTGTTATTCAGCTGAGGTGTGACCTGTGGAGGAGTGAAACCCACAGACATCGTCCAATGCATAGAAATCTGATCGGACAATACAGCTTTATTGAAATGTGAAATTTGCCTGTAAGAAAATCAAGGACATTACCACAGATTGCGTGAAAAGATCTATTATAATGCAATGTTTCAGTACATGAAAGACAAGCATGGTACCTTGCGGTCAAACTTAGTACTAGAGAACATGACATTTAGGTGGATTTAAAAAAATGCTGCAAATCCAATTTGATCCTGTTGAATAAAAAAATTTAAGCTTCCAGATCAGGTTAATACACTAGTTGAAATCAAATGTAAACTTCTTCAGCTGATCTGACGCCTTTAAGGCCATCAGGGTGATGCTCAGGCACAAGATCAGATGCACAGTAGGATACCTCACATCAAATCTTTCCATTACTAACGGGTCTACTCACTCGTCTCTGACAGCCTTCAAATAGCTGCATCCTATCTTGTTTCCGTTAGATGACACAAATGAACACAAAATGAACACATTAAGTAAAAATCAATTAACTGATAAAAATAAATGTTTGCTTTCCGTTTCTAGCAGGAAAGCATGAGTTAGAATGAGTGGGATTGTTCTTTTGCAGCTGAATATTTAGAGGAGACTTCTCATTTGCTCCAGAATGTAGAAATGAGCTGACAGTGTCCTGAGAATTGTGGGGCACATGTACCTTCCTGTTTGTGCTCCAGTTGAAACTGGCACTTTTTTGATGGTGGCCTATTGCCTGGAATCCAGAGATTCTGAGTGTTCCTATATTTATTGGGCATTCCTGGTCTTATGATGCATCCCACGTGCCATATTTGGAGACTGGGCGTTAGAGCTGAAGAAATTTAAACAAAACAGTCAAGTTAAAGTTATTTTTGTGGATCGAGGATGAGCAGAAATGCTCCTCTGAGGTCCACAAAGGTAGCATGGGCCATAGCTGCCTCAGGTTCATTTTCCCTTCCTCAATCTCATCTGATACGCCAGTGGTCCAGAGCTGGGTGAAAGATTTTGAAAAAAAATAGTAAAGCAGATGAAAAATATAAATTTTGTGGTGCAAACTCTATAATAAAACAATTATACTTACTTCAGCTGGAATAAAAAAAGAAAACAACATAATTAATGAAGTCAGCGAGTGAGAATTGAATCACTTGTCAACTACCACAATTGTTGGAAGCCATCCCAACAGTGCAGTGACAGTTTACCATTTGCAGAATCAAATTTATCCATCTTCCTTCCAGCATATCCCTATCGTTGCTTTGAAAAAGTATATTAGAACGGCTAAAAGGTAGGTTCCACCCCGACTCTACCAGGTACCAGTTTACGTTGAATGTTCCAGGTGGCCTTATCAACTCGGGGATTCTATCCTTCCCTCACAAGGCAATCTGTGTTGGAGGGGTTAATTCAGGGCTGGGGGAAGGGGGTGGGGGTGGGGGGGCTGGGCAGAGTTGGGGACGTTTGTGTGGTGAAAGTCACCCAATGATTTTTTTTAATTGAGGGGCAATTTAGCATGACCAATCCACCTACCTGCACATTTTTTGGGTTGTGGGGACGAAACCCACGCAAACACGGGGAGAATGTGCAAACTCCACATGGTCAGTGACCCAGAGCTGGGATCGAATCTGGGAAGGCACTGTGAGGCAGAAGTGCTAACCACTGTGCTTCTGTACTGCCCGTCACCGAATGTCAAGAATCCCCAAGTCTTCAATCCTCATGTGGTTGGCAGTAATATACCTGATCAGACAGGGCATATTGTCATCTGAGAGTACCTTTAAGAAATGCAACAGCTCATATTACTGAAGTGATGTCAGAGGGTGGGGGGAGCTGAGCTCACTTCTGTTTTTGGTTTCAGTTTTGAGGAAAAGAGCTTGGGTGTGTCTGTGTTTGCAGTGAGCTGGATCTGCTGTGATCTCTGCCAGGAAAGACTATATCTGAATCATTTGGGTGATTTAAACTCATAAAAGTAATGTATTTAATCTGATGTGTTTCTGTTTAAAGGTGTTAAGTCTTTTGGAGGTTTGAAGGAACATTTTGAGGGATTATGTAGTGTTGTATTATTTTCGGGGTTACCTTTGAAGTAAGGGTGTTAAATGATCCAATGTTTATTTAAAAGGTTAAGTTGAATTCATGGAATAAACATTGTTTTGTGTTTAAAAACCCAGATGTCCATAATTGTAATACCACACCTGGAGAACACATTAAAGGGGGAAGTTGGTTGAACTCCATGATACATTTTGGGGTTCTGAAAATGCCTCTCCCATAAAAATATTCCACTGATCAGGGATAAAATGTAGACCACATGTATATTCAAGATAAAAAACATACGGTCCCAAGTGGATTAAGATATTTTAAACTAATGTTTCTGAAGACAAATCAACAAATTGTCTTTGACTTCTCGACTGAGCTTTCTGGCATTTTTCTATGTTTTAAAATTCACATCTTTGCTTATCCCTATTGCTGTGATCTTCTGCAGCCCAACAACCCTTTGAGGTGTGACATTATCATAATTATAAGAACTGCACGGGTTAATGGAATGCCTACATCAACCACTAGTGTTAAGAAAGTTATAGCTTGTTCAATTTAAAGCTATTTGTGGTCTTTGTGAACACTACGCCAACCGTCCTAAAATTAGCAACACAAAGAACACCACATGAGGGGCGAAATTCTCCGACCCCCAGCAGGATCAGAGAATCGCCTGGGGCCGCCGAAAATCCGACCCCCACCGTGGCAGAGATTCTCCGCCACCCGGGAAGTGGCGGTGGCGGGAATCTCGCCACTCCAACCGGCGAGGCCCCTGCGGTGATTCTCCGGCCCGGATGGGCCGAAGTCCCGCCGCTGGGAGGCCTGTCCCGCTGCCAAGGTTTGAACCGCCTCTGTAACGGCGGGATCAGCGGCGCTATCAGGCCCCCGGGGTCCTGGGGGGCGATCGGACCCCGGGGGGTGCCCCCATGATAGCCAGGCCCGCGATCAGGGCCCCGCGCTCAGACTCCGGGCCAGTGCCCTGGGGGCACTATTTCTCTTCTACAGCCACCACGGCCTCCGCCATGGTGGAAGCGGAAGGGAAACCCACATCGCGCATGCGCCGGTGGTGACGTCAGCTGGTGCCACCTTTGGGGAGGCCCGACCCCTGAGTGGTTGGCGCCACTCCTCTATGCCGGGACCCTCCGTCATGCCGGGTAGGGGAGAATCCAGCCCCAGATATCTATACTCCTCTAATTCTGGCCTTCAGGCAGTGATCTCCTGCTTTTGCCTCCAGAGCTGCTGCATTAGTGTATGCGGTATCAAAGAGAGCTGACTTCTCTGCTGCACTTCCTTTCAGAATCTCTATGGGTCCATCAGAAAGTTAGGCTGTATTTTTGGCCTAGTGCACCTTTTGCATCTGTATCTGTAATACAAGCTTGCTGTTTTCTAAATATAAAAAAAACTTTGAAGATCCTTCAGGCCTTTAAAACCTACAACCCCATTCAATTTCCATATTTACATTAGGCTGGCCACAGGAAAACAAGAAGGTCAATGCACCTCAGTTTGTTTGATTTGAAAATTGACATTATTTTATTCTTTATATAATGATGATCAAATGCATGCATTTCTCCGAGCTAGCTGAGGCTTGAGTCTAAAGGTAATGGTTTAGTAACCATATTGAACCATTCCGTCAGTCATTTTCAAAATTTATTGTCATGACATGATGTGTCCTGGGAAAACACAGGCCTGTACCTTTGAGGAAAAGGGGGTCCAAATGTTACCATTTCCTTGAAATATATTCGGATTTTTTTAAAATATCAAATGTGATCTGCTGTTTTCACATGGTCTTGCCTTTGGCATCAAATCCTCGCTTTTATTCTGTCTGAAGCACATGGCATTCAGCAGCCAGATAATAGAAACACACACTGAAGGACTCAATTTAAGATTTGAAGGTTTGCAAGGTTTTTGAAATCATCTGTAGAGAATGAGGAATTATTATTCAAGTAAAGAAATATTTTTTTCTGACGGTACTTTGCATTCAAAAGCCTTCAAAATAAAATGATTTCTTCTGACTGAGCTTTCTGTCCCACAGTCGAGTTTTTTTCTATTTTCCTTTGTTGACTTTTTTCATCACTCTGTAAGTTCCAGGAAACAGCTTTCAGCACGGGAAGAGCAATATAGAAATGTACTGTAGGCTTAGCTGCTGCTGAAAGCAAGGCTTGACATCCCCCTAAATTCAGGTAATCAAAGCTTTTGTACAGTAGGAACTTTTCTAAATGTCATTGAAATGTAAGCTGACAGCAGTTGCAAGGTAGACCCTAATATGTTGCAGTTACTCTTACAATACAATGCAGAAGGAGGCCCTTTGGGTCTGCACCAACCCTCTGAAAGAGCACCCTACCTAGGCCCACACACCTGCCCCACCCTGTAACCCCACCAAACCTGCACATCTCTGGGCACAAAGGGGCAATTTTAGTGTGGCTGATCCATTTAATCTGCACATCTTTTGACTGCGTCGTAGTTTTTGTTCACTTTAAAAAAAGAACATCAAGGTTCTGAAATTCCGAGGGAGATCTTGGCCGGGATTCTCCGAAATCCTGGCCAAGTATTGACGCCGGCGTCAAAACCGGCGCGAGCGATGCTGGTGTCAATGGGCCTCCAAGCCCAGTCATTCTCCCCGTCCTAGGAGGCTAGAACGGCGCCGGAGATCTGTGCGCTGCTGGCAGCATGGCGGAGCCCTACAGGGGCCTGGCGTGGAGGAACATAGGCCCCGCCCCCCTGGAATTTGCACGTCCGCCGATCAGTTGCCCCCGATTGCGGGGCTGGCCACCGTGGAGGCCCCTGCAAAGTCGGCTTCCCTCACCCCCCCCCCCCCCCCCCCAAACCAGGATGGCCCCTGTGGCCAGAACGCTGAGGTCCCGCTGGTTAGAACCATGTGCAAACGATGCCGGTGGGACTCGGCGGAAATCAGTGGGCACTTGGCCCGTCGAACGTGCAGAATCGCTGCATGTGCCACTTTTAACGGTCCCCGAACCGACGCTGAGGCGACCGCGCCGGCACAATCGCCGGCAATTCTCTGGTCGCCGGAGAATCGGCGGCCTGGCGCGGAGCGGTGTGGCGGGATTCGCGCCCCTCCCCCCACCCCGGCAATTCTCCGACCCCCCCCCCCCCCCGCGGGCTCGGAGAATCCCGGCCATTATGTGAGCGAAAAGTGGGACAATTCATCCCGCTGCCAGTAACTTACTTGACTAATATACATCTGAAATTCCAACAACAGGCTCGTTTAAATGTTTGAAACAGTGTTACGTGCCATTCTCAGCAAAATTGTTGAAACCATCAGATATACATACACAACAGTGGTGACTACCACATTCATCCCCTGTTAAAAAAGTGTCCAACGTGGGTGGTGGAAGACTATTTACATGCATAGGTTAACATTTTTGGGAAAGTTCACAAATTAAGACGATCCGGTGGCTTGATCCTCCGTTGTGAGCACCGCAGTCCCGGTGGCAATGCAGGCGTCGGTTCGGTCGCCGGTGACTCCGGGAGCGTGTCGACCCCATCTTCATCCCCGGGTGGGACCAAGGGGAGGACGGATCGTCCTGGAGCGGGGGTGAGCGCTGGGGGGAGGAAGAGTGGCGCCGTGGTGGTGGTGGTGGGGGGGGAGGGGAGGGGGGCACGTAGGCGTACTGCGGGTTTGCATGGAGTAGCTGTACCCTCTTGACCAACGGGTCCGCCTTGTGGAGCCGTACGTGCTTGCGGAGGAGATGGGTCCTGGAGCTGCCAGCTACGTTGGGAGCTAAATTCCGGAGGTGGACTTCCTGGGGAAGGCAAAGAGACGTTCATGGAGGGTTTCGTTAGTCGCAGTGCGAAGTAGCGACCGAATGGAGTAAGAGCGTCGGGGAGGACCTCCTGCCAGCGGGAGACAGGGAGATTCTTGGACCGTTGGGCCAGCTGAACGGCCTTCCAGACCGTCGCATTCTCCCGCTTCACCTGCCCGTTTCCCCATGATTTGTAGCTGGCTGTCCTGCTCGAGGCAATACCCTTGCTGAGCAGGTACTGGCGCAGCTCATCGCTCATAAATGAGGATCCTCGGTCGCTGTGGATGTAGGCGGGGAAACTGAACAGAGCGAAGATGGTATTGAGTGCTTTTATGACGGTGGCAGACATCATATCGGGGCATCGGACGACGAAGGGGAAACTGGAGTATTTGTCTACCACGCTAAGGAAATACGTATTTCGGTTAGTACAGGGGAGGGGACGTTTGAAATCCACGCTGAGGCATTAAAAGGGGCGAGACGCGTTCACTAGGTGCGCTCGGTTTGGCTGGTAGAAGTGCGGTTTGCACTCCGCTCAGACCTGGTAGTCTCTCGTGATTGCCCTGACCTCCTCAAAGGAGTAGGGCAGATTGCAGGCCTTTATGAAGTGAAAAAACCAGGTGACACCTGGGTGACAGAGAGCGTCGTGTCAGGTCCAGAAGGGGTCCCCTTGTGCGCTGGCACATATACCTCGGGATAGGGCATTGGGGGGCTCGTTGAGCTTACCGGGGCGTTACAAAATCTCGTAATTGTAGGTGGGTAGCTTGTTCCTCCACCTAAAGATTTTATAATTTTTGATCTTGCCCCGATGTGTGTTGTTGAACATGAAGGCAACCGACCGTTGGTCAGTGAGGAGAGTGAATCTTTTGCCGGCCAGGTAATACTTCCAATGTCGTAAAGCTTCTACGGTGGCTTGGGCCTCCTTCACGACGGAGGAGTGCCGAATTTCGGAGGCATGGAGGGCGTGTGAAAAGAATGCATGGGCCTGCCTGCCTGGTTGAGGGTGGCGGCCAGAGTGACTCTTATGCATCGCTCTCATCTTGGAAGGGGAGCATCTCATCGACCGCATCCTTCGCGGCCTTGGCGATGTTGGTCTTGATACGGTTGAAGGCCTGGTGAGCCTCCGCTGTCAGTGGGAAAACAGTGGCATGAATGAATGGGTGGGCCTTGTCCGAATAGTTTGGGACCCACTGGGCGTAGTATGAGAAGAACTCCAGGCATCGTTTGAGGGCCTTGGTGCAGTGGGGGAAAGGGAGTTCCAAGAGGGGGCGCACGCGATCGGGGTCGGGCCCGAGAACTCCATTTTGCACCACATAGCCGAGGATGGCTAAGCGGTTGGTGCTGAACACGCACTTCTCCTTGCTGTACGTTAGGTTGAGGAGTTTGGCGGTGTGGAGGAATTTGGAAAAGTTAGCGTTGTGGTTCTGCTGGTCGTGGCCGCAGATAGTGACGTTATTCAGGTACGGGAAGGTGGCCTGCTGTCCGTACAGGTCAACCATTCGGTCCATCTCCCGTTGGAAGACCGTGACCCTTTTAGTGACGCCGAAGGGAACCCGAAGGAAGTGGTAACGGCGGCTGTCCGCTTCAAACGCGGTGTATGGGCAGTCCGCCTTGCGAATTGGGAGCTTGTGGTAGGCAGATCTCAGGTCCATTGTCGAGAAGACCCGGTACTGTTGTAGCCACCTAAGATGGACACTGGGCTACAAAATGGAGAACTGCTAAGGCTGCAGGGAGAAAACAGTCTTAGCAAGGACAAGCAGTTTGCAGAAGACTAATTAGCATTCTGCACGTACAGAAACCAGTTTGTGGCCAGGTGCAGAGTGTCACCCAAAGGTGTAAATGGCAACAAGATCTACATAGTAATAAGGTGATCCAGATCCAGACCCCGCACAATAGAAACATTTAAGTATGAATGGATACTTTTGAGTAGACGCCCAGACAGAACGGCACCATAGTATCCAACACAAAGAACCATAGGTACCGCCCCACCCATCGAGAAGCGACCCTCAGATTGGGGGGTTTGGAAGATATCGATTGGGAAAAGGCCCAATCGATACATGGCAGGTAAAAGACCCGCCCGTAGGGGCACGGACTTCTAGGGACTATAAAAATAGACCCCGCACATGGTTCGGTCTGTTGTTGCTCCGGCTTGCTGTTTTGTCGCTCCGGCTCTGCTTTGCTGATACATCGCATCCTGACTCCAGTTCCATCACCAGCCGTTGAGCCATCAGCCATCGAACTGTAAGTGCCACTACGACGATCGCTACGGGATCCAGACTTTGCTAGACCCTGACAACTTTAAGTACCTGAGAGTTGCAGACCAAGAACGGGACGAAGGCCTTGCTCCCTGACTTTGCCTGTTCCTGTCTATATAAGTATTTTAGTTGTTTAGTATTAGAAGTAAGTTAGTCTCTTTAGCGTATGCATGTGTATTTATTATATTTGTCATAATAAATATCAATCGTTTGGACTTACTAATCGGTGTACAGATTTATTACTTTGAACCTGACCTTGATATACTTGTGAGGTGTCTAAATACGGCACCTGGCGACTCCTGAGCATAATTACATACACAGAGCCATAGCAGTGTTAAGCACACGGCCTTTAAACGGAGGCGTGTTAATACACTCCAGTAAAACGAGCAACATTTAGTGGCGACATCCTAACGGGACGCGGTTACAAGTGGCACCCCCACTCCGTCGAGGACCCGGAACCTTTGAATTAGAAATCTGAGTAAAGAAAAAGGAAAAATCACAAGTAATCAAGGTGTTCAAATGAATAAACGTAATTCGGAAGTGTGTTTTGTGCATGCGTACTAACAGGGTTGTAAGGAAAACCTGAGAGCTTTTGTTGCGACGAACTTTCGGGAGTTTTGTGAACGGAACATAGCGTAAGCCTTACCCGTCTCGTAAAACATAACCTCAACACCCCCTGTTCCAAATTTAAGCAAGAAAGATAAAATGGCCATGCAGGCAATGGAACGCCTCATGAATCCAGAACGGTTTGTGGTCGCAGCGACCAGCAGTAGCCGAGTAGGTCAGTGTCCCGTGTGGGAGCTGGAACTCCGCAAGTATCTGCAAGGAAAGGGATGGCCCCTTTGGAAAGAGTTCTGTATGAATGAGGAGACAGGTCCCGGAAGTATAGGACATACTTGGTGGGAGAACCTCTCTCAAATTCATAAGAAAAACCTTAGTAAATCACGCAAGCCGATGGCAATCGTGTCCTGTTTGGCACAGTTGCGAGGCACTGAGGAGGTCGTTCAGACGCTCCGGGCAGAATTAGAAGAACGAAATAGGATGAGCAAAGTGGATGTCAGGGACATCGAGAAAGAGAATATGGAACTTAGAGGAAAGCTGGCAGAGAAGGGTAGCGAGGTGGATGATGCCAAGAGGGCACATCAGTCATGTCTAGCCCATCTCAGCAGTTCCCAGACCCAGTACGAAAAGGCCTATCAGGACGTGCAACGTGCCGTCCTGATAAGAGAAGAATCAGAGAAGCAGGTAGAGGCATTGCAGAGGCAATGCTCTGACCTTAAGGCAGCGTTAAGAGCACTCCATACTGCCACCACAGAAAAAAGACAAAGTACAGTGGATCATGCGAAGTGTAGAAAGCAGATTGCGGAACTGCAATCTCTGCTTTCAGTGCAGAATGGGTTTCAAAGTACTTTTAGAACACAGCTAGATGAGGAGAATGCCCCAGACTGGCAGGAATTAAGTGAGACAGCGCAGCGTTATGTTCAAGGAACATGTGCGCCAGCAGCGCAGCAGAAAAGACAAGCACCCCAACCCCCCACAGATCAGATAGTTACCGCACCAATGAATCCAGTCACCACCCAAAGGAAAGCGACCACAGAAGGCGCACCCGATATCACCTACACCACCCCCTTAACTGTAACCCAACTCAGGGACGTGTGTGAGAAAATCACTCCGTTTCTCCCCACCGCAGACCCCCACCAATTTTCCGCGAAAGTGAAACAACAGGCAACCATGTACGGCCTGGACGAGAGAGAGCAGGTTAAGCTCACGGTTCTGAGCTTAGACCAATCTGTTGTAGCAGCCCTCCCCGACCCACAGAACGTTGGCGGAGGCACCCTAGAGGAAATGCACACCTCCATTTTAGATGCCATAGGGTATAACCAAGGTGACCCAGTTGAGGGACTTAACAAGTGCCGACAAAAGAACACAGAGCATCCCACAGCATTTGCAGGAAGGCTGTGGATCCATTTTAACGCAGTTTTCGGCGATTTAAATAGAGCACATTTGAACCGTGAAAACATGGTTAAATGGACGTGCACCATAATTTCCCATGCCACAGATGCAGGACAGATTGCTTGCAACAGTTATGACCCCTCAGAAGAGGCCCACAATGAGAAATGAGTCCTGAAAAGATTGTCCCACGCTTGGGAGCAATCAGTTCAGGGCAAAGGCAAAGTAAAGTCCCCAGAGGAAGCTCAGGCTGCAGCGGACATTCAGGCAGTAAGAGCACACCAAAGCCCCGCATGGGTAAATGAAGGAAAGAACAGCCCTCCACAGAAGTCGCTTGAATGCTACAACTGTGGCCAGTTAGGACATTGGGCTAAGGAATGCAATGCACCCCAAAGATCACAGAGAGGCCAGCAGACAGGCACTCTGATTAGAAACAAAGCAAAGCCGATCCATAGTATAGGGATCCAGTCAGGACAGACCAATGTGGACGGGACGGACTGACGGTGTTCGGGCTCCCCCACTTGGGTCTGTGACACTCTTTGGGATCAATCCGGAAGACCGGTAGTCACATCTAAGGTTAAAGGGAAGCCCATAGAGTTACTTTGGGACACAGGAGGGTCCCGCACCACAATTAATTCCACCACCACGGCACAGGCAGACACGTGGCCGACCACCTCCACCATCACACTTAGCGGTTTCACAGGACACTCGCAGCAGGGACACATTACAGCACCCGCAGCAATCCAGCTAGGGAACATTTCCACCAAACACCCCGTCGTTTTAGTAAATCTTCCCCATTCAGCAGAACACATACTAGGAATAGATTTTATGAATGCCCATAGCCTGTCGTTCGACCCAGTTAACCAGTGTGTCTGGCGAATGGCAAGATCAGACAGAGCACCCGCTACTCTCGCAGTAGGAGAGTACGCTAATCGGATTAGCGCAGTAGGCGACTATTCATTTGACCTGACTACACTAAACACGGACAGACAAGTGAGAGCAGTTTTAAACAAACACAGGACAGCATTTGCCAGTCACCGGCACGACTGCGGCAGAATGACTGGACAAGTTCACGTTACCGGACCTGACCCCCGACCACAGAAACAATACAGATTTCCCCTAGAAGCAGAGGGAGAAATAGAGAAAGTGATAGGTAGCTTATTGGAGCAAGGGGTACTTAGAACAGTAGCCTCCACCAATAATGCCCCTATTTGGCCAGTGAGAAAGCCCGACGGATCATGGCGTCTGACCATCGATTATCGGGAGCTCAATAAAATAACCCCAGCAGTAGCCCCCACAGTAGCAACAAGTCCCGAGACCATGCTCAATCAGGGACTCAACTCCAAATTCTTCACGGTATTGGACATTAGCAATGGCTTCTGGTCAATCCCATTGGCAAAGGCGTGCCAGTACAAATTTGCCTTCACGTTCAAAACACAGCAGTATACGTGGACATGCCTCCCACAAGGATTCCACAATTCCCCCTCCATTTTCAACCGACAGCTGGCGAATGGTTTAGAAAAATTTTCCCGCCCCGAATGTCTGGTACAGTATGTAGACGACCTACTACTGCAGACAGACACAAATGCAGAGCACATTACACTTCTGGCCGAGCTCCTGGAACTTTTAACCTCAATTGGATGTAAAGTTAACCCCAGAAAGGCCCAGATATTGGAAAATAAAGTGATGTATTTGGGTACAGTCATCACACACGGCAAACGCGAGATCGAATTCAAAAGAATTGATTTGATTGTCAAATTGCCCCTTCCCCAGAATGTTTCAGCCCTCCGGTCGTTCTTAGAACTGGTTGGTTATTGTCGGAACCATATCGATGAATTCGCGACAAAGGCAGCCCCACTCTCAGACCTCCTTAAGAAAGGAGCCCCTTGGGAATGGCTTCCGCAGCATACAGAGGCTGTGGAAGAGTTAAAGAGAGCCCTTAGCGCAGCACCCGCGCTACAAGTCCCAGACCAACTCTCCCCCTATGCAATAGAGGTAGCGAGCACAGGTCTAACCCTCTCGGCCGTGTTACTTCAGGAACGGCACGAGCAGCTAAGACCAGTAGCTTATGCCTCCCGACTTTTAGACCCAGTAGAACAAGGATTCTCAGCCTGCGAGAGGCACCTCCTAGCAGTTTTCTGGGCAGTTCAATACTTCTCCTACATTACCGGACTCAACCCCATCACCATTTTGACCGCGCACACCCCCACACAGTTACTCCTAGACGGTCGACTGAAGGACGGTTCAGTTAGCCAGATTAGGGCAGCTAGGTGGACACTACTTTTACAAGGACGCGACATTACGGTAAAACGGACCCGGACACACACATTTTTAGCCGACAACCTTCAATATCCAGGACAGCCCCATGAATGTGAAATTGTAGCACCCCTACACAACACAGGACCCTTCATAGCGAAGACACCCCCCAGGAAGATAGGGAACCCAAGAAAAAGCCCCCAACACACAGACACGTGTGGCCCACTGAGGATATACGTGGACGGTTCATCCACGGTTTTAGATGGTGAGCGTATCACTGGATGCGGCATCTATGTCGAGGACGCGCAGGGGCGCGCACTCGAAGAAATAGCACTAAAATTGCCAGGTCACTTAGGCGCGCAGGCAGCAGAGTTCGCGGCCATAGCGTACATAGTGGACCACCCCGATTCTTTCCCCAGCCCGGTGGACATATATTCGGACAGTCTATATGTCTGCAACAGTTTGACGGATTTTCTACCCCTGTGGAGGACACGAGGTTTTGTCTCCGCAGACGGGAAACCCCTTCCATCAGCCCCTTTACTCTGCCACATCCTAGACAAAGCGAAGGATAGGACCTTTGGCATTATAAAAGTTAGAAGCCACCATAGGTCATCCCCCCCTGGGAATGTAAAAGCCGACGCACTGGCTAAAGCAGGTTCCAGGCGAGGACACCTTTGGACACCCCCAGCTAGCGCACCAACTAGCGCCCCTGTGAGCGCAGTTCAAGTCTCACAGACAGACATTAAGGATTTAGCAGAGGCACAGAAGCAGGATGAGGATCTCAGGGAGATTTTTAAAGGGAATTTTGTGCCCCAGTATGATAAGTTCCGACACGCTCTAACCACACATGAGGGTGTGATCATCAAGGACCAGCTTTATGTGGTCCCGCAGCAGGACAGAAACCAAATGATTGCCTTGTTCCATGACGGACACGGACATCAAGGGATCGACATGACCACGAGGTACCTCAAGCAACTCTGTTGGTGGCCTAACCTAAGGACCGATGTAACCCATTACATTGAGAATTGCCTTATTTGCGCCCAGAATAACCCGGAGAGGTATTCCAAAAAGGCACAGCTTCGGCATACTCGACCAGTTAATGGCCCCTGGACAAACCTCAGGATCGACTTTATAGGACCATTGCCACCTTGTAGGAATGGCTATAAATACGTGCTGGTTGTAATTGATACCTTTACCAAATGGGTAGAGGCATTCCCCTCACGCACGAATACAGCTAAGACAGCTGCAAAGATCCTGACCCACCAATCTTCACGAGATGGGGTTTACCTAGAAGTATAGATTCGGACCAGGGATCTCACTTCACAGGACGTGTCATGAAGAACGTCCTGACCATATTCGGCATCAAACAAAATTTTCACATTGCGTATCACCCACAGTCCAGCGGGATTGTAGAGCGCATGAATCGGACCCTAAAATCGACCCTTAGAAAAATGGTTCAAGAGAACAATTCTCCATGGGATTCAGTACTCCCATTTGCACTAATGTTTATCCGAAATACGGTTTCCACATCTACAGGTTTCACCCCACACACACTCATGACCGGACGCCCTATGAAAGATACAGAATTCCTTTTAGGACTGGACATGACTAGTCCCGAAGTGACGGCCCTCACCCATGAGAAAGCTGTTAAAGACCTAGTTGAGACTGTGAGGTCTGCACAGATCGCAGCCGCAGTTCAACTAGGAAAACGCCGCAGACAAAGCACAGCCTGCTTTAATAAGAACGTACACCCCACAGAATTCCAGGTTGGGCAACAGGTAATGCTATCTGTGTATAACCGCAGCAGTTTTTTGGCACCAAAATTTTCAGGCCCATATTCAATTTCGGACAAAATTAGCCCCTCAGTTTACAGGATAAAATACCCCAATGGAAAGACTGCGTGGTTCCATATTAACCAACTGAAGGCATATGGAACACAGTCTAACCACGCACACCATGTCCTGCTAGACGCAGCAGAACACCTCGCCCCGCCCACTAGAGACACGTTTCCACCATCCCCCTCACAGACCAGTTCATCATCGGACTCGCCCATGACTCCGCCCACTGACCACAACAGACCACGCCCCGAAACGCCCACAAGCTGCCACAGCAGAGACAGCGATACTGACACTGACTTTGAGGACAGCCACAGCACACAACCCTACAGCCCACACTGTAGCAACTACGACCCCGACTCCAGTGACCCCATGGAAGTCACCTATATCAAATATCCAGACCCACCACCCGACCCCGACTACCCCGACAATGCCCATTCAGGTTCAGACCCAACACTTTGGCACAGGGACAATTCATACAGACTTGTCTGTAACGATGAAAGTGACCCCCGGTCACATAATTCCAAAATTGCATGCCTGATCCACACAAGGGTGTGGAATCCGGGAGAGCAGGACGACACGGTGTTTGACTCCCGATACGGCAACCCCTTTGTGACCCTGTTCACAGAGGCAGAGGAAAAGTGAGGTGTCCAGATGATGTAAAATAGGAACCGCTTGAGGGAAGCGATATCCTTTCTGATGGAACCTGCACGTATGTTTTGTTTGTGAATTTATGTCTGTTTGTCTTTAATGTTAATGGTTCAGTGGAGGTTGGACACCTTCTTTTCAGCCGAAAAGCTTGTGACCACCTCGCACGCACTTTAGCTTGTCCGCAGATACCTTTGAGAACTTCAGTTCCCAATCCAATGGTTTGATTGTGACCA
The DNA here is from genome assembly GCF_902713615.1 of Scyliorhinus canicula. Classification (NCBI taxonomy): domain Eukaryota; kingdom Metazoa; phylum Chordata; class Chondrichthyes; order Carcharhiniformes; family Scyliorhinidae; genus Scyliorhinus; species Scyliorhinus canicula. The sequence continues at coordinate 129,537,390 of NC_052155.1, read as the reverse complement.
CCTCGCACGCACTTTAAGTTTCTCCGCTGAAACCTTTGAGAACTTCTGTTGTATCCTCTGGTGAACCGACACGGTTCACGACTTGTTCCCTGTTTTTAGATGTTGGAGCATCTTGGCTCCTCCCTTGTTTTTTAGGTGCCCCTCTATTCGGTGAATAGAGGCTGCAAATCCACGGTAAACACAATCTTGCCCGTTCATTCCAGGTTACTCAGGCAGTGGAGAAACGGCACTGAGGACCCGCCCTGTCTGAGAACCCACTTTGGTCAGCCAAGCTCGGGTACGGCACAGCATGCCTTACCCGGGGATTCCATTCACATCTTACCAGTAGCGGCCCATACGCAACCCATTCGACATTTTGTTTCAAAATTTGTTTTCATTTTTCGTTAGGTAGCCCTTAGGCCACCATCCCACATGCTATTTACATCCAGGAACATTCGGATGGTAAATTTGCAAAGCCTGCGAGACGGCTCGCAGGAGGAAAGTTGTTAGGTGTATTCTGTCCCAAAAATTCGCTTTTGAAAAAAAAAAATGAGGGGAGTCACAGGGTGTGACTTGGCCAGTCATTTAATGGGTCAATTGGAATGAGAGGACAGATACACTAGCAAGTACGGATATTAAACTGCGTATTGACAGATACTGTGCTTGATCCCATAGATTTCGAAGGACGAAAGAGGGTTCACGGCAGGGATCGGCCATACAAGAGCAAGAGAACAAAGAGAACGAAGAGAAGACCATGATAGAAGCCTACCTATTACTGTTAAATGTTATATTTGTATATGTGGAAGCAAGTCACGTTTTCCCCACAACCCCCGCCGTCAATGTTTCCCTCACACCAACTCCCCCGTGCTCAGCTCTGATCAGCGAAGTTCAGACCTGGTGCACAAAATTTAAGACATGGTATTCAATGTCGTACGTGATTGAATCACTGCTGGTGATTGCAATCCTCTGCGTAATTGTACAGACCTTCAGGTTGAGGAAATGGAAAAGGAGAGCCTCCCGTTCCTGCCCCTCAACCATTTACGGAGTTCAATCCCCTATTTTTCGGTTTCATCAATCCCCCTTGCCCCTTGATGAATAAAGCACTATGTTAATAAAGGATACCAATGTATTATATTGTTCTGAACTCGACTGCCGAGTCAGAAAGTGATATGTAATGTGGTGTGAATGGATAAGGTTTTTAGACTGTAATAAAATGTTTAAAGTAAGATAAGGATAGAAGTTGTGATAGGTAGAGGTTCCCGGTTTTTGGTAATGCATGTCCCCTTTGACATAGCGCCAAGTAGAAATGTCAGATAAAAAATTTTTCTTCCCATAGTTAAAGACAGAGTAGACACCCAGGAACCTGCTAAGGTCAGGGAACCCAAAGAGGCACCCAAAAGCACTCGAAGAAACGTGCATAGGTGATCCTTCACAATTTCTTGTGAGGATCACAAGGAGGGAATGTAGCCATCTAAGATGGACACAGGGCTACAAAATGGAGAACTGCTAAGGCTGCAGGGAGAAAACAGTCTTAGCAAGGACAAGCAGTTTGCAGAAGACTAATTAGCATTCTGCACGTACAGAAACCAGTTTGTGGCCAGGTGCAGAGTGTCACCCAAAGGTGTAAATGGCAACAAGATCTACATAGTAATAAGGTGATCCAGATCCAGACCCCGCACAATAGAAACATTTAAGTATGAATGGATACTTTTGAGTAGACGCCCAGACAGAACGGCACCATAGTATCCAACACAAAGAACCATAGGTACCGCCCCACCCATCGAGAAGCGACCCTCAGATTGGGGGGTTTGGAAGATATCGATTGGGAAAAGGCCCAATCGATACATGGCAGGTAAAAGACCCGCCCCGTAGGGGCACGGACTTCTAGGGACTATAAAAATAGACCCCGTACATGGTTCGGTCTGTTGTTGCTCCGGCTTGCTGTTTTGTCGCTCCGGCTCTGCTTTGCTGATACATCGCATCCTGACTCCAGTTCCATCACCAGCCGTTGAGCCATCAGCCATCGAACTGTAAGTGCCACTACGACGATCGCTACGGGATCCAGACTTTGCTAGACCCTGACAACTTTAAGTACCTGAGAGTTGCAGACCAAGAACGGGACGAAGGCCTTGCTCCCTGACTTTGCCTGTTCCTGTCTATATAAGTATTTTAGTTGTTTAGTATTAGAAGTAAGTTAGTCTCTTTAGCGTATGCATGTGTATTTATTATATTTGTCATAATAAATATCAATCGTTTGGACTTACTAATCGGTGTACAGATTTATTACTTTGAACCTGACCTTGATATACTTGTGAGGTGTCTAAATACGGCACCTGGCGACTCCTGAGCATAATTACATACACAGAGCCATAGCAGTGTTAAGCACACGGCCTTTAAACGGAGGCGTGTTAATACACTCCAGTAAAACGAGCAACACTGTGTAATCTGATTGACCATATCAGATATGCATTGGAGGGGGTACGCATCGAGCTGCGTGTACCGATTGATGGTCTGACTGTAGTCCACGACCATCCTGTTTTTCTTCCCAGTTTTCACAACTACCACTTGGGCTCACCAGGGGCTGTTGCTGGCCTCGATGATGCCTTCTCGCAGTAGCCGCTGGACCTCCGACCTGATGAAGGTGCTGTCCTGGGCGCTGTACCGTCTGCTTCTGGTGGTGACGGGTTTGCAATCCGGGGTGAGGTTTGCAAACAAAGAAGACAGGTCGACCTTAAGGGTCGTGAGACCGCAGACAGTAAGGGGTGGTAGGGGCCCGCCGAATTTCAGAGTTAGACTTTGGAGGTTGCACTGGAAGTCCAGGCCTAGTAGCAAGGTCGCGCAGAGGTTGGGGAGGACGTAGAGCCGGATGTCGCTGAACTCTACGCCCTGGATGGTGAGTGTGGCGATGCAGTACCCCCGGATCGCCACGGAGTGGGATCTGGAGGCCAGGGAGATTCTCTGGTTAATGGGGTGTACCGCAAGGGAGCAGCGCCTTACCGTAGTGGGGTGGATGAAGCTCTCAGTGCTCCTGGAGTCAAGAAGGCACGATGTCTTGTGCCCATCGACCTTTACTGTCGTCGACGCGGTCGTGAGATTGTGCAGTCGGGACTGGTCGATCGTGATGGAGGCGAGGCGTGGCTGGTGTTGGAAGGCCCCTGGCTGGTCGTCGGCGGTTGCAGGCGATGAGCAGCCCGATGAAGTGCCCGACGAGCAGGAGTCCTGAGGTGGGGAAGATGGCGGCACCCATGGGGCGCACATGGCGGGCAGCATTAAAGATGGCGGTGCCCACGGGCCGCACGGGGCCTGATGGGGGGGGAAGATGGCGGCGCCCACGATCCGCATGTGATCTGAGGCGAGGATGATGGCAGCACCCACATGCCGCACATGGTCTGAGGCGAGGATGATGGCGGCGCCCACGGGCCGCACGTGGGTTGCGGGGACAAAAATGGTGGCGCCCACGGGGTCACACGTGAGGGGTGCAGGAGCAATGGGCCTGGTTACAGCGGCGATCGAGCGGGCCTGCACACAGCAGCAAAATGCCCTTTGTTCCCCCAGGCCTTGCGGAGCCCGCTCCGTGACGGGCAGTACTGCTGGGGGTGCTTTGTCTGTCCGCAGAAGTAGCACTTGGTTCCCCCGGGGTTGGTTGGCTGCCACGCGGAGCAGGCTTGGGGTTGGCTGGGGTTATTCGCTGGTGGGGTCCATGATGGGGTGTTCGCTGGTGGGGTCCATGGTGTCCAGATTGGGGGCGCCGTGTGGTAGGGGCGTATGCTTGTACATTACGGGCGGCGACCGTTAGTGAGATTGCGAGTTTCTTGGTGGCCGCGAGATCGAGGGTAGCCCCTTCTAAGAGGCGCTGGCGGATGTACGCCGACCGTTTGCCCGTAACGATCGGCATTACATGAGGAAATCATACATGTTGGTTTCAAGTTTGGGGCTGCAGCAGAGTCTTAGCAGTCGGAATTGTGGTCCTGGTGGCCTGGAAAGAGTCATTGTGTTGACAAAGGCTGGATCTGCCACGATAGATATCACAGACTGAGGGGTGCAGCATAATAATTTGTTTGAACCCATTCACGTTGTCCAGAAGATGTTTAACAGACTGTGCCACCCATTCCACCAGGCCTTTGGACTGTGGGTATAGGGAGTTGCTCATGATGTGCCCCAAGTCCCATGTGTGGGCAGAGTTTCAGAATTCAGTGGTAATGAATTGGCGAGTGTTGTCTGTCATGAGTCTCTGCCGGATGCCATGTGTGGCAAAGTACCTCTTCAACTTGATGATGACTGTGATTTTTGTCATGTGCGTCAGGTAGTCGAGTTCAAACGACCCAGAATATGAATCAACTAAAACCAAATGTTATTTACCATCCCACTTGAAGATATTAGATGCTGTGAATGACCATGGGAGGTCTGGGACCCCATGGAAATGCAATGGTTCTTTAGCTTGATGAGGCTTGAATGTATTGCATGGTGCACATCTGGAAACTTCCCTTTCCAGGTGTGTGTACATGGAGGGCCAGTACAGTGATTCCTTCACACTGAAGCCCATTGTTTCCAAGCCGGGTTACCCCTGGTGCAGTTGTTGGGTGTAGTGCCTTTGAAGAGAAGTAGGGATGGCAATTGCTGGCCAGGTAGGATCAGTCCATCCTGTACTGTTAGTTCGTGTCCAATGGCGAAGAATGTGAGATGCTCCTTCGAGGACTTTGGTCAGCCCCTCATAATGACATTGTGCAGTTGTTTGCATGTGATTTCCAACTGTAAGGCATCTTTAAGTTCCTGAATTCTACAAGAGGACAGCACCATTATTGGCAGCACGGCAGCACAGTGGTTAGCACTGTGGCTTCATAGCACCAGGGTCCCAGGTTCAATTCCCGGCTGGGTCACTGTGCGGAGTCTGCATGTTCTCCCCGTATCTGCATGAGTTTCCTCCTGGTTCTCCGGTTTCCACCCACAAGTCCCGCAAGACATGCTGTTAGGTAATTTGGACATTCTGAATTCTCCCTCTGTGTACCCGAACAGGCGCCTGACTGTGGTGACTAGGAGCTTTTCACAGTAAATTCATTGCAAGGTAAACCTACTTGTGACAATAGAGATTATTATTATTAATATTTTATCTATATCTTCTTGGGCAGCAAGGTGGTGCAGTGGTTAGCATTGCTGCCTCACGGTGCTGAGGTCCCAGGTCGATCCCGGCCCTGGGTCACTGGCCATGTGGAGTTTGCACATTCTCCCCATGTTTGCATGGATTTCGCCCCCACAACTCAAAGATTTGAATTAGAACAGTACGGCACAGAACAGGCCCTTCGGCCCTCAATGTTGTGCCGAGCAATGATCACCCTACCCAAGCCCACGCATCCACCCTATACCAGTAACCCAACAACCCCCATTAACATTATTTTTTAGGACACTAAGGGCAATTTAGCCTGGCCAATCCACCTAACCCGCACATCTTTGGACTGTGGGAGGAAACCGGAGCACCCGGAGGAAACCCACGCACACACGGGGAGGACGTGCAGACTAGATGAGCAGGGTAGGTGGATTTGCCACGCTAAATTTCCCCTTAATTGGAAAAATGAATTGGGTACTCTACATTTGTTTTTTTAAATGATGTCTATGCCTTCCTCATGATCTGCCTGGTCTGTGGTTGGTTAGAAGGTACTGGAAAGGTCATCACTGAAGTACAGTTCCTTATTACGTTTGTAGACCATGCTGAGATTGTAATGTTGCAGCTTTAACATCATGCATTACAGCAGTGCAGGAACAATGTGAAGATGCTTTTTAAAGATAGTTATCAGTGATTGGGTCCGTTTCAACAATTGAAGGACAACCATATGTTAAAGCATGACATTTCTGACATGCAAATACTAAAGCAAGGTGTTAATTTTAATTGGTACTGTTACGAACTCCGCTGATGTTAAATGAGATAGTATCCCAAAACCTAGAACGGTAACTTGAAACACCCATTCTTAGTGGTATATATTTTCAATTTGGCATACTGTGAGAAAAGATATACAAACCAGGGAGGAATATCCAGTCATTGTGTGATCAAATAATAAAGAACATTTATTAACATAAAGAAAAAATACAAGACAAGGACAGGTTATTTGTCCATGTTTGAGAAAATAGTCTTCAGTTTCAGTGAAGACGTAATCTTTTTGGTTCGAGTTTTGGATTTTCACTAGCTGCCCTTTATGCAATAATTTATTTTCTGGGAGATTATTTTCTGCAATGGGCTATGGCTGGGATGGTACCTGCCTTGACTGTGTCCCTTTATCTAGCAATTGTACCACGGCCATTATTTCACTTTGGTGTTACCCACCTTGTGGACTCGGCTTTTTAACATGTAAATGCCAATTCCTTTATCTCCCCACTTTGAAGTTATCTCTTACCCATAGAATCCCTACAGTGCAGAAGGAGGCCATTCAGCCCATTGAGTCTGCACCGACACCACAAATGAGCCGTTGATCTGTGTTCACCCTGCCCGATCCCCATATCCAACTAACCTAACCTGCACATTCCTGGACACTAAGGGGCAATTTATCATGGCCAATCCACTTGACCTGCACTTCTTTGGACTCTGGGAGAAAACCGAAGCATCCGGAGGAAACCCATGCAGACACGGGGAAAAAGTGCAAACTACACACAAACAGCGACCTGAAGTTGGAATCGGCAGGCTTGGAGGGCCGAAGGGCCTGTTCCTGTGCTGTTATTTTTCTTTGTTCTTTGTTCTTTATGTCACTGTGCCGCCCTACAATCCATTGGTTTCCCTTAGCCACATAGGTATTCAGTTGCTTTTCTCACTATTATCCTAATTCGAATATCACACAGCTGCCCTTATTAATTCCCCTTTTTATTTTATTTTACACCAATTTCATATTCCAATCTTAATTTCCCCCAATTCTTAACAGTACGTAACAAGCCTCAGTGTCAGTGAAAGCCCTTCTGCTATTCTGGTGCAGGCTGCACCAAGCCTATGTTGGAAGATATCTGCTGATGCAAGTAAGGGTGCTTGAATGTTAACATACTGTAGAACTAATGGGGCTGCGAGTGCCTGTTTGAGTCTGGTGAGCCCCATTGTGTGGTGCTGTTGCCAACACCATTCGACATCCTAGTGGAAAGTTCCAATGACTTCACTATAACGCAGAATGAACTTTGAAAGATCATTTGTCAGAACATAGAACATACAGTGCAGAAGGAGGCCATTCGGCCCAACGAGTCTGCACTGACCCCCTTAAGCCCTCATTTCCACCCTATCCGCGTAACCCAGTTACCCCTCCTAAACTTTTTGGGTCACTGAGGGCAATTTAGCACGGCCAATCCACCTAACCTGCATGTCTTTGGAATGTGGGAGGAAACCGGAGCACCCGGAGGAAACCAACGCAGACACGGGGAGAACGTGCAGACTCCGCACAGACAGTGACCCAGCAGGGAATCGAACCTGGGACCCTGGTGCTGTGAAGCCACAGTGCTATCCACTTGTGCTGCTATGCTGCCCGCATTGTACGGAATGCTTGTCCACAGGAACAGCCATCTATCAGATAAGCATTGTTTTGTCTTTATCAGGACCATTGGTGGGAGTTGATTAAACACTTAAGGATCCTTCAACTGTATGGTCCACATTCGGCAGAGCATGAGACCATGCAAAGAGTTGCTCCACACACCACTGGAAAACCTTGCTGCTAATGGAAACTTATAGGGTATACGAAGAAATCAATATCTGCCTGCCAGAGATATGAATGCGATTAGTTTCAAAGAATCTTCATCGAACACAATCTGTCGGAACCCATATTTCACATTGAGGATGCTGAACACCTGAGTATTTGGCATGTCTGCTATTGCTTGTTTCACTGCCTTCATAGAGTGCTGAGGTCTGAGCTGCACCTTGGTTAAGTGCACTAGGTAAATACACATCCTGACCATACCATCTTTCTTTACTGCAGCCACCATTGCCAAAACCCATTCTGTGGCCTTGTCTATCGGAGTTATGACACTCAGTGGTGTCATCCAATACATCTCATTGACTATTTTCTGCTTCATGGCTATTGATACTCTTCTCGGAGCACAAACTGTTGGAGGTATCGGATCATCTTGCGTCATGTGAAATGCAACTGATAGCTTACCAATGGCATTGCAGTTGAAGAGATCTTTGTATGCTCTCGTTTCTGGGAACTGGCGTTGTAAAGCATGCACTTTTGGACCAAGTTGAATGAGTCACAAGTAATGCTGTCCCGAAGACTCAGTAGTGGCCTTACATTTTAGTCAACTACAGGAAACTTAAAACTGCCCTGTGTGCAGTGGATACATCTTTGGTGCGGATGGCTTGTCTGCCATAAGCCATGAGGTCCACCTAAGTACTGTGGTCTGGTGTTGTATATGGATCCAGTTTCTGTAACATTCGACGTGACAATACACTCCATTTTACTCCAATGGCAACCGTCACCTTCAGTCTTGCATTGCTGAAAATCATGTTGAGGGTTGTGAAGATTTCATCCTTTTCTGTGATAATGTTGACATTTTCACAATTCAGTGTTGGAGGCTCTGTATTTTTGCTGTTTTGGCTGAGCTTCAGCTCATTCACCTTTCTGACACTATTACCCCTGAAGAACTGACCAGCTGCCAGTTGCTGATGGTAGAGGAAAGCTGCTGTATTTACAATATACAGCATTTACCAAAATGATTCCACTTTCCACATTTGTTGAACCATTTACCATATGCAAAACTAATTGTTCTCCTCTGATGGTGCTGGCCAATGCAGTCGCAGCATGTCCTGTACTGTTTCTTTCCTAAAATATCTGCTTCTTCTTTCTGATTGTTTGTTTAGCATGCAGATACTAATGACTGTGTGTAATGTTAAATCTTTCTCTCCCAGCAGCTGTGTGTGGACTCGATTGCTGTGGACACCGCAGACTATTCTATTCCTGACTGGCTCATCCGTGAGGGTGCCAAATGCACACTTATTGACAGAGGTTTTGAAGGTGGTCATCTAAGATTGCAATGAGTCATATGCAATTTAGTTTGTCGAATTAAGTGCATGCCTGTCGAGAATTATATTTTGTACTGGAAGATAAATATTTCCGAATGTTTGTAGAATTATTTCAGTGTCCTCTTTTTCCTCTTAGAACAAAGAACATTGAACATTACAGCGCAGTATGGGCCCTTCAGCCCTCGATGTTGCGCCAACCTGTGAAACCATCTGAAGCCTATCTGACCTACACTATTCCATTTTCATCCATATGTCTATCCAGTGACCACGTAAATGCCCTTAAAGTTGGCGAGTCTACTACTGTTGCAGGCAGGGCGTTCCACACCCCTACTACTCTCTGAGTAAAGAAACTGCCTCTGACATCTGTCCTATATCTACCACCCCTCAATTTAAAGCTATGTCCCCTCGTGTTGGTCATCACCATCCGAGGAAAAAGACTCACTGTCCACCCTATCTAACCCTCTGACTATCTTATATGTCTCTATTAAGTCACCTCTCGGCCTTCTCCTCTCTAACGAAAACAACCTCAAGTCCCTGAGCCTTTCTTCGTAAGACCTTCCCTCCACACCAGGCAACATCCTAGTAAATATCCTCTGAACCCGTTCCAAAGCTTCCACATCCTTCCTATAATGTGGTGACCAGAACTGCACGCAGTACTCCAGGTGCGGCCGCACCAGAGTTATGTACAGCTGCAGCATGACCTTGTGGCTCCGAAACTCAATCCCCCTACTGATAAAGGCTAGCACACCATATGCCTTCTTAACAGCCCTATTAACCTGGGTGGCAACTTTCAGGGATTTATGTACCTGGATGCCGAGATCTCTCTGTTCATCTACACTACCAAGAATCTTGCCATTAGCCCAGTACTCTGCATTCCTGTTACTCCTTCCAAAGTGAACCACCTCACACTTTTCTGCATTAAACTCCATCTGCCACCTCTCAGCCCAGCTCTGCAGCTTATCTATGTCCCTCTGTATCCTATAACATCCTTCAGCACTATCCACAACTCCACCGACCTTCGTGTCATCTGCAAATTTACTAACCCATCCTTCTACACCCTCTTCCAGGTCATTTATAAAAATGACAAACAGCAGTGGCCCCAAAACAGATCCTTGCGGTACACCAGTAGTAACTGAACTTCAGGATGAACATTTGCCATCAACCACCACCCTCTGTGTTCTTTCAGCTAGCCAATTCCATCTGGAAAACAAATTACTTTTGTTTCTCGATGGCCCGCTAAGTTCAACATGCATTTTTACTGTACCTTTTTGTCAGCAGATAATTCAGTACTGCAGTAAATACGCCATCCTTCTCAAACTTTTCTCAACTCTGTGCAATGGTTTCATCAAAGCCAAGTGGGTCGATGTGGCAGCGTCTTTGTGCCATACTGCCAACTCCGGGCACTATGTAATGTGTTGGGTTCCTAAACCACCGACAACAAAGATTCCCAACAGACAATACTTCATTCACGAGCCAAGCACTTCTTGCTTATGCTCTGCCCGCTTTTGTAGCCACGTCATTCACAACATCGTGTGACCTACACTGGGGGAAAGAATTTTATAGTTGTACTTGAACGTGAAACCAGTAAGCCCATTGGTCTCTGCTAAAATAACACAAATTGTTAGGAGGTGCTCTGCTTTCTTCTTTTTCCTGTTATGTTGATGAATTGTCCAAAGTCAACTTCTGAACTTGAAAACATACACTTCCACCTCTCTTGGCATCCAGCATTGCTCAGAGTATATGAATACAGATTCTGACTCTTTCTGGCAGGTCACTGCTCCACTGCCCTTCACTACTCACAAAATCTCTGTGTTAGTATCTTGCTAGAATGGTTTTCACACCGTGTTCTAATTGGTAGATGGGTGATATCTTCGGTCGTAATTCAATGGCCTCTGCTAGAAATCAAGAAATGCTCCAATGTATTATGACATTTAGTATCTCCCTTTCTTTGATCAGTTGTATTTCAGCGACTTGTGCCTATTTTCCATTGTGTTATAATGAGTATCCATTCATTATTTACAGTGGTTTGATTTAGGAGTTAGGCATCTGCACTGCCTGGTGTTCTCGTAATGAGTTTGCATTGAAATTCCTATGAGTAATCTTGGAACTTGTGCATCCCATCCCTGCTGCTATATTGATGATTATATGCTCAAGTTCCTCACTGTGTCATGACAATATGCATCTGATGGCTGGATTTTAAAGGCCTGGTGGTAGAGGGGATGTTGTTGTTGGAAGGCAAACTGTTTGACCACGAGAAGGCAAGTTGATGCAGCCAACGTGCTAGAAAGAAGCCTTCTGCACAGGAATAACACACTCAAGATGGGCTGAACAAGGTATAAGTGGGGCTTCCTCCCTCTATGCGAGAGAGACTCCCACCCACGGCGAAGCGGAAGATCCCGTCGACGGAGAATCCTGCAGCAAGTGTTGACATTGGGGCAGGATTTGCTGAGTTCTATGACATCAAAACTGGCACTGCATCGAGACCAATTCAGCGACGGTTGAGGGGCTAGCATTGCGCCATGTGGAACACGATTGATTCCAATGGAAAATTGCACTGATGTGTTATCTGTGTTGGTCTAACATCGACTGCAACTGGATGCATTAAAATGAGAAACAAGCTTCCGACACAGGAGATGGTCATGAATCCCACATGGCCGGCCGCATGGGGGAGGATTGCCAAGATGGCGGCCCCCATGAGTCGCACATGTCGTGCGGAGGCGGAGTCGGTAGACACGCTGCCACATTGCGGGGTCTGCGGACCTGTGAGTTGGAGGAGCAAGTGTTCTGGTTAGCGTTCGAGGTGGAGTTTTTTGTTTTAGCCAGGCAGGCCTTCACAAAGTGCCCTTTCCACCCGCAGCTGCTGCAGGTCGCGCTGCGGGCTGGGCAGTGCTGTCGGGAGTGCTGGGGCTGGCCGCAAAAGTGGCACGGTAGCCCTCCGTGGTGGGCGGGTGGCCGCGCGGCGCAGACCTGAGGCAGTCTCTGGTTGGGGGTCCACGATGGGGTCGCGTTAATCGGCCGGGAATGAGTTTAAACTTTGGAAAGCAACCTCTAACGAGGTCGGTAGTGTTACCGTGTCCTCCAGGTTCTGGGCCCCTTTCTCGAGGAGACACTGGCGCACATAATTGGACCGGACCCCTGCAACATACACATCTCGGGCGGCGAGTTCCATGTGCTGGGAGGCTGTCACAGCCTTGAAATTACATTCTCGTGCTATAGCTTTCAGGTCACGCAGGTAGTCTTCTAGCGACTCTGCAGGGCGCTGGCAGCGGGTTGTAAAGATGTGCCGCATGTAAACTTCATTTACGGGCCGCACGTCGAGGTGGTCGAGTATCGCGAGAGCCTCGGTGTAAGAGTCAGTAACATCAAGTTGAGTTGAAATACGATGCCTACCCGTGCATGTAGAAGACTGAGTTTCTGTTCCTCTGTAACAGCGGAGGTAGTCGACACAGCCAGGAAGGCCTTGAAGCACCAAAGCCAATTCAAAAATATTTCCTTCGCTTCTGCAGCCAGTCGATCAGGTTTGAGGGCTGATTCCATGGTAGCTTTTTTTTAAGTCGATTAAATTGATGCGACCATCAATTCACTCTGAGACACGAGTTGAAGTAAACTGTGGCTTTAATCGACTTACAACTGAGCTTGCCTGCGACTAGCTGAACTGAAGGCAGGCTCACAAGACCGCAGCACTTTATACTTCCAGTTGTGGGCAGAGCCAAGGGCGGAGCCGTGTACATGTTCCTCATCTCCCCCTGTGGGCAGAGCCGCGCAACGGCTCACAGATGGAGCCCACAGGGACACAGTGATATACAGTGTGGATTTATATATTATACATTCACCACAACCCCCAAAACCACCCAGATGGCGGCCGGACCCCCACCCTGCACTACATGTAGCACCCATGCTAGCTGCCATGGCCAGGTGCTCTGGCCACTGAAACCACCAGCTACCCATCCCCTGGGCTATATGCGTCCGACTGTCCAACATTTTCTGTTCACCACCCCCACCCCACCCTAAGGAGAATGACGCCCATAACTGCTGGGAGCGGACAGGACAGGGAGTGTACTGCCTGACCTGCAGCCCCTCATCATGGCAGAGTAGAGGGCCCTGGACCTGGTTGGCAGACCAGAGGAAAGGGCAGTTTCCGGGGTGGTGATCGCCATCGGGCGAGGAGGTGACGCCCTGATGAGTTGCGGTCCTCCGTTACACGTGTGTCACCCCCCAACTTCACACACACACCACCCTAACCCCCACACCATCCTCACACCACCCCAATACCCACACCACCCACATTCTCCCCCTCCACCACCCTCACCATTCCCAGTCCCCCCTGGCCCGCCGTCTAAACATGAATCTTGCCTTGTGTCTTGCAGGAGCTGCTGGTGATATGGCAGGCCCTTCTGATGTCCCCCACCCACGTCCCCAGCCCCAGCCACAGCCATAGGTGCCAAGCAGTGACGTGGACACCGACACGGACACGACCCATAGACCCTAGACCCAGGACACCCCGCGCTCGAGTCCGATGTTGACACAGATTTCCCATCACATCTGTCTCCAATACCCTCCACCAACCCAGAGATAATCACCTTGGTTAGGCATAGAACATAGAACAGTACAGCACAGAACAGGCCCTTCGGCCCTCGATGTTGTGCCGAGCAATGATCACCCTACTTAAACCCACGTAACCCGTATACCCGTAATCCAACAATCCCCCATTAACCTTACACTACGGGCAATTTAGCATGGCCAATCCACCTAACCCGCACATCTTTGGAATGTGGGAGGAAACCGGAGCACCCGGAGGAAACCCACGCACACACGGGGAGGACGTGCAGACTCCACACAGACAGTGACCCAGCCGGGAATCGAACCTGGGACCCTGGAGCTGTGAAGCATTGATGCTAACCACCATGTTACCGTGAGGCCCACATGAGGCATGTTTGTGAATAGGCTCCTGGCCCACTATCTGGTTTGCACCACACACATGCTCTGGTACAACAGGTGGAGGTAGAAACTCCCGAGGGTGGAACAGTCAGAGGGCTGGCCAACCCCAGGGACTAGCTGCCATCCATGGGTTTTGGGCTTCTGGAACGGACAGTCCCAATGATCTTGGAGGTGCAGTCGCAGAGCCAAGGACTACATGACAGGCTGTCGGCGACCATCCAGCACCTGTAGGATCAGGTGGATGTGTCCAACCACGTGCAGGAGCAGGAGGTGCCAGGCATGTGTGCCATCCAGGCCAACAATGTACTAATGGCGCCTGCGGTGGAGGCATTACAGGTGAGGGTTTTGGCTATGGATCAGCATGTCCAAGGCCTGGGGCAATCAGTGCAGGGGGTGGCCGAGGCACAAGATAGGGCTGTGCTATCACAGGCATCCATGTGCCAGAGCCACCTAGACATTGCAAACTCCTGAGCGTGGCTCAATCACAGCGGGCCATGGCTGAGAGCATCGGTGGTATTGTCAAGGCGCTGGCCGACATGGCGCAGACCCAGAGAAAGGTGTCCCAGTTCCAGAGGGAGATTCCGCCCACATCTCAGGATATGATAGTACTAAAACCTGTAACTTTCCATCTGTTAAAACTAAGTGAGATAATAGTGGGGTGCATGCTTGCAAATTCCTGAGTTATACATCTTACAGGCATATCTTCGTGCTGGATCCTATCAATGGCAGAATTGCTCATCAAGTTTATTGGGCGGGATTCTCCGACCCCCTGCCGGGTCGGAGAATCGCCGGGAGATGTTGTGAATCCCGCCCCCACCATCCTCCAAATTCTCCGGCCCCGCAAAAAATGGTCTGGCGTGAATCGCGCCGCCCACCTCGGAGAATGGCGGGACCGGCACGACTCAATGGGCCCCGGGGCTGACCGGATTCTCCGGCTCACGATGGGCCAAAGTCCTGCCCGTTTTTTGCCAGTCCCACAGGCGTAAATTGATGTCGGTCGCTCACCGGCGGGAGGCCTTCGGGGTTCTTTGGGGAGCGTGGGTGGATTTGGCCCCGGGAGGTGCCCCCACAGTGGCCTGGCCCGCAATCGGGACCACCGATCCATCAGCGGGCCTGTGCCGTGGGGGCACTCTATTGTTCCGCACCGGCGGCTGTAGCAGTCCACCATTGCCGATGCGGAAACGAAGCCCTCAGCGCATGCACGGGGATGACACCAGCACACGCTGGCGCTCCCGCGCATGCGCCGGCCGGCGGAGGCCCTTCGGCGCTGGTTGGCGTGGCATCAAGCCCCTTCCCGCTGGCTGGCATGGCGCCTTTGGGGCAGCCCGACGCCAGAGTGGTTCACGCCACTCCATCCTGCCGGAGTTGCCCGCCCCGCTGATTACGGCAGAATCCTGCCCATTGTGTGAGAGCTGCGCAATGCAGTGTACTTCAAAATAGCAATTGCACATTTTTTCACAAGGATGTATGATGGGTAAATGTTGTCAGCTGTTTGCTATAGCTTGACGGAAGTTGTGATAAGTTGGAAAATGACATAAGTACCCTCATTTCCAGCTCCTGTGGATGAATACGAGACCTCCAGTGGAAATTCCCCCTTCACAATACAAATGTGGCGTTTCATCAAGCATTTTATGTCTCTAGCCAGAGTGTTATAGAGTAAAGCTCACTCTGGCTCATTCATGGCGGCACAGTAGCACAGTGGATAGCACTGTTGCTTCACAGCTCCAGGGTCCCAGGTTCGATTCTCAGCTTGGGTCACAGTCTGCATGAAGTCTGCACGTTCTCCCTGTGTCTGCGAGAGTCTCCTCCGGGTGGTCCGGTTTCCTCCCATCCCAAAAGACGTGCTGTTAGGTAATTTGGACATTCTGAATTCTCCCTCTGTGTACCCGAGCAGGCGCCGGAATGTGACGACTAGTAACTTCATTGCAGTGTTAATGTAAGCCTATTTGTGACAATAAAGATTATTATCATTAATATTCCCCCTGTATTGTTCTTTCTAATATTATTACTCAAAAGCCTTCAAAAGTAAATAATCCTTTCTAAATCTTCTTCATTATATCATTAATGCGAGTGATTTTATTTTTCTATTCCATAATAAAGTACAAAAGAAGACAAGTTTGCTTGGAAATGTATATTCATACAATATTTAAGGTTTCCTGTGACAGAACTGTTTCTTGGTTCATGTAATGCCAATTGGTTAAGTTCACCATTTTGTTGTTAATGACTTTATTTCAGTGGGGTGTCAAACTCTGTGTCCATTTCACAATACTTGAGTTGCTGCAGTCATGGGTCAGTATATGGGGACACTGTCGAATGGGTGGTTCGTGCTTTCACCATGTAATCCATTTTAGATGGAATTCATTATTGATGTTCCAGTGTCTGATTTTTGTGTCAATGAGCAATTTTGAGAGTATGGAAATGTATCATCAGGCACTAAAATTCAAACTCAAAGTAAATGTAAGCAATAAATCTAACATCAATTACCTAATCATTGCTAACTTTTTCATTCATTGCGTCTGAGAATGAACATGTTCAGAATGGCTCATCTAATTGTTTATTTAAATCAATATTCTGTGAAGTAACTGAAATTGCTAAATGTATTAAATTTATTACAACAACCTTCCACATTCATCAATCCTGTCATAGCTCATCGCCATTTCTATCTTATCATAGTAAATTAGAAGCAAAATGTATTGTAGAGACTCATCCTGGGCAGTTTGGATCACCTGTTGCAGGAAGTGCCTGATATTTAATTCCATTTAATGAATGAAAATCGCTTATTGTCACAAGTAGGCTTCAATGAAGTTACTGCAAAAAGCCCCTAGTCGCCACATTCCGGCACCTGTTTGGGGAGGATGGTACGGGAATTGAACCGTGCTGCTGGCCTGCCTTGGTCTACTTTCAAAGTCAGCGATTTAGCCCAGTGTGCTGAACCAGCCCCTGCAATTGAACTGATTATCCCGCTCTGTGTATGACAGGCAACTCATCTGCTGCTGTCCATTTACGTTCTCAGCCCCAGATACATTTCCCCATACACACTTACTCTTTAATGTTCTCTATCGTATACTGCTGAAGCTGATGCCTCATACTGAGGTACCATGGTTGTAGCTCTCCAATACCTCTTGCAAGTTACTATTCATTACACAGAGAGGTGTTAGGTGCATGGTTGATTTGCCATATGGTGTAGTTGAAACAGATGTCACTGCATCATTCAAAGGAAGAGTGAATTAATATATGAATATATGTGTATATTTAAAGCTGAGGTAGATACAGTGCTGTGGGGAGATAGCAAGGTAATGTGCAAAATTTGGAATTCCTTTAGCACAGGAGCAAGCAAGGAGATGATTATCTGAAAAGCCTTTTGTATTTTAGTGCTTTGTGGATCCATAAGTGAGTTTTGACATTGAATGTGAAAAGGCTGCTTGACCACAGAAACACAGACAAACTAATCCTCACCTCATCTAATGTTCAATAAATAAACATGCGTACCCTTTCCATCAGGACTCATTGAATAACAACGCCTTTATTGAGTGAACATAGAAGGAAACCTAGAAATCTTCTGCCAGCATGTAGATAGTAAGGTTTAAGAGATAGATACATATTTTATGTAATTTATGCTTGTATTTATGTGTGTTAGTACATAGGGACTTGAAAAGAGGTTGCAGAGAGCAGATCCTAAACTAAAGAACAGAAAAATCTCAGCAACCAGGGAATGGGCAGAAGAAAGTTTCAGGAAGACTGCAAAGTCAAGGAACAACAAAGAGCAATCTGGAAAAGAAAGTTCTGTTTCGTAAAGTTGACAATGAGAAACAGAGAGGCTCCAAGATAAACATAGGACTGCAAGGTGCCAAATTGGGGACTTCGGCTGGCAAGAAGCCAGAGATCCAAGTGAACTCAAAGTTTGGTGACTCCTTACTACAGGTCACAGAAGCAGTGGTGTTCTGTTGACATGGTTGGTTATCTGAGAGTTTGTATGGAAAGAAAGCTCAAATTAACTTGGTTATCCAGGGCAGGGAAACATTGCAAGGAGATATTAAAACCTGGGGAGTGAATCCTTGGCAAAAACATCCAATGAAGCATTACTTATGAGAAGATTTCGAGGCATGTTCTTCAAGAGAGGAAATTTGAAACCATTGTGTAAAAGGCAAAATTCCAGTGAGACCAATTGGCTCTCAGCAAGTCAAGTGCCTGGGGGGAATTGCTGAGAAATCCGGGGAAGTTGTTTGGGTGACATCTGCCACTTGGTTTCAGAGTGTGGGGTGTCCAATTGTTTACATGTACTGACTGAGAATATTAGAGTGATAATTTGGGTTGTATAACTTGCGTTATCCTTATGAATGTGTTAACATCCATAACATTATAGTGTGGTGAAGGAGTAGTCCATTATTGCTCATCCTTCATTATTTGAGAACTATTTTATTCTTTTGTTAATGTCCATTAGTAGGCAGCACAGTGGCGCAGTGGATAGCATTGCTGCCTCATGGCGCCAAGGTCCCATGTTCGATCCTGGCTCTGGGTTACTGTCCTTGTGGAGTTTGCACATTCTCCCCGTGTTTGCGAGGGTTTCACCCCCACAACCCAAAGATGTACAGGGTAGGTGGATTGGCCATGCTAAATTACCCCTTGATTGGAAAAAAAAATAATGGGGTAGTCTAAATTTTTATTTAAAAAAAAGTTCATTAGTTGAATCCTGTGACTGTTCAGTAGCCACCTTCCACGTATCTGAACAACAAAAAGAGTTATGATCTATCAAATGAATTCCAACCTGGGATCTAACTTGTCCAGTAGTAACATGGAATGGTAATGTAATTGAGTAATAAGTGTTGGAGTGGATACTATTAGGGACAAAGAAGATGATATATGCTTAGAGTTTCAGGAATGGTACGGGCCCCATCACCTCCTCCTCCCTCAGGGTTCCGGATGACCCCCAGGCTACTCCGTAGAAGAGGAGTGCAAGCGCACCTATCCCCTGAAGCTGCCACCAGGTGCTGCCAGTCCTGGAGGCCCCCTGTTGTCTGCATGTCCGTGGCCATGGAGCACAGGGAGTGGACCATCTCCATCTTGGACTGTGCCACATCATGCTGCGAATGTGACGTTACCTTCTGGGTCTGTGCCACGTCGGCCAGTCTGATCTGCTGAGTGTCTCTAGCACTTCCTGGGTGGGATTCTGGGTGTGATTCTCCATAGGCTAACACCGGAATCGGGAAATGTGATTGGGTGGAGAATCGGTTATGATGCCGAAGTCACGGCAGGCACCAATTTCACACAAATCACAATTTCCATCACCTCAATAGTGGCGTCAATGCATTCCAGAATGCAATTCACTAAACACCATTGGCATACCATGAGCGGGCCCGACCCGATATTCTCCGAGGCCTCCGCTATTCTCCACCTCCAATGCCGGTAGTAGGGATGAGGATGCTGTGGCGATGAGGGTGGGGGTGGTGTTGAGGGTAGTGTGAGAGTGAGGATGAAGGTGAGGCTGGGGGTGAGGTTGGAGGGGATGATTTTGGTGAGGTTGCCTCACATATCACGGGGAATTGCAACTAAGCGAGGTTGCACGTCTCCGCCTGTGGTCAACCTCCACCCTGGAGACTTCCCTTTCCTCAGGGACACCACCACTTCCAGGGCCCGTTGCTCTGCCATGGTGTGGGAGCTGTAGGTCCAGCAGTCCCACTTCAGTTTTCTCCTGCTCCCGGTGGTTATGGGTGGTCTTCCCCTGGGGTGGGGGGTGGGTGGGAAGCAGAAAATGCACAGTGTTAGACAATTCGATGCATGCAGCCCAATGGTTGGCTAGCTGGTGGCCTCAGTGACCAGGACATCCGGCCATGGTGGACGGTATGGGTGCTGGCATGTGGTGCAAGGTGAGGGTCCGGCCGTCCTCCTGGGTGTGGGGGGATGGGGGTGTAGTTCACGGTGGTGTGGGACAGGGGTTGGAACAGGGGCACAGTGCTACTCACCCTGGCCGCCCTGAGGAGGTTGTGCCATTTTTCCACTTTGCAGGCTGGTGCTCATGGTGGTACCAGTGGCGCTGACTGCCTCTGCCACCTGCGCCCTGGCACGGCGAACGGCTGTGGCTGGCAACCTCCTTCCTGCGCCGGGGTACAGGGTGTCCTGCCTCTCCTCCACCGCGCCCAACAGCGTCTCAGCTCGGCGTCGTTGAAACGTGGTGCTGTCTTGCTGACACCTTGTTGACCGGGGTGGTGTGTGTGGGGAGTACAGTGTGTATATACCAGCTGCAGCTTGTCAGCCTCTTGAGTGGCACAGTTTCTCATTGGAATCAATTGTGTTTCACGTGGCACCAGTGCTAGCTTCTTAACAGTCGCTAAATTGGTTCAGGTGCCAGTTTTGCTAATGTGGAAGTCCACGAATCATGCCCCGGCGTCAACACTTAGTCTCAGGTACGGGGAATCCAGCCGCATATATTTTATATTTAAAATTGAAAGGTTTTTAGTTCTCCTGTGCTGGTGCACCATTGGTAATTCTCTGACTTTGGAGTTCCAGTGGGAAACCTAAGCTGCCAGGAACTCAGACAGGAAGGCCGGAACTGGCTTTTCAGCCAGCAATTTAATATATTCAAAAATCGATGCAACACCGACTTGCGTTTCCAGTAGGCACTCTCTTCACAATACATCCACCAGTGTACAGTCAAAAAGTTATTTTAGCCACGTATAGGTTACCAAAACAAAATCTTCAGTCCTACAGACAATGGAAAAGTACTGAGCATGATTATCACAAGTGACCCTGGTAGCCATGGCTCTCACACAATTAAAAAAAAACAGATGTAAAACCATTTATGACCAATACTTCATTCCCTGTTAAGAAAACAGGCCATTTTACTCTTTTAAAAATGTAACTGAATAGGTATTTTGTTTTAAGAATGGGTTGTAAGGTTACAACAGTAAATAGAGAATAGAAGATTGAGTTTTGTGCAGTCTGATGAATCCTGTGTTACTGAAACCATGGCAATGGCACTTATTGCAGTGCTCATGACGCTAAAATACAGTGAGCAAATTTAGATTGCAATCCATGGGTTTCACTTTAAGACAGCTGAACATTTCACACGGTTTAATCTTCCTGGAAGTTTTGCTTGTCACTATTGATTTCTCTCAACAGCGTAAATAAATTGGGCATGACCGTAATAAAGCTAATTATGCTGAATCTACAAAACATTTAGCTTTAATGAGCCCAAAGGCTTTCCCTTGTTTCATATTATTATCCGATATAATTTTAATGTTGAAGACATTGCTGCCATGTTACTTTGAAGGGCCCACAGTTAAATTATTCTTCGAGCTGTCTGGAGCACCTTTTCAGCCTCTTACACAAGGGAAACAGATTGCATGGATCCAGTATTCGGACTGGATAAAACAAAAATTAGCAATCATGTTTGGCAGGATATATTAAAGGATGTGTTTTGCACAAATCTTATTTTTATTCATTGCACAATAAAGGAATTTTAACAATTTTCTTTAAAAATATGAACAAACAGCACAGGAAGGGTGCTCATTGTACACAACATATAATGTTAATTTTGCAAGACGCCTCCCCCAATTCAGAAACTCACTTGATGAGTGGCAGGATGATCAATGGTGATCAGTGCCTCTGATTTTCCACTCCAGAAAGGTCACCACCAACAACCCTCAGCTGTTCATCCTGTGGCTCTTTCTCACCTAACACTGCAATAGCACCTCATTTGACGACACATCGGTCAATGTTAATTTCTGACTGACACTCCTAAAAGAGATGATATTCCAGAAGAACCATTTCACCTTCCTCCAGCACAAGGCTCAAGCTGAAGTGTATTCAAAGGAGACTCATGAACTAGCTTTGCAGCAACTGGTGAGAATAGCCCTGCTAATTTGATGAATTATAGACCACTATAAATAACAATGAAACAGAACATCCGGACGCCCTGTCCATTCTGGCTGGGGGCTTCAACCAGGCTAACCTCAAGAGTGTGCTGTTAAATTCCACCAACACATCTTCTGGCCCACCAGAAGCCCCAACATCGTTGACCACTGCTACACAAATATCAAGGGAGCCTACTAATCCATCCCCTGACCGCACTTTGGAAAATTGGACCACCAGACGGTGCTCCTTCTCTCGGAGTACAAGCAGAAAGTTAAGCTGGAGAATCCGGTAAAGAAAGTCATGCAATGCTGGTCCAAGACAATGGAAAAGCTCCTACGGGATTGCTTGGAGTCAGTGGGCTGGCCCATCTTCAAGAAATCAGCGGTCAACCTAAATGATCATGCCACTATTCTCACAGACTTCATCAGTAAGCGTGTGGAAGATTGCATGCCAAAGAAGGTAGTGTGTGTGTTCCCCAACAGGAAACCATGGTTTGACTGGGAGTTTCACTCCCAACTGAAGAGCAGGTCTGAGGCGTTCAAGACAGGTGACCCTGACCTATATAAGAAATCTAGATCTGACCACCGCAAAGCCATCAGGGACTCCAAGAGACAATAGCAGACTAAGGTAGAGTCATAGACTAATGGCACGGACTCTCGTCAGTTGTGGCAAGGTTTAAAGAACATAACGGGCTAAAAAGCAAAGCCGAGGAGAATCTCTGGCAGCAGCACAGCCCAGTCTGATGAACTCGGTGCACTCTGTGCTTGTTTCAAGCAGAAAACCAACAAAAAACAATTGGTTGTATAGCAGTGTAGCAACGCTTCTTAGCTGTTGCAGGGAAGATTTGCATCGGGCGATCAGTGCTTCCAGAAAGTGGATCTCAGCAAGACACCCTCAGTATTCAAATGAGGACAATCTTGAAAATCCTTCTTGAAAGTGAATCCCCGGAAAGCAACGGGTCCTGACAGAGTATCTGGCTGTGCACTCAGTTCCTGCATGGACCGACTGGCGGATGTGTTCGTGGACATCTTCAATCTTTCCCTACTCCATTCCGAGGTTCCCACCAGCTTCAAGAAGACCACCATCATACCGGTGCCAAAGAAGAACCAGGCAATGTGAACAAGAACTACCATCCAGTGGCCTTAACATCGATCATAATGAAGTGCTTTGAGAGGTTGGTCATGAGACACATTAACTCTATACTCCCAGAATGCTTTGATCCACTGCAATTCGCATGCCGCCACAACTGAACCACAGCAGACACCATCTCCCTGGCCCTACACTTAACTCTGGAGCATCTTGACAACAAGGACTCCTATGTCAGACTCCTATTCATTGACTACAGCTCCACCTTCAACATCATAATTCCAGCCAAACTCATATCAAAACTCCAAAACCTAAGACTTGGCTCCTCCCTCTGCAATTGGATCATCAACTTCCTGACCCTTAGACCATAATCAGTAAGGATAACAACAACACCTCCTCCACGATAGCCCTCAATGCCGAGGCCCGCAAGACTGAATACTTAGCCCCCTACTATATTCCCTATACACACACGACTGTGTGGCAAAATTTGAATCCAACTCCATCTACAAGTTTGCTGATGACACGAACGTACTGTAGTGGGTCGGATCTGAAACAACAATGAGTCAGAGTACAGAAGGAAGATAGAGAACCTAGTGGCATGGTGGTAACGACAGCACTCTCTCCCTCAATGTCAGCAAAACTAGGGAGCTGGTCAATGACTTCAGGAAGGGAACTACCATTCACACCACTGTCTGCATCAATGGTGCCGAGGTGGAGATGGTTGACAGCTCCACATTCCTAGCTGTGTACATCACTAACAATCTGTCCTGGTCTACCCATGTCGATGCTAAAACCAAGAAAGCACAACAGTGCCTATACTTCCTTAGGAAACTAATGAAATTTAGCACGTCCACATTGACTCTTGCCAATTTTTTCAGATGCACCATAGAAAGCATCCTTTCTGTCTGTGTCACAGCTTGGTATGGTATCTGCTCGGCCCAAGACTATAAGAAACTACAGAGAGTCATGAACACAGCTAAAGCCATCATGTGACACCACCTCCCATCCATTGACTCTGTCTACACCTCTCACTGTCTTGGGAAAGTGGGCAGCATAATCAAAGACCCCTCCCATCCGGGTTATTCTTTCTTCCAACCTCTTCTATTCAGCAGGAGATCTAAAAGTCAGATACACGCACTAACAGATTCAAAAACAGCTTCTTCCCCGCTGTTACCATACTCCTGAATGACCCTCTTTTGGACTGAACTGATCTCTCCACGTATCTTCTCTACCAAGTAGCACTACACTCCGTATGCTTCACCCAATGTCCATTTATTCACTTTGTGTATTTATCGATTGTCCTATGTTTTTCTTGCAGGGAACAATCTATCTGGACTGCACGCAGAACAATACTTTTCACTGTATCATGGTACACGTGACAATAAATCCAAATTCAAATAAATCCAAATCCAATCCCTCCATGGTTAGGATCTATGATTAATCCGGCCCCCTCCCGATGGAGAGTTTCAGATCACGCCCAAAAATTTCAAGAATATCATGAACTCTAATTTGCATTAATGTCAGTCTCTTTAACGAGATTAACTTCGAATGCAGCGGGATCCTGAGAATTATCTGATTCCCCAGCGGGAAGTCTCGAGGGCATCATTGAGGAGGGACCCAGAAGTGGAGGCCAGCGATAGCCCAAGGTGTACAGGCATCGCTGGTCATTCCATGTTGCAGAAACCTTTGTCTCTGCAGAGAGGCAGTGTGGAAAATGTGCCATGCCATTGCAGATATCGCAACCCATGAAGGAGGAAGACACCCGATCCTGGTGGCCATCCAAGTCACTGTAGCCCTACATTTCTATGCCACCATATCATTTCAGGGTTCAAGTGGGGACCTCTTTGGCCTATACCAATCTTTCGCCCATAGATCCATCTGGGAGGTGACGGATGCGGCTGTTTTGACCTGGCATCAGATTATATCACCTTCGAGCTGGACAAGCCCCAGCAAGATACCCAGGTTGGAGGATTCACCCATCACCAGAATGCCCGAGGTCCAGGAACCATTAATGGCACGCATGTTTCCCTGTGAGTACAGGGGCATCAGGGAGTACCCTATATTAACAGGAAGGGGTTCCATTCCCTGAAAGTTCAGATTTTGTACGACCACTGCCTCAGAATCATGCACATGTGCGCCTGCTACCCTGGGAGTGAGCATAACAGCTACATCATGGGGAACTCAGAGATCCCCGGTGTCTTCAAGGTCCACCCAAAGGATGACTCATGGGGTACAAAGGGCAGATACTGAGATCATGGCTGTTGTCACTGGTGTGGAGACCTGAGACTGAGGTGGAGACCTGATACAATGAGGCCCATGTTGCCACCATGCAGGAGAAGCTGGAAGATGGAAAACAAGCAAAATTCCGGCCTATAAGAAGGACCCTCATAGTCTCCAGATTCTCCTAGGATAAGGCCATGCCTGTCAGCTCATACCCCATTTCCTTCCCCACCTCTCCCAATTTGCCACCCCCCCCCCCCCCATTGCCCCTACATCACACCTCCTGCTCCCTGATCACTTGGTTCCCCCTCTGTGCAACATCACTGCAGCATGATATGCCTGTGTGGGCAGCAAAACTAGACATGAAGGGATTGTGGTGGTGGGTGCCAGGAGTTCTGAGGAACAAGTTTGAAGATTGGATGTGGGAAGGTTGTGAGGTGTCAGCCGGTGGAATGGGGTAAGAAGGGGAATTTGGAAATTTGAGGGTGACAAGCAGAACTGATGCCAGGAAAGAAGTGGTAAATTACCTGTGCATCTTGTTGGAGGATCCTTGATCTTCTTCCGACATTGGACGGTGGGCCTCCTGGTCGTGCTGCCCACACTGACAGCAGCTGCCATTGCCTCACAGTCTGCAGTGCTTATCCAGCTGTTCGTTCTGAACACCTTCAGGGGGAACAAGGTGCCCCTCCTCTCATCCACTGTGTTGCGAAACCTTGTCAGGTCAGCATCCCCAAAGCAAAGAGCAGCTCTGTGCGCTGCCATGCTTGTGTGTTGACTGGACGTGAGTGGTGAGGGAGGCTTAGAAGCAGCTCCCCCTATTAGCGGCAAGTAGCTGAGGTGCAAGTCAGATGAATCAGATGGCACGCAGGCCAATAATGTCGAGATTACTGTGGGAGACTATTTTTACATTAAGTGCCATTCAATCCAGGTCATGGTTTCGCCACTGCGGCCGATGCGAACCTCCGCACCAAAGGCACCCAAAACTGGTCTTTTAACTTTTGTCCACATCTACGTGGCAGTGACATGGTGCTTAGCTTTGCTGCCTCACAACACCAAGGACCTGGGTTCAATTCTGACCTTGGGTGACTGTCTGTGTGGTGTTTGCACTTTCTCACCGTGTCTGCTTGGGTTTCCGACGGATGCGCCGGTTTCCTTCTACAGTCCAAAGATGTGCAGGTTAGGTGGATTGGCCATGCTAAAAATTAATTGAATTGAATCACTGAATCATTGATTGGCCATGCTAAAAATTGCCCCTTAGTGTCCAAAGATGTGCAGGTTAGGCGGGGTTACAGGGCTAGGGCAGGGGAGTGGACTAACTGGGGTGCTCTTTAAGAGAATGGGGGCAGACCTGATGGGCTGACTGGCCTCCTTCTGCATGGTAGGGATTCTGTGGAATTGCCCCCATGAATTTTGCCATAGTTGGTGAACAGAGGATTTTTATTTTTGCAGAAACAAAATAAGGGTCAATTTCTAATCTCCGAAGTTGGAACAGAGTTACAAAAAATGCATTGCGGAAGTAGAGAGTTTTGTTTGTTAAATGAAAAATGCGTGAGCATATCCCATGCTGCTTTCAACTGAATTACTTTTCCTCATGGTAAGCGCAGCAGGCACAGACTAAAATGTAATAACACGCAGATGGCAATGTTTCAGTCAGTGCATTAACACTATCTCTGCCCAATTTCTGAGCAGTGTGCTGCAAATTAAGACTACCAGGCAAATGTAGGCTGAAAGTGAACTCAAGAAATCTTTTGCAGATGGACAAATGGAGAACCATTTGCAGCTTTGTCACCAGACTTAGTGCAGTGTTCGGAGATGCAAAAGCTGGGGGCTGATAAGTTTTCCAATAATTTCCTAATTCTTCATCACTGATTCATCAGTTTATAAAATGATTTTGTGACGTATTTCATTAATTGTCTGATAAAGTCTTACATCAAATAGGGACGCCCTAAAGCACTTTACAAGCAATGGCATAGTTACTGCTGTAATATAGGAAATGCAGCAACCAGCGTGTGTGCTACCAGCTCCCAGAAGCAGCAATTCCTGATTTTAGTGAACTTTCCTGCACCTCATACGCTGCAGGAAAGGATGTCCTGAAATGTGGTACATTGGCGAGACCATGCAGGCGCTGCGACAATGGATGAAGGAACATCACGTGTCAATCGCCTGGCAGGAATATTCCCTTCCAGTCGGGGAACACTTCAGCAGTCAAGGGCATTCAGCCCCGATCTTCGAGTAAGTGTTCTCCAAGGCGGCCATCAGGACGCGCGACAACGCAGAATCAGCGAGCAGAAACTTATAGCCAAGTTGCGCACACATGAGTACGGCCTCAACCAGGACCTTGGATTCATGTCGCATTACATCCCCCCCCCCCCCCCCCCCCCCCCACCACCACCACCACCACCAACTAGCCTGAGCGTGCGAAATCCTACCAACTGTTCTGGCTTGAGACAATTCACACCTCTTTAACCTGTGATTATCCCTCTCTCCAGTTGCTCCGTCTGGACCTGTAAAGACTTAATTACCTACAAAGATTCGCATTTAAAGTATCATCTTGCATCATTGACTTTGTCTATATATATATACGTGTCTGTAACCCACCTCTTCAGTCACCTGAGGAAGGAGCTGTGCTCCAAAATCTAGTGATTCAAAACAAACCGTTTGGACTTTGACCTGGTGTTGTAAGAATTCTTACTGTGCTCATCCCAGTCCAACGCCGGCATCTCCACATCTTGGTGATCTTTGTGAGGGGTTTCCAGGATAGAAGGCGTAGTGATCACAAAGACACAAGCTCTTTTGAAGAACTAAACTAATTTTATTAACACTACTAAATTTGAGTTTGACACTTATTCTGAATAGCAAACATACATGTAAGAATTAAACTACACTTACTAACACTATCTCTATCTACTAACTGGAACAATTATATCTTAACTAACTCTGCAATGCACTATGAATCTTATCTTTGTCAGCTTCAAATCTAGTCTCCTCCCTGGGCCCAAGAGCCAGTACTATTTATAGTATTGTCCCTTGGCTCCCTCTAGTGGCTAGGCTTAACATAACATTAACTCTTCACGTGCTGTACATTTGTATAATGTTACAGTAATGTTGTTTGAGTGACAGATATTCACAAGGGCAGCAGGAAGAGCCCCTCTTCTCGCCTTCAAAATAGTGACCTGAGTTCTTTCATTTCAGCGAGGGTCTCAGTTTAATATCTCACCTGAATGCTGGCACCTCTGATAGTGCAATGTTTCCGTGGTCCTGTACTGAAACATTAGCCTATAATTTGTGCTCTAAGTTTCTGAAGAAGGACTTAAACCCATAACCTTCTGAATGGGAGAGAAGAATTAAACTGCTTAGCCACAACTAACATAACAAACACCCCAAACATAGCCGAATGTGGTCGGCATTCTTCAGTTCACTGGCGGTGTGATTCTCTGGTCCCGCCCGCAATACACTCCCCCCCCCCATTGATTTCCAGGCTGCATGGAGATGGCATCAATGGGAATTCCCATTTAAGGTGGTGGGAGCATAGGGCGCGATTCTCCAAAAGATTTCTATGTGTTTAGTGAGCGGGAACTGCTGCGAGCTTCCCGGCGCTCGGCCCAGCGAGGCCGGCAACGCTCTTCAACGTCAATTAGCCCACAAAACACACCCCATCGGTTTCTCTCCACAAATGAAGACTTGCCAGCAATTCACTGGGGCTGCGATTGCTAGCTGCCCGCTAACAAGGTCGGGCAGCACTTAAACAGCACTTGAACAGCCAACCCCACTCAGTTCGCAGCCATGGCAATGAGAAGACTGGCCCCAATATTTGGGGATGCAGACCTGGGGAGGTTCCTTGATGTGGTGGAGGCCAGGAGGGATCTCCTATTTCCCAGAGGGTGAGCCACAGGGCAGCCAGTGCTGCCTGGGAGCTCGGGGAATGTGACCAGGAGGACTGGCCTCCAGGGTCGCTAGAAGGTCAACGACCTACACCGGGCAGCATGGGTGAGTTGACACTAACGGCCCCCACCACCCCGCCAGAGATCTTTCCGCCCCTGAGATCTTTCCTCCCTCCTTTCCACGAGCATCCACTCCTAATCCTCCCCCTCCCTCTCCATTCAACCCCCCCCAACCCTTCTTTCACACACCCCTTCCACCACTGTGAACTACCTGTGTGGTAAATAATGCCCTCTCTGCGTCTCCGCTGGAGAAGCTCTGCCACAATCGTCGGGAGAGGGCCCAGGCTGGTGGAGGAGGACGGCTGCACATACGACTCCTCACCACCTTCGAAGAGCGGTCCGTGGAGGTGACGGGGGTGGCCAAGGACAGAGAGGTCACCAATGTGGAGGTTTACGGATGTCGCAGAGGTGACGATCCACCGGGCTCCACCCGGAGGACCTGTGACGCGAGTTGTTATTGCCATACTGACTGAGCCATCCTTCCCACTGACCACATGTCCATTCTCCTGCAGGTCCAGCCGACAGCACCGGCCCATCGCAGGTGGCCCCTCCCCTCCCCACCAGGAGAACACCTCAGAGGAGAGCTCTGAGGATGCCACGATCAACACATCCCAGCTGTCATCCCCATCCTCCATCTGTGCAGATACACACACTTTGGTGGGAAACGTGAGTGGACAGGCTTCTGGGACACAATCTGGTGAGCACCACACAGCTGCTGATGTACATCAGGCGGAGGCAGGAACCCTCAGGCGAGACATCGGTCAGAGGTCTGCAGGTTCCCAGGTCCCAGCTGGGTCCCAGCCTGATGCTGAGCCACTGGTACAGGGTGACTCGGAGCTGATGGAGACGTTAGGGTTGGGCCAGGACTTTCAGAGGGATATGTTAGTGACACTGCAGCAATTTATAGTCAATTGGAGGAGTCACAGAGCCAACGGGCGCAGGAGATGTCATTGGTAATCCATGCTCGGATGGCGTCCGAGCAGCAGGAGTGAAAGTGTGCAAGGTGTGGCACAGTCGATTACGGCCATGGCTGAGGGCTGACTCGCTGGAGGATGTGAGCCAGTTCCAGGCTGACCTTTATGTGGTGCTGCGGGTCATGTCCCGCCCTCAGATGGGAATGGCCGAGGTGCTGCAGAACTTGTCCCAATCGCAGTTAGACATTGCTGATGCACTGCGGAGCATGGCCCAATCACTGAGGAGCATCGCCGAGGACGTCGATATTTTAATGCAGAACACAGGAACAGGCCCTTCGGCCCTCCAAACCGGACATCGGGGAGCCACCAGGCTGGCAGAGTCAGATGATACAGGGGCAGCCAGGGCTCGAACCAGCTGCCCCTCCATTCCGAGGTGAACCCCAGGGCCCTATCGGCACCGAAGAGGAGGAGAGGGCGCTGGGTACCAACCAGGGCCCGTCCCATGGAGTGGAAATGGTGGTCACCAGCTCCCCGAGTTCCACCGCGTCCTGAAGTCAGCATACGGAATAGGGCAGCATGGCTGTGCATGTGCCATCGACTAGTGTGCCGGGGCCCTCGAGCCCCAGAGAACGTCCACCAGGGACATTGAAGGCCATGGGATGTGGTAAGCAGCTGGCTGTCTCCACCTCTGATGTGCATCCTGGAGACACACCGAGACGTAGCGGTGGGGAAAGGAAGGCAAACTATTTTGAGGATCATTGAGGGCACCGGAGAGGGTGTGAGAGGGCGGGGGGGGGGGGGGGGAGGGGGGGGCGGTTGACGGGTTGGTGCTGAGAGTGGGGCGGCACCATTGGGAGAGTGGGGTATGGTTGGACATCCGTGCCACATTAAAAACCCTTAACACAAGCAATATGAAGTTTGTGTCACTGTCTTCCGCAATGCTGCCTGAGCTCCGAACCCTTGGTCCATCTCTCCAGGCTCTCCACCCACCCCTCCCGCCCCTCCCGCCTTCACCTGCTCCCTGTAGCCCTCACCTTTCCTCTGTTCTGTGAACATGTCCTTGGAGCTGTGTCCCATCTCCTGGGTGTTCAGATATTGGCTGCTGCGTATGTGGTGTTGTCTCCCGCAGTATTCAAGTGCAGTGTCCATGCATCAAGATGTGATTGGGGTGTTAGGCAATGACTCTCACATTCTACATGGCCAGCCCAGCCACTCGGGTAGTGTGACATGCTCATTTTGCTCATTTAACCAAGATTGCCAATTCCCTATTAGCTATAGCCTTTATCCACACGGCCAGAGGCCTCAGCAGTCGATGAGGGTTATGGGTGGTTGGTGGGGCAGGCAGGTAGGGGCTACATTTACCGCCAGAGTGGGTAGGTACGATCCAGGTGTTGGCATGCTAGTTCCGTACGCAGTTACCCCCCCATCGCATGGTGGCCCATTCCTGCGGAGGGTGCCCCCCATCCGCCAGCTGAGGGTCTCCCACCCCCCGCCAAGCAATGGGGCGGCAAGCTAAGCACCCCGGGGCTCTTTGCCTGTGAGCAAAGATGGCTACTCACTTCCTCCGTTCCCTGCAGAAGCCCTTCCGCCAGGTTCACGTTTTTCAAAAGGAGTACTAATCGGCACCGGTGTGACCACTTGCTGGGGAGGCCGCTGACTCACAAGAGGCCATTGGATATGGGTCGCTTCTGTTAATTGTATGGGAACAGGGCTTAAGTGGTGATACACAACAGCACAATTGTACTTATACTTCCTCAGGAAACTAAGGAAATTCAGCATGTCCACATTGACTCTTACCCATTTTTACAGAATCACCATAGAAAGCATCCTATCTGGTTGCATCACAGCCTGGTATGGCAACTGCTCGGTCCAAGACCGTAAGAAACTACAGAGAGTCACAGCCCAGTCCATCACACAACACCGCCCCCTATCCATTGACTCTGTCTATACCTCCCGCTGCCTTGGAAAGTGAGCAGCGTAATCAAAGACCCCTTTACCCAGGTTAATCTCTCTCCCAAACCCTTCCATCGGGCAGGAGATACAAAAGTCTGAGATCACGCTCTAACAGGTTCGAAAACAGCTTCTTTTCTTCCCTCGCTTCACACATCTTCTCTACTTAGTGCGACACTCCGTATGCTTCACCCGATGTCTATGTCTATGGATTTGCATTGTATATTTATTGTAAGCCCTATGTTTTTTCATGTATGGAATGATCTATCTGGACTGTACACAGAACAATACATTTCACTGTACCTCAAATTATAAATCAAATCTCATCGCGCTAAGGCGAGATCCCGATTTCACAAATGAGAGCGGGCGTCAGTAGGGGCAACATGACAAGGACGACTGCCGCCCAAAGTAGGAAGAAGACCAACAATCTCCACTGAACTGCAAGGGTAAATTGCCTGGCATCAGTGCCGCCTGCCACCCCTCAATTTTCCAAATCCCCCTCCTCCCGCCCCCGATCCACAGGCTGAAATCTTGCACCCTCCCAAAATCCAATCTTCAAGCTTGTTCCTCAGGTTATCCCGAGCAACCACCAGCACAACCCCTTCATTTTCAGGTGCGGCGCTCACACATGCCACCTGCCATAGATCCCCTGATCCATCAGGTATGCAGCTCACAATGCCCACTCTTTCTCCCCGTTAGAGAAGATTGCCCATAATAACAGGGAAAGGGAAAAGATGGAGGCAGAATGCCAGAGATCCAAGTCCTCCCCCTATGAGGAACAGGTTGTGGTGCTGCTCAAGGAGAGAGAGCAGTGACTGACAGCGAGGTCGGCCTGCGCCAGAGGAGTGAGGATCCTTCATTCAGATGACCCCTCTCAGGTGAGTTGTCCTACAACATTATCCTTTCCTTCCACTGACCACATGTCCATTGGCTTGGAGGATCACCATCTGATGATGCCGGGTCATCTGGAGAATCTGGGAATCTGGCGACTAGGGGATTTTCACAGTGGCCTTATATCGAGAATCAGTTGGATCTTTTTGGAGTAATTTAGTTAGAACCCTCCATCCAGTCTGCTAGAATCAAAAGTCAAACCAAATGGCAACATCATGACACTGAAAATATTACAGTGAGATAATAGCCAATTACCACTGTTACCGGGCAGAGCATAACTATTTGGGCCCATTCATTGGTCACAAGCCAAATCTATCAAACCAAGTCATCACTGACATGGGTCAGTCTGCAATCACCAGTCTATAACAGCAAAGCATTCTGGAACCTACTGGTTGAATTAAAGGCACAGGCCACTGTTTGAATTAAAGTGGCAGGCTGCCTTAAAGACACATGTCCATAAATCATCCATGGATCAAAAATGTAACGGCAAAAATAAAAGAAAGGAGAAATAAGGGGATAAACAGGGAATAAACAAGAAGAACCCTCACATATTAAAAACACAATGAAACAGATGCCAAATCAGAACAATGCCACAGGCAAAAGGACTGAGCAGTCTTCTTGCGACTGGAACAATGAGGTGCAACATGAAGTAAGCAATGGAAAATGAGATTGGTCTTTAGGAATTGACTGTCAAAAACCCGGGTTTGATTTCTGGCTTGGGCCACTGTTTGTGCGGAGTCTTCACGCTCTCCCCGTGTCTGCGTGGGTTTCCTTCGGGTGCTCCGGATTTCTCCCACAAGTCCCGAAAGATGTGCTCATTATGTGAACTGGACATTCTGAATTCTCTCTCAGTGTACCTGAACAGGCCCCGGAATCTGGCGACTAGGGGATTTTCACAGTAACTTAATTGCAGTGTTAATGTAAGCCTACATGTGATACTAATAAAGATTATTGTTATTATTATAAATTCCGGAATGATACTGGTTAAAGAAACAGTAGAGTCTGCCTGGGGGGATGCAAAACTAATCTGATGCTGATGTTCAGTAATAATGTCAGTTAGAAAAAAGGTGAATCAAATATCAGTTTATTTTAACAAATGCAACAAAGGCTCAAAGTTCATGAAGATTACCTAGTGTGTGCATTTAATTGATCCATAACATATGCACCAGAAGATAACGTTACATACCAAATAATATAGCCAACTTACAGCACAGAAGGAAGCCATCTGTACCAGATTTTTATATATCTACACACAGATAGACACAAACCGTTGGAAAACATAGATTTTAATATCTACTTTTAAATTCAAGCTGACAGCACCTTGAGTGGAGTTATAAATATTCATAATTATTTAATCTAACCCTCAGCTCTTGTCAAGTACCATGATGACTGTCCCGTAGCACAATTTTAATTTGAAAATAAAATGCATATTAGAGAACACTTTGAAATTGCTTGCTGTTTCTTGAGTTGTTTTTTTATGTAAATGAAGACCTCCTAAAGACTAAAAACAGACATTGGTACACGCTCCACATTTTCTTTAAGGAATAGGGTGATTTAAACAGGATAATTTAGGTGACAACAAATCATTGAAAATAAAATAAGCATTTGAACAATCCATTTGTAGCTTTAAGCAGAGTCATGAACTTCACTAAATGCACCGCAACTAATTAAAATGCAGTGATGCAGACGATGTTGAACTTGTTAGTTTTATGCAAACAGCTGGAAGGAATGCAGTTTTTTTATTTAAAATAGAAATATATAATACATTCTCGTGCCATGGCGTGTTTGTTCGATTTTATGGTGAGAAGGTAACAGTTTAATAGTTTCAAGAATTTAAAGTTGAGAACTTTTTTGTTAACTTGATGCCAGCATCAGATTTGACAGCTGTGGCAAAAGGTCATTCTCTTTTCACAGCTCTTCTAGGCAGGCAGGATTTTTATTTCAGGTTTGATTTCCAGCATTTAGTTGAAGTTAATGATGAAGGGAAGATGTTCACCTATAAATCCGGAGATCCTTTCAACATTCTCTCAGGAGGTCGTTCCTGTGATATTGAAGTAGAAGGACTATGCTTGAAAGTAATGCATGACGACAATACTTCAATGCTGGAGATGGGCTATCCGATTGTTGATTCTAAACACTTCTTTGTTTTATGGTGCAGAATAATATTTTCAAGAGTGTGTCACTGAAAAGGAGGTCTTTGGTGGTCTTCAGTTGCTCCTTCAGAAAGCAGGAAACTTAGGGGCAGCACGGTGGCGGAGTGGGTTAGCCCTGTTGCCTCACGGCGCCGAAGTCCCAGGTTTGATCCTGGCTCTGGGTCACTGTCCGTGTGGAGTTTGCACATTCTCCTCGTGTTTGCATGGGTTTCACCGCCACAACCCAAAGATGTGCAGGCCAGGTAGATTGGCCATACTAAATTGACCTTTAATTGGATAAAATGAATTGGGTACTCTAAATTTAAAAAAAAAGAAAACAAGAAACTTGGAGGTCATGAATTGATAACTCTCTTGCAGTCACCGGGTGCACAAAACCATGTAACAAGATAAAAAAAACAATGTGCATTGACATTTGGTTCCCTGGTATCCATTGTTCTGTGGCGACATTCAGAACTATCTGAGATACTGTCCCAATTGTTTCCTGCAGGGCCATTGACAAATGAATTAGAATGTTTGCTAGTGACATCCTCAAAGCAGGATGGAAGGCCTCTCTTCAAGGCACCTATGCTCACTAAGGTATGCTGAAACTGAACTTGCAGCAATTTCTGGGGTCAAGGGACTGTTCCTTACAATAGTTGGCATTGAAAAGTGCCACATCACTATCTTGCCTGTTTGCCAAATGAACCAAAAATCAGGTCAAAGGGGCCACCATTGGTAACTGTTCCTTGGACCACTGAAGAATCATGCTGTGAAATTCCTTCCTTAAATCTATCCCTTTCCCTCCACTTATTTAATAGCCTGAAACCTACATTTTGTACCGAGCTTTTGGTCAACTTCCTAATAGCTCCATCTCTGGCTTTCATCTCATTTCAACGACAACAATCTATTCCCCAATGCCAACAAAACTAAAGAGCTGGTCATTGACTTCAGGAAGCAAAGTACTGTACACACCCCTGTCTTCATCAAAGGGGCCGAGGTGGAGATGGTTAACAGCTTCAAATTCCCAGGGGGGCGCGTCACCAAAATCTGTCCTGGTCCACTCACTTCGACGTTACCACCACGAAAGCACAACAGCGTCTATACTTCCTCAGGAAACTAAGGAAATTCGGCATGTCCACACTGACTCTTACCAACTTTTACAGATGCATCATAGAAAGTATCCTATCAGACTGCATCACAGCCTGGCATGGCAACTGCTCGGCCCAAGACCGCAAGAAACTTAAGAAAGTCGTGAGCACTGCCCAGTCCATCACACGAACCTGCCTCCCATCCATTGACTCTATGTACACCTCCCGCTGCCTGGGGAAATCAGGCAGCATAATCAAAGACCCCTCCCAACCGGCTTACTCACTTTTCCAACTTCTTCAATCAGGCAGCAGATACAAAAGTCTAAGAACACTCACAAACAGATTCAAAAGCAACTTTTTCCCCGCTGTTACCAAATTCCTAAACGACCCTATTATGGACTGACCTGATTAATATCACACTCCTGTATGCTTCCCCCAATGCTGGTGACTATGCTTTTACATTGTGGACCATGTGTTGCCCTATTATCTATTTTCATTTTATTTTATTTTATGTTCATGTACCAAATGATCGGTTTGAGCTGCTAGCAGAAAAATACTTTTCACTGTACCTGGGTACATGTGACAATTAACAAATCCAATCCAATCATATATTTTTTGTTGTTCTTGCCACTATGAATCACTTTGAAACCATATTCCATATTAAAGGTATTGTCGAAATGCAAGTTGACCTTGTTTTAATGTTCAGAAATCTTTCAGATTTAATCAAAATACAAGCACACACCTTGAATCTATATCCATCAAATAATCTGTCATTTTATTCAATTCAAGCTGTTTACTTAGGCTGAGATGTTTTAGTATTTGAATAGATTGCTAAGCTCTCAGCCAATATTACATAATGAGGCCTGGCTAAAAGCCCAGCAATCCATTAGCCTGCTGAAGCACCTGAGTCCCAGCAAAAACATTGCTTGATTGGTAGTTCTGGATCGTGCTGTAAATTGCACAATATTAACAGGTTTAAAGTGCTTGCAATTTCTGATATGTACAAACTTTATATATGTTGGAGTAATGTTGGAGTTATATAGAACATTTGTGAGGCCACAGCTGGAGTACTGTGTGCAGTTCTGGTCGCCACATTGCAGATGTGATTGCACTGGAGGGGATGCAGAGGCGTTTCACTTGGATGTTGCCTGGGATGGAACATTTAAGTTGTGAAGAGAGGTTGGATAGGCTTGTGTTGTTTTTGTTGGAGCAGAGAAGACTGAGGGGAGCCTGATTGAGGTGTACAAGATTATAAGGGCATGGACAGGATGGATAGGGAACAGCTGTTCCCCATATTTGAAGGGTCAGTTACAAGGAGACACAAGCTCAAGGTGAGAGGCGGGAGGTTCAGGGGGGATTTGAGGAAAAAGGTTTTTACCCAGAGATTGGTGACGGCCTGGACCGCACTGCCTGGGAGGATGGTAGAGGCGGGATGCCTCACATCCTTCAAACAGTACCTGGATTAGCACTTGGCACATCATAACGTTCGAAGCTATGGGCCAAGTGCTGACAAATGGGATTAGGATTAGCAGATCAGGTGCCTTTCATGCGGTGGTGCAGACTCGATGGGCCAAAGGGCCTTTTCTGCACTGGATTTTTCTGTGATCCTGTAAAGGGCCTGGATGACTGACACTGTTATTGGACTGGAGCAAACAGGGATCATCTTTTTAAGAAAAGTGCAAAATTCACAATGAATGACATTTTTAAATTGTTTTCTTACACATTCTACTGTCACTATGGGGTTTATTGTCTCACATTGTATAGAGTTAAATGGGTATGGAAGTGCCATAGCTTTGCATGAAGGGCTGAGGGGCCATAGGTATTGTTTAGTGGGCATAATGTGGCAAGGGGGAATGAGGGTCCAGAATTGTTTGTGGGGCGCACCTTGACATGAAGAAATGAAAGGTCGTGGTGGTTGTTTGGAAGACATAGACTGGCATGGAGGGCATGAGCAGGACCTTTTTAACTAACCTTTCAAATGTCCCCTCATGCAGACTATGTTTCATGACACTTCTGTGAATCATGACTCTTTGAAAAGCTGGCCTGACTCCATGAAATTAGCGAGGACTAAGACATGCTTATCCCTACAAAGGAGCTGGCCAGGTCTGAAATGCACGTCGTTGTCTTTTGAGCTGAACCATCAAAGTCATTCATAAAAATTGAAAACTTGAATGGTGTTGAGAATCCTGGAATCGGGACCCACCCACCAGTTTTAAAGGGCTCCTAAATCATCTAAGCTAGTGAAAATCCAGCCTAATATCTCGCTCCCAGGAGATTTTAGACTGCAGATCTCATTCCAACCCTTCAGCTCCTCTGCCATTCCCACTGGTCTCAGGTCCCAGTTCAATTCCAAATATGATGCTGAAATCTAGGATCAAATTGGCTTTATCCTATCACTATAATGCCGAGTTGATCATCTCTCACATCCCCTTTCTGTACTCGTGGGGCTGGATTCGTCCGCCCCGCCAGCCACAAGATTGACATGGGCGAGGCGTTGACAATGGAGTAATCCATTGACCTCGAGCGGGATTCTTCGGTCGCCGGGCAGACGCAGCCGGAGAATCCCGCCCGTCATTCAATGAGATCATGGCTGATC
The DNA here is from genome assembly GCF_902713615.1 of Scyliorhinus canicula. Lineage (NCBI taxonomy): Eukaryota > Metazoa > Chordata > Chondrichthyes > Carcharhiniformes > Scyliorhinidae > Scyliorhinus > Scyliorhinus canicula. The sequence goes on along the minus strand of NC_052155.1, from coordinate 129,498,827 downwards.
TTTTGTGGACTCAGCTCCACTTTCCGGCCCGAACAACATAACCCTTAATCCCTTTATTCTTCAAAAAACTATCTATCTTTACCTTAAAAACATTTAATGAAGGAGCCTCACCTGCTTCACTGGGCAAGGAATTCCATAGATTCACAACCCTTTGGGTGAAGAAGTTCCTTCTAAACTCAGTCCTATCAAATATCAAATATTTGATATTTAATATCAAATATTCCATTTTCTTTATTTTAATGTTGCCTGTATATTAACGTTGAAATATACAGCTGTGGGTGCGGCCTAGTTACGTTTAGCTTTGGTGATCAGGTATATCCATGTCCTTTCTTTGGATCATCCACTTCAAATTTGAACAAGGGAGTTTATTGAATTTAATTCCAATCCACGTGACCAAGCTGAACAGCACATTGGAATGAAATATCCGGCCTCCTCTTTGTGGTTAGCTATAATGTGGTTATGATTCAGAACACTCTTAGTTTCTCTTACATTCAGCCTGAGGGGATTGTAATGCTAAAGTGTATTTTCTGTGGGCAGTGTAGCATCCAATCTGAAGTGTCACTCTGTACAGCACCTGCTGAGTTCATCATCCAGTCTCTCAGGAAGAGTGGAGCCAGAATACATGCATGCATATAGTTATAAAAATACAATCTTGACTTAATTCCTCTTGCCCTCAATGTTGGTCCTTCTTTTTTTGATAATATACTAAAATTATCTAAGCATTGCTCTTATCATGGATCAAAACCACTTTTGTTTTATTTCATTTTTATCCAGTACTTTCTTTGTTCATCCATTCCAATTTTATACATTGATTGACAGCCTGTTGCATATTTCATCCTCACCTTCCAGGATGAATTCTGTCACAAGTGATATTCTTTCTATGCCATTGATTCTTCTGAGTCTGCTTTCACTAACATATTCATGGAGAAGGTTACTCAAATGTTGCTGTTTAAAAACAAATATATGAATTTACATATTTAAGGTACATATTTAAACCTAAATGTAGGGTTGTGGGCAAAGAACAAAGAGTGTGACTAATTAGGTAGCCCTTTCAAGGAGCCAGGAAAAAACAGGATGGATGAGAACCATTGAATAGCAGAACCATAGAATCCCTACAGTGCAAAGAGGCCATTTGGCCCATCAAGTTCGCACCGACCATCTGAAAGAGCACCCTACTTAGGCCCACACCCTGCCCTATCCCCATAACCGCACCTAACCTGAACACCTTTGGACATGAGTAGGCAATTTTAGCATGGCCAATCCACCTAACCTGCACATCTTTGGGGTGTGGGAGGAAACTGGAACATCCAGAGGAACCCATATAGACAAAGCAGAATGTGCAAATTCCACACAGACAGTCACCCAAGGCCGGAATTGAACCTGGGTCCCTGGAGATGTGAGGTAGCAGTGCTAACCACTGTGCCACCCAGTATAGAAGCAAAGTTCTATGGATGCTGGAGATATGAAACAAAATCATAGTGAAACCTGAGATGGCCCTGGTAGTCACCTTCCAGTGCCTGATCACCCAACTTCTCTGGAGTGTCATTTTCATCCTCCTCTTCCTCTGCCACCCAATCCTGTTCTGAGGAATAGTGATGTTACAAGTCCTCTTCAACTAGCCCCAGACTTCCTTGTATAGTCATGTTGTGCAGTGTGCAGCAAACACTCTGGCTAGCTGGCTGGTACTGGAGGGCACTATCCAACTAGGCTAGGCAATGGAAGCACATTGTCAAGTTGCGAATGGTTTATTTCAATGAAGGTTCATGTTATTACAGGGTTCTGATTGTAGTGTCGCTCTGCTTCCATACCTGGATACTGCAATGGTGTCAGGATCCACCTTTTGAAAGGATATCACATATTTCCCAACAGCCACACAGAGAGTCTGCATGTACAGAAGAGATGCTGAACCTGGAGCTTTGGCAGGATGAAGGAATCATGACGGCTACCTGGGAACCTAGTGCAAAGCAACGTGATGTGCTTTCTCTGGTCACAGACCAGTTGCCCAATCAATGGGTAGAATCCTTTACTACTGAGGAATCTGTCGAGCTGATCCCTTAGTGTCTTGAAGGTTGTGTGGTGCTCTGAATCTGAGGGAATCAATGGTGGCAAACCCAATGCCTCCTACATTGCGCTGGTCCAGCTATCCCAAAGCAGATATAACCCTCCCCCCCTCCCCATCCTCTCATTTTGCCTTTTCCAGAATAGGATGTCCATGACCTGCTTGATGGTATGATGAGGTACTGACAATAAAATTTAGCCAGGTATGCAGGTGATCCCTGGAGCATCCCCAATGCATTGAAATTCAGGGCGCAATTCAGCGACCCCATTGTGGCCAGCACAATGGGTAAATTGCACGACAGCCTCAAATCGTGCTCTGCGCTGGGCCGATCACAAGTCACCCAACTCACTCCGCCTGGTGCGATCTGGAACTCGTCCAGTGAGGGCGATATACAGACCTGCATATTTAAATGAACCTAATGGATTAATTAAATGCCCGTATGCCAGATTCACCATGTGCCAGGGACTCAACTGTCGCAACCCGCCAGAGCGCTGTTTAGTACTAGTTCACACAAATGTGAACCAGGCATAACGGTACATGGTAGAGTCATTCAGGGCATTAGAGACCTCTGGGTGGGCAATGATAGGGCAGGGTGCCCAGCAGGCACTGCCAGGGTGCCAGAGACATAGCTGGATGCCAGGCTGGAAGTGCCAGGGGGTCCAGGTGCCAGGTTGGCACTGTTAGGGGTTGGCCCTTGCCAAGTGGAGAGAGGGGGTTCCCAGGGGCCTCAACAAGATTGGGGAGTGCGGGGTGTGTCCAGAAAAGCAGTGGTGAGGGGGGGCTGAAATCTGGTGGGGGGGGGGGGGGGGGGGAGATTGGGCTGCCAATCAAAATGTTCCCCGATCTGCAAACAACTGGGCAGGGATTCTTCTTTCCGGGGATTAAGTCCCCACGCCGGCGGGAAAACCGGCGTCAACGATTCAGGCGTCAATGGGCCTCCAATGTGAGGAATTCTCATCTGTCTCGGTGGCCAGGTGGACGGTGGAGGGGTTGGCGCTGCTCCAGCCTGTGCCGAAGGGACTGCGCGAATTCGCGAATGTGCCAAAGGGCCGGCATGATCTCATGCATGCGCGGAACCACCGCCGTGTTTTGGCGCATGCACGGGGGGTTCTCTTCTCCACGCCGGCCATGGCGGAGCCCTATAGGGGCTGGCGCGGAAGGAAGGAGTGCCCCCACGGCACAGGCCCACCCGCATATCGGTGGGCCCCAATCGCAGGCCAAGCCACCGTGGAGCCCCCCCCCCCGGACAGATCCCCCTGCACCTCCCCGAGGACCGCCCCAGCTGACTTACTTGCAAGTTCCGCCGTGTGGGACCATTCGTAACCCACGCCGGCAGGTCTGGCCAAAAACGAACGGCCGCCCGGCCCATCGGGGCCTGGAGAATTTCCGGGGGCGGGTGGATGGCGCTGCCAATGGCTCCCAACCGGTGTGGCGTGAACCCCGCCTGAAAAACAGTGCCGGAGAATACGGCAGCCGGCGTTGAGGCGGCAGGGCGGGATTTGCGCCACCCCCAGGGATTCTCCGACCCATCGGGGGGTTGGAGAATCCCGCCCTGTTCCTGCTAGCGATATTAGCCCGACATCATAAAATCGCTCTAGGTGGCAAAGTGCAGGTGAATAGCAGGGTGATTCACGGCATTGCAGCCACCGAGAATCACCCAGCAAAATGCCCTTGAAAGTGGATTTCATTTTAAGTCCACTGAATCGCACCCAGAATTAACCACATTAACATTAAAGAAAAAGATTTAAAATTATCAGTTAAACAGTTCTTAAAAAAAAGGTAAAACCTGAACCTATTATCTGCACCTGCCACTAATTCCAACTAAGCCACACAATACAGTTCAAGTGTTGCTTTTAAGTAGAGGTAACAAAACAGATTACTTGCTTAGCTGTACAAACCTTTAGAAAGAGTTACTTTCAAGAGCAGATCCAGTACATTTCTGTGTTATCAGACTCAAATCATATGGAAAATAGCTGTTCAACTTAAAATGTTATAACAGACTGCAGAACTGCAAACAGACCTGGCTTCTTCTATTCATTACTTCATATGTATCCCACTAAGCTCCATAAATTGCTCAGCCAACACTAAATATAACCTACTCTCCAGGAAACCATCCAAAGTATAAACAATGTTCCATCAGCTCTTTACCTATAACCAGGTTAAAAGGTTGGAATGAATGATTACCTCACTCTTTTACACCTTAATTACAGCATTAGCAGACACACTGCCTGAATGTATTTTAAACCACGATTTTAATAACATTACTGCCAGAAATATGAAATAATGTATCAATTTCTTATTCATCACACATGTAGGGATCTAGGAATGAATCTTGAAGCCTCTGGCCATTGTGAACCAGAGCACAAATATTATTTGTATGGAGAGCCACAATTTTCTACAGCACAGGTGCTCTGTCATGTGAAGGAAGCTGTCTCTTGGGGTATGGGGGGCACATCAGATATCTTTGGTTGTGATTTCTTCCCCCTGCAGCCCCTCTTGCTGTGTGTCTCTTGTTATGATCTCAGTTTAGAGCGGTAACTTTTTTTCAAAAAGAAGAAATCCAAAATCCCACTCAGTTCCTGAAAGAATAAAGCCACAAGATCCAATGGTTTAAAACAGTTTTTTTTTTCTACACAAGAGTTAAACCAAGAAAATGCTGAAGACTATCTGAGGTAATCGACTATACCCTAAAACTTAAAATGAAGCTTAGTTATAAATGAACTAGCAGCCAGATTATTATTGGTTTTAACTAAAAATTACAAATTAACTGACAGGTACAGCTGAGACAGATCTTAAAAATGTGTCATCAACCTCAGTCACAAAAACCTTTCCTTCTCATAAGGAATTTTAGGTGTTAACCGGATCCCTGGGCAAAAACAATGGCCAACTAACCCGAGTTCCATGGGCACAGCCTTCACCAACAGTGGCACATTTCTGCAGAACATCTATGACTTGGTCTGGATGATCTCCCCTTTCCCTGTTTTCGCTTTCCCTGTTAAATTAGAAGCTGTCTCAACTGATACAAGCCCTTGAAACTATGGATTCTATTACACTCTACTCCACCTCCCCCCCCCCCCCCCCCCCCCCACCGCCCGCTTGGGAAAAAAGAAACAAAGGCTTCTTTATGACAGTTTTGAAATACTGTCATAACATAAGCAAACTACTGTGGATGCTTGAATCTGAAAGAAAAGCAGAGAATGTGCTGGAAAAACTCAGCAGGATGGCTACATCTGTGGAGAGAGAAAACAGGGTTAACATTTCAAGTCTGTTTGACTCTTCAAACTCTTGAACAAAAAGAGATGGAAGACGTGTTGGATATCATACTGTGGCTGGGATAAACTGCAACAAAGATGTAGCAAACAAGAACAAGAGACATATTTGGGGGGGGGGGATTTTTGCATTAAGACAAAAAATGCAAGGGGTATTAAAAACAGTAAGTTAAGATGGAGGATAAAGGTCACAGTTCAAAGCTATTCAACTCAATGTTGAGTCCTCAGGGCTGTAACTTACTCAATCAGAAGATGAGATGCTGCTCCTGTGTCTGACCTCACCAGAGCACCTTTCCAGGCCAACAACAGACACATGGGCATGAGACTAACCTGCCGAGCCAAATTGGCAAGCAACAGGAAGATTGAAATACTGCAAGTTCTTATCATCATTTATTTTGGCAAATAAATATTTACATCCCGTACATAGAAATATTCTTGTCTTTCACAATTACATGTTGTATGGACAAAATTCTAAGAGCCTTATCAAAGCAAGTAAACGTTACAATTACGATTAACATGATTCAAAGAACATGAAATCGCCAGAACAAGAGCCGGCCTTCTCTCTTCCACCACTTCTTTAAACTCTGGATAGAGCATCAGTAAATACATTGGGCAGAATTTATCCATATTTTTCCAGAGTGTCAATCTCTGACTGAAACCTGGCTTGTGCCTCTACAGCAGCACAGTTCAGTTTTTAGTTCAAATCTCTCTGTAAACATATTCAGGGGCGTAGTTTAAACTTTCACTGCGGCAGGGTGGGACCTAGGCCTTTGTTACAAAGATCAGGGCGGCCTTAAAAATTACTTAAAGGGTGCCCTAATTAGCACCGATAGTTCACTCCCTCAAGACCTCCCGCACAGACAGGGAGGACTCCCCTCCTCACAAAATCCCCATTGCGGGATTCTCTGCTGTTCTTGCTGATGGCTAACGTAGGCTGAAAATTGCCTCCAAAGTTTTTCCCAGCAACATACTCATTTTTACGTTGCAGAGCTGCAGCATCAAACTCCAGCAAAGCAGCTGAAGATTCTTCATGCGGGACATCTGCAAAAGCAGCTGCGAATAATTTATTATTCCAAGCTTCCACTTCAAGTTGTTGACAAGCCAAGACAAGACTTAACTTTTCTTCTAAATTGTCAAGCACTTTCGTTGATATGTATTAAGTTTTCTTGAAAAGTAACTGACTGGACTCTGTATCATCATCTTGCAGCAACACTGCTCTCATGACTCCATTGCGAACATCAATAGCTATTTTGAATGGTTTATTGAAATTTGGAGCAGCCAAATCAGATACATTTATTAAAACGGCCATTTTAATGTATCAAACACAAGATTCTGTCCAGTTAACTTTTATATTTTCCTTTATCGGGTTTGTCAATCAAGTGACGACCATGCTGAAATTAGGGACAAACTTGCTGTAAAATCCACATATTCTGAGGAACCGTTGTATTTCTCATTCTATTATAGGGCCAGGAATCGCTTGAACTTCAGCTTCTCCTAGCAAGCTTGACCTTGTCCCACACTATGTCCTAAATAGATTACTTTGGCCTTGGCAAACTCATTTTTCACCAAAGCTATCACCAAATCAGCTTTTTCTAGTCCATCAAATGATGCTCTCAAGTGCTCTTCTCAAGCGTTACACCAGACCAGCAGATCTTAAATATATACAACACAGTTGTGTAACCAATTGCTTGGTTTGTTAATCTTTGAAAGGTAGCTGATGCATTCTTCATTCTAATAAACTCACATCAGGATGGCACATCTAGGTTTATGAAAGAAGAGATTTATTTGGCTTGATCTGTCAGTGAACTTGTCAATAACCTTTTAAAAAATTGACCTCAATCACAAAGTCTGAACTTCCAACTCTATCAATACAGTCCTCAAGCTGGGGAATTGAATAAGAATCGATTTTTGTTACAGTATTAATTTTCTTGTAACCAATGCAAAATCTTAGCAATTTATCAGGTTTTGGTACCAGTATGACTCGAGTACTGCAGCTACTTTGATTTAGTTCAATTATGCCATTGTCCAGCATTAATTTCATTTCCTTTTTGACTTGAGGTAGTTTTCCAAGATTCAGGGAGGGATTCTCCGCTTGCCGATGCCGCAATCGCGAAACGCAATTGGGCAGAGCCTCCGACGACAAAATCGGGGTAGGTGCCAATTTGACGGCAAATAAGGATCCTCTGGCACTCTGGTGTGAATGTGTCACTCCTGTGCCACATTAAAGTACAGAAGGCATATTATTAGTGGGCCTGACACCCTATTGTGGTAGTCACCACTGTTTGTATATATTACGTACATGAGAAGTAATACGGTAATGCTCCTGTACTACAGGTACGGGGGTAGGTCCCTGCCTGCTGGCTCCACCCAGTAGGTGGAGTATAAATGTGTGTGCTCTCTGAACTGCAGCCATTTCGGCAGCAGCTGCAGGAGGCAACACATCTCTGCTTAATAAAGTCTTGATTACTCTCTACTCTCGTCTCGTCGTAATTGATAGTGCATCACCTATTCTCTGGAGCCTCCGAGATTCACCGTCTCCGATGGGCCGAGTTCCCGACAGCGTGGTTCACTTGCTGAGCTGCTGAGCGAGAGAGAGGAGGTGGGAAATGGCGTGGAGTGACTGCAGGCTGCCAGCCCGGACACCGGCCATGCTGGCTGCGGTGTGGGCCCTCTGCCAGGGATGGGGAAGGGGCAGGGGGACAAGCCGAGCAGCTGGGGTGCCCCCCTCCCCCAAAGAGTGGTGTGTCCACACATGTGTAATGGGGATCCGCAACTAAGCGGGGTCTCACTTCCTCACCCACCGACGAACTTCACCTGGGTGACCTTCCTTTCCTCCGGGCCGCCGGCCACGTCCAGTGCTTTCTGCTCGGGCATGGTGAGGGGCCACAGTTCTGGTGTTCCCGCTCCCGTCTTCTCCCGCTTCCGGCAGTTGTGCACGGCCTTCTCCTGGGGGAGGGGAAGTGACAGGAGCACGGAGCAACCAACTCACTCTGGCCACCCTGAGATTGTGGAGTTTCTTCCGTCACTGGATGCCAGTCCAGACGACATTACCCATGGCGCAGATCGCCTCTGCCACCTGTGCCCAGACACAGCGAACAGCAGCACTGGTGGCCTTCCTCCCCAGCCAGGGTGTAGGTTCTTTCTTCTCTCCTCCATGGCATCCAAGAGGGTGTCCAGCTAAACTTCCCGGAACTCTGGCGCTGCTCTCCTTCCAGCCATCTTGTTGACTGGGACGGTGTGTGTGAGGGGGATGGATCGTTTAAATGCGGCTACGGTGTGTGAGCCTCATGTGCACCAATCACGGACCCGACAAATCGGCACCGTTTTCCATGGAATTGATTGTGTTCCGTGTGCCGATGGTGCCAGTCCATTTAAAGTAGCTAAATTGGTGCAGCTATTGCACATTTGATCTGTCATAAAATGTCATGGTTCCCACACCGGCACGGCACTTCGTCTCAAAATCGGAGAATCCAGCCCTCAGTCAGTCAGAATTTTATTCGATGGGTGTGACATTTCCCACACCAATAGTCTGCATAACTAACTAAATTTACTCTGGTTTACCTATGCACACTAACTAACTCTTTAAGCAGCTTGCTTACGTCATTCTGAGATCTCTTTGGAAGATGATGTGATGTCCTATCTAATTTTTTTTAAATCTGCATTTTGGCTAATTTATTATTGGGAGTTTGATCTGAGAATGTTTGAACCCTGACTCAATATTCGAATGCTCAAGTGTTTCCATATCACCATTTTCCTTCTTTACTACTTGGAGTGCACTCATTGGTGACTTGCCACCCTGTCAAAATACTATTTAAGCATATTCACTAATATCCTTTGGGGAATGAAATCTGTCATCCTTACCTGATCTAGCCTACATGTGACTCCAGATCCACAGCAATGTGGCTGACCATTAAATGCCCTCAGGGATATACAATAAATGCTGGCTCAGCTAGTGACGCCCACACCACATGAACAAGTAACAAAAAAGGTCTTCTGGGGGTATCCCTTGACCTCTAAACCTAGCCATCAGTGTCGCATATGGCAAAGGTAACAGAACTATTATTTATTCACATTTTGAAAACTCAAAATTCAGTTACCTGATTTGCTGTTTTTCTTAAAGTTTTTCTTAATGTTTCTGGGAGATGTGCAAGGCAGGTTTTTTATTCATTGGGTGATGAGTGCCAGGAACCCGTTGCTGGGGAGGATTGAGGAAGCTGATACATTAACGGCGTTCAAAAGGCATGGGCGGCATGTGGCGCAGTGGATAGCACTGGAACTGCGGCGCTGAGGACCCGGGTTCGAATCCCGGCCCTGGGTCACTGTCCGTGTGGAGTTTCCACATTCTTCCCATGTCTGCTTGGGTTTCACCCCCCACAACCCAAATCTGTGCAGATTAGGTGGATTGGTCACACTAAATTGCCCCTTAATTGGAAAAAAAAATAATTGGGTACTCTAAATTTTAAAAAAAGGCATCTCGACAAATACATGGATAGGATGGATATAGAGGGATACGGCACTAGGAAGCACTGAGGGTTTTGGCCATGGGTGGTATCATGACTGGTACAGGCTTGGAGGGCCGAAGGGCCTGTTCCTATGCTGTATTGTTCTTTGTTCTTTGAAACCATAAGATGTCCCCAAACTCCTGCGCTTGCTGCCACCGGTGTTACTTCTCCCTGGGCCATAACTCTGTATTTAACAAATTTAAGTGGTGCCTTTAATTCATGTCAATAAACTGGCTCAAAGGGGTTGACACCATTGTTGTGTTAAACACTTCTCCAATGGTAAATAACAACATGAAATTCTTCTATCCCACCCCTCAGCACATTCAAGGCAATAAGCTATAATCATAGTTTTAATGATTTGAAGCCATCTTTGCAATGTTCCTCTGAGACTGTGGGTGATATGCAGTTGAATTAATCTGTTTTACTAATAAACCTCAGTGTACCCGAACAGGAGCCGTGGTTTGGTGACTGGGGGATTTTGCAGTTACTTCATTGCGGTGTTAATGTAAGCCTACTCGTGCACAGAGGACCACCTTGGCACTGCCACCATGGCTCTGCTCGGGTATGCTATCCCTGTGGGGCTATACTGATCAATGTTCCCCTCAATCGCTTCGAGTTTTGTAGAAACTGTTGAAAACCTCGCTGATGTGGTGTAACGTCGGCACGGTATGAATATTCAATGAGAAGGGAATGTTATGGGCTAGGGCTTAGAAACACCAAAGTGTATTATGAAGTTTACCTGACCTACACCCTTTATGTTAAATTTGGATAGGAGGAGCACTAAAGCCTTCACTGCAGGTGTGATTCATCAGACTTCAGAGACACCTTAATCAAAACAAGGTTTATTCTAAGAATGTTGTTAACACATATATATATATGTACATAAAAAGAGCAAGAATTTGTATCAATTACAAATATAAAGACCTCACATGGCTACAGTAACCTATGTATAACACTTAATGAATTCCCCCTTAGCTGTTCCAATTCAATAACAAAATCCAATAAACCAAAGCCCCTTTTCAAAGGCATGACCCAGCACACTGTATGCTCGCTTGAATGGGACTGGTCCTTTAACTGAAATTCTGATCCAGGTCCAGCCAGCAGATTCAAACTCCTTCCGGAAAACAACTATAACTTTAAATTTACCAAGGCAGTTAGCCACAACCAATGTTTTTTTTACTGGAACAGCTTTTAAAATGAAAACAGAGAAAAACACCTCTTTCTCCTGCTACAGTCAAAAGCAGTCAAACTGAAACTGAAACCTTAAAAAAGACTCTCACCTGACAGCCACAGCCAAAGATGCTGCAAGTCACATGATAAGAGACTAAACCTTTCTTAAAGGGACACTCACATGACATGAACAAATTGTGGGGAAGTCAATACAATTAAATGTATTGAAATTTATTGAAATCAGGTTCTGGCCAGGAACATCATTACATTAGAGGCAAGGCTGAGTATCCCATTTTCCAATTCTTGCAAGAATTTGGGCCCATGTCATTGTTTACGCTGATGGATAACACGGGCTCATAATTGCCCTCATGGTTGGAATTTTCCAGCCATTCCAGCTGGTGGGATCTTCCAGATCTTGAGGATGGAGAACCCCCACTGTGTGTTGCCCGGTGGCACGGGTTCAGACATCAGGAAACCTCGTTATTAGCCGCAGAACAAGAAGTGTCCACTGTTGGCCAATGTCAGTCCTCCACTGCCATCATGAATCCTGCCACAGGAGGGGGGAGAAATTCCGCCATATAGGCTGAATGGCTTTCATCTGCATTGTAGCCATTCTCTAATTACATAGGCTGGGATTCTACCTTCCGGAGACTTAGTCACCACGCCGGCGGGAAAACCGGCGCCAATGACTCCGGCGCCAACGGGCCCCCAAGGTGAGGAATTCTCACCTGTCTCGGGGGCTAGGTGGAAGGCGAAGTGTTTGGCGCCACTCCAGCCGGCGCCGAAGGGATGGTTCCGCGCATGCGCAGGCCAGCCCGCATATTTTGCCGCATGCGCGGGGGGGTGTTCTCTTCTCCACGTCGGCCATGGCGGACCCCTACTGGGGCCAGCACGGAAGGAGGCAGTGCCCCCACAGAACAGGCCCACCCGCAGATCGGTGGGCCGCGATCGGGGACCAGGCCACCGTGGGGGCTCCTCCCGGGGTCGGATCCCCCTGCGACCCCCCCCCCCCCGAGGACCGCCCCCACTGACTTACCTGCCAGGTTCCACAGTGTGGGACCATACATAACCCACGCCAGCGTGACTAGCCAAAAATGGACGGCCTATCGGCCCATCGGGGCCCGGAGAATTGCCGGGGGTGCGCTGCCAACGGCCCCCGACTGGCATGGCGTGAAGCAAATGATGTGAACATGTTTTTCCAAACCTGAATTGTGATCCATTCTTTGTTTCTGAAATATATTCATGCAATCAAATAAGTTTACAATTTAGATGGAGGCCATCCAACTCATTTTTTTCTGTGTTCGAACTTCGCTTGGGTATTCAAACAGGGAAAGACAGGGTAGATAAAGATAAACTATTTCCATGGGTTGGAGATTCTATAACTAGGGGGCATAGTCTAGAAATTAGGGCTAAACCATGCAATAGAGATGTGAAGAAAAACGTCTTCACTCAAAGGATAGTAGATTTGGAACTCTCTCCCACAAACAGCAGTTGAAGCTCGAACAGTTATTAATTTTAAGTCTGACATAGATTTTTGTTGAGAAAAAATATTAAGGCATATGGGCCAAAGGGAGGTTAGGTCACAGATCAGCCATGATCTCATTACACTGCTGCACAGGATCGAGGGGCTGAATGGCCTACTCCTGTTCCTATGTTTCTGTGTATTCTAAAACTATTCCATTACCCTGCTGTCTCTCCGTTTCCTTCTATCTTATTCTGCTTTAAATATTTATCCATTTAAAGCTTGTAATGACATCTGCCTCAACTACTCCTCGTAGCAAAGCTTCCATACTCCTTTGCATAAAAAATTATTCGAGACTCTCAATCAGCTCATTAAGTTTGCGACAGCTTTCATTTGATGATCCCTTGTTGCTGACATTTAAGCAGGGGAAATAATCTTTCCTTATTCATTTGATCAAAACTCTTCATCACTTTAAAAGCCTTTATTAAATCTTTTCTCCTCTATAGAAATAATACTGGCTTTCATATGTCTGGTCCTAACCACCCTGATGAACCGACGTAGTATGTACTCCGGAGCTAAAATGGGAAAACCAAAAGTGCACAATCTACGTTAACTAGCTTAATTATAATTTTGTACAAGTGCATGTTTTATATCTTTACTCTTGTATTTTATTTCCCTATTTACAGGAACCTTTTTAAATAGCTTTATTGATCTGCACTCACCCTTTCAGGAATGCTAAGGCTCATTACACACTTAACTGCAATTCATTTTGTCCTGTTGCTTCTGTTTCTATAAATCAATGTTTCAAAATCCTGAATTTGTACCATCAGTGAATTGGACTGGACACATTTACCATTCTGGTTAATTTTCTTGAGTTTCCTGTTCTCCTGACCTAGATTAGTGACAATCATCTTGTTGCTCATTATGCTTTCCCTTAATTTGCTCTGTTTTAATTACCTTTGTTCAAGAGACGCCAGGTATCTTTCTGATACCACCACAGGGTAGCACGGTAGCATGGTGGTTAGCATAAATGCTTCACAGCTCCAGGGTCCCGGGTTCGATTCCCGGCTGGGTCACTGTCTGTGCGGAGTCTGCATGTCCTCCCCGTGTGTGCGTGGGTTTCCTCCGGGTGCTCCGGTTTCCTCCCACAGTCCAAAGATGTGCGGGTTAGGTGGATTGGCCATGCTAAATTGCCCGTAGTGTCCTAAAAAATAAGGTTAAGGGGGGGGTTGTTGGGTTACGGGTAGAGGGTGGATACGTGGGTTTGAGTAGGGTGATCATTGCTCGGCACAACATCGAGGGCCGAAGGGCCTGTTCTGTGCTGTACTGTTCTAGTCTAGTCTAGTCTAGGGTTTAAAGCCAAGTACTGATCAATGACTCAATACACCAGTTAGTAAGTTTGAAATCAATACACATTTATTATACACACAGTCAATTATTACTCATGCATAAACTCTACTCACTAAACTACAACTGCTACTAAAACCTATACTTACTCGAGTGGCCCACCCAGTCAGAGGAACAATGGCCGTTGTCTGGCTCTGATACTGCTGTCTTCGAACTGGTACGGAATAGTAGCTAGGAACGTCTATCTCGTAGCGTGCGTTGACCTTAGACTTACTTGGCTGGTGCTTGGCGGGCCTCTCGGTGCTGAGAGCCAAAACCAAGGTGGGTGTTCTTCCAAGAGAGCGAACTGAACTTGGGGACGCTATCTTATAGTCCCCAGGGGTTTTGCGCCCTTCTGGGCGGACCCCGGGCTTGGTCCCAATTAATTGGACCATGTCCCAATCGTTCCTATTGATTTCCTCCAATATCGGAGTTGTTCCCTGATCGTTGGGCGGGCCCTATGTGGCCGTTGGCCTGCCTTTGTTTTAGCTCCCACTGGCGCCGGGGAGTCTGTCTTGGTCACGATTGTTTCAATGTTTCTTTTTGTCCCTGGAGATAGCTCATTAATATGCTAATGGCTATTGGTTTCAGTTCTGTCTGGGTTCTGCAAATCTTAATACACAGGAAACCTTGCACCTGCTTGTTTTCTCTGGTGTTGTCCGTTTTTCCCTGCACTCCTTGCGAGTGTCCATTTTGAATCGGGACGTGGCCACCCAAGGTGGCTACAATCTTGATAGTTCTTCTTCCACATTCGAGTCACAAAAACTGTATAATTGGACACAAATACTGCTCACATTTCTGCCACGCAGTAAAACTGTGGAATGGAATTCACCTACGAGAAAACTGAAAAATTTCTATGTGTTGTTAAAATAAAGTGAAATAAAGTGAAAATGGAGACATGAGCATTCTGGGTTGTAAAATTACTTAATGGGAGAGATTTTCCGTGCCCCCACCACCCGCCGTGTGTTTCACAGCGACGGGAGGAGTCCTGTCATTGGTGGGATCTTCTGGTCCCGTAGCTGTCAATGGGAATTCTCATTGATACACTACCCACCTTCAGGAAACGCATGGCGGGGCATCATCAATGGTGGGACTGGAAGGTCCCTCCGGTGAGAATGGCTGGAAAATTCCCCCAGTGTTTCTTAATTGTGAGATGAAAAGTTGACATCACAATTGGTTTTGCGAACATGAGAGAGAGAGTAACTTCCACTTGGGCGTGAGTGGAAAACTTGGAGTTATTTTTCAGCAACATGTAATCCAGTCCCCTCCATCTTACTTTCCACTGAGAATCTATCTTCAGATTGATTACCCTGATTACTGAAGGCGGGTGAAAGCCATGGACAGTATCTACTATTCTTGAGTAAACGTTAGGTCGCAGGAGCAGAAATGAGAGTGATTTGCGTTTGGAAGCAGGATAGCTGGCCATGCATGGCCTTGTGTTGTTCATCTCATTTTATATGCATGTGTGAGGAGCATGGCAAATCGTGCTGTGAGGGTGAGGAGGAAGGTGCCATCCCCGCCATTAGCTCACAGGTTGGAAGTTCCACCATGCCGGTACAGCTATTCACTCATTGCAAGCCAGGGGCATAAGTCTGGCTGTCATTCCAGAGCAGAACAGCTGTTGTAGATCACAGATCTTAGAGCAGACAACGTGTGGCCCATGGGTCAGTGAAGTCTCCCTTCAGGTTTTCCTCCAGGCCATCAGGGACAGTGGGTGGTTATGATAGCAGGAGGCTCTCCTGTCTGACCACAACAGCCTGGATGGTGGTCACAGCAGAGATTAGCGTCTGTGGAACCCACAAGAAAATAGCCCAGCTTCTGGAAAGGGGTGAACCTGTTGCATTACACGGGTAACTGGCACTTTGTGCTCACTGCAAGTGACATTCATAAGGGTATCAGGCAGTAGGAGTGTGTGCGAGTGCACAGGGTGTCTGGCAGGAGTTTGTGGATGCA
Source organism: Scyliorhinus canicula (assembly GCF_902713615.1). NCBI lineage: Eukaryota > Metazoa > Chordata > Chondrichthyes > Carcharhiniformes > Scyliorhinidae > Scyliorhinus > Scyliorhinus canicula. The sequence goes on along the minus strand of NC_052155.1, from coordinate 129,483,026 downwards.
CAAAGTTGGTGCAAGGTGTCTGTATATCACCACGCTTTTGCAGGATCACAATATGAGCAGATCAGATGTTAATTAATGTAATTTAATTCAGCAACCATAAATCATGGTACATGACAGCACAGCATAAAGTGTTACAAAAAGGTGTTGTGGCCTACCAGCCAGCAGAGAATAGAAAACCAAACCATGAAGAGGATGTAGCTTGCTCCACTTTGAATCTGTTAACTATTAGAATCCACGGGTCTATCTGCTTCATTGTACCCTTGCAAGGACCTCTGTCTCCATGACACTTGGCCCTTTTCATCGCCATCATCTTCTCCATCCATATCGTCGGAAGTGATGTCTCAGTCCTCCATGCTTCCCTCAGCCAAGCTGTCCCTCTGTTTTTGCACTAGTTGTGCAGGGCGTAGCAGACAACAATGATCCAGGACACTCTGTCTGGGGAATATTGGAGTGTCCCACCTGAGTGGTTGAAATATCTGAACCATACACTTAAGAGGCCTATTGCCTGGTCAATGGTGGCCCTTGTGGAGGCATGTGCCATTCTAGCTTTCTCAGCGCTATTCTGTGGACAGCAAACTGGCATCATCAACCAGGTCTTCTGGAGGTATCCCTTGTCCACAAGGAGTCATCCCTGCAATCACCAAGGTCCTTCAAAACCTTGTGGCACCTCAAAATGGTTTAGAATGTAGGCATCGTGTGAGTTCACTGGAAACCATGTACAAACGCAAAAGCCTTGTCTTTTGTGATCACGTATCAGGTACATGTTGAAGAGTGGAAACTTTTCCTATTGATGAATGTGACTGATTAATTCCAGGGAGCTCTGAAGATTGCAGTGAGCCATCTAATGAGCATATTCTTTGTGGCTCAAAGCCAATGCCTGGCTTCTGTCTACATGGTATCCCTACCACGCTGCTTTCAGGTGAAGGATATCCTGGAGGAACAGCGATGAATGTTCCTCACATTCATACGTGGCTGTGCATGGAGACATTGGGTGATGACAGCCATGTCTGAGAACCCTCCTTCAGACATTATTCAGGTTGTCTACTTGACCATCGAAACTCTATCGAGAGATCATTGTCTTTGCATCTTAGAAATACTTTCTACATGAGCCCTTATCAACCATGACCATTTACCAAGGAGGATTGAGGTTTGGAGTGGGGAGTTTACTGTCATCCATCACCCATGCTCCTTGAAGCCCCTCGTACCCCACCACTCCCTCACCCCTCCACCTCTCCATTCATCCCTGCATCTTGCATCAGCAGATGGAAATAAGCAAACAATGTTCAGCAGCGCTGGATCTTGATGGTTCTCGCTGGAATATGATCCATTCATCACAGAGCAATGCTTATTTATTGGGCGTTAGAGCCCCGAGTGTAGAATTCAAATCAGGTTGTTTCACCGTGGGGTAATAATTAATAGGGTGCCCCTTCATTCGGTCAAACACATGAGAAATTAATTCCTCTCGTTTGAAAAAAGGCCCCTCCTACATCAGGTGCTTGAACGGTTTTATAAACTATGAACCTTGAGGACTTCATTATGGTGTTTGTGAGATTGTCAGCACACTAAGCACCTTCTACCCTCCCCCTGTTACCCACCAAGTTTCCTCTATCCTCCTACACAATCACTGCCTTGTCATTCCTATCCCTCCTGTTGCCATTCAACCTCTGCCCATCACTCTGGATCCAGTAATCATTTCTGTGGACATTCCTGCTCTCCCCACTGTTGCCACAATTTTTGGCATGCTCATCCCACTCTTAACCCTGGGGTCTCCCATTCTCTAGGCCAGTTTTACCCTGACTTACTGCGACCATTAACCCCCCCCCCCCCCAACACCCCCCCCCCCCTCCCCACCCCGCCTCATGAGACCATCAACTACCCACTCATGAGCCTATTATTTCCACTCTACCATTCAACCCCCACCTCTGACTGTCATTCTACCCTCTTCCTCACGGTACCCTCATTCAATCCCAGAGGACCAAATTCTTGAACTCACAGGCCACACCCTTTTACCAACCTCTCAATGACTCTTGCTGTCCAGAAAAAACATTCACCGGCCAACAACAGGACCAAAATATGCTTAATATGTTTACCCTTATAAATATTTCCTGAACAGTCTTTTTCTTCCCCACACATCCTTCCAAACAAGCCCACGGTACATTCTGATTTACTTCCAAGACACCCTCTCAACATGACCCTGGCAGTCTGTGTTTCTTTGCCAGACACCATGCAATCCTCCCCCCACTGGGTCGGCCTTCCCTGTCCCCCTTCGCCCCACGCTTCCCCACTCGGCCTGCCTTACCTGTCCCACCTTTGCTCCACGCTTCCCCACTGGGCCTGCCTTTCCTTCCCACCTTCGCACCACACTTCCCCACTTAGCCTGTCTCTCCTGTCCCACCTTTGCAAAACTTGGCCTTCCAGCAATCAATCTGAATCAAAAGGTTGACATTCCTGACCAAGAAGGCCAAAGCAGTGGCTTCTCATTTGAAGTCCAAGAGGATGTCTATCACATCAGGTGCTAGCTATTTATATGCAGTTATTTATGTGAACATTCTAACACCTGATCAGTGGAGAATAACTTTGGAGTGGGTACTTAATTCTGGCAAACTTACCTTTTCATGAAAATGTGGGGCTTGGACTCGAGGGCCATTTTGTATGTGTGTGTGTGTGTGGTTGGGGCGGGGGCTGGTCAGTCCGGGAGGTGGGGTCAGTCTGGGAGAAGCATTATTCCGGAAGGGTGGGGCATAAATCTAGGAGGGGGAGGGGTTAGCCAGGAGGATGGGGGAGGGTCAGTCTGTGAGGGAGGGAGGGAGGGAGGGAGGGAAGGGGTTGGTTAGTCCAGGAGGGTGATCAGTCCTAGAGAGGAGGGGGGTTCAGTCCAGGAGGAAGGGGTGCATCGGGAGAGTGTCTGTTGGGACAGATCGGGCCGGGGTGTGTGATTTGCAGGTCAGGTGAGGTGAGGGGTGTGGACGATGTCGGGTCGGGTGTGAAGTGGTGTGCTGGGTCCCCTGGGGATCATGTTTGTGCGGGATGTCCTGTGCGAGGCTGGATCTAGGTGTCTAAATAGTTACTCTGGAGTTCAAAGTGTTTATTTTCTTTCTAACTCTTTCAAGGTAAAACTGGCAGAACCATCCAGTTAATGATTTAAATCGCTTCTGTCAGATGGTTCCTCGGCCAGCGAAATTGTCCGAGTGAGTAAGTTAGCATCTCTAGGCATTTGCAGCGTAAACCCTTACATGTGAAATTCCAAGAAAAATGTCCAGTGCATCATAGTTTATCCCCTAAAAGTGGCGCAGGGGATCGCAGAAGTTATGGGCCCCTATACCTTAAAAACAAATGGATAGATTTCAACAAAACATGGTGCACAGATGGCAGATGGCCCAATGAAGATGTGAACTGGATCCAGATCCTGGAATTCTTTTTTTAAAAGTTTGTCTGGGAGATTGGGCAATTGTTCGTGGGATAGGTACTAAAGCAATCATGGCCGAGGGAAAAGAGGGACACCAGGCGAGGTGAGACCCAAAGTTTTTTTGATTATCCTGAAGGAGCACTGCTACTCTTCCCAGCCTACAGGAAACTCTAACAAATTAAAATAACATACCCTGGGGCATTGTGGTCTCGATTCAGTCTGTGACCCAATGCCAGAATTGACGCTGTGAAACAGCAGTGCTAACCACTGTGCCACCCATATTTCATATATGTCCTGATTTTTGTTTGTTTACATGCCTGTTCTTCACTAATAAAGTGTTTCTTTTGTTAATAAGGTGTATCCTTTATGTCAAATTGAATCTAACAGAGGTAAATGAAGTATGGCAGTGTACAATCAGAAACTACGAATGAACCCTGCAGGCAAACCTTTTGTATGTATGGTCACATACATACTCCCTCAATGAAAGCCACGAGTGTCTGCATACACTTGCGTTGAAGTAGCAGGTTATCGGTTTGAGCAGCAACAGTTTGGCAAATTGTTGGTAAAAGCAGTCCAAATTGATTCTTCAGATAAATAATTTATTCTGTTGCTTGGATACTTAGAATATTATACCACACAAACAGGTCATTCAGGGCAGCTAGCCTGTGCCAACAGTGTCTTTCTTTCCACCTGAACAACACAGCTTTCTATTCCCTTTTCCCACATTAACGTGCCCTGCATCACCTTAAGTGGATTGATTGTCTCGGCTGCTCCATGCCCTACATTTTTCAGATGCCAGGGTGTTGCTTCCCACCATTTGAGGAATCGGAGGGGAACAAGTCCCCCTGATTCTGAGAGTCCGGCAGCTATTTCATGCTTGAATGAGTATTATTCGGTCGCAACTGGACTTTAAGGAGGCTTCTGATGGAGAATCCTTTCTGCCCGGGATCTAACTGTTGATTTTTGGCCTTCCCAAATGCAAGTTCAATCCACCCGCCAGCCTAGAAACTTCAGACATGACAGGAAACAGTCCTTAGGTGACGAATAATAGGCCACTCAAGGGCCTCAAAGGGGGTCAAGGGTGGGCTACCCATCCAAGGCCTTGTCCATTCCAGCATAAAATCACTGTGTTGTCAGGGCAGGTAAGAACCTGATAGGCATCCCATCCCTTTAATTTCACCCCACCCCCCCTGCCTAAAATCCTGCCATGATGTGGAGATGCCGGCATTGGACTGGGGTGAGCACAATAAGAAGTCTTACAACACCAGGTTAAAGTCCAACATGTTTGTTTCAAGCACGAGCTTTCTGAGTGAACCTGAGGAAGGAGCAGTGCTCCGAAAGCTAGTGTTTGAAACAAACATGTTGGACTTTAACCTGGTGTTTTTACTTTTTACTTTAAAATCCTGCCAGTGAGTGAGCATAAAATTTTGGATTTTTGTTTGCAGATTCCGCATTCGCACCACACACTCTGAATTAATTACTGGATTTCTTAGCGACTACCTTATAATTATGGCCCCTCAGTTTAGATGCTGTTGTATGTGGAAAAATCTTGCAGTCAAAATTTGTTTTGGGCAAAGGCACAAAGTGGACATTTTTGGATCAGTCGCCCGTTAAATGCAGCACTGGATATTCAGTTCCATTCATTGTAATTCAGCTAATAAATAGGGCCTGTATGTAATTAGTGAACAGAGTGTTCAATCAAAAGTAACCCGTTTTGCAAATCCAGCTGTAATGACTTTACAACCATTCTCTCTATTTACCCTATTCAACCCCATCATCATTTTGAAGACCTTATCTCAGCGTTTTTCAAAATGCAGGTCGCGACCCGCAGGTGGATCGCAGGCAAGTGTTGAGAAAGCAGCGGAGCGATCGGTCGTGCCATCCCCACCGGTGGTCTCGATCACGCGAGAAGCGTCCAATGGCTGCGACTGGCATTTACATGGAGAATGGAAACCGCCGTCATCTTTTAAATTAAATAAATGAAGCTGTGTGGAGTCCTCTGACCAGAAGTGGCAGAAGAGAGCAGGTCATTCACACTTGATGCCAAGCGCCCTCCAGGTACGTGTTTTTGACGCCAAATCACACAGAAGTGTTGCTTGAATTTTTGAACTGCTGGCAAGCAAGGGACGTGCACTGTGAAGATAAATGCTTTTTACCAGTGGGTCGCACAATAGCACAGTGGTTAGCACTGCTGCTTCACAGCACCAGGATCCTAGGTTTGATTCGATTCCCCGTTGCATCACTGTCTGTGCGGAGTCTGCACGTTCTCCTCATGTCTGCGTGGGTTTCCTCCGGCAACTCCGGTTTCCTTCCACAAATCCCGAAAGACGTGCTTATTAGGTCAATCGGACATTTTGAATTCTCCCTCAGTGTACTCAAACAGGTGCCGGAGTGTAGCGACTAGGGGATTTTCACAGTAACTTAATTGCAGCATTAATGTATGTCTACTTGCGAGAATAAAGATTATTATAAAGATTAGTATTAAAAGAAAGATCGGCTGGACTCAACTAGACAGTTTATCTATTGTACAAAATTTTACAACAGAATCTGCTGGAGAGAGCAGCACAGGAGAGTCCAGGGCAGGACAAAGCAATGCCAGTGTGAGCTCTGTATAGAACTCCAGGGCCTCTGGTTAACATCCTATAAAGAAGAAACTTAACTTGGGAACAAAGCAATAAAAAGCTGATTTCTTGAGGTATGGTTTTGTCAATTGCACCAATGCAAATAAGCAAGCAAAGCCCATGTGTGTTATATGCAGGGAAGTACTGGCATATGTGAGGAGATGTTGCAGATTTTGAAAGAGAAGTGGTGGGTGAAAAATTCCCTTTGAGGTTGAGACCCCAGAGTCAGTTTTAACTTGGAGCTGACTCCAAATTAAAAGGTTATGCTTCTGTAATACCACATTAACAATGTACACAAAACCAATGAGGCTGAAGTATCCAGTGCTGAGTAAAAGGTGCATTTTGTTGCTATTGTCCGTCACGATGACCTACATGTGCGAGGTTGGTATATCTGTTTTCGTAAAGGTGCAGATAGTATAAGGAACTGGCTCAAGCCGACACCTGATATGTGCAATGCCCTCACCTCCTGTGAACCTGGTTCAAGTGAGATTGTGAGGACCAAGCAGCCTCCCCATTTGTATTAAAGGTAAGTGAATGTGATAATGTGTCATGAAGGTCGGCCAGCGTGGATCCTGAAGGTCAGTTGGTTGGCAAAATTGAGCCCCGGCAAAAAATGTTTGAAAAAAACTGCTCTATCTGTCACCATTCAGCCTGTTTTTTTTTCAAACGGAAAGAGTTCCAGCATTTCAGCCTTTCCTGAGATATTTTTTCTGTCTTTTAAAAGTTTGTTTTCAAAATGTAATTACCCACAATATATGAATAAATGAATCTTGGATATTATGGAAAAGAATTGCAAAAATAGTGTGGCAAACTGGTTTGACTAATGTAAGTTTTTTGAGTCCATCAATCTGCAAATGTATCAAACTTTATCTTTTAGTTTTACAGACTTGGTTTTATACTTCATGCAGTGCGCTTGTGATTTTATAACTGATTTAGGATTCTTGCATTGACAAGAAAAACCTAATGACTGAATAGTAAATGTCAAATTGAAAGGCAATCAAAGACAAATTGAAATGTCAAGATGTTTAAACAAAATGCTTGCGAATTTCCATATTTCCATAGAATGATATTTATCTCTATTTCATAAAAGATATGTTCTGGTAAAAAGTTTCACATTTTTCAGCTTGAGCTATCTCCATAAACTGTGCAGCACCAGATCCCTTTAATATTGTACAGTACAACATAATGGTGGTAGGTGACCAGTTATTCATTCCTTTGTATCTGTTACACGGCGGGACACTTATTGGCCACGGGTGACAAGACATAATCTTGAAAATTAATATGAAGTGGAAGTCCATTACTTTTCAATGGGACAAGGAATAAAAATTGCGGCACATAGCACATACACATGTCAGACAAATAGGGATGAGCCTACCATCATCAGATACAGGAGCAAATCAAATTGATTCATTCTGCTGAAACTACTGTTTTAAACCATAGCCTACCGGCCGCACCAGCCGGCTGCGCTTGAGCAATCTTTCATATTCTTCATTTCAAGTCTTTTCCACCGTGATAACTGTTTGATTATTGTGCGCCACAGTAATGACTGCAGAGTATCCCTTCAGCCCAGAGCACTGTGAAATTGATTATTCTCAAACTGGAACCATAGCTACAGACTAAATACAAATTGTTGCCCCGTGCTTGATTCAACAAGAAGCTTATTCATGTTTTCCTTCCTTTCCTAAATGAAAGACAGCAGGGAAGACATTCAGCGCATGGCGAGTGAAACATGGGAAGCTGGCAGCTGAAAGTCAAAGGAGACGCCATTTTCTTTTGTGTCCAAGGCCACTTGATGCTATATTCAGATGTACCTGCAAATTCTTAGTCGCCTGCTTGCCTGAAACTGGTGCAAGACTGCTTAGATTTGCAAATAGAGGGCCACCAGAATGTGTAACATGTCTCCACTTTTAGCTGCGTGAAAATAGCCAGATAATCTCAACCAATGGTTTCTTTATTCACCCTTGCACAATCATCTAAGGAGGTTCTCATGGATCAATCTTTGGTTTCAATTTCTTCTTCAACCAGGTGCCGCATCTTGTTGAGACCATCCTCAAACATGGGATTCAGATTCCACAAGAAAACATTCATGCCAATTTGACCTCTTTATTATTTCTCTTGACCCTTCACTCTTTCTGTGCTGTCAAACGTTCAAGTATGACACCCAAGTTTTTTTTAAATTTTATAAATTTAGAGTATCAAATTCCTTCTTTTACAATTAAGGGGCAATTTAGCATGGCCAATGCACATCCTTTTGGGTTATGGGGGTGATACACACCCAGGCAAGAATATGCAAACTCCACACGGACAGTGACCCGGGGCAGTGGGGCAGCTGTGCTAACCCAGGTTTGGTTTTGTTATAATTTTCTCTGACTATTTATTTGGAACACTGAAAGAGCAGTCTCTGCTCTTCACCACAGATTTTGTGCAGAATAATAATAATCTTTATTATTGTCACAAGTAGGCTTACATTAACACTGCAATGAAAAGCCCCTAGTCGACACACTCCGGCGCCTGTTCGGGTACACAGAGGGAGAATTCAGAATGTCCAATTCACCTAACAGGTCATTCGGGACTTGTGGGAGGAAACCAGAGCACCCAAAGGGAACCCACGCAGACACGTGGAGAACGTGCAGGCTACGCACAAACTGTGACCCAAGTCGGGAATCGAACCTGGGACCCTGGTGCTGCTAAGCAACAGTGCTAATCACTATGCTACCGTACTATATGGGCTAATATCTCTATTCCCCTCCTCAACAATTACTTCTTGGTTGAACCATGCAACATGCAATCCAGCAGCCTATTTGGTCCCAGCAGTCTCTCTAACCCCTGAGCCTTTTCATCGTAAAGACTAAATGCTTCCACCTCCAAAATATTGACCATGACTCCACATACTTCAGTCAATATGCCACTGAAGATGTCATCTCAGTTCCGTTATTCAAGTGTTCTCTCCACCATCCTTCCATTCTCCACTCTGTTGTCTTGGCGGGTCCAAAAATCCGCAGTCCATATCCTATCCTACAGCAGGTTATTTTTACTGATCACGCAATCCTTGTTGACCTTCAGAAGCATCTGGATTTTAGGTTTAGCAATTGTATTTAATTCCCTGCTATCACTATTTTCTTCTTCCTGTTTGCACTTCCTTGACCCCATTCTTAATGTAAACTCTCTGCACTTTTGATTTTTCCTGTATCACATCCCTGGACTCATCATTCTCCTATTGGTGGTCATGACTTCAATTATCTAAGAAATAAATTCTGACCTGCCCCCTCTAAAAACTTATCTCTTTTAACACCCTCTTTAAGTATTTGCAATGATCTTCAACAAGAAATGCCGAGTGGATTATCGATCTTGGCTTCATCCTGAGGGAGCCAGCATCACAGATGTCAGACGTCGGTCAGTTTGATTCATGACATGTGATATGAGGAAATGGCTGCACGCACTTAATGCTGTAAAGTCAGTGAGTCCTGATAAGATTCCGGCAATAAATCGAAAGACTTGTGCTCCAGAATTAACCATATTCCCAGCCAAACTGTTCCAGGACAGCTACAACACTGGCGCCACTCGGCAACGTATAAGATTGCCCAGGTTTTGCCTGTTCACAAAACGTAGGACAAATCAAATCTAGTCAGTTACCGCCCCATCAGAGCACTGTCGATCATTATGGGGTGAAAGCTGTCATTGGCAGTGGTGGTGGAGAGGGGGTGGTGTGGGTGTGAGGATGGTGTGTGAGGGGTGCGGGATAGAGGACACAGAAAGCTCACAGTGTTAGACAGTCCGACGTGGGCAGCCTTGGGGACGGATAGCTGGTGATTTTAGTGGCCAGGGCACCCGGCCATGGCGGCTCGAATGGGTACTGGTATGTGGTGCAGTGTGGGGGTTTGTCTGCCCTCCGGGTGGAGGTAGTGGGGCTACAAGTGTGTGGGCCGGGCTTGGTGCTGCATACTCACCCGGCCGCCCTGAGGAGGTCATGCTGACCAGTCCGGATGGTGTTGCCCACGGCGCTGATCACCTCTGCCACCTGCATCTGATGTGTTAGGCGGATTTCTTTGACGTTGACTGCAACTGGATGCAGGGAAGCTAGAGACAAACATCTAACACCGGAGATGATCCAACCTGGTTTTATTTAAACTATGAACGGCTGTACATGTTCAGCTGTGGGTTGACACTCTACTAATCCTACTGACGACCTCTTACTGGGTTCGACCAGACTTATTAGCTACCACATGGCAATAATGTCCACTGACTTGTGCACTCTGACTGTCTCAGTGTCTGGGTCCCGAAAAAAGCGGGAGTCTTAATGCCCTGTGAACTTTATAGTGGTGGTGTCTTGTCTGGTGATTGGTTGTTCTGTGTTGTGTGTTCATTGGTCATCCTATGTGTCAATCACTGCCTGTCTGCATCTCATTATATACATGAGTGGATACTATAACATCTCCCCGCTTTTTTTTCAAATAAGTTATGAAACGTGAAGGTATATACATGCCTGACTATGTACAAACGGTGAGATAACAGACATATATACATGGGAGGTGTCTATCGTGCAGAAACAGAGCAAACTGAACAAAATTTACAAAAGTAAAATCTATCAGTCTTTGAGGCGGGCGCCGAATTCGGGTCGATCGCCGCGGAGGTGGAGCAGGAGACGCCGGCACTTGGGCAGGCGGGATTGCTGGCATTGCGGTGGTGTCGTGGACATGGTGTGGACTCGCTGGACCAGATTCAGAAGCTTGCGGGCGCGAGCACCGAGCAGGGATGTCCTGTCAGGCTGAACAATCTCGAATCGTAAGGTTGCCTTGAATTCCTTGTGAGATACCCCTAGGCGACCCGATCCACTGGCAGCTATGGCATTGCCATTATTTCTTTTTAGAGTACCCATTTCAGTTTAGAGTACCCATTTCATTTTTTCCAATTAAGGGGCAATTTAACATGGCCAATCCACCTAACCTGCACATCTTTGGGCTGTGGGGGCGAAACGCACGCAAACACAGGGAGAATGTGCAAACTCCACACGGACAGTGACCCAGAGCTGGGATCGAACCTGGGACCTCAGAGCCGTGGGGCAACAGGGCTAACCCACTGTGCCACCGTGCTGCCTGGCATTGCCATTATAGTCGAGGAGTTGGCATGCTAGTGGAAGAATGCTTGTTCGGTACAGATGCTGTCGAGATCTGACTGCGATATGAGGTTCGCAGACGCTCCGGTGTCCAGTTTAAATCGGATGCGAGCCTGGTTGACTGTGAGGATAGCACACCACTCATCGTCGTGATCTACACTGAGGATCGAGAGGTGGGTTGCCGGTGCAGTGGGGACCAGCTCGCGTGTAGTTATGATGCCCACCCAATATGGAGATTCGAGGCAATCAGCATCGGGATCCTTTGCTCTGTCGGGATCAGTATCCTGCAATGTCTTGTACCAAACGGATACCTCTGCGCAGTATCTGGGACCGCTGGCTGATAATCGGTGGAGCGGACCTGGAGCAGGCTCACACTGTAGGCATCGCTGTCCTTTGGCTGGACATTGCTGCTTTAAATGGGCGGAGCCACAATTCGGACACGTCATAACGCTGACGTCAGCGCATTCTGTGCGCCAACGCGCACGCGCAGTGTGGTTGGCCAACGTACGCACCTGCGCATTAGGGTTGTCGGCCTCGTCGGCCACCCGGATGTGGCGCGCGTGCGTCAGGACCCGGGAAAAGTGCGCAAAACGGCCACTCTCCTCGATGTTCAGGCCTTGCGTTTTTTCAATGGCCTGCACCCGCTCTGCCTTGTGGGAGGCCAGTTTTGCATTTCCCGCCGCCCTGATGTGGGAGTAACGATTCTTGCCATGCTCATAGACTATGCACATCTCGATAGTGACGGAGTGAGTTTGCTGTTTTATTTTAAGGAGCTGCTGCCGAAGGGAATTGGAGTGGACCCCGAAAACGATCTGATCCCGGATCATGGAATCAGCCGTTGAGCCGTAATTGCATGACTGCGCCAGGATGCGGAGCTGAGTCAGGAAGGACTGAAAAGGTTCATCCTTACCCTGAAGTCTCTGTTGGAAGATATCCCGTTCAAAGCTCTCATTCACCTCAATGTCACAGTGGCTGTCGAATTTCAGCAGGACCGTTTTAAACTTTGTCTTGTCTTCGCCATCGGCAAACGTAAGCGAGTTGTATATATGGATAGCGTGATCCCCCGCGGTCGAGAGAAATAGCACGATCTTCCTTCCATCTGATGCTGCCTCGAGGTCGGAGGCCTCGATAAACAAGAGGAACTTTTGCTTGAAGATTTTCCAATTGGCGGCGAGGTTGCCGGAGATGTGGAGCTGCGGAGGAGGATGGATGTTTTCCATGTCGCTGCATGGCTGCTTTCTGGTTGTTGCAGATTTACTCGAGGTAGGGTCGGCAGGATTAATAGCACTCTGGTACCATGATGTGTTAGGCGGGTTGGTTTGACATTGACTGCAACTGGATGCAGGGAAGCTAGAAACAAACGTCTAACACCGGAGATGATCCAACACGGTTTTATTTAAACTATGAATGGCTGTGCATGTTCAGCTGTGGGTTGACACTCTGCTAATCCTACTGACAACCTCTTACTGGTTCGACCAGACTTATTAGCTACCACATGGCAATAATGTCCACTGACTTGTGCACTCTGACTGTCTCAGTGTCTGGGTCCTGAAAAAAGCGGGTGTCTTAATGCCCTGTGAGCTTTATTGTTGTGGTGTCTTGTCTGGTGATTGGTTGTTCTGTGTTGTCTGTTTATTGGTCATCCTATGTGTCAATCGCTGCCTGTCTGCATCTCATTATATACATGAGTGGATATTATGACAGCATCCAGGCCTGGTGAACAGTGGTGGCTGGCAGCGTCCTTCCCTCCGCCCAATACAGGGTCGCCCGGCTCCTCTCCACGGCATCTAGCAGGGTTTCTGGTTCCACATCGGTGAACCTCAGGGCTGCTCTCCTCACTGCCATCTTGTTGGCTGGGATGGTGTGTGTGGGCAGTGCAATGTGTACATGCGGCTGCAGCTTGACGTCTCCTGAGTGTCAATCTCGGACACGGCGAATCCCGCACCATTCCTCATTGGAATCAATTGTGTTCCATGTGGCGCCAATGCTAGCCCCTCAACGGTTGCTGAATCAGCCCAGATGCGGCACCAGTTTTGCTGTTGTAGAACTCCGTCAATCCTGCCCTGGCATCAACACTTCCATCACTTCTTCTAATATATCTTTTTGCTTGATTTTGTTTTGCTCTTTATGTATCTGAGAAATACTTTTGGACATTCTTTACTGTTTCACAGCACCATATATCTACATGTTGTCAACAAAGCTGATATTTATCCTCTTTGTCAGATGGAATTTTGGAAATTTCCACCCAAGGTTTTGCTATCCTTTCCTGGTAATGTAGAATGTATCTTGGAAAATCGCTGACACAGTGTCGGTTATCTTCCATCCATTCTTTTTAATAAATGCAACTTCTTCAGCTTGAGATTTGTGATGCTGTCAGGGCCTATTCTCAGTTCCTGCTCTTTTATTCCTGGAGGATTGTTCATCAGGGAATTGCCTGAAGTGGATGCCTTGGCACTGGGCTCCTTGTACCTGTGCTGCATATATGTAAATAAATAGGGTATCAAGCTACTTCTTCCTGATTCATTTCTGACTAATTTTACACACATTCAGTTTATGTGCTGTCTGACAGGTTTCCATTGCTATCCAGCCAAATGATTAGCTTTGAAATAAAAGGAAGCTCACTGTCAGATTCTACCTTGTCACTATGATCTGTATTCAAATTCACTTCTTGGATCATGTGCCACTCTTGATTTTAGCAGCCAACCTTCCAAAGCCGGAAGATTTATTGTGTGTTACTATCTGTACGTCCATCTGTCTCGCTGTGAGCAGGATTCTGCCAGCTGGGTATCCCATAAACACATCTGATCAAATTTTAAAGACTTAATTCAAAACTTTCTCTCACTAGGGACTATAATTTATTGCCAGGCATTTGAAGTTACACTGAAATGCCAATGGTGGGACTAAATGTAATGCAATTGGTGTCAGGATCTGCATCAAATGCATTTTATAGGGAAACCATGCTCGCTTTGAAGTCATATTTTCCGAGATGAAAGTTAATACTGGCTCACAAAGCTAATTCCATGACCAGTTGTAAAATACATTGAAGCCTTGGTTTAGTGAGACTCCATTCAAACTGACGGAATATGTGGCACGTGATTTAGAATAAAAGCAGAAAATATTGCAAATACTCAGCAGGGCTGACAGCTGTTGTGGAGAGTGAAGTGGGCTTGAAGTTTTAGAGTCAGAACTCTCAGAGTGCACTTTACCACTGTCATGTGAGAGTACGTAGCCATGATATGGAGATGCCGGCGTTGGACTGGGGTGAGCACAGTAAGAAGTCTTACAACACCAGGTTAAAGTCCAACATGTTTGTTTCAAACACTAGCTTTCGGAGCACTGAGGAAGTCGCTGAGGGACGTCTACCAGATTGCTGAGGTACTCCATAGCATACCCCAGTCACTGAAGACCGTAGCTGAGGGAGACATCACCATGATACAGACAATGGGGAGTCACCTGAGGAAGGAGCAGTGCTCCGAAAGCTAGTGTTTGAAACAATCATGTTGGACTTTAACCTGGTGTTGTCAGACTTCTTTCTATGTGAGAGTACCTTTGAAAAGTGGGTGTTTATAAATGGGTATGTATATAAATATCTGTAGTGAGAGTACCTTTAAGAGATGAGTGTTTATTACTGCAGTGATGTCAGAGAGGGTGGAGCTGGGTTATCTGTCAGCTTTTTACTTTCACTTTAGGCTTTTTGCTGCAGAGTGGGTTTGGTTTCATTTTAGTTTTGGAGAAGTTGCAATCACAGCAGGATGTGTGTGAATCTCTGCAAGCTTATGAGTGTCCATTTGCAGATTTCAACGTGATAACTGTTCTCAGTCGGGAAGTTAAGCCTGATGTCTTTCTGTTAAAAGGTGTTTTTAAGTCTTATGGATGTGAAAAGGAAAGTAAGAATTACTTAGTGTTGTATTCTTTGGGGGTTGTATTTGAATTGATGGTTGCTAAGATGTTCACTGTATGTTTTAAAAAGGTTAACTTGAGTTCATAGAATAAACATTGTTTTGCTTTAGAAACTACTGTCAGATGTCTGCTGTATCACACCTGTAGAGTTGGCCGTGTGCTCCCCATACCACAATCTATGAAAAGTTGTGGGTCTGGTGAACTCCATGATACACTTTGGGGTTCTCTAAACCCTGGCCCATAACAACCACATATGTGACAAACCAAATAAATGCTGACTGGTGACCAGAGCAAACATCAATTGGATAGTAAGATTACATAATTAAATGTCCACGCTAGATTCCTCCTGTGGCCTAGTGGTATAAGTCACTGAACTGGCAATCCAGAAACTGAGTGCAATGCTCTGGGGTCCCAGCCAGAAGCTGTGCCTCTGTACAAGGTTCTTCCAGAGCTGATTTAGAAGATAGGACACTACGTGACATTCAGGAGGGAGTGTCAGTGACACTCCAGTGAAAACAAGACCGAGTGGAGGAGTCCCAAAGGCTGCAGCCATAGGAGATGGTGCCGAAAATGCATGACACCAAGGCCAACACAGCTAGGGTGGTGACTGCAGTGGAAAGCCTGCAGCACAGCATCCGCGTCCTGAGTAATGGTGTGCAACGCATGGCTCAGTCTGTGTGAACCATGGCTGAGGGCCTTGACGCCATCTCCCAGTCGCTGAGGGACGTGTCCCAGATGCAGGTGGACATTGTCAAGGCGCTCCATAGCATATCCCAGTCACTGAGGACCACAGCTGAGGGAGACATCACCAAGATACAGACAATGGGGAGCCACCAGGACTGGCAGCGCCAGATATCTCAGAGACCTCTGGAGTTCATTCCAGCTTTTCCTACATCTTATTGAGTCCCCCAGGGCTCTATGGGCACAGGCAGGTAGGAGGGAGCACTGGAGGCCAACCCAGTACCTGCCACAAAGAGACTAAGGCAGTCTCCATTTCTTTCAAAGCCCCTCACTCCTGACACCGGTGCAACGTAAGGGCAGCGGGCAGAACTGGGTGTGGCACAGTAACACCAGTGCCACTGGAAAGTTGGCCGGTGCCCTCTGGCTTCAGGCCCTCCAGATCACGTCCACCACAGGCATCAATGGCCACAGGACCCAGAAAGCAGCAAGCTGCCTCCACCTCTGAGGAACATCCTGTAAACACACCTAAACATAGCAATAGACCATGGAAGATCAAGAAGAGCAAGGAGTGCTGAATGGGCATACTGAAATGTTAGCAATTAAAACACGTCACACCTCATATGTGTGGAACCATTGGCACATTAATCTTCAAAGTGAGTCTGCTCACACTGAAGGACGGGCCTGAGGAGGAGGTGAAGGATGGTGAACAGGTGGCAGCGGCAAGGGTATGACATGTCAAGAGGACCAGGGTGGCCCTCAGTGTCTCTATATTCTATGGAAGCATGGCAGCACAGTGGTTAGCACAGTTGCTTCACTGCTCCAGGGCCCCAGGTTCAATTCTGGCCTCAAATGACTGTCTGTGTGGAGTTTGCAGTTTCTCCCCGTGTCTGTGTGGGTTTCCTCTGGGTTATCCGGTTTCCTCCCACAGTTCAAAGATATGCAGGTTAGGTGGATTGGCCATGCAAATAGCCCCTGAGTGTCCAAAAGGTTTGGTGTGTTTACTAGGTTATGGAGATAGGATTGAGGCTTGGGCTTAAGTAAGGTGCTCTTTGCAAGGGCCTGTGCAGACTCAATGGGTTGAATGGCCTCCTTCTACACTGTAGGGACTCGATGAGGTGTTGCACTTCCTGCTGAAACAGAGTCTTCTGTGATATCTGTGTCTGTCAGCTCACTGAATAAACAACACCTGTACAACTTGGCCTGTGGCCACGGAAGGATTCTCAGTTCTGAAGCTCTGCTCTTTACTGTTTGTTTGTTGGCAACTTCCTGTATGGTGCTAATGCTCCTAGAGTATGGGTACACTGTTCAGGCATCAAGATTTGCTGGTGTGCACTGGCCATTCTCTCCTGTGCCTTCAGGGAAGCACTTGAGAGTTCAGGAGAATGAAGCGCCCTCACAACTTACAAGACTAATTTCTCATTTGAAATAGCCTTCAGCTGTGAAGCTTGAGGCTGCTCACTGTCAATGGGAGTGAAATTGAATTTCAGAACAGAAGGCACAGGAGGGCTCTGTCCTGGGAGAATTTGGTAGGACAGAAGGCTATAGCTGTGGTTGCCCCTGTTATGGGTCTCCACAATATTTAAAGATGGCCTGAAGTCCTCACAGATACAAAGCCCCTAAATTGCCCTGCCTAAGGGCGACCCCTGACCTGGAATGCTTCAGCTCCCCGTCCAAGCGCAACGTCCCTGAGGCCCACCACCCTCCGAGCATGAGGGCAGCAGCACCTGTACACTTGAGCTGCATGCCAGAAAATGGAAATGGCTACTCACCTCTTCATTTCCCCTCGGTAGCCATTGCGCCAGGTTCCCGTTTTTGAAAAGGAGTACTAAATGACGCCCACGTGAATTTCTGCTGGGGAGTCAGGTAATTTTTGTACCAGGCACTGGTACAATAGCTCAGACATTCCAGTGGAGAAAAGTGTAGATCAGGGCCAGGTAAATCAAATCTACACAAAGCTGTTTCAGATCCTGCTTTGTTGATGGAAGATGGCAGACAGCTTTTGGTGAGCTTCACAAGGCAATATATAACTGATTCTAACAGTGCGGCAGTTGGATCATGTGACTTAACTCTACTTCTTCCCCTTGATTGAACAAAGGATGGATGTTCCTAGTTTCAGGGGTTTCAGAGATCCTTTGTCATCGCAGACATATTAGGTGGAATTGTCCCATATATTTTCAGAGTGTCAGGCTCTGACTGAAACTCAGCATGTGGACCTTTAGCTACACAGCCAAATATTTACCCAGATTCGGAGTCACACTGAAAAACAAACTCAGGGAGCGCAGTTTACCCCCTTTAAAAAGAGTGCCCGATCATCACAGAAAATAAACACCCCTCAACCTGTGTCAGGGGGTAGTTCCAGGGGACAGTCACAGGGAGAATTGCCAGGACTCTGGGCCTTCTCCCCCCAGGGCTATACCTATGCTTCCACCCCTTGGGGCTCCCCTCGACTGATTCTTGTTTTTCTAAACCAGTTGTAAACATCACTGATGTGACATCATTTCACGTCTGTGAAGATAGCATTTTCAGTGAGGGGGTGATCATATGATGGGGGGGTGCTCAGTGATAAAATTTATGTACAGGATTCTCCCAACGGGAGTCTAAGTGCCGACGCCGGAGTAAAGACCGGAGTGTTTTACTCCGGTATCGGCGCCCGTTCCCAGACCGCATTCTGGGGCCTCCGTGGGGTTGCCAGGGGCGTGGTGCAATTTGCGAGGGCGGGGCCTCGGCGTGGCATCGGAGGGTCCCGCGTATGCGCAGTTGGGCAGGCGCCAACTAGCTCATGCGCAGTGGCCGCCCTCCCCCAGGCTGCCCGCACAAAATTGGCGCAGGGATTTAACATTGCCGGCGGAGGAAAGGAGGCCCGCCGACAGAGGGGCCGGCCCGCCGATCGGTGGGCTCCGATCGCGGGCCAGACACCATCGGAGGCCGCCCCCGGTGAGGGGAGGGAGCCCCCCCCCCCCAACAGGCCACCCCTGGAGCGTACCTGCAGAGTTCCCGCCGGCAGCGACCAGGGGTGAACGGCGCCGGCGGGACTCTGTCATGTCGAGGCGGCCGCTTGGCCCGTCCGGACCGGAGGATCAGCGGCCCCGCCAATTCCAGCAGCCCGCAACCGGCGCCACGCCAAACATGCCGCTGCAAATGGCGCCGATTCTCTGCACCTCGGAGAATCGCACGCCGGCGTCAGGGCGTCATGGTCGGTTGCTCCAATTCCCCGGCACGGGGCTTGGAGAATCGCCCCCAAAATGTATAGATCTATTCAAATGAGTTTCTTGCCCTTTGTGGGAATGAAACTCATTACATCACCGGCGAGGGGCGCAGAAAAGTTGGAAACAAGTTCCCGTCAGGAAGAATCTAAATTCCTGATTCTCGCGCGATTTTCTGCCTGTGTTTTCATTCTCACTGATGGCGGATGTGGGCATGAAAGCACCCCCATTATCTCCATTAGCCAGAGCTCTGCCTTAGAAATGCAAAGGGTCTTTGTGCATTTCCTTGGAATTTGATTGCTGAAGTCCCAGTGGGCATTAGCGCATTTTTAGAGAGAACAAGAACCTTGCTTTTTTCATATGGCCAGATATTCTTTCTGTCTGAATTGAAGCTAGTTAAGCTTTTGTCAATTTTAAAAATAAGAAAAATAATAATTGTATAAAGTATCCAGGATGATGTAAGCATATGTATTTTTCTTTTATGTCTTTTGGGCGTGACAAATGCATGTTAGCTATAATTAAAACTAATTTACTTAACTTTAATCCTTTCTTTTTGAATAATCCACACTGTGCAAAGCATCTTCAAACCTTGGCTCATTAATATATAGGGTTAGATTATTTGTGTGATTCTGCCTAGAGAGGATAGCAGCAAGGAATGAGGCAAAACCTAGAAGTGTGATTTACTGCCCATTATCCCGGCCTGATGAACTTTTATCAGAATAGCTGAGTGATAGACTGAAAACGTTAACTCTTTCTCTCTCCACAGATGCTGCAAAATCTGCTGAAAATCCACAGAACTTTAATTTTAGATTTTCCTCCACCTCCTGGTTGCTCCTTTCATCCCTGTGATAATAATAATCGCTTATTGTCACAAGTAGGCTTCAATAAAGTTACTATGTGTGGTGGTATGATTAGAATATCTGCCTGCCATTGGTGCAGAACACCGGCTTACCATTGGCCCTGGTCGGTCATGTGCCTCTCGACCGGTTGGTTGAGACCAGCCTTATGACGGCTCCCCGATTGGTCGAGAGGCTGAGTTAACCCCGCCTCCAGGGCGGGGTATAAATACCCAGTACCCCCGGCGGTCGTCCTTATACTGTAATCGACCACAGGGCTAACATCGAGCTGATTAAAGCCATACTTTTGTCCAGCAACTCGTCTCGCGTTCAATTGATGGTACATCACTATGAAAATCCCCCAGTCGCCACATTCCGGCGCCTGTTCAGGGAGGCCAGTATAGGAATTGAATCCGCGCTGCTGACCTTACTCTGCATTACAAGCCAGCTGTTTAGCCTCCATGACAGGACCACTGCAAGTGTCAAGCCTTGGTCACTATGGTAATGTAGTCATTATGTCATTCGACAAGTAGTCCAAAATTCTGGAATAATAATCCAGATAATGTGAGATCCAATCCGATCAGTTTAAGAATTCAACATCGATTTACATATCTGGAAATAAAAAGCTTGTAACACTATAAGAGATCATAATTACTTCTTTGTTTGGTGTCAATTTTCAGCTGATTTTGATCCTGTGAAATGCCTGGTCAGTTTTTAGAATGTTGAAAGCACTGAGCAAATGCAAGTTGTGGTTGGAACTCATCTCCAGTCATTCAGCTGATCTGTGAAGGATATCTATCCCAAAAGTTAACATGATCTTTTCTTTCATTCAGACATGTTAACATTTTTTATATTCATCCTTTTACAACTATATATTGTTTCTGCCTCTGCCACATCATTATAACTTCCCAAACTGATTTCCTAATTAAGAATTCCATTACCATGCACTGGCAGGTTAAAGAATCATATCAACTCCTTGCCAGTTTTAGTTTGATAGTTCATTCCAAAAGTGCTTTCTGCTGAATAGGAATGAGCAGATGAGAATTTCGGAATGGTCCCAGTTGGATTTATTCTTAATAAATGCTCATCTGCATTTGTCCAATTAACGTTGCTGAATTAGAGTTTTGCAGTTCCATTAAAAACAAATGATTATAAATTGTAGAGAGAAAAAAATGTACCCATGAACATTTTTTCCTTCACTTCTCCATCTATTTTCCTTCTGACCACGGTGCTGACCACGCTGCAATGGAAGCGTTTCATTTGATGAGTGTCATGTTTTCCATGCCAGCTGCTGCATCAATACATGTTTAATTGCGTGTTTTTGTAGGTAATTGTGTGTTTGTGTGTGTGTTTGTGTGTGTAATTGTGTGCATGCACGTGTGGGCCTGGCAGGTTTGTTTTTTCGGGCTGGAGGGATGTAATGTGTCTGTGGTATGTGTGTGTCTCTCTGGACTTTGTGCGGGGACTGGAAGGAGGTGTGAGTGTGGTGTGTGTAACTGTGTGAGGTGTGTGATTTTTCTATCTATGTAGTGGGTGCGAAGAAGATGCGGTGTGTCTGTGAGATCTGGAAAAGTGGGGTATATGTACCTATGTGTATGTGTGATGTGTGTACGGAGGGGGTGAAATCTGTGGGTGAGTGGATGCAGAGGATTATGTTTGGGATGTGAGCGTGTGTGAAGGGATGTGTATAGGGATGAGAATATGTGTGGAGGAATGTGTTTGAGGTTTGTGTGTGTATGAGAGAATCGGCAGGATTGTCTGTCGGCTGACGTCAAAATTGAGAAAGGCGGGCAGCACGGTGGCCTAGTGGTTAGCACAACCGCCTCACGGCGCTGAGGTCCCAGGTTCGATCCCGGCTCTGGGTCACTGTCCATGTGGAGTTTGCACATTCTCCCCGTGTCTGCGTGGGTTTCGCCCCCACAACCCAAAAATGTGCAGAGTAGGTGGATTGGCCACGCTAAATTGCCCCTTAATAGAAAAAATAATTGGGTAATCTAAATTTATAAAAAAAATTAAAAAAAAATTGAGAAAGGCGATTGATCGGAGAATTGGTCTTGACTCCGAAATTGCGATGGGCTAACGCTAAATCGCAGTTTTCTGGTGCCTCAACATCGGCGTCAATGTGTTCCATTCTGCACGTACAGTGAACGCCGTTTGCATATCATTAGCGGTCCTGCCCGGTATTCTCCGGGGTCTTCCCTAGCACAGTGCGACATATCTGTCAGATCATGGTGCACCTGCCACCGCAGGGGACTGGGGGAGCACACTCATTCCCGGTGGTCGTCAAGGTGACGGTCACCCTGAAAATCTGCTCAACGGGTCCTTCCAGGCGGCCAATGGGGACCTATCCTGGATCGCAAAGAGCTCAGTGCACAGGTGCATCTGCTCCGTCACGGAGGCCCTATATACCCCGTCAGCACAATACATCCATTTCAATGTGACCGAGCCCACCAGGATGCCCTGGCAGCGAGGTTCACCGGCATCGCCGACATACACCAGGTCCAGGGGGTGAGCAAAGGGATGCATGTTGCTCTATCAGCACCTGCAGATGACAGGCTGCCCTTCACAACAAAAAGGGGTTCCACTCGATGAACGTGCAGCTGGTGTGTGACCATGATTGCACATCATTCACTTTTGCCCCCGATGCCTGGGCAGTGTGTACGATGCATTCATCCTGGCACTACCAAGAGTTCCTGGCCTCTTCGAGATGCCCCACCGGCTGGGGGATTCGCTCCTGGGAGACAGGGATCATCCACTGCAGTCGTGGCTGATGATGCCAATCCGGAGATCACAGGCCGATACAGAGAACCACTAAAGGGCGTGATTGAGCGGTGCCTCGGCATCATGGTAGCCTGCTGCATCCTCCACAGCATTGCGCAGCAGAGTGGCAATGTGCTGAAGGAGGAGGGTGAATGCCAGGCTTGTCCGACGATGAGGATGCGGGGAAGGGTGAGAATGGAAAGGACATGGGGCACAGCCAGGCAGGGGAGACCGCACGACGTGAGAGCCAGGACCAACATACACAATATGCTCTGATCGCCTCCAGGTTCACTGACTACGGGGCGTGGCCAGCAACATGGACATCCCATCCTGACCCCCCGCCACCCCCCCCCCCCCCCCCCCCCCCCCGCCACCCCGCGCCCCCCCCCCCCCCCCCCACACACACCAGATGGCCACCTCCTTCCGTGAACACCCTCCCGGCACCACAACCTCCCACCCAAGCCTCTTGCAACCCCCTCTGTAATTCCTACCCGCCTCACAGCCTTCGGTTGGCAGTAACAGTAGGTCTGGCCCATTTGATGGAGGATGATGACAACCCGTTCTGGGATGAGCTCTGGTGCGCCATATCATTGAACAGCATCTGACCCCTGCCCATGGGAGCACTTTCCACCTGAGTGATCCCTGCATGCGGGTTGCCCAGTCCATCACGCAGTCCCATCGGATCACTGGAATGGCGGAATTGGGGATGATGGGGGTGAGAAACCGGAGCGGTGAGCGCTGGCTGAACTGTGGTCCCTGGGCCAAGCCCACCCCCGCAATGCACACCCACCCCCTCCCTCCCCCAACCTGCTGCACCGCTCTGCGGCCATCCAGACCAGGACAACCCTCACACCCATCAGACAGAGCACCGAGGCAGGTTATAACATTATGCACAGGTTTTTATAGTGAACATATATATATACAGGATTGTGCCCTAGCCCCTATTTCTATCTTATGTGCAGCACCAGTGCCATTCTAACTGGTGTCTACCTTTCTGCCCTTTAGGGCTCTAACACAAACCTAGGTGGATCCCCAGGCAGTACATCAGAACTGGAGTCGGCCTACTGCAAAAACCGCCTTATAATCTGAGTTCCCTTTGGCGGGCGTCTTCTGGGGCGACAGGGCCTGGATGAGCTCGGCTACTGCTCGGGTGTCCCAGGTGACATGATGCCACTTCTGTTCTGCCCGCTGCACCAGGGCCAGGAGGGGGAGAGCCCAAGGCACTACAGTGTTCCAGGACCTTCCCTGCGGTTATTGCCGGCACGGGCCCCATCACCTCCTCCTCCTCCCGTGGGGTGCCCGATGGCCTTGGCTACTCCATGGGGTAGGGGTGCAAGCAGAGATAATCTCTAAGGCTCTCCTGCCATCTGCCGCTCCCAGTCCTGGAGGCCTGCTCTCGTCTTGACCAGGGTCTGCATGCTCCCGGTCATGGAGCACAGGGAGTGGACCCCCTCCATTTGGGACTGCGCCACATCATGCTCACTGTGCCACCACCTTCTGGGTCTGTGCCACATCATCTCCCTCTGGGACTGGGCCACCTCCCTCTGTGTCTGTGCCATGTCGGCCAGCGCTTGGCAATGCTGCTGACACTCTCAGCTATGGCTCACTATGACTGGTCCACACTCTGGGGCACACTGCAATGTCCAGGTGACTCTGGTACATGGCCGCCTGCACAGATTGCACCAACCTTTGGACATCTTGATGCATGGCCGAAACATTCGTCCCCAAAGACTCGACTGTAGACACCACTCATGCGGTGTTCTCCAGGGTGGCATGCATGTTTGGCACCACCTCCTGCTCCTGCACACAGTTGGCCTCCTCCAACTGCACCTGCAGATGTTGGATGCTTGTCAACAACCCTCATGTACAAGCAGGTTTAGCAAACACACAGCTTTCATGTAATAAGCTAAAACAATAGCTCACACCTTCATTGAAAGTAACTATCTCAGGAAGCATCTGGAAAAGCATGGATGAGAGTTTCAATTGAATTAAGTGACAAATATTTAAAGCAGGCAGGTCTTTCAAGTCATAATCAAGTTATATTTTAGCATACAGCTAAAAGCAAAGTTTCACACCTTAATTGAAATGAACTCTCTTAGTAAACAGCTGGAAAGGATGGATGATGCTCAGTCGAATTTGGTGTTAATTCTAAGTGTAAAATTCTACTAACATCAAGTCAATTAAAAGCAAATTGGAGACGACCTGTCTACAAGAAACTTAATTTAAAGTCAAAATCAAAGGCAAAGTTATGAGCTGGGGACAATTGGAAAATTAAACGATTCGAAATCACAGAAATAAAAGTAACACCTAATTAAATTGCCCAAATTGAATAATTAGTTGTATTAGAATGTTTACATCAAAGATACTTTTTAACAATCAAAGGGAAATAAGTTAATTTACAATAAGGCTCTAAAAACTTAATAATTGTTAGAAAGAGAATATAAACCCAGGGAGCAGAAGCAGAAGAGCAACAGCAACAGCAACAGGAGAGAAGGGGAGGAGAACTGAGAGAGAGAGAGAGAGAGCTCGGTCATGGGAAAGACAAGGCAAGCAGCCGAGTTTAAACAGCTATACATCTAAGGAAGACTAGAATTTAAACAGGAATCAGAGTCAGATTAGAGATAGCTAGCAGAGTTAGCTCTTATAGCTCAGTACATGGATCGACAAGACACAGCAACAGAGTTAACCAGCGAATACATCCCAAGAAGACCAGAATTTAAAGAAGATTGAGTGTCAAGGTGGGCCTGAAGGTCCCTTCAACCAAGCAGCAGGATCCAGAAGCAAGATGTTTTTACCTTTATGTAAAGAAAGTGTTTGCAGCTTTTAAAAGAAAAATACAACAATAAAATAACTTACTTAACCTGAAAATGTGTTTTTCTCCTAAGGTCTACGTTACTTACTTAGCAATGCGGGACCCAGGACATCGATGCTACTAAGTGGTAAGTAGATAAAATCTTCGGTGAAGGTCTGGGTTATACTGGGGGATAACTTGAAAATATAGTTTGACCTGAATGGCACCCACCGAAGCCTGCATCGGAGTCAGGGAGTGAGAATCCCTGTTCACCATTTAGAATGTCGGCCCTTTTTGGTATAGGGGGAATTCTAAGAAGAGAGGTGAGTTTTCAAAAACAGGCCATAGATCCAGTGGTTCCCCCTCCAGTCTGCTCCTTCTCTCGGCGATTGTGGGCGGCTTTCTCCTGCGGGGGGGGGGGGGGGGGGTGGGGGGAGAAAAACAGAAAACGCACAGTGTTAGTCAGTCCAACATATGCAGCCCAGGGGGTGGGTGTAATGATATGTATATAGTGAGAACAGTGAAGGGTTAATTATTACATCTCTGTGTAATTCAAACACTAGAGGGCACCACCTCTGTATATAAATCAGGCCTCAGGGAATGCTGGGTAGTGTGTAAGTGAAGGAGAAAGCAAGGGAACAGCCCTCGGAGAAGATTAGATTAGATAGTGTTAACACAAGGTTAGATCATCCTATTATCAGTGACTATTTAGATTATTGATCACTACTGGACAGATTCAATATTACTTTATGTTTTACTATACCTGAGGAGCATGTGCGATTTTCATTTAATTAATCATTATAAAATAAATTAGTTTTGTTTTAATCTAATGATTGATGGATTCTTTGTCATCAACACAACGGACCATTCTGGAAGAAAAGGCAAAGAACACAATATATTACCACCAAGGGTAATATAACAGTGGGTAGCTGGTGGCTTCAGTGGCCAGGGCACCCTGCTGGTATGGATGCCAGTATGTGGTGCAGGGTGGGGGTTCAGCCGCCCTCCAGGTGGACGGCCAGGAGGGGTTATGGGAGTGCGGGATGTGGGTTAATGATCGGGGCACAGTGCTGCCTACTCACGCTGGCCGCCCTGTGGCAGGTTGTGCAGCTTTTTTTGGAACTGCTGGCTGGTCCTCGCGCTGTTTCCCATGGTGCTGACATCTCTGCCACCTGCGTCCAGGCACGGTGAACGGCGGAGGCAGGCAGCCTCCTTCCCACCTAGGGCACAGGATTGCTCACATCTCCTCCACGGCATCGAGCAGGGTCCCCAGTTTGGCGTCCAAGAAACGGGGTTCCACTCTTCTTGTTGCCATTTTGTTCACTTGAATGGTGTGTGTGGGGAGTGAAGTGTTTATATACTGCTATAGCTTGTCAGCCTCCTGAGTGTCAATCCTGAACCCAGCGAATCCTGCCCCGTTTCTCATTGGAATTTATCGTGTTCCATGTGGTGCCGGTGCTAGCCCATGACCGGTCATTGAATTGGTCCAGGTGCAGCGCCAATTTTGTTGTCATAGAACTCCACTAATCCTGTCCGGTGTCAATGCTTAGTCTCAGGAACGGAGAATCCGGCCAGATCTGTTTGGGGGTGTGACTGTGTATGTAGGGATTGTTTGGGGTTGTGTGTGTATGGAGGGATGTGTATGGGGTGTGAAAATGTATGAAAGGATGTGGTTGGGGCTGAGAATTTGTGTGGCGGAATGGGTCGAGGGTGTGTGTGTGTGTGTGTGTGTATGGAGCTGTGAGTGTGTGTGGAAGAATCTGTTTGCAGGAGTAAATGTGTGTGAAAGTATGGGTTTGGTGGTTTGTGTGTGTGTGAATTGATGTGACTAGGGTTCTGTGTGTGTGTGTGAAGGAATGTACTCGGGGATGTGTGTGTGGGGGGGGGATGTATTTGTGATGTGAATGTATGAAAGAATGTGTTTGGGCTTCTGAGTGTGTGTGGAGGAATTTGTTTTAGGACATGAGTGTCTGTGAAAGGATGTGTTTGGGGGTGTGACTGTGCGTGAAGGGATGTGTTTGACAGTGTGTGCGGAGGGAGGACTGTCCCTTAGGGTATTAGTATGTATGAAGGGACATGTTTGATGTGTGAATGTTAGTGAATAGATGTCTGTGGGGCATGGGTATGTGTAGGAGAATGTGTTTGGGAGTGTTAGTTTGTGGAAAGGGATGTATTCGGGTGTGTTCGTGTGTGTAAAGAGATGTGTTTGGGAGTGTTAGTGTGTGTAAAGAGATGTGTTTGGGGTGTGAGTGTGTGCAAAAGAATGTGTTTGGGGGAATGAGTGTGTGTGAAGTGATGTATTTGGGGTGTGAATGTGTGGAGAGGAATTTGTTTGGTGACGCAAGTTTGTTTGAAGAGATGTGTTTGTGGGTGTGAGTGTATGGAGAGAAATGCCTTTTGGGGTGTGAGTGTGTGTGAAGGGATGTCTTGTGGGTTGTGAAAATGTCTGGAGGAATGTCCTTCGGGTGTTACTGTGTCTGACGAGATGTGTTTGAGGGTGTAAATGCATGTGAAAGGATATGTTTGGGGATGTGAGGTCTGGGAAGGGATGTGTTTGGGTGTGTGTGAGTGTCTGTGGAGCAATAGTTTTCAGGATGTGCATGTATGCAGAGGATTGAGTTTGCGGGTGTACGTGTGTATGAAGGAATCTGTTTGTGGGGTTGGAGTGTGTAGACAAATGTATTTTTGGGTGTGATTGGATGTGAAAGTCTGTGTTTGGGTGTGTGAGTGTCTGTGGAGGAATGTGTTTGTGATGTGAATGTGTGTTGAGGAATGTGTTTGGGGGGGGGTGAGTGTGTGTGAAGTGATGTATTTCGGGCTGTGAATGTATGTGGAGGCATTTGTTTGCGGTGTGAGTGTGTATGAAGAAATGGGTTTGAGGGTGTGAATGTGCGTGGGGGAATGTTTTTGGGTGTGTTTGTGGAGGGTTGAGTTTGGTGGGGGGGATGAATGTGTGTGAAGGAATGTGTTTGGGGTGTAGGTATGTGTGGAGGTTTGTGTTTTGAGGTGTGAATGATGATGTGCTTGGGGGTATGAATGTGAAGACATTTGTTTGGGGTGTGAATATTTGTGCAGGCTGTGTCTCTGTATGTACATGTATTTTTAAATTCATGGTTTTTGGGTGTTGTGAAGAAGACCAGCATACGAATCATCCTGTTGAACTGCTGCAGGCCAGGTTGTGAGTGTGCACCCACAGAGTTGGTTTGGAGGAAGTTACAGGTCATTTATTGGCATTTGTGTGACGTTTATAGAAATGACAATTGATCAGCCCAAGTCTGGATTTTATCCAAATCTTTCTACATATGGGCCTCGGCTGCTCCATTCTCTGAGGAATAATGAATCATAGAATTTACCGCGCAGAAGGAGGCCATTCGGCCCATCGAGTCTGCACTGATTCTTGAAAAGAGCACCCTACTTCAACCTGGTTATCCCCAGTCTCTTTTGACTTCAATTTTGCTAGGTTTGCTTGATGCCACAGTCAGCTTTATGTTATCTGATCATATTAGCTGCAACGTAACTGATTTCAGCCATCCCAACTTGCCATTTAATGAATTCACTTTGGTCCAAGACTTAACAGAAAAGGGCAAAAACAAGACTCTGGGTTTCAAATTTTAAAAGAAACTTATCAAAGGAAAAACATAATTAATAACTTCACAACAATGACTTTTACAACTTCCTGAGAGTGATTCTCCCATGGAATTATACTTCCGACAACTAAATTACTTTGACAATAGTTTGTGTGGAACTCTGCCACAGTCAAGGAATTCACTTGTAAGGAAGATCCTCATAACCTCTGCTTTTAGCCTCGAAGTGACCATTACCTCATGTCAGAGTTGGTCGCTATGAAAATCGCCTAAAAATGGTCAAGCTAAACAAATGACTATCCAGGCCTGCTTATATATACTTGGTTAAATTCTGCTTGAATGTCAAGAGCAGTCACTCTCACCTCACACCTGAATTTGACTCGTTTATTGACGTAAGGATCAAGGTTGTGACAAAGTTTGAAGCTTAGTGTCCCTGACAGAACCCAATCTAGATACCAGTAATGGGGGGCGCAATTCTTCGCCCCCCACGCCGGGTGGGAGAATAGCGGGAGGGCCTCCCGACATTTTTCACGCCCTCCCGCTATTCTCCCCCCCCACCACGCCCGATCCACGCCACGAATCGCCGCTCGCCGTTTTTTACGGCGAGCGGCGATTCTCTGAGGCCGATGGGCCTGCTCGTTGCCGTCGTGAAACGGGTGCCAGATGCCCATTTGGGGCATCTGGGGGCCCGATTGGCACGGCAGTACCACGGCCGTGCCAAGGGGGGCATAGGCCCGTGATCGGTGTCCACCGATCGCGGTCCGTAACGGACGCACTCTTTTCAATCCGCCCCCCACGTCTTGCGGGGCGGCTGAGGGAAAATACGCCAGCTGTGCATGCGTGGGTTGGCATTGTCCAACCTGCGCATGCGCGGCCGATGTCATCGGCCATGTCAGCCGGCGTGACGCTTGACTTGCGGCCTTGACGACGGTCATCAAGGCCGCGTCGCCGTGACGCATGGGGCCGCACTCCTAGCCCCGCCTGGGGGGGAGAATCGGCCCCGGAAGTGGGGGTGAAGGCTGCCGTGGGGCACGGCCTGTCCCACGGCAGCCTTTACGATTCTCCGCATTTGCGGAGAATCCCGCCCGTCGTGTTGTTAAGTAAGTGTTTCTGAATTGCACTATCAAAATCATCATTTTGCTGGTAATTAAGAGTAGACAGATGGGACAAGAGTTGGCCGGATTCATTGTATGTCCTTCACTTTGTGGACATGCAATGTCTGGGCAACTTTGTACTTTGTTAGGTAGATGCCAGTATCATAATTGTACTAGGACAGCCTGACCAGAAGTAGAACTTTGGAGGACAACTGAATCATCAAGTTGCAGCAAAAGTGCATTTTACCACAGCTTATAAATTTGTGGCCTGGCATATTCCTCACACTATCAATGCATCAAATCAGATGACCAACTCTGGTTCAAGGAAAACTGTAGAAGAGCAGCAGAAGACACACAGAAAAATGAATAAAATCAAGATATTTGAAGGAAATGGACGGAAAACGCAAAGCAACAAGTGGATGTTGGAAAGAAGGCAGAGACCTTTGAAAAACAGCTGTATTGGATAGAACAGGATAGAAATCTATATATTCATTGCTTCCACTATTTTGATTCTTGCATTGCACTTAGATTTATACATTCAATGGTAGACCCTTGTTGCTTTTGAAGGCACTACATTAATCTGACTTTAGCCAATTTTTATTGTCTAATTGCACACACTAGTGAGCAAAGAAAGCCCAGTGTCAGAACCAAAAATTTGAATCTGTATTTTGTCATGTTGAGCTGATCCGAAGAGCTTGAAACAAATGTTCATATCCCCCAAAATGGAAATGGCATATATTAAAAATGCTTGGTATGCATAGGTCTCCAGCAGGAAACGCCTCAATCTTAATAATAATAGTAGCATGAAGTTACTGTGAAAAGCCCCCAGTCGCCAGATTCCAGCACCTGTTCGGGGAGGCTGGTATGGGACTAGAACCCGTGCTGCTGCCTTGTTCTGCATTACAAGCCAGCTGTTTAGCTCACTGTGCTGAACCAGTCCTATTTGATGTTTTTGAAGGTTATGCAACCCAAAAATGCAAACATTTAGATTCTTCTGATTGAGTGATAGCATGATGAAAGAAAAACCTGCACTGATATTGTACCCATTGCAATCTCAGAATATCCCCAAGTGCTTTACAAGCAATGAAATTCTTTTGGAGTGTCACCATTATTATAACTTTGAAAATATGTCAACCAATTTGTACACAGCAAATCCACAAACAGTAATGTGATAACGATCAAATCATTTATTTTACTGATGTTGGTTGAGGGATGTATGTGTAACGTGGATCGCACAAAGGGAAAAAAAAGGTTCCATTACTCCACTGGTATCAGGACTGTATAAACTTTCAAGGGAAAGCATTACTCCATGAAACAACTATTTACAGTGACTGTTCAAAGCTGATGCTCCAGTTCTCTGTCCCAGTCAGCCTCTCAGCTCCTCAGTGCAGCACACAGCAGGCATGTTCGGACTTGACTGACTACCCAGCTTCCTGGCAGCAGTCCTCTCTACATGATGCTTCTCAGACTCAGGGGTGCTGTCAGTCAGCCTGACTGGATCCCAATTCCCCTTCCGGCTTCACAGCTGCCCTCTCAGGCTTGAAGATGTCCAAGGCTCCTGCCGCACACAAGTTCTGCTTTGTCCTGGTTCCTACCTCTCTCTCCTCATGGCCTCTGTCTCCACCCCCTCATAGACACTGGGCGGGATTCTCCGTAGCCCGATGGCGAAATCGAGAACAGCGATCCGGTGGAGAATGGCTCCTCA
Source organism: Scyliorhinus canicula (assembly GCF_902713615.1). Taxonomy (NCBI): domain Eukaryota; kingdom Metazoa; phylum Chordata; class Chondrichthyes; order Carcharhiniformes; family Scyliorhinidae; genus Scyliorhinus; species Scyliorhinus canicula. Next base: position 129,451,332 of record NC_052155.1, on the reverse strand, counting down.
AGCCTAAATCGGGGCAGGTTCCGGTTAGCTGCCTCCACAATCGCAGTCGCAAACCCATTGGAGCGCCATCAGCTAGCCCACCCGCGATGCTCCCCTCCGATGGATCCAGTTCCTGATGACACTGGCCATGTGCGGTCCCAGCTGTCGTGAGCCTGGCATGCCGGCTGTGGACAGTGTCCACCGCCGCCACACTCAGCCGAGATTCATGCCTCTGGCTGGGGGGTCTTCAGCTAGGACTGGGGGGAATGGTGGGGGATGGCCAGAAGGTGGGCTGTGGGGTGTTTATGGTGGAAGACACTAGTGCGATGCCAGAGCTCCAGGAGAACCAGGGGGCAGAGGTGAGTGCAGTGACCATTACTAAGGAGAAGGTTCTGGGGAAACCGAAAGGTCTGAAGGTCACCTGTACCAAATGGACTACACTCCAGAGTCCTAAAAGAGATAGCTGAGGAGATTGTGGAGGCATTGGTGGTGATCTTTCAGGAATCACTGGAGGCAGGAAGGGTCCTAGAGGGCTGGAAAGTGGCTGGTGTTACACCACTGGTTAAGAAGGGAGGGAGGCAGAAGACTGGAAATTATATGCCGGTTAGCCTGACTTCGTTCATTGGTAAGATTTGAGAGTCCATTATTAAAGATGAGGTCGTGGAGTACTTGGAAGTGCATGATAAAATAGGACTGAGTCAGCATGGTTTCATCAAGGGGAGGTCATGTCTGACAAACCTGTCAGAGTTCTTTGAGGAGGTAATAAGGAAGTTAGACAATGGAGAACCAGTAGATGTGATTTATTTAGATTTTCAGAAGGCATTTGACAAGGTGCCGCATAGGAGACTGTTCAAGAAGTTACGAGCCCATGGTATTAAGGGTAAGATCCTGGCATGGATGGAGGATTGGCTGACTGGCAGAAAGCGGAGAGTGGGGATAAAGGGGTTATTTTTCAGGATGGCAGCCGGTGACTAGTGGTGTGCCTCCAGGGTTGGCGCTGGGACTACAACTTTTCACAGTATACATTAATGATCTGGAACAAGGAACTGAAAGCATTGTTGCTAACTTTGCAGATGATACAAAGAACTGTAGAGGGACAGGTAGTATTGAGGAAGCAGGCAGGCTTCAGAAGGACTTGGGCAGGCTAGGAAAGTGGGAAAAGAAGTGGCAGATGGAATACAAAGTGGAAAAATGTGAGGTTATGCACTTTGGAAGGAGAAATGGAGGCATAGACTATTTTCTAAATGGGAACATGCTCAGGAAATCAGAAGCAAAAAGGGACTTTGGAGTACTTGTTCACGATTCTCTTAAGGTTAATGTGCAGGTTCAGTCGGCAGTTAGGAAGGCAAATGCAATGTTCGCATTCATGTTGAGAGGGCTAGAATACAAGACCAGGGATTTACTTCTGAGGCTATATAAGGTTCTGGTCAGACCCCATTTGGAGTATTGTGAGCAGTTTTGGGCCCCATTTCTAAGGAAAGATGTGCTGCCATTGGAACGGGTCTAGAGGAGGTTCACAAGAATGATCCCTGGAATGAAGAGCTTGTCGTATGAGGAACGGTTGAGGACTCTAGGTCTGTAGTCGTTGGAGTTTAGAAGGGTGAGGGGGGATCTTATTGAAACTTACAGGATACTGCGTGGCCTGGATAGAGTGGACGTGGAGAGAATGTTTCCACTTGTAGGAAAATCTAGAAGCAGAGGGCACAATCTCAGACAAAAGGGCCGATCCTTTAAAACGTAGATGAGGAGGAATTTCTTCAGCCAGAGGATGGTGAATTTGTGGAACTCTTTGCCGCAGAAGGCTGTGGAGACCAAATCACTGAGTGTGTTTAAGATAGAGATAGATAGGTTTTTGATCAATAAGGGGATCACGGGTTATGGGGGAGAAGGCAGGAGAATGGAAATGAGAAAAATATCAGCCATGATTGAATGGCGGAACAGACTCGATCGGCTGAGTGGCCTAAATCTGCTCCTATGTCTTATGGTCTTATGGTTTTATGGGTCGGGGTGGGCTGGTACGTGGTCCAGCACGGCCAGCACCATGTTTTCAGGCACGACCGGTACGTGTGTGGGAGGTGTATGCATGCGCGGCTGCAGCTTGTCAGCCCTGCACATGTGCGGCCCGGGCCCCGGCAATTCTCCGACCATTTTACGTGCGTTCCACAGGCCTTTCTTGCGGCTCCGGTCCTAGCCCCTCACCATGGCTGGAATCGGTCAGGGTTTTGCACCGATTTTCCTGTTGTGAAACACCACGGATCCTCCGCTGGCATCGGCACTTCGCCTCATGAACAGAGATCCCAGCCCACTGTTCCTTGCAGGGAGGGGCCTACAAGGGGGCAACCAATTCCTCTGCTTAGTCCTCTCCCCTACCATCGCCACCTGCTGGAGGTCCCATTTCATGTCAGCAAGGACAGAGGAGAACTCCCTGCTCTTTTGAATAGTTCCAAGGAATATTTTACATCCAACTGACAGGACAGACAGGTCTTTGATTTAACATCCATCTCATTCCGAGAATGGCATCCTTGAGGGTATCGTCTTCCCTCAGCACTGCACTTAAGTGTCAGCATAGATTGTGGAGGCAAGGAATAAGGAGAGTGAGCCACCGTTCACACTGACACAATGATAACATGCAAATAAAACTATTCAGCACAGTAGGTTGTATTTAGAGGGTTCCATTCTAACAATTTAGATGAAAAAAAAATGAAAATCGCTTATTGTCACGAGTAGGCCTCAATGAAGTTACTGTGAAAAGCCCCTAGTCGCCACATTCCGGCGCCTGTCCGGGGAGGCTGGTACGGGAATCGAACCGTGCTGCTGGCCTGCTTGGTCTGCTTTAAAAGCCAGCGATTTATCCTGGTGAGCTAAACCAGCCCCTATGATAGTTGTCTTCCAACAATATTAATTCAGAATGATGCTCCACCTGCTGTCATTTTCAGCTAAAATATGTGTGTCATTATCTAATGCAGTTTGGTTATTTGAGCATTGCTTTTCTTTTTCAGGATGAGTAACAGCCATTAATATTCCAGTCCTCATGCAAAGCTTTAATTACTTCGTACTCACAGTGAAGCAGCAATACATAAGTGAAATTAATCAGGTTCCACCCAGCTAATAACGACATTAAGGCATTCAGAGCTGCGGTGATGATGAAATGGAAGTGATCAGGCGCCAGAAAAGCCATCTGTGGTATCCAGTTAAATATTGTAACGGCACACTGCAAATCAACGCTCAAAAAACAGTCTGCACTGAAAGAAAAATGGGATGCAAACTATCTTCCATTCAGGCAGTTTATCATTTAATCTCCAACCTCCAAATCTGACAAATTGATAGGTTTGTGTCCGTCTTTGTTTTCAGATACCTGCTGCCCTCCTCCTGATGTTAACCTTGATGAACAAAAGGTAGGTGTGAATAAACAGCAATGTGAGACATGTGAATCTGTGAGGTCGCTCATTTATGCTGCTGTGTTAAATTGTGCATCCATCCTAATCAGGATTCATGTAAATTAGCAGGGAAAAATCTTTTGCTGGTTAAGGGCTTATTAAAAGCCAATTAGTGATAATTTAAGGGCCACATGCTGCTGCCAGTGCTGTACCCTTTATGGGGGGAGTGGTTCACGCCATCCGGAAGGCCTAGCAGCTTTAGATGCGCAGGTTACTGTTGGGCGGAGCAGGGAGGATGTGGAGGGGGTTGGAACGAGCTTCGTTTGTCAGAGCCACACCATTGAATAAAAGGTTAACAGGATGCGTATGTTAATCCATAGGGAACGTTTTGCACCCGCATGAGAGGTCAGCGAGAATGACAATGCGGGCACAAAATGTGGTGAGAGCCGGGAAACGGCATTCTCGCCGACAAGATCGTGTTTCCCAATTTTGTATGCCCCTGATGCAACAGGGTTCCCACACACCAATGGTGAGCATCTCATTGGAATACACTTGAATACATTTCAACATAATTAACAAGCCCCCGCCACATGATTTCCCCCTCATTTAATAGTCAAATATGGCCAAAGTGACATCATGTCGGTGAGATTTACAACAGGCATATGAAGGTGTAAATCATTATTCGAGGGGCTTCCCCAAGGGGCGCAAAGGTAAGTATAGTCCCAATCCCTGCAAAGGTTCATTGCTGGCATTGTGGCGGGCGTGAGAGCCTTGTTGTTTGTGCTATGGTAGTCATGGGGGTGGGGGCAGAGTCCCATTGCTTGTGGCGGGCGCGAGAGCTTTGTTGTTTGTGCTATGGTAGTCATGGGGGTGGGGGCAGATTCTCATTGCTTGTGCTGTGGTGATGAGGTGGAGGAGACCCCCAGATGCTTGTGAGGGCGGTCCTCCATGTCTGTGGGATGGGGAGGGGGGGGGGGGGGGGGGGGGGGGGGGAGTGTGGGTGCTGTGGTGGGCGTTTATTTTCCGTGCTCTTCGGAAAACCCTTTTAAGATGACTTCCTGATTTCTGTGGAGCTGCACTTCTCAAAATCACGACCTTTGAATAACCCTGATTTTTATAGAGCAGGATTTTTCGACTGTTCTGAACAAGTTATTGACTCCCCCCCCCCCCCCCCCCCCCCCCCCTTTGAATATCTCCCTCTTTGACTTGTCAGTAATTTATTCCTGATAATGCCTCTGTAAAGTGCATTGGGGAGTTTTTTATGCTAAAGGCACAACATAAATACTACATTATGAAAAAGGAAAACAGTGCCTTTCTCTAGGCTTCATTCAGCTACGCTGTATCATCTTATATTGCCTTTAGTATGCAGAAATGATCAAAATAGTCATGTACTGACAAGGCCTGGAAGTTTCTTTCTAGAAATCATACATTGTTATATAACTGCAACAATTGTTACACATTCTCCAGTGGTTCCTTAAACTTTTGGAAAAACCTCCACTCTGTGTTCAGACTCCTAACTTCCTGAGTATGAATCTGCCAGCCGCAGATGTCAGTTCACCCAGAAGTTCAATTTGTATGTGGATTCATCATATTTATCAAGGAAACTTCATGCAGTGAAGGCGGAAGTCAATCCTCTTTCATTGCTGAAAATCACTTTGAAGACAACACACAACAGTGACAAATATCTCCCACTGACTCATTAGCCAGGATCATGGGCCTGGACATGAATGTGGGTGGCAGCATGGGGCTTTGAGCAGAAAATGCAGAGGACTTGGGGTGTGATTCAACCAAACAATTTTGAAGTGTCATTTTGGGCCTTGGGGAGTTTCTGCCTAGACAAGCGCACACTTCAAAATTTTTGAACTCTTTTGTAAACTTTGGAAAACTGAAACTCGCCAGCGAGACCAGCTCCTCAGAGATTGGGCTGCCATCTTGAAAGGGTGTCCCGATCTGTAAGTGAGTTTTGAGAGTCCCCCACATACCAGGCCCATGGGCAATGTCACTCCCCTCTGCACACCTCACACGCCACAAAGTGAGGATACAGCGCTATGGGGTCGCTGAGGCCCCCCCTCTTCAGGCCACCCCACTCTCCTATCTGGTCCCACCCCGTTTCAGGACCCCCACCCTGCAACCTTTATGAAGTCCCATCATACACGCCCTTTACCCCCCACCCTTTATAACCACCTCATTCCCCCTTTTATGGGCATGGCCACCCTCAGGCCCTGGCCCTTTGCAGTGCCACCCTGGTATCTGGACAACCTGGCACTGACAGAGTGGCAGTGTCCCTGTCAGCACATTGGCAGTGACAGGCTGGCAGTGCCAAGGTGCCAGGCTGCCAGAGGGAGATCCAGGGTGCCACCCAGCATAGGCAAGATCTAGATCAAGTCCCGCGTGTTTCGGATAAATCTTACGAGACGCTCGGGGTCACAAATCCCGCGAGAGACGTCTCGCGAGGTTAACCGGCCTCATTGCATCACCAAGTCGGGCTCAATGAGGCTGGTAAATCACACCCTTGATTTCCCTTCACGCAATGGAGTAACTTCACAGAGATCCCTGTCCTTGACAGATTCCTCACCTGGATGTCAGTCTTATCGACAGGCTTGACTTCCAGTTGAGTAGTGAAGATTGTGAAATAGGCCACAGGAGCAGCTCGATCTGAATATAATGTACATTGCAGTAAGGTGATATGGGGGTTGGGGGCATGGGGGGGGGGGGGGGTGCATTCCACCTACAAATCCTGGATTAGCGTGTTCCAATGCCAGGAGTGCAGGCTACTCCCTGATCCCAAAGAGCTCCAGTCCCCTCCTCAGTCGGATTAGGGTGTATGGTGTGTGGATCAAATCCCTGGGAGTTGGGTGTCCTTGATTCTCAGGATCTTTGTATGGTGAGGTCTGACAGGGGTAGCTGGGAGCTGGTAGATGTAATCCTGCTCCTTTTTTTACCAAAGTTCTTTTACCAAATTCACTAGACTCTGGGGTGGTCCCGGTGGATTGGAAATTAGCAAACGTGACACCACTGTTTAAAAAAGGAGGTAGGCAGAGAGAGGAAATTATAGGCCAGTGAGCTTAACTTCGGTAGTAGGGAAGGTGCTGGAATCTATCATCAAGGAAGAAATAGCGAGGCATCTGGATAGAAATTGTCCCATTGGGCAGTCGCAGCATGGTTTCATAAAGGGCAGGTCATGCCTAACTAATTTAGTGGAATTTTTTGAGGACATTACCAGTGCAGTAGATAACGGGGAGCCAATGGATGTGGTATATCTGGATTTCCAGAAAGCCTTTGACAAGGTGCCACACAAAAGGTTGCTGCATAAGATAAAGATGCATGGCATTAAGGGTAAAGTAGTAGCATGGATAGTGGATTGGTTAATTAATAGAAAGCAAAGAGTGGGGATTAATGGGTGTTTCTCTGGTTGGCAATCAGTAGCTAGTGGTGTCCCTCAGGGATCCGTGTTGGGCCCACAATTGTTCACAATTTACATAGATGATTTGGAGTTGGGGACCAAGGGCAATGTGTCCAAGTTTGCAGATGACACTAAGATGAGTGGTAAAGGGAAAAGTGCAGAGGATACTGGAAGTCTGCAGAGGGATTTGGATAGGTTAAGTGAATGGGCTAGGATCTGGCAGATGGAATACAATGTTGACAAATGTGAGGTTATCCATTTTGGTAGGAATAACAGCAAACGGGATTATTATTTAAACGATAAAATATTAAAGCATGCCGCTGTGCAGAGAGACCTGGGTGTGCTAGTGCATGAGTCACAGAAAGTTGGTTTACAGGTGCAACAGGTGATTAAGAAGGCAAATGGAATTTTGTCCTTCATTGCCAGAGGGATGGAGTTTAAGACTAGGGAGGTTATGTTGCAATTGTACAAGGTGTTAGTGAGGCCACACCTGGAGTATTGTGTTCAGTTTTGGTCTCCTTACTTGAGAAAGGACATACTGGCACTGGTGGGTGTGCAGAGGAGATTCACGAGGTTAATCCCAGAGCTGAAGGTGTTGGATTATGAGGAGAGGTTGAGTAGACTGGGACTGTACTCATTGGAATTTAGAAGGATGAGGAGGGATCTTATAGAAACATTTAAAATTATGAAGGGAATAGATAGGATAGATGCGGGCAGGTTGTTTCCACTGGCGGGTGAAAGCAGAACTAGGGGACATAGCCTCAAAATAAGGGGAAATAGATTTAGGACTGAGTGTAGGAGGAACTTCTTCACCCAACGGGTTGTGAATGTATGGAATTCCTTGCTCAGTGAAGCAGTTGAGGCTCTTTCATTACATGTTTTTAAGGTAAAGATAGATAGTTTTTTGAAGAATAAAGGGATTAAGGGTTATGGTGTTCGGGCCGGAAAATGGAGCTGAGTCCACAAAAGATCAGCCATATTCTCATTGAATGGCGGAGCAGGCTCGAGGGGTCAGATGGCCTACTCCTGCTCCTAGTTCTTATGTTCTTATGTTCCTCCTATCCCACAAAGGCATTCCCTTCTCCATGAAGCTGTGCTCACCTCCCTTTAGCTTTTTAGTTTCCTGTGACCTGGGTGAACCAGCCAGCTACCCTTACTGATTTTTCGTGAACTGGTCAGGTTGCCCTTCCTCACAGATTCTTAGGAGGATTGTAGGTATTGGCATTTGGCAACGGAGTGAAAGGTAATAATGGTAGATGCTTGAATCCCAGAGTTAACCCTTCACATCTGGGATTCATGTGTGTGATCAAATCAGACCCCCAGCAGAAGGATATAAATATGATAGGGTAAAGACTTGGGGGGAGATGTAAAGTAACCGGCTAACATCAGAAGCATACATGATACTCATGTAACAATTGTGTCAGATCACATGACAGAAAAGTAAGTGAGACCTGGAAGGAGAAGCTTTAATCTCATGTAGAGGCCCAAATGTGTAAATACTCTGAATTAAAAATAACAGTTGTGAGAAACGATATAATCAAGATAGTCCATAAAAGCCCCATCTAAGCTCTAAACGTCCAACAGAACATGCTGGCAGTGAGTAAAAGACTGAGCAAACTCTAATCAGAAGACACAGGACTGGCGAGAAAAGAGATCCTCGAAGGAAAGGCAAAAGATAAGACTCACCAAGACATCGGAACATCGTGGGAATAACCGACGCAAGCTGAGACACAGACTCAGAGACAGTGAGCACAGACCCAAATCAGAAAGCAACAGTACAAAAGAAGGAACAATTCCAGGCCTCAGAAAAAGCATGGAATCCAGACTACTGTGTTGTTCCCTGCCTTGCTCTATCCAGATGGCTTTGATGTGTAGTGTTGATTAGAGAACGAATCTTGTGAACTAACAAAACTATTTATTTAACACTACAATTGAATTCAACACATAGCCCTCAGAACTAACAGTTGATTAAACACATATTAAACTATACTCATCTAATTTACTAACTCATTAGTCTCATGTCTCTCTCACTTTCATCAGTACTCCACCTCACCTCCTGCCACCTAATCCAACCTTCTGCCCCACAACACTCTGCCACCTCTCTTATATACATAGGTACATAACAGATAGGAGCAAGAGGAGGCCTTTTGGCCCTTCGAGTCTGCTCCGCCATTCATCACGGGCGTGGCTCATCATCCAACTCAATAGCCTAATCCTGCTTTCTCCCCATAGCCTTTGATCCCATTCTCCCCAAGTACTATATCCAACCTCTGAGACCAGCTCCCTCGAATGGCTCTCTGTGTACATATATGAACCCTTAGTTTACTGGCATGTACAATAATACCACAACTACCATTCCCAAAGCAGGAAACTTTGAAAAAATAGACAATCTCCAAAACCCCCGTTATGGTGATTTCTGGTGACTGTCCCTTTAAGGGCGCACAGCAGCGTAAGGGTCACCTGGTCAGGAGAACTAATTGGGACTGAGTGTGGGTAAATTATCAAAGGGGGTGGAGCTCCCTTAGGCAGCAGATATGGAGGTAGCTTGGTGCAGCCATGAGGCTGCTCTTTTCTTATTCATAACTCCTTTTTCCATTCACAAATTAAATCTGTGAAAGTGCATCTTTACATCTGGCAATGAGGATAAAATTATCCTGACATTCCTTCTGGCCTGACACCTGCAAGTATCCTGTTTTAATGGAAGAGAGAAAAAAAGTACTCACCAGAATGCCTCTCTTTGGGCAAATAGACCAATATGAGATATTGAGATATTGCCAGACCCTGAGTAATGTAGAATCAGAAAAGATGGACATTTCCAGGATGTGTGGACAATGAGGAGAACACAGCAAGACCCCTGGGTCAGAAGTCACATTGGAGAGGCTGAGGGACAGACAGAGAACAAACCTGAATAGGCTAGCAGAGTAAAAAGTTGAAAATGCAGAGGAAAAAAAAGAGAAAATAACCATGCAAAGCAAGAGCTGTGGCTTTAAGTTTAAAATAGAGTTTCTGCAAAGTATTTTTTGAAGAGCATACAGAAAGCAGTGCTTTAAGTAAAATAAAATGTCCCAAATGAACTGCAGTGGGGTCTCCGGAAGAGTGGGGAAACCGACGAGCTGACAAGCTCCCAATGTGTAGGATTGGAGCAGAGCCTGCGGAGGTTCTGTGGCAGTCATCGCTGCTCTGATGGGCTTCAAACAAAAGAAAATAAGTTCTCAATCTGCTAAAAAAAGACAGGTCAACAGGTTTTAAAATTAACAGCCCCATTGGACCTTGAGTGTGAGTGAAATAAACAAACTCCGGCGCATCAAAGAAATTAATGAAAAAACAGATGGCTGGATTCTCCGATTTAAAGACTAAGTGCTGATACCAGCATGGGAACAGTAGGGTTTTACGCCCAAAAAAATGGCGCAAAGGTTGCACTGATCCGCTGTCTGGTGAGGGTTAGCAGGGCCCCGGCATTAGCTGCTGGCCGGTAAATTGCCGGGTCCGTGACCACGCATGCGCACGGCGGCGGCCTGCAGCGGCCGCACCGTGCCAAATGGTGCCGACTATGCACAGACCCAGCCTGCCAACAACTGCACCCCTTTGACCAGGCTCTCCACACCTGGACCAGCCCTCACCAGTCCCCACCAAAACCCCCCTGCCCGCGGATCTGCTCCCACCCGACTGTATCGGCACTAGACTCAGTCCGCAGCCGCCACACCGGCTTCACAAAAATAAATAACATGAGTGACCCACGGCAACGGGAACTCATCGGGGGCGGGGCATCAGAGGATGGCCTCAGGGCTGCGAGTACGCCGTTTTGGAGGGGGAGAAGCATCGCAAAAGCAGCGCCACCCCAATTACGGCGCAAAGGGAAATTCTTCGTCTGATCGCCGAATGCGATTTCGACCTCGGAGACCGTAGAATCCCGCCCGTGGTCTCTAAACAACCAGCAGGTAAATAAAAATGCCAGCGATCACTGAAAGGATCTTCCTTCAATAAAAGTAAGAAGTCTTACAACACCAGGTTAAAGTCCAACAGGTTTGTTTCGAATCACGAGCTTTCAGAGCGCAGCTTCTTCCTCAGCTGAATGAAGAGGTGGGTTCCAGCAACACATACATAGACAAAGTCAATGATGCAAGGCGATACTTTGAATGTGAGTCTTTGCAGGTAATTAAGTCTTTACAGGTCGAGGTGGAGTGACTGGAGAGAGGGATAATCACAGGTTAAAGAGGTGTGAATTGTCTCAAGCCAGGACAGTTGGTAGGATTTCACAAGCCCAGGCCAAATGGTGGGGGGGCGAATGGAATGCGACATGAATCCAAGGTCCTTGTTGAGGCCGTATTCATGTGTGCGGAACTTGGCTATCAGTTTCTGCTTGGCGATTCTGCATTGCTGCACGTCCTGCAGGCTGCCTTGGAGAACATTTACCCGAAGATCAGAGGCTAAATGACCTTGACTGCTGAAGTGTTCCCCGACTGAAAGGGAACATTCCTGCCTGGTTATTGTTGCACGTTCATACATTGCCGCAGCGCCTGCATGGGTTCGCCAATGTACTATGCCTCAGGAAAGAATAGCCCGAGAAAGACCCCAGGAGGAGTGCAACGAAAGACCCCAGCAAGAGGGCAAGGAAAGGCACCAGAAGGAGGGCAGTAAAGTACCCCAAAAGGAGGGCAACAAAATACCTACAAAGAAGTGCAATGAGAGATTGCCTGAATGGAAACAAGTCAACACTTTGTTGGAGACAGACCGAACCAACAGTGAAACCAAAAGGGATTCAAAAGATGAAGTCAAGACAAATAGAAAAGAAGGTTCCATTTGTGAAATGTATTTGGCCAAGAAAAACATGATGGATTTCCCTCTGAAGCATCACTAATCAAAGACTTCAAAATAAATGAGCAACTCTGGAACATCAGCAAAACCAATTAGAGTTCGAGAGAAGACATTAAAACAATAAGATGAAATCACTGAAATCAAACTTGGAGAATAAAAGAGTTGCAAAAAATTACAACAAGAAGTGGAGAAGAAATTAATGAGAGACTGTAGAATAAGTTGAACTCCATGTAATAACAACAAGAAAATAAGAACAAGTCCAGTGAAGAATTGAATTGAGAGAATAAGAACTTGAAGAAGGGAAGCTTGACAATGAGAAATCAACTGAAGCGGTAAAAACATTGAAATCAACAACAGAATCAGCGATTCAGCCAGAGAAAGAAACTGAGATTACACGCCAGAACAAGATTGCAAAAATGGTAATACTAGAAAAAATGCACAAGAACCAATATGATAAAATGGTCAATGAAAAAGATGCTGAATTGAAATGCTGTAAAGAGAAGAACTTTATCACCTGGCTTAAGTATCAGAAACAGAGTACTACAACCATTCCTTCACATGTGGCAGACCAAAATTGTGAACGAACTGTCAAGATATCAGACTTTGTTGTATTGCGATGATGTGTGCCTGCATGTATTATAATGTAAGGTGCTCAATAGAGCAGTGATCAACGTGGGACTGGGAAGTAGCACAAGCTCAGAGTAATGTATGCAGTCACATGGTCAGAGAACAGTCTAGGACAGAAGTCTAGAAGTGGCAAGTCAGCTTGGAACTGATCCACGCAAGACCATCTTCGGAATTGTACATAGCTAATCCAACCAATAAATGTGTTTATGTTTAAATACACAGGCTTCAAGATCACATCAATGAACCATCAATAAAAAAAACTCAGATTAAGTACACGCTATGAAACTTTGATCATGGACCAAGTTAGATCCTGGAATTATTGTCTCTGAGTCTGGACCCCTGCCTTACCAAGTTGGCATGGAAGGACGGACCTTCATAAACACATGGACCATTTGACTGAGCAGAGACAGTCCAGCATTCAGTGTTGCCATCAAGAAATGTTTTAGAAGGGTGGCACAGTGGCGCAGTGATTAGCATTGCTGCCTCACCGTGTCGAGGTCCTGGGTTTGATCCCGACCCCGGGTCACTGACCGTGTGGAGTTTGCACATTCTCCCTGTATCTCCATGGGTCTCACCCCCACAACCCAAAAGATGTGCAGGGTAGGTGAATTGGCCACGCTAAATTGTCCCTTAATTGGAAAAAAATGTTTTAAAAAGAAATGTTTTTGAACCCAGAAGTACCAAAGTACTTGATCAACCTCTTATAGGCATAACTGATGTCTCTGTGGAAGCAAGTAATAAACTTCCTGTGCCAGAAGGGGTACAGGTTATTGCAGTTTCTGTTATAGTCGATCCTGTGGAAACATCTTAGACAACAGAATTACACCACACTACAAGAAACAGAAAAAACCCTCAAAGACTCGGTTTATAATTGTCTGACTCATGTAGACGATGTTTTGTTTGAATTTAGGTCTGCATAACTTATTTATTGAAGATTGTATAAAAGAGTTAAGGGGGAGGTATGCAATGATTTGTGGTGTTTGTCCTGTTAAAGAAACAGCAGATAAGTATCACCTGTCTTGCGAGACCAATTGGGACTCAGTGTGGATAATCTCCCCAGGGGGTGGAGTCCTCTGAGGCAGGAGACATGTAGGTAGCTACAAGCAGCTATAAAGCTGCTGTTTTATTAATAAATTTTTTTTGTATTGACTGATGAAGTTTGTGAAAGTGCATCTTTGTATGGTCTAGTCCGCAACCATACAACGAAACAGAAACTAATTGAAATGACAGCATTATCGGCAGAAATAAGCAAATGGCCAACATTGAGGGCGGCACGGTGGTGCAGTGGCTAGCACTGCTACCATTTGGTGCCAAGGAGCCGGGTTCAATCCTGGCCCCTGCCTGGTCACTGTCTGTGTGGAGTGTGCACAATCTCTCCGTGTCTGCGTGTGTCTCACTCCCACAACCCAAAGATATGCAGGGTAGGTGGATTAGCTCGGCTAAATTGCCCCCTTAATTGGACATTACTTTTAAAAAATGTCAAACATCAAGGAAAGAATGGGAGAGTTTGAAGGAAGCATGACTAGAGATTTCCAAGAATTATTTGCTCTTTGGAAACATTTGGAGCTGCACCCATTATTGGAACTCTGAGTTTGAATTATTTAAGAGTGAGAAAATAGTAACGGATCATCCAGGAATAAGCCCAGTATATTAGCCAAATACCATAAAACTGACCGATGCACTCTTCCATAGAACTTAACTAATACGTCTGAAGATATTGCATTTAATTCTCAGAGGACATAATCTATGAATAAAAAGTCCTCCTATCTGATCACTTATTGATAACATTTATACCTATTTCTTGTCGCCATGTATACCTCATCTCAGATGACTTGCTCATCCGATTGCTAAAACTGCCCACCATGCCTTTTGTAAATGAGAGAGGCAGAGTTGTTTAGCACAGTGGGCTAAATAGCTGGCTTGCAATGCAGAACAATGCCAGCAGCACTGGTTCAATTTCTGTCCCGGCCTCCCCGAACAGGCGCCAGAATGTGGCAACTATGGGCTTTTTCCAGTAACTTCATTGACACCTACTTGTGACAATAAGAAATGATTATTATTATTATAATCAGCAAGATCCCAACTATTTCCACTTGGTTTCAGGTTTTCTCCAAATGCAGCAGTTTGGGATTCTCAACCAATCACTCATTTGTACTGTGTAAAGACTGTTATCCGAGCCTCCTTTTACTTACAAATGTTAGGAGTGATGATGTGGTACCCAATGCTTTCTCATCCATAGAGATCCTTCAACTGCCTCTGTTCAAAAATGGTACTTACACTTACCACTTCCATCCTTACCAAGATTATCTGCTTGCAAGCTCACCTGGGAGGCATGGGAGAGCAATCATTTGCTGAAAGCACAATCCTCCACCCCATCTGAGGATGATTGAAGTCGAGTTGAAGGGCACACCGCCAGTGACATCCCAATGCAGGAGGACATCAAACGACATGAACTGAGGTACAGGCTCTTGGGGTGCATGGAGAATGTGGAATGAATGAAAGTCCACTGAATTATTGAGTGCATGTAATCATTCTGTCGAGATGGACGTATTAATGCAACATTTGCAAATTGTGATCATATGAGATGCAGCAGGTTAACATTGGAGGGAAGAAAAAAAACTAACTTCCTTTTCAGCAAAGTGAAAATACAGTCTTAAGTTCTTAATGTTGATTATGTAAGTGCACATTGCATAGCTTCATCCTGACTATTGATGTTCTTCAGCAATGCACTGCAGGTGGATTTGCTGCAAGTAACTTCATTATCTTTACTGTCAGCAGCAAAAGATACAGTTGCATTGTTAATATTGTCCACAAGGGAATTTAACAGTGAGAAGTGGATTCCACACTCTGATTAGAGATCTCTGAAGAAGGGATAATGAATCATAATTGTTATTCTTTGGCGGTAGTGCTGCAGTTAATGTTTCCCACTTGCATTATTGAAGCATATTTACATTTTTCCACATTTCGTTCTTAAATAACCAAGCAAACAATAAAGCTAGCAGACAAATAAAATGAGGGACTGTATCTTGACACCTACATCAGCTTCGGCATTCGAAAATAGATATGTCCAAAATTGAACAACATTAATCCACACAGTAATACAATGTCAGCCTTTGTTACAATTGAATTTCAGTACGGAGTAAATTCGATCAGATGTATGCATTGTGCGTGGGTTTGGTTTATTGGTTTATCAAGCCAAGTTTGTTAACATTAGAATTGCGATGATAACACGGTGCTTTATTTTAATGCATTCTCAGAATATGTGTGTCACTGTCAAAGCTAGCATTTACTACCCATTCCTTCTTGCCAGAATACAATGGATTGCTTGGCCACTTCAGAGTCCTGTTCAGACCCAACAACATCTGTGTGGAATTAGACACATAAAGGCCTGACTGGGTAAAGTTTCCTCCCGTATAAGACAGTTGTTTTTTTTACAACAATCTGACAATTTCAAGATCACTCTTACAATGAAGGTTTGCATGTGGCATTTCCATTCCACCATATGGTGCTACATCTTTGTCTGCCTTCAAGTAGGCACACACAATGGGTGGGATTCTCTGACCTCCCGTTGAGTCGGAGAATTACCGGGGGGCGGTGTGAAGGCTGCCGAATTCTCCGGCGCTAGAGATTCGGCGGGAGGGTGAATCGCACCCCACCCCCCAGTCGGCAGCCACTCGCAGCGGCCCTCCCGGCGATTCTCCGGCCCGCGATGGGCTGAAGTCCCACTTGTTCTGTGCAGGTCCCGCCGGCGTAAATTGGACTAGGTCCCTTACTGGCGGAACCTGGTAGCGCAGGCGGGCTCCAGAGTCCTGGGGGGGGGGGGGCGTGGGGTGATCTGGCTCTGGTGGGTGCCCCCACGGTGGCCTGGCCCGCGATCGGGGCCCACTGATCCGCGGGCGGGCCTGTGGGGTGGGAAGACTCTATTCCTACGCGCCGGCTGTGTAAGTCACCGCAATGGCCGGTGCGAAGGTGAACCCACCGCGCATGCGCGGGGATGACGTCAGCAGTCGCTGACGCCCCTGCACCTGCATGGACCCGCGCCGGCCGACGGAGTCACTTCAGCCCTGGCTGGTGCAGTGCCAAAGGCCTTCCACGCTGGCCAGTGGGGCGCAAACTACTCGGGCGCCGGCCGAGCCTTTGAAGGTGCGGAGGATTCTGCACCTTTGGGGCGGCCCGACGCCGGAGTGGTTCCCACCACTCCACTGCGCTGCTTCTGCCTGCCCCGCTCTGTACGGGTGAATCCCACCCGATGTAGATAAACTTATGTGAGCCCCTGGCAGGATCAGTAAAAATAAATGGCCCAGTCCTGATTCTAAGCCATATCTCCCATCGACAAAATACAAGATAGGAACGCGCCATGGGGCAAAATTCTCCGATGTCCATCGCAATGCCCGGGACTGGCGGCCAAAAGCGGCGCTGATGGCTCCTGCGTCGGGCCCCGCAAAACATCGCGTATTCTCTGGGCCCGAAGGGGCCAGCAGCGGCGTTACACAATTCACGTCGGTTTCACCCGCTGCAGAAGTGGCGCGCCAGTTGACATCGGGCGACTTCATCAACGCCGCCCAGCGAGACATCACATAAAGAGCCCCCCCCGCAAATAAAAATAATTTTGGCAAAGTATGTCTCCGTTAAACAGGAATATTGAAAGCATGGGCAATAAATTCTCATGCTTAAGGGTTTCTTACAATTTTTGTGTGTTACAAGAAACTCTGTGGACTACAATTCAATAGCGTGATTCAATTCAACTGGAATCCTTGCGTCCCTTTTATTACTGTTTTGCTTGCTGCTGCAACATTACAGATTTTGGGTTTAAACTGCAGACTTCGGTCTTAATCTGACCCCCCCACCCCGATTTAATATGCTCGTTGAACTGGCCCAAGGGGATTCCCCTCTGTGCAGAGTGCTGTGTAGCAAGGTCCTGTGATATCATTTAGATGTACTTGGCCAGCAGTCAATTGGCTCTTCTGGAATTTCAGGTTTTGTTCGATTCTCGATTGTTATTGGTGGAGCCCTTCAGAAGCTTCTGGAAGGTTTATGGAAAAGAAGGCAGGTTGCATTTTTGTCTTTCAGCTTCTGCTTAGATCTGGACAGCTGCAGGGGCTGAGTTAAACACTCGCTCTATCAACTAAGGCTGTCAATTTTAAAACAATCTCCAGCCAGGTTTGTGAAGGTAACCCCTGATTGAAGGACTGCAAACAGTAGGCAAGCCTGTGAAAGTTTAATTCTCTGTTTGAAAGGCTGAGAACAGTCCGGTATCTCTCCTGAGAAGACTAAAAGGTTCTGAAATGCAGGTACTTCTCTCGCTCAACACCACAGTCGTAAACATTGCACAAAGACCACACAGACAGCTGAAAGGCAGTGTGGATGGTGAACCTGCTGTAAACTCTCAGGTTGAGAATTCTAATACTATCTCATTGAGACTGAGAGTCAATCTGGTGGAGGCCTGTACAAGTGAATGTGACTCTCTGATGGAATTCCTGGAACCCGTGAAGTTGAATTGAAGGCAGATTCTAAATGATGCAAACTAACTGTTTGGGGCAGCACGGTAGCATTGTGGATAGCACAATCGCTTCACAGCTCCAGGGTCCCAGGTTCGATTCTGGCTTGGGTCACTGTCTGTGCGGAGTCTGCACATCCTCCCCGTGTGTGCGTGCGTTTCCTCCGGGTGCTCCGGTTTCCTCCCACTGTCCAAAGATATGCAGGTTAGGTGGATTGGCCATGATAAATTGCCCTTAGTGTCCAAAATTGCCCTTAGTGTTGGGTGGGGTTCCTGGGTTATGGGGATAGGGTGGAGGTGTTAACCTTGGGTAGGGTGCTCTTTCCAGGAGCCGGTGCAGACTCAATGGGCCGAATGGCCTCCTTCTGCACTGTAAATTCTATGTAATCTATGTAAACTGATGATTTCAAGATTGTCAATGACAAAGACTACCACCTCAGTAGCATTCATCTCACACCCTTTTGAATCCTGTTATTTTTTACCCTTTCCTACCTACCCACCATGTTTTTGTCTTGTGCGTGTCTATGTGGAGGGTAGCATGGGATTTGTGGATCAGTTAGATGAGTAGACCATTGTTGTATAATTTCCATTACATGTTTATTTCTTTCCTTGTTTTAAATAAACAGTTTTTAAAACCTTTTACCTAAAAATCATGACCGGGATTCTCCCCTACCCGGCCGGGCGGGGGGTCCCAGCATAGCGGAGTGGCGCCAACCACTCCATCATCGGCTAGGCCCGCGCCGGAGTGGTTGGCGCCACGCCGACTGGTGCCAAAACCGGCGGCAACGGCCTTTGACACCGGCCGGCGTCGGGGCTGGCCGAAAGGCCTTCGCCGGTTCGCGCATGCGCCGGTGCTTCAGCGGCCGCTGACATCACCACCAGTGCATGCAGGGTAGGGGGGGTCTCTTCCACCTCCGCCATGGTGCAGGCAGTGGCAGCGGCGGAAGAAAAAGAGTGTCCGATCGGCCCGCGCCCCCCACAGGACCACGGGGACCCGCTCACGCCGCCAATTCCGCTGCCACCAGAGGTGGTTGAAACCATGTCGGCAGGAGAGGCCTGTCAGCGGCGGGACTTCGGCCCATCGCGGGCCGGAGAATCGCCGCGGGGGGCACAATAACACAATCACTGAGTTGCACCGGGTGCCAATTCAGATGTGCCAGGTGAATCGCAGGCGAAGCCAAAATTGAGATTTGTACCGGGCGCAAACCATTTTACAATTCCCCCAGCCTGCTCCTGATGGCAAGTTCTGGATCTCACATAAAATGGCAAAAAGGTAATTAACCCTCATCCATATTTATTTAAATCTTATCAGTGAGATTAAAGTCAATTGCAGTGGTCTGTCAGGAGTCAATCATCTCCCCAGTGAGAAGTCACACAGGAATTATTTTGTACTCCAGGTGAGGAGCCATTTTAATTTACTGGCATGCAGCTCAAGGGTACCAAAACTGTTTCCCCAGTGCTCGGGCTCAGGGCCTTTAGGGGGCCTTCAGTACGAGATCGCCCTTGGTTGGGGGGCGGGGCTATGGCCTTTGCATGTGTGAGGCCTTCAAGCTATCTTTAAATATCGTGGAGACCCATAACAGAGGCAACCACAGCTGCAGCCTCTCCCAGGACAAAGCCCTGCAGCAGCTTCCCCCATGAAATTCAATTCCATCCCTTTTGACTGGTATCAGCCTCTAGCTTCACAGCTGAAGGCTATTTCAAAGGTGGGATTAGCTGTGCTAGTTGTGATAGCACTTTACACTCCTGGCGAGGGATTCTCTGTTTGGGGGACTATGTTTTCCCGCCAAGCGGGATTACAGTGTTCCAAGTCACGCAAATTTATGCATGGTGTGGAATACGAGGGAAATCCCAGCAAAACCATCTATTGGGCCGCCATCTTGAGCGGACTGCCAAATAATGAGGTCCCACAGCCAGCCAGCCAACCTCTGCACCACAAATCATCCCTGATCCCCCAGCCCCGATTAACTGGGTGCCCTTCCCACCCGCAAGGGACCCTGTAATAGGGGGAACCCACCAAGACCTCTGTAATAAGGAGACCCTGCAGGGACTCCTGAAATATGGGACCCCACCAGGGACCCATGCAATAGGGGAACTCCCCCAAGGACCCCTGGAATAGGTGGACTCCCCCAGGGACCTCTACAATAGGGGGACCGCGCTTGAGTGATTGGAAAGCACTTAGTGCTTGGAATGCACTTACATCTCTTCGATGTAGTCAATGTTTACAAACATTGCGGTTTCAACACTTAAGCAACTGATGCTTGAATGGATATGAATGAATCAAAGCTGCAGATGTTTTGAAGAAGCTGTCAATTACAGACCACTACCCTAAATCTATGAATAGCTTTCAGATACTAGATCTGTGGGAACCAGATGCAGGCACAGCTGCCCTCCTTTGAGGAAAGGACGCATGGAGTGCAAGGTAGGTATTACAGCTATAATTCATCCCACTGTCCCTGCCGGGACTTCTCTTGAGCTTCCAGTCAGCGGTCCCTTCCTGGGGTGGGCGTTCTATTTCGTGGGGGGGTCTATGTGTGAGAGGTGTCGATGGAGAGGGTTCCTTTAGGCAGGGGGTCCCTGTGGGAGGTCCATCAATTACAGGTTTCCCTGGGGGGTTTTCCCTATTACAGGGGTCACTGGGAGAGGGGGGTGCTATTACAGAGGTCCCTGTGGGGTCCCCCTTTTGCAGGGGCCCCTGTAGGGTTTTCCCTATTACAGGGTCCCTGTGGGGGCTCCCCCTAATAAAGGATTTCCTGGGGGGCTTCCCCTATTTCACGGGTTTCTGTGCAGCGAGGAGCAGGGAGGCCCTAATTGTCTCCAGATTCTCCTCAGCCGAAGCCCATCACATGGTTCCCTCCATGACCATCTTGTTCCTTCGCCGAGAACCTGTGTAACATCATTCCAGGGTGATGGGCCTGTGTTGGCACTGACAGCAGGTCCTTATACAAGGCATGCGAATGATGACCACTCACTGTGAAGAAAACTCTAGCGCTTCTCAGGATCTGCAAAAGCCTGACTCCTGTTTTTCTGCTGACAGCACGCACACCGTTATCTTCATGATGGAGTCTGCATCGCAGGCTTTTAATATTGTCACACAGTTGGTGGTGGTGGGGTGGGGGGGGGGGGGGGTGTGTGGACAGGTCCGCGGTGAAGACTAAAGTGACAGAGACATCACGTGTCTCAAGGTCTGAAGGATGAATGTTTTAATGTGACAGGTTCCCATCTCCATAGGTATGGATAGTGCATGTCTCCTGAGCATCATGCAAAATTATTCCAACCACTCTACCCCTTGTAGTTCTGTGGTGTATTTCTTTAAACCTTTTTTGCTGAAGGTAAAGCCTGTTTTCAATCCACTTGAATTTATTTTCAATTGCATCAAAGCTGACTTCCATGCCTTCACAGATGTTGATGGTAAGCCCCATCCGAAGGTGACACTTGAAGTCAGCTTGATTCTGTTATCAATCTCAAAGCTGGGAGAAAGCAAGACATTTACTGGCATTAATGAGGCTCTGTCTGCTTGTTTTCCCTGGTATGAGTCCGACATTTAATGTCATTTTACAGAGCTTTGCTGATACTTGTAAAGCTTTGACTTGACTAAATTGACTTTAATGCTTTGTGTTTTGAGCTTACAGTGCAGCTCAGTATAGTTCTTCACATATTGTCAGTCTTCATGGGTGCGGTTTAATGGCCACATTGTGTTTAAGCAAGGCCAAAAATGAGAACTGCGCTGGGCGCCGATCGGTTTGTGATCAACCGGCCCACTTCCATTGGTGAAACCAGGAACCTGCTGATGCGTGGTGAGACCCCACGCAAGCAGCCCCGTGGTGCTGCTGGCAGGCCAGGGAGCCAGATGGGACCCCATTAGGTCAGGGAGGGACCCACAGGGGGAGTCCGGCAACAGCCCAAGGGGTACAGGTGTTTCTGGTCTTGCAGACAAATGATGTACAGCATGTGACGCAGGAGGCTTCACCTTAACAAGGGTACCATGCGGAACCTGTGCACGTCCTTGTCGACTTGGCACCATGTGGAGGAGGAGGAAACACGCTTCCAGTGGCCTATCTCCATACAATTAGCAGGAGCGACCCCCTATCTAATGGTCTCCCATGATCTAACCGCTTCCCCAGCAAGTAGTACGCTGGTGAGATTAGTATTCCTCATTAAAAATGTGAAGCTAGAGGAATGGCTGCTGCGGGGACCCGAGGAGGTGAATAGCCATTTTCCTCCCAGGCAATGAGCCCAAGGGGCAATGGGAATGCCGTCCTGGCAGTCGTAGGAGGGTGAGAGAGTTGGGCCAATATTGGCCGGGGTGGCCTGCCATCGGTGGGGAGGGGTGTGGAGGTAATGTGGCCGCCCATGGCCTGGGGGAGGTGTAAGGGATATGGGTACCTCAGTGTCTGTGGGTCTGCCATGCCAACCCCTGGATCGTGTTTTACCGTTCCGGGGGCAACCCCAGCCAGGCAGCCCACCGATCACCCATAACGCCGACTGACGATGGAGGCCTCTGGCCGCGTGGCTGATGGCTGTCGCTAATTGGGAATTAGCAATAGTAGTTAAGTGAGCACTTCACAGCTCCCAAGTGGATTCCCATTGGAGAGTGGGCCATGTAGTATGTGGGAATCATTGGCTAGTATCCCAGACAGACCCTGATGCCTGAACAGGGGCTGGTTTAGCACAGTGGGCTAAACAGTTGGCTTGTAATGCCAAATAAGGCCAGCAGCGCGGTTCCATTCCTGTACCGGCCTCCCCGAATAGGTGCCGGAAAGGGACAATGAGGGGCTTTTCACAGTAACTTAATTGAAGCCTACTTGTGACAATAAGCGATAATAATAATAATAATTATTAATACTGCAAGAGGCACCACCACACACCCAGCATTCGACATCCAAACACCCAAGGCCTTGGCGCCAGCAACGGAAACATATCAATAACCATGGGCACCAACGCCTGGCCCAGGTAAAGTTACGTGCAGGTGTCTAGGGTACAGGACGTGGAGTCCGATGAGCTGGGACCACCACTGCAGCCGGGGGTGCATGGGCCGGGTGGGTTGGATGGCAGGGGATGTGGGGGCGGGAGGATGGGGGAATGGAGGGCCCCGGGGAGGAAGACACCACTGGTTATCTGTCTCACACCCTCTCTCATACCCTCTCCATTCCTCACAGATATTAGAGTTGATGAAATCTTGGACCCCGCGCAAGCAGCCCTGTGGTGCTACTGGCAGGCCAGGGAGCCAGATGGGACCCCATTAGGTCAGGGAGGGACCTATAGGGGGAGGCCGGCAACAGACAAGCATGTACAGGTGTTTCTGGTCTTTAAACGATGGACAGCATGTGCCGCAGGAGGCTACACCTTAACAAGGAGACGGTGCGGCACCTGTGCATGTCCTTGCGGACTTGGCACCATGTGGAGGAGGCGCATACCTGCTCCCATCGGCCGTCAATGTCACCGTAACCCTGAATTTCCACATTTCAGGATCATTCCAGGGCTCGACCGGGGACTTGTGTGGCATCTCACAAGCTGCAGCCCACAAGTGAGCCCGTGAGGTCACGGATACCCTGTTTGCCCTTAAACATAAACTTTGACATGGACTAGGCTGAACAGGATACCCAGGCAGCAGGTTTCTCTGCCATTGCTGGGAGTCATAGAATCATTGAATCATAGAATTTACAGTGCAGAAGGAGGCCATTCGGCCCTTCAAATCTGCACTGGCCCTTGGAAAAAGCACCCTATTTAAGCCCACATCCCCACCCTATCCCAGTAACACCACATAACCTTTTTGGAGAGTAAGAGCAATTTAGCATGGCCAATCCACTTAACCTACACATCTTTGGACTATGGGAGGAAACCGGAGCACCCGGAGAAAACCCACGCAGACACGGGGAGAACATGCAGACTCTGCACAGACAATGACCCAAGCTGGGAATCGAACCTGGGACCCTGGAGCTGTGAAGCAACTGTACTAACCACTGTGCTACTGTGCCGCCCAAGGTCCAAGAACTGATCGACTGTACGCATGTCGTTTTCCACTCACGGTCATCTGGGGGTGCCTTACATCAACAGGGAGAGGTTCCACTCCCTGAACATCCAGCTTGTATGTGTCCACCATCTCCGGATCATGAAATGAAATGAAATGAAAATCACTTATTGTCACAAGTAGGCTTCAAATGAAGTTACTATGAAAAGCCCCTAGTCGCCACATTCTGGCACCTGTTCGGGGAGGCTGGTACGGGAATTGAACCGTACTGCTGGCCTGTCTTGGTCTGCTTTCAAAGCCAGCGATTTAGCCCTGTGCTCATGCACGTGTGTGCATGCTTCCCAGGGAGTGTGCACGAAAGCTACATCCTGGGGAAGTTGGATATCCCCGGCTTCTTTGAGGACCACCCCAGGTTGGCCGGTTGGCTCTTGGGGCATAAGGGGTTCCCACTTAGAACCTGGCTAAAGACCCCACTACGGAGGTCGGAGGCAATGTAGAGTCTCGGAGATACAATGAAGTCCATGTGGCTATGTGGGCTATCATAGAGCGGTGCATCAGACGCCTCAAAATGCAGTTCCGACACCTTGGCCGCTCTGGTGATGCGCTGCAGTACACTCCCCCCTTAAGACCGTACACTTTGTGGTGGTTTTCTGCGCCCTGCACAACCTGGTACAGTAGTGGGGCAACCTGCTGGAGGGGGAGGGTGAGGAACATGTGGCCACCTCCAAGAAGGAGGACGAGAAGGCGCCAGAGCAGAAGGGGCTGGAGGATGAGCCCGGGGGAGTGCCCGCAGAACCAGCCGGAGAATGGAGGACAGGTGGCAGCGGTGAAGGTCGGCAAGCCCCGAGGGCCAGGGAGGCCCTCTTTGTCACCTGCTTCACATAGGATGTCACTCCATCCGTCATTACCCCCCATCCCCCCCTTCCCTCTTCCCCATCCCACACCCCCACCCCATCCCTCAGCCTTCCCCTTTCCTCTCCCTTCCACCTTCTCTCCTTCTTTACGCCTGATTCCTCTTTCCCTCAACCTTTCACCTCCCTCCCCCATCCTTTTCCATCACCCCATCCCTTTCCCTTACTGCTAGTGGGTTTTGAAGGTGCTGTCTAAGGAACCTTGGTGAGTTACTGCAGTGCATCTTGTAGATGGTACAGATGGCTGCCACTATTCGTCAGTGGTGGAGGGTTTGAATGTTTGTGGAAGGAGGAGCAATCAAGTGTGCTGCTTTTTCCTAGATGGTGTCGAGCTTCTGGAGTGTTGTTGGATCTGCAATCATCCAGGCAAGTGGAGAATATTCCATTACACTCCTGACTCGTGACTTGTAAATGGTGGACAGGCATTTTTTTGGGGGGTACAGATGGTGTGTTACTGCCGTAGGATTCCTAGCCTTTGACCTGCCTCAGTATTAATATGGCTAGTCCAGTTCAGTTTTTGATCAATGGTAACTCCCAGGATGTTGATTGTGGGGGATTCAGCGATGGGAATGATTAACATTTATAACTAATCATAGAATCCCTACAGTGCTGAAAGAGGCCATTCGACCCATCGAGTCTGCATTGACCGGCTCACTCCCTCATTCTGTGGCCGGAACCCTGTAAGCCCATCTCAACATTGAACACTAAGGGGTAAATTAACGTGGTCAATCCACCTAACCTACACTTTTTTGGACTGATGAGCACCCTGAGGAAACCCACGCAGACACGGGGAGAAAGTGTAAACTCCACACAGTCACCCAAGGTCAGAATCAAACCCGGGTCCCTGTGCGCTGTGAGGCAGAAAAGCTAACTACTGTGCCACCATAGAATTGTGAGAGAGTGCTTATTACAATTTAAGATTTAAAAAATCTCTCACTCTAACTACTGCAGGTGAACAGAAATGAAAAGCAGCATTTGCAACACCCCCGCCCAAAAAACTTCCCATTATTAGATGAGATGCAGAAAAATACTTTTTCTAATATTGTCCCATAATGCAGTTCCAACACAGTCCTTCAAAGGGGAAATCACAGTCTTGGAGATTATTGTAACCCAATAAGGGGGCGGGGTGAGGGGTGATGGAGGGGTAAGGTAGGGTTAGGATCGGGGCCGTGCATATATCCTATTAAAGGTAGACTCAATATATAGTTGCATAAACAGTACAGGCTTGGTTCAAAATATCTTAATGGGTTTAAGAGCAGTGCAGATACAAATCTAAACACCGCAAAAAAGAATTGGCAGCCACAGTTCTATATATTCCCATAAAGAGCGGATTAGCACAGGATGATGCTGTAATAGCCTCAGAGGTAAGGTTCAGGACAGGAGACTGGTTCTTTTAAGCAGCCCATAGGGGCAGGCATGGCCTCTCCACATGTCAGACAATTGATCAGAAAATGTTGTCAATAATTTCAAGAAGGAATCAGATCCAGCTCTTGTGGCTAAAGCGATCAAGGGAAATGAAGGGAAGGCCCGATCAGGGTATTGAACTAGATGATCCGCCATGATCATAATGGCAAAGCAGGCTCAAAGGGCTGAATGGCCTCCTCATGCTTCTATTTTCTTTGTATGTTTCTTTGTATCCCTCTCTGAATATCATGCTTGCACCCTATCGACTGCATCAGATCTGGGTAAACCTGCTCCAGATCCTCAGCCTCTGACTGGGACCCAGCTGGGTCCTGGGATCATAGAACATTGAAAAATACTACACAGAACAGGCCCTTTGGCCCATAATGTTATGCCAAACTTTTGTCCTTGATTAAGAACAAATTAATCTACACCCCATCATTCAACCGGAATCCATGTACCTATCCAATAGTCGCTTGAAGGTCCCTAATGTTTCCGACTCAACTACTTCCACAGGCAGTGCATCCATGTGCCCACTACTCTCTGGGTAAAGAACCTACCTCTGACATCCCCCCTATATCTTCCACCATTCACCTTAAATTTATGTCCCCTTGTAATGGTTTGTTCCACCGGGGGAAAAGGCCTCTGACTGTCTACTCTATCTATTCCCCTGATCATCTTATAAACCTCTATCAAGTCGCTCCTCATCCTTCTCCGTTCTAATTAGAAAAGGCCGAGCACCCTCAACTTTTCCTCGTAAGACCTACTCTCCATTCCAGGCAACATCTGGTAAATCTCCTTTGCACCTTTTCCAAAGCTTCCACATCCTTCCTAAAATGAGGCGACCAGAACTGTACACAGTACTCCAAATGTGGCCTGACGAAGGTTTTGTACAGCTGCATCATCACCTCACGGCTCTTAAATTCAATCCCTCTGCTAATGAACGCTAGCACACCATAGGCCTTCTTCACAGCTCTATCCACTTGAGTGGCAACTTTCAAAGATCTATGAACATGGACCCCAAGATCTCTCTGCTCCTCCACATTGCCAAGAACCCTACCGTTAACCCTGTATTCCGCATTCATATTTGTCCTTCCAAAATGGACAACCTCACACTTTTCAGGGTTAAACTCCATCTGCCACTTCTCAGCCCAGCTCTGCATCCTATCTATGTCTCTTTGCAGCCGCCAACAGCCCTCCTCACTATCCACAACTCCACCAATCTTCATATCATCTGCAAATTTCCTGACCCACCCTTCAACTCCCTCATCCAAGTCATTAATGAAAATCACAAACAGCAGAGGATCCAGAACTGATCCCTGTGGTATGCCACTGGGAACTGGGCTCCAGGCTGAATATTTGCCATCCACCACCGCTCTCTGACTTCTATCGGTTAGCCAGTTCATTATCCAACTGGCCAAATTTCCCACTATCCCATGCCTCCTTACTTTCCGCATAAGCCTACCATGGGGAGCCTTATCAAATGCCTTACTAAAATCCATGTAAACCACATCCACTGCTTTACCTTCATCCACGTGCTTGGTCACCTCCTCAAAGAATTCAATAAGACTTGTGAGGCAGGACCTACCCCTCACATATCCGTGCTGACTATCCCTAATCAAGCAATGTCTTTCCAGATGCTCAGAAATCCTATCCCTCAGTACCCTTTCCATTACTTTGCCGACCACCGAAGTAAGACTAACTGGCCTGTAATTCCAAGGGTTATCCCTATTCCCTTTTTTGAACAGGGGCATTACATTCGCCACTCTCCAATCCCCTGGTGTTGACAGTGAGGACGAAAAGATCATTGCCAACAGCTCTGTAATTTCATCTCTTGCTTCCCATAGAATCCTTGGATATATCCCGTCAGGCCCGGGGGGGAATTGTCTATCCTCAAGTTTTTCAAAACGCCCAACACATCTTCCTTCCTAACAAGTATCTCCTCGAGCTTACCAGTCTGTTTCACACTCCTCTCCAACAATATGGTCCCTCTCATTCGTAAATACTGAAGAAAAGTACTCGTTCAAGATCTCTCCTATCTCTTCTGACTCAATACACAATCTCCCGCTACTGTCCTTGATTGGACCCACCTTCGCTCTTGTCGTTCTCATATTTCTCACTTATGTGTAAAAGGCCTTGGGGTTTTCCTTGATTCTACCTGCCAGCAAACCATCAACTGCTATCTCGCATCGACATTCTTTCCTCCACTTGATGTGCATCAGCAACTGAGTGGTGCTCACCAGATTGTGTCCCAGAAGCCTGTCCACTACTGTCATTCACCGAGGTGTGTGTCTCTGCGCTGGTGGATAGTGGGGATGACAGCTGTGCCGCGAATACGGTGGTCTCCACAGAGCTTCCCTCTGAAGTGTCCTCCAAGGCAGGCCAGCAGCACGGTTCAATTCCCGTACCAGGCTCCCCAAACAAGGCGTCGGAATGTGGCCTTTATTGAAGCCTACTCGTGACAATAAGCAATTTTCATTTTCATTTTTTTTTCATTTCAAGTGAGATGAGGGGCCAAACCACGTCGGATGGGACTGCCCCGTCAGATGAGGATCCTCCGGATGAATGGACATGTGGCAGTGTGTTGGATGCGTCAGTCTGTCTGGCACTTATGAAAGGTCATCTGAGTGGGAGCCAGTGTAACCTCTGCGCCATATGCCAACCTCTATGTTGTTGACAGATCTGTCCTTGGTCACCCACACAACTCCAGGACTCGTTCCTCATAGAGGATGAGGACTCTGACGTCCGGCACCCCGTACCGTACTCCAACAAGGGCAGAGACGGCACATGGTGAGCTGTAAGTGTCTTTCATTGCTGGGGTGGGGTAGTTTCAGTGGTGGGGGGGAGATGGGACACATCGAGGGGTGGGGAGTTTCGAGAGTGTGGGGTAGTTGGGGGGGTGCAGAGAGTTTAGGGGGTGAATGGGGAGCATGGGGTAAATAGACAGTATGGGAGGTGGTGGTGTGTGCGGCACTGATGGTCATGAGTGGGCTGGGGACAGAACGGTGCTGGGCAGCCATGGGACCAGGCACATTCTCATGCGGGTTCCGGGTCCGGTGCCAACCCATCTCTGTGGCCTGCAGAAGGTCGTTAATCGTTTTATGGCACTGGGTACTGGTCCTCCTGGTCACACTTGCTGTGCTGATGGCCACTGACACTTCCTTCTAGACAGCACTGACTGCCCTGTGGCTGACCCTACGAGACCCTGGGGGGAACAGAGCATCCCATCTGACCTCTACCACATCGAACAGTCTGGCCGGATCGGAACCCCTGAATCATGGGGCCAGTCTCCTCGGTGGCATGCCTGCGAGCTGATGGGGTTGGCTGCGCAGGAACGGTTTAAGTGCTGCTCATCCCTGTTAGAGATAGACTTAGAATTTACAGTGCAGAAGGAGGCCATTCGGCCCATCGAGGCTGCACCAGCCCTCAGAAAGAGCACCCCACTTAAGCCCATGCTTCAGCCCTAGAGCCGTAACCCTGCAACCCCAGCCAAACACTTTGGACACTAAGGGTAATTATGCATGGCCAGTCCACCGAACCTGCATGTCTTTGGACTGTGGGAGGAAACCAGAGCACCCGGAGGAAAGCCATGCAGACACTGGAGAACATGCAAACTCTGCACAGACAGTGAACCAAGCTGGGAATTGAATCTTGGACCATGGAGCTGTGAAGTGACAGTGGTAACCACTGTGCTACCGTGCCGCCCTGGGTGCTAGCGAGAGTGGTCCCTGCAAATTTGTCGGAAGACAGTTATTTGTGGCACAAACTCTGTGGGATCTTGTTAAATTGTCCAATTAATGTTTCATAGTGGTAACGGCCTCACTGGCCGAGGGTCGGGAAGCTCGCGACAGTTCCCGCTCGTTCCCACGCTTAGAACATTTTTGATTAAATCGCTCCCCATAATTTTTATCTTGACGTTTCATGTTAACAGCATGAAACAGGCTCTCTACACAGAGGGTGGGATTTTCTGCCCCCCCCCCCCACCGTCCTGCCGGCGTATTGTGCAGTGGCGGGATATTTCAGTTGTATCGCTGTCAATGTGGTTTCCTATCGTTTGCACTCTCCGCTGCTGGAGAGCCCCTGGCAGGAGGTCATCGTCGGTGGGACTGCAAGATCATACCGGCAGGAGCAGCTGAAAACTCCTGTCCTTGTAGGGTTAAAGCAAAAACCAGTCTACATCACTTCACATAAAAGAAAATGATTTTACAATAAAAGGGTAAATAATACGTTGGCTTCCAACATAATAATAGAAGTGGGAGAATGCCTTGCATTCTCGGTTAGTCGAAGTAGTGCAAGTGAAAAATTGTCAAAGTTGAGGCAAAATGTTCTAATCACTCGCTGTAACCTGGAAACCAGATTAGCAGAAACCGCGGAGAAATATGTCAATGGCTAGCAACTGATCAGGCACTCTGAAAATAACTGGTGGTGAACTATTCTGAACTCTATCAGCGGGATTCTCTGCATGTGCGATCCTCCGCTGCGCTGGCAGCGCATCCACGCCTGGGAGTTTCCTGGAGGCGTGAGGTGGCCACAATGGGAAATCCCATTGGAAGGTGGTGGGAATGGAGAATCCTGCAGCTGGCGAGGGTGCGACATCCAGGAAAACATGGCTGGCAGACAGGAGAATCCCGCTCTATGCAGCCAGGAGAATCCCGCTTCCGCCATGGCGGAGGCCACGGCGGCCGCGGAGGAGAAAGAGTGCACCCAGGGCACTGGCCCGGAGTCTGAGCGGGGGGCCCCGATCGCGGGCCTGGCCACCATGGGGGCACCCCACCAGGGTCCGATCGCCCCCCACGCCCCCCTCCCCAGGACCCCGTGGGCCCGCTCGTGCCGCCGATCCCGCCGCCACCAGAGGTGGTTCAAACCTCGGCGGCGGGACTTCGGCCCATCGCGGGTCGGAGAATCGCCGAAGGGGCCTCGCCGATCGGAGTGGCGTGATTCCCACCACCGCCACTTCCCGGGTGGCGGAGAATCTCTGCCACGGCGGGGGCCGGATTTTTGGCGGCCCCAGGCGATTCTCCGACCCTGCTGGCGGTCGGAGAATTTCGCCCAAAACTGGTTAGGAATATCAGTACAATTAGAAAAATGAGGAAGGAAGATATATGTGCACAGGCAAACACAAGTAGTCGACCTCGAGAGGAATCATGGGGGCGATTCTCCAAAATGGAGTTGAAGTGTTCGCGCCATCATGAATGCCATTGCGTTTCATGACAGCGCGAAACGGGCACGGGGACGACTAATTCTGTCCCCCACAGGGGCCCAGAACGGCGCTGGGTGCCACGCCAACCTGCGCATGCACGAGGGATTTCTTCAGCACGCCGGCCCCAACTCAACATGGTGACGGTGTTCTGGGACCAGCCGCGCAGGACAGTAGATGCGGGGAGGGGGGGGGGGGGGGAAAGAGAGGCCGGTCCGCCAATTGGTGGGCCCCGAACGTGGGCCAGATCCCATCGGAGGCACTCCCCCGGGACGGAGCCCCCACAGGCTGCCCCCTAACCCTTCGCGCAGACTTCCCACCGGCAGCGACCAGGGGTGAATGGCGCCGGCGGGACTCTGTCGTATTCACTCGTCCCATCCGGGCCGGAGAATTGGCGGACCCGCTGATTCCAGTGGCCCGCGGCCGGCACCGCGTCAAACGCGCCGGTGCAAATGGCGGCGATTCTCCACACATCGGAAATCGCGCGCCGGCATTGGGGTGATGTGCCGGGTTGCGGCGATTCTCCGTCCTGGCGTGGGGCTCAGAGAATCGCCCCCCATGGCTGGGATGTTGTGCTCCTGATCATATAGGGGGTGAATTGCAACAACAGAGCAAAATCTCTTGGGACGTCCAAATCGCATTGTACATCGGCAAGAGGTCCTGCCATGATGGTTCCCCCTCTTCACCAGTAAAGTAACAAGATTTCTGACAGTGAATGTTGGAAACGCCATGAGAATAAATTTAAATCAAATTATCAGGATTCTGCGCCTGATATTCCCCCCTGTCAACTTCAGGGCATGCTGACGTGAAATATGACTTGTCTCCTACGGCATGCATCTAATGGGCAGACCCAGGGGTCAGTGCTAGGGGGCAGTTTTGGGGAGTGGGGTGCTGCGGGTGTTTTACTTTTAAGTTTCGGGATGGGGTGGCGAATGTGAAATTGAGGGATCCACCCTTTCCAATTCTGTTTACCAAGTGGCGAGCAATATGGCGGAGAAAGCCATTATTGGGGCCGACGGCATCAATGTCGCTTTTCCTGTCTCTTGCGGAAAATGGAAAAATACTGCCCGAGTTGAATGATGGAACATATCACCTAAATAAGCTCATCTCTAAAGTTATCAAGCTCAATGTTTGGACTACAGAATCAATGATGGTTGGAAGAAAGATGAGATTTAATTCTTGAAGCTTGCATTAAGTTTTCTTCTTAGAATAGTGTATCAGGCCAATGAAAGCGAGATCAGGGTGAGAATAGGAGAGTGAATAAAAATGTAGTTTGGATAAATTTTAGCCTACAACCTCTCAATGGTGTTAGACAGGGGCAGCCAGAATAATTTATTTGTATCAGACAATTAACATTATTTTACGAACACACAAAAGACAAAATACTAGTTAGCAGGATAATACATTAGTCAAAATGATTCTTAACTATTTATATCCACCTGGCACTTCATGACTGCTTTGAGACAGAGGCTGAATATTTGAACGACAATTTAAATAATAGTTGTCTTAAAATGGGCATGTTATAAGGTTACACTGGTTCTTTCTGCAAGGCAATCCATCAAATGGCAACAATAAGAATGATAACACTATTAAGAAGTGTGAGAAAATACAAAATGAGAAAAAGGAAGCTTATTCATCAAATCCTTTTTGTCCCTAGGCTGCTCTATAATGGACTCCATTTAATCTCCTGAGAAGGGTACAATGAGGTTGCTTTCTATACCACTACAGCAAATCAAACAACAGTCTTGGATGCCTGTTGAGACAACTGTCTTAAATGATATCTCCTTAAACCAGTTGCCTTCTTTAATGTAACAATTCATCATAGGTTAAGACAAAGGAGGTGTAGATCAGATGCTGCCCCATGGGATGTGGTGGTGTTATGTCTGTTGGGAAGCTTGATGAAATTTGCTGGTAGTAACATGTAATAGCTTACAATAAATCTCCTCATCTATCATGGGGGCAACTTTAGTCTTAAACACCAAATAGCTAACCGGGAGTAAATAAACCCTTGCTGAACATCTCAAGTATTTCAGGAAGCCATGTTAAACTTTCAGTGTTCATTTGCTGATTGAGATTGACTGACTACACTGTGTCTGTGAGAATGTCCAAGACACAGTGGGAGACTTTTTCAAGTATTCACCAACACTTTGTCAAACAATCTCGCAAGGCTTCAGCAAAATAGTAAATCCTGTGCTACTGGACCTCATTGGGCATCTTACAGAAGTCACCAGAAGAAAGGGAGTGGTTGAACATGATACCTTACGAGGGATCCCCCTTGCTCTGCATGATTAATTGGAGAAGGAGACTAAGCCAGACAGAACAGAGCCAGCACAAGAGGAACTGGAAGGCAAGGAGAGCTATGAGAAAGAAGTCCTATCTACCCGGGATATTTAGAGTTCCCTTATACACACATTATCCAAGATCGGTGCATTAGGAGGTTGTATCTTATTAAGGAGGTCATTACAAATATCTATGACCTTGTAGAAGGAAGATGTAGACATCACAGTACAACCAAGAAAATATATTTTTTTAACATTTAAAGTACACAAATCATTTTTTTTTAAATTGAGGGGCAAATTGGTGTGGCCAGTGCACCGACCCTGCACATCTTTGTGTTGAGGGAGTGAGAACCACGCAGACACGGGGAGAATGTGCAAACTCCTCATGGACAGTGACCCGGGGCCGGGATCGAACTCGGGTCCTCAGCGCTGGAAGACAGCAGTGCTAACCAACCAAGACTATATTACTGATGGACCATCAATTCACACTAGTCCAGTTGCAGAAGAGAACAGTGGTTTTAATAAGCTACGAAGTATGCCAGCCTGCTGCTGCTCCTGCACAGAGAGCTGGCCACAGGTCTGCCAATTATATACCTCCCCCGAGGGGTGGAGCCACAGCCAGAGCCAACAGAAGCATCAACACAACAACAGTAAGTAACAGTGAATAAGAACAACAGTGAACATATATATAGTGATGGATAACAGTCGGACGAATAACGAACAACGGTAAATATATAGTAGCAATACGTGGTTCACCACAATTACATAGAAACATAGAACAGTACAGCACAGAACAGGCCCTTCGGCCCTCAATGTTGTGCCGAGCAATGATCACCCTACTCAAGCCAACGTATCAACCCTATACCAGTAACACAACAACCCCCCCCCCCCCCATTAACCTTAATTTTTAGGACACTAAGGGCAATTTAGCATGGCCAATCCACCTAACCCGCACATCTTTGGACTGTGGGAGGATACCGGAGCGCCCGGAGGAAAACCACGCACACACGGGGAGGATGTGCAGACTCCGCACCGACAGTGACCCAGCCGGGAATCAAACCTGGGACCCTGGAGCTGTGAAACATTTATGCTAACCACCATGCTACCGTGCTGCCCCAAACCTGTGCCAATCACAGTGATATATAACTTCCCATACTACACTGGAGGTGTCATATTTCCAATTCTCTGGGAACTTCTCCATAGAACATAAGAACATAAGAACTAGGAGCAGGAGTAGGCCATCTGGCCCCTCGAGCCTGCTCCGCCATTCAATTAGATCATGGCTGATCTTTTGTGGACTCAGCTCCACTTTCCGGCCCGAACACCATAACCCTTAATCCCTTTATTCTTCAAAAAACTATCTATCTTTACCTTAAAATCATGTAATGAAGGAGCCTCAACTGCTTCACTGGGCAAGGAATTCCATAGATTCACAACCCTTTGGGTGAAGAGGTTCCTCCTAAACTCAGTCCTAAATCTACTTCCCCTTATTTTGAGGCTATGTCCCCTAGTTCTGCTGTCACCCGCCAGTGGAAACAGCCTGCCCGCATCTATCCTATCTATTCCCTTCATAATTTTAAATGTTTCTATAAGATCCCCCCTCATCCTTCTAAATTCCAACGAGTACAGTCCCAGTCTTCTCAACCTCTCCTCATAATCCAACCCCTTCAGCTCTGGGATTAACCTAGTGAATCTCCTCTGCACACCCTCCAGTGCCAGTACGTCCTTTCTCAAGTAAGGAGACCAAAACTGAACACAATACTCCAGGTGTGGCCGCACTAACACCTTATACAATTGCAACATAACCTCCCTAGTCTTAAACTCCATCCCTCTAGCAATAAAGGACAAAATTCCATTTGCCTTCTTAATCACCTGTTGCACTTGTAAACCAACCTTCTGTGACTCATGCAGTAGCACACCCAAGTCTCTCTGAACAGCGGCATGCTTTAATATTTTATCGTTTAAATAATAATCCTGTTTGCTGTTATTCCTACCAAAATGGATAACCTCACATTTGTCAACATTGTATTCCATCTGCCAGACCCGAGCCCATTCACTTAACCTATCCAAATCCCTCTGCAGACTTCCAGTATCCTCTGCACTTTTCGCTTTACCACTCATCTTAGTGTCATCTGCAAACTTGGACACATTGCCCTTGGTCCCCAACTCCAAATCATCTATGTAAATTGTGAACAATTGTGGGCCCAACACGGATCCCTGAGGGACACCACTAGCTACTGATTGCCAACCAGAGAAACACCCATTTATCCCAACTCTTTGCTTTCTATTAATTAACCAATCCTCTATCCATGCTACTACTTTACCCTTAATGCCATGCATCTTTATCTTATGCAGCAACCTTTTGTGTGGCACCTTGTCAAAGGCTTTCTGGAAATCCAGATATACCACATCCATCGGCTCCCCGTTATCTACTGCACTGGTAATGTCCTCAAAAAATTCCACTAAATTAGTTAGGCATGACCTGTCCTTTACGAACCCATGCTGCGTCTGCCCAATGGGACAATTTCTATCCAGATGCCTCGCAATTTCTTCCTTGATGATAGATTCCAGCATCTTCCCTACTACCGAAGTTAAGCTCACTGGCCTATAATTTCCTGCTTTCTGCCTACCTCCTTTTTTAAACAGTGGCGTCACGTTTACTAATTTCCAATCCACCGGGACCACCCCAGAGTCTAGTGAATTTCGGTAAATTATCACTAGTGCATCTGCAATTTCCCTAGCCATCTCTTTTAGCACTCTGGGATGCATTCCATCAGGGCCAGGAGACTTGTCTACCTTTAGCCCCATTAGCTTGCCCATCACTCCCTCCTTAGTGATAACAATCCTCTCAAGGTCCTCACCTGTCATAGCCTCATTTCTATCAGTCGCTGGCATGTTATTGGTGTCTTCCACTGTGAAGACCGACCCAAAAAACCTGTTCAGTTCCTCAGCCATTTCCTCATTTCCCATTATTAAAACTCCCTTCTCATCCTCTAAAGGATGAGGAGAGGATTATAAAAGATACGATTTATAATCATCTAGATAGGAATAATATGATTAGGGATAGTCAGCATGGTTTTGTGAAGGGTAGGTCATGCCTCACAAACCTTATCGAGTTCTTTGAGAAGGTGACTGAACAGGTAGACGAGGGTAGAGCAGTTGATGTGGTGTATATGGATTTCAGTAAAGCGTTTGATAAGGTTCCCCACGGTCGGCTATTGCAGAAAATACGGAGGCTGGGGATTGAGGGTGATTTAGAGATGTGGATCAGAAATTGGCTAGTTGAAAGAAGACAGAGAGTGGTAGTTGATGGGAAATGTTCAGAATGGAGTTCAGTTACGAGTGGCGTACCACAAGGATCTGTTCTGGGGCCGTTGCTGTTTGTCATTTTTATAAATGACCTAGAGGAGGGCGCAGAAGGATGGGTGAGTAAATTTGCAGACGACACTAAAGTCGGTGGAGTTGTAGACAGTGCGGAAGGATGTTGCAGGTTACAGAGGGACATAGATAAGCTGCAGAGCTGGGCTGAGAGGTGGCAAATGGAGTTTAATGCGGAGAAGTGTGAGGTGATTCACTTTGGAAAGAATAACAGGAATAAGGAATATTTGGCTAATGGTAAAATTCTTGGTAGTGTGGATGAGCAGAGGGATCTCGGTGTCCATGTACATAGATCCCTGAAAGTTGCCACCCAGGTTGATAGGGTTGTGAAGAAGGCCTATGGTGTGTTGGCCTTTATTGGTAGAGGGATTGAGTTCCGGAGCCATGAGGTCATGTTGCAGTTGTACAAAACTCTAGTACGGCCGCATTTGGAGTATTGCGTACAGTTCTGGTCGCCTCATTATAGGAAGGACGTGGAAGCTTT
Source organism: Scyliorhinus canicula (assembly GCF_902713615.1). Lineage (NCBI taxonomy): Eukaryota > Metazoa > Chordata > Chondrichthyes > Carcharhiniformes > Scyliorhinidae > Scyliorhinus > Scyliorhinus canicula. The sequence goes on along the minus strand of NC_052155.1, from coordinate 129,414,013 downwards.
GGAACGGGTGCAGAGGAGATTTACCAGGATGTTGCCTGGTATGGAGGGAAAATCTTATGAGGAAAGGCTGATGGGCTTGAGGTTGTTTTCGTTAGAGAGAAGAAGGTTAAGAGGTGACTTAATAGAGGCATACAAAATGATCAGAGGGTTAGATAGGGTGGACAGCGAGAGCCTTCTCCTACGGATGGGGGTGGCTAGCACGAGGGGACATAGCCTTAAATTGAGGGGTAATAGATATAGGACAGAGGTCAGAGGTGGGTTTTTTACGTAAAGTGTGGTGAGGCCGTGGAATGCCCTACCTGCAACAGTAGTGAACTCGCCAACATTGAGGGCATTTAAAAGTTTATTGGATAAGCATATGGATGATAAGGGCATAGTGTAGGTTAGATGGACTTTAGTTTTTTTTTTCCATGTCGGTGCAACATCGAGGGCCGAAGGGCCTGTACTGCGCTGTATCGTTCTATGTTCTATGTTCTATGTTCTAAAGGACCAATATTTACCTTAGACACTCTTTTTTGTCTTATATATTTGTAAAAACGTTTACTGTCTGTTTTTATATTCTGAGCAAGTTTACTCTCATACTCTATCTTACTCTTCTTTATAGCTTTTTTAGTAGCTTTTTGTTGCCCGCTAAAGATTTCCCAGTCCTCTAATCTCCCAGCAATCTTTGCCACTTTATATGCTTTTTCCTTCAATTTGATACTCTCCCTTATTTCCTTAGATATCCACGGTCGATTTTCCCTCTTTCTTCCGTCCTTCCTTTTTGTTGGTATAAACCTTTGCTGAGCACTGTGAAAAATCGCTTGGAAGGTTCTCCACTGTTCCTCAACTGTTCCACCATAAAGTCTTAGCTCCCAGTCTACCTTAGCTAGTTCTTCTCTCATCCCCTTGTAATCTCCTTTGTTTAAACACAAAACACTAGGATTTGATTTTACTTTCTCACCCTCCATCTGTATTTTAAATTCCACCATATTGTGATCGCTCCTTCCGAGAGGATCCCTAACTATGAGATCATGAATCAATCCTGTCTCATTACACAGGACAAGATCTAGGACCGCTTCTTCCCTCGTAGGTTCCATTACATACTGTTCTAGGAAACTATCGCGGATACATTCTATAAACTCCTCCTCAAGGTTGCCTTGACCGACCTGGTTAAACCAATCGACATGTAGATTAAAATCCCCCATGATAACTGCTGTACCATTTCTACATGCATCAGTTATTTCTTTGTTTATTGCCTGCCCCACCATATCGTTACTATTTGGTGGCCGATAGACTACTCCTATCAGTGACTTTTTCGCCTTACTATTCCTGATTTCCACCCAAATGGATTCAACCTTATCCTCCATAGCACCGATGTCATCCCTTACTATTGCCCGGATGTCATCCTTAAATAACAGAGCAACACCACCTCCCTTACCATCCACTCTGTCCTTCCGAATAGTTTGATACCCTCGGATATTTAACTCCCAGTCGTGACCATCCTTTAACCATGTTTCAGTAATGGCCACTAAATCATAGTCATTTACGATGATTTGTGCCATCAACTCATTTACTTTATTCCGAATACTACGAGCATTCAGGTAAAGTACACTTATGTTGGTTTTTTTACCTCTGTTTTGAATCTTAACATCTCCAGTTTTATTCCTTTTGTTATTACTGGGCCTATTCACTGAGCTGCCCTCAGTCACTGTACCTTGTACTGTCGCCCTTTTAGATTTTTGACTATGTCTTCTCTGCCTTGCACTTTTCCCCTTATTTCCTTTTGCTTCTGTCCCTGTTTTACTACCTTCCAACTTCCTGCAGCGGTTCCCATCCCCCTGCCACATTAGTTTAAACCCTCCCCAACAGCTCTAGAAAACACCCCCCCAGGACATCGGTTCCAGTCCTGCCCAGGTGCAGACCGTCCGGTTTGTACTGGTCCCACCTCCCTCAGAACCGGTCCCAATGCCCCAGGGATTTGAATCCCTCCCTCTTGCACCATCTCTCGAGCCACGCATTCATCCTATCTATCCTGACATTCCTACTCTGACTAGCTCGTGGCACTGGTAGCAATCCTGAGATTACTACCTTTGAGGTCCTACTTTTTAGTTTAACTCCTAACTCCCTGAATTCCGCTTGTAGGACCTCATCCCGTTTTTTACCTATATCGTTGGTGCCTATGTGCACCAGGACAGCTGGCTGTTCACCCTCCCCCCCCCCCCAGAATGTCCTGCAGCCGCTCTGAGACATCCTTGACCCTTGCACCAGGGAGGCAACATACCATCCTGGAGTCTCGATTGCGTCCACAGAACCGCCTGTCTATTCCCCTTACGATCGAGTCCCCTATCACTATAGCCCTGCCATTTTTCTTCCTGCCCTGCTGTGCAGCAGAGCCAGCCATGGTGCCATGAACCTGGCTGCTGCTGCCTTCCCCTGGTGAGCCATCCCCCTCAACAGTATCCAAAGCGGTATATCTGTTTTGCAGGGAGATGACTGCAGGGGACACCTGCACTGCCGTCCTACTCTTGCTCTTTCTTTTGGTCACCCATTTTCTATCTCCCTCAGTAACCTTCACCTGCGGTGTGACCAACTCGCTAAACGTGCTATCCACGACCTCCTCAGCATCGCGGATGCTCCAAAGTGAGTCCATCCGCAGCTCCAGAGCCGTCAAGCAGTCTAACAAGAGCTGCAACTGAACACACTTCTTGCACGTGAAGGAGCCAGGGACAGTGGACGTGTCCCTGAGCTCCCACATCGCACACGAGGAGCATGACACGGGTCTGGGATCTCCTGCCATGTCTTAAACCCTTGGTAAACTTAAACAACTAGAATTTCAAAATAAAAATAAATAAATTAGACAATGAAAAGAAAAAGAGAGACTACTTACCAGTCACTTACCAGGGTTAAAAAGCACCTCCTCACACTCTGCACCGAATTACCTCACTGCACCAAATTACCAAGTTTCAATCCCCACTCTGGATGAGTCTCACTCCGGATGTGTCTCCTGGAAAAGTGCTAGCTTACTGTGTGCGCTGTCTGTCTTTTATACAGACCTCAGCTAACCGATGACTCAAATAGAGGAGGTCGCTGTTGCTCTATACTCAGAGGATTGACTAGATATCCTTTCCTATTGCCAGAGAAGATCAGAGGTAGGGGGGTCTAAGATTTGACAGAACTGCAGCATTCTTCATGATTTAAGGAATTATTGTGGCCACGTGAACCTCTCATTTAAACTCAGGTGTGCTTTTGAACAGGAAAGGATTAAATTCCCTCAATCTGCAGTTTGTCTTCCACTATTGGCTGTGCATCATGTCGGGAACAATGCATTGTTAATGAGACAGTTACGGTCCCGCCAATTTTTGAGCCCCAATTCAATGTGCATGGCTGGTTATCAAGTGACAAGGAAGCTCTCTGATATTTGGCTTACGACTCCCATGTGGAGCACCCAAAAACCAGCTTGATGCTAAATGGGAGGGTGTACTAGGAGAGCAGATAGAGGATGGGACTTGGGCAGGTGCCTTGGAAAGGGTTAACTCTTCCTCTTCATGTGCGAGGCTTAGTCTCATCCAATTTAAGGTGCTGCATCGGGCCCATATGTCTGTGACTCGGATGAGTAGGTTCTTTAGGGGTGAGGACAGGTGCACCAGGTGTTCGGGGAGTCCAGCGAATCATGCCCATACGTTCTGGGCATGCCCAGCACTGGAAGAATTCTGGAAGGGGGTGGCGAGGACGGTGTCGAGGGTGGTTGGATCCAGGGTCAAACCAGATTGGGGAGTCGCGATTTTTGGAGTTGCGGCGGAGCCGGGTGTGCAGGAGGCGAAAGAGTCCGGTATTTTGGCCTTTGCGTCCCGAGTAGCCCGGTGGAGGATCTTGCTGCAGCGGAAGGATGCAAGGCCCCCATGTGTAGAGACCTGGATCAGTGTCATGGCGGGATTTATAACATTGGAGGGGGTCAAATTTGCCCCGAGAGGATCAGTACAAGGGTTCTATAAACGGTGGCAGCCTTTTCTGGACTTTCTGACTCAAAGATAGATATCTTGGTCAATAGCAGCAGCAACCCGGGGGGGGGGGGTTCTTTATTTTTTCTATTTTTTCTATGGTTATTTAACTTAATATTGTGTTAATTGAATTTGTTGTTAATATGCTTTGTTGTTCTTTGAGGTTGGGCGAATGTTTATGACTGTTATTGTTGGTATTTTATTGCTGTTCGTTGTTATATAAATACAACATTTTTCAATAAAAATTATTTTTTTTTAAACTGAGGGCCAATCAACCACTTGGAATTTCATCGAGCAGACTATTGGGGTCCACAAGCAGAGATTTTAATGACTTTATTGAAAATGAGATGTTCTGCAGTCCTCAGTCAGGTAGGCTTCTCTATTCACAGTGATGTGGAGCATGCTCCATGACCTGGCAATCATAAGTGACAACCATAGCAACAGAACACCAGCCATTATCACCAGCAATTGTGCCAGATCATCAAGGTCAGGAGCCACAAGCAGAGGAAGAGTGGAGAAAATGAGGAAGCATTTGCTTCAGATTTGTTCATTAAATGTGCACAAATACACATTCAACTTGCTCAATCAATGCTGTCGTATTTGTTTTCAACAGGGCACATAGTCAGTGTTTCAGCAAATATTCCTGTCAATAAAAGATGCTCACTAAGCCTTGCATTGGTTAAAAGCATAATTCACAGTCAAATCTTTCATCATTATGCTCAATTGTCTTCTGCAATGAATTTATCTTTATGACCACTGGTTCCATTTCCATTCAAATACACTGAACACAGACACTGAATGCAGATAATGAAAATCAAGCAGAGATGACATAAATACCTTTCATTATCTTTGTTTCTTGCTCACTGAATAGCATTTCTGATGTTTTAGACATCTTGTCAGCTTCTATTTTTACCATTTCTTCACTCTCACCTGCAGAAATGTATTCCATTAATAAGATATAATCAAACCATGAGATTACTATCTATATTCAATGTTCATTAAGCAACTAAATTACCATAACGGCTGACAGAATTCAATCCTCAGGCTGTAAAAATAATGCTTGATCAACAGTGACAGTGACTGTAGTTTTCAGCGGAGATTCAATATTCTGAGAACCATTAGCTGCGTGGCTGCTTTTCAGGTAGTGAAAAGTAAATGATTCTGTGATTTTAAAGAGCTTGATGTACCACTTTCAAAGTTTCCTTTATTTTTCATGGGTTGTGGGCATGACTGGAAAAGCCAGCATTTTTAGCCCATCCCTACTTGCCCGTGAGCTGAGCGATTTGCTGAGCCATTTCAGAGGGGCAGTTCAGAGTAACATGTAGACCAGGCCAAATAAGGGTGGTAGATTTCCTTCCCTAAAGGACACTATTGAACCAGATGGGTTTTTACAACGATTGATGATAACTTTATGGCCATCATTACTGAGTCTAGCTTTCAATTCCAATTTTTTTTAATGAATTGAATTCAAATTCTACCAGCTGTCATGTTGGGATTTGAACTCACATCACCAGATTCATTAAATTAGATTATTAGTCCAGCAATATTACCACTACACCACCATCTGCCCTTTTTGTTTGATGTGAATGAACTCCTTATATTCATATTGTTCAACGCCATTGTGTAAATATATTCTTGATGAATGATTCATTTTCATGCATTTCCAAGGATGTGGGTTACATTAGCAAGGCTGCATTTATTTCCCATTGTTAAGATCTCCGCTAATGTTAAATGTGAGGGTATCCCAAATTCCAGAAGGGTAACTTGGAACACCAGTTCGGAGTGGTGCATGTTTTATCTGATATAATGTGAGGAATGGTGTACAATCCATTGAAAAATAGAAACATAGAAAATAGAACAGTACAGCACAGAACAGGCCCTTCGGCCCTCAATGTTGTGCCGAGCCATGATCACCCTACTCAAACCCACGTATCCACCCTATACCCGTAACCCAACAACCCCCCCCTTAACCTTACTTTTTTAGGACACTACGGGCAATTTAGCCTGGCCAATCCACCTAACCCGCACATCTTTGGACTGTGGGAGGAAACCGGAGCACCCGGAGGAAACCCACGCACACAGGGGGAGAACGTGCAGACTCCACACAGACAGTAACCCAGCCGGGAATCGAACCTGGGACCCTGGAGCTGTGAAGCATTTATGCTAACCACCATGCTACCCTGCTGCCCCGAACATAGAGAATAGGAGCAACAGGAGGTTATTCAGCCCTTCGAGCTTGCTGCGCCATTTATTATAATCATGGTTGATCATCCAACACAATAGCCTAATTCCACTTCCCCCCATATCCTTTTATCCTTTTTACTCTAGTGAAATAACTAATTGCTTCTTGAAAACATACTGGGCGTGATCTACTGGTCAATTCACGACGGGCGTGAAAACGAATGGGCAGATAGATCGTGGGTGAGGCCAAAATCGGGAACCACGCCTGGCGGCGATTGGTTTCTGATCTAATTGCCGCGCTCCCATTGGGGCTGGTTTAGCTCACTGAGCTAAATCACTGGCTTTTAAAGCAGACCAACCAGGCCAGCAGCACGGTTCGATTCCCGTACCAGCCTCCCCGGACAGGCACCGGAATGTGGCGACTAGGGGCTTTTCACAGTAACTGCATTGAAGCCTATTTGTGACAATAAGCGATTTTCATTTTCATTGGCGAGATTCGGATCCCACTGCAGCTTGGGAAGCAATTAATAAACGCCAATCAAGGCCAATCTCCACACCATTAATGGGAAGAACCCCCTATCGAATGGCTGCCTGTTATCCAACTGCCTCCCAGCGAGCGGTCACGTGGGAGCCGTTTAGTACACCTGTTTTAAAAATGTGAGGCTAACAGAAGCTAGCGGAATGGCTGCTGTGGGGATCCGAGGAGGTGAGTAGCCATCTTCAAAATCAGATAGTCAGCCCAGGTGCATTGGGGCCACTGCCCAGTACGCGGGAGGGAGAAGGGAGCCTACGGGGGTGGGACAGGGGCACAGATGGTCCATCACCCATTGGCTCAGCATGCCACCCCCGGATCGTGTATACCCAAAACAGCAGCTGCCTGCCTGTCCCACTTAACATTCCCATTACAGAGACCTATCCTTTGTATTATGGTGAAGGTCACTTTAACTCCCACTGACTATGGTGGCCGCATGACGCATGGTTGAAGGCAAATAATGTGAGCACTTCACAGCTTCCAAATGGATTCCTATGGGTGCACATACCACGAAACAGGCGGTTGTTACTGCCTAATGTCATGGGAATGTGACTTTAAGAAAAGTTTGTCTGCTCAAGTGGCTGCAGTGATATCAGAGTGTGGGTGGAGCTGAGCGCTGGCACTGCTTTTCAGTTTCGCTTTGAGGAAAAGCTTGGGTGTGTCTATGTCTTTTGGTTTCGTTTCAGTGTTGGAGCTGCAAATAAGGTGTAATGTTGTTCTCTCTGCCATGTTAAGACTATCTCTTGATCATTTGGTGAATTCAGAGTGATAAATGCCCTCAGTAGAGAATTTAAACCTAATGTGCTTTTGTAAAAAGGATTTTTGTCTTATGCATGTTAAAAGGAAAGTTTAAGGATTACTTAGAATGTTGTATTCTTGGGTGGGGGTGTATTTGAATTATGGGTGCTAAGATGTTCACTGTGTGTTTTATGGGTTCATCGAATAAACATTGTTTTGCTTTAAAAATTATTTTTAAATTTCTGTTGCACCACACCTGTAGAGTGGCCCATACCACAATCTAGTAAAAGTTGTGGGTCAGGTGAACTCCATGATACACTTTGGGGTTCTCTAAACCCTGGCCCATAACACTAGCATCCCAATCAGGCTGCCAGGCCTGAACATTTGCCTAAACTCCGGAGGCATCAACACCACAGAGGCAGCAGCCAACATTCCAACACCCAAGGGCTGGGCCACTACACTGGGGCATCCCCGTGACCAGAGGGTGGGCGTATGGAATGGGGAGGACCAGCGTCCAGTCCAGGTAATGTTTCCAAAAGCAGTCCAGAGTACAGGGTCTGGGGTCCATTACCGAGTGGCCTCTGCTGTGGCCAGGGGTGCATGTGGAGGGTATGTTTGATGGCATCATGGTGGATGGCAGAGAATGTGAGGGTGGGGGAGAACTAGGGGACCCTCGGGGTGGAACCTATAGCTGATCGTCAGTCACTAACCCTCTTCGATTCCTTAAATCGCATTATGGATGATATTGTGGACGCCGCAGAAACTGCCCTCTGGGTACTACTGGTAGGCCAGGCAGCTAGACGCCGGAGAAAGTGCCGGCAGCAGTGTCAACAGAGGCTCAAAGTGGTAGCCTATGTGCAGGATCCCACAACACACCCTGAGGACCCAGCCACCCATCAGGCTAGGGAGGAACCCAGAGAACCCTCACCCCATCACACAAACCATCCCCCCACAACCATATCCCCCCTTCACCCCCAACCTCCATTGCCCTGTTCCACCCTCCCAGGGTCTGTGTTTCATCACTCCAGGGTGATGAACCTGGTTCGGCATTGTTAGCAGGTCAATCTGATAATAACCCTCTCTGAGCTGAGCTTTGGTGCTCCTCAATCTATGCCATATTCTGACTCCTGTCTGTCTGCTGAATGCAAGCACCCCATCATCTGCACATAGTATGTCTTTGGGATTGGGGTGGGGGCCCAGGGCCCAGGCCTAGTAGCAGAGAGCCTGGTGGTCTTGGGCTTGGGGAGGGTGGAGGGCAACTGTGGGAGGGGGGTGTAGACTGGCCAGAAGTGCGGAATAACATGACGGACGCTTCACATGTCTCGGGTATAACGTGTTTTAATGGTGTACAAGTACGAAAGTACTTCTACTAGTACTTCGCCTAGCTTCCGATGCTGCCGCCCCCTCTCAACCCCCCTTGCCCTCTCAGTGCTTCTCAATGTACTTAGCCCTCCATGCTCTACTGATATGAGTAGGTGTGCTCCCAGGATACAGATCAGGGGTGGAAACAGCCTGCTGCTTACCGCATCCTGTGGCCTTTGATGCCCCTGGCAGGCATCCTCTAGAGGACCTGGAATCGGTGGTCCCCTGCCGTCTTTGTGGTGGAACATGCCTTGCCACCTTGTTCCATATGCTGACCCCGATATCCACAGTTGTTGGGGGGGGGGGGTGGATTCAGAAGAGCTGGCAACTGCCATTGTCTCCCTATTGGAAGGCTCCAGGTCAGCCTCCATTGCTCCCTCCTACCAATCGGTGACTGTATGGCACTGGGGTCACCTCAGGACAGAAGGACAGCTGGATTGAGATCCGGATGCACCTACGCCATTTGGCTCTGTCAATCCTGGTGGCTTCCCAATATCTGCACCATTGTGTCAACGTCCTCGATGAAGCCCCTCTACAAATGTGCCATGTTTTGCAGTGCCTTGCCAATAGAACATAGAACATAGAACACTACAGCGCAGTACGGGCCCTTCGGCCCTCGATGTTGCGCCGGCCTGTGAAACCATCTGAAGCCTATCTGACCTACACTATTCCATTGTCATCCATATGTCTATCCAGTGACCACTTAAATGCCCTTAAAGTTGGCGAGTCTACTACTGTTGCAGGCAGGGCGTTCCACACCCCTACTACTCTCTGAGTAAAGAAACTGCCTCTGACATCTGTCCTATATCTCTCACCCCTCAATTTAAAGCTATGTCCCCTCGTGTTGGTCATCACCATCCGAGGAAAAAGACTCTCACTGTCCACCCTATCTAACCCTCTGACTATCTTATATGTCTCTATTAAGTCACCTCTCAGCCTTCTCCTCTCTAACGAAAACAACCTCAATTCCCTGAGCCTTTCCTCGTAAGACCTTCCCTCCATACCAGGCAACATCCTAGTAAATCTCCTCTGAACCCTTTCCAAAGCTTCCACATCCTTCTTATAATGTGGTGACCAGAACTGCACGCAGTACTCCAGGTGTGGCCGCACCAGAGTTATGTACAGCTGCAGCATGACCTTGTGGTTCCGAAACTCAATCCCCCTGCTTATAAAGGCTAGCACACCATATGCCTTCTTAACAGCCCTATTAACCTGGGTGGCAACTTTCAGGGATTTATGTACCTGGATGCCGAGATCTCTCTGTTCATCTACACTACCAAGAATCTTGCCATTAGCCCAGTACTCTGCATTCCTGTTACTCCTTCCAAAGTGAACCACCTCACACTTTTCCGCATTAAACTCCATCTGCCACCTCTCAGCCCAGCTCTGCAGCTTATCTATGTCCCTCTGTATCCTATAACATCCTTCAGCACTATCCACAACTCCACCGACCTTCGTGTCATCTGCAAATTTACTAACCCATCCTTCTACACCCTCTTCCAGGTCATTTATAAAAATTACAAACAGCAGTGGCCCCAAAACAGATCCTTGCGGTACACCACTATTAACTGAACTCCAGGATGAACATTTGCCATCAACCACCACCCTCTGTCTTCTTTCAGCTAGCCAATTACTGATCCAAACCGCTAAATCACCTTCAATTCCATACTTCCTTATTTTCTGCAATAGCCTACCGTGGGGAACCTTATCAAACGCCTTACTGAAATCCATATACACCACATCAACAGCTTTACCCTGATCCACCTGTTTGGTCACCTTCTCAAAAAACTCAATAAGGTTTGTGAGACATGACCTACCCTTCACAAAACCGTGTTGAGTATCGCTAATCAACTTGTTCTTTTCAAGATGATTATAAACCCTATCTCTTATAACCTTTTCCAACATTTTACCCACAACCGAAGTAAGGCTCACAGGTCTATAATTACCAGGGTTGTCTCTACTCCCCTTCTTGAACAAGGGGACAACATTTGCTATCCTCCAGTCTTCCGGCACTATTCCTGTCGACAAAGACGACATAAAGATCAAGGACAAAGGCTCAGCAATCTCCTCCCTGGCTTCCCAGAGAATCCTAGGATAAATCCCATCTGGCCCAGGGGACTTGTCTATTTTGACATTTTCTAAAATTGCTAACACCTCCTCCTTTGAACCTCAATTCCATCTAGCCTGGTCGACTGAACCTGAGTGTTCTCCTCGACAACATTGTCTTTCTCCAGTGTAAACACTGACGAAAAATATCCATTTAACGCTTCCCCTATCTCCTCTGATTCCACACACAACTTTCCACTACTATCCTTGATTGGCCCTAATCTTACTCGAGTCATTCTTTTGTTCCTGATATACCTATAGAAAGCCTTAGGGTTTTCCTTGATCCTATCCGCCAACGACTTTTCGTGTCCCCGCCTCGCTCTTCTTAACTCTCCCTTTAGGTCCTTCCTGGCTAACTTGTAACTCTCAAGTGCCCTAACTGAGCCTTCATGTCTCATCCTAACATAAGCCTTCTTCTTCCTCTTGACAAGTGCTTCAACTTCCTTAGTAAACCACGGCTCCCTTGCTCGACAACTTCCTCCCTGCCTGACAGGTACATACTTATCAAGGACACGCAGTAGCTGTTCCTTGAAAAAGCTCCACATTTCGATTGTACCCATCCCCTGCAGTTTCCTTCCCCATCCTATACCTCCTAAATCTTGCCGAATAGCATCATAATTGCCTTTCCCCCAGCTATAATTCTTGCCTTGCGGTATATACCTATCCCTGCCCATTGCTAAAGTAAACATAACCGAGTTGTGATCACTATCACCAAAGTGCTCACCTACATCTAAATCTAACACCTGGCCGGGTTCATTACCCAGTACCAAATCCAATGTGGCCTCGCCCCTTGTTGGCCTGTCTACATACTGTGTCAGAAAACCCTCCTGCACACACTGCACAAAAACTGACCCATCTATAGTACTCGAACTATAGTATTTCCAGTCAATATTTGGAAAGTTAAAGTCCCCCATAACAACTACCCTGTTACTCTCGCTCCTGTCAAGAATCATCTTTGCAATCCTTTCCTCTACATCTCTGGGACTATTCGGAGGTCTATAGACAACTCCCAACAGGGTGACCTCTCCTCTACTGTTCCTAACCTCGGCCCATACTGCCTCAGTAGACGAGTCCTCAAGCGTCCTTTCTACCGCCGTAATACTTTCCTTGATTAACAATGCCACACCCCCCCCTCTTTTACCATCTTCTCTGTTCTTACAGAAACATCTAAATCCTGGAACCTGCAACAACCATTCCTGTCCCTGCTCTACCCATGTCTCCGAAATCGCCACAACATCGAGATCCCAGGTACCAACCCATGCTGCAAGCTCACCCACCTTATTCCGGATGCTCCTGGCGTTGAAGTAGACACACTTCAAACCAGCGTCCTGCTTGCCGGTGCCCTCTTTCGAACTTTTAACCCTATCCCTGACCTCACTACTCTCAACATCCTGTACACTGGGTCTACAATTTAGGTTCCCATCCCCCTGCTGAATTAGTTTAAACCCCCCCGAAGAGCACTAGCAAATCTCCCTCCCAGGATATTGGTACCCCTCTGGTTCAGGTGAAGACCATCCTGTTTGTAGAGGTCCCACCTACCCCAGAATGAGCCCCAATCCCCAATGTCCACCTGCATCTGGAAAATGGTCCTCAGCGACAGGGACATGCTCTGGAGTGCCTCAGCAATGTCCTCCTGAGTCTAGGACATGCTGCACAGCACCCCAGCAAGGTCCAACTGAGACTGGGACAAGTCCCCCAGTGATTAGGACATGCTCCATAGCGCCTCGGCAAAGCCCAGCTGAGAATGGGACATGCTCCGCAGCAACTCGGAAAGGTCATGTCCTCCAATGACCGGACATGGTGTCAAGGTGCTCAGCCCTGGCCGTCATTGAGTGAGCCACGCCTTGGACCCCACCACCTATGCTACTGACATCATGCTCCAGGCTCTCCACGGCGGTCGCCGAGCAGTGTTGGCTTCAGTGCCATACAGTGCCGGTGCTATCTCCTGCACCTTCAGCCTGTGAGACTCCTGCAATCGGCAACGGATCCGCTGGCGTGTTGCTGACATCCTCCTCTGAATTTCACGGAAGCATCCTATCGACTGCATCCACTCCGGGATGGCGTGGTCCAGAGGCTCAGCATCTGACTGTGACTCAGCTGGGTCCTGGGATCCAGTAGACCTGCGACTACTGTCTCCCCTGGACATTCCTGCCTCCACCTGATGTGCAACTGCAGCTATGTGGTGCTCACCAGATCATGCTCCAGAAGCCTGTCCGCTATTTTCGAGGTGTGTGCCTCTACACGGGTGGAAGGTGGAGGTCACAGCTGTGACGCCTCAATGGTGATATTCTCAGAGCTATCAGCTCGTCAGCAGGAAATCGCTCTGAGTGTGGCATCGGTGGGGTGCAACGCCCGGAGACCAAAAACCACGTCAAACTGACATTGAATAGCGGGGTGATTCTCAACACTGTAGACATTAAGGAGCACCCTGCTGAAGACTCCCGTAAGAGGACTTAGTTTTAAGTCAACTGAATCACGCCCTCTGCCTTTCCTAAGTTAAGGTTCCACAATTACACTGTTTCTTTCCTTTTGATGTTATTCACCCTGTTGAATTGGTTTTTGACAGGTACGTATCCATTTCCTCATCTCTTCGCTGTGAAGGTATCACAGCTATAGGTACACTGTTTTGTCCCATCACATATGTAAATTGTTTTCCACTGATAGGCGAATTTGCATCTCATAATTTGTCCAAACATCTGCCTCTAAACAACTCCCCATTTTATAAAAGCAAATTACTGTGGATGCTGGAATCTGAAACCAAAGAGAAAATGCTGGTAAATCTTAGCAGGTCTGGCAGCATCTGTAGGCAGAGAACAGAGCTGACGTTTCGAGTCCAGATGACCCTTTGTGAAAGCTGAACTCCTCATTTTACTTTGTTTCTTTAATCTTAATTTTCCCCAATTCTTAACACCCATCCATAGTTATCCTGACAAGATGAGATGGTGATTTTGCATGAACAGCTGTGCTGTGCTTCTGTGATGGTTCAAGATAGAATCAGAGGGGATGAATGACGGTTCTGTTCAAATCTGGGTTGTGTTAAACTTGGAGTTGATGATGTTCTTGGTTTAAAGTGGAAACACATGCTAAGTGGAATAACTTGTCACAAGGAGATTGGTAAATTCAAAGAGAATCTGTAATAGAGTACTCAATAGGCAATCACTCGTTAAAATGATATTCCAAGGTTAGGCATCAATCAGTTCTACTTTGGTTTACATGCCCATTTGGCCTGATTGATTCTCCAGTATAAATAACTTTCAATTTTCAATTCTAACCTTATTTCTGTAATGATGTTATAATGATTCATAGCACCAGATGCCAAGATGAAGATTGTTCCATTTGTAGAAAAGACAAATTGTGTGCATGTCAAATTGAAAGGGTTTGAGGCAATTGAATTGAGAGTGTTGCAGTGTGAAGACCAAAAGCTAAGCTGGCCTGGAGCGTATTAAAGCCATCTCACACCACTTGTATCATTGCCAAGACTGAAGGAGTCGGTGATGAAGAGGTGACATGCCAGAATGAAAGAGAAGGGACATGTGGGTGTAGTATTACACCACCCGAGGAGAGTGTGCAGTCAATGGCGGAGCAGAGGGATTTGGGTGTCTTTTTCATGAATCGCAGAAAGTCGATGTTCAGGTACAGCATGTAATAAAAAGGGCAAATGGAATTTTAGTGTTTATTGCAAAAGGACTTGAGTATAAAAGTAGAGAAGTATTGATGTAATTATATGGGGTGTTGGTGAGACCACATCTGGAGTATTATGTCCAGTTTTGGTCTCCTTATTTGAGGAAGAATGTGGTGGCATTGGAGACAGTTCAGAGGACGTTCACCAGATTGATTCCGTGGATGAAAGGGTTGACGTATGAAGGGAGATAGGCTTAGACACGATGGAGATTAGAAGAATGAGAGGGGAACTGATCGAAGTACATAAAATACTAAGAGGGATTGATAAGGTAAACATAGACCAAATGTTCCTCCTTGTACAGAAATCTTGAACAAGAGGTCAGAGAAAAAGAATGAGCGGCAGTAGATTTAAAACTGAGAGATGGAGGAACTGCATCTTGCAGAGGGTGGTGAATTTGTGGAACTTGCTGCCTCATAGTACGATGGAGTCGGAATCGTTAAATGGTTTCAAGAAGGAGGTAGATATATTTCTGATAAAACAAACTGGGTTAAAGGGATATGGGGAACAGGTAGGGAGATGGATTTCAGACCAGGAAGAGATCAGCCATGATTGAATGGCCGAGCAGGTTCGAAGGGCTGAATTGCTTTCTCTTCTCTTAAAACTTTCTACCTATGTAACTGCAGCCCCACGGTGCCCCGGAGTCACAACAAGGGTGAAATAACCAATAACTCTAAGAAAAATACTCAAAATCTTTGGCCTTGACTGCCCAATCATTACAGTCACCAGGTTTGTAAGATGAAGTGCAATTCCTGCATATTTATACCAAGAACTATAATGAAATATGCAGTAAATACAGCTGATTAACAAGCTAATACATACTACCTACTTTAACTGTTCCACTCGACCCACACAAGACAGATATACACAGAGGGGTGAAAATGGTAAAATAATAAGGATGAATGTCAAAAGATGAAAATCTTTGGGTGCGATTAAATGGAAAGGTTTCTCAGTGTCATTTATAGTGGGTTTTGCTGGGAGTTTCCTGTTGGGGCTTTCCTCACAACTACCTAACCACAATTGCTCACTTTTTTGGGCCCTGGGGGGTTTCTTACCAGTTTAGCCCACACTTGGGGTGCGATCTACCTGCTGTTCATGACGGCAGGATACTTTGGTCCAATGCCGGTGCACAGGTTTCCTGGCGATGAGAGGCGCAGTCATTAGGAAATGCCATTGACAATGCCGGGGTCGGTAAATCCCACTGGAGGGCACCATCACCGCCGAAGAACACACGAGGGGTTGGTTGGTAAATCCTGTGCTTAGTATTCTCTTCATCACTGGAGAGCTCAACCCACTGGCCAGGCCAGCTCCTCAGAGTTCGGGCCACCATTTTGAGTGAGCTTTTGGATCCCCACCCTCCACCCAACCATTGGCAATATCACCCCTGCACACATGGAGGGTACCCTAAACCCCTCCAAGTGACAACTTGCTATGGGGTTACTGAGTGCCCCCACACCCCCCTTAAAGGCCCCTCTTCCAGGACCACACCCATTCACCCCCAACCTCCCAGAGGACCCTCCGTACCTGTCATGTACAGCCCCCCATGCATCATACTCGCCCTCCATTCTCCTTTCATGGGCACAGCTCCCCCTTAGTACCAACCTTGGCAGTGCCACCCTGTCACTCAGGATCCCTGGCACTGCCACCATGATGATCTGGCAGTGCTCCAGCCAGCTTTGCGGTGCCACCTCGGCATCTTGGCAGTGCCAGGGTGATAACGTCAAGGTGTAAGCTGGGAAGTGCCCCCTACACCCCCCACCTAAACACATCCCCTCCCCAACACACCCCCACCTCACACACCCCGCCCCGACCCGACCCGCGATCTAATCACGTGTCCTGTGCCTTGTGGGAGCTGCTGGTGACGGGGTGGGCTCTTCCGGTTTCACCCAACCCCAGTCCCAGCCACAGCAGGATGGTCCAGTCCCAGATGGAGGTGGCCCAGACCCAGAGGGAGATGGCACAGTCACTGTCTGATGTGGCACAGACCCAGAAGGTGGTGGCACGGTCACTGCGAGTTGTGGCGCAGTCCCAGACGGAAGTGGTCCATTCCTTGTGCTCCATGGCCATGAGCTTTCAGACCCTGACCAAGGGCAGCAGGCTTCCAGGATTGGAAGAGCCAGGTATCAGGATAGACTCAGGGGTTAGCTCTTCACACACCCCTGCCCATGGAGTAGCCCGGGGGCCTTTGGGCTCCCCAAGGGAGAGGAGGTGATGGGGACGGTGCTGGTGACTCCCGCAAGGGAGGTGCCAGGACACCACAGCACCCCATACTCCCCTCTTCTTGTCCCTGCCTTATCTGGTGGGCAGCAGGCAGAACAAAGTGGAACCACACCATCTGGGACACCCAAGCAGCAGCCGGGCCTATCCAGGGTTGGTCACCCCAGAAGACTGCTGCCAGGGGATGCAGGTCACATGATGGCATCAGAGCAGGCAACTTCCACTCCTGATGTACTGTCTGGGTATCCACCTAGGCGTAGCATTAGGGTCTGTGAGGCCAGAAAATTAGACACCAGTTAAATTGGCACGCGTGCCGTGCACAGTTTAGTGATAGGAGCTAGGCACAAATCTGTATATATGTTTTCACATTAAATACCTGGGCACAATGTTACAACCTGCCTCAGTGCTCTGTCAGATGGGTGTGAGGGGTGGGCTGGTCTGGGATGGCAGCAGATGAACTGATGGTTTGCATGGTGTTATGGGCCAGGGCTTAGACACGCCAAAGTATATTATGAAGTTCACCTGACCAATAACTTTTATGTTAAATTTGTCGAGGATGAGCACAAAGGCCTTCGCTGCAGGTGTGATTCATCACACTTCCTGGACACTTTAATCAAAACAAGGTTTATTCTAAGAATGTAATTAACACATATATATCTATAAATACAGCAAGAACCTTTATCAATAACAAATATAAACACACTGCACAGCTACAATAACCTATGTATAACACTTAATGAATTCCCCCTTAACTGTTCCAATTCAATAACAAAATCCAATAAACCAAACCCCTTGTCAAGGGTGTGGTCCAGCAGTCTGTGTTCTCACTTGAATGGGATTGATCCTTTCCCTGAGATTCTGATCCAGTCTCAACCGGCAGATTCAAACTCCTTCCGGAAAGCAAACTGTGGGCTAGATTCTCCATTATTGAGACTATGGCCCCATGCCGGCATAAAAAAGGTGGAGCTTTACTCCTGAATTTCCTTCAAAAAAGTTAAACAAATTTGTTGCCCTGCACGGGGCTGGCAGGGACCCGGAGTGACTCTCGCAGCTTTTGTAGCAGATATGGGTCCCCACACATCTGGGCCAGAGGACGTGTATGTGCACAGTGGCGGCCTCCAGTGACCATGCCGTGCTCCATAGCGGACTAGGACCGCGGAATCTGATGGAAGAAAGAGACCCCCTGATCAGCCGCGAGCCCAAGCCTCAATCCCCACATATTAAATCCACAGCCGCTAGAAGGCACCCCCTGGTCTCCAATCTCCCCGGCCCCGACCAGGGCAGCCGTGGACTGAGTCCGCAGCCGCCATGCGAGCATGCCGACCGGCAATAGGTGGTTAGTTCCACTCCATCGTGAACCCAGCCGGTCGGGAGTGCAGGATTGCTGAGCGGCCTCTGGTAATGGCCCCCCGGCGATGCGCATACTCCACGATGATGCCGATCTTCAGTGCCCGGAGAATCGCCAAACCGGCGCCGGGCCCGATTATGGTGTCAAACTCGATTCACCGCCCCACACATTTTGCCATCGGGCTGCAGAGAATCCAGCCCTACATCTTTAAAGTTACCAAAGCAGTTAGCCACGACCAAATGTTTTTTTACTGGAACAATGTTTAGAATAAAAACATAAAAAGACAAGGAAAAAACACTTCTCTCTCCTGTTGTCCAAAACAGTCAAACTGATACTGAAACCCAAACGCTAAACCTCCTCTCACCTGACAGCCACAGCCCAATGTGCTACAAGCCACATGATAAGAGTCTAAACCTTTTTTAAAGGAACACTCACATGACTAATGGCCAGGGCAAGTTTCAGCTTCCAGCTCGGTTGGCCTGCTCATCAATTACTGCATGATTTTTTTCACAAATAGGGTTACTCGTGGTTCATTTCACTGATGTGTTCATCACTATGATGTTTATATTTTCATACTACTTTTAAATACATCATTGGCAAATTCTTCCCCATTTGGGGAGCACGGTAGCATGGTGGTTAGCATAAATGCTTCACAGCTCCAGGGTCCCAGGTTCGGTTCCCGGCTGGGTCACTGTCTGTGTGGAGTCTGCACGTCCTCCCTGTGTGTGCGTGGGTTTCCTCCGGGTGCTCCGGTTTCCTCCCACAGTCCAAAGATGTGCGGGTTAGGTGGATTGGCCATGCTAAATTGCCCGTAGTGTCCTAAAAAGTAAGGTTAAGGGGGGGTTGTTGGGTTACGGGTATAGGGTGGATACGTGGGTTTGAGTAGGGTGATCATTGCTCGGCACAACATCGAGGGCCGAAGGGCCTGTTCTGTGCTGTACTGTTCTATGTTCTATTGTTAGTTATGAATGGTAAAGGTATTTCATAGGATATTACATTAGTCCTGATAAAATGGTTCACTCTGAATATGTCACAAAAAGTCACCACTCTCAAGTGATTTCAATGTGCTACCATTCTGAACCTGAAGTGGGTAGACCTTTCTTAACCTTACTTCGATCTTTACTATTTAGAGAAACCAGGAAGCATATTAAACAATCCACTCCATATACTGTGGACATACACCAATGTCTAGTACCGCACACCTGAATGAATCTGCCACTAGAACACCTATCACTGGGCTAAAACCTCTGGTGATCAATACAAGTCTTTCTGACTGATGAGTATTGTCACCTTTCGCCTCTGATCCTTCCTCGTCATGTGATATTTGATAAACCCTTTTACTCTATTTCAGACAATTTGCAATGATATTTGAGCTTGTTTATCATTCCTCAGTTATTCCTGGGATTCATTCTCCAGCTGTAGTTGCCCAATTCCTTTCGCCTCTTAGAGCTGCCAAAGAGGTCTCCATCCTTATTTTTTTTTGTTTGAGGTTCTTCTTTCCTATGGATGCCTGCATCCCATCTACAAATGATCTTGAAATGCTGCCAGCATCAAATCCTCCATCTATTGTGTGACTGCATTAGTGCCAGCAAAGTAGCTGGAAATGATTGTCTTTTCAGAAATGTTTCTAAAGCTTCAGACATCTGTTCAAAAAGTATATTACATTATGAGAATCGAACTCCAGTCAAGACCAGGTGCCGATCCATGTTCGATACTTGAGCACAATCCGACAATTTGAAGGCACGCACTAAATTAGGGATCTACAAATAGAATTTCTGCAATCCGTTATATAGCCTTTTAAATTCCATTATATATACTTCTATGAAATAATCACCGTTTTTCTAAATTTAACAGGATCTGACCATGCTTCATATGCATTTATCAGGTCACCTTTCTTCAAATTTTCATTCATAAATATTCATAATTTATCCAAACCTTCTCCAGTGTCCAATTGATGAGCCATTAGCTCCCAAAATACTTTTCCAATGGGAAGCGAACGTGTCAAGACATACCTTTCTTTCTCTTTTGTAAGGATGTATCCCATATCTCCCCAGGTCATTCTTCCTTCAGGCATAAGGTTCAACTTCACAGAACAATGGTGGAAAATCATTCTTTATACTTAGTTTCAGCCATTCTTCTCAAAAGTAACCCTGGTAACAATCGTTTGCATGAAAAGGCATCTAACTTTCTAATCTTCACTTTGAAGATTATCCTCTGCTGCCAATTTTAATCGGATTCACGCCAGTTGGTGATGTTGAAAATGAGGCACAGCTGTTTTTTTTTCCTGGAGAGAGTTTATCTTGGTCAATACTACTAGTGTCCCAGCTACCCCCATTTTTAGGTGTACAAATACCCAATTTGCAACGTTACTGTAACAATATAATTGTCATAAAATCTTAACAATGTAATTGCCACCAAACCTTAAAATTGTAATTAATAGGACATTGACAGTACAATGTTGATGGTGAGCAGAGTATAAATCAGGAAATTAGCAGAGGATGTTACTGGAATAACACAATAATCATGGGAGGGGGGGCTTCAATATTCATGAAGGCTGGATAAACCGAATTAGCAAAAGGAGTTTGAAGGAAGAGTTCATGGAATGTATTCAAGATAATTTTATGGAACAATTATGTCAATGAACAAGCTAGTAAATGGAATGTTTTAGATCTATTGATCTGTAATACGACAGAGTTCATTAGTAATATTGTCGTAAAGAATTCTCCAGGAAATACTGATCATATTATGATAACATTTCACTAATTTGAGAGTGATGTGCAAAGTCTGAAACCAGGGTTTTAAACTGAAATATAGCTCAGTATTGATATATGAAGGGCATGTGGGTTAAGGTGGGGAATTAGATTAAACGATGATAAATAAAAATGCATATATTTAAACAAATAATTCATAATTCTCAATGAATAACAATTCCCTTAAGGAATAAAAACTCAACTCGTCAATGTTCAATTACGTTTTGTGCACTTCAACACTTCTGATTCCTTTTACATTTTGTTGGTCTACATTTTGTACGGAGCATGCATGCAGTGGAGGTCTTGTGGCACAATGTATTGCAGGCCTGCCTCTGAGCCGGAAGCTCTAGGTTTGAGTCCCAACCTAGGACTTGATGACAGAGGAAGATGCACTCATATTGCAGCCAAATAGGTTCAGAATCAACTCGCAAAATCCTTCCATCACATTCCAATGGCAGGTGGCAAGAGCGGGAGGGACTCCTGGTCAGCCACGCTTGGCATAGCATGTTGCCCCTCAAGCTGTAAAGCCTCTGATGACAGACCTATTCCAGGAAGAAAACCTTGCGATGGGATTAGATGAATGTTTGCCTTGTGCACCACTAGGTGCAGGGAGAACAACAGCAACAACAACTGAATGCAGTTGTGATAAAGCTGCAGGTCAAAATGTAGCTGGAAACAACTGGGCAAAGGTCCTTACACAGGGGTAACATGCCTGTGATTATTATAAAGTACTGTAATAGTGCTGCATTATTTCACCAGACATTGGGACCAATTAGTGTTCACATGAACATGCCCACTCCTGTCTATGTAGATATTGAGGTCCAGGATCTGCCTTGAGGGTCCCAGTGCCTCTTTGGAATCTGACCCTGACCTCTCTCTATAAATTCAATTTTTCAGCAAATTTGTCAGCTCAGAGGATTCCTGGTGTCAAATCCTGTGACACCAGTAAATGTAGTTCAAGAATTAAGGAGCAGCAACTAATAAAAGGCTCATGAAAGCTCAAGTGCCAGTTGGAAAGAAAATGACAAGAGCATTTTAAAGTCCGAATGAATACACTTGAAAAATATGTGGACATTTTAACGGTCCTCCCAGTCCATCGTATGCTCGGGTTTACACGTGTATCTTGCAGATTGAACAGAAGATAGTGCAATGTCCTTTCTGGCCTCCATTCACAGACTCAAATAAAGCTCGAAGTAGTTTTGAATGAGTGTTTTAGACTGCTGTCCGAAACCTAACTTGACAGAAAACCCCAATGTCAATCAGATGGAACTAGTTTCCTCAAGATATTTCAACTTCTTTCAACTGATTTGCACCCACATCAGAGAGCAAAGATGATATTCAATCTCAGTTCAGTTCCACAGTGACAAAATATGAATTACTGAATTTTAAGTTGACTTCGAAAATCACTCATAATTTCATGCATAATATCCATAGAGTAGGAGTTTACATAATCATTTGAGCGAATGAACACTTAATGGAGAAAAGTAAATGCGCGATGCATAAAATTGCCTTAATAAAGAGCCAGAGGCAATGACAAGAAAATCGAAAGCGAGCAAATGCAAACCAAGTTTAACTCTCTCATGGATGATAATTTCTGATAATCAGGGCTTAATTTCAGACAACAGTACCTCAAGGCACTTTGCTAATGCAGTGATAAGTAAGAATGTTTATTGCACAATTATGATTGCTAATTATTCTTAGGTATAGTATCCAGTGATAAGTTCAATCACACGATCCTGGGAGGAATTCTAAGTTTCTGAGACTAAATGTTGACGCTAGCGCAGAATTCGTGAAGTTCCACGACAGCAAAACTGGCGCCGAACCTGGACCGATTCTGCTTCTGCTGAGGGGCTAGCACCGGCGCCATGGAAACACAATTGATTTCAATGAGAAACGCTGCGGGATTCTCTGGGTTTGCGATTAACACTCAGGAGGCTGACAAGCTGCAGCTGCGTATACACAATTCACTCCCAACACACCACATCCCAGCCAACAAGACGGCAGCATGACGCACGGCTCCACGCTTCATGGATACCGAGCTGGAGACCCTCCTGTATGCGGTGGAGGATGATCCTGTATCCCGACTCGGGAAGGAGGCTGTCAGCCGCCGCCATGCCTGGGCACAGGTGGCAGAGTAGCACAGTGTCGTGGATAATGCCATCTGGACCGGACAGCAGTGTCGGAAAAAACTGCACGACCTCCTCAGAGCGGCCAAGGTGAGTCGGCAGCACTGTGCCCCTGGCACCAATCCTTGCCCAACACGGCCGTAACCCTAATCCCCAACCCCGAGGGCAACAGAACCCCCACCCTGCACCACATTCTGGCACCCATACCGATTGCCATGGCCAAGTACCCTGACCACTGAGACTACCAGCTACCCACCCGCTGGTCTGCATGCGGCGGACTGTCTAACACTGGCGTTTTCTGTTTGCCCCCCCCCCACTAGAGAAAGCTGACCATAACCGCCGTGAGTGGGAGAAAACTAGAGCAGGACCACCGTACCTGCGGCCCCCCCACCATGGCAGAGAGAGGAAAGGGAGGTTTCCGGGGTTGAGTTCACCAGTGGGCAAGGAAGTGTGACCCTGCTATTCCCTGTGACATGTGTGTCAACGCCCCCACAACATCACCCCCACACCACCCTCACTCCACAACACCCTGACCCCAACACCACCCTCACCCCCACACCACCTCACCCCCACCACCCGCACTCTCCCCCTGCCAGCGGTCTAATCATGCATCTTGCTTTCTGTCCGACAGGACCTGCTGGAGATGGGGCGAGTCCATCTGACGTTCCGCGCCCGCCAGTCAGTGCCACAGCTGGAGCCCCCTCCCCCACCACCACCGTGAGCGGAGCAGCAATGCTGAGAGCAGCTGAGACGGCAGCCATCCACCTGACACACACCTAGTCTGACACACCACCTCCCACGCCCGCCACCATCCCAATAACACTCACCTTGGTTGGGGACTTTAGTGAAGCGGCTTCTGGGACACTATCTGGTGCATACCACACAGCTGATCCAGTACAGCAGGTGGAGGTTGGAGCACCCATGGGGGCAGATGGTCAGAGGACGGGCCAACCAACCCTAGTGACGGGCTCCTGTCCAGATGGTTGAAGTAGTCCAACTATATGCAGGAGCAGGAGGTGGTGCTGTCCAGGCATGCCACCTTGGCCAACAACACAAGGGTGGCATCTGCGGTGGAGGCTTTGAAGGTGAGGGTTTTGGCCAATGATCAGCATGTCCAAGGCTTCGAGCAATCTGCACACGCAGTGGTCGATGCCCAGGACAGGTCATCTCACAGGTAGCCATGTGCCAGAGCCACCTGGACATTGCAGCGGCCTGAGCATGGCCCAGTCACAGCAGGCCATGGCTGGGAGTGTCGGCAGCATTGCCCAGGCACTGGCCGACATGGTGCAGACACTGAGGGAGGTGGCCCAATCCCACAGGGATATGGCGCAGTCACTGGCTGATGTCACACAAAACCAGAAGGTGGAGGCAGAGTTAATGGTTAATGTGGCGCAGTCCCAGACAGAGATGGTATATTCTCTGTGCTCCATGGCAGGGAGCATGAAGATCCTCGTTGAGACGAAGCAGGTCTCCAGGACTGGCAGTGCCATGTGGCGGGGAAGCCTCAGGGGATAACTCTGCTCGCACCCCCATTTCATGGAATAGCCCGGGGTCTATAGGGCACCCTGAGAGGGAGGAGCTAAAGGGGCCCATGCTGGTGAGTACCACAGGGAAGTTGCCAGAAGGTGCCAGAACACTGCTGCACCTCGGACACCGCCCCCCCCTCTCCCTGGTGCATCTGGTGAGCAGTGGGGAGGACAGAGTGGCACCATGCCACCTGGGGCGCCCGAACAGGAACCGGACCCACCCAGGCCCGGTCACCCCAGAAGATGACTGCCAACGGGGACCCGGGTCGCAGGGCAGGTATCACAGCAGGCCGCCTCAACTTCTGATGTACCGTCTGGGGATCGACCAAGACGTCACGTTAGGGCCCATAAGGCCAGAAAGTTAGACACTAGTTATGTTGGCATGGGTGGAGGGTGAAATTTAGTTATAGGGGCTAGGGCACAAATTTGTATATATGTTCTCACATTAAACACCTGTTGGCACTGTTACAACCTGCCACGGTGCTCTGTCAAATGGGTGTGAGTGATGGAGTGGTCTGGGCTGGCCAGAGAGTGGGGAAGAATGGGCAGATATTGTGGGTGGCTTGGGCCCCTGCCACCTCCATCCCCTTCCCCACCTCCGTGACCGTGCCCACCACTGTCACCCCAAGGATTCGATGGGACTGTGTGATGGAGGGATGCAGGAATCACCCAGGTGGACGGTGGAAAGGGCTACTGTGGGCAGGATTCAGGCACTGTCAAACAATGTGGAGCACCAGAGCTCATTGCAGAGCGGCTTGTCATCATCCTCTATCCCTTGGACCAGACCCGGTGTTACTGCCAACCCAGGGCCCATAACCCATAGCATGGCACATATGTATCACAGAGGGGTTCCAGGGTCGATGGGGGGTGGGAGGTGTGTGGGGATGGGGTGTGGATTTCATGCCCCTGCCAGTTTCCTACCGCCCCCCCCGTCCCCCTGATGAACCATTAATTGAACGCGAGACGAGTTGCTGTACAAAAGTTAGGCTTTAATCAGCTAGATGTTAGCCCTGCGGTCGACTACAGTAAATGGACGACCGCCGGGCGTTCTGGGTATTTATACCTCACCCTGGAGGCGGGGTTAACTCAGCCTCTCGACCAATTGGGGAGCCGTCACATGACTGGTCTCAACCAATCGGCCGAGAGGCACATGACCGACCAGGGCCAATGGTAAGCCGGTGTTCTGCACCAATGTCAGGCAGCTATGTAAATCATACCACCACACCCCCCCCACCCCAGTTGGTGAACCTGGAGTTGATCAGAGCACCCTGTGTGCGTTGGCCCTGGCTCACATGGCGTGGGGCCTCCTCCTGTGCCTGTTTGGGCCCCATGTCCTGCCCATCCTCCCCCTCCCCCCCGTATTCCCCTCGCCGAATGAGGCCTCACATTTCTCCTCCTCCAGCATCTCTGCTGTACAATGTTGTGCAGGAGGCAACAGGCCACCACGCTGCGGGCGACCCTCTCAGCATCATACTGGAGGCCCCTCCAGAGCATCTTCAGGAGGCTGAAGCACCGCTCGATCACGCATCTGGTTGCTGTATGGGCGTCATTATAGCATGTTTTTCCCATTGGTCTGTGGCCTCCAGATAGGTGTCTTCAGCCATGACCTCAGCAGATAACTCCTGTGGCACAGGAGTCGACCTCCCAGCCGGAAGGACGTCTCAAACATGTCAGTCAGTTAGTGTTAGTAGTCTGTAATATCTTTCCCATACACTTGTTTTATAATAAATTATTTTAACTAGTCAAGAACTAGGTGTTCTGTAGTGCATCATTCATACCGGCCAATCCACATAACATGACACTCGTAGGGGGATATGCATGCCGTCAGTCACCCCCACAAGGGGCATTCCATCGATGGCGGTGAACCCCACATTGAAATGGATGTGTTGTGCTGCCTGGGCATATAGTGCCTTCGTGACTGTGCGGGTGTGCCTGTGCACCGGGCTCTGTGAGATCCCAGACAGGTCCCCACTCAGCTCCTGGAAGGATCCCGTGGCGTAAAGATTCAAGGTAACCGTCAACTTGATGGCCACTGGGAGTGGGTGTCCTCCCCATACCCCCGCGGTGCCAGGTGTATCATGATCTGGCAGATATGTTGCACTGTCTCTCTGCTCAGCCAGAACCACCGATGGCATACCCCATCCGGCAGGTCCTCAAATTACAGGTACACACGTGACCTCATGTGAGGCCTCCTTTGCACCTCCTCATTCCCGGCTCTCCATCCTAGGCGGCTGATTCCTGTCCCTCTGCAGTACACTCCACTACTGCAGCTTCCTCTTCCTCAAAAAGCGCCCGCTCGAACAGCCGCAGGGCATCCCACAGGATTGTGGCGACCTGCAGGAAAGCCACCATTGTCTGCAGGGGGTGAAAGGCCGACATGTTAGCGTGCTGAGTACCCCCATGCCCAACCAGGTCCAACAGGCTACATGGTGATCCCAGTTGGCACTGCGGGCTCTGCCTCCGCATGTTCACGTCGCCTCCCTGTCCCCATCGGTGGCCGACAATGTGGGAGCCTCTGCCCCTTACGCCCATCCCTGCTGCCAGGAGTACTGTTGGCTGGGACTGCCCTTGCCAGCAGTACGCTCCGCGGGCCCCACCGGTGCCCCCGTAAGGGCTACTGTGGGCCTTGCCTTGGGTGGGCCGCCGGCGGGTGACGGCCGGGTGGGCGGTGTATGGCAGAGGTTTGGGTGCGGGGATGAGCTTTGGGGCGCCCATACGGCTGGTGTCACTCTGCAGAACCAAGGGCCAAGGTGGATGGTCAGTGGGGTGTGCAGTAAGATGGCTGCCTTGCAGGCTGCGGCAATGGCAGTCTGTGCCTCCACACTGCCCCAGTCCTGTGGGGATTCACCTCGGTCGCTGGGCCTGTTTCCCTATCACCTTTCCCTTCTCTGGCCCTGACAGCCCCCCCCCCCCCCCCCCCCCCCCCCATCCCAGAAGTCCGACCACTGTCCGGCCCGGAGCCCACAGTCATGCCTCTCTGTGTCCTACCTCCTCTCTCTCTCTCATCAGCCATGACACCGGGTTCACGATTTTTAAAAACACAAGTGAATCACGGCATCAGGAACTCGGCCCATTGGAGGTGGAGAATCACGGAGGCCCCGGAGAATATTGGGTCAGGCTCACTAATGAGTAAACAGTGTATACTGTACGTGCGTTCCAGACTGCATTGGCACTGCTGTCGAGGTGATGGAGAATGACGATTTGGCATCAAATCGGTGCCCGCCACGATTTTGGCATTGGAACCTATTCTCCCAATTGCATTTCCCGATTTCGGCATCAGCTAACAGAGAAACCCTGTGTTCATTGAACTTATTGAAATTTACTCTCTCAATAAGAACATGATGAGACACTAAAACAATACAAATTAACATGACATAAAGGGTGCGATTTAACCACCATATTGCGCCCGACAAGGATCTGGGCGCCCCGGTTTAATAGCGGAAAAGGTCAAGCGATTGTTCACTGATGCAGGTCCATTGTAGGGACTGGGGGTGGGGAGAGTTTTGTTTGCACCGTTGGCAGTGTGCTGATTTTTTTCTTTTGTGTGCTTGTCTGCTGTGAGCCCTCTCACTTCCAAGGTTTGGACTCCTGGCAAGTTACCAGTGCTGGAGAGGGGGTGGGGTATCTCACTCCTTCCTCCGCTGTCCTCCATGTCAGCTATACCTTTTCCGGTGGTCTGTGCTGCTCATTCTCATGCACATGTACTCTAACACTCTTACCGATAGACACGCACTGTTGTTCACACATGCCTTCCTGTGCAGACATTGGGCTCCTTTCCACTGATGCGGGTCTGCTGCTGGGGCCGGAGGAGGGCGGGGGAGGACATGGCTGGGGGGGGGGGGAATGGCTGCGCTGACTCGGCTGCTGGCAATGTTGTATTTTCTTTGTCGGGATTTTGTCTTTGGTGGACAGCTGCTGTCCTCATTATATTTCTGCCTGTTTTGTGATTTCCTGCGGTGCACGTTACCGATGCTGGTGTGGTGGGGGGAGGTGTTCCCCCTCCTTCTTCCATTGTGCCCCGTCTGGTGGTCTGTGCCGCTCGTTTTTACGCAGGCACACTTTACCAACCTTTCCACTGATGTAGGTCTGCTGCAGAACTAGGGGGTGAGGGGCGAGGGCGGGTGAGGGGCGTGGGCTGCCTCGGCAGCTGGTGGTGTTGGTCCTTTGTATTTTGCTTTGGTTTTTATCCTCGGAGTACAGCTGGTGTCTTCGCTGTCTTCCTGCCTGTTTAGTGTCTTCCTCCGGTGGTTGGTTTGTATTTGGTTTTGTTTATAATGTGCCGGACCCATTCTGAGCTGAACTGTGCCCCTCTTGGAAGGGGAGGAACTTTTTCTCTCTCCTCCTCCGTGCTGCATGTTGGAGTGGATTTTTCCGGTGGGCTTGGCTACTGAGCATTTCCATTGCTTGCTCCTTCTGATGGCTGCAAATGCCTGGAGACTGCTGATGTTGTTTCCCTCCTTTTCTGTAGCCAGATAGAAGGACATTTGTTTCTAAGATATCTGGGTCCAGGAACATCGGGCTCAGGAGATGTATGAGTCCAGAAGTCAATTGAAGCAAGAAGATGTTATGGGACCTCGTATGTGACATTGTTACAAATGGGCCACCTGATAACACCATTGAAGAAATGCTTTCACAGATTGCTGATGCTTTTGTTGCTGGTGTGGTGAGCGCTGCATGTAACTGGCACATTATTGTGGGTTAAAGAAGTCGGACAGCAGGGTGGCACAGTGGTTAGTACTGTTGCCTCACGGCACCAATGTCCCAGGTTTCATCCCGGCTCTCTAATGTTGCTGGCAGGGGTCTGAGGTCTGAGGTCTAGGGGCTCCTGATGTGGCCGAGGGGTGAGTGTGCAGAGCGAGATTCTCCAACACAACTAGCGCGCTACATGGCACTCTGAGAGAAGGGACACACAAGGGTGGGAGAGGGCTTGGAGATTTGAGGGCCCTGGGTAGAAGCTCTAACTGATTGGTGGTCTCTCTCCTTCTCCAATTCCTGACAGATCCAAAATGGATGGTGGTGTCGATCCCACAGAGGCTGCCCTTGTGGTGTTGGTGGCAGCCAAAGCGGCCCAACGCCAGAGAAGGCAGTTCCGTCAACACAGCCTGGAGACGACACCCCATATACAGGGGGCAGCTGCATCTCCTGAAGGCCCGGCCATCCATCAAGCCGAGGAGGAACCCAAAGAGGCACGCCAGCAACATTACTGGTCTTTCAAGGAGATTACGGACACCATATGCTGCAGACGACTCCGTTGCAGCAAAAAGATAGTGAGACACCCCGTGGAGGAGAACGATATCCACTCAAGGTGACCATGATGGTCACCACAGCCATGAACGTCTATACAACTGGTTCATTCCAGGGCTTGGGAAAGGGACTTGTGTGGCATATCACAAGCTGCTGCCCACAAGTTCATTCATGAAGTCACAGGTGCCATGTATGCCCGGGCAGCAGACAATATCTATGTTGAGCTGGACCAGGCCCATCAAGGTGCCCGGGCTGAAGGATTCATGTCACATTGTTTGCACCGGGCATCAGGGAGTGCCCTTCATTAACTGTTCTACTGTTTGAATGTTTAACACATGTGCGACTACCAGCTCCGGGTCATGTATGCATATACACGCTTCCAAAGGGCAGCACGGTGGCACAGTGGTTAGCATTGCTGTTTACGGCGCTGAGGACCCGGGTTCGTATCCCGGCCCTGGGTCATTGTATGTGTGGAGTTTGCACATTCTCCCGTGCCTGCGTGGGTTTCATCCCCACAACCCAAAGATGTGCAGGATAGGTGGATTGGCCACGCTAAATTGCCCCTTAATTGGAAAAAATTGGAGCCGGCCGAAGGGGGGGGCTATTTTGCCACCTGCTTCCGCCATGAAGCACGGCGCGGTTGCTGCAGGCCGCCACCGTGTTCATGTGTGGCCATGG
Organism: Scyliorhinus canicula; assembly: GCF_902713615.1. NCBI lineage: Eukaryota > Metazoa > Chordata > Chondrichthyes > Carcharhiniformes > Scyliorhinidae > Scyliorhinus > Scyliorhinus canicula. The sequence continues at coordinate 129,383,546 of NC_052155.1, read as the reverse complement.
ACCCTGCAATTTTGCAGGCCATTTGTCAGCTAGAGCAGAGTGCTCTACACTGCCGTCCTGCTAGCCCCCAGCAACACGGGGAATCGGTGGCCATTTTGCACCAGACCAGATTTCCTGGTTTAAAATGCCACCATTTTCAAACCGACATAGTCTCCAAATCAGAGAATCCAGCCTAATAACTGTATTCCCGGCGGCATGGTAGCACAGTGGTTAGCACTGTTGCTTCACAGCTCCAGGATACAGGTTTGATTCCTGGCTTGGGTCACTGTCTGTGCGGAGTCTGCACGTTCTCCCCGTGTCTGCATGGGTTTCCTCCGGGTGCTCCGGTTTCCTCTCACAGTCCAATGATGTGCCGGTTAATTGTCTTTAATGCCCAAAAAAGCTTGGTCGGGGTTACTGGGTTACAGGGATAGGGTGGAGGTGTGGGCCTAAGTAGGGTGTCCTTTCCAAGGGCTGGTGCATACTCGATGGGATGAATAGCCTCCTTCTGCACTGTAAGTTCTATGATTCTATGATAACTATTCCATCAAAAAAAAATTATCTTACATGATTCTTTCATGATGCATAAGCTGCAAGTCAGTTGTCAAAAATACAAACAAATTGGTTCTCCTTTTCGATTAATGACTTTCTTAGTGGTATCAGCAGTTATTGATGCAAAGGTTAGTCCCAATCTTCTAAGGATTATTCCTCCAAGGATTATATAAATGCAAGCATGAAAGGACTGCTATGTCATAACAGTATCATGAATAGCAAATATGTAATGTAATCACATACCACCCAAACGTGAACTGAGCACAAATATTTTCTATTCATGACGGCGTAAGGATAAAAAGAAGAACCAAAATGACTGCAGGGGCTAATAGTTTTAAACTTGAGGGAATTTGCCATCTAGTAAACTCTCTGCACCCTGTCCAGTTAATACAACCTATCCCCAGGAAAATAAATGAGGGTGTTACCTCTTGTAAACATAGCAATTTTTGCTTGCTTTGTGTCTATCAGCTTGCCATAGCAAATGCCCTGTGGAGTTAAAGGACCCAATAATGTGAAAACTTCATGTGGCGGTAACCTTCAGCGCTACAGGAAAAGTCATCTGTATTCCGGATGTTGTCTTCAAGTTATCCTGGAGCAGCTGGTGTATCTTCATGACAGAGTGTCTTGTGAAGCTTAGGTGTTAGAAGTAAGACTCCCATAATTTGTCAGGATGTAGGTTTGAAGAGTCCGAGGATAGTGACAGTTGCTAAATAAGTGTTGTTGCGCTTGCATCTGTCGTTGTTGTCTTATGAATGCATCTTCATTTGAGTGAGAGTAGCACATTAGTCACCTGAAAAGGTACTTCTGTCCAGTTGGAGAAGAAGGTGGCATATTTTTTTCAGAAAAGCAAACACTTCTCAATGCTTTGAGAGGTCAGGAGGAACAAACTGTCAGATATCCGTCAAGAGTCAATCAGACCACATGCAGGAAGGTCACACAGATACTGTGTGGGAATCCTTTCATCTACCGGCACGTACACCAATGCTGCAAAACACTCATTTGACCTGACCAAAACATGAAAGATAAAGCAACAAAAGTAAAACACTTTGGATGATGAAAATCTGAAATAGTATTGAAAGGTCACAGACCAGAAACACAACTCTGTGTTTCTCTCCATTGCTGCCAGGACTACAGAGTTTTTCCAGAATTATCTTTTTATTTGAGGGAACACACCAATCACTCTCTTTTCTAGCTCGGGCCTGTTGAATACCGTTCTATATTCTTTAAATGTAATTATTGTGTAATGAATCCATCGAAATACACCCTGCTTAAAAGGTTGCCCGATGGTTATTACCTCACTGTAATTGCTTGCCTGCACAACCCTTTTCTCCATTTCAATTGCGTGAATCTCTAATGAGTTAGCTGCCTACTGCAAATAAATCTCAATTTTTAAAATACCTGTTGTTGAGATAATGTCTTGCTCAATATCAACACTGTCTGAAGATGAGGCATTCTACTTGCAATTTCTGGTCCATTTGGATGGCATTTCTAATTCCGAGAACCATCTGTGCAAAAATTTGAGCAATATGAAAAAAGAGATATTAAAGGGGAATAAAGGTAAACTTCCGTAAGGTCGTCGGCATCTGTTATGAATAATGATGGGAACAGTTCAATATAATTGGTTTATGGTGATTTCAGTTATTTTCTTCAGCAGATTTCGAACCAAAAGGTTTGTCGTCTGATGGTGGGGATGGTCGGGGTTGCGGCAGTTATGTACGTATTTAATATATTAAACTGGCCAGTTGCAGAGTTTTTCCAGTTGTTTGGTTGATATATCTCGGGCGGGATTTTCCGTTTCTGAAGTGTTGCCGCTATGCAGAATTTGTGGAGATCCACAACAGCAAAAAAGGCGGCGCACCTGGACTGGTTCTGCTACTGAAAATGAAAATTGCTTATTGTCACGAGTAGGCCTCAATTAAGTTACTGTGAAAAGCCCCTAGTCGCCACATTTCGGTGCCTGTCCGGGGAGGCTGGTACGGGAATCGAACAGTGCTGCTGGCCTGCTTTAAAAGCCAGCGATTTAGCTGTGAGCTAAACCAGCCCCAGTGTTGAGGGGCTAACACTGGCGCCACGTGGAACACAATCAATTCCAATGAGAAACGGTGCCGGATTCACCGGTTTTGCGATTGGTACTCAGGAGGCTGACAAATTGCAGCCGCATATACACACTTCACTCCCCACACATCATCCCAGCCAACAAGATGGCAGTAAGACGCACGGCACCATGTTTGGTGGATGCCGAGCTCGTGACCCAGTTAAGTTGCCATGGGTAAAGGATACCGCTTGATAATACGGACTAGGACACATATCTGAATATATTTGTTCACATTTCACATCTGTTACCACTGTCCCAACCTGCTTCGGTGCTCTGTCAGATGGGTGTGAGGGCTGGGCTGGTCTGGGCTGGACAGAGAAGGGGCACCGGGAGGGAATGGGCAGACGGTGGTGGTGGCCCATGCTACCTACCATCCACACTGCCTATGCCCCCCCCCCCCCACCCCCAACCCCGAACATCCCCACCATCGTCACCCCAGGGATTCGATGGGACCATGTGATGGAATGGCCAGCTTGCATGCAGGGATCATCCAGGTGGACGGTGGAAAGTGCTAACGTGGACAGGAGTCACACCTCATCATACAATGCGGAGCACCAGAGCTCATCGCAGAGCGGGTTTTCAATCATCTTCCAGACCCGCTGTTACTACCAACTAAGCCACCCACCCCCACCCCTCCCACCCCCATATGTACGTATGGAGGGGGTTGCAGACGGTGGTGGGAGTTAGGGGGTGTGGAGGTGGGATGTGATGTCCGTGCCCCTGGCCAGTACTCCACCCCATCCCTCCCCAAGTTGGTGAACCCGGAGGTGATCAGAGTGACCTATGCACATTGGACAGGGACACTCGTAGAGCGGCCTCCCATGCCAGCCTGGGTCCCATGCCCTGCCTATCCTCCCTGTTGCCTGTATCCTCCTCAGCAGATGAGGCCTGATGTTCCTTCTCCTTCTCCAGCACATTGATATCTCTGCTGCGCGATGTTGTGGAAGATGCCGCAGGCCACCATGATGCGGGCGGCCCTCTCAGCATCATACTGGAGGGCTCAGCCAGAGGGATCTGAGCACCTGAACTGTATCCTCAGGAGACCGACGTACTGCTCGATCACGGACCTGGTCGCTGCACGGGTGCCTTTGTAGTGGATCTCCTCATCAGTCTGTGGCCTGTGAATAAGTTATCAGCCACAACCGCAGTGCATAACCCCCGTCTCCCAGGAGCCAAATCCCCCAGCCTGACGGCATCTCGAACATGTCAGAAAGCATTGTAAAAGGTCAGGAATCGTCGAGTTGTGCAAGCATGAAGGCATCGTGCACACTGCCTGGGTATCGGGCACAGACGTGTATGATGCACAGATAATGGTCACACACGAGCTGCGTATTCATCAAGTGGAACCCTTTTCTGTTTGTGTAGAGTGTCCTGGCATCGGCTGGTACTAATAGGAGGACATGCATTCTGCTGATCACCCCCTGGACCTGGGGCATCTCGGCGAAGACGGCAAAACCCGTTGCCCGGGCATTCTGGTGGGCTCGGTCCACATTGAAGTGGATGTATTGATCCGCCTGGGCAAATAGGGCCTCCGTGATCCCGCGGATGCACCTGTGCACCGAGCTCTATGAGATCCTGGACAGGTCCCCACTCGGCACCTGGAAGGCGCTCTTGGTGTAAAAGACCAAGATGACTGTCACCTTGACAGCCACTGGGAGCAGGTGTCCACCCCGGACCACCAGAGTGCTAGGTGTACCATGGTCCGGCAGATATGTCGCACTGTCACTGCTCAGCCGGAGTCTTCGATGGGATGCCCGGTCCGGCAGGTACTTCCAGTACACGAGTCCTCATATGGCACCTCCTTGGCGCCTCCTCCTCCTCAGCTTGTTGGGCAGCCGGCTCTCCATCCTGGGCGACTGCCTCCTGTTCCGCTACGGCATGCTCCGCTGGTGCAGCTTCCTCCTCCTCTTTGAGCAGCACCAGCTCATATAGCAGTAGGGCATCCCCCAGGGCTGCGCCGTCTAGCAGGCAGGCTACCATTGCTGGGTGAATTACAATATCCATTGTCTGCAGTGGCTGAAAGGCCGACATGTTGGCGTGGTGCATATCGCCATGCCCAACCAGGTCCAACGGGCCACATGATGGCCCCGGTTGGGACTGCGGACTCTGCCCCGTATGTACCACCCCCCCACATCCCGACACACCTGGCATCATCGATGCCCAACACCATAGGGGCCTCTGCACTAGCGCCCGCCCCTGCTGCCAGGGCTACCATCAGCTGCTGCTGCCCTTGCCAGGTGTACGCTATGTGATGCCTGCCCAACACCCCCGTAGGGGCTACAGTGAGCACTGCCCTTGGTGGGCCACTGGCGGGTGATGGTTCGGGTAGGGGGTAAGGCGGAGGGTTGGGTGTGGGGGTGCAGGGATGGGTTCCCCACAAGCCGGTGTCACTGCAGAATCAGGGACCAAGGTGGGTGGTCAGTGGGATGGGCAGCAAGATGACTGCCTTGCAGGCCGCGGTAATGGCAGTCCGTGACTGGACACTGGACACTGCACACTGTCCCAGTCCAGTGGGGGGTCACCCGGCCACTGGGCCTGAAATAGGAGCAAGAGTAGACCATATAGTTCATTAACCTGGGTCTGGATTCTCTGAGCCTCGATATCGGGTTCGCCGTGGAGGCAGAGAATGGGCATTCGCGGCAAAATCGTGGCCGACGCCGCTGAAATGATTCTCCGGTCCCCGCGCAGGTAGGGGGCCTTTGACAGAGACTCCGCCCCACAATTCACCATGGGTAACTGGCTGAGTTCCCAACGGCGTGGTTCTAACCACCTATTGGCCGTCGGTAACCTCGGGTGGCGGCTGCGGACTTAGTGTGTCCCCGGCCTGGTGGAGGGGGCGGTGCGATCCTTCAGCGAGGTGGGGGCCTCATGGATGGCCAGGCAAGCGATCAGGTGGCATCGATATATGGGCACGTGCAATCTCGTGGGGACCTATTTCTTCCATCACAGTCTGCGGTGCGAACCCACCATATTGCACGGGGCGGCCGTGCATATGCGCGGACACCCAACTGGAAGTGCAGGACCCTGAATACGCAGCCAGAGCTGCGAGGAGCACTCCTGGGCCCTGCCAGCCCCCTGCAGGTAGGAGAAGTCCAGAATGAAACGCCAGCGTTTTTATGCTGGCGTGGGGACATAGCCCTATTTTTGGAGAATCCAGCCCGTGATTTTTGACTTCAATTCCATTTCCCGACTCACTTCCCATATCCCTTGATTATTTGGCAGACCAACAATGTTTCTACCTCATCCTTAAATATCTTCAATTATTATGTACATGCAATTGTCTAGGGTAGAGAACTCCATCACAAGTTTCTGAACCAACAAATTTGACTTCAGTTCAGTCCTAAATGATTGGACCCCTGGCCTGAAATTGTGTCCCTTATTCAAGATTCCCAAGCCAGGGAAAACAATGTCTCATTATCGACCCTATAAATGGTTTCCTTTCATCCACATAGACTGGTCTTGGGTGTCACTGATAACTGTGGGTGTCTCTCTCCTGCTGGCATTGAAAACCACAACCCTGAAGTGTTGCGCTGGGACAGCTTCGAGAGAGAGAGCAAGGCTCACTGTTTATACTGAACCAGTGAACTTGCCCTTATGCCTCACCAGTTATCATAGATAGAATTTACAGTGCAGAAGGAGGCCATTCGGCCATCGAGTCTGCACCGGTTCCTGGAAAGAGCACCCTACCCAAGGTTAGCACCTCCACCCTATCCCCATAACCCAGTAACCCCACCCAACACGAAGGGCAATTTTGGACACTAAGGGCAATTTATCATGTCCAATCCACCTAACTTGCACATCTTTTGGACAGTGGGAGGAAACCGGAGCACCTGGAGGAAACCCACGCACACACGGGGAGGATGTGCAGACTCCGCACAGACAGTGACCCAAGCCGGAATCGAACCTGGGACCCTGGAGCTGTGAAGCGATTGTGCGATCCACAATGCTACCGTGCTGCCCAATCCTGCTTATCCTGACTGCCGCCTGCACCTGTGTGAGTCTCTCTCTTGTAGATTGTGAATGTCACCTGGAAGTGCCTCACTCGGGCAGCTTCACAAGAGAGAAATAGAGACCACTGTTTATTCCTAACAGTAGACTCTCTTGAGTGAGCGTTTTCGAGGCGTGCAGAATCCATTTTTGGGTTCTGTATCTCGGAATTATGTTCTGGCAATGATTGTGACTCGCCAGAGCGGACAATGAGAGAAAGAGAGACAAACAAGGGTAAGTTTAAAAATAACTTGTTTATTCAAGAATATCCGGATCGCAAAAAGAAGACCAAACTCAGATCGCAGCACACAATACCCCACTACTATGGTGTGGGATCAAGAAACTAAAGGAGGCACAACGTAAATTCTTACTTCTACACAATTACCTTTGCACCCAAACCACCCCCCACCTCAACAACCTGACCTAATTTGGGGGTTTCGAAAAGCTAAGAGAGTATACTCACTGCTTCTGGAGTTGGTTTGAAAGGCACAAAACGTTTTCTCTGTATCTTCTTTAACACGGCTGGACCTTTATAACAGTATCTTCCTGTAGTTTTCCTTTCTGTTTGTCTCAATTCTGTTGAATTCTTCTTGGAGTTTTTCGCAGTAGCCTTTTCTGGCAAACGTCTGTTAGTTTCTTGTAGCATTTTGTTCCTTGAAATCTTTTCGTTGTAATAGTCTGAAATCTCCTTGAATTGCCTTTCCTTGTAGTCTGAATGAATCTTCCTGAATAAATCTCTTGAATGAATCTCCTGCAAAGAATCTCTCCTGAATGAAACTCTGAACTCTGTGCTGAGCTCAAACTTTAAAGGTAAAAACCTGAATGGAGTTGGCTGGCCCCTCCCACCGGTAGGTTTCAGGACAAAGGTGCGCTAATTTTTTGCAGGTCCCAAAGGTCCCATTTTAGGGGACATCTGGGGCGGGATTCCACGCACCCCGACGCCGAAATTGTGGCTGGCGGCGGGGTGGAGAATCCATTTTGCCGCACAAAATCTGGACCGACGCCAGTTCCCCAATTCTCTGGGCCCCGTATCGCCAACTTGCGGCCATTGTTGGAGGCCGAATTCCCAATGGCGTGGATCTAATGTGGTCCTGCCTGTGGGGATACTAGTGTGGCGGCCGCGGACTCAGTCCGTTGTTGCCATGGTCAGGGGTGGGCCGATCGGAGGGCAGGGGGTGCCTAATACGGCACCAGACTAATTTTGGGCGGGCAGTCTGGGTTGGGTGCGGGCCGAGCGGGGGCACTATTTGGAGGGTCCAGCTACGCGTTCTGAGGCCGCTGCTGTGCATATGCATGGCCTCCAACCCGGAAGTATGGGGACCTGTATCCACAGCAAAAGCTGCTAGTTTCACGCCGGGTCCCTGCTAGCCCCCTTCAGGGCTATGAATATGTGGTCCTTTCACGCCAGTTTTTCTGTCATGAAAGGCCACATTTTGTACGACGGCGTGGGAACATAGTCCCAAAAACGGAGACTCCAGCCACTGATTTTCTGCAAATTGTTTCAAGGCAGTTGCTGGGAACTGTTAAGCATTTTCCCATTAGTTGGGCAAAACTCATTTTCATACTCATTGGGCTGAATTCTCCACCCTCGGGATTCTCTGTTTTGCCGACAGCCTGGAGGTTTCCCAATGGCATGGGGCTGCTCCATAATGGGAAACCCCATTGACCAGCAAGCAAAACGGAGAATCCCGACGGCATGCCGCAACAGAAATCCTTCCTCAAATATGGGATTAAAATTGCAAAACATATTCCAGGTGTGATCTCGCCAAAGCACCAGACAATTGTTGCAAGAATAATTTATTCTTGTACTCCAACCCCTTTTTAATAAATGACAACATGCCATTTGGTTTGTTAATTCCTTGTTCGTGAATATTTTGTGCTCCTTGTATGAACACACCCAAGTCTCACTGAACATCAACATTTACAAGTTATATTTGTTTGTTAAAATATTCTGCTTTTCTAAAAATGAAGAACCTCAGCTTACTATATCCACCACCTTGTTGCACTCTCGCTGAACCTGTCTATATCTCTTTGCAACTCTTTGCATCCTCCACCCAGCTTGCATTCCCACCTAAATTTGCATTTGAAGAGATACAATGGTAAAACACAACAACAAATCATATACCTGCTCATCTATTTAATGTATTTGAACAGTCACTATCTACTGGAGACTGAAACAAAATGTATAAAAAGATCACGTCCTTTGCCCTCTGCACTGAAGTTAGCACACACTCCTCAGCATAGAACCTTAGAATTTCTACAGTCCAGAAGGAGGCGTTCAGCCCATCAAGTCTGCACCCATCCTCTGAAAGATCACTCTACCTCGGCCAACTTCCCAACCCGATCCCCATAACCCCACCTAACCTGCACACTTTGGACACTAAGGGGCAATTTAACATGGCCAATCCAGCTAACCTGCATATCTTTGGGCTGTAGGAGGAAACTGTAGTACCCGGATGAAACCCACGCAGACACGGAGAGAAAGTGCAAACTCCACGCAGTCACCCAATGCCGGAATTGAACTCGGGTCCCTGATGCTGTGAGGCAGCAGTGCTAACCACTGTGCCATTGTGCCGCCCCAATCATACTCTGTCCTTACTGTCTCCACTCTGTCCTCCCATTCTGTGTGGTCACAAGACCGGTCTGCTTTTATTAAAAGATGGTGACTCACACCCAAATTGCAACTGTTAAATCAGCTTCCTGCTCCAGTACTTAGGCAACCACTTTCAATTTACTGACACAAAACTGACACCGGCAGACAGTCGGTTTCACCAGGCTTTTTAACATGCTTGCAGTTTTAAAGTTCTCAGTTTTAAAGCTCTAACTCATAGCCTCACTGTTAATATAAATTATAATTTGAAACAAGCTGAGTACAGATATCACAAATGCACTATTTTGCCAGGTTAACACTTGTTCTTTGTTGTATTGAGTATTGTCGCCTTCACTTCACGCTCTCCATTGCCCAGAAATTTAGAACATGAGCAAAGACAAATCAAATCTGATTTTAAATCAAATCATAGATCTTCACTTCTAAATGTAATCTCGTCTCGATGGAAAGATCAATAAAATGGTCCCAATACCAATTTTATTATCTCTCGCTGCAATACTTTTATTTTCTCAAGTCATTCATGAAGTATTTTATTCACAACAGGATGCAGATAATCAGAAATCATTTTAATTAATATTGAAAGAACCATACTGGTAACTTTAGTGACTAAAATAGATGGCTACGGTATCATCTCAAAAAAAATTTGTAACGTAGGGGGAGATCAATGCAAATTAAATCAATGCCAGGTCCTAGGAAGAACCTCTTTGTTAAGAATGAAAACGTATTTTATTTCCAGGCAAAGTCGTACTGCCAAAAACAAATTATCGCTGAATGTTAAGGCCTGAGAGTTCTGGAGAAATTAGCATTTGTTTCCCCTCATCTTCTTTATCTCTTTATATCAGTAATTGTTTCCGCAAATCATAGTTCATCCCAGTATGATATTTTGTTGACTGTGCCAGCTCATGCTGGGTTGGAGGGCATGGGAATCACGGCGTGCCGGTAAGCGGCTGCTGGCAGCGCCGCCCCCCCCCCCCCACCCACCCACCCCCCCCCCCACCCCCCGCGTTCCCCCCCCCCCGGCGATTCTCCGGCCCGCGATGGGCCGAGTGGCCGCCCATTTTCGGTGGGTCCTGCCGGCGTAAATCACAACAGGTCCTTACCAGCGGGACCCGGCTCCACGGGCAGCCTGCAGAGTCCTCGGGGGGATCTGGCCCCGGGACGTACTCCCACGGTGGCCTGACCCATGATCGGGGCCCACCAATCTGCAGGCAGGCCTGTGCCATGGGGCACTCTTTACCTCGGCACTGGCCGCTGTCAACCTCCGTCATGGCTGGTGTGGAGAAGACCACCCTGCGCATGCGCTGGGATGACGCCAGAACATGCTGGCGCACCCGCGCATTTGCCATGTCGCGCCAGTCAGCGGAGGCCCTTTGGCGCCGATTGGCATGGCGCTAAACCCATTCCGCGCCAGCTGGCACAGCGCAAACCGCTCCGGCGCCGGCCTCGCCCCTGAAGGTGCGGAGGAATCCGACACCGGAGTGGTTCACGCCACTCCTCGGCGCTGGAGTGGCCCGCCCCACCGGTTCGCGGAGAATCCCGCCCATGGTGTAGGACAATATAGATTTTGGTCAGAGTTTAATGGCAAATTGAATGAGAAACAACAACCACTTTGTGGCCTAAACTGTATAACTTATGTTGGTGCTAATCAGTTCAACAGGGTCACAAATCTTACATCGCAGATTCTGGCCACTCGACCCTTTGTGACAATGCCGGCATATTGAAAGCTCTCTAAATAGCTCCACTGCCCTGACCTTTTTCCAAGCTTTGATATTTTTCCATTTTAAAAGATGTAACATAGAAACATAGAAAATAGGAGCAGGAGGATGCCTATCGAGCCTTTGAATCTGCTTCACCATTCATTACGATCATGGCTGATCATCCAACTCAAGAGCCTGAACCCGCCTCCCCCACAAAATCCTTTGATCCCCTTCACCCTAAGTGGGATAACTAACTGCTTCTTGAAATCATACTGAGATAGATTCTCTGTTTGAGACCTGTTGACAATAGGGAGTAAATGTGGGGTTGGGTGGCTGCTGGGGTCAGGAATAGCACTCGAGAGCTGAACACGATGCAGCTGCATAGACACACTCTGCTCCTCACACACTGTTATTCCAGCCAAGAAGATGGCACCCCGAAAAGCGACCCTGAGGTTCGCGGACGCAGAGCTTTAGATTTTGCTGGATGCCGTGAAGGAGAGGCGGGAAGCCTTGTTTCCAGGGATGGGAAGGAGGTTGCCACCCGCCAATGTCAACAGGGCCTGGGCTGAGGTGGCAGAGGCTTTGAACGCTGTGAGCACCACAGCGAGGACCGGACATCAGGGCTTTAAGAAGTTGTATGACCTCCTTAGGGCAGCCCAGGCGAGTCACTATACCCGTGCCCCTGACACCACCCTCGTCCCTCACACTGTAGCCCCACACCTATTCACCCCTACCTCCCCCCACCCCCCCACCCCCAAATTCAGCCCCCAGCAGGTGGACCAGTAGGCACTGCTGGGTGAGAATGGGCAACCAGCGGCCAGCCAGGGTAAGTCACCAGCAACACGGCTCTGGCACCAACCCGTCCCACACTCAGCCCCTTCCGAGAGGACGAACGAACCTCGCTCACCGGCAGTCCGCTTGCACGCCACCCTGCAGCACATGCCAACACCCGCCTGTCACGGCTGGGTGCCCTGAACAGACAGACCACTAGCTGCGGACCCGTATGCCGCCCCCGTCCGAGTGTCTCACACTGTGCATTATCTCTTTCCCCCAGGACAAGGTGGCCCAGAACCGCTATGAGTGGGAGATAAGAGGTAGCGTGCTGGACCTGCGGTCCCTCACCGTCACGGAGCAGAAGGCGATGGATTGGGTTGGTGGGATGGGCGAGAAGGCGGTCGCAAAGGTGGAAGGTGGTATGGGACAACCAAGTGAGCCCCCGATGTGTTGCGATTTCCCTATAGCACGTGAGTCACCCCTACCCGCGATCTCATCATGCGTCTTGTCTTGTATCTTGCAGGGTCACCTTCCAATGAGGCGGGACTGTCCTGGGTCCCTCGATCCCCAGCCACAACCCTGCCACATCTGGAGCACCAGTCCGAGAACGACACCGACTTAGAACATAGAACAGTACAGCGCAGAACAGGCCCTTCAGCCCTCGATGTTGTGCCGAGCTTTGTTCGAAACCAAGATCAAGCTATCCCACTTCCTGTCATTCTGGTGTGCTCCATGTGCCTATCCAATAACTGCTTGAAAGTTCCTGAAGTTTCCGACTCCACTCTGACAGCAGGCAGTCCATTCCACACCCTAACCACTCTCTGAGTAAAGAACCTACCTTGGACATCCCTCCTAAATCTCCCACCCTGAACCTTATAGTTATGCCCCCTTGTAACAGCTACATCCACCCGAGGAAATAGTCTCTGAACGTCCACTCTATCTATCCCCCTCATCATCTTATAAACATCTATTAAGTCGCCTCGCATCCTCCTTCGCTCCAATGAGAAAAGCCTTAGGTCCCTCAACCTTTCCGTATAAGTCTTACCCTCCAATCCAGGCAGCATCCTGGTAAATCTCCTTTGCACCCTTTCCAATGCTCCTACATCCTTCCTATAGTGAGGTGACCAGAACTGCACACAATATTCCAAATGTGGTCTCACCAGGGTCCTGTCCTATTGCAGCATAACCCCACTGCTCTTAAACTCAAGCCCCCTGTTAATAAACGCTAACACACTATAGGCATTCTTTACGGCTCTATCCACTTGTGTGGCAACCTTCAGAGATTTGTGGACATGAACCCCAAGATCTCTGTTCCTCCACATTCCTCAGAATCCTGTCGTTGACCCTGTAATCCGCATTCAAATTTGTCCCACCAAAATGAATCACCTCGTACTTATCAGGGTTAAACTCCATCTGCCATTTTTCGGCCCAGCTCTGCAGACCATCAATGTCTCTTTGCAGCCTACAACAGCCCTCCACCTCATCCACTATTCCACCAATCTTAATGTCATCAGCAAATTTACTGACCCACCCTTCAGCCCCCTCCTCCAAGTCATTTATAAAAAAACTACAAATAGCAGAGGAACCAGCACAGATCCCTGTGGTAAACCGCTGGTAACTGGTCTCCAGTCTGAAAATTTTCCATCCACCACCACCCTGTCTTCTATGTGAAAGCCAGTAACTTACTTATCCAATTGGCCAAATTTCCCTCTATCCCACACCTCCTTACTTTCTTCATGAGCCGACCATGGGGAACCTTATCAAACGCATTACTGAAATCCATGTATATGACTTCAACTGCTCTACCTTCATCTACACACTTAGTTACCTCCTCAAAGAATTCAATCAAATTTGTGATTACCCTTACCCTTCACGAATCAGTGTTGACTATCCTGGATTAAGCTGCATCTTTCCATTAATTTACCAACCACTGAACTAAGACTAACCGACTTATAATTACCAGGGTCATTCCTAGTCTCTTTCTTGAACTGAGGAACAACATTCACCACTCTCCAGTCCTCTGGCACTATCCACGTGGACAGTGAGGACCCAAAGATTAAACCAAAGGCTCTGCAATCTCATCCCTAGCCTCCCAAATAATCCTAGGATATATCCCACCTGGCCCAGGGGACTTGTCGACCCTCAGGTTTTTCAAAATTGCTAATACATCTTCCCTCAGAACATCTACCTCCTCCAGCCTACCCGCCTGTATCCCACTTTCTTCCTCAAAAATATAGCCCCTCTCCTTGATGAACACTGAAGAAAAGTGTTTATTCAACGCCTCTCCTATTTCTTCTGACTCCATGCACAAGTTCCCACTTCTGTCCTTGATCAGACCAACCCTCACCCTGGTCATTCTTTTATTTCTGACATAAGAGTAAAAAGCCTTGGGGTTTTCCTTGATCATGCCCCCTCCTAGCTCTCCTAAGCCCTTTTTTCAGCTCATTCCTTGCTACCTTGTAACCCTCAAGCGACCCAACTGAACCTGGTTTTCTCATCCTTACTTCCCTTCTTTTTTCCTCTTGACAAGACATTCAACCTCTTTTGTGAACCATGATTCCCTCACACGGCCATTTCCTCCCTGCCTGACAGGGACATACCTATCAATGACACGCAGTATTTGTTCCTTGAACAAGTTCCACTTTTCATTTGTGCCTTTCCCTGACAGTTTCTGTCCCCATCTTATGCTCCCTAACTCTTGCCTAATTGCATTATATTTACCCCTCCCCCAATTATAAACCTTGCCCTGCCGTATGGCCCTATTCCTATCCATTGCAATAGTGAAAGACACCGAATTGTGGTCACTATCTCCAAAGTGCTCTCCCGCTAACAGACAGCATCCTGGTAAATCTCCTTTGCACCCTTTCCAATGTTTTGTTTTGTGCGGCCACTGGAAGGGTACCCAGGAAATGTAATGTCATCACCGTTTCCTCTATTTTGGGTACAAATGGCGGGACATCCGGTAATGGCAACCTACTTAGTGCATTGCCGTTTTTCACCCGGGTTCCTGGCCGATGCTCCAGTCGATGCTAGTACGCCGTCAGTCGTAGGGCGCAGCGTTGGATCCGGGCCCTATTGGTGGTATTGCTTTGTCTTCTGTCAACAAATCCAGCAATGGCTTGTGGTCTGTAATTATAGTGAATTTCCGCCCGTACAAGTACTGGTGAAATTTCTTCACCACGAAGATCACAGCCAGTCCTTCCTTTTCGATTCGGGTGTACTTTCGTTCTGTTGCTGCCAGCGTCCTGGAAACAAACGATATGGGTCGTTCCTGTCCGTTTTGCCCTCTGTGTGCCAAACTGCACCAACGCCATATGGAGACACGTCGCATGTGAGCACCAACTCTTTCCTGGGGTCGTAGTGTGCCAAGATGTTCTCTGAGGAAAGCTGTTCTTTTACCTTCTTGAAAGCCTTGTCTTGGCGGGCGGACTACTCCCAGGCTTGCCCCTTTAGTAATTGGTGTAGGGGGTCCAAGATGGAAGGTCTGTTCTATATGAACTTTCCACAATATGTCACAGGTCCCAAAAAAGTCCTGGATTGTGAGGGGGCCGAGGCGTCTTTAATCATCCTCACCCGATCCTCCAAAGCGTGTAGCCCTGATTTGGCAATGTTGTACCCCAGATAGGTTACTTGAGGTGCTAGGAAAACATTTCTCTCTTCAGGTGCACGCCTGCTGCTGAAAACCTCCTCAGGACTTCCTCCACGTTTTGCAGGTGTTCTGCCTTTGTTTTTCCTGTAATGAGGACGTCGCCCAGGTAAATGGTGACTTGTGGTAGCCCTTGCAATATATTCTCCATTGTCCTCTGGAATATTGCACAAGCTGACAATACCCTGAAGGGTAATCTTGTATACTGAAAAAGGCCCTTCAGGGTGTTTATCGTTGAGAATTTTTGGGATTCTTCGTCCAGCTTCAGCTGTAGATATGCATGGCTCATATCCAGCTTTGAGAATAGGAGTCCTTCAGCCAGCTTTGCATACAAATCCTCAATCCGGGGAATTGGGTATTTGCCCAGTTGTGAATAGTGATTAATCGTTTGTTTGAAATCTCTACAAAAGTCAGACTGAGCCGTCCGGCTTAAGAATAGGCACACGGGTGCCGCCCACTCTGCAAACTGGACCGGTTTTATTATTCCCTCATGCTCTAAACGTTTTATTTCCATATCGACTTTCTGCCTTAATGCGAAGGGTACTGGATGAGCCTTGTAGAATTTTGGGTCTGTCTCTGAATCTGACTGCCTCTGGATCTACATGCAATGTTGCCTTTGCTCCCCTTATTGTTCCGAGCCCTTCTCGGAAAACCTCTGGCTATTTACACAGGAGTTCGCTCAGGCGGCCATTTTCCAGCTGAAAAATGTTTACCCAATCCAGCTGGATCTCTTTTAGCCAGTTTCGTCCCAATAAGCTTGGCCCCACACCTTTCACTACCATTAAAGGCAGCCTAACCAGTTCCTCTCCATAAGCCACAGTTACATACGGCTGCTCCAGTGTCGACTTCCATCAGTGTGGGACGTCCATTCAACCTTATGGATACTTTAATGGGTTTTGATTTCACCATCGTGACACAATTTAGTTGTTCGTCGGAGATAGGTGGGGCTTCTCGGGCATGTATTCTCCTGTACCCAGGCCTGCATGACCTTCTTCAAGATGTTGGTTTTGGGCTTCTATTTCTCCTCTCTGGCTCCGATCTCTGGCAACAACTACAATATTTTGCCGGGCGAAAGGCTGCAGGGGCTGCTTCCTGTCTGGACCTAATTTTTCCTTGCTTGGGAGAGCTTCTGCGAGTGGGCCTGATTAACTTAGTATTCGGAGGGTGGCTATGCAGTTGCCTATCCCCCAGCAGTATAGTCCCTTGACTCAGTTTCACTGGTATGGGCATCCACCACCATTGGAGCATCGCTTGCCGCTTTTTCTAAGGACAAAGCCAGCTGTAATGCTTCTTTACAATCCAGCTCGGCCTCTGCTAACACCGACGTTTCTGTATTGCTAAATTATTTATTCCACATACCAAACAGGGCAGCATGTCACAGGCAGTCATGTACCAGGGTCATATGGACATTGCTGCGGCGCTCCAGAGCATGGCCCAGTCAAAACAGGCCATCGCTGCGGGCGCGAGATCATTGGTCTGGCGCTGGCTGACCCGAGCCAATCACAGAGCAACCTGCATGGTCACTGAGTGAGTTGGCACAATCCCAGATGGACATGGAACAGTCCTAGAGAGGTGTGGCACAGTCCCTGTTCTCTAGGCCACAGAAATTGAGACCCTGATCAAACCGAGAGCGGGTCCCCCTCCCCCATCCCAATCCCACCCCCACCCCCGCCTGTTCCCCCCAACACTTTGCCTTTCGCACTGCGCCCCTAGCCCCACCAGGGCCTGGCATTGGGGGGCCTCTAACTCCGCAATCAGTCCCTGCTGGCAGGAGTACCAGAGGCTGGCGCTACCCATGCTAGTGATATGCTCTGTGGCCCCTGTCCTGTGCCCATTTATGGGGTCAACTGTGCGCATCCTCCTTGCCTGAGTCGTGTGATACCCAACCAACAAGGTGACACCTGGTTGTGGGGAGGGTTTATCGTGTGGCACCGACTGGTACCATGCTTAGTGGCAGGCGTATGAGCAGGGTCCATGAATGCGGCTGGATGAGGGGCATGGGCACCTGCTAGGACCATAGCTGCGGTGTGCTGTGGGTCCTGTGTGCGATGCACAGGTTGGGCCTACCTGTCTGGGGGCATGCTGGATAGTGGCAGGGACGCAGTAGGCAGGCGGGGCTTGGTGACAGTCGGTGGCCCTGCGGGGTCAGCTAGCTGATAGTGCCACTAGTGGGGAATCTACCCTGAGAGAGGCAGTGTGCCAGGGTGGGTGCCAAAGGTCAAAGTGTATGTGTCGCTGTTCGGGATGCCCTCTGCTCTCTTCCTGCTTCCCTTGCAGTGAGGTAGTGCTTCGGATGGGTGGCAACACCTGGTGGGCCACTGCCTGTGCTGGACAGCGCCCATAGCATTAATGGGTTGGCTGGGTTTCAGGGTTCCACGGGGGTATGGCCTGGGAGGGGGGGGTACGAAGGAGGGGAGGGGGGGTTAGTGTGGCACCCATATAACCAGTTGCACTCTGCATGTTTATGGGACACAGTGGGCAGTCAGCGGAGTGCGCAGCTGGATGGCTGCATTGCAGACTGCGGCAGGGCGGCATGGTTGCACAGTGGTTAGTACTGTTGCTTCGTAGTTCCAGGGTCCCAAGTTCGATTCCAGGGTCGGATCACTGTCGGAGCGGAGAATGCACATCTCCCCGTGTCTGCGTGGGTTTCTTCCGGGTGCTCCGGTTTCATCCCCCAGTCCAAAGTTGTACTTGTTAGGTGGATTGGCCATGCTAAAGTTGCCCTTAGTATCCAAAAAGGTAGGTGTGGTTAAGGAGTTACGGGGATAGGGTGGAGGTGCTCTTAAGTAGGGTGCTCTTTCCAGAATCTGGTGTAGACACAATTGGCCAAATGGCCTCCTTTGGCACTGTAAATTCTATTATTGTTTGATCCTGTTCATGCCCAGACACCCAGGTTCCAGATGGACACCCTAAACACACAGCTCATCTCCTGGCCACCACCAATTTTCCCATCGGCCCTGGCAGACACCCTCCTGCTAGCGGCATTACTGTCAGCCCACTGTTGGGCCTTTGATAACTTTTCTTACTTCCTCTTTCTTCCTCAGCAGTCACGGCACCCGGACCCCATTTTTAAATACCACAAGTGAACCGCCCGGCATCACTTCTGCATGGCAGAGGCAGAGCAGCGCAGTAAGGAAGATTACTGGATCAGGCCGGTAAAAGATATGTTACTGAATATTGCTGTACATTTTGCATACCCACGCCAGATTGGATTTACATAGAACACAGAACAGTACAGCACAGAACAGGCCCTTCGGCCCTCGATGTTGTGCCGAGCCATGATCACCCTACTCAAACCCACGTATCCACCCTATACCCGTAACCCAACAACCCCCCCGCCCTTAACCTTACTTTTTAGGACATTACGGGCAATTTAGCATGGCCAATCCACCTAACCCGCACATCTTTGGACTGTGGAAGGAAACCGGAGCACCCGGAGGAAACCCACGCACACACGGGGAGGACGTGCAGACTCCGCACAGACAGTGACCCAGCCGGGAATCGAACCTGGGACCCTGGAGCTGTGAAGCATTTATGCTAACCACCATGCTACCGTGCTGCCCTATTTGTTTATTGTCACGTGTACCGAGGTACAGTGAAAAGTATTTTTCTGCAAGCAGCTCAACAGATCATTCAGTACATGGAAGAAAAGGAAATTAAACACAATTCAAGAAAATACAAGAAAATACATAATAGGATAACACAAGATATACAACGTAACGGCATAAGCATTGGCATCGGATGAAGCATGCAGGGTGTAGTGTTGATGAGGTCAGTCAATAAATAAGAGGGTCATTAAGGAGTCTGGTGACAGTGGGGAAGAAGCTGTTTTTGAGTCTGTTCGTGCGTGTTCTCAGACTTCTGAATCTCCTGCCCGATGGAAGAAGTTGGAAAAGTGAGTAAGCCGGATGGGAGGGATCCTTGATTATGCTGCCCGCTTTCCACAGGCAGCGGGAGGTGTAGATGGAGTCCATGGATGGGAGGCAGGTTCGTGTGATGGACTGGGCGGTATTCACGACCCTCTGAAGTTTCTTGCGGTCCTGGGCTGAGCAATTGCCATACCAGGCTGTGATGCAGCCCGATAGGATGCTTTCTATAGTGCATCTGTAAAAGTTGGTAAGGGTTAATGTGGACATGCCGAATTTCCTTAGTTTCCTGAGGAAGTATAGGTGCTGTTGTGCTTTCTTGGTGATAGTGTTGACGTGAGTGGACCAGGACAGATTTTTGGTGATGTGCACCCCTAGGAATTTGCAGCTGCTAACCATCTCCACCTCGGCCCTGTTGATGCTGACAGGGGTGTGTACAGTACTTTGCTTCCTGAAGTCGATGACCAGCTCTTTAGTTTTGCTGGCATTGAGGGAGAGATTGTTGTCGTTACACGACACCACTAGGTTCTCTATCTCCCTCCTGTATTCCGACTCGTCTTTATTCGAGATCCGGCCCACTATGGTCGTATCGTCAGCAAACTTGTAGATGGAGTTGGAACCAAGTTTTGCCACACAGTCATGTGTGTACAGGGAGTAGAGTAGGGGGCTAAGTATGCAGCCTTGCGGGGCACCGTAATTGAGAACTATTGTGGAGGAGGTGCTGGTGTTCATTCTTACTGATTGTGGTCTGTTGGTCAGAAAATCAAGGATCCAGTTGCAGAGTGGAGAGCCAAGTCCTAGGTTTTGGAGCTTTGTTATGGGTTTAGCTGGGATTATGGTGTTGAAGGCGGAGCTGTAGTCAATAAATAGGAGTCTGATGTAGGAGTTCTTATTTTTGAGATGCTCTAGGGATGTGCGGGTTGTGGAACACATTCACGCTGCCATTGAGGTATTGGAGCATGGCGCCCCATTGGGTGCCCAATGCTGACCTCGTTTTTCGACTGACGCCCGATTCTCCACCCATCGCTTAACGAAGAATCCCACCCACAATGTTAGAACAAAAGAACAAAACAAAGAACAAATGTTCTGGCCTCAACTGCTTTTTGTAGCATCCAATTCCAGTCTCACCACTCTCAGGGTGAAGAGGTTTCTCCTCATCACAGTCCTGAAAGGTTTTCCCCATATCCTTCGAGTCCGACCCCTGGCTCTGGATACCTTCACCAAAGTTCTTCCTGCATCTACCCTTTCTAGTCCTGTTCAAATGTTTTATGTTTCTATGAGATCCCCCCTCATTCTTCCAAATTCGACCGAATATAATCCGAACCGACTCACTCCCTCCTCATACGTCTGTTTTACCATCACTGGAATCAGTCTGGTAAATCTTCGGGCCCGATCGCGGTGCGAAAGTTGACTCTCCGCCCCCGCACTAAAAGCGATTTTGGCGTGGGGTGGTGAATCCAGCCCGTTATCTCTGGATTTTTTTCAAAGTAGCAGACATCTCCAATGGGGTCTCCCTCTCCGAGAACCAAACTCTAGTTAGAATTAATAGCTGGACTACTTGGGCACAATCCTACAATGTAACCTTAGTACCAATCTTAATTTTGACAGTCTTTTGTCATGGAAAGACAATCCATTGCCTGGAATTTATCAAAGTAATAAGCATTCAACAGATGATATTTCGTAAGGACACAATAACATAGGACATTGGAGCAGGTGTCGGCCATTTGATCAGCTATTTATTAAGATGATGGTTGATCGGTTTGTGGCCTTACCTCCACTTTGCCCCCTACCCCTATTGGTGCATGTAAATCGAAAATCTGTCTCACTCAGTTGTGAATATACTCAATGACCCAGTCTCCACTGCTCTCTGGGGTTGAGAATTCCAAAGGTTAACAACCCTCCGAGTGAACACCAGCCGGATTCTCTGTTCCTGAGTCTAAGTGTTAACACCGAGGCAGGATTGCGGCGTTCCACAATAGCAAAACTGGTGCCGCACCTGGACCGACTCAATGACCGTTAAGGGGCTAGCACCGCCGCCATGTGGAACACAATCGATTCTAATGAGAAATGGTGCGGGTTTCACTGGGTCCGTTATTGGCACTCATGAGGCTGACAAGCTGGAGCCGCATATACACAATTCACTCCCCACAGATAGCAACACACAAGGTAGACTGCTAAAATCAAGAGTGGCACATGATCCAAGATCTGAATTTAAATACAGATCATCGTTACAAGGTAGAATCTGACAGTGAGCTCCTTTTATTTCAACTTGGACTGGACAGTAACGGAATCATGTCAGGCAACACATAAACTGAATCTGTGTAAAATTAGTCAGAAATGAATCAGGAAGAAGTAGCTTGATGCCCCATTTTTAAAAATATATGCAGCACAGGTACAAGGAGCCCAGTGCCAAGGCATCCACTTCAGGCAATTTCTTCATGAACAATCCCCCAGGAATAAAAGTAACTGAGGATAGGACCTGACAGAATCTCAAATCTCACGCAGAAGATGTTGCAATTATTAAAAAGAATGGCTGGAAAGAAACAAACACTGTGGGCGCAATTCTCCGCACTCACGACGGTGCAGAGAATAGCGGGGGTCGTAAAATTTTACGGCCACGCTAGTCCGACGCCCTCCCGCTATTCTCTCCCCCCCCCCCCCCACGCCCGACTCCCGATACGAATCGCTGCCGCCATTTTTTTACGGCCAGCAGCGATTCTCAGCTGGCCGATGGGCCGAGTTCCAAGCCCTTTACGGCTGTTTTTACGAACGGCAAACACACCTGGTCTGGCCGTTCGTAAAAACGGCCGTGAAGTGCCGATTTTTAAAACCATGGCACTGATTGGCACGGCAGTACCACGGCCGTGCCAAGGGTGCCATGGGCCCGCGATCGGTGGGCACCGATTGCGGGCAGCGGGTCCGATACCCGTGCACTCTTTGTCCTTCCGCCGCCCCGCTGTATCACGTCGCGGGGCGGCTGAGGGGCATCCCGGCCCGCGCATGCGCGGGTTTCGCGCAAATGCGCGATGACGTAATCCGCGCGTGCACGGGTTGTAGTCTTCCAATCTGCGCATGCGCGGCTGACGTCATATGACGCGTCAGCCGGCGCAAACTCTGGCAAGCGGGCTTAACGAAATTCGTTAAGCCCGCGATGCCGGAGCTTATGGCGGCGGCATGCTAGCCCCGACCGGGGACCAGAATCGGTTCCCGGTCGGGGAGGGGGGGCTGGCGTCAAACCCGCCTGGATTTGACGCCAGCCTTACGATTTCTCCCTGTGTGGGAGAACCGCGCCCTGTGTCCGCGATTTTCCAAGATACAATCTATATTACCAGGAGAGGATGGCAAAATATTGGTTTGAAATTTCCAAAATTCCATCTGACAAAGAGGATAAAATATCAACAAATAATAACAATGACAACATGTAGATGTACGGTGCTGTGAAACAGTAAAGAATTTCTCAGATACATAAAGAGCAAAAAGAAATCAAGCTAAAAGATATATTAGTAGAAGTGAAGGAAAGCTCACTCTAAGATTATCGGCTGGATTCTTCCTTCCTGAGACTCAGGCCGGGACTCGCACATGTGTGGAACCGCAGGTATGATTCCGCGCATGCGTAGACCAGCCGTCGTATTTTGGCGCATGCGCGGGGGTTTCTCTTCTCCGTGCCGGCCATGGTGGAGCCTTACAGGGGCTGGTGCGGAAGGAAAAAGTGCCCCACGGAACATGCCCACACGCATATCGCGGGCCAGGCCATGGGGGCTCCCCCCGGGGTCGGATTCCCCCCACCCCCACCGAGGACCGTCCCCACCGATTTACCTGCCAGGTCCCGCCGTGTGGGACCATGATTAACCCATGCTGGCGGGACTGGCCAAAAACAGACGGCCACTCGGCCCCATCGGGGCCCGGAGAATTGCCGTGGGGGCCGCTTCCAATGGCCCCGACCAGCGTGACTCGAATCTCGCCCCGCCCGAAAAACGGCACCGGAGAATACGGCAGCCGTCGTCGGGGCGTGATTCGCGTTGCCCCCCCCGGGGATTCTCCGACCCGGCAGGGGGCGGAGAATCCCACCCTAAGTGTTGACGCCAGATCAGGATTCGTGGAGTTCTACGACAGCAGAACTGTCACCGCATCTGGATCAATTCAACAACCATTAAGGGACCAGCACTGGCGCTACGCAGAACACAATAGATTCCAATAAGAAATGGTGTAGGATTCGCCGAGTCTGTAATTGACACTCAGGAGGCTGAGAAGCTGCAACCGCATCACTCTCCACACACACTAGCCAGCCATACCGGACAGGAGCCCTTGACCCGCATTCAACAGAATCCCCAGAGCTTGAGTGCGGCAATGACACAGCTTTCGCGCCCACAACTGCCTGCAACACCCTCCACCATCCCAGAGACACTCACCTCGGTTGGGCATGTTAGAGAAGAGGTTCCTGGGGCAATATCTGGTGTGCACCACACACCTGCACTGATACAACAGCTGGAGGTAAGAAATCCCGTAGCAAATGGTCAGATAGTAAGCCGACCCCAGGGACTATCAACATTTCCAAGGCCTTGGCACTCTGTGCAGGCGATGCCCGAGACCGAGGACAGGTCTGCCCTCTCATCTGGACATTGCATGTGGCTCTCCCGAACATGGCCCAGTCACAGTGGACCATGGCTGAGCATCGACAGCATTGGCCAGCTGCTGGATGATGTTGCATACACCAAAAGGTGGTGGCAAAGTCGCATTGTGATGTGGCACAGTCCCAGATGGAGCTGATCCACTCCCTGTGCTCCATGTCCGCGAGCATGAAGACACTGGTCGAGACGGCAGTGGGCTTCCAGGGCAGAGCCAGGTGGTTAGCTCCTCTCACACCCCTGTACCATGGAGTATCCAGGGGGCCACCGGGCACCCGAAGTGAAGAGGAGGTGATGCGGTCTGTGTCGGTCACTCCTGCAGGAGGAGTTCCACATCGTTGCAGCGCCATGGACTTCCCCCTCTTCTGTTTCTAGCACATCATATAAGCAATGGTCACAACAGGGCAGCACCACGCCACCGGGCACATCTGAGCAGCCGGGTCCATCCAGGCCCGGGCACCATAACGACGGCCGCCAATGGGGACCCAGGTTGCATGGTGGGAATCACAGCAGGTCACCTCCACTCCGGATGTACCGCCTGGGAATCCAAAGGTGGACACTGGTTAAGTTGGCATGGGTGCAGGGCACAGTTTAGTGATAGGGGCTGGGGCACGTATCTGTGTATATGTTTTTACATTAAACACCTGTGCACAATGTTAGAACCTGCCTTGGTGCTCTGTCAGAAGGGTGGGCTGCTAACGGCTGGCAGCAGAGGGCGTGCAGGTTGGGGGGGCAATGAGCAGATGGTGGGCTTGGCCCTGGGACCATGGTTCAGAAGGCACTCGTGCCCAGTGTCCTCCCCACTGTTCCCCCCCCCCCATCTCCACCCCACTGTCCCCACTTCCGCCATCCGAGTGGATCGATGGGACTGTGTGATGGAATGGCCAGCTCGCATGCAGAGATTACCCAGGTGAACGTTGGAATAAGATATCATGAGTAGGAGACAAACGTTGGCAAACGATGAGGAGCACCAGAGCTCATCACAGGGCAGGTTATCATCATCCTCGATCCATGAACCATAGCCACTGTTACTGCCAACCCAGGGCCCGCACCCCGCAGTGCGGCAAGTAGGTATCACCTCGTCGGTGAACCTGGAGGCCATCGGAGCTTCCCATGCGCATTAGCCCTGGCACACATGTTGTGTGGCCTCCAGTTCCTGCCCCAGCCCCATGTCCTGTCCACCTCGCCCTCCCCCACATCCTCATCATCAGAGGAGGGTTAGCATTCATCATTCTCCCCCATCACATCGCCCCTCCGCTGCGTGATGTTGTGGAAGATGCAACAGGCCACCACAATGTGGCCGATCATCCCAGCGCTATACTGGAGGAGCCCTCAGGAGTGATCAAGGCAGGCGAGGCC
This sequence comes from Scyliorhinus canicula, assembly GCF_902713615.1. Taxonomy (NCBI): domain Eukaryota; kingdom Metazoa; phylum Chordata; class Chondrichthyes; order Carcharhiniformes; family Scyliorhinidae; genus Scyliorhinus; species Scyliorhinus canicula. The sequence goes on along the minus strand of NC_052155.1, from coordinate 129,358,358 downwards.
CTTGCAAATGGTCTGCTTTGTGGCCCCTGAGAGACATTGCCCCTGCAGGGGCTACTGTGGGCATTGCCCTTGGGTGGGCTGCATGATGCCCCACCGGCGGGTGGCGCCATGTTGGGGGGTGGTATGGTGGAGAGCAGTGCGGCGAGGAGGCTGGGGTGCAGGGTGGTGGGGGGAGGGGGGGGCCCATATGGCCGCTGTCACTGCAGAAGCACGGTCAGTGAAGCCCTCTCAACTGTTACAGATTGTATGCTTTTTCTATCTAATTAGTTAATGCATCATATCTAAACTGTTGCTTCTTCATAAACCATCTTAAAATTACTTATGAATACATATCTTAGGTACCTGTAGTCCAAGTCCAAAAAACTGACAATTATTAATCAATCTCTTGGATGCCACAAGCAACCTGGAGAAGAATTATAGAAACCTTAAAATACAGTAGTATATTCTTTGCATTTTCTTTCAACACTTTCACCTATTGTAAAAGTTTGGGAGATGGGGATGAAATAAAGCTGTTTGACTGACAGTCAGGAATCTTGGAGTCAGGTAATGAAGATCCAATTGACTTGGGATGCCAGGGCACCGGATGGATGGGCATCTTCGGCAAGCAACTGTGACAGGAAGTCATGGGATGAACCTTCCAGAAATATGTCCAACAAGATTTGACTCTTGAGAAGTTCAAATTTGAACTGAGGGGAAGGATGGAGGAGTTCTACAATTCATGGGCGTTATTCATTGTGCACTTTCAAGGATTGGATTACATTGACCATTAGGTGGGACGGGAGGGGGGGGGGTTGTGTTGGGAGGGTTTGGGGAGGGAGAAACTATGTGATAATGGTGACTATGGGTGAGTCCTGATTCCTTTTTGCCATTTGTTTATGTTAACATGCGGACTAATGTTTGGGTGTTTTGTGGGAGGATGGGATTGTTGTTATTGATATGGGGATTGACATTGCATTCGTTACTGATTATTGTTTATTTTTGGGAGAAAATGTGAAAAAGGAGAAGAATAAAAATATTTTGAAAAGAGCTAACACCTTTACCAATAGGTGATTTTGCAGCATTACTACAGGTAGTTCTGGTTAGCTCATGAAGAAAGCAAAGTGCCCGCACTCATGAATTCTTGTTTAGCTCACTCCTTTTGTTCGAAAATAAAACTGAGCAAAAATTTGCCCTCTCAAATGTTTTGCAGTAAGTTTGAATCTGTAGCACAACAAATGAAACTTGATGTATGAAGGGTGAAATTGAAACTCTACCCTTTTAATAACCTTGAGGTGTTTGGAGGTTTTGCCTGCTTTAGTCTGAGGCTTTTTTCTTTAGTGCATGAAAGCAAGAACATTACAAAAGAAACAAGAATACACATTTACAAAATGACGCTGGAAGAAAATTGAAATGCAGCATTTTGTCTTGTAAGTCTGTTTATTTCTTGTGGATGATGTCCTCAAATGCAATCAGTGTTATGCCCTTGCTGATTAAGTTGCCAGAATGGAGAAAAAACTCATACATTGAGGGATACAAAAATAAGCACCATCTACTTAATATGCAAATTAAATTGGGCAAAGAATTCTAAACATGATTAAGTACTTGGTTGAAAGTTGTAACTTGGAATTGCTGGAATTTGCTCGTGAAGGATTGTGTGCTCATGAATTTATATGAAGATGGAAGGTATAGCCAGCAAAGGAGTCAAAGGGCCTATCTTCAGGCTGTCAGTTGTAAAGGCACTTTAAACATTTAATGCTACATTGAATGCATATAATTTTTGGCTTCACTGGTTTCATTTACATTGTTGCTTATAATTTTATTTCTCCAATCTGGCGTTATGTGACAATGCACACACTTCCTAGGGCTGAAGATACATGACTCTTCCAGTGTACTTGTCATAAGTCCAGCAAGAGTGTCGCTGAAGAGTTGGGAATTGGGCTGCCACCTGGATGTGCCAAATGTTGGTCTCGGCCTCCAGTTTATGTGGGGTCTTATTTGAGGCAGAACGTCTGCATGGGTTCGATTCCCACCAAGGCAGCTGGCGGAATTTAAATGCAATTAATTCTTTAAAAATCTGGAATTGGTGACCAGGAAATTTTCATTGAATGTTGTAAAACCTCATCTGGTTCAGTAATGCCCGTTTAGGGAAAGAAATCTGACGCCACATGTGACTCCAAACACACAGCAATGTGGTTGATTCTTAAATGCCCTCCGAAATGACTTGGCAAACCAGAGAGTTGAAGGGCAACGAGACATGGGCAATAAATGCTGGCCTTGCCAGCGATGCCCATATCCCATAAAGAATGAATAAAAAATAATTGGTGGAGGTGTATGCAGATATGCTTTCCATTGCCTTGTCGATGAACTCTAATGCAGTTGGAGAAAAGTAAAAGTGGGGAAAGAGACCTGGAGTTTTCATTGGATCACCATCCTTTTTTGGTCAATAGGGAGGTGCTTAGTTGCACTTGTGTTTCCCAGGTGATTACAATATTCAGTTGTTAAGTTTTGTTTCTGTTGGGTGCTTCGATAAATCTTTCTCTCACTCTCTGCTTCTCATTCTGTGAGATCTGATCTTGACCATTGATCTCTCATGGAACTTGAAGTGATGGAAAGAGGTGCTTACATTTGGCTCCTCAGCCCTGCCACTGTGCACTGGGTACTGGGCAATGGAGTGCAGAATGAAGGCGGCGACAACAGGACTGATTAAAATTGTTATTCGAATCTTTCTGAAACGACATAAGGGTCACAGGAAACGATTCAGTATGAGAGGGACCTGTGACTCCCTTCTGCGGATCTCAGTACACTTTGCCTGTGGTCCAAGGCATCTCTCGTCTCGCATCACATGGGCATTAGGCCCTCCCACATCCTCATCATTGGAGGAATCATCACGGTCAGCGATGTTTTTGTTGTTCACTGCCTGTTGGACATCACAGAGAATAGAAAACCACCACATCTGTGAGACCTTCACTCGTCCATACTGAAGTGTTCCTCAGGATTGGTCCAGGCACACGAATATCAACTTTAGAAGGAAAAATGGCTTACTCAGTGGTCAATTGGGATTGTTGGGCCTGATTAAATAGCCATTTCTACAGTGCGTAAACCTTGGGCGGGATTCTCCGAACCCCACCGGGTTGGAGAATCGCTTGGGGGGGGGGCGGCGGCGTGAATCCCGGCCCCGCTGGCTGCCGAATTCTCTGGCATCAGGGATTTGGCGGGGGGGGGGGGGGGATTGCGCCGTGCCGGTCAGCGGCCGCTAGCAGCAGCCCCCCCCCCGGTGATTCTCCGGCCCACGATGGGCCGGGTGGCCGCCCGTTCTTTGCCGGTCCCGCCGGCGTCAATTAGAGTAGGTCTTTACCGGCGGGACCCGGCGGCGCAGGCGGCCTCCAGGGTTCTCGGGCGGGCGCGGGGGGATCTGGCCCCGGGAGCTGTGGCCTGGCCCGCGATCGGGGCCCACTGATCCGTGGGCGGGGCTGTGCCGTGGGGGCACTCTATTCTTCCGCATCGGCGGCTGTAGCAGTCCGCCATTGCCGGTGCGGAGACAAACCCCTCTGCGCATGCGCTGGGATGACGCCAACACACGCTGGCGCTCCTGCGCATGCGCCAATTCGCGCCAGCCGGCGGAGGCCCTTTGGCGCCAGTTGGCGTGGCGCCAAGCCTCTTCCCCGCTGGCCGGCGTGGCGCAAACCACTCCGGGGCCGGCCTAGCCCCTAAAGGTGCAGAGGATTCTGCACCTTTGGGGCGGCCGGACGCCGGAGTGGCTCACGCCACTCCTTCCCGCCGGAGTTGCCCGCCCCGTCGATTATGGAAGAATCCGCCCCTTGTCTCTCAATATTCATGCTTGAAGGCACATCAGAGTCCGGAAAAGGTATGTGACCTGAGATTGCAAAAGTAAGTTGGCACCATGGCTGCTATCAAGGAACTGTGCAAACACCTGAAGGATCAGCTTTTAGTGCTCTCAGAACAGCTGTCCATTCTTGGAATTGTTACCTGGGACATTGTCCCTGGTATATTAACGGCTGTTAGACTCTCTAGTCTTTATCTATCACACCCAATAATTCCCACCTACTCCCTCTGCCATTCTCATGGCCAGCCACTCCCATGGTCCCTCATAACTCCAATGCCAACTCATGGCAAATTATTCCCCTACTTACCATCATGGACTATCACACCCTGCATGCCAAGTCATGGCCCTTCTGTGCCCATTGACCCAGAATACATCACGTACAGAACCAATTAACCATATGTTAACAGTGACATGTGTGGAACTGCTCAGAAAAAATATAAACTACCCCATAAAAGTGTCAATCAGACGGATCATCAAAATATGAATAAAAGTGGCTTCAAATACTTCATACCTCCAAAACCTGTACAAATAAATATTCAAACATTGACAAAAGAGATCACAGAAAGAACAATTTAGGATACCTACTTAAAGATGTCAATGAAGCAAAGTCAACTGCTCTCTGAAACTAAATGGGAGTGATTCTCTGGTCATATTACACCTGGAGCAGAGGCTATGGTGACAGGAAATGTCGCTGGCAATGCGTGGCATCAAGGCCAACTCTGCTAGGGCAGCGACTGCAATGGAGAGCCTGGGGAATAACGTCTGCACCATGAGTGAAGGTGACCAAGGCATCGCGCAGTCGGTGACTTCAATGCTGAGGGGTCTCAGCAGAATGTTCGACTGGCTGGGGGCTGTCACACAATATCGTACTGACCTTGATGAGGTTCTGCGGGATATGTCCCGCTGTCAAATGGGAATGGTCAAGGTGCTGCAAAGCTTGACCCAGTCGCAAGTGGGCATTGCCGAGGTGCTGCAGAGCATGTCCCAATCATGGAGGAGCATCGCCAAGGACGCGACACGATGGTGCAGCCATCGGGTATTTGCGAGAGTTGGGGGAGCCAGATGGTGCAGGGGCAGCTAGGGCTCGAACCGGCTGCCTCTTTGTCCCAAGGTGAACCTCAGGGCCCTATGGGCACCGGCAAGAAGTAGGTGCTGTGTGCTAATCTGGACCCATGCCATGGAGTGGTGACAGTGGCCACCAGTTCACCCGAGTTCCTCCCCTCTGATGAAGCCGCATTTCAAGGTCAGCACATGGCACATGGCGGCACGGCTGTGCTGATAAACCGAGACCCTCCCGCCCCAGAGGACTCCCGCCAAGGGCATCGAAGGCCACGGGACGACGTAAGGAGCTGGTTGCCTCCACCTCAGATGTGCATCCTGTTGAGACACTTTGACTCAGTGGGACAGCTAGGAAAGCCAAGCACAGCAAGAATCACTGAGAGCACCGGGGGAGGGTGGAGAGGATTAGGGGGTTGGGAAAAGGGGTTCGGGGGTGCTGAGGTGAGGGGATGCTCAGGAGAGTGGGATATCACTATCAGGAGAGGGGAACTGTATGACAACTGTAACGCATTAAGAACACTTGAGCACAACCAGTCTGACACTTCAGTCATTTTCTTCCATAAAGTGGGCAGACCTCCGAAACCTTGGCCCATCTCTCCAGCCATCTCCCCCTCCTCGAAGCACTCACCCACCCTCTGACCATGAACATGTATCCGGAGCTGAGTCCCATCCTTGGGTGTTCAGATGTTGGCTGCTGCATGTGTGTTGTTACCTTCCACAGTTCAATCAGTGTCCAGGCATCACCGTCTGATTGGGATGCTGGGAAATGGCTCCCACTTGCTACATGGCCCGGCCACACACGGGACTCTACTTGGGTTGTGTGAAGTGCTCATTTAACCAAGATTGCCAGTTCCCTATTACCAATAGCCTTCAGTCACAAGGCCAGAGGCCTCGGCAGTCTGTGGGGTCTATGGGTGGTCATTGGGGCAGGCAGGCAAGGCCTAGGGTTGCCCCAAGAATAGGTACACATAATCTAGGGGTTGACATGCTGATGCCGCATAAGGTTCCCCTGCCAGCGCCTCCCTTCACTCTCTCTTCCCATCCTCTCATGGCAGCCCACCCCTCCGTAGGGTGCCCGCCTGCTGAGGGTCCCACTGCCAGCCCCCCCTCCTCCTCCCAGTCCGTACACTGGGGCGGCAAGCCCACCACCCTGGGGTCTTTGCCTGTGAGTAAAGATGCCGACTCACCTCCTCGGCTCACCACAGAAGCCCTTCTGCAGTGTTTACATTTTTCAAAAGGAGTACTAATCGGAGTCAGCGTGACCCCTTGATGGGAGGCCTTTGGAGATGGGGTTGCTCCCATTTATTGTATATATATATTTACACACATATAAATATGGCTTAAATGGTGATACTCGGCTTTTTGCCACATTATGGCAGGATCCCGATTTCGCCGACGGGAGCAGGCCTGTCGCATGGCAAACTGTTTGGCACCTGTCATAATATACACACAAGTATATGATGGTGCACAGACAGGCATTGATTGACACACAGGATGACCAATTAACACACAGAAGACAGCAGCCAATCACCAGACAGGATACGGCCACCATAAAGCCAGAGGGCACTAGATTTCCCGCTCTCTCGGGATCCAGCCTCTGAGACAGCCAGAGCCCGTGAGCAACAACTAGAACATCCACCATGTGGTAGTCAGTTAGTCTGGTCAGGTTAGCCTCAGGTCTCCAGTCAACTCAGCATAGTGTCAACCCACAGTTAAAGTATGTATGACAGTTAAGAGTTCAATAAAATCGAGTTGCATTTCTCCAAGTGTTGGAAGCCTGTCTCTCTCACTGCTACAGTAAATGCAGTCCTCGCAGACCCAGCTTACCCAACACATCATGGTACGAGTGAGTCATGCTCGAGTTTGACGGACCTACCTTGAGATAGTCTGCCTTTGGCCAGCGATCAGTCATCCGGTAACATGGACAGCGTCCGCCCTCCCCCAACGCTCCGCATCACCGGCAACCTCGGTGCAAACTGGAAGATTTTCAAGCTGAGGTTCCAGCTATATCTTGAAGCCACCGACCTCGAAGCTGCATCGGATGCCAGGAAGATTGCTCTCTTCCTCCCTACAACGCTATCCACATTTTTAGCTTCCTCACCTTTGGTGAAGGTGAGGACAAGAAAAAGTTCAAAACAGTCCTGCAGAAGTTCGACAGCCATTGGGACATCAAAGTCAATGAGAGCTTTGAATGCTATGTGTTCCAGGAGACGCTTCAGGGTAAGGATGAACCTTTTCAGTCCTTCTTAACCCATCTCCGTATCCTTGCGCAGTCCTGCAACTACGGCTCCACTTCCGACTCCATGATCCGCGACCAGATCATGAAATGAAATGAAAATCGCTTATTGTCACGAGTAGGCTTCAATGAAGTTACTGTGAAAAGCCCCTAGTCGCCACATTCCGGCGCCTGTCCGGGGAGGCTGGTACGGGAATCGAACCGTGCTGCTGGCCTGCTTTAAAAGCCAGCGATTTAGCCTGGTGAGCTAAACCAGCCCCTCATTTTCATTTTCAGGGTCTACTCCGATCCCCTTCGCCAGCAGCTCCTTAAAGTTAAGCAGCTCACCCTTACCATCGCCATTGAGACCTGTGTCCTACATAGGCACGCTAATAACCGGTACTCCCATATCAAGGAGGCAGAGACAGCGCAGCAAGGTCCCCATGATGCGGAGCGGGTGCAGGCCGTAACACAGCTCCAGGGCCCGAGTCTGGATGAGGGTGGCCATTTTGCGCGCTTTTCCTGGGCTCCTGTGCATGCGCGCAACGACCGAGGGGATGGCGAGGCCGACAACTGAACTGCGCAGATGCGCACATCGTTCAACCGCACCATGCATTCGCGGTGGCGCACGGAGCATCCTGACGTCTGTGGCTCCACCCACTTAAAGCGGCAATGTCCCGCGAAAACTCGACGCTGTCTCCAGTGTGGCAAGCTTGGCCATTATGCAGCCCTGTGCAGATCTGCTCAACTGCCCAACACACAGCGATCCCAGCCGCAGCGCAGGAACGTCCGGTCAGTACAGCAACCCGTTGCAGACTCCGACTCCGACATGGTTCCTGATCACGACATCGAGGACTTCACGTCCCCATTCCGGGTGGGCATCATCAACAAGCATACGATGCTTTCTGCAAACTCCCAGTGATGAGCATTGATCTGGATGACGAATGGTGTGCCACCCTTACGGTCAATAAGGCTCGCATATGCTTCAGGCTGGATACCGGCGCTTCAGCGAACCTCATTTCGAAGTCTGAATTGGACATCATCCACGTCAAGCCGAGCGTTCTTCCACCGGCCTGCCAGCTTCTCGACTACACTGGCAATGCCATTGCTGCCAGTGGCTCATGCCAGCTTGTGGTATCCCATCGTTCTTCAAAAGCCACCCTGCGTTTTGAAATTGTAGGGTCCAACAAAGCTTCCTTGCTCGGTGCTCAGGCCTGCAAAATCTTGAATCTTGTGCAGCGGGTTCACACCATGTCACCCGCTGAGGCAACGGCCTCGCCAGATGCCAACTTCCAAACCCAAATAGATGACATCGTAGCACAATACCACAGCGTCTTCGAAGGTATGGGCACACTCCCCTTTTTTAACAATCTTGTTAAAAAACCACCGACTTCCAGTGGCTCCCTGACCATGAGCGAGAGTGGCGTGAGCTCAGGGCGAAACTCACCAAGGCCCCGGTACTGGCGTTTTTCGACCCCGCCAAGGAGACGAAGATCTCCACCGACGTGAGCCAGGCTGGCATTGGGGCAGTGCTCCTCCAGCGGGACGACTCCTCCTCCAGGGCCCCAGTCACATATGCCTCTCGAGCTATGACACCTACTGAGCAACGATTCGCTCAAATCGAAAAAGAATGCCTGGACCTCCTCACGGGGATTGACAAATTCCATGATTATGTGTATGGACTCCCCAAATTCACGGTCGCGACGGACCACAGGACATTGGTTCACATCATCCAGAAAGACCTCAATGACATGACGCCACACCTACAACGTATCTTCCGCAACCTCCGACGCTACGATTTCGACCTGGTCTACACCCCGGGCAAAGACCTCATTGTGGCCGACGCACTCTCTGGATCTATCACCATGCCATGCGAGCAGTCGGACTTTGTCTGTCAGATTGACGCTCAGGTGAAGTTTTATGCATCCAACTTTCCTGTCACTGATGAAAGTGTCGGGCAAATTCGTCAGGAAACGGCCAGGGATCCTTTACTCCAGCGGGTCATGCGCCATCTCACGGATGGTTGGCAAAAGGGGCAGTGCCCCCAGTTTTATAATGTAAAGGACGATCTAGCGGTAGTGGACAGCATACTAATGAAGCTGGACAGGATAGTAATCCCACAGAGCATGCGAGAGCTGGTCCTCGGACAAATCCACGAGGGTCACCTGGTGGTCAAAAAGTGTCGCCGTCGAGCCCGAGAGGCAGTATATTGGCCAGGCATCAGCCAGGATATCGGCAACACGGTCCTCAATTGCCCAACGTGCCAACAGTTCCAGCCGGCTTAGCGGAAAGAGACTTTGCAGCCGCATGAACTGGTGTCCTCCCCATGGACCAGGGTTGGCATTGATCTCTTTCATGCAAAGGGCCGAGACTATGTCAACCTCGTGGATTATTTTTCTAACTACCCGAGGTGGTCAGACTGACTGACCTCACATCAGCAACAGTCATCAAGGCATGCAAAGAAACCTTTGCCCGTCATGGCATTCCACTTACAGTCATGACTGACAATGGCCCTTCCTTCTTCAGTCAGGAGTGGACGGATTTTGCCCAGCAGTACAATTTTACACACGTCACTTCAAGCCCCCACTACCCCCAGTCGAATGGGAAGGCTGAAAAGGAGGTCCACATTGTTAAAAGACTGTTGTGCAAAGCTGCTGACTCGGGTTCAGATTTTAACCTGGCGCTGTTAGCCTACAGGGCGACTCCTTTGTCTGCTGGCCTGTCCCCAGCACAGCTGCTAATGAACCGCACACTACGGACGACGGTACCGGCTATTCACATTCCGGACCTTGACAATTTTCCGGTCCTGCAGCGGATGCAACAGTCTCGGGCCCAACGCAAGTCGGTGTATGACGCCCATGCCACAGATCTCCCTGCTCTGGTCCCTGCTGACCGAGTTCGTGTTCAGCTACCTGACGGTGGCTGGTCTGCCACAGCTGTGGTGGTCAAGCAAGTGGCCCCGAGATCATTTCTCGTTCGCATGCATGATGGCTCCTTTCTTCGGCGTAATAGGCGGGCACTGCGGCTACTTCCACGTCCGCCACCTGAACGTGAGGTCCCGCCTCGCCTGCTGATTCCTCAGGACGCAACTTTCCACGAGGCCACCGATCTGACAGTTCTTTTACCACCCACTACATTGGAAGCAGCTCCGCCCATTCCAGTGCAGGCGGCCCCTGACCCACCTGTGAGACGGTCAACCAGAATCCGTCGCCCGCCACATAGACTGAATGTTGCATTGCCTTGTGATCCATTTATACATCTGTACATATTGTTTCTTCCTAATTTGTTGTATGCCGGCTATCTGCACTAGACACCTTTCCATGTAAATACGTTCACGTACTTTGTAGATAGTCAGGCTCCTACTCATGTAAATACGCTCACATACTTTGTACAGTCAGGCTCCTACACACACTCACTATTTATTGACCTGTACACATATTTTTAAAAAGTGTAAAAAAAGGGGGGAGATGTCATAATATACAAAATGGTGCACAGACAGTCATTGATTGACACACAGGATGACCAATGAACACACAGAACACAGCAGCCAATCACCAGACAGGACACGGCCACTATAAAGCCAGAGGGCACTAGTTTTCCCGCTCTCTGGGGATCCAGCATCTGAGACAGTCAGAGCTCGTGAGCAGCAACTAGAACGTCCACCATATGGCAGTAAGATAGTCTGGTCAGGTTAGCCTCAGGTCTCCAGTCAACTCAGCACAGTGTCAACCCACAGTTAAAGTATGTATGATAGTTAAGAGTTCAATAAAATAGAGTTGCATTTCTTCAAATGTTGGAAGCCTGTCTCTCTCACTGCTACAGTAAACGCAGTCCTCGCAGACCCAGCTTACCCAACACATCAGCACCTGTCATGGTTCTCATTAATAGCGGGAAGTGGCCTTTCCTGCTATTAATCCTCAAGCGAGAGTGCAACGAGACCGGAGAATCGCGCCAGAGGAGTCTTAGCTGGAGCAGACATCTTGTGAGATTATTATGTTGGCTTGACTGAAATATTTATACAATGCAAGTATTATATTCCAGGTGATGTGAGGTGTGAATCTTTGTCACTTTCAAACTGCTCAGAACCTTCCAGAAGCCAGCAAGTGATCAACTGGAACAATTTTATCAGCCCAGTGACTGTCCATTTTGAAAAGAAAAAGAGAAAACAACAATTTTATGAATTTGCCAGGCTGACAGAGATATGTATTTATTTTCCGATCAGGACAAATGTCACGAAAGATGTCAAAATCAGGGAATGTATCTTCAAATGCCATTTCCATCAACTACATGACTGCACACTGCTCAATTCACATTTTCCCAGTTCTCACCTGCCAACAATCTCCAGCAACCGTGACTGAAAACTAGCAATCATAACTTCATCACACTCTCACACTTAGCACTGCTGCAACTCTGACACCCTTGCCATACAGCTGACACACACTGCCAGCTATTTAAACACATCAACCAAATCACCTAAACACAATACACCACACCCACTGACTCACTTCCATCTCTCTTGTAGAACCATCGGCACCTAACTAGCAGGGAACAGCCACAGCTGTATGATTGGATATCCGAGGAAGATGATGCTGTGACTTGAGCATGTGGTCAGTGGCGGGGTTGCATCCATCGAAGATGATTGTGTGCACTTAGCTTATCCTCTTTCTCACATAGGACTACCCCATCATCCCAATCTCTTCAAATTTAGAAGCTACAGATGGGTGTTTGCATACATGTTTTTCTTTTCCTACTGACGTCCTCGCAAGCATACTTTGTGCCAAGGCCTGACCAAGCAGTGGGGGAGGAGCTCGAATAGGAAGGCAAATGGAATGTTGATGCTTATTTCAAGGGCAATGGAATATAAAAGTAGCGATTGCAGCTGTAGAGAGCATTGGTGAGACCACATCTGGAATATTGTGCACAGTTCTAGTCTCCTTATAAGAACTGTACAGAGAAGATCACTCAACTCATTCCTGGGATGAAGGGCTTATCTTATGAGGAAAGGTTGGCTAGGTTGGGTGGCACAGTGGTTAGCACTGCTGCATCACAGCGCCAAGGACCCAAATTTGATTCTAACCTCGGGTGACTGTGTGGAGTTTGCACATTCGCCCCGTGTCTGCGTATGTTTCTTGAGGGTGCTCCGGTTTCCTCTCACTGTCCAAATATGAGCCGGTTATGTGGATTGGCCATGCTAAATTGATCTTTTGTGTCCAAAGATGTGCACATTAGGTGGAGTTATGGGGATAGGATGGGGGATTGGACATAGGTCGGGTGGTCTTTCAGAGGGTCAGTGCAGACACAATGGGCCAAATGGCCTCCTTCTGCACTTTAGGGATTCTATGGATTCTATCCCATTAGAAGTTAGAAGTGTGAGGGTGATCTTACAGAAACACAAGATCCTGAGGAGACTTGATAGGGTATATACTGGGGGAATGTTTCCAGGAGACTAGAACTGGGGAACACAGCTCAAGAATAATAGGTCTCTCTTTAGACTGATCTGAGGAGATTTTTTCTTTCTCTCAGAGGGTGATTAGTATGTGCAATTCTCTCGCCCAGAAAACAGTGAAGGCTGGGTCATTGAATTAATCCCAGGCAAAGTCAGACAATTTTGGATCGACAACTGTGGAGCGAAGGAAACAGGAAAGTGGAGTTGAGACACAACCAGATCAACCATGATCTTATTGAATGATGGAGCAGGCTTGTAGGGCCGAATGGTCTACTCCTGCTCTTAAGTACTCTATTCCCATGCATAAGGGGAAGCAGAAGAAGAGACTGATGATGAAGGAGCACCATCACTCACTCGCACAATCACCAGCTCAGATATTGACACTGAGGCTAGATTAGAGCAGTGTGCGCTCATTTCGGACATAGAAACAACTGCATCCATGATTGGGAGAACATTGTTTGTCTGGAACCCTTAATATTGGTTGATGGTCATTTAAATAGCACTGGTTATGAGCTTTTTCCTGCCACTAAACACATGCTCAGTTGTGTGAGGTTAAGGAAAGGAGTTAACTGGAAAACTGAGATTGGCAGTTACACCAAATGGTCAATTCGGCATTGCACATTGAAAAATTCCAACTGCATGGGATCTGGTGCAACAATGTTGTGTGACTACAATTTTGCACTTGAAACAGCACCTACAGCTCCAAAAACTCCAGAGGTGAGGTGAGAACTAGCCATATTAATAGTGTGGCTTCAAGAGCAGGTCAGAGGCCAGAAAACCTGCAGTGAGTAACTCACCCCCTGACTCCCATCTAGAAGGCACACGTCAGGAGTCTAATAAAATACTCTTCACTTGCCTGGATGAGTGCAGCTCCAACAACGCTGAAGAAACTCAACACCATTCAGGAAAAAGCAGCCCACTTGATTGATATCCCTTCCACAAGCATTGAATCCCTGCACCACTGACGCACAATGACAGCTCTGTGTACCATCTAATAGATGCACTGCAAGAACTCACCAAGGCTATTAGACGACACCTTCCAAATCCATGACTGCGGCAATCGAGAAGGACAAGGACAGATGATACCTGGAAACATCACCAACTGGATGTTCCCCTCCAAGTCACTCACCATTCTGACTTGGAAGTATATTGCTGTTTCTTCACTGTCGCTGGGTCAAAACCCTGGAACTCTCTCCCTACCAACACTGGGGATGTGCCTATGTCTCAGGGACTGCAGAGGTTCAAGAAGGCAGCTCACCACCACATTCTCAAGGGAAACTAGGAATGGGCAATAAATACTGGCCTAGCCAGCGATGAACACATCCTGTAAATGTTTCTTTTTAAAGCTTTATTTCATGATGCAGCATTATAATCATGCTGTGTTGTTATGGAAACTGCAATGTAACTGGCTGATTGTACCTTTTATTTGTATGGGCCAGAGCTTAAAAGGCAAGAAATATTTATCTTCTTTTGCTAAAATGTGGAAGACAGTAACAAATTACTAAAAGGTCATACTGTTTACATCCATCTGACATTCTGTTTTCAGTGCACATGGGATTAGAATTTGTTGAACTTAAACATGTTCTTAAGGATTCACTGACTATAGTAGAGACAATACGATGTCAATAGTTGTTGAGAAATTACAGCTGCTGATTGCCGACCTCTTAGGAACATTTATAACAGTTATGTTGTTCTGCTTTCCACTTTGCATTCGAAAGAGATATTACTTCAGTTAAACCACAGTGGTTTTGAGCTGGAAGTGATTCAGTAATTGGGAAAGGTGTTGTTAGGAATGGCAGTAAGACTTTTATGCAATTTTGTTTTGATGAGTAGGGAGTTACCATGATCGAAATACCAAAATCACTAAAAACCAGTGGACAAAAAATGATTCAAGAAAGCTAATTAAATGCCAGTCTTTATCTCTAAAAGGAGAGAGTACAAAGGGGTGAAAGTTATGTTGCCGTTTTATAAAAGTATAGCTAGGCTGCATTTGGGAGAGATGCATATAGCTCTTGGCAATTGTGGTGATTTGCATATGCATAGCAATGTATATAGTGGTCCATATGACCTCTGACCAGCAAGTGGCGATACAGATCCACCATGTGACTCCAGAGACCCGGCAGTTGGCGGTACGTCGAACTAGAGGACAGTCGCACTAATAGTAGCTTCAGGAGAATTTGCTGAATTTACTAATCATTCCCGTTTGCATTATAGTTTGTTGGTTATCTATCCACGTGTTAATTTATTAATAGGCCACCTTATTAGTCAAAGAACTAAATGTTCTGTGTGCATCTTTACCATGGCCACAACACAGAACATAACAGCACTATACTTCAGGAAGGGTAAACTAGCCTCAGAGACGATACCATGCAGATTCACCAGAATATTATTGGAACTAAAAGAATTTTTGTTCAGTAAGGTTGTTAAGCGAAATTGAACCAAGATATGCAGCTGGCGTTAATTTACAGGTTAACCAGGATCTAATTCAATGATGGAACAGCCTCAAAGAGCTTAATTGCATGACAACAGGATGAGTCCAACCATCAAAGTCAAAAGCAAATGGAGAAAGGCAACGGGACACATGTTTGCGTTTTGCTGGCAGCAGCCAATTAATTGATAGTTGTCCCTATTAATGACGGGTGCCTGCCCGCAAGTGCTGCCATTGGTCCTATCAGAGGGTTGTCAGTTCAAGCCTCAGTTGCATCAGAGATAGCAGTGGCCATTGCTACGGCTGCATCTGGAGAATGAGGGTGAATTGATGGATTTGCCCTCTGGAAGGCAGGTGTCTGGGGCACTGGGGCCATTCAGGCAGGCCTCATGGAAGAGGGAGGTGTCACTGAAGGCAGATGGCCCTGTATCCATGGGGGCTGCCATTGCTATGGATCAGGGCATTTCAAGAAAAGGAGAAACCCCTCCCCCATCAATCCTCTGGGAGGTGAGGTGTTTAACTGATTGGCTCTGATGCATTGGTGAGCCTCCAACAGATTTAACACTGCCAACTAAGACAGGAAGAAATCCTTAATTGGTCACTGACATGGCTGATTTGGGTTCTGGGTGGAGGTATGGGCTGTCCACCACCCTTCCCATTGTTGGCAAAAAGGAAGGACAACAAGATGATGGGTATGCCACCCATTGCCTTTCTCCACCAATCTGCCAATCTTCCCATCTTCCAGTCTGTCCCAAAAGTGCTGGTAAAATTCACTCTAAGGAGTTGAATGATCTGTTCCTATGTTTTTATGTTTGTGCAGAAAATATTTGCTGAACAAAATTGGAATGACATATGTCTCCGATAGTTGACAGAGATGACTAAAAGTGAACTTAATTAAAAATTACAAGGGCTGCTCGGTTGAGTATGACGCCCTTATCTTTTGCACTGAAATAAAAACATTTCAAATGTCCTTGCTGAAGCATGCATATCTCATGCTGATTTTAAGAAAATTTTTTGTGATAGGTGATCCTGATAAAAATGTGCACCTTGCCACTTGGTATTTACTTGGAAATAGTAATCATTCAAACTGCTGTGCTTTCTTAAATATGACACAAAAAGATGGTGGCATGCTAATCTTATCTCATCTATCTCTGTTGGACTCCTTCTGTGGAGCATCAGATAAGGAGAGCACTGCCGACAACATATTCGTGTTAAATTAATTTATAATAAGGAAATTACTGAAAGATGACCAGGTGGTTTATTTTTTCTATTTTAAGATTGTTGTTAAGTTGCTAACGTATTAATGGTACTTTTCTGCTAATTTCCACTGAGAATTCTTATTATGGTTCAACAATTTCACAAAATGAGAACATTACAGTTAAAATGACTTCTGAATGCAAACAATTATGATATTCTTTAAATTCTTTGTTACGGAATGTTGGCTTCACTGCCAAGGCCAGCGTTTGTTGCCCATCCCCAATTGCCCTTGAGAAGTTGTTGGTGAGTTGCCTTCTAGAACCGCTGCAGTCCTTGAGGTGCAGGTACACCCACTATGCTATTAGGGAAGGTGAAGGAAATCAGCTATTTCTGTTAGGTAAAAGGCCATTTTAATGTAAATGTTAAAGCTCAGTCTTGAATACCCATTTTAAAATAAGGATTTCAGTATTCATAACCTTAGGTCATGACAAAACACATAACTTAAACAGAGGTACAAAGCTTGACACATTTACAAACTAGTTGAAGATAAAGGCAATATTTCTACTGAAAATATGAACTGACTATTGTTCTAATGAACAGATTTCATATTAAGAAATGAGCTGTACCAGTAATCAGATCAAGGTCGAAATAAGCACCATAGCAATATGAAACCACCATTTTTCAGAATATGGATACAATGAGAGTTAGCAGAAAACCAGTAAGAAGCAGACTCGATTACGCACAAACCACATTCCGTAGCACACACAAATATTCAAACATGAAATATTTAAAACTTACATTGCACATTGAGAATTGACAGTTAACCATCCAATCAAATGTTTTTGAAACTCACCCAAACCAATTAGGACAACATAGAGGTATGAACAAATGGCCTCAGACTGATAACATTTTCCTTAAACATGAGAGTTCAGACAGCCATTTTCTATCCAGGATCACTCTATACTGATCTAACTACTTGCTATTGTTATTTTCATATTTTCACTTTTCCACTCTAACTCTTGAGGTTCACGCAAGCTGTTTTGCTTTAAGCAAGAAACCATTTCTGTATTATTTTTGAAAGTTAAAATTGTTTTATAAATTACTTCTCTTTAAGTCTTTTGGTGGCAAGGCTTTATTGAGAATAGATTTAAGTTTCTCTCAATTGTAATCAGCAGAGGCAATAAAAGATTCTCACTTGCATCTGAGAAGTGGAACTCAAATTTCTACCGAGTTTTAAAGTGTAAGCGAGACTGCACTTGAACCGCATGGTCGATCTCGACAATTAGCGTAGTACGGCAAAAGGGGAAGAGCGCTGTGTCGATGATCAGAGACAATCACTGATCGGAAACAATCAGAAAAGATTGGAGTGAGTCGGTGACGATTGGAGAGAATCTGAGGAAATCGGAAGACGGAAGATCGTACCGTTAGCAGAAGCCCAGAAGGACGGAAGACCCAAAGAAAAACGGCAAAACTGGGGTTAGAGAATATCTTCTTCACCCATTAAAAGTCTTAAAGCCGCATCAAATAGTGCTTCGACCCTTTGAAAGGACCTTTTTCAGAAATCGGGAAATTCAATCGGGTGCTGGTCGTAGAAATTAAATAAAACAGGACAGAATAATAAATAGTCAGGGGGGTATGATCGGCAGATTGCACATAACGTAGTTGACGACCAAAAAATTGGGTGTAAGGCTTAGTTTATGGCGGACAAAAATCCTAAAATAGATTCAGAACCTTCAAATGGTAGAGAACTACTTCCCACAACTTCTAAGGGAGGTCGTGCTGCATCCCTAAAGGACAGTGATCCCTTGACAACATCAAGAGAGCATATGGAAAATCCACACATTTAACTGAAGGAAAATGTATGAAATGGTCTTTTACAGTAATGGCACAGCTCCGTAGACAGCAAGAGACGGTCGCAAAAACTAAATACGATCATGACCTTGAGTCCACTAAAGACCAACTAGTGGCAGTTATTGAAGAATTACGAGATGCAAAATCTAAACGGGAAAAATGTGACCAGATCAAAACACTATTGGAAAATGAAACTTTTAAAGTTCAACGACAATCATTTCAAATTGGTGAATTACAACGCAAAAACAATAAATCAGAGTCCAAATATCAACAGTTACAAACAGAAACTGATGAAATCAAAAGTCAAAATTGTCAGTTACTCGAGGAAAGATGTGTTTTGAAAAGTGAAATGAACAATTTAAAAGGACACTGCAAAATCTTAACAGACAATCTTGCAGCTCATAGTCTGAATCAGAGAACAAATTAGCCTTGTTCAAATCCTAATATCAGTTCTGAAGCTAGAGAAAGTACTCTGAGCAATATAGCTTTGACCCCAATCCCACAACCAACTCCAATCCCACAACCAACTCCAATCCCACAACCAACTCCAATCCCACAACCAACTCCAATCCCACAACCAACTCCAATCCCACTACCAAGATCAATTGTGAGAAATAAAGCAAAACCTAGAATTCAAATACCAATTGAATCAGATAAAGACAGTGACGAATCAAGCGTACCTAGAACATAAACTACAAAAGTAATTTGATTAGCCCTATTATGAAGGAAACAAGTTAAAATTGGAAGTAAAGAAGTAAATGAAAATGAGGTAACAACCACTAAAACGGTATAGGGCCAACATTGGGTTCATGAGGTCGCAGACCCTGATAAAATAGACAGATGGTCTAAAGATCTTCATCACCCAAAAAGGGGTCGTTTGACCACTTGGGAACATCTCCACACATTACAAATCATTTATCATCTTCACCCGTTAGATGGTGTGCAAATTCTGTCTATTATGGTAGGCACCCGTGACAGTCAACATCTTGCAGACAAAGTAGAAGTTGCCCTTGGAGATGATTCGCAAAATTTAGAAGCTGGTTGGCTAGCAGTCAAAAATTGGCGATTAAGATTTCACCCTCCTAGAACCGATTGGTCTAAGGTTACATCTTGTATTCAAAAAAATATTGAAGATATACAAGATTTCGAAGACAGACTTTTACATATCTGGATAGAACATTCAGGAATGAAACTCCAAAATGAAACAGATACTTAGGATACAAGTACTTTAGGGCCGATTAAAACTGCTTTTGTTGCCGGCATAAAACCTGAAATTTCTAATGCCTTAAGCCTGATTGTACCAAATTGGGCTACAGCTGGTACATACCGCAAAACAGTTGACCAATGTATTCAGATAGATCGCGGCTTGCATAACCAGACAAGCAATAACACTCCGGCTGGTCAAAATCAGCCTGTGTCACCTGCCACTCCAGCAGCAGCTCCTGCAGCCTCTGCAGCGATATGAGCAGTAAATACAACCTCCCCAGAAGCATTGGGTTCCACATGCACCCTTGCTCCATTGAGTGAAAATAAGAAAATTCCACACTGTCTTTTTTGTGGTAAATTAGGACATTGGATGATATCATGTCGTCAAATCAAGAAATAATAGTGAGGTATCCAATGACTCAGACAATATGTTTCCACCCCGTGGACAGCCACGTAATACATACAAACAGGACATACCCAGAGTTACGTTCCAATAGGACATACCCAGACTTGCGTACAGGAATTTTAGACCGTCCCAGCCATCCCCACGTAGGGACGCACGCAATGACCACAATGAAATGAATGAAATGTTAAACAGCTTAACTCCAGATCAAAGATGTTCTCTGTTTGATTCTTCAAAAACTAATGGACCCTACTCTTGGTTATTCTTTTCATATTTCTTCACATGCACCTCTAGAACAGAAAAAGCATGGGCGATATATTTCGCTAAGAGTGGGAGGTATTCATATTGGTTTTGGAGCTGAACGTAGCTGCGTTACTCAAAATTATGCTGTTTTATTTACCCTAAATGCAGGAAAAATTAACGCTTTTGAAGCACGAGGAGATTCTCTTACCCTCCGAAAGACTGATCCAATGCTGTTAGAGTTAGGACCAGTTGCACAGGCATTTCTACGTATGGACATCTTATCTCAACTAAATTCTTCACTTAATTTTGATAATGGAAAAATCACCTGGTCCATTAGACACATCAAAAAGAACGAGATACAAAATCACCCAATTTGGGCGAAAAACAAAAATGATTGTGGCCTCTTAAAAGTGGAAAAAGTCACCTTAATTGGATCTGCACCACCTTGGTGCTTGCACTGATTTAGCTGCACAAAGACCTCCACAGAGATCCTCAAGCAAACGGAATCTACATACTTAGTTTGTTGAGTTAGCTCACAGCTGGTCCTTAGTGTAGAGCAAGGCCAGCAGCACGGGTTCAATTCCCGTATCAGCTGAGGTTATTCATCAACCTTCTCAACCTTACCTGAGGTATGGTGACCCTCAGGTTCAATCTCCATCAGTCAGCTCTCTCAAAGGAGAATGCAGCCTGTGGTTATCTGAGACTATGGCGACTTTACCTTTACCTTACCTCATTTGTGTTGCAGTAAGATAGCACAAGGGCACAAATACATGGTGTGCAGTGGTGATTTTTCTCTTTGAAGTAAAAAAGCATAAGAAAGGATATGAGCTTGAAGGCCAAGGGGAGAAACAAAAGACAAAAATCAGCACCTCAAACAGAATAAATGATAACTCACTTACTTCCCAAAGTATGAGTAAATTAGGGCTAGGCAAATCCAGGCCTGCATTCTTGGGGTTTAGAAGAATGAGAGGTGACCTTATTGAAACATATAGGGTTCTCAGGAGGCATAACAGGAATAGATGCTGAGAGGTTGTTTCCCCTTGTGGGAGAATCCTCGACTTGATGGCATAACATCATAGATGAGGAGGAATTTCTTCTCTCAGAGGGCAGTGAATCTGTGGAATTCTTTCCCGCAGAAAATTGCAGAGGCTGGGTTGTGAAGTTTGTTCAACGCTGAGAAAAACAGAGTTGTAATTCGTAAGGGAATCAAGTGTTATGGGGATAAGGCAGGAAAGTACAGTTGTGGATTATCACCTCAGATCAGTCATGATCTCATTGAATAGCCAAGCAGGCTCAATGTTCCGAATGACCTACTTCCGCTCCTAAGTCTTGTGGTCGTATGGCCGACAAAACCATGATGGGTCAAAAGGCCTCTTTTTGTGCTGCAAATTCTATGGGCATGATTCTCTGGCCTCTCGTGGCGTGCTTCTCGATGGCAGGAGCCAGCCCGCCATTGGCCGGCGATGGGATATTCTGGTCCTGCCGTTGTCCATGGGATTTCCCATTGAATCCATCCCATGCCAATTGGAAATTCATGGTGGTGGTATGCTGTTGGCAGAACCGGAAGATCCCGCTGACATGAACAGCTGGAAAATTCCTGCTGCCAAAGAAACACGAGTAAAAACTAAACTTCAACAAGTGTGTTGCAATGAGGAAGATGGAGAAGAGCAATGGTGTAACTCTGATACAAAAGCAAATTACAACAGATTCTGGAGATTTGAAATAAAATGGAAAATGCTCAGCAGGTCAGACACCACCAGTGAGAAATGGAGTTAACATTCTGGTGGTTGATTTTTTTTATGAGACCTGGAAAATCTAAGAAGTGTAACAGGTTTTAAACAAGCACAGAGAAGCAAAGTGTGAGACGTTTAAGGGGCATCTTGACAAATACATGAATAGGAGGGGAATAGAGTGATACGGAAGTGTAGAAGATTTTAGTTTAGACGGGCAGCATGGTCAGATTTCCAACTTCCATATCTTTTGCTTTTGTATCTGTGGATTGAATTAGGTTCAACAATGATTAGATATCCAGTTGAATAGCTTGCTGAAACAGGCCCTGAAATCCATGTGGATATATGCCAATGGAACTGTATCACAACATAGGCACAGTGGACAACGGAATATAGGAACACAAGTAGGCCATTATCCATTTTGATCCAGAGCCCTTCATATCTTTAGTTGACAAAAGTCTATCAAACTCAGCTTTAAAATTAAAAATTGATCTTGCATCAATTTCCATTTACATCAGCAACGCCAATGGGAGTGAATGCCCAAGAGGATTCCTTCGTTCATTGATCATCACAGAATTACAGAATTTTTACGTCGCAGAAGGAGACCTTCAGCACATCATGTCGGCATCAGCTCTTTGAATGAGCATTATGACTTAGTGCCATTCTCTTTGCATGTTATTTCTATTCAAATAATCATCTTGAATGCCTTGATTGAACCTGCCTCCACCACACCTCCAGGCCGTACATTCCAGACCCGAACCATTCATTGTACGTAAAAGGATTTTCTTGCATCACATTTGCTTCTTTTGCAAATCACTTTAAGTCTGTGCCTCTCGATTCTTTTCCGAGCGGGAACCCTATCTACCTATTTATTCTGTCCAAGCCCCTCAAGACATCATAATGTGAGAAAACCTACATAAGAATGGGGATGTAAATTTTTCAATGTCTCCTGATTCTTCTGTGGAAGTAATGGTGTACATGTTGGAGAATCTTTCCAGAAATTTGTCCCACTGTGTTCATGAGAGGCGAGTGAAGTGGTGTAAAAAAGTAGAGAGACTTGCAAAACAAATTGTCTGGGGAAGGGTTTCCACGATTTTTAAAAAAATCTTTCCAATAAAGGGGCAATTTAGCATTGGCAGTCCATCTACCCTGCATATTTTTGCGTTGTACGGGTGAGGCCCAAGCAGACACAGGGAGAATGTGCAAACTCCAGACCAACAGGTAGCACGGTAGCACAATGGCTAGCAGAGTTGCTTCACAGCTCCAGGGTCCTAGGTTCGATTCCCGGCTTGGGTCACTGTCTGTACGAAGTCTGCATGTTCTCCCCATGTCTGCGTGGGTTTCCTCCGGGTGCTCTTGCAGTCCCACAGTCCACAGATGTGCCGGTTAGGTGGATTGGTTATGCTAAATTGCCCTTAGTGTCCAAAAAGGTTAAGGTGGGGTTATGAGGATAGGGTGAAGGTGTGGAATAGGGGATAGGATGACTTAGGCAGGGTGCTCTTTCCAAGGGCCTGTGCAGACTCGATGGGCCAAGTGGCCTCATTCTGCACTGTAAATGCTATGATTCTATGATTCTATAACAGTGACCCGGGGCCGGGATCGAACCCAGGTCCTCGGTGCTGTGAGACCACAGTGCTAACCATTGTGCCACCGTGCTGCCCAGCTCCAGGATTTTACAAACATGTTTTCGGATTTAAGTAGAAAAGGAAATATAATTCAAAAAGTGTTCTGGGAGAGATCAGAACATATTGTAATATCCAGATGATATGCTTTTATTGGTAATCCAGGGACCAGCAAAAATAAATTATTGGAATAAATGATATAGACATTAATGAAAGCATTGACATTAACATTTTACTGTTTAGTGGCGCAATGCTTTATTATGATAATTCACAGTGACATGGTGTCTCATTATACTAATGCACTGAACCATTTAGTGACTGGAGTGCAGGAAAGGACAAATTGATTGAATCTGTCAATTAGCAACTCTATTGAACTGCTCTTTTAACTGTTCTCACCACAAGAGTATTTATTTATTTACTAGCTTGTAAGGCAACAATGTTTCACAATATGATTTTTCTAAAATGTTTTAACGTCTTGGGCTATGTTCATGTAATTAGACATTAGGTTGTGATCCATCTCTATCTCTGCTTTCTTTGGCTTTACTTCCAAAGCCACTGTTTCTCTGGCAAATTATTTCTATATGTTTAGTTCAGAGCCATAATCTAGTAGCATTTCAGTGCATGTATCAGAAGTGGGTAATTGTATCGATATTAGAGGGTTGTCCAACATATGGCTATGGGCCATAATCCGGCCTGCCATGTTCCTATATCCAGTCCACTGAATCACTTTTCAAATTATAGGTATTGGAAATGATCGATCAACAAGGAGCTGCTCCTCCAAACACCAGTCATTTTCCTTCCACATTTGCAGCTGAAATATGGGAGAGACACAGCCTGTGATTGGAGGTGCTGTAAGCAAAGTGAAGGTGTTGGCTGTCTCTTGGCATCCTCAGAGCTGTCCCAAGTTCTTCCTTAGAGATAAAACATCCAAATGTCTCAGGTGCAGGCAGGGAGCATGTGAACTGTGTGTGTGTGAGAGAATGTATAGGGTATAGCATATGTGTGCATCTATGTGTGACAAACTGAGTGTGTGCGTATATGCAAGAGTATGTGTGTATGTGAGTGTGTGAGAGTGAGTGTGTGTGTATATGTGAGCGTGTGTGAGTGAATGTGTGTATATATGTGAGTGTGTGTGAGTTTAACAACTGGAGGAATCCAGTGGTAATGAAACAAGGATTTGTTGAACTATGTACAGTATTCCTCAATGTCAGCAAAACAAAAGAGCTGGTCATTGACTTCAGGAAGCAAAGTATCGCACACACCTCTGTCTGCATCAATGGTGCCGAGGTAGTGATGGTTGACGGCTTCAAACTCCTTGGTGTGCACATCACCAACAATCTGTACTGGTCCACTCACGTTGACGCTACGACCAAGAAAGCACAAAAGCGCCTATACTTTCTCAGGAAACTAAGGAAATTCAGCATGTCCACATTGACTCTTCACAACTTTTACAGGTGCACCAGAGAAAGCATCCTGCCTGGCTGCATCACAGCCAGGTATGGCAAATGCTTGGCCCAAGACATAAGAAACGACAGAGAGTCGTGAACACAGCATAGTCCATCACGCAAATCTGCCTCTCATCCATTACTCTGTATACACCTCCCGCTGCCTTGGGGAAGCAGGCAGCATAATCAAAGACCCCTCCCATCTGGGTTATTCATTCTTCAAACTTCTTCCATCAGGCAGGAGATACAAAAGTCTGAGAACCTGCACCACCAAGTTCAAAAACAGCTTCTTCTCCGCTGTTACCAGACTCCTGAATGACTCTCAGACCCTTATGGACTGATCTGATCTCTTCATACAACTTCTCTAATCAGTAGTACTGTACTCCATCTGCTTCACCCAATGTTTGTGTCTATGTATAAACATTGTGCATTTAAATATTTCCTATGTTTTTTTTCCTGTAGAAAGAGCAAAGAACAATACAGTATAGGAACAGGCTCTTTGGCCCTCCAGTGGAATGATCTGTCTGGATAGTATGCAGAACATTTTCACTGTACCTCGGTACACGTGACAATAAAACAAATCCAATCGAATCCAATTCTGCCCACAGCAGTAACACTGTCCCAATCCAGTCCACAACCAACAACTCTGAGGCCTACTTGGGCCGGCTTTTATGTATCAGTCTTTAACGAGCTCCAGCTGGGTGACCTCTGTCTCTGACCCGAGAAGTTCGTACTCCACGTGTCCAGTGGGGAGATCGACAACGATTTCCCCACGGTCCTTGTGAGGGTTATGACATCCCTCCCCCGCAAATTCCAAAATATCCCCCTCAGCTGCCAATGGTGGTGGCCTTCTGCACCACTTCATCCAAGGCTGTGCTTAGGTTTGCAACTGTTCTGGGTTGGGCAGTGTATATCAGTTCGTCAACTGTCTTTCCCTGGCCAACCTTTCGAAGTGTTATTACCGACACTTCGGTCCCAGACACAACGTCGTCCGTCTGCACGGATACTTCCGTGTCCATTTCTGATGACCAATTTTGATGATCAATCATTTGGGTGAGATCACATTTCCAATTCGCACCCGAGAGTTTTGAGTGAAAGATATTTCCTTCTCATCACAGCACAGTGCTTAAGGTGAGGACTTTCATAGCAACATGCTTTGCCTTTATTTGCTCTTTCCAAATGATCAGGTGGATATTGTCAAAAGCAGCAATATTCTATTTGCTAATGTCATCAACTAATGAATTAACTTCTAATTTGCAAGACTGTGGCGGAATATTGCACTGGTGACAAGGGTCTCAATTGCTGACTGGAGAGTTGACCAGACCCCTGTGTCACCTCTTTCCACAAAGACTTGCTGCATCCTGGCCCTCAGGCATGCTGCAGGGCATTCCCTCACAATCAATGTCCCTGGGCATGAAAGTCCTGCTTGCCAAGAGCTGCCAGCCAATTAGAAGCTGGAAAATCTGTGTACTCTGAAGTACCACTAGGCAGATGGTGGCTACTGCTGGTGTTACATGGACCCAAAATCTTGGATTGAGAAAGGACCCAGGCACAAATGAGTGATTGTGGGAGGGGACTTGTAGAGTGGGAGTCACGGGGTGGGGATGGGGTGCAGGGGCAACAAGGGCATGGCGGTAGGGGGTTGGGTGGTTATAGACATAGAGACCTAATAATCAGGTAAAAATGTATTCTAATCGGGATTCCAACGATGAACGTCAGAATTCACGTTATGTCATTGGTGGGAGTGGTGACAATCACAATGGGAATCCTACCATCGTAAATCACACCAATCCCACCTGCCTGAAACAGAAGTAGAGAATCTGCCACCTTCCAAGATTTTTCATAGAATTTACAATGCAGAAGGAGGCCATTCGGCCCATCGAGTCTGCACTGGCTCTTGGAAAGAGCACCCTACCCAAGGTCAACACCTCCACCCCATCCCCATAACCCAGTAACCCCACCCAACACTAAGGGCAATTTTGAACACTAAGGGCAATTTATCATGGCCAATCCACCTAACCTGCACATCTTTGGACTGTGGGAGGAAACCGGAGCACCCGGAAGAAACCCACACACACACGGGAGGATGTGCAGACTCCGCACAGACAGTGACCCAAGCCAGAATCGAACCTGGGACCCTGGAGCTGTGAAGCGATTGTGCTATCCACAATGCTACCGTGCTGCCCACAAAGTTCCCACCTCTGCCATGGCATTTGGTCTCAAAATGGGAGAATTCCGTCATTTATCCTTTGCAAATGGATGATATACAGTAGAAAACCATGCATATCAACAAACCATTTACATTCTTTGCCAGAGTCTCCTCCTGCAGCAAAATGTAAATCCAATCAGACAGTTCTCTGAAAGATCATTATTGGAGCAGCAGTAGAACTGCAGGAACATATGAGTTGTTGCAGACACATTTTAGATTTTAAAATGTTCACTCAATGCAGGCAGTAAAGATTCATACATCTCAAACTATTTTCCTCCTTTATTTCAAGATCAGAACAAATGTTTTTGAATTTCACTGGTAATTGATCTCACTTCAATGGTTTGCTCTACATGTTGGATGATATATGAAAATGCAATACACATAGCAGCAAACAACTTCTTTGTCACGTATTGTTCTTTCAAATTAGCAGGAACTGTCTGATCTATGTTAAAATCATCAATGATTTTCCAGCGGTGATTTTAATCTGTAGGGTCACAGAAAATTTTTTTTTTAACCTTTTTTTTTTAAACTTATTTTTTTCAATTAAGGGGCAATTTGGTGTGGCCAATCCACCTACCCTGCACATCTTTGAGTTGCGGGGGTGAAACCTATGCAGACATGGGGAGAATGTGCAAACCTCCACACGGACAGTGACCCGGGGCCGGGATCGAACCCGTGAGGCAGCAGTGCTAATTACTGCATCACCCTGCCGCCCTTACATTAAAATTAACCTAATCATTGCGAGGGAGAGGAAGTTGCATTGTTGACCTGAATCACCATAGTCAGAAATCTCCTGGTAGCTATTTCTCCGCCAACATTGTCACTATGAGAGATTTTCCTGCCATGATTCCTCTGGGCTCTCATGTTTTGCTCCGATTTCTATCAGCCCACAAATATTCTAGTTGGAAGAAAAATGCTTCTCAAAGTCTCTGCAACAAGTTTGTTAGAAACCTACTTTTCTGATAGGTAATAAAAGTTTAAAGGAAGAAATTATTTAGTGACATTATACTATTAAAAATCATATGTTAGCCATGACAGCAGAAAAGGCTGAGAGCATGGGGAAGGATCAGATGTGAAAGTCAGTTTGAAAACTGACTATACACTGCAAGGCCACACTGCAGAATAAACTCATTGTTATCATTACTGGGCAAAAATCCCAGTTCTAGAAAATATGGTGGGAAACAGGTGGTTTGATCACACCATATTATGGACACATGCAGAAATTCTCTCATGCCACATTATCTCTTAAAACTTGATAGACAGACATTTTGGTCGAATTAGATGAATTATAATTATTTTAATCCAATCACAGCCAGAAAGGGGACCGAACCTTAAAAGATTATGATTTCCTTAAGAGATCGGGAGAGAACCTTTTTTGCTCTCTCCAAAATCATCTTTAACCTAACCTTCGAAATCTATTCTTTTTGCTTTAGCTTTGCAAACTGCCATTTTGTTTTGTTTCATTTTGTATTGTGCATTTTGATCTGAAGAAATTACCACAAACTGAATTGTATTTTGAATTCAACTTAACCATCTGTATTTGCGTTGGGCAAACTTTCTAGATTCTGTACTCACATTTAATTGACTTGATCAGTAGACTTTAAAAACTGACACAAATAAAGCTATACTTTACTTCACCCAAGAAGCTCAGTTTCAAGTTCTGACGATTAATATATAGTGCGGCGACACATAAATATATTAACAAAGTATAGATCCATCAAAGTTTAACAATTTATTGACTGTTGTTGCAATCAAACATGTAAAATCACCAAAAATGGAGGGTAGGATTCTCCGGCCCCCCACGCCGGGTGGGAGAATCACTGGGGGTTGGCGTGAATCCCCCCCCTTCCGTCCTCCCAATTCTCCCACCGCCCCAAAATTAGGCCCGGCGTGAATTGCGCCACACACCTCGGAGAATGGCGGGGTCCGGCGCGACTCAATGGGCACCGGGGTCACCCGAATTCTCCGGCCCGTGATGGGCTGAAGTCCCTCCTGCCTGTCGCCGGTGCCGCTGGCGTAAATCAGAGTAGGTCGCTTACCAGCGGGACATGGCAGGCGGGCTCCGGGGTTCCTGGGAGTCGCGAAGGGATCTTACCCCGGACGGTTCCCCCACGGTAGCCTGGCCCGCGGTCGGGGCCCACCAATCCGCGGGCGGGCCTGTGCCATGGGGGCACTCTATTCCTTCCGCATTGGCCGTTGTGGTCTTCCACGTTGCGGAAGTGAATCCCTGTGCGCATGCGCGGGGATGACGCCAGCATGCACTGGCGCACCCACGCATGCGTCGACTTGAGCCGGCTGGCGTAGGCCCTTCGGCACCGGTTGGCGTGACGCCAGGCCCCTATCCCACCGGCCGGCGGTGTGCCAACAACTCTGGGGCGGGCCTAGCCCCTGAAGGTGCGGAGGATTCCGCATCTTTGGGGTGGACCGACGCCGGAGCGGTTAACGCCACTCTGGCCGCCAGGAGCCCCCGCCCCACCGGGTACGGGAGAATCCCACCTGGAATGTGTGTTAACATATTATAATCAAATATATTTTATCATTCCAATGTAAAAAAGGAGGAATTTGTGTAGGACAGTATTTTTATCAGCCATTATCATACATAACAGTGCTATTAAATGGATCAACTCAAATTTTGACTTGTACCATGCTTTATATCCATGTGTGTACGATAAAGAAATATGCACCTCTTGAAAAATGAAATGAAATGAAAATTGCTTATTGTCACAAGTAGGCTTCAAATGTTAGTGTGAAACTCCCTAGTTGCCACATTCCGGCACCTGTTCGGGGAGGCTGGTACGGGAAATGAACCGTTCTGCTGGCCTATCTTGATTTGCTTTCAAAGCCAGCGATTTAGCCCTGTGCTAAACCAGCCTTGATTATAAGGATGAACTATGTTGTTACTTAATATGGATGGTTGAGAGGCTAAATATCATAGGGGGTGCAAAGAATGACAGCCAGTTCCTGGAAAGATGTAAATGTGTTGGAAACAGTTCAAAGAAGGTTTACTAGACTATTACCAGAAATGAGCAGATTGTCATATGAGGAGAGGTTGGAGAGGTTAAGTTTGTATCTGTTATGTATCAGAGTAACACCATTGACTGGTGTAGTGACACGTGTTACGCAATGACATCATCGGAGAATTTTGCGGGCTTTTGGAGAGTTCCCCATTGTATCCTAATTGAGCAGAATCGTGTAAATAAATCCCTTGCACTATGTTGTACACATTTGTGTGTCACCTCTAATTCTTTATCTTGGTCGTTCTAACAAAGAACATCATAGTAGCCACTAGAGTTTAGAAGAGTAAGAGGTGACTTGATCAAAATCTTTAAAGTCGTGTGGGGTATTGATAGAGAGGATGGGCGGAATTCTCTGATAATGGGGCTATGTCCCCACTCCCACAAGAAAACGGGCGCGAATCACTCTGGTCGTGAGTCGCTGGAACTCTGCTTGTGTTTGTAACAAACATGTTGGACTTTAACCTGGTGTTGTAAGACTTCTTACTGTGCTCACCCCAGTCCAACGCCGGCATCTCCACATCATGATTAGATTTAGGAACAGAATGTATTTGAATGAAATGAATGAAAATCGTTTATTGTCACGAGTAGGCTTCAATGAAGTTATTGTGAAAAGCCCCTAGTCGCCACATTCTGGCGCCTGTCCGGGGAGGCTGGTACGGGAATCGAACCATGCTGCTGGCCTGCTTGGTCTGCGGACTTACATAGAGAAAGTCCAGAGTGATTCTCCATTTTGCAGGGGGCTTGCAGGGCCCCGGAGTAGTCCTCGCAGCTCCGGCTCCGACTCTGCACTTCTGGCCGGAGGTCCGCGCATGCGTGTGGCGGTGGCCCCACGCAACATGGCAGACCCACACAATGGACCGGCCCTGACAATATCGCCCCCCACCGAAATCGTGCGCGCCCGCTGATTGGTGGCCCCCAGTGACGGATCCCCCTGCCTCCCCACCAGGGTGGCTGCGGACTGAGTCTGCAGCCGCCACTCCGAGTGCCCACTGGGTGGAACCATGAGTGAACCACACCGGCAGGAACTCGGCCAGTTGCCGGTGGCGAATCACCGCGGGGGCCTCTTTCAGTGGCCCCCGGCCGGCGCCGCGTCGACCGCGCATGCCCAATTGCTGAGATTAACCGGTCCCCAGAGAATTGCGGGAGCGGCGTTGGACCCGATCGCGGGTCTGAAGCCCATTCTCCGCCCCACGCCGAGTGCAATTGCGGCTCGGAGGCTCGGATGTGTTTCGGATGTTTCCCCTTATCAGAAAATCTAGTATTAGGGGTCAATGTTGAAAAATAAAGGATGGCTCAAAAATGGAGATGAGAAGTTTTTTTCTCTCAGATGGTCGTGAGTCTCTGGAACTCTGCTTCTCAAAATGTACTGGAAAAAGAATCTTTGAATATTTTAAGGCAGTGCAAGATAGATTTTTGATTAACAGGGGGGGGGGGGGGGGTGAAAGGTTATTGTGGGTAGGCTGTAGCCACCTGGGGTGATCACTGCCCAAACACAAAATGGAAGATTGCAAGGAATGCAGGGAAAATGGACATGTTGTAAAAAGCAAGCAGCTTGAAAAGCGCTTGTATATTTGGACTGCTACAGAAACCAGTTTTGGCTGTTGCAGAAACCAGACAGCACTATGAAAAGAAAACAGTTAACATATTAATGAGGCGATACCGGGCGATCCCCAGGCACAAAAGAAACAAGTTAACACTAATCGATACATTCAATGGAAGGCCAGACTTTTCGGCGCCAAAGAAGCCCAAAACAATAAGTCCCAAGAACCGCCCCAGTGATCGAGATACTGCCCCGTTATTGGGGGAATTCAAATCAATCGATTGCGAGGAGACCCAATCGATTGTGAGTGAATAGAGGGTCCGCCCAGACCCTGAGAGAGGTATAAGACAGAGACCGCGACCCAAGCTCTCTCTCTCTCTGCCAGCCTCTCCTTGACCAGCCAGCCCTCCCAGCAGAACACTGTTGCAGCAGAAGAACCTTGAGGAGGAGAGGTCTGAACAGCAGCCGCCAACAAGTGTCACAACGCACGCTACGAGAGTAGACACTCCTGACCCCCTTTAGTCCATAACTACTGGAAGCCTGCGGACTCAGGACAAAGCTAGAGGCCGTTGTTCCCTGATACGGCAGTCCCCTTATCCAGATAAGTATTTGGCCAATTAGTGGTAGGATTAGCCTCGTCTTATAGTTTTATATGCATGATTAGTAGATTACTGTAATATAATAAACGTGCCTTGTTTGAACTTACTAACTGGTGTATGGATTTATTGCTTTGAACTTGACCTTGAAACTTGTAGCAGTATCTGAACGATACCTGGCACTCTAGAGCTAAGGAACGAAACAGAGCCAAATTGAGTGTTAAACACACGCACCCAGAATGAGCAATATTTAGTGGCGACTCCGCCGGGACCCGATTAGAAGTGCCCCCCCCCCACTCCGAGAGAACCCAGAAATTTGAATCTGAAATCCAATTGGGAAAAGGAAAAACCACAAGTGTTCAAGTAGTTGAAACCAATACTCCTAATTCGGAAATGTGTTTTAGCATGCGTAACTAACAGGGTTGTAAGGTAAAACCGAGAGATTTTTATAGCAACAAACTGTCGGGAGTTTATAATTTGGAACACAGCGAAAGCCGTACCCGTATTTTATAAGCATTGCCTTATTATCTCTCGTTCCAAATTTAAGAGAGCATAGGAGAAAAAGAGATGGCCATGCAGGCAATCGAACGCCTCATGAACCCAAAGCAGTTCGTGGTCGCAGCGACCAACAGCAACAGAGTAGGTCAGTGTCCCGTTTAGGAGCTGGAACTCAGGAAGTACCTCAAAGGGAAAGGATGGCCCCTTTGGAGTGAGTTTTGTGTGAATGAGGAGACAGGTCCCGGGAGTATAGGGCATACTTGGTGGGAGAACCTACCTAACATTCACAAGAAGAGTTTAGGTAAAGCACGTAAGCCGATGGCAATTGTGTCCTGCTTGGCACAATTGCGAGGCACAGAGGAGGTTGTCAGGACGCTCCGAGCAGTGTTAGAGGAGAGAACAGAATGAGCAAAGTGGATGTCAGGGACATCGAAAAGGAGAATATAGGATTAAGGCAACGACTGGCAGATAAGGATAGAGAGGTGGATGATGCCAAGAGGGCACATCAGTCTTGTCTAGCCCATCTGAGCAGCTCTCAAGTTCAGTATGAAAAAGCCTATCAAGATGTGCAGCGTGCAGTCTTGGTAAGAGAAGAGTCAGAAAAACAGGTAGAGACACTGAAAAAGCAGTGTAGCGACCTAAAGTCAGCTTTAAGGGCACTCCATGCTGCCACCACTGAGCAAAGGCAAAGCACAGTGGACCACGCGAAATGTAGGAAGCAGATTGCGGAGCTACAATCTCTGCTTTCTGTGCAGAATGGCTTCCAAGAAACCTTTGGAACACAATTAGAAGAAGAGAATGCCCCAGATTGGCAGGAGTTAAGTGAGACAGCGCAGCGATATGTTCAGTGAACATGTGCACTAACAGCGCAGCAGGAAAGGAAAGTGCCCCAAACCCCCACAGATCAGATAGCACCAGCACCAATGAACCCAGTCACCACCCAACGAAAAGCAACCGCAGAAGGCGCACCCAAGATCACATACACCACCCCCTTAACCGTGACACAACTAAGGGACGCATGTGAGAAAATCACCCCATTCCTCCCCACTGCAGACCCCCACCAATTTTTTGCACGTGTGACACAGCAGGCGGCCATGTACGGCCTGGATGAGCAAGAGCAGGTTAAGCTCACAGTTTTGAGTTTAGACTCATCAGTTGTAGCAGCCCTCCCTGACCCACAGGGGAGGCACCCTTGAAGAGATGCATACAGCTATTTTAGACACGATAGGGTACAACAGAGGAGACCCAGTCGAAGGTCTAAATAAGTGTCGGCAGAAAAGAACCGAGAACCATTCGCAGGAAGGCTGTGGATTCATTTCACTGCCGTTTTTGGAGATTTAGACCGCGCACATTTAACCCGAGATAATATGGTTAAATGGACCCACACCATCATTCCCCATGCCACAGATGCAGGACAGAATGTCTGCTCCAATTATGACATCTCAGAAGAGGCCCATAATGAAAAATGGGTATTGAAAAGATTGTCCCACGCTTGGGAGCAATCTGTCCACGTCAAGGTAACAGTAAAGAACCCCGAAGAAGCTCAGGCTGCAGCAGATATTCAGGCAGTGAGAGCGCACCAAAACCCCGCATGGGTAAATGAGGGAAAGAACAGCCCCCCACAGAAGTCACAAGAATGTTATAACTGCGGACAGTTAGGGCATTTTGCTAGGGAATGCAACGGCCCGCAGAAATCTCAGAGAGGCCAGCAGACAGGCACTCTGAACAAGAAGAAAGCGAAGCCTATCCACAGTATAGGGATGCAGTCAGGACAGACCA
The DNA here is from genome assembly GCF_902713615.1 of Scyliorhinus canicula. Classification (NCBI taxonomy): domain Eukaryota; kingdom Metazoa; phylum Chordata; class Chondrichthyes; order Carcharhiniformes; family Scyliorhinidae; genus Scyliorhinus; species Scyliorhinus canicula. The sequence goes on along the minus strand of NC_052155.1, from coordinate 129,324,051 downwards.
ATGTGGCCGGAATGGACTGACGGTGTTCGGGCTCCACCACTTGGGTCTGTGACACCCTCTGGGACCAATCCGGAAGACCGGTGGTCATGGCGAAAATTCGGGGCAAGCCCATAGAATTACTTTGGGACACAGGAGGGTCCCGCACAACCATTAATTCCTCCAGTATACCACAGGCAGACACGTGGCCCACTACAGCCACAATAACACTCAGCGGCTTTACAGGCCACTCACAGCAAGGAACCATTACAGCCCCTGTACCCATCCAACTAGGCAATATCTCCACCAGACACCCCGTTGTTTTAGTTAATCTGCCCCGCACAGCAGAACACATACTGGGCATTGACTTTAGGAATGCCCACAGCCTGTCATTCGACCCAGTAAATCAGTCTGTCTGGCGAATGGCGAAATCTGACAGAGCAACCGCAATGCTCACAGTAGGTGAGTACGCGAACAGGATTAGCGCAGTAGGCGACTATTGTTTTGACCCGACCACACTTACCACGGATAAACAGGTTAGGGCAGTACTGAACAAACACAGGACAGCATTTGCCAGTCACCGGCACGACTACGGCAGAATGACTGGACAAGTTCAAGTTACAGGACCTGACCCGAGACCACGGAGACGGTACAGATTTCCCCTTTGAAGCGGAGGGAGAAATTGGAAAAGTTATAGAGAGCTTATTAGAGCAGGGTGAACTTACGACAGTAGCCTCAACTAATAATGCCTCTATTTGGCCAGTGAGGAAGCCCGACGGATCAAGGCGTCTGACCATTGATTATCGGGAACTCAACAAAGGTACCCCAGCAGTAGCCCCCACGGTAGCAAAAAGTCCCGAGACCATACTCAAGCAGGGACTCCACTCCAAATATTTCACTGTATTGGACAATGGCTTTTGGTCAATACCATTGGCAAAGGCGTGCCAGTACAAATTTGCCTTCACATTTAAAGGACAGCAGTACACGTGGACATGCCTCCCACAAGGATTCCACAATTCTCCCTCCATTTTCCACCGACAGCTGGCAAATGGACTAGCACAATTTTCCCAACCCGAATGTCTGGTACAGTATGTGGACGACCTATTACTGCAGACAGACACCAAGGCAAAGCATATCACACTTCTGTCTGAACTCCTGGAACTTCTGAACTCAATCGGATGTAAAGTTAACCCCAGAAAGGCCCAACTATTGGAGAATAAAGTGATGTATTTGGGTACAATCATCACGCACGGCAAACGCGAGATCGAGTTCAAAAGAATTGACTCGATCGTCAAATTGCCCCTTCCCCAAAATGTTTCAGCCCTCCGGTCGTTTTTAGGACTGGTTGGATATTGTCAGAACCATATCGATGGTTTCGCGACCAAGGCAGCCCCACTATCAGACCTCCTTAAGAAAGGAGCCCCTTGAGAATGGCTTCCGCAGCATACAGAGGCTGTGGAAGAGTTAAAGAAAGCCCTTAGCGCAGCACCTGCACTACAAGTTCCAGACCCACTCTCCCTCTATGCAATTGAGGTAGCAAGCACAGATCTGATCCTCTCGGCCGTGCTCCTTCAGGAACGGCACGAGCAGCTACGACCAGTGGCTTATGCCTCACGACTGTTAGACCCCGTGGAGCAAGGTTTCTAGGCCTGCGAAAGGCACCTGCTCGCGGTATTCTGGGCAGTACAATACTTTTCTTACACTACCGGACTCAACCCCATCACCATTTTGACCGAACACACCCCCACACAGTTACTTTTAGACGGATGACTGAAGGACGGTTCAGTGAGCCAGATAAGAGCAGCTAGGTGGACACTTCTGTTACAGGGACGGGACATAACAGTTAAACGGACCAGGACACACACATTTGTAGCAGACAACCTCCAGTATCCAGGACACCCCCATGATTGCGAGATAGTAGCACCCCTCCACAACACAGGACCCTTCATTGCTAAGACGCCCCCCAGGAAGATAGGGAATTCAAGCCAGAGCCCCTTGCCCACGGACACGTGTGCACCCCTACGGATATATGTGGACGGTTCATCCACTGTTTTAGATGGCGAACGCATTACAGGATGCGGTATTGATGGAGAAGATGCGCAGGGACGCGCACTAGAGGAGTTAGCATTAAAGTTACCCGGTCACTTAGGCGCGCAGGCAGCAGAGCTCGCGACCATTGCATATATAGTGGACCACCCAGATTCGTTCCCCAGCCCAGCAGACATATATTCGGACAGTTTGTATGTCTGTAACAGCCTCACAGATTTTCTAACCCTGTGGAGGACAAGAGGTTTTGTCTCCGCGGACGTGAAGCCCCTTCCATCAGCCCCATTGCTCCGCCATATCCTAGAGAAGGCAAATGATAGGACGTATGGCATTATTAAGGTTAGAAGCCACCATCGATCATCCCCCCTGGAAATGTGAAAGCCGACGCACTGGCTCAAGCAGGTTCCAGGCGAGGTCATTTTTGGACACCCCCAGCTAGCGCACCAGCTAGCGCCCCTGTGAGTTCAGTTCAGGTCTCACAGACAGACATAGAGGATTTAGTACAGGCACAGAAGCAGGACACAAATCTCCGGGAGATTTTAAAAGGAAACTTTGTGGCCCAGTACGACAAATTCAAACACGCTTTGACCACACGAGGGTGTGATTATCAAAGACAAATTGTATGTGGTTCCTGAGAAAGACAGGAATCAAATGATTGCCTTATTCCATGATGGTCATGGACACCAAGGGATTGACCTTACCACAGAACACCTTAGGCAACTGTGTTGGTGGCCCAATTTAAGAGACGATGTAACGCACTACATCGAGAACTGTTTGATTTGTGCACAGAATAACCCGGAGAGGTATTCAAAGAAGGCACAACTCAGCCACACTCGCCCCGCTAATGGCCCCTGGACTAACCTCCAGATCGATTTTATAGGTCCCTTGCAGGAATGGCTATAAATATGTTCTGGTGGTCATAGACACGTTTATGAAATGGGTAGAGGCGTTCCCATCTCATACAAACACAGCAAAGACAGCCGCAAAGATCCTGACCCACCACATTTTTACTAGATGGGGACTCCCCAGAAGTATTGAATCAGATCAGGGAACTCATTTTACAGGACGGGTCCATGAAAAACGTCCTGACCATATTCGGCATCAAACAAAATTTCCACATTGCGTACCACCCCCAGTCAGGCGGAATAGTGGAACGCATGAATCGGACTCTAAAATCAACCATTAGAAAGATGGTACAGGAGAACAATTCAACTTGGGATTCAGTGCTCCCATTCGCACTAATGTTAATAAGAAATACTGTTTCATCATCAACAGGTTTCACCCCACACACACTCATGACCGGACGCCCTATGAAAGGTTCAGAATTCCTTTTAGGACTGGACATGACCAGCCCAGAAGTGACGGCCCTCACACACGAGACAGCAGTAAAACAATTAGTTGAGACTGTAAGGTCGGCTCAGCTAGCAGCCGCAGTAAAATTGGGTAAAAGGCGGAAACAGAGCAAGGCCTGTTTCAACAAAAATGTCCGTACCACAGAATTTCAGGTTGGGCAACAGGTGATGTTATCTGTGTATAACCCCAGCACGTTTTTGGCCCCAAACTTTTCCAGCCCGTACTCAATTTCGGACAAAATCAGCCCATCAGTATATAGGATCAAGTACCCAAACGGGAGGACTGCGTGGTTCCATATTAACCAGTTAAAGGCTTATGGAACACAGTCAAACCACTCACACCATGTCCTGCTAGACGCCCCGCCCACAAGAGACACATTTCCACCCTCCCCCTCACAGACCAGTTCCTCATCGGACTCGACCTCGACTCCGCCCACTGACTTCAGACCACGCCCCGAAACGCCCACAAGCTGCCACAGCAGAGACAGCGACTGTGACTTTGACGACAGCCACAGCACGCCTCTCTACTGCCCTGATCCAACAGACCCCACACACATCAACTCCGACACCGACTACAGTGATTTAGAGATCACTTACATTAAAACTCCAGACCCACACCCAAACCCACCGCCCAACTATGACGACCCCAAAAACGTTCATTCAAATTTAGACCCCACGATTTGGCACAGGGACAATTCTTGCAGACTTGTCCACAATGGCAAGAGCGACCCCCGGTCATAGAATGCTAAAATTGCATGCCTGATCCATACAAGGGTATGGGATCTGGGAGAAGAGGATGACTCTGAGTCTGACTCCCGACACGGCCTTTGCGACCCTGTTCGCAGAGAATGAAGATTATTGAGGTGTCCAGATTATGTAAAAAGAGGAACCGCTTGAGAGATAAACGGTGTCCTTTCTGATGGAATCTGCACACATGTTGGTTATGATGTTTGTTTGTATGTTAAGTGTTTGATTTGGAGATTGGCCACTCGCTTTTCAGACGAAAAACTTGTGACCACCTCACATGCACGTTAAGTTTGTCCGCAGATAACTCTGAGAACTCAACTCAGCTGCAATGTCTGGAGCCCAACTTAAGGCTTCACCCTTCACCCACCAGGAGCATCTTGGCTCCACCTTTTTGTTTAGGTGCCCCTCTATTCTGGGAATAGAGGCAGCAAATTCACAATGAACACATTCCTGCCCGTTCGTTCCAGGTCACTCAGACAGTGGAGAAATGGCATTGAGGACCCGCCCTGTCTGAGGACCCCACCTCTGGTCAGCTCAGCTCGGGCACAGCACAGCACGCCCTACCCGGGGATTCCACCCAAATCTTACCCGTCGCGGGCCATACGCAACTCATTCGGATACCTAATTTCTAAAGTTTGGTTTCATTTTTCGTTTCAGGTAACGTTCCATTCCATATGCTATTTACATCCAGGAACATTCGGATGGTAAATCACAAAACCTGCGAGACGGCTCGCAGCGGCAAGGTTGTTAAGTGTATGACTGGTCTTAAATTCGCTTTTGAAAAAAAAAATGAGGGGAGTCACAGGGTGTGACTTCATTTAAGGGACAATTGGAATGAGAGGACAGATACACTAACATTAAAGGTATTAAACGATGTATTGACAGATACTATGCTTGATCCCATAGCTTTCGAACGTTCAAAGGAAGGATCAGAGCACGATCAGCAATACAAGAGGCCTGAAGGAAGAAAAGAAAGAAGACCGAGATGACGAACTACATGTTTTTAGTTATTGTTTGTGTAGTTTTGCGCACGGACACAAACCCTTTTTCCCCTATGACCCCCGCCGTTAATGTTTCCCAGACACCGACTTCTCAAAGCCCAGTAATGAACAGCAATGACCAGACCTGGTGCACAAAATTAATGAACTGGTACTCCCTTTCATACGTCATTGAATCACTTTTGGTGATAGCAGTTCTCTGCATCATAGCGCAGACACTTCGTTAAGAAAATGGAGAAGGAGAGCTTCCCGCTCTTGCACCTCGACCATTTACGATCCCCTATTTTCAGCTTCCACCAATCCCCCCAACCCCTTGATGTGTAATAAAGGATTTAATTTGATTTGATGTTGTAAATAAAGACCTCTGCGAATGTATTGTAATGTTCTGAGCTCGACTGCCGAGCCAGAAATGGAGTGTTATGATAATGTTAAGGATAGGAAGATAGAATGTTTAAATGTGTTAGGGAGTGTAGTTTACGAAGGATAGTTAGAGGTTCCCTAGTAATGCATGTCCCCTTTGACATAGCGCCAACCAGAGACTGTTAGATAAAAGAAATTTGTGCCATAAAGAGGAAAGTATAGAGGCCATGGGACTCGCTGAAATCAGGGAACCCAAAGGCACCGACCTTGGGTGATCCTTCATGATTTCTCATGAGGATCACAAGGAGGGAGTGTAGCCACCTGGGGTGACCACTGCCCAACACAAAATGGAAGATTGCAAGGAATGCAGGGAAAATGGACATGTTGTAAAAAGCAAGCAGCTTGCAAAGCGCTTGTATATTTGGACTGCTGCAGGAACCAGTTTTGGCTGTTGCAGAAACCAGACAGCACTATGAAAAGAAAACAGTTAACATATTAATGAGGCGATACCGGGCGATCCCCAGGCACAAAAGAAACAAGTTAACACTAATCGATACATTCAATGGAAGGCCAGACTTTTCGGCACCAAAGAAGCCCAAAACAATAAGTCCCAAGAACCGCCCCAGTGATCGAGATACTGCCCGTTATTGAGGAATTCAAATCAATCGATTGGGAGGAGACCCAATCGATTGCGAGTGAATAGAGGGTCCACCCAGACCCTGAGAGAGGTATAAGACAGAGACCGCGACCCCAGCTCTCTCTCTCTGCCAGCCTCTCCTTGACCAGCCAGCCCTCCCAGCAGAACACCGTTGCAGCAGAAGAACCTTGAGGAGGAGAGGTCTGGACAGCAGCCGCCAACAAGTAAGTGTCACAACACACACTACAAGAGTAGACACTCCTGACCCCCTTTAGTCCATAACTACTGGAAGCCTGGGGACCCAGGACGAAGCTAGAGGCCGTTGTTCCCTGATCCGGCAGTCCCCTTATCCAGATAAGTATTTGGCCTATTAGTGGTAGGATTAGCCTAGTCTTATAGTTTTATATGCATGATTAGTAGATTACTGTAATATAATAAACGTGTCTTGTTTGAACTTACTAACTGGTGTATGGATTTATTGCTTTGAACTTGACCTTGAAACTTGTGGCGGTATCTTAACGATACCTGGCGACTCTAGAGCTAAGGAATGAAACAGAGCCAAATTGAGTGTTAAGCACACTCACCCAGAATGAGCAACAAGGAATGTGTGGTTGAGGTTACAATTAGATCAGCCAAGATCTTATTGAGTGGCAGAGCAGACCCAAGGAGTCAGCTGGCCAACTCCTGTTCCTATTTCATATGTCCATATGTAACTATGATTTTGATCAAGAGATGATTTGTGAGTATGCCTTGAACTGAATCTATCTATAAGTCTACATGTTCTCATGCATGGGTGGGCTAGCAGGTTAAACACACAAATTGCAGAAAACCACAACTCGAATGAAATTCATGGCAAATGTTAAGTTTGTAAACAACAACTTGCAAAATAAATAAACTATCTTGCAACAAATACCAATAAGTGTGAATTTGAGAGTAATAAATCTGAAGTAACCTGATTATCAGTTGACAGAAAGCCCATTCCTTGGGAAAAGAGACAGGAAAAAGTGACCAATTGAGTAATTTCCCCATATTGCTGCCTCATTTGCAAGAAACTGAAAGTTTAGACCTGAACCGTTATCTTTAATAGCATCAACTAAACAATGGACTTGATCTTCCAGCCACGTTTTTCTTGGTGGCATGCCAGTCGTTAGCAGCGGGAATATCTACTCACGCCACTTGTTAATGTGATTTCCCATTGAAACCACCCTATGCTGATGGGAAACCTGGGGTGTGTTGCCTGTGGGAACACACCGGCTGGAGAATTCCGGCCACATATATAGTAACAAGGCAGGAGGAGATACTTCCATCTGCTGGCTTAGTTTTCAAAACTAGAAGTTGCAAGTACAGGGTGTGCCATGAAGGCAACATTGGGTTTACTTTAACACCTTTCCTCTACTTGCAGATGGTACAATGGTGGGGATTAGGGTTAGCATTAGGGGTATAGCTGTGGATGATGGTAGCAGCAGCAGCACATGACCCCATAAGGAAATCTTTTTTTTTATTGGTGCTTGTCCCCCTGTGCTCATTAGCCTCTGCCTTTCAGGAGCAGCAAGTATCCTTGGAACCAGGAGTCCTCCCCGTTTTCACAGATTATCATAGAATTTACAGTGCAGAAGGAGTCCATTCGGCCCATCGAGTCTGCACCGACTCTTGGAAAGTGCACCCTATCTAAGCCCACACCTCCACCCTATCCCCGTAACCCAGTAACACTACCTACTCTTTTTTGGACACAAAGGGCAATTTAGCATAGCCAATCCATCTAACCTGCACGTCTATGGACTGTGGTAGGAAACCGAAGAGCCCGGAGGAAAACCACACAGGCATGGAGAGAACGTGCAGACTCCGCACAGACAGTGACCCAAGTTGGGATTTCACCTGCGGAAGGAGCAGTGCTCCGAAAGCTAGTGTTTGTAACAAACATGTTGGACTTTAACCTGCTGTTGTAAGACTTCTTACTGTGCTCACCCCAGTCCAATGCCGGCATCTCCACATCATGATTAGATTTAGGAACAGAATGGTGATTTATTCTGTGGCTTAGTTCTGACAAGTAAAATTCACTCAATGAAGAGTTGAGTTCTATGGACCAGAAAGATCCCAAAATCAATGTCCAATTTGTGTTATCTTTTCTCAGCCAGTACAGCGGTTAATAGAATCGTTGCTATAACTAACCTTGGCAACTCTCTTCCCCAGTTCGATAGGGTGAAAGAAGCCTCCTTCCCGACCACGATCACCATCCACTGATCCTGAATATGTGAATATGATAAAATCTTCAGGTGAGGACATCACCAAACTTGAATAATTCACAGAAGCTAAAGTCATTTCAAATGCACCTATTTGAATGATGACCCTGTGAGTGACTTATTGTGGGGTGTAGAATCCGCTAAAGCAGTACGCACTAATCAAGCAGGTTGGAAACAAAGGTTAGGTTTATTCATGATATCCAAGCTCTCCACTCCCCGAATTGTCACCCTCCCCAGTCTGCACCCAGATAGGGGGTTTTATACCAGTGATCTAACCCGCTGTTCAGGGGAAGCACTGGTCCCTCATTACCGGGGAAGTTTGTATTCAGTGGATGTCATGAGGAATCTGATAGTCCTGATACAGTTAACCCCACAAGGGTTATCACACTGGGTAAACATAGACAGTGGAACGGGATCCAAGTAAGGGATAAATGGCTTCAGAAGGGGAGAGGAATAGTGGAAAACTAAATTAAATTCCATTTCAAAAGATTTTTGGTGTTTCTCGTTCCATTCCATGTCAGCTGGTTGGTTTTGATTCTAAAATTATTGGGCTGCATTCTCCATGTCAGATACTAAGTGCTGATGCCTGGAGAGAATCGGTGGACTTCTATGACAGCAAAATTGGCACCGGTCACGGAAAAATTCCAGAACCATTAATGGCACACGAGTGATTCAAATGAAAAATGGGTGTCCAATTCACCGAGCTCGGGATTGGCAATCACAAGGCTGACAAGGTGCTGCCTCATATTAGCACTCCACTCCCCACACACACTTATCCCAGCCAACAGGAAGACACTGGTTGCGCTGAATGCATGCCCATCATATTGATGGGTCGGCTTGGGCCAGAAGATACCTAGGATAGTGCCCTAGGGAGGGGGGAACCATATGACCCATTGCATGAAGTTCACAGTGGGCAGTCAGCGGCGTGCAGAGCCACATGGCTGCCTTGCAGGCTGCGGCAATGGTGATCCATTCGGGTCCAGCAAACTGCCGCTTGCACAACCCTTTCCTGCTACCCTGGCTGTAGGCCACTCATGCATCATGGCTCACCATGTGCTACCCTCTAAAATATGTATTGTACCTGTATCTGAGCTTGTGCCCATCTCCCTGCTTATCCACCTACTTCTCTTTCTTACACAAACAACAAGGCTGCCTGCAACTACCTTTCCTCAGTGCTTCCTGATCCACATTCTCACCCTGCAATCCTAGTGGTTCCCAGTGCTTCCATCCCACCAGCCCACTCCTCCCCAACCTATTTCTGACTTCTCATCATGCTTGTCCTTTGAGACTCACTGTCTAACCCAAAGGCATCCCAGTCATCCTAGTTATTTACACATTTGCACCTGGTATTCCAAATGTTATCTTGTTCCTCCCCAATGAGAAATGAAATTTAATAAATGGGAGAGTGGAGGAGTGACAGGTAACCGCAAATAATGGTCGGAAAGAGGACCCAGGTTAAATTAACCTACCAGGAACAACCAATAAAAAAGTAGATACCAGAGAACGGTGATGATAGGACACAGGGGCATTATTTCCATTGTGATTTTTGGACTGGTATCAGGAAATTTTTCTTCATGCATGGAGTGATCAACTTCTGTGTAAAGTGGCAAAAATAAAAAAGTTAATGAACGATGGGCAGAAGGTATTTGAGGCTGGCAGAGCAAATAGATTTTCAGGACAGGGTGGTAGTATGGGGAGGGATCAGGCCCTCCCCACTTCGGACTCCCAGCATTAGGAAAACTGTTAAGTTGGGGGCAGGAATTACAACAGCTGGAGTTGGGATGTCAAATAGACTGATTAATGACCCACATTACAGTGATTCCTGAGTCCACCGGTGGCTTAGGGATCAAATGTGACTCGCAGAGCTCTCCCATGCTTCTCGATGGCCACCCAGTAAATCCTGTTAGGTTTACTTGTGGTCTTGTAAGTGCGTCTTTCTTGACAGATACTCGGTGCCTGCTTAAGGGACTTGGTATCAGGAAGGGGTGGAAATTGAAAGCCCTTACCTCTGACACCCCCTGTTGACTGGGGCCCTTGCTCCGATCAGTTGATAGACACAACTTTATATTTAAATCAAATCATGCATTTATCGATATACAATATAAAATCACAATGTTTAGCACTACTACAAGTCAGGTTCTGTAATACACTGAATCGAAAACACATGAATGATTCTACCTTTCTTTGCTACCACTACAAGTTCACAAGCATCGGTTAAATTGCCTATACTTAACTAACTTCTAGTTGTGGAGGATGTCATTACCCCCATCACACTTCTTTCTTCTGCAATGTTATTCTTCCAGGTTCTGCTGATGTCTCTTTGTCTCTCCTTCTTATACAGATCTCTCTGGCACTGATCACATACTTCTAGTCATACGCTCACAGGACAGTACTAATTGATCAATGACTTCTCTGCTCACTAATTTTCAAAGAGTTGTGACCCACTCAGGGGTTGTATTTCTTCTCAGGAGCATGACACACAGGGGTCTGTGTTCATTTACTGTCTGTCCAAGACATTAGAATCAGCCATTGTTCAATCAGCTCCCGTGCTCACTCTCTGACCACACATGCTGTTCTTCATTGCAGACTCACACTTTTTATGCTGCTTTTGCTGATACCATCAGGCTTTGCTGGTGTCATGATGACTATCCATCAGGCTATTGTGTCTTTTTGAACTTGGCCATATTTCCCAGTAGGCTTCTAATTGGCTGGCAGCTCTCGGGTGCAGAATTTCCACCCCTCAGGGGGCTTGATTGTGTCTAAGACCCAATACTGGCCTGTGAAATGCCTGACGACAGTTTAATTATGTGGGGCGTTCCCTCAATTAATCGACATGTATTTTCTATTAGTACTCCAACAGGTTAGGAGGGCCCTGTCACTAGAACTAAATTACATCCAATGGTGCAGAAATGGAGTGGGGGACATTCAGGGTCATTCTGGCATGGTGAATTAAGATGGGGCAAATTAACTTCCTCATCCATCAGCATCTTGTGATTCAGAATTCTTTGGGAAAGAGCCTTTGAGTCAGTGAGACAGAACCACATTGTTAGTTACCCATCCTACTATCACCTTTGCTTCATCATCCATCGCTGTCTTTCTGATTATATCTCTGGGAATGTTTTTCTACTTTTAAGGCATTATATAAATGTAATCTCTCCTTCTGATCAGACACCAAAGGGGAAATATGTGATGTGAAAAATAATGCCATGACCAAGGTTGGTGTAAGATAAATGCAGAAGTGGTTTGTTAAGATTTATTTTGCTTGGATCGGGGTTGCAGCACACTGCAGGTAAGACAGTCAGTTTGTAAATATACTCAGCACTTCAATACACACAAACACAGCAAAAATTTCAACCAACTTCCATTTTGCACAAAAGTAATTGAAAAACTGAAAACACTTTGGTCCTTGGGTAACATTAATCAGTATGTTGTATGCAAGCAATTGCTGTCAACTCCTAAGAAGAGGCAAAATAAAACAGAAAATCTCACGGCTAAACAGGGTCAAAATCTGGAAAATACCTCTTCAACCCGCTGAGGCATTTGAAATTAGTCCAGGAGATCACGTCGTACTCATTTCACCTTTCATATATGCTGCCAGGAAGCAGCCCAATTCTTTTCAACTTCTAGAACCTTTTATTTGTTGCAGTGGATTTTATTTTCATTTTGCTGGCTTGGCATTGGAATTTAATTTTGGTTTTTACTTTTGTTTATATAACAGCTAAGTATTTTTAAAATTTAAAATGTGCCATCACAAAGAAACTGGTAACATTAAAATTTTCTAGCCTTGTAATCCCGCCGGTGAAAATCGCCAATGGCAGAGGGTATGGAGCACGCAAACCCTGTAGACATTGGTGGGACAGGAAGATCCCACCATTTCCGACGCCAGAACGTACATCGCAGGGTGACCGGATAATCCCACTATAAGGCTGAAATGGAGGATTTCAAACAATCTCTTAAACTCCCCAATCTGAACAGGATTACTTTCCTCGGCCATTCAAAGAAATCTTCAGCTTCCCCACTGCTAGTCAAGGCCCCACTTTCCCCTTGCCATGTTTGCCAACTGCCTCCCACTAGCATGGTATAAGACCAACATCAAATTCATCCCCACATTATTTAAGGACGAACAGGTTAGATTATCAAATGAAAGTAGGGTCCCAATTGCCTGCCTCCTCAATTGCCATGATCACCTATCATCCTTCTACTCAATTGCGGAAGGGTATATTGGTCCTTTTTCCTCCTGATCACAGACCAGCTGTTAATTTGGTTATCTGCTGGGTGGGCAACAGAATAGAAAAATTGATGTCTCGGTTTAAGCTGGGCAGAACCTCTGCTTCCCCACCCTGGGTTTGGCTATTTTCAGCCTCCTTTGCACAATCACTGCCTACTCTAAGAGACAAAAGCCTATGTTCAGGAAATATTCAAGTTTCAATTGTATGGAACAGTTTATTTGTCAAGTTAATATATGAGGGCTAACAGATTGTGGTACTAGAAACAGGCTGACAAGCCACATAGGCCAGGAACAGAAACTACCACATGAAAGCTTGACTGAATTGATGCTGTTGTCTGTAAGAGCACTCAAGTCAACTCATAAACTCATTATTGCCATATGGACTTTGTGATTACACACTCACATTTATGCAAAAGAATAAGACTATGTTATGCATATGTAATTAACTTCCAGACACAACTTTGTAGCAGGACAAACAAAATATACCATTAGACTCCATAATGGGCTAATACCTGGTCAGACAACAGTGTTTCAGAGGACAATGGATTTTCATTGAATTACCATGGCTGAACAGTGGTATCCTGTTTATTCTCATTAATGAGTTGAAGTCTGGATAGGACAATAGGACAGGTGTGGGTGTATACCTATGACTCAGTGCTAGCAGGCTGGTATAAAATAAGGAACATTGGAACAGATCTTCAGCAATAACCTGGGAGGGCCCAGGTGCAAGCATTGCAAGAAGAAGGAAACTTGGGTTTTGAAGCCCACAAGATATCCATAATGAGTGATCAAGGCCTGTCCAACCTCCTTCACAAAGTGCGGATGATATCTAGAGTTCAGGTATGAGTCTGAAAACCCAAAAGAGTGAGAGAATTGTGAATAAAGTTAAGTTAAACCGTGAACCTGTTTTGCACTTCGTTCATCTCACAAATAAGGACACTTAGGGCAAAACATTTGAATAATAAACTGGTCTAAGTGTCTGAGATTTTACAGACACAAGATGTAATTTCAATAGTTGTGTTAAGCGTTAAAAACAAGCAGGCCAGGAAGCCTTTGTTGCCTGAGTATTCAAAATGTTCAATACTTCTGTGGCCTGACCATTCAGATTAAATTACTTGATAATTAAGATGGAAGATACATTGTAAACAATGTATTTCACACATAATATTTGGGTTTTCAGACCTTATTTATCTTTTGGCTAATATATTCTAATAACAGCTTGATGGTAGAAGGCCGAACTAGATTGCTGATTCACAACATCATATTCATCCCCACGTTAGTTGACAAACAGGTTAGATTCGCAAATGGAAATGAGGTCTTAAAACTGGAACAGAATTATTTGAAGAAACAGTTTGACGACAAGTTATGGAAGCAGGAGCTGTTCAACCATTCTGCCATTTGATTTCATTATGGCTGATCTATATCTAAACTCCATTTATTACTCCTTATCCCTTGATGTCTTTACCAAATGAAAAGTCACTGATCCCAGTTATGAAAATTTCAATCAAACCAGCATCAAGAGCCTTTTAGTTTAAACATTAACTTATTTTCCCCACAGGTGCTGAGTGTCTCCAATATTTCCAGTTTGCCTGTTTCCCTGGTCAATATTTCTGAGCAATCTGGTTTTCAAAAGCTGATTGTATGGGTTTCATTCCTTTGCATTCTTGCCCAGGAGTTCCCCGACGGCGTGGGGGTGCCCCACAATGGGAAACCCCATTGCTTGGTCGGCGTAACAGAGAATCTTGCTGGCGGATCGGGGCAGAAATGTGGCACAGCGGGGCGGAGAATCCAGCCCCACATTTTCCAATTCAGGCCCCTCGCCAGTGGTGTAACAAGAATCCCGCCACAGAAGGTCGGCAACCTCATTTACATACATCTTATAGTGAGCTCCCCCACTGGGACTTCCCCTTGTCTGAATATTCATCTGCAACAGCCCTATAAAAATGAGAGCCTGGCAATCACATCCTAAAGGCAGTATTAGAGGTGAGTACTCGGGTCGTCATGACCCTCCAGGGTGCCAATTGCAGGGGGGGCACTGGAGAGAATGTGGGAGACTCAGAGGGCCCCAGGGGAGGGGTTAAGTTTGGGCATCTTGGGAGTGGGGTCACTCACAGGCCTTAGTGGCCCTCATAGCTGTAAGCATTGCAGTCTTCAGGTGCCGCGTCCTGTCTCCCTTGCTGGACTTATGGCGATTTCACTGCTGAAAGATTGCCCTTCCAAAGTGGCAGGTTGAAAGTGGGCAAGAGCTGGTGAATCCACAGGGGCAGTACAAAGGGGAGACTGTGAGATACCTGGGTATGGTCCGGTGAGATTCCATGCTACATGGGCAGAGTGGGGGACTCGAGAAGGGATGGCTTCCAACCTTGCGAGGGCTGAAGATCTTCACACAGTGGAGTGCAATCGAATGAACCCCCCACACTCAGGCTACACTTTGACTCCAGAAGGCAAGAGGTGTCTAGAAGTTCAAGACCACTAGTTATGGAGACCAGTCTATCAGGGAGTAGTGTGTGGGTGGGTGGCTGCCTCGTTTAACCCACAGCCCATGAGAGCTAGAGTAATGAAAATGCCCTTTAAGGATGTAGTTGACTGCAAATTACATTTTTCACAAAATCAGGGGAAGTAATTTGTCTACTCAGTTCCCTAACCCTTCCTTGGTGAGTTAATTGTGCCAATTTTAGCAATATTGCAATGCATGAATGTGCCACTGATTGGCATCTAATTGTTAACCCTTTGGGGGGTCATCCTACCTGACATCCTGCCCCTCTTCCACAGCTATGTTCGTGGCCAGATGCCCCGGGAGAGGGAGCATTCAGAGCCCACAGGTACGCTTGAGACTTTCCGTGCCTGTTGTGCACCGCAGAGGGTGTGGTGCCGTATGGCCCCCATTAATCACATTTTGATTTAATGTCTTAAGTTTTCTTCGTGATTCATTTAGCATTTACGACAGTTTCCATTTGGGACTGTCCCTTTAATTTGTCCCACAGTTAATTTAGTTTTGCTTACTTCTTCTTTATATTCTGCAAAATAGTTGTAGATCATCCTATTTGACTGCCCATCTACCGTGGCTACATTCACAGCTGGATATCCCTGTGCCCCCAGTTGGAGAGGAAGCACGAGTGTCCATTGGCCTTCCGTGCCCATTTCCACTCCAGGGGCTAGAGTGTCTTATTAATCCCATTAAGCACATTTTGGTTCGATGTTTCAAATCTCATTTGTGATTCTCTCTTTTTTTGAGGCAGTTTCTCATGAAGGGACTGTCCCTTTAATTTGTCCCTCAGTCTATTTGATTTAGTTTACTTGGTTATTTATGTTGATCAAAATAGATGGAAGCCTACCCCTCAAGCATTGGACCTCAAGTCTAATACTCACCTCCCCATATCAGAGAGGTGGCACAGATGGCCCCAATGAAAGGCATTATGGTGAAGTCACTCATCATCACCCCGTTCAGGAGAGGATGGTTGGCAGTGTCTCATTCCCCATGTGGATAGAGCACAGGTCCTTTGAATACACTCAACTACCCTCACTCCTCACCTTTGGGGGCGTCACGCAGCCCACTGTGGCACTTAAAGTTGAGCTGCTTCATTCAGCTGGTGTTGCGAGGGACAACTGTGGTGAGGAGGCTGTTGTGTGACTGTGGAGGGAGTGAAGCTCATTGAAAAGGTGTTCACTTAGGGGAATGCACATGGGTGGATGTCCCAGATCCTGAGAGGGCTGTGGGTCAAGGCGCTGTCAGGACTCCTCATCGCTCACTTAGATGTTTTCTTCCTTTCAGTATTTGATTTGGAAGAATCAAGGAGCCAGTCGAGCTGGTAATTCTTTTGATTGCTGCCGAGCAGAAGCAGCAACATCAATGTGCTAATGCACGTGGCCAGGACCAGTTCCATTAAATTTCCTTTAGTATGAATTAGAATTGCAAAATAATGTGACCATTTTCCTTTGATTTCCTTCGACAAAATACTAACAACAAAAAAAACTCTCAAGTAATGTCACAAATATAAAATAGACCAGACAGTAAGACAATAAACTTTTCACGAACAAGATTGTACATAATTGAATCCTGGGATAGATAGAATGGCTTGCTGAGTTGTGCTGAGTGATTAGACCATACAATGCTCAATTCCGGTCACTGCAGTGCAAAATAACGTTTTTATATGTACTGGAGGAAGTGCAGTGAAGACCAACATGATTGACACCAATGAAAATGAAATGAAAATCGCTTATTGTCACGAGTAGGCTTCAATGAAGTTACTGTGAAAAGCCCCTAGTCGCCACATTCCGGCGCCTTTCCGGGGAGGCTGATACGGGAATCGAACCGTGCTGCTAGTCTACTTGGTCTGCTTTAAAAGCCGGCGATTTAGCCCAGTGAGCTAAATCAGCCCCTGTGATGTGAAGGGAATAAGCTGAGAAATAATTCGAGAGTCTCCTCCGAGCTCGACAGTCCCGAAAGAATGTGCCAAATGTTAATACCAACAAATGAATAGGCTGGGGTATGGACAAAGGTTAAAATTCCAAAAACCTAAAACTAAACTCCAACCCAGTAAGTTTCAGCTTCAGTCAGCCTGATCTCAAGAGGTGAGTTTGCAATTTATATACTTTTCTGAGGCTGGAAACCTCAGAGTTAATTTGTTTAACTGGAAGCTGTCGTGTTTCTCAGGCTTCAGGAAATCCAGGGACTGAATCATAGAATCCCCCCTACAGTGCAGAAGGAGGTCATTTGGCTTCTTGTGTCCACATTGAACCTCTGAAAGAGAACCCAACCAGGTCCACTTCCCCGCCCATACCACCCTTTAACCCCATAACCTAACCTGAATATTTTTGAACACGAAAGGCAATTTAGCACAGCCAATCCATCTAACCTGCACATCTTTGGATTGTCGGAAGAAACTGGAGCTCCTGGAGGAAACCCACGCAGACAAGGGTAGAACATGCTATTATGGCACTATGTGCGAGTGCACGGTCAGTTCCAGCCCAACAGACCCCGGAGTCCCAACATAAGTGAATTAACCAATAACTTGTGTATTTTCCTGGGATCTTTAACACATGACTGCTCCAACGAGTTACAGGCACCAGGTGTATAAGTAAAGCACCAGGTGTATTAGTAAAGTATTAACAAACTGTTTATTTATAACAAGAGTAAAAGATTAACAGAAAATGGAAATAATGGAACAATGGTCTATTCGTCTACCTATTCCCAAAACCGGTCCCACCCTCCACCCAGGAACATGACAGACACACAGCCAAGGGGGTAGGAAAGGCTCCAAAAATAACACGGATTAAGAGGTATGAGATTTGAGAATCCCATTGCTGAGGTTGTGGTTTCTGTGGTCCACGATCTTCCAAGGACATGAAGGGTTGAACTCCTCAGTTGTTTTGCTTTCCCAATTGTTCTCTTTGATTAGAACATGGAGGTGGTAGAATTCCTTCCAGAGAGTCACTTGCAGTTGTGGGCCCTCTGCCAGTCTAATCCTCAGACCCACTGAGGTAATATTAGAATCCTTCACCTGAGGATTTCGCAGGTCATCAGTTGAGAAAAGTCAGTTTCAGTTCCCCAGCCTTTTACTCAGAAGTGGAACATTCACTGGCCGGGTGGACGGTACTTTACTTGTCAACCTGAGCTGATAGAAAGAGTGTTTCACATCACCAGTCTTCCAAACAGAGATTTAAAATTCTGACAGACCTGGCAACTGGCTGTGGAGGAGCTTGCATAGGCTTGGCTGGAACTGTTTAAATCCACAATCTGAGAGCGGAGAGGGAGATCTGCTTTGTGCTGCATCCTATCTAAGCCCAAAAGTGAAACTAGTTCACAATAATGGCTTGCCTGGGTTCTCCAGAACATTCTAAAGTGGCTTAGCACAGTGGGCTAAACAGCTGGCTTGTAATGTTCAATTCCTGTACCAGCCTCCCCAAACAGGTGCCGGAATGTGGCGACTAGGGGCTTTTCACAGTAACTTCATTGAAGCCTACTTGTGACAATAATCATTAAGTGCCTGACTGAACACCAGTGAAAATATGAAAAGGTCCGGAATTCCAGAAGAGGTGGTTGGCTGGGAGCCAAGTCCATCAAAATGGTATCACCAGCAATGCCCCAGAGCACACTGAATCCAATGGATCTGCTGGATCAGTCCACATGGCAGCTTGCAATGGGGGGTTCAGTTCAAAACCCAAAAGTCTATGGTTTTCGAACCAGCCAGCGGTACAGGTATTATAAAAGAAACACGAAACAGACAAGAATTTTACCCAGTTCCTTACAGTGCAATCTCCACACAAACTATTATCCAAGGCCAGAATCTAACCTGGCTTCCTGACACTGTGAGGCAGCAGTGACACTGTGAGGCAGCAGTGGCACTGTGAGGCAGCAGTGGCACTGTGAGGCAGCAGTGACACTGTGAGGCAGCAGTGGCACTGTGAGGCAGCAGTGACACTGTGAGGCAGCAGTGGGGCTGTGAGGCAGCAGTGGCACTGTGAGGCAGCAGTGACACTGTGAGGCAGCAGTGGCACAGTGAGGCAGCAGTGACACTGTGAGGCAGCAGTGACATTGTGAGGCAGCAGTGACATTGTGAGGCAGCAGTGACACTGTGAGGCAGCAGTGACATTGTGAGGCAGCAGTGACATTGTGAGGCAGCAGTGACATTGTGAGGCAGCAGTGACATTGTGAGGCAGCAGTGACACAGTGAGGCAGCAGTGACACAGTGAGGCAGCAGTGACATTGTGAGGCAGCAGTGACATTGTGACGCAGCAGTGGCACAGTGAGGCAGCAGTGGCACTGTGAGGCAGCAGTGGCACTGTGAGGCAGCAGTGGCACTGTGAGGCAGCAGTGGCACTGTGAGGCAGCAGTGGCACTGTGAGGCAGCAGTGGCACTGTGAGGCAGCAGTGACACTGTGAGGCAGCAGTGGCACTGTGAGGCAGCAGTGGGGCTGTGAGGCAGCAGTGACACTGTGAGGCAGCAGTGACACTGTGACGCAGCAGTGGCACAGTGAGGCAGCAGTGGCACTGTGAGGCAGCAGTGGCACTGTGAGGCAGCAGTGGCACTGTGAGGCAGCAGTGACACTGTGAGGCAGCAGTGGCACTGTGAGGCAGCAGTGACACTGTGAGGCAGCAGTGACACTGTGAGGCAGCAGTGACACTGTGAGGCAGCAGTGGCACTGTGAGGCAGCAGTGACACTGTGAGGCAGCAGTGGCACTGTGAGGCAGCAGTGGCACTGTGAGGCAGCAGTGGCACTGTGAGGCAGCAGTGACACTGTGAGGCAGCAGTGACACTGTGAGGCAGCAGTGGCACTGTGAGGCAGCAGTGGCACTGTGAGGCAGCAGTGGCACTGTGAGGCAGCAGTGGCACTGTGAGGCAGCAGTGGGGCTGTGAGGCAGCAGTGGGGCTGTGAGGCAGCAGTGGCACTGTGAGGCAGCAGTGGCACTGTGAGGCAGCAGTGGCACTGTGAGGCAGCAGTGGCACTGTGAGGCAGCAGTGGCACTGTGAGGCAGCAGTGGCACTGTGAGGCAGCAGTGACACTGTGAGGCAGCAGTGGCACTGTGAGGCAGCAGTGCTAACCACTGTGCCATCGTGCTAGCAAGGACGACTTCAGAGAAAACTGAAGTGTGCATACAGCACTGCTCATGAACCACCAAGAGCAGTACTTCACCCAGCCCGTCAAGCATAGAGTTGAGATCAGCACCCATACTCCAACCACCTGGATTGGTCAGCACCCACCCCTTCAGAATTGGATTGCCCTGCTCCTCAAGCACCCAGCCACCCCCATCCCCATCCCTTACGGATGTGCATTGGAATTCTCCTGCCTGCCCCCTTCCCCCCCCCCCCCCCCCCCCCACACACACACACACACACACACGCATGTAATCAGAACCATCTCACCAAGATTGGGGAATGGATTCCCTCAGAATGGAGATTTGGCACCTTTAGAATGGGCATCCATCCCAGTATTGTACACCCCACAGTCAGATATCAGACATCCTCCAATCAGGTATCCAGAGGATTGTGAATTGTACCCCAATGATTGAGGGACATACCCTTCTGCCACCCGCACCACCAACCAGACAACACCATCCTCCCCCGGAATCATGGATCAGATGTACCTGTCCAGTCGCCTGCTCCAGTTAAAATTCCATAGCATGCGAGGGAATTCCCAGACTTCCCTTCCAAATGATGCCACTCTATTGAAGTAACCATCCTTCCCCACTCTGACCTCCATTAGTCATCTCTGTCAGGTAAATCTGTGTGATGTCAGGTCAAGTCAGAAGAGGCTCAGAAGATAAGACTTGAAGTTTAATTTTAAATGAAACATAAAGTACAGAAATTGCTCAGCAGGTCGGGCAACATCTGCAGAGAAAAACAGAGTTAGTGCGGGGAGGAGAGGGGAAATTTTCCACCTCCATTGTTGGCAGGAAGGAATGGAGTAGGAACGGAGAATCAAGCGGGAGACACAAAACGGCTTTAACGCTGGCAATATTTCCCTTCTCGATTGTACCCGCCTCCCTGCCAATGACAAAACGGGATTCCCAACCCTATTACAATACATTTACATCTAATTAGCAGGCCTCTTCACTGTAACATTACCCCACATGACAAAGTCCTCCCTGTGGAGGTGTGTTGTCACATTGGTGCAGTTAACAATCAGTTTATAAAAATGGGAAACGAGTGAGCAGAACCCCTCAGGGGCACACAGGTTAGTACAGTTCATCGATGGGAGAGGGTTATGCCCAGATAGTAGCCTGGCATTGCCCGAGAACTTTACCAGCTTCCCCCCTGGCACAGCACAGGCACTGGTCCCGACACATCTCAGGCACTTGCAGTGCTTGGGCAGTATCGGGAAAGCTGCCATGGAGCACTGCTGAGGTGGAGGGGGGTGGTGGTGGAGAGGGGGATCCATGGGAGAGGCACTGGGGGTTCCATGTCCATTTGGGGTGGGGGGTGTCCATGGTTGGGGGAGGGTGTTCCTTTCATCTATTTGGATCATTCAGACATCTGGGTGCTCTTTAAAGGGCTGAGGTTGCTGCCAGGGCGGGATCATTCAGAGCCTGCCCTGCAGGTGTGACGTTGTGGGACCCATCCCCTTGATTATTCTTCTCTCAGCATTTAAAAATATGGCAGGACATGATGGCAGTGCAGCTGGTGGGCTGCACCCTGCTTTTCCCACCTAAGTTAACACTTAGTCAAAAAGAAATGAGAAAATTGCGCTCAAAATTTCAAGTCAATGAAGTCATGAGAGAGAAGAATGTTAGAAATATGAGTGTATTGCGGCTTATGTATGGGGCAGGAGCCGTATGATTACTCTTCAGTGCCTCACATGGAAGCTTTGGGCCTCCCTTGTGCACAGCTAACCATTCTCTCCACCTCGATCCATGTCAGAAGATTCAATTCATCTCAATCTTTGCCAGACCCTCCACCCACTTCTCCATCGCTGTCTGCCTCCAGATGCCTACTTGCCTACTCAAGTGCCAACCAGGCAGTCAACATGATCAGATATCAGGCAGACGCGAGAGATATTTATTCAAATGAAGCCTCACCATAATATACGTAGGGCCTTGAAGTTCCTGACCTTGCCATGAACATCATGTGTACTCTTTCTGATCCCCAGTACAAATCAAGATCAACGTCTTTCTCACAGAATTTAGTCTATTCTTGTTAATGCAGACATGTTGTTCACAAAAAATGTTGTTATCCAGTTATTTTAGTAAAACAATGTGACTAAATTTTGGGGGAGGCAGTGGCATAGTGGTATTCAGAGAATTTACAGTGCAGAAGGAGGCCATTCGGCCCATCGAGTCTGCACCGGCTCTTTGAAAGAGCACCCTCCTTAAGCCCGTAACCCAGCAACCCCATCTAACCTAAGGTCAATTCAGCATGGCCAATCCACCCACCCTGCACATCTTTGGACTGTGGACTTTAGAGGCCCTGCGTAATGCTCTGGCTTCCTGGGTTCTGGGTCATATTTGAATTCCATGAAAATTCTGGAGTTAAGGCCGAAATCTTCCATCTCCGTTCGCAGATGGGATTTTCCGCTGCCACTGAAGGTGAATGGAGTTTTGGCTTGAACGCCAAATTTTCTGCTCTCACTCAGAATGGGGTCCCGCAATGATGAGACCGGAGAATCTCCCCCTAAAAAATCTAAGAATGACCATGAAACCATTGCTGCAAAAACTCATCTGGCTCATTAATAAAGAAAATTAAGGGAAGGAGATCTGCCGTCCTCACCTGGTCTGGCCTACATGTGACTCCCAACCCTCAAGAATGTGATTGACTCTTAAATGCCCTCTGAAATGGCCAAGCAAATCCACTCAGTTCAAAGGCACTTAGTAATGAGCAATAAATATTGGCTCAACCAGCAACATCCTGTGAATGAATAAAGAAGACCTTTTTCCATAATTTCAATTCAAATGGACAAATAATTCAAATTACGTACCTGTAAAGAATATGCTGCACGTCATTATATTTCATATTGGATTTGACTGCTGAACCACAAAATGATTAAGCCACACGATGATGAAGTTTAAATCACATAGGTGCTTTCTAATAATAGATTATGCGTAATCCTTTACTTTCTTTTGAAACAACCAAATGGCAATGTCCTTCCATTCTCTGACCCACAGCACTACGATCTCAACCACAGGTAGGGCAAGGAGGCAGGTCCCAAAGTCATCCTAGCCATCAAATCCCATGGGCAGTATTCTCCGCTCCCGATAAAAATCGGGATGGCCATCGTGAAATCTGCCGAGCTTCACGACGGCCCGATACGGCCCCGCTTCCGAGCTATTCACGCCCCAGAAATGGGCTAGGAGCGGGGCTGCGGGTGTAACGCGTCAAATGACGCGAAAAGGCTGCGACTCCTGAATGACGGCACAATGACGCCGCTCCGCATCGTAAAAAGGCGCGAGCGGCCAGAAGAACGGAGGAAGCGGCGAGGATGGTCGAGCCACGGAGGGCCACACCAAGATTCGAGGAGGCAGACATGGAGACCCTCCTCAATGAGGTGGAACAAAGGAGGAGCATCATCTGCCCCAGAAGAGGGCATCGCCACCCTATCAGAGATGTGCGGGAAGCCTGGCGCGAGGTGGGCAGTGCAGTGAGTGCTGTGGGGCACACCCCTCGGTCTGGGGAACAGTGCCGAAAAAAGCTGCACGACCTCATCAGGGCTGCGAGGGTAAGTGCCAAGAGGGTGCCCCCGGGTCACAACAACCCCCCCTGCTCAAGTCCCTCATCAGCCACTTCCCCCCGCCCGGGCAGGAGGGGGAGGGTGAGGGCGAGGGCGAGGGGGGGCGAGAGTGAGTGGATGGTGGTTTACAAAGTTGTCACAGACCCACATGAGTGCTGGAGAGGTGCTATGGTTTTGTTCCAACTTTACCCCCCTACCTTTGCCAATATGTGAACGCCCTGATGATACCTGCCAAATTGATGATCTTCCTATGCCCCCCCCCCCCCCAACAGGACAAGACTGCTCACAATACCCAGGAGCGGAACAGGACCAGAGGGGGTTCGCCCATATATCACCCCCTAGCCACGTTAAAGCAGAGGGCACTGGACCTTGCTGGGGGGTCTTCCACCCGGGAGGTCGCGCAATGCGAGGTTGGAGGTGCAGAACCAAGTGAGACAACCCTGCATGACAAGCCCCCCCCCCCCCCGCCCCATCATCTGTCCCTTCACACTCTGCACACTGGACCATCCTACGCCCGGCCGACGTTTCTAAATAACCCCGTTTCATTCTCCTCCCTAGGTCGTGCAGCCGAACGACCAGCGCCGTCTACACCCAGGCAGAGACCAGCATGTTCCACCACCACCACCGCACCCAGGGCCACACGCCAGAGGGTGCCAGGAGGACACACATGAGTTGCATCCTCCCAAAGTGAATCTGTGGAGTAGGAGGCGCACAGGACGCTGACACAGGGAGACGGAGACATGGCCCGTCAATGCCCTGTGGCCGTGCATCACTGGAGCGATGACCTCGACAACATGTCTCCAGACGAGGACGTACAGCTTGCGTCACCGCTATCTCCCACACTATCCACCATCCCAGAGACACTCACCTCGGTTGGCCAATTAAGTGATGAGGCTCCTGGGTCACGGTCTGATTCGCACAACACAGCTGAGCCGGTACAGCAGGTGGAGGTCGGAGCAGCCGAGGGCCCGGACTGTCGGAGGGCAGGCCAGACCCAGCATTCAGCTGGCTCCCAGACGTTTCCCGGGGTCCTGGATTTACCTGACCCAGCCGCACAGCCGATGCATTTGCAAACCCAGGGATACAATGACGGGATGAGGGCTGTCTTCCAGCAGCTGCAGACGCAATTAGAGGAGTCAAACCGCGTCCAGGAGCAGGGAGTGGTGCCGCTCATGGCAGCCACCCAGGCCGACACCGCACGGGTGGCGTCCGCGGTCGAGGCAGTGGGTGAAACGGTTTCGGCCATGGGTCAGGTTCCGCAAGACGTTTGGCTTAATGTGCATGCGTCATCCATGGCCCTGGACAGGGTTGCCCTCTCACAGGCAGCGATTCTTCCCCCTTCTCCTTCTCCCTCTCTCTCTCCCCCTCTCCCTCCCTCCCCCTTCTCCTTCTCCCCCCTTCTCCTTCTCCCCCCACCCCCACTTTCCCCCCCACTCCCTCTCCCTCCCCCTCTCTCCCTCCCTCCCTCACCCTCCCTCTCTGTCCCTCTCCCACCCTCCCCTTCTCCTTCTCCCCCATCCCCCTTCCACCCTACTACCTCTCCCTCTCTCTCTCTCCCCCCCTCCTTCTCCCCCACCCCCCTCCCCCCACTCCCTCCCCCTCCCTCTCTCTCTCTCTCCCTCCCTCGCTCTACCCCTCTCTCTCCCTCCTCCATCTCCTTCTCCCCACTTCTCCTTCTCCCCCTCCCCCTCCCCCTCCCCCCACTCCCTCTCCCTCTCTCTCTCCCTCCCTCTCTCTCCCCCCTCCCTCCCTCCCTCCCACCCTTCTCCTTCCCCCTTCTCCTCCCCCCAATCCCCTCCACCCAACTCCTTCTCCCTCCCTCCCTCTCCCTCCCTCCCTCCCTCCCCCTCTCCCTCCCTCCCTCCCACCCTTCTCCTTCCCCCCTTCTCCTTCTCCACCCCTCTCCTTCTCCCTCCCTCCCTCTCCCTCTCTCCCTCCCTCCCTCTCCCTCTCTCCCTCCCTCCCTCTCTCTCCCTCCCCCTCTCTCTCTCCCTCCCTCCCTCTCTCTCTCTCCCTCCCTCTCTCTCCCTCCCTCCCTCTCTCTCCCTCCCTCCCTCTCTCTCCCTCTCTCTCTCCCTCTCTCTCTCCCTCCCCCCTTCTCCTTCTCCCCTAGACCCCCCTTCTCCGCCCCAGCCACCCTCCCCTCCCCCCCCCACTCCCCACAGTTCGCTGCGTTCTCCGAGATGTCAGCCCCGGTTTGCTCACAGTCCGGCGGTCCGCCCACTTCCTCGTCAGCCATCTCAACTGGCTGACGAATTTGAAAAGCAGGTGTGTCAACCGGCGTACTCAAATTGCGTGCCGACGTCGGGACTTCGGCCCATCCAGGCCGGAGAATAGCGGGAGGCCGGTTTTGGCTGTTTCGGGCAATTTGACGGGGTTATTCGCGGGAAAGGCGGTCGGAAAAATTTGCGCGTTGGGGAGAATAGCGGGAGCGTGTTGGACCGGCGTCGCGGGAAAAAACGGCGCGTCCCACTATTCTCCGCACCAGCGTGGGGGTCGGAGAATTCCGCCCCACGTTATTGGTATTAATCTGATCTACAACAGCCATCAGCCAATTGACTCTTTAAGGAGCCCAAGTGCTGTTACATTCATGTTGTAGCCTGGAGCTATGAATAGTGATGGTGGAGGATTCTATTTTATCCATCCCATGTGTGGTGAATGTGATTCACACCGGATTGTAATCTATACATACATGTCTGTATTGTAAGTGCAGTTACACTACCTGTCCTCCAGGGGGAGTAGCTCTGGGAATGCTCGAGTTCTATGGGGGCTTATCCCTTGGCTCTGCCCAGGACTCCTCCCCCAGAAGCTCCTGTATAAAAGCTCAGTGCCACATGGTCAGCCGGCCAGTTCACTGAAAAGTTCAATGGCTAACCGGCTGCGTCTGTTGTGAGTATATTAAAACCGCTATTCTAATCCTACAAGCACATGTCCGTAGAATTGTTGGTTCCAACACCATGTCTGACCAAGAATCACTCTCCCTCTTACCACCTGTGATTGGTATATGTTGGAAGGCTTTGCAGATTGATGCTCAACCTGCTTGGCCACATCATGAATGTAACTTCTTCGACCATTCGAGTTCTGAAGTGGGACTTGCACGCAGATCTTGTGGTTCAGAGACAGGGAAACTACCACTTTGCGCAGACCTTTCAAATAGACAAATAGAGATCTAGCTGATTAGATGAACAAATGATGGGAGTTTATGTTTTTGACATTTATGTAATCATTTGAGATTGACTTGTTCAAACAAACAATTCACCTTTACTGCAAGGCACAAGTAAGGAGTATTTCGCTTTCAATTCAATGAGGAATAACCATTGCACAATTCTGAGTAATCAGGTTTTTCTGCAAAAGTAAGACAGATTTAGAGGCATTTTATTGTGTTATTTTTGACATTTAATGGTTCTCAATATAGCTAATATTTCAAAGCCTAAAAATCAACCAACAATTCTGTCCTCTTTAAAATGAAAAAGTTCACTAAAAGTTAATTTCAAATGCTTTCTATTTTATCATTAGAAATCCCAGCAAATGCTACACCTAGAGAAAAGTCTCGACTACATTAGATAAGGCCCAGTTATTTTGTACAAGGCAGTATATTGGATTGTATGATCCACACTTTTGTGTCCTCACTTTAAATCAATATCCAATCTAAAGTTCATCCTGACGCACTTATCTTCAAACCCGAGAAGGAAAAATATGGAAGTCTCAGACCATTCAGAATTTGTCTGACTCATGTCAGTCCGTACTGCCTCTAACATTTATATTTCCCTCAACCAGGGCAAACCCTTCTTGCATTTCTTTGCCTTACAACAATTTTGAAATGAGAGGCTATCACTGAAAATGACAATTTATAACCCATTAGACAATAGTTGCCGATTAATATCCAGTCATCTTTTTCATTTATTTGCATCACTATAGTCTCACCATCAATGTTTCATGTATCTGTATAATGAAATGAAATGAAAATCACTTATTGTCACAAGTAGGCTTCAAATGAAGTTACTGAGAAAAGCCCCCAGTCGCCACATTCCGGCGCCTGTTCGGGGAGGCTGGTACGGGAATTGAACCGTGCTGCTGGCCTGCCTTGGTCTGCTTTCAAAGCCAGCGATTTAGCCCTGTGCTAAGTCCACCACAATAGATTCTTTATTTCACCTCATTCTTTAAAAAGTTGCTCTTTAACGGGATGTGGGTGACACAAGCTGTTCAGCTCCTCAAGAATGTTCCACCATTCAATTAGATCATGGCTTACAGATGTCTTGCTTCCATTTACTCGCCTCAATTCCATATTCCATAACAAAATGAACACAAATTTCAGTTAAGTTTTCAATTGTCCTGTCATCCATAATTGTTTGGGGGAGAAGTTTCCATTTCCCATACCCTTGACATCGCTCCTAAACTGTCCAGATCCAATTTTAAAGTTACAATCTCTTTCCTGGATTTATTACCTAGAGGAAATAGTCCACCCTAACAAACACTTCAACATCTTAAACACCTCAGTTAAATCACCTTTTAATCTTCTGCACTTGAGGAGAAAGAGCCTTGTCGGTGAAACCTATGCTCATAATTTAAAATTTTAACTTTCATATTACTCTGATCCAGTGCATCCACATGGTCAGTATATCCTTCCTGACTGCAATAACAAAGGTTGGGACCTTACGAGAGCTTTGCACAACCAGCAAAAACATCACTTATATTTGAACCTCCTTGAGATGAAAGTAAAAACGGTATTTGCTTTTTAATCATTGTTTGTACATTTTTACCAGTATATGTTAGTGATAGCTGCACTGGAACCTCTAAAGTTGTCAATTTTGAGATTCTCACCAATTAGAAAATATCCTCTCTACCTTTCTTACATCATCAGTGGATTATCTCACACTACTCCATGTTGAACACCACGTGCCACAATTTGTCCACTTACAATCCACCTGTGTGCTATAAGTTTACAAATAGAGGGCTGGATTCTCCGACCCCCCGCCGGCCGCTGAATTCTCCGGCACCGGATATTTGGCGGGGGGGGGGGGGGGGGGGGGAATTGCGCCGCGCCAGTCGGCGGGAACCCCCTGGCCCATGATGAGACGAAGTCCCACTGCTGTAATGCCTCGCCCGCCGGCGTGAATCAGACCACCTCCCTTACTGGCGGGACTGGCGGCACGGGTGGGATCCGGGTCCTGGGGGGTGGCGTGGGCCGATTTTACCCCGGGCGGTGCCCCACGATGGCCTGGCCCACGATCGGGGCCCACCGATCCGCGGGTGGGCCTGTGCCGTGGGGGCACTCTTTTCCTTATGCATTGGCCATAGCCTCCGCGATGGCCGACACGGACGTGACCCCCTCCCCTGCGCATGCGCGGGGATGACATCAGCAGCCGCTGACGCTCTGGCACATGCGTGGACTTCCGCCGGCCGGTGAAATCCCTTCGGCCCTGGCTGGCGTGGCGCCAAAGGCCTTCCATGCCAACCGGCGGGACGGGAACCACTCCGGCGCGCGCCTAGCCCCTCAAGCTGAGGGCTTGGCCCCTAAAGGTGTGGAGAAATCCGCACCTTTGGGGAGGCCCAACTCTGGAGTGGTTCATGCCAGCATATCCCGCCGGGACCCACCGCCCCACCGGGTAGGGGAGAATCCAGCCCAGAATGTCAAATCAGCTAATAATAATCTTTTTATTGTCACAAGAAAGCTTACATTAACACTGCAATGAAGTTACTGTGAAAACTCCCTAGTCGCCACATTCCGGCACCTGTTCGGGTACACAGAGGGAGAATTCATGATCCTCAGCTGGTACGGGGATTGAACTCGCGCTGCTGGCCTTGTTCTGCATTACAGACCAGCTCTCTAGCCCACTGAGCTAAACCAGCCCTAATAGGGCCGTGTGCAGTCATGGCAGTACCAGATAAGAGGCTTTGGGTGCACACAGCATGTGCGCCCAGCACAGAGCTCAGTGTGGCGTGTACCGGGCATGGCTGAAGTTCTCCACCTTGTGGGCCCTGGCTTCCGAGTCTCCAGCAGTTCTGAATTTCATCTCCAGCTAACCAGCTTCATACCAAACAAATAAGACTTACTTGCCTTGCACACTTTCTCCCCCCCCCCCCCCCCCCTTCAAACCCCCCTCCACCATTCTTTCATGGGCATGACCCCCCTCGGGCCCTGACCCTTGGCAGTGCCATCCTGGAACCAAGGAAACCTTATACTGCCACCCTGGCATCTAGGCAGTGCTCCTGGCATCGAGGCAGTTCTCCTGCCATCTTGGCAGTGTCACCCATGGCACAGTGACAGTATCGCAGAGTCAAGATGCCAGCTGGTGCCAAGGTACCAATATTTCAGGGGTGGTGCCAGTGGCCAGCCTGCACTGATTCTGACCTCCGTGGAGTCTCCGATGGCCCGGGAGACCCCTTCTGGTGCCGTCCCACCTCGTCCATGTTCATGTGGACCAGCATTGATTGGTGCCCAGCTGCAGCCTCCCTGGGTAGGCCGGTAAATCGAGGGAGGAAAGTAGATTCCGAGTGGGTAGGCCGTAAGTAAGTTTAGAGCCTACTTCAACGCATGCCGTTTGGTCTCGCCCCTTTTGGGCAAATTTTAGATTCTGACACCTCATGGGACTGCTGTGAGTCCCGCGAGTCGCAGATGCTGCCGAGAAGCCTGTAGGTGGCTTCATCTGGGATTCGGCAGCCACATTGTGCTCTCTCTCGCGCACAACCCGGTCAGAAAATCGTGCCCTATAGATTACATTTCCAATTGTGGTCCATGATTTGAATGCAAAGGTTGTGTTGTGCAAACAAGCATACTTTCCTACAAAATATTTGTGCTTTTAAGAATGTTCTTAAAAGAAGAATGTTCTTAAAAGAGATGCCATTCACCACCCACTTTGAACAATGTCGCCTGCAATGATCTAGCAAGCTCTTTGGTGTAAATGTCACCTCTCCTACTGCAAACTCAAATCTGGTGCCAATTATAGGGAATCCAGCAATGGTGGTGTCATCCAGCAGACTAAGCAACCAATCACAATGAAACATTCTCACTGACAGCTAACCAGGAAATAACCGGCAGGGTGTTTCAGTTTGTTTTGCAGGCCCAACGAGATTGTTTGGCAGTACTTATGAATTACTGTACCATTAGAACTCTTTAACAAGAGTAAACATTTTCAAGGGTGTTTAAATTGAAAATACTGGGCACAATTCTCCGAACCGCACGCCGGGTGGGAGAATCACGGGAGTGCCAAAACGGCGTGCCGCATTTTACGACAGGCCGCTCGGAGAATCGCCGCTCGCTGTTTGTAGCAGGCGAGCGGCGATTCTCCGGCCCGGATGGGCTGAGCGGCTTGCCTAATCCAATGGGTTCACACCGGCGCCAAGCACACCTGCTCGCTGCCGGCATAAACAGCGCGTGAATGCTGCGTGTGCGGCCTGTGGGGGGGAAGGGAGGATCGAGCACCAGGGGCGCTCAGTAGGGGTCTGGCCCACAATCGGTGCCCACCGATCGGCGGGCCAGCGTCTCTAAAGGATGCACTCCTTTCCTCCGCCGCCCCGCCGGGAGGACGGCAACCGTGCATGCGTAATTAACGCTGTTCCTCGTTCTGGGTGAGTGTGCTTTACACTCAAACGGTTCTGTTTTATTCCTTAGCTCCAGTGTCACCAGGTATCCTTATGATACCGCCACAAGATTCAAGTTCAAGTTCGGACCAATGACTCAATACACCAGTTAGTAAGTTCAAACAAGACATGTTTATTATTACAGTAATTTACTACTCATGCATATAACACTAAAAGACTAGGCTATTCCTACCACTAACAGGCCAATACTTATCTGGAATAAGGGAACTGCTGGATCAGGGAACAATGGCCTCTTGCTTTGTCCTGGATCCGCCGGCTTCCAGTTGGTGTGGACTAAAGGGGTCAGGAGTGTATACTCTCGTAGCGTGCATTGTATGACACTTAATTGATGGCGGCTGCTGACCAGGCCTCTCCTTCTCGATGTCTTCTGCTGCAAAGGTGTTCTGCTGGGAGAGCCGGCTGGTCAAGAAGAAAGAATCAGTCCTGGGACCTGACTTTTATAGGTCCCAAGGGCTTCGCGCCCAGAAGGGTGGACCCTCTATAAACTTGCAATCGATTGGGTCTCTTCCCAATCGATTGATTTGAATTTCCCCAATAACGGGGTTGTTCCTCGATCACTGGGCGGTTCTTTCCACTTTATTTGTGTCCTTTGTTTCAGACTCCACTGGCGCCGGGATGTCTGACCTGCTATAGAATGTTTCAATCTCTTCTAATTGTTATGTCCATTGTGCCTGGGAATCACCGGGAATCGCTCACTTAATACACGCAGCTCGTTAGTTACAATGCTGTCTGGTTTCTTTAGCAGCTAGAGTACACGAGGGATTCTGCAAACTGCTTGTCTCTTTGCAACTGTCCATTTTTCCCTGTAACCTTTGCGTTCTTCCATTTTGTGTGAGGAAGTGGCCATCCCAGGTGGCTACACTGTGCTGCCGCTCCTAGCCCCCTGGGGGTGGGAGAATAGGGGGCGAGGAGCGGCCTCCGATGCCGGGGTGAAACACTCCGGTTTTCACTCCGGCGTCGGCACTTAGCCTCCAGATGGGAGAATTTCGCCCACTACCTTTACACAAAAGAGGGAATGTTTTTTATTTGTTTCTGGGATGGAGGCATCTCTGGTAAGGTCAACATTTACCGGACACCACCACCATCACCACTCCTCCTCCTCCTCCTCCTCCTCCCCCTCCTCCACCTTGTTAAGGAGAAGCCCAACCCCTTAAAGAGGAAGCTCCACCCCCTTAAAGGGAAAGGTCATGTTCCAGTGAGGTCATGGGAAACCATATGCTCATGACCCCAGGACCTCCATTTAGGTTATAACAATTTCCCATCCTTAGTTGCCCTTCAGAAGGTGGGTGGTGAGCCATCTTCTTGAACAATTGCAGACCATGCAATGTAGGTACACCCACCATGCTGTTAGTTAGTGAGTTTCAGATTGTTGACCAATGCTAAAGAACAGCCATTTCCAAGTCAGGCTGTTTGTGACTGATTTGTGTTGATTTTCTCATGTGCTTGCTGCCCTTACCCTTGAATAGAAGTTGTGGGTTCAAAAGGTGCTGTTGAACCAGACTTGACGAGTTGCCAGCAAATTAGTGAATCTAAATTGATTTCTACCCATGTGTTCTACAACAGGACACACTGTGGAGGAAAGGAGAATCACTGCCAACAGCTTCTGGGTGTTTGCGTTTAATTGCACATGTGCCAAATGCAGACATCAGAAGTTGCTGTCAATTTCACAGGGCAAGATTGTCTGCTCCTCCCCCCCCCCCCCACACCCCCCCCCCCCCCCCCCCCCCCCAGCGTATTGTCTGGTGGCAGAGGCAGCTCACCATTGTCGGCGGCAGGATTTCCCAGACCTGCTGATGTCAACCGCATTTTGCACTGTTTGCCGGCCTTACGGGGAAGCTGCTGCAGAGGGTCACCAGCGGCAGGAATGGAAGATCCCATTCGCGGGAAGTACCAGGGAAATTCTTCCAATAGAGTACTGACCTGAACACTTACACCTCCACAGTCACCACAACTTCAAAACCCTGGCCAAGTACTCCAGAATGGCTGACTGGTGAAATGTGCAGACCTCCTCCTTCTGCTGGCAACAAAGAGATGAGAGTCATTTCAGAGGTCTTCACTTTAATGAAACAAGAGTGCTATGGCCATTCCGATGCAGCTCTCTGTATGCAGGCTAACGCAATATCGGGCAGCTCAGAGACCTCCTGATCAACTGTAATTTATTCTGAAGGATGAAGTGGGCATGTGGAGAAAGGATGATTGTTGTGGGTGGCACTTGTTGACTTTTCTGCTGCCAGTAAAACTGATTGGAGAGACAATTGTACAGGCTCTGCTCGTGTCTGTGTCAAAATGGCAATTGGACTCGGCTTCCATGTGCATCGGAGGACCTCAATTTGCATATTAAAATGATCCACCTCCTGAAACAGGCAAGCACTTTGACTTAAAACCAGAAATGCTGGACAATCATAACAGGACAAGCAGTGTCTGAGGAGAAAGAGGTCTTACAACACCAGGTTAAAGTCCAACAGGTTTGTTTCAAACACGAGCTTTCGGAGCACGGCTCCTTCTTCAGGTGACCTGAAGAAGGAGCCGTGCTCCGAAAGCTCGTGTTTGAAACAAACCTGTTGGACTTTAACCTGGTGTTGTAAGACTTCTTACTGTGCTCACCCCAGTCCAACGCCGGCATCTCCACATCATGAGGAGAAAGAAACAGGCAACAACGTTTCAGACTAATGGGCTTTCATCGGGGTTATTAATATTGACTTGATCATGCTAAAATCAGCCCCTGTGTGCCAGCATCAAGAACTTTCAGGTCAGTTTGAAGGGAGATAATTTTCCTGGAAACTGAGATAACACTGTAGGTTGTAAATCAATGTCTTCATTTGGACTTTATACTGTGTTTCTGCTGCTTCTAATGTACATGAAGAACCATGCCAACGTTCAAAGAAATTATAATGGAGGGTTAACAATGCAATTTCAAAAGTACAAATCTTGTGTCATGGAGAACCACAGTATATTCAACCCTTTTTACTTATGCATATTCCCTTCTTCTGGGAATATCTACTTTGTTTCTCATTTCCCTCCTATCTCATAATGAAAAACAGACCATCCTTTTAAAAGAAGTAAATCAGGGTCGTCACTCTTTGGGCCATTCCCTCACTGTCTCTATGAGGCAACATTGGCTTATCATAGAGTGTGTGGAGCTGAGTCTATCATTTGAACTATGTACAATAACCGAAATGTCACACTGCCCCACTAGAATAAGACATTTCTTATCAGGATGAAAAACTGTTGCGCAAGAACTTCACAATTATTAGGGCAGAAAGTCACAGTAAGTTGCGAAAGAATTATTCATTTGAACTAATGATTCTCTTTGAATTGAAATTATTTTTATATTTCCACTTTGATTTAACAAAAATTAGACAATTAATTTGCAAAAATGTGTCTTCACATGCTTTCAATCTTGCCTGAGAAAGCTTCTCCTTCTGAGCATCTGCGACATTTCAATTTACCATGTAGTAATCTTCAGAGTATTTTTGAAGAAAAACTATTGTCCTTACCAGCTGTTGATTTGAAACTTTCTAAACTACACCCAGCAAGTATTCCTCAGGGCTAAATTGGATTGTCCCTGAAATTGGGAATGGGGAATCAGGGTTACCACAAAACTGTTGAAAGCGAATGTGGTGAACATCCCAGTGCTGAACATACTAGTGAACGACAGGACACATCTACAGGGTAGCAAACGTCATGCGAGGCTATTACCATTTAAAGTTAGCCTGAAGTCAGACTGCACTTCTGAAAGGGCAGTACGTGGCACAGTTGTTAGCACTGGGACTTACGTCGCTGAGGACCGGGGTTCGAATCTCGGCCCTGGGTCACTGTTCGCG
Organism: Scyliorhinus canicula; assembly: GCF_902713615.1. Classification (NCBI taxonomy): domain Eukaryota; kingdom Metazoa; phylum Chordata; class Chondrichthyes; order Carcharhiniformes; family Scyliorhinidae; genus Scyliorhinus; species Scyliorhinus canicula. The sequence continues at coordinate 129,288,878 of NC_052155.1, read as the reverse complement.
TGGAGTTTGCACATTCTCCCCATGTCTGCATGGGTTTCACCCCCACAACCCAAGGATGTGTAGGTTAGGTGGATTGGCCACGCTAACTTGCCCCTTAATTGGAAAAATAAATAAATAATTGGGTACTCCTAATATTTTTTTAAAAGAAAAAAATGTATTCTGGCTGCAGCAGGGTTTGAAACTGCAAAGGAAGAGTGAAAAGCACGCCAGAGAACATATCCCAAGATTCTGCAATGCTGTACTGGAGAAAGTCTTGGTGCAGGACATGGACAGAAGGAAAGAGACTCTCTACCCTCAAGGGCAGTAGGAGAAGATAACTACTGCCATCATTGCCAGCAATCTGGCCCTGAGGACGTGAGTGCAGTGCTACTTTAATGTTTAATTATCTCACACAAGTTTTTAAGATCCTTAAATATATCCTCTTATGCTTTTCAACTACATACCAGCAGTTTCACACACTGCTCCATTAACTGAAGAATTGGGTAGGTAAACACTCGGCCAGGCGTTATGCCGATTGTTCTGTATATTACCTGCAGTAAGAAAGCACAAAGGCAGTGTTGGCATTACAATGCAGCAAGACTGCAATTAGGTTAATTGAGAAGATGCTTAACTGTGATTAACATGTAAATAACTGGGAGTTTGGCATTTTACAATCAGCATATGAATATTACGGGCCAGCAGATCTCTGACTAGTTAAAACTAGTGACATCAAGGTGAGACCTCAGTTCGGTGTCTGGAAGCCAGATGGCTGCTTGATTCCTTGTTGAGCTGAAGTGGAATATTGGAGAGCAGAGGCTATTGCCAGTCTGCTGTGGCAGGCCTCTAACAGTAGGAGCTTAATCCGTTGGTGGGTTCTTAGCAACAGTGGGAGCTCATTGTGGTATTGGATTCTCAACAAGGGGCAGAAAGGGGCAATGGCACTAATTCAACAGAGAGTGTAGTAGCATGACCCCTATAAGGGGGTGGGCTCCATGGAATTCATGATCAGCTCGGGGCCAATCGTGCAGGAACCTGCAAATCCTAGCCAATGGGGAGTTAGCGCAGGACCCCGTGGGCAGTGTGGTCCAGGGAGCTGAAGTGTAATAACCTGTCCTATGGTGTTTTGTGCCTGTTATCTAACTGCCATTGCCTTTGATAAACAAACCCCTTTGTCTAATACTGGAATCTTCCAGTGTATATGTTTCCCTTCATGCTTGAATGCATCTCAAGTACCCTATACTGATGCTGAATACAATGTTTTTAAACACACTTGCTATGATTAACAGCTCCTCGCCACATCAAAAGGAGTGAAATGCCCTCACTTCCTTTTTTTCTCAGCAGAAAAAGCAGGGTAATTGATATGCATTCAAGTGTGAAGGATAAATCGACAAACTCCCTAAACAGTTGTGCCTGGACCAATAAAACTCAATATGTTGTTGCGTGAAATTGAATGGAAGGTTTGCATTTCATAGGCTGTTAAGGGATTTGAAGCCCTTTGAAGTGTACTTGGGTTTCGAAGAAACCTCTGACATCTGTAATAGCTGCTGATTTAAACACTTTTGTCTGAGGCAACAGATGTTATGGAAGGGTTAAGTAAAAATGCTATAAATTTCCCCTCCTTCTGCACTACTGTTTGACTTTCAGGCAGAGTTTCCAGGGGGTCCCTGGACTTGGGCTTGGTGCCTGTTAATGGTGTTAACATTTATTTAAATGCCTAATTTGTATCCATTTTACATTCAGCTACATGATCACCTTCATGACCAATGGCATTGCAGTCTTTACTCTGCTCTGAGGCTTCAGATCTGGTTCCAAAAGAGGAACACAATTCTGTTAATAGCTCCTTGCTGAATCAGAGTAACAAAATGCAGTGCTCCTGGCTTCGGTGGAGGTAGGAAAAGTGCATCCAGATGACCTGCTGTGGGTATTTTCTCCTTCTGAAAGGCGTTTTCTTCTTCCTGAATCCTTGGTGGGCAGTTGGTCTTCTTTGTTATCTTTCTTCCATCTCCATTTGATGGCACAGATCAATGGAACCATTTCCACAGCCCATATGCGAGCAAGTGGTGTATTTAAACGCCCTGCAGGCATAATCAATGCCTTCTCTATGTTCAGCACCATTCCTTCCAGCTAATATCAACTCCTTCAAACACACACAGCAAGTAGCAAATGTGCAGCTGTGGCTACTGGGTATTTGGACACAACTGGCCAAATGGCCTCCTTCTGTCCTGTATCCATTAACTTGCAAAGTGGATGATGATTTTTTTAAATAGTGCTGGAGGGGAAGTGTGCCTGGTGCTCCTGAATGCATGTTCAGCCACGTGTGATTATGAAAGGACTGATGTCGTGAAGGAGAAAATGGCTGTCAGGTCAATTTTAGAAAATGGCGGACATTATGATCTGTCTACTTTGCATACTCCGGCTCATGCACATAAAGCCCACAACAAGAGCATTCGGTATAAGTCACATACCAAGTGGGTAGAAAAATAGGGACTGGTATAGTTCCTATTTTTCTGCTAAAATACCATCTGTAGTGGCAAAACCTCCACCATTACAGAGCCAAATGTCGTGACTGAAATTTTTTATTCTGAATGAAAATAAAACTGACCACATTGAAGTAGAGTTCACGCATCCAACAAGGCTTCCTGATTTCATAGGCCTACCATCTATAGCTAGAAGCTCGCTGAAATAAATTAATATCCAAAAGATGATAGAAGGCACTTTCATAATTTACATAATGTTAGAATTATGTTGCTCTCAAGGCTATTAAAAATAATGTCATAGATACATAATTTAGTATTCAATTATTACTCAATGTGTTATTCAAGAAGCAGGAAAATAATATGTGTACAGTTGCAACAAGATGAGTGAATGATGATCTGTCATAGATTATGTGAAGGAAATTGGAAGAATTAACAGGACATAGCAATGTTGACCATTTCACTCTGGCAATTGATTGAAAAATATTGATTTAAGTAGAACAATGTAAAATTCTTTGCTTCACTTCAGGGAGCCTATTTCAGCCATATTAGTGTAATTAGAATGTAATAGCGCTATTCTCCGCAGGTAATATATCATTCATACTGACAATCGAGTTACATAAATAGATCAAAGAATTCAGAATATAGATCAAAGCAAGAATTGAAGATGCTTTTTAAGTTCTTTCACAACAATCAAAACAGATCTTTAATTAAGTGATTAAAATGAATAAGTTTAGCTCTGCTAAAATTGTAAAAAAATTAATGCCATGCAAATAGGTTCAGTCAATTATCTAATATTTCAAACACATTTCTCAGCTATAGTTAAAATTAAAAGCTTCTTTAGATTACTTAACTGTCTTATTGCTAGTATTATGTTTTTAATCATGTAAATGTTTGCACTTTATATTTACAAATTTGGCCAAAAAACATCTCTCCTGATATGAAGTGACAATGTGGTAGATAAGATCATGGTTCCAAGGAAGAATGGGGCTTAGATTCAATTCCCAGTCAGAGAAGCTAAATCCACCTTGAAGAAAATGTTCTTACTGTGTAATGCAGGTGCAACTTCAGTCTGATTCCTTTCATTTACTGAAATGTTTAACCTATAAAACTAAATCCACCCATGAGTAAATTTTTGCTAATTTCTAGCTATACATAGATTTTTCAAGTTACATCCATAATAAATCACTAATATAGATTCATGGAGTCACTTACTGCACAGAAAGAGGCCACTCAGCCCATTGGGTCCAATGCTATTTGTCAATAAAACAAACCAGTCAGATTTCCCTGCCATCCCCCTTAGCTCAAAGTGCCAATTGATTTCCTTCAGAAATCATTGATTATCTCTGCTTCCACTAGCCTCGTGGATAGCAAGTTCCAAAACATTCACTATGGAAAATAGTTCCTCCTCACAACTACTGCAATAATAATAATAATAATAATAACCTTTATTATTGTCACAAGTATGCTTACATTAACACCGCAATGAAGTTACTGTGAAAAGCCCCTAGTCGTCACGCTCCGACGCCTATTCGAAGTGACAATGTGGTGGATAAGATTATGGTGCCATGGAAGAATGAGGCTCAGATTCGATTCCCAGTCAGAGAAGCTAAATCCACCTTGAAGAGAAAAATTAATGCCATGCAAATGATTTCAGTCAATTATCTAATATTCAAACACATTTCTCAGCTATAAATAAAATTAAAAGCTTCTTTAGATTACTTAACTGTTTTATTGCTAGTATTATGTTGTTAATCATGTAAATATTTGCACTCTATATTTACAAACTTGGCCAGAAAACATCTCCTGATATGAAGTGACAATGTGCACACCTTTCCCCAAACCTTACATTTATGTCCTCTAGTCCTTGTACTATTAGCTAATGCGAACAGCCTTTCTTGTCTCCCTTACCAGAATCTTGTACAGCTCTATTAAATATAACCTCAATTTCCTTTGCTTCAAGAGGAACAATCCCAGATTTCCAACCTAATCTGGGAGCTAAAATGCCTCATTCTTGGAACCATTACAATAAAATCTTTGCACCTTTTCAAGGACCCTCACAAAACTCCTAAAACTGCATCCGATAATTTAGTTGCAACCTAACCCAGAGCTTTATTGAGGTTCAGCAATAACTTCTCTGCTTTTATCCTCAGCACTTCTATTTATTAAGCCCAAGATGCCATATGCTTTGCTAACCGTTCAGAGATCTGTGCAGGCACACCCCCAGGCCCCTCTATCCCATGCACGCTCTTTAGAACTGTGCCATTAAATTTATGTTGTCTCTTCTTTTCCCTTCTGCCAGAATGCATCGCCTCAGTTCTCTGTATTAAATTCCATCTGCCTCTTGTTTGCCCATTCTGTTTGCCTGTCAATATCCTGTTGCAGTTGATTTGTAACATCCTCACTGTTTCCCACTCCTCCAGGATTGGTACCTGTGGTAAACCACTGTTGCACCTCTATTAGAGGATGTATGGTAGGACCTGTACTACAGGTACGTTGGTAGTCCCTGAGTATAAATATGTGTGTCCTCCATGCTGCAGCCATTTCGCCAGCTGCTGTGGGAGGCCACACATCTTAGAGCAATAAAGCCTCAGTTGTATCCAACTCAAGTCTTTGTGCAATTGATCGTGCATCAGTACCATCAGTAAATTTTGAAATTTTAGTCTGTGTTCCAAATAGTCAAGTCATTTATATATATCAGAAAAACAATGGTTCTAACACTGACCGCTGGGGACCACCACTATCTATCATCGTCCTTCACTCAGTGACCAGTGGCCGCATCTTTTACCGTCACTATTAGGTAGATTCAGGTTTTATGGGTTAACTGTTTCAAGAAATGAAAAGGAATCAGGTTGAAGCCGTGCCTGTATTATACGGTAAGCACGTTCGTTTCAAAGTGGTTTTAGCTGCGATGAATGGATGTTGAAGGGGATCCCGAGCTGGATGAAACACTGCCTCCCGCCCCTGTTTCTCACCTGGAGGCAGCCTTACTGTCCATGCTTCAGCCACAGTTTGGGGCCTGCCCATTAACTTGAAAGTAAGAGTCCGTGCTGTTCAATTACCTCAATTTCTTGAAAATGGCTCAGGCACACGGATCAATGGCACCAGATTCCAGGTCCATCTGCCTCTGATCTAACACTCATTGCACCCTGAAAAACATAACTGATGTGATCAGACCTCCAGGTATTTGCCCAGTGACAACATGTGTTCAATACCATGTGCACATCCAGATATATATCACATCCATCAGCTGATGCAAAGCTGCCTGTCATTTGAAACACAAGGTGCTGGAGTTTGTAATTGAAAAGCTTTTCGACATTGGAAGTTGCCTGACTCGGTAAATAATGGATTACGCTGCTTCAGATGTTACCTTATAAAATGCAAGCTCTGTTCCATATTGCTGTTCTCAAATTCAGTCAGATTCAGTTCGTTTACAAACAGTTACCATTAAAAACAAATTAAAGTGAAGCGCAACAAAGTGCCTGTAATTTTTCAAGGAGGACACCTGATCAAAGAACAAAAGGTCAATGTTATGAATCATCAGAGAGAGGAAAAAATGTTCAAGGGTGACCTGAAAACTGTGTGAAATATAATGATTAAATTACTGATATGGTCATGCTCAGCTTCTAAGTGACAATTTGATTGATATTCATTGCAGATTCTGTTTCATATTCAGGAAGCATCAGCTCAGCAAGCTTCCTTAATTTTGTGATCAGGTCAGTTGAATAATAAGATAATAAAGCCAGCTTTAAGACACTGGCTGATAAATGCAAAGTGGAGGCCATCAAAATCTCTATATAATTTCTGATTTAAATGATCAGTGTGTAATTCAAAAGAAGGAATGAAATGAGAGAACATTAACAAGTGTCCTACGTTGATATTCAGTCATCATTAGCTTTAAATTTCTCCCTCTTATCGAATGACAAGTCTAAAGAAGTCAATTATGAACCAGCCCATGTCTGCTTTTAATTCCATGTCAAATATTACGGCGGCGATTTTTAGCTTGTGTTCTCCATCAGAGAGAACGGCGCCCTGGGCAGAAAATCCAGAGAGAATCGGGAAATGCGATTCTCTCTGGAGAGATTGCAATTCCCGATTTCCCCAGCCCCTTACCAATGACAACACGAGGTTCATGCCCATAAAAAGCAAGAACCTAATTTTGATTGATTTCAGTCAACACAATTTCTCCCGCAACACGATTTCTCCCCCACACTGAATATTCACACCCCGCCGATGTGACTTCACTTCGGTCAAGGTCACAACAGGTTTTGAAAAACGAAATTCAGTCGAGGGGATCACTCCAGGGATGTGAAGGTAAGTATAACCCCGAGGGGGAAAGTGACACAATACCCCCAGGCACAGCCCCCTGAGACAGGTTAACACTGCCAGGCTGACACTGTGGCAATCTGGCAGTGCCAACCTGAACCAAGAGGTATGCCAACCTGAACCAAGAGGTAGTGTTGGGGGCAGTTCTCGGGGCAGGTCCTTGTGGGAGCCCCATGGGAGAGTTTCCAGCTATGTGAGGTTGTGGGGGAAAGCGGGCAGTCAGAAGGGAACTTGCAGGGACTGGAGGAGTAGAAAGTGAGGGAGAGTCTTGCAGACATGGGGAGAGTGGGCAGTGAGAGGGGTCTTGCAGACACTGGGTGTGAGGGAGGTGAGGGGGAATGCCAATGAAACTTCTGCGGTGGTGAGGGGTGGTGGAGCCCCCGATGATTGTTCAGGGAGGAAGCGAGAGACCTTGATACCTCCATGGTGGTGTAGGAGGGGACTTGTCCTCCAGGACTAGAACATAGAACACTACAGCGCAGTACGGGCCCTTCGGCCCTCGATGTTGCGCCGACCTGTGAAACCATCTGAAGCCTATCTGACCTACACTATTCCATTTTCATCCATATGTCTATCCAGTGACCACTTAAATGCCCTTAAAGTTGGCGAGTCTACTACTGTTGCAGGCAGGGCGTTCCACACCCCTACTACTCTCTGAGTAAAGAAACTGCCTCTGATATCTGTCCTATATCTATCACCCGGTGATAGCGGTGCTGACTGACTGGGGTGCCTTTTAAACATGTCACCCGATCTCTGTGAAGCCGGGTGCCAGCTCTATCAGAACCCGACCTGCCATATTGATGGCGTAAAACCCACCCACTAATTTATTTTACTCAGAGAAACTTTGGGCAGCATTATTCTGGCTGTTCACGCTGGTGGGATATTATGGTCCTGCCAACGGCACCCCCCATGTCGCAGGTTTCTTGGCAGTGTGGGGTGAGTTCAACAGGAAACTCTGTTGACAGTGGCGGGACAAGAGGATTCCGACACTGGCCACTGGTGACGCACCCTCCATTGCTGCAGAACATGTCGTGGTAGGGCAGGGAATTCCTGCCCTCGCTACCCAGAGAGAAAAACTGCTCTGGACAGCTGGAGAGCTACACGCCAGTTTTCAGTTTGAGCCTGACACTTTGAAAAAAAAATGGTATGATTCTGCTGTACATTATGAAAGAAAGTCCAGACACACCCTTCTGAACCAATCATTTAATAACATCAGATTATTCCAAGGTTAGGTAGGCAGCAGAAATGAATTGTTCAAAATGGCTGATCTGCATTCATAAATGGCAAGACTGGGGGGGGGGGGAAGTTAACCCCAAAATATGCACAAGGCTTTGGTGGGAGGTTAAAGTGTTAAGAATCTGAACCCTGATCCCAGTCCACAACCAATTCGCCCGCTTCCAATTCGAACAGGGGCATAAAAGGAGCAGAGCTGGAAACCAACCCACTCCAAATATTCAGATTGGCACTTCAAATATTATAATGGATTAGTGACCCTCATTAGCATTCATAATGGAAGCCTCTACACCATTTCTGATTTTAATTTGAGTGTGTAGCTAACAACAAAGAGTGAAATTTGGTAGCGAGACCTCAATAAGGATTGTTGGATCCAAAAGGTAAGTAAGTATCTTGCCATTTGATGTGTTATCTGTGTTGGTCTAACATCAACTGCAACTGGATGCAGTGAGACTCTAATCAGGCTTCCGACACAGGAGATGGTCCAACACTGTTTTATTGAACCTGTTGATTGCTGTATATAATCTGCTGTGGGTTGACACTCAATCTAACTGATAACCTCCTACTGGCTTGACCAGACTAGCTCTCTATCACATGGTGATGATGTTCATTGGCCTGTGCACTGTGTCTATCTCCTTGGCTGTGTCCTGTGAGAGAGGGAGAGCCTTAATGCCCTGTGGGTTTTATAGTGGTGGTGTCCTGTCTGGTGATTGGTTGTTCTGTGTCGTGTGTGTTCATTGGTTATCCTGTGTGTCAATCACTGCCTGCCTGCATCTCATGATATACATGAGTGGATATTATGACATCATCTACCCACTAGATCACTCCCCCACCAACACCTTCCCCATCTCCACTGCCACTATTGGGCAGCTGCTGCTACCTTTTGTTCTCCCTCACGTTTTTGCCACCTTACCACCCCCACCCCAAAGCCTCCAACCTCCTGTCCATGTCTCCGATCATCCCTAATGCCTCCAACCTTCCCCTCAAGCCATAAACCTCCCCAGAGGCCATATTTCTCCAGACCCCTGACATTCATTCATTCATACAGCAGTCTCCAGCCTCCCATGAGGGCTCTGATCCCCAAACCTCCTTCCCCACCATGCTCCCAAAATCCATGGCATCTGACCCCATCCCAGAGGGCTTTGTTGTGGATAGGAATTTCCTGTGGAGGCAAAATCTGAAATGTCCATTAATGCAATGACCATTCTGCTGATTTCTATTTCTCCCAATATTTACTACATACCTCATTACCAATCAGTGTAAATGATCAAGACATGTGAAAAACATCAAGCTCATCCAGTACATTCCTTCTTTAAGTTTGAAAAAGAAAGTATCCATCGATCCATCATTCATGGGCATTACAAACAGCATGCTTAAGTTCATGCAATGTGGAATCTTTTCAATTTTTAATATCACTTATACTGATGACTTAAAAATGTAATTAAAATTACAGAAAGGAACAGCGCAGCTGTCAGGGAAGATATATATTTTTAAAATCGCTCAATAAAGAATCTCAATATGATACCAGAAAGAAAAAAATACTTCCCTGCTGCACCTCAAGTTCTGGATTCAAGTTTATACATCCTTTGACTTTGAAGAGTCAAGATAATTTTGGGCACACACATTGATTGATGCAGATAAAAGAGCGAAAAAGTTTGGTCATAATGTACACACAACAATTGTACCTGATTTCCCTCAGTCTTTTACACTGGTTTTTCTTTTATGCTTTCATGACAGTTGTCCTTGTAATAACCGGCACAGAACACAGGAGGCTGGATTGATTGTTTCCCTGTGTGACTCGAGGAGTATGAGCTCCCCCGCTAACTCCGGGGTTATTGCCAGGTGCATATAAGGTTGGCCAGAAAGGGACCGACCGACAGAGCGGGGACCTGGTAAAGTCTGACTGGGCCCCTATGGACATAGTATGTGTTATAAATAAACGTCTTCTTAATGTTACTCACCTGACTCCATTTCACCTTTATTAAAGTCCTCTGGTACAAATACATGTCCTCTTCCACATTGTATAATTGAAAACTCCTTTCCCTATGTTCATGGATTTTATGTAGATCATTCATATCCATTTTTACTCCTAATGTCCATGGGCGCGATTCAGCCATCATGTTGCACTAGGCATGGAGCCAGGTGCAATGAGTAAACCCCACAAGAGCCCAAATTGTGGTTCACATCAGGTGCCTGGCCGATCGCAAGTCACCTGATTCACTATGCCTTGTGCAATTTGCATCACGCTCTTGCTGGGCATGATCCAGATAATGAGATTTCAATGAACCATGAGGCTCACTTAATTACCAGGACGTCATATTCACCTGGCACCCAGGAGTCAATGGCTGCGCCTGCAAGACATCAACTGGGTGCCATTTACACCATTGGATGTGGGGGAAGTTCTGTGGTGGGGGTCTTGCGTGAGCAGGGAGGTGTATTATGCTTTTATAGCAGGGCTCCCTGATCTTTGAAAAGCCTCAATTAGAGCCTGCTCCACCAACATTATGTTGTGGGACCCACCCCTTACATTTTTTGTTCATCAGTTTAAAAATACGGCGGGTAAACCCACCTATGCCACCAGCATGCTACCCTCCATGTTTCCCACCTGGATGCCTCGCCAAAAAATGGTAAAATTCCACTTCATACTTTCCTCCCAAATCACCTGGCCAGCCCTGCATCGGCCTTCCAATTCTGAGTTCCTGCTTTCAAATATCTAAAAGTATCATCAAACCAGTCAAAAGAGTGTCTGGAGGAGGAAAAGGAGCAAAAACACATCACTGATGAACAAGCCCAATCATTTATTTTGATGCTTGCAGCCACCAGTTCAGAAACCGACACTGCTTGGCTAAAGTGGATAGTGTGGAGTTTGAATCATCACATGGTGAGTCACAGTGTATGACTGGGCTGCAGGCCATGGGTGAAGTTTAAAGCGCTTATCAGCTCACCGGAGGGCAAGGTGGCAGATAGGTACTCCTGTAGAGAAATCTGAGGGGTACACTGATGGACTACAATACAGGAGAGTGCTGAACTGGCATGCACACTTAAATGCTGGGTGTATTAACTGGTTTGTCAGACATCTCCCTGTCACTGTAAAGAGGAATGGAGGAGTCTGGCTCTGATCTAATGGAGAGCTTGGTACTGAGCTCGTCCCGCTCGCAGCCTCTGCTCTTACTCCCTGTTATGCTACTGACCCAGAGGCAGTCTCACCATCTGCCCTATACCTGTTGCAAACTTTGTGTGGACAGGTTATGCATTCCTCTGCCATCTCCCTTCCCCCATCCCAAAGTGAAGATGTGGCAACACCCTTTGGCAAACCCAAGGACTCAAAAAGCACAGGTCCTCTTCCTGAGGGATCGGAGCAAGAGGCCTTCCTATATGACCACAGCGGCCTGGGAAGAGGTTGATATTGTGGTCAGCACCCATGTGGTCCAAAAGAGGACAGGCTGTCACTCATTCTCTCTTTTCTCCATTCCAGGTGCTAACCGGGTCGAGAGGAAGGCCAGCCTCCTCCTCAGAAGAAAGCCCCGGCCCCCAGCCAATGTCAGAGGAGGAGGTGTTTTCACCTGTAGAGCTGTCACAGTATTCACCTGCACCCTCCACCAGCACCGAGGCATACATATTAGTGGGTCATAGATCTGGTGTAGGCTTGAGGTCAGTCACTAATGGTCACTTCATAGGGACATGTCCTTAGCTGGTGGAGGCAGTGACAGTCGAGATCTCTGGCACACAGTGGGCTGCTGCAGAACAGGCCCATGAAAGGTCCGGGTCAGATAACGAGCCTCTGCAATTGGCCATAGGAACTGCACTGTGGTTAGCACTGCTGCATCATAGCACCGGGGACCTGGGTTGTATTCCAGCCTTTGGTAACTGTCAGGGTGGATTTCCTCTGGGTGTGCCCCTTAACTCCCACATCCAAAGGTGTGCAGGTTAGGTGGATTGCCCATGTTAAAATTTCCCCTTAGTGTCCAAAGGTTGGATGGTGTGGATAGGGTGGGGACTAGGCCTATGTCGGGTGCTCTTTCAGAGGGTCACTACAGACTCAATGAGCCGAATGACCTCTTTCTGCACTGTAGGAATTCTATGGATTCTATGGGTTTCTGCTGGAGATACAAAGAGACACAGGGAAACATTAAGCGGTGGTATCAGAGACCCTCAACAAATGTCATGAGAGATAGTGCAGTCCTTTTCTGTGCTCTTTGATTTGGTGGTTTTGGTATGCGAGTGCATCGAAGTCTCCATGGGAAGCGTGCCAGATGCCTTGGTGACCCAGGTTCAGCAGGTTCTGTCATATTTGCACTTGGATCTACATTCCATCATTCCAGCCATGTGTATGTTTCTGCACTAGCTGAGCAATAGGGGAACAAGGAACCTCAACCTTCGAGGTGTCTTTCCTCTCAAGGAACCACGGAGGGTCCATAAGGAAGTCAAAGGCAGGAAAACCGTCAGCTAGATACCCTGGGACAGTCTACCTAGGACTTTCCAGGGGAGCCCTGCCATTCCAAACACCCTATACCTGTGACCCCATCACCTCCAATTGGTCAGGCCGAGGAGGGCACACCTACTCCACAGCAGGAGACAATTTAGCACTCCAGTGTCCTTCAGGCCTTAGGCTTCTCGAGGACACCTGGCACTATCTTCTGAGACAATGTAACCACCTGGGATGGCCACTTACAAAGGGAAACATGGCCACTTACAAAGGGAAATATGGCCACTTGCAAAGAATCACGGGAAATATGGCCAATGCAGGATCCAGACGAACTCAGAACTTAAGTGTATATTTGCCACTAGATAACCAGACACAATCGAAAACCCCCAGCCAATTTACATTCTAATGGCCCATTTCCTCAGAACAAAAGACTTGTACTCAGGTATCAGATACAGATACAGACTCATCGGCGCCACTCCCTTCACCCAGGAAGCCCAAACAGCCAAGGTCAATGACCGCTCAGGACACGCCCAGCCATTAAGGCACCCGGCCCATTATTGGCTAAAATCGAAGGCAGTAATCGAAGCCTGCCGAATTATTGGGTCCAAAGCTAAGGACTGCCCAAAAGAGCGCAAAACCCCCGAAGGATAAAAAGAGACACTGCCATGTGTTCAGTCTCTCTTGGCCCCGGCTTACGCCTAAAATCAATTGCATTCTGGCCCTTCCTGGTGAAGAACATCTTGGGAAACCAAGGATGGATGTTCCTCCCATTCATACATACCTGCGCATGGAGATATTGCTCTGACAAGGCTGAAGAGAACCAAGTGAGAGAAACCTTCTCTCAGGCTATTCCACTTGCCTTCACTGGCCTTGAGATTCAATAGAGAGACCTTTGCCTTGTTAAAATGGGAAGAATAACCATGAGTCCTTCTCAGGCAAGTCCATTCACCCGGGAAGATGGAGATTTGCAGTTGCAATTTAGCGGCCATTGACTCACATTCCCCTTGTAAGCACCCTTTTCTGTTTCTCCCGTCACCTCTAATCCTAACTAGAGCCAATGGCAAATGGCTCAGAATGAGCTCAACACCATGCTGGGATCCTGTTGTTATGAGCACCTTCTGCCTCTGGCCTGCTGCTATGTGGGCTTCACCATGCAATGAGGAGTGCCAGTGATTATACCTCTGAGTTTCCCTGTTTTTTTTATTACTTATCTTTAAATTTAGTGTACCCAAGTCAATTTTTACAATTTAATAATAACCTTTATTGTCACAAGTAAGCTTATATTAATACTGCAATGAAGCTACTGTGCAAATTCCCTAGTGGCTACATTCTGGCGCCTGTTCGGGTACACAGAGGGAGAATTCATAATGTGCAAATTACCTAACAGCAGATATTTTGGAACTTGTGGGATGAAACTGGAGCAGCCGGAGGAAAACCACGCAGACACAGGGAGAACATGCAGACCCCGCACAGACAGTGACCCAAACTGGGAATCGAACCTGGGACCTTAGCGCTGTGAAGCAACAGTGCTAACCACTGGTGCTACCGTTCCATCCAATTTCGCTTGGCCAATCCACCTACCCTACACATCTTTGGGTGTGGGGTAAAACCCATGGGGAGAATGTGCAAACTCCACACGGACAGTGACCCAGAGCCCGAATCGAACCTGGGACCTTGGCGCCGTGAGGCAGCAGTGCTAACCACTGTGCCACCGTGTTGCCCTAGCTCCCCGTTATTACTAAGGTGACCCTTTGGTTGGCCAGTTGTGCTGACCTTGAACTCCAATTACTTGAGAGGACCCCACTCCCACCTCAATGTATTGCTGTTGGATATTTGAGGGCGGGCTTCTTTGCTGCAGAGATGGTGTGTGTTACTTACCAAACCTACTCCACCATCCTCTCACCCGTCCCCCTCCCTGTCACCCATAAACATCCCCCATCACCACTGACCCCATCATTGTGGCCTTTACTCTCCCCTCTGAGGACGATCTGGCCCTCGTTTTTGGTGAGAACACTGACAATCGTCCCAGTCTAGCTGGAATCTGACTTGCTTGTTGCTCTGGAACATGTTGACATCTGCCCATTGGTGTGTCCGCTAGATCCAAAAAAGTTCAAATCAAGGGAATGAGATGTTTTTTATGTGAGTCACCAGCAGCTCCATCTGTAACATGCAATTGCTTTGGTCTGCTTTTAGCTTCCGAACCTTGAACACTTGCCATAAATGATCGTGTTCTCTCCATGTGCTCTATTTTGGAAAAGAAAATTGTTTCTTATCTGAAAATGTTCACAATATGTAGCCTATTTTAAGATCTATCAAATTTGGAGAGGTTCATTTTCATTCTACACTGTGCTTATTAACTCTTTCAGCTGTCTTGCAATTAATAGGCACGTTCCTCCGAAAGGAACAGATGGAACAGTTCTGTAGAAGTCTATACTTCAAAAAAAAATTGGGGACAAATCCCAAATGAAATAAAGGAGCATGAATGGAACAGGTAGAATCTCATCTGCCATGCAGCAACAGATTTGGAAGCAGGAGGGAGGGGAATTTCGCAGAGTTGCTCATCGTGATGTCTATGAGACACGATCCTGCCTTCGAATGCTCTTTGCAGAGGGAGGCCCTTACCAGAATGTGCTGGAAAAACGCAGCAGGTCTGGCAGCATCTGTGGAAAGGGAAACCAAAGTTAACGCTTCCAAGTTAATATCAATCTCCTTTGGAAATTTCACCTTCAAGGTCTCCCATCTGAATTGGCAGTGCCCACTTTTCTCAGAGGGGCTGCTGACCACCCACAACTTAATCGGTCCAATTGGCTCTCCTGCTTCCTGTCAAAATTGAATGGGGTCCTAGAGGTTGTCTCAAGGAAGGTTGCCTATGTGCATGAATTTCAGGCATCATCAGGGTCTGGACCCACATATGAAGCCGGTCCCTGCTTAAAAACAATGCCGGTCTGTCATATGTATCAAGAATTACATATTAGCCAGGTGAAGTATTGCTTCTGTTCAGCCTTCGCAATTACTAAAATACACTGTCAATCATACAAACACCACCAGGAACCTTCCTGTCCTGAGTGATAATTCAAAATTGCAACAATTGAGCCAGTATGGTGTCTAGCATTCTATTACAAGTCTTAATAGATACATTACTCTCTGGCCAGGACTTCCCATTCCCCGCTGCTAAGATCAGGAATCCCGCGTCGGCCCAAAAACGGGATCGACACTGGGCAGCGGACCCGTCCCCAGTCTTCAGTCCCGTCCCACTGACCATCGCAGGATTCCCGCCCCGTGCCAGCGAGAATATGTAAAAAGCTTCTTTGCATTGATTTGATTGTAATTAATGCGCTGGAAGCCCTAATCTCCACTACCCACCCCACCCACCATTTTATGTTTCACCCCTCCCAGCTGAGAGTCACAGGGGCGTGATTTGGTGTTTGTATAAATGGGGTCCTGGTGCCCTGGTCCTTGAGGGGAAGCAAGTAGCTAAGTAACTTATTTATTGTTTTCTGCTTTGCGAGGGGGTGAACGGCTGGATCTCTGGGACTAGTGGGAACCAACTTGGTGGCAAATATGTGGACTTGGGGTGTCCCCCTCGGGATTCGGGTTCCATCGCTGAACCTCCCATTGCTGCTGTAAAAGTCTAGCATCTCACCTCTTGGGTGTTACTTACAAGCACACAACCCCTCTCAGAGTAACAGCCTCACTAGTGAGACTGTCAGCCAACTCATTCCCAAGGATTACGCGATTTCTCCAGGCCTTGCAGGTCAACTGCAACCCATTGGTATCACACGGTATACGTATATGGATCCCGGACCCGCATAGAAAACCTGAACAGCTCCCTTCATAATCTCAGTTTTAAACCCAGGCTCCCAGCAAAGGCACACATCTCTCAATGACCCCCCATCAGAAATGGAATTTGGAACTCAGTCTGCCATGTTTACTATCTACTGGCCGCTGCTGATGTCATGGATGCACAGTGGCAAAACCATCAGGACAAGCCCAGGGAAGGCCTGCACAACAGGAGCCTGCCCCAGAACAGCAGGGGCCAGCTGATGAGGCTAAAGCGCTGGCCATCCAGCTGAACAAGGAGGAGGTATGAAGGTGGCACTACATCAGACCACATTTCTATCGCCGCACCCGCCCTTTGAGAGGCTACCAGACTATGTGTGCCGCTCTCGACTCTGCCTCACAAGGAGACCATACGCCGCCTGCTCCAGATGGCATCAGATCTGGCACCCTGAGGTCGAGGAAAAGAACACCCGTTACTGGAGACCATCACGTTGATGGCTGCCCTCAAGGTCTTTGCCTCTGGTTCACTCCAGGGCTTGAACAGGGACATGTGAGGGAGTTCGTCAACATTTGCGCACAAATGCATCTGAGATGTCACAGATGCCCAATTAGCCCCAGCATTCACCTAAATCCACTTCAACCTCAGCCAGGTCCCAGGGCTGCTCGAAGGATGTCCCAGGTTTGATTCCCGGCTTGGGTCACTATCTGTGCTGAGTCTGCACGTTCTCGCAGTGTCTGCGTGGGTTTCCTCCGGGTGCTCCAGTTTCCTCCCACAAGTCCCGAAAGATGTGCTGTTCGGTCATTTGGTCATTCTGAATTCTCCCTCCGTATACCCGAACAGGCGCCGGAATGTGGCGACGAGGGCTTTTCACAGTGACTTCATTCCAGTGTTAATGTAAGCCTACTTGTAACAATTAGAAAGATTATTATTATGAGCTGTCATTACTGCCATGCCCCAGGCCCAGGGGTTTATTGGTGGCACACATGTCACCTTCAGAGCACCAGTTCACCAGGGGCTGCCCTTCATTAACAGAAAGGGGCTCCACTTCCTGAACGTACAGTTCCAGTGCAATCACCAGCAGTACATCATGCATGTCTGCACAATACTCGGAGAGTGCATACAATGGTTACATCCTGGCACACACAGAGCTTCCTCCACCCAGACATACATAAAACAACACACGGTGAGGAGAAAGTAATTGGGTGAGAATAACGGGAATGGGAGAAAAAGGTTTCAGATGAATCTTCACTGCGACAGTTTTGGCCTCTGTAGACACTGGTTTTCTCCAAATGTGACCCTCTGGGGAATTGGTTTACATAAGAGATTCAGGCAGTGCAATTCTGACCTCTGACCACCGGATGGAGCTTACACACGAGATTCAAGTCACTGCAATTCTGACTTCCGACCACCAGATGGAGCTCACATAGAAGATTCAGGCCAATACAATTTTGACTTCCGACCACTGGTTGGAGCCCTCATCTCCCTGATATATTACTGGAAGTTTAAACCAGAGAATTTTACAGTGTCTTCCATTTGCCTGATCTCTGTACAGAACCTTCAGCTGTATTATAAAGAATGTTCGCAGATTGGGGGCTGGATTCTCCATTTGCCAATGCTGAAATCGCTTTTAGGGATTGGCTGGAGAATCCGTTTTTACGCCAAAATCGGGGGTGGCGCCATTTCTCGTATATTCTGCCCCCTCAAAAATGGCGTCATCGTTGAGCATGCCACACGCCATTAGGATGGCTTCAGGACGTCATCTGAGGCCCTCCCCCGATGCTCCGCCCCCGATGGGCTGACTTCCCAAAGGCTTCGGTCGCATGTCCTCTCAGTTTTCAGGGACCTCGCATGGTGGCTGCGAACTGTGTAAAACATCGGCATGGTCGGAGGGAGCTGGCATGGGGGGCTTTAGCGGGGGCTGGGGGAACTGGTGGGGGGTGGAAAGGGGGTGGCGAGGGGGTGGCGAGACGGGTTACGGGGGGCACGATCTGGCAGGCCGGTTCCACGTGCAGCTGCGCCATGTTGTACCTTTTGGTCGTAAGACCAGACGCTTCCTCCGGACGTAGCCCTAAAATCAGAGAATTCAGCCCTGGTTCTTCCCAGCCATTCAGAGAGAGGGTTAAAGAATCACAGACCTGTTTGAGAAACTGCTTGCAATTGTCCACTCCAGAAGTTTCCTTTCACAGTTCTGACTGCTGTCCACCTTTTTAACGAGGAATACCTTCACAGATTTGACTAGAAGCTTTTAAAAAGCACCTGGCACAGAGAGAGCCGAAAGAGAGTGCCTTCAGCTGAACCTCTTTTTAGAACTGAGGACAAAATGGAGCTCTCCAGATCACCCACCTTTTTTCTGGCAGATTCTGAATGGCTCCACCAATTGCAAGCAACAACAGGAGATAGTTCTGAATTTCAGAGTCACCGATTGACTGCTTGCCAAGTCTATCAAACTGACATCATGGGTTCTGCCACAGAACCTAAAAAAGGAAGTTCTGGGCACGTCCATTAAACCAGGGGTGTTTCAGATTTGTAGCAGCTGGCAAGAAGATTGTAGATTAAAAGCAGCCAGGACAGGAATTGAAAAGAATTGAAAAGAAAACTCAGAACAGACAAAGGTTTTACAACAGTATCCTATCAGAATGGTGAAGCAGCCTCGATGGGGCGAAATGCTGCTAATATTTCTTCAGACATGAGAGGCACAGACATCACTTCTGTCTCAGTAGTATGAGCTTTGAAGTGTAGTAGCTTTAATGTCATTGACGGGAGAGAGGAGAAGAAGACCGAAATGGAATAGCTGGGATAGAGGAGTGTACAGGAGAGAATAAATGACAAAGATATCCTGGAACATAAGGTGAAGGGAGTGGTAATGAGTGTAATAAAGAAACAAAGCATTTGTCCAGACTGAGTGTGAAAAATGAACAGTTTGTTCAGGAGCAAATCCTGATTAAGGCTGGCAAAAAAACAGAGTCAAAATGTAGGATAAAGTTCATGGTCTGAAATTGTTGAACTTAATAGTTGAATCCAGAAGGCTGTAAAGTGCCTAATTGGAAGGTTGAGGTGCTGTTCCTCGAGATTGTGTTGAACTTCATCAGAACAATGCAGCAAGCTGAGGGCAGAAATGTGAACGTGAGAGCAAAGTGGTGAATTAAACTGGCAAACAACTGGAAGGTCAGAGTCATGCTTGTGAATTGAATGGAAGTGTTCTGCAAAGCAGTCAGCAAAACTGTGTTTGATTTCCCCTGTGTAGAGGAAACAACATTGTGAGCAATGAATTCAGTAAACTGAGTTGAAAGAAGCACAAGTAAATTGCTGCTTCCACTGGAAGGAATGTTTGGGGCCTTGAATGGTGAGGAGAAAGAAGGTAAAAGGGCAGGTGTCACATCATGGGAAGGGGACAAGGTATTGATGGTGATTGAAGAGAGGATGAGGATGTCATGGAGATCACAGTTTTGGAATGCTGACAGGGCGGCCAGGGGAAGTGGTGGCATCATGGTGGAGGAGGCAGAAATGGCAGAGGATGATCCTTTGAATGTGGTGTGCAAAGTGAGAACAAGGGGATCCCTATCACGGTTCTGGGAGGGAGTGGAAGAGGAGACCGGAGCAAGCAGTTCAAGGTCACGGTAACTGTGACAGGGCTGGCATGATGGCACAGTGGGTAACACTGCTGCCTCACAGCACCAGGGACCCGAGTTCAATTCCGACCTTTGGTGACTGTGTGGAGTTTGTGCATTCTCCCCGTGTCTGCGGGGGTTTCCTCCAAGTGTTCTGGTTTCCTCCTACAGTCCAAAGGTGTACAAGCTTGATGGATTGGCCATGCTAAAATTGTCCCTTTGTGTCCAAAGATTAGGTGGGGTTACAGGGTTATGGGTATAGGGTAAGGGTGCACTTTCAAGGGGCAGTGCAGATTCAATGTGCTGAACGGCCTCCTGCACTGTAGAGATTCTATGATTCTATGACTTTGATGGCCATTGACTGACAGGGTTTTGCAACCAGTGATGTAAACTGCAAAGCCTTTGGTGACAGGGGCATAGATGCCTATGGCCATCTGCCTGGAAAGTCACAGTCTCCTGCGGTGCCGCATTCTGGTCACCTCCAGGTAGCTCTAACGTTAATGATAGATTCTACATTGTGTGTAAGGCCTCTATTTCCTTCTTGATCCTCTTTCCGCTCTGTGCCCTCCTGTTGCTCAAGAATCCGCTCTCTGAGGTGACCACAACTGACTCTCTACTCCTCACATTTGCTACAGTGCAAAGTAAGACAATAGGATAATGAAGATGAGAAGATTCAAGTACTTCTAGTCAT
Source organism: Scyliorhinus canicula (assembly GCF_902713615.1). Lineage (NCBI taxonomy): Eukaryota > Metazoa > Chordata > Chondrichthyes > Carcharhiniformes > Scyliorhinidae > Scyliorhinus > Scyliorhinus canicula. The sequence goes on along the minus strand of NC_052155.1, from coordinate 129,268,360 downwards.
ATTTACCAGTTGCCATTCAAAAAGGACCCGAGAATCTGTTAAAAACTCAAATGCAAGAGTAGATGTCAAGGAGAACGCATTATCATTACTGAGTTTTGGTGATAGTACAAGGATTAGACAAAGACTGATTTAAGCATATGTTTTTCCAGGGATTGAAAAGCTTGAAGTAATGATGTGAAAAGTAATAAACAAGAAAATAAATAACATAATCTTTATGGAGGGTGAGGAAGTCACAATAAAAGTCAACTGCTTAAATAGAATCCAAATCAAACCGAGCACTTCCAATGTTATAGTTGAGTTTTATGGCTGTCCTGACTCTGCTATGCAGCTGTGTTCTCTAATGTACTTGCTCTGAATGAACCATTTCAAGACATCAACTCCCTTTTAACTTGTAAGTCAATCACCTCTATTTCATGAGAAATCTTAAGGCCAATCATCAGCTCACAATGATATCGATAAATGACAGGAATTCTTCTGATAAACAATCAGGACTTGCTCCTTCAAGCATTTTATATTTGTTCTATCAAATAATTCAAATTTATGATAAATAGTTTCAGAACCAATGCTTAACTTGCTCTTCCTGTATACACACAGGCATTCACCTAGGTTTAGTGTTTGTTCATAATCTTTCTCTGCTGGTGCCATAACAGTAGGGAAAACATGGCAGCAAACTTAGATCATGAGAACCATAGAATCCCTACAGTGCAGAAGAAGGCTATTCGACCCATCACATTTGCACTGACCCTCTGAAAGAGCAATCTGCTTAGGCCCATTCCCCAGACCTGTCCCTGTAACCCCATCTAACCTGAATAGCTTTGGACAGTAACAGGCAATTTAACATGGCCAATGCACCAAACCTGCACATCTTTGAACTGTGGGAGGAAACCAGACCACCCATGGAAACCCATGCAGACACGAGGAGCATATGCAAACTCCACACGGTCACCCAAGCCAGAATTGAACCTGGGTCCCTGGCGCTGTGAGACAGCAGTGCTGATCACTGTACCACTGTGAGGTTGGCAGAAGGACCACGTCAACACCTCCAAAAGGCAATGCCGGGCGGCCAGCATCATTTTCAGGTCCGGGTCCCATTAATTGCTGCTGGTGAGGTACAGGTGAGATACCCTGCTACAGTTGTGAGAAGGCAAGAAATCAATCATTCCCTTGGCAGGCTAGCCCAGAAGTAGAGTCTAGAGCAGTGGTTCCCAACCTTTTTATTTTATGCAGACCATAGATCGTCATCAAAAGCTTTTGTGGACTAGAACGTATGCAAGCCGTTTTAAACATTATTTTTCACATTGCCTATGGCTGACAGGAATCAAACTTATATATCAACGGGTATTAAAAATACAACTATTTCTCATAGTTTAAGATGCACACTCACACATACATTGCAGATTATAATTCACAAGGATGTTTGTGAAGCAAATTACATTGAAAATAATAACGTAACATCGATTATAATACGTATGAGGTACACACCATTTTATTTTTTTTTCACAGCCATACTGTCGTGGACCACAACAAGTTGGGAACCACGGATCTGGAGGAAGGAAAAGTGAGCGCAATGTGAGGCACACATGAACCAGCAGTGGGCTGGACTGAAAACATATTTTAATTTCTGAACGGCAACCCCTTGTAAAGACCATCCATCATGACAGACAAAGCCTGGTATACTGGCTGAATAGTGGGTGTGCACTATGCGCCCGTGTGTACCTGAAAAAGTCAACTGAATTAAGACCACAACATTTTCATTGCATTCCACCAGAAACAGATGAGCCTGTTGCTCAACCTTTCATAGGCCTGGCTGGAAATTGCAGTCAATGAACCTCGGGTGTCAAGCATCTACCACCACCCCGTTCCCACTCCCCACTCCCCACCTACCCCCCCCCCCCCACCTCTTCCCCCCCACTACTCCAACTCTACAGATCTCAACCACAGGCTGCCTATTTCGCAGCTGCAAAACAAGTAGCAGGCAGTTAGTGTATCATCTCTATGGTGTTAAAAGAAAAGCATTTTTCAAGGCCCAGAATGCGCAGCATGTTTTTCCCCCCTCCCCAAAATTATAATTTTTGGTTTGCCTCTTAGGCTAGTAATCCCCTGCACACGAATCATTGCCACTGCTAATTTCAAATACAGAGGACATAACTTTCGATGCCAGTCGTGGAGTAAAATGGACGATAACAATCAGTCATCTGTTCTGCACTTGTTCGATTTCTCTCAGTGTGTATTGGGTGACTGAATTTCTGTTGCCCAATTTAATTTCCCAATAAAGTTCACAGTTTTACCCAAAGTATTTTATTCAAGGTGACCTTACAACTAGTTCTTATGTCTGTATTTCACATTTAAAATCATTAATGACTTAGATATTCAATTCTTGCGTTTTGAGAATACTATTTAAAATTATTACACTATCTGCTTTCGAACCTCTTGGATGTCATTCTTAAATATACTGTGTGTCATTTTTATGATTTAAAAAATTGCTCTCGGAAATAAGAATGTTAAAAAGATTCATCACCTGTCTTACCATTGCAATGTAAAAGCCAATAAAAATTACTTACCTAATCAGATGGTGATTTTATTGACCTCAATTAGATGTTTGTCAATCACTATAGAGGGCAAAGTGTTTTGGAAATCAGGCGATAAATTAATTCAAAATGCTTGACAAGAAAAATATTTACTACTAGAGGAATTCTATAACCTTCCAATGTCTACAATTTACTCCATTTACCATTTAGATAATAAAACAGAGACTAGAGGGGTGATTCTCCAATGTGGAGCTCAAGTGTTCGCGCCGTCGCGAACTGGGCCGGGTACGACCGATTCTGGCCCCCACAGGGAGCCAACACTGTGCTGGAGTGGTTCACGCCACTCTAGCCTCCTTTCGCGGCGCCAAATGGATGCTGCGCTAACCCGCGCATGCTCAGTTGGGCAGCGCCAATCTGTGCATGCGCGGGGGACTTCTTTAGTGTGCTCGCCCCGACTCAACATGGAGTCGGTGTTCAGTGGCTGGCCACGTCAGAAAGTAGGCCTGGGGGGGGGCAGAGGCCGGCTCGCCAATCGGTGGGCCCCCGATTGCGGGCCAGACCCCATCGGAGGCCCCCCCCCCCCGGTGAAGGAGCCCCTCTCCCCCCTCCACAGGCCGCTCCCCGACTGTTCCTGCAGAGTTCCGGCACGACCAGGGGTGAACAGCGCCGGCAGGAATCGGCGGCCCCGCCGAATCCAGCGGCCCGCGACCAATGCCGTGCCAAATGCACCGGCACAAATGCTGCCAATTCTCCGCACCTCGGAGAATCGCGCGCCGGCGTCGGGGCGTCATGGCGCGTTTGCGGCGATTCTCTGGCCTGGGGAGAGGCTCAGAGAATCGCCCCCTAGATTCAGTGATTTTCATTCTGTTTCTGCATAATATAGCAAAGGACTAAATTTCAATTAATATGATAAATGATCGAATACTATTTTACCTTTATGCAATCATTTTAGTGAAAAAGTAGATTGGCTATTTTGCACTATCAGTGGCAAATTATAACAGATTTATATTTAGCAGCAGTCTAATGACTCCTTGATTTCTGTGATGAATGGTATTGGTAACTGCTGTAACTGTACCTTGCCTTTAATACATTGGCCCTTTAAGACCGGGCTTGGAACACTGGGGGACTCCGCCTCTGGTTCCGCCCCCAGGAAACGGTATATAAGATGATGCTCACTGGGCAGCAGGCTGTGAGCACACTTCTCGGAAGCTGTCCGGTTCTCTGATGATTAAAGCCTCTGAATTACCAATCTTCTCTCCCGTGTCGTAATTGAGGGTATCTAAATTTAAACATCAGACACATCAAGATGGACAGCGCTCTAAATCCGGAGAAACTCAACCTAGATGCTCGGTCGCCGGAAGGCCCAGAAATGTTTAAATATTGGCTCAGGTGCTTTGAGGACTATCTTGACTCCTCGGAGATTGAAGTCGACGGCGCTCGCAAGCTGAGATTATTACATGCCCGGGTGGGCCACCGACTCTCCTCCACGATCGAGGACGCTACGACCTACGAAACTGCAGTCGATATACTAAAGAAACGCTTCGTAAAGCCGATTAACGAGGTACACGCCAGACATTTGCTCTCGACCTGCAGCCAGCGCTCCGGGGAAACTCTAGACGAATACGTGGAGAGACTCACTGCACTCGCGAGGAACTGCAATCATAAAGCAGTGACGCCAGAAGCCCACATGAACTTGCATATTCGCGATGCCTTCGTTTCCGGTATCAGGTCCTCGTGCATCAGGCTGCGGATCCTAGAAGACGGGGCAAAGGATCGCCAAGGCACAGTAACGCTTGTCTCTTCTCTAGAAACGGCCCACCGTAACCTCCGTACATACTCCACGGACCTTGCGAACTCCTCTCGATCCCCTCCAGACTCGGCCGCGCTACAGGCCTGCGCCGCGCTGCGATCTGCTCACTCCGGGGGTTCTCCATGCTATTTCTGTGGGCAAGGCCAGTACCCAAGTCAGCGTTGCCTGGCCCGCTCCGCGATCTGCAACGCCTGCGGGAAGACGGGGCACTTCGCTAAAGTCTGCCTGGCTGGGCCCAAAGGCCGCAAACAAAAGCCTCACCAGGCCCAGAAATCAAGCTCCCAGCCTCACAGCCCCCACAACGTGGCCGCATGGCGGCCGGACACGCCTATTTCTGACGCGTCATCGTCCTCGTGCGAGTCATGGGGCTGCCATCTTGGCGGCGGTCATCTTCGAATCCCGACACGTGTGACCGACAGCGGCGACCATTTTGTGACTCCAGGCGGCCATTTTGTGAGTCCGACTCAATCGAGGACTCTGACCACTGAGGACTCTGATCGATCACGCTCGATCAATTGCGGCCAAAGCACCTGCGGAACTCAATGATACGGGTACAAATCAACGGCCATGACACTCCCTGCCTATTCGACTCCGGGAGCATTGAGAGCTTTATTCATCCAGACATATAACGCGCTGCTCTCTGCGCACCCACCCCGCCTCACAAACTATCGTCCTCGCTTCAGGGTCCCATTTGGTACAAATCACGAGGTATTGTGTCGCGGGTCTCGCAATTCAAGGCGCTGAATACACCCGTTTAAAACTCTACATCCTCCCTCACCTCTGCGCCCCCCTGCTGCTCGGTCTGGACTTTCAGTGCAGCCACCGGAGCCTGACACTGAAGTTTGGAGGACCCCTGCCCCCACTCAGTATGCAGCCTGGTGACACTTAAAGTTGCGCCACCCCTCTTCGCGAACCTCACTCCCGACTGTAAGCCCGTCGCCACCAGGAGTCGGCGGTGCAATGCCCAAGACATGACTTTTATCAAGTCAGAGGTTCAGCGGCTACTAAAAGAGGAGGTCATAGAGGCCAGCAACAGCCCTTGGAGGGCTCAAGTATTGGCAGTCCGCTCCGGGGAAAAGCAACGAATGGTAGTGGAATATAGCCAGACCATAAACCGCTTTACGCAACTCGATGCGTACCCACTTCCCCGCATAGCGGAAATGGTGACTCAAATCACCCAGTATCGGGTATTCTCCACGGTCGACCTAAAAGCGGCCAATCATCAACTCCCTATCCGCCCAGAGGACCGCCCCTACACGACTTTCGAAGCAGCCGGTCGGCTGTTTCACTTTCTCAGGGTCCCTTTTGGTGTCACAAACGGAGTCTCTGTTTTCCAGAGGGCGATGGATCAAATGGTGGACCAGCCCGGCTTACAGGCTACCTTCCCATACTTGGACAACGTGACCATCTGCGGCCATGACCAGCAGGACCACGACGCAAACCTAAGGAAGTTCCTCCAGACTGCCCGGGCCCTCAACCTCTCATATAACAAAGAGAAATGCGTGTTCCACACAACCCGGCTAGCTATCCTCGGCTACGTCGTGGAAAATGGGGTCCTAGGCCCAGATCCCGACCGCATGCGTCCCCTTAAGGAGCTCCCCCTCCCCCGTAGCCTCAAGGCACTCAAACGGTGCTTGGGGATTTTCTCCTATTACGCCCAGTGGGTCCCCAGATATGCGGACAAAGCCCGACCACTCATTAAGACCATGGTTTTTCCCCTGACGGCTGTTGCCCAGTCGGCTTTCAGCCGTATCAAGGCCGACATCATCAAGGCCGCCATGCATGTGGTGGACAAAGCCATTCCCTTTCAGGTAGAAAGCGACGCATCAGACGTCGCCCTGGCTGCTACCCTCAACCAGGCGGGCAGACCAGTAGCGTACTTCTCCCGAACCCTCACCACCTCGGAAATTCGGCACTCTGCAGTCGAGAAGGAGGCACAAGCCATATTGGAGGCCGTACGGCACTGGAGGCACTACCTAGCTGGTAGGAGGTTCACCCTTGTCACCGACCAACGGTCGTTTGCCTTTATGTTCGATAACGCACAACGGGGCAAAATAAAGAATGACAAAATTCTGAGGTGGAGGATAGAGCTATCCACCTATACGTACGATATTAAATATCGCCAGGGGAAGCTCAAGGAGCCCCCGGATGCCCTGTCCCACGGCACATGCGCCAATGCGCAAAAAGACCGCCTGAGAGCCATCACGATGACCTCTGCACCTGGGGATCACCCGGCTTGCCCATTTCATCAAGTCCCGCAACCTACCTTACTCCACAGAGGAAGTTAAGACCATGACTAAGGCATGCCAGATCCGTGCGGAGTGCAAACCGCACTTCTATTGACCAGACAGGGCTCGCCTGATAAAGGCCTCTGGGCCCTTTGAGCGACTAAGTGTGGACTTCAAAGGGATCCTCCCGTCCACCAACTGCAACATCTATTTCCTCACCATTATATATGATTCTCCCGCTTCCCTTTTGCTGTCCCCTACCCCAATATGACCTCGGCCTCCGTGATCAAGGCACTGCACAGCATCTTCACACTGTTTGGTTTCCCCGCATATATCCACAGCGACCAGGGTACATCGTTCATGAGTGATGAGCTGCGTCAATATCTGCTCAGCAAGGGCATCGCCTCGAGCAGAACGATGAACTATAACCCACGGGGAAACGGGCAGGTGGAGAGGGAGAATGCGACAGTTTGGAAGGCTGTCCTTCTTGCCCTACGGTCAAGGAGTCTCCCAATCGCCCGCTGGCAGGAGGTCCTACCCGATGCCCTACATTCCATTAGGTCGCTCCTCTGTACGGCCACGAACGAGACCCCTCACAATCGTTTGTTTGTCTTCCCCAGGAAGTCCACCTCTGGGGTCTTGCTTCCACATTGGCTGACGACTCCGGGACCAGTCCTACTCCGGAGACACGTGAGGAGCCATAAAACAGATCCAATAGTCGAGAGGGTCCAATTGCTACACACAAACCCTCAATATGCCTATGTCGCGCACCCCCACGGCAGACAGGATACCGTCTCCCTGCGAGACCTGGCACCCGCTGGCTCTCCCACCGACCCCGCCGCCTTCCCCACTGACCTCCCCCTCCTACCGACGCTCCCCTCCCCGCTCCAACTGCCGACCCCGACAGCGCCCCCCAATAGCGCCCTCTGCCCCCCCAGCCGGTGCCGGCATCGATCACCCTAGTCACCCCGGATACCCCCCCTCCCCCCCCCGCTCCAAAGCGGGCAAAGGCTCAGTCAACCGTGCTCCCAGATGTACCAGCATCAAAACTGACGATATCCACGGCACCACCACCGGAGCGGAGAAGGTCAGCACGGACGGTCAGGCCACCCAAAAGACTGAACTTATAACTCCACTTCACCCCCGATGGACTATGTGTTTTTTTTTAAACAGGGGGTGAATGCGATGAATGGTATTGGTAACTGCTGTTACTGTACCTTGCCTTTAATACATTGGCCCTTTAAGACCGGGCTTGGAACCCTGGGGGACTCCGCCCCCAGGAAACGGTATATAAGATGATGCTCACTGGGCAGCAAGCTGTGAGCACACTTCTCGGCAGCTGTCCGGTTCTCTGATGATTAAAGCCTTTGAATTACCAATCTTCTCCCCCATGTCGTATTCGAGGGTATCTCAATTTCCAAAATACTTACAGTGATTCTTCACAGTTGGAAGGGACATAAAGAGGAATAACTACATTGTTTTTGAGGAACAGCTAGGTTATTGATTTGTGGAAGGTTTTGGAATCTTACTGGAGACTCTTTTTGGAAGAACAATTAAGAAAAAAACTCAGGATTCTGGGATGGGCCTCCCTTTTCAACAATTAAGCATAGATTTTATGAACCACTTTTGAAGGTTTTGAGCATCAGGAGTACATATTGGGAATTTGCTGGGGAGGTTCATGGCCTCACAGGATTTTCTATCTATTCCCTGGATGATAAGACCATAAGACATCGGAGCAGAAGTAAACGATGCAGCCCATCGAGTCTGCTCCACCATTTTGTCAGATCATGGCCGATCGGACATAATCCTCAACAAATTCCCACTTTGTTCCCATAACCCTTGAATTTTAACTGATTAAAAATCTGTTTATCTCAGCCTTCAACATACTTAATGATCCTGCCTCTACAGCTCTCTACAGTAAAGAATTCCACAAACTCACTATCCCCTGAGAAAAGAAATTCCTCCTCATCTCTGTTAAATGGGATATCCAGTACACTGAGATTATGCCTTCTGATCCAAGACTTTCTCACAAGGGGAAACAACCTCTCACCATCTACCCTGTTAAACCTGCTGAGAATCTTATATATTTCAATAAGGTTGCCTCTCAATGAATACAGTCCCAACCTACTGAACTGTCCTCATAAGTAAATTCCTCCATACTCGGGATCAACCTAGTGAACGTTCTCAAGAGTGCCTCGAATGCCAGTACATCTTTCCTCAGATAAGGGCCGGGATTCTCCCCTACCCGGTGGGGCGGGGGTTCCCGGCGAGTCGGAGTGGCGTGAACTACTAGGCCCACACCGGAGTGGATCCCATTCCGCCGGCTGGCGTGAACGGCCTTTGGCGCCACACCAGCCGGGGCCGAAAGGACATTGCCGGCCGGCGTAAGTTCGCGCCGAATCTCGGGGGGCGGAGAATTCGGGACACGGCGGGGACGGGATTGACGCCGGCGCCGGGCGATTCTCCGCCCCCCCGGGGGGTCGGAGAATTCTGCCCAAGAAGACCAAAACTATTCACCATATTCCAAGTGTGATCTAACTCGTGCCTTGTCTAATTTTAGCAAAACTTCCCAATTTTTATTCAACATTCCATTTGCCTTCCCTATTATCTGCTGAACTTGGGTGGAACCCAACACTCTGAGGACCAAGAGGTTGAGCTCTATTAAAAATCAATGGTACTCATATTTTTCTTGTCATAATATCCACTCATGTATATAATGAAATGTAAACAGGCAGTGATTGACACACAGGATGACCAATGAACACACAACCCAGAACAACCAATCACCAGACAGGACACCACCACTATAAAGCCGACAGGACATTAAAAGTCTCCCTCTCTCAGGACCCAGCTACTGAGACAGTCAGAGTGCACAAGTTAGTGAGCACTATTACCATGCTGTAGCTAATATGTCTGGTCAAGCCAGTAAGAGGTCATCAGTTGGATTAGTAGAGTGTCAACCCACAGCCGAACATGTACAACAGTCCACTAGTTAAATAAAACCGTGTTGGATCATCTCCTGTGTCAGACGTTTGTTTCTAGCTTCACTGCATCCAGTTGCAGTCAACGTCAAACCAACCTGCCTAACACATCATTTATCAAAAAAACAGTAACCATTACATTTGTACAAGGCCACATGGTGCAAGCACTAATTCTGCATTGGAGAAACTGGGTACCAACGACTGGGAGGGGGGTATGATATTTTGTTATTAAAACGATTAACAACACAGTTGAACATAAAAAAACGGTACAAGCACTGAACTTTAATTTTTTTTTAAGAACCTTTATTGTCACAAGTAGGCTTACATTTACACTGCAATTAAGTTACTGTGGAAAGCCCCTAGTCTACTCATTTGGGCTCCTGTTCAGGTAGACAGAGGGAGGATTCAGAATATCCGAATCACCTAACAAGCACGTCTTTGGGACTAGTGGGAGCAAACCGCACAGACACAGGGAGAACGTGCTTCCTCCACACAGACAGTGACCCAAATGGGAATCAAACCTGGGACCCTGGAGCTGTGAAGCAACAGTCCTACCCACTGTGCTACCGTGCTGCACACGAGAGACCAGATACCCTCGTCGCTGTACCAACAGAAGGAGGGGGAGGGAAGGGGGGTGGTGTGGAAAGAGAGGAAAGAAGGGTGAAATCAATTGTACTAGTTTTGCAAGTTTGTCTCTCAGGAATAAGTGTGTCGTGCTGATCATATTTTTATTAAAAACAGTAACCATTACATTTGTACAAGGCTAAACGGTACAAACACTAACTTTATGTTGGAGAAACAGGGAATCCTCTCCTCTGTACCAACATATGGGGGGGGGGGGGGGGGGTTGGGGGGTGGTGTAGGATACTCCTATTATTAACAGTTTTGAAAGTTTGTCTCTCAAGAATAAGTGTGTTAAGTCTGTTGCCATAGGGAGTAACTACTCTCTGCTCTGACTGGACTGTCTTTTCCTGAGGAAGGGACCGTGATGTCTGGGCAGGAGAAGGCAGTGAACTGTCTTTACCGACAACACCACTGGTAAGGAGGAATACAACTCCTTTTTCTTTTGACCTGGGGAATTCCGACCGTTGAGGAGAATACCGCAGGGAGCGAAACAGAGAGAGAGAGACAATACCCTGGGACTGGGTTTGAAGCTGCCTGCATTATCAACATATGTAACAGAGGGAGGAGTAAGAGGCTGGGACTGTTTATCACAACAAATGCAGAGGCTAAGGCCTGGGGCCCATCATCTGGGCAATGGCAGATGCCTTCGGCCACTCGGTTATTGTTGCCACCTCAAAAATGTATCGCAAAGCAGCTTTTTTCTGAAGGCCAAACGGGTGGTCCACTTCGCTCTGGTGGGTGGGACCTACCTGACAGTGAACCCTTTAGAGGCCACCACCAAGAGAATCATACACTCCAATGTCTTGCCCTACTGCTGAAATCCTCTTTCTTTTTCCCCTTCCCCCTCAAATCCACTGGGGAAGGTACATTCTGGGGGTGCCAATCTCACTCTGCCTCAGGGAGGCCTCCCTCTGGCTTTTTCTGCCCATTCTGGCGCCAGGTCTTTTTCCACATGGCACGGGAGGAGGCTTTGAAGTTCCTTCGGAGGGGAACACTGACTGGGTCTTCTAGTCCGTGGATGGCAGATGGTGCCACACCTGCAAGGGACTGGGCACATCTGGAAGAAATGCCTCATCTCGAAGGCCGCTGTTAACACCAAAGCGGCCGCGGATAGCACCACCGGCCCCCATCCACCAATACTCCAACTGCCTCCCCACAAGCAGCAAATGAACACCTCGGCTGCCAGTGGGCAGGAGGGGGGGGGGCATTTGCGTGGCCAAAAGGCACGCAAGAGACCAAAACAAGGATGGAGATCTCCTGCTCCCTGGTACAGTGTACTGTGTATATTTCCTTTGCTGCAGAAAAATACCTTTCACTGGACTTCTGTACATGTGACAATAAATAGCAATCAATCAAGCAATCAGGCGCTCCCCAAAAGAGCACCACTCCTTGGAGATGGGGAACGCTATTGCCCATGGAGCAAGAACCATCACATCAGCCTTCTTCCCCACCCTCCCCACCTCCTGCTGTGATGAAGAGAGAGTGATGCTCCTGCCCTTACCCTGCAACATCGTACCCTGCCCCCACAAGAAATTAAAAAGGAACCTGAGCTGCCACAGACCCCTCCAGCAGGACCCCTCGGGGTCAAGTGCGGACAGGACCCGGAGTTCTCATTCTGGTGCAGTTTTGCACCCCTGGAGGCGTTTGTTTTTGGAACACCGGGGGCGGCTGGGGCAGCACCTTGACCCTTGGATCACCGGCACCTGGTGGTGGTCAGGAGGGCACACCCACTCCATCTCAACCTTCAACACTGGGCACCTTCGTTCCAGTCCCGGAACACTTTACAGACCGCTTGGGTGATCTGGCATCTGGGTCGGAGTGGAATCTGAACCGCCGTCTCCCTCTGGTACAGGGGCCCGAGAGGAATCTGCATGTTGTCAATCCTGGGCGAGGAATCGGATCAGACTGCTGGTTGTTGGGTCCATGCTGTCCGCCACACTCATGATGGAGGACTTAGACCTGGATGGCAATAGGATAGCTGCTCGTTGGTGGGCACTGGTGATGAATTCGAGTCCATCTGCAGTGAGGGAGTAGACTCCCTCATGCCCTCCACTGATTTGCCCCTTATACTCCCCTGGGGAACTCTGCAATATTCTCCTGACCAACCACAGTCACTGGGACACAGTACAAATAGCCCTCATTCACTTGTGGCATCCGACGCTGCTTGACCGGTCTTCTCACACCTATGCACAAATGCCATTGGATATGCGCTGGAACGAGCAGCGTCAGCTGAATAGCTTCCTTGCTGGGCTCCTGAAGGAGTGGAGGAACACACACTCATCAGCTCCTTCTGAACAATAATTGAAATGAAATGAAAATGAAATGAAAATCGCTTATTGTCATGAGTAGGCTTCAATGAAGTTACTGTGAAAAGCCCCTAGTCGCCACATTCCGGCGCCTGTTCGGGGAGGCTGTTACGGGAATCGAACCATGCTGCTGGCCTGCTTGGTCTGCTTTCAAAGCCAGCGATTTAGCCCTGTGCTAAACAGCCCCTGCGGTAGCACAATATTTGTGTCATGAAAGTGACCATAAATAGTCTCAACATCAACGGAAGCAAAGAGGCACTCCACAGGTTCCAGTACATGTTAGCCCTCTGGGACTGGAAGTAAGCGGTCTGCTCAAGAAACACACACAGTGCCGGGGGTGAAGGCACGTGGCTCCGAGAGTGGTGAGGCAGGAAGGTCTACGTAAGGTACCTGGTCTTTCATTTTGGTGGGGTGGCTACCGTTTTGGCCTCACATTTTCAGCTGGAGATCTGGGGGATCAGGGAGCCAGTGCCTGGATGATTGCTGCACCTGACAGTCCGTGAGCAGGGAGAGGAGCTTCCCTTTGTGAGTGTCTATGCTCCCATGGATGGCTAGCAAACGACTTTCTTTGAGCAAGTGTCCACACTTCATGGCTGCATTAATGCAGGTGAGTGCATTGTGGATTGTGGGGGGGGGGGGGGGGGGGGGGGGGGGGGGGGAAACTTCAGCTGCACCCACCGGAACAGGGACTGCCTTGGTGCTCAGTACCACACACACCAGTCCAGCACCTCGACTTGGCGGATGTCTGGCAACATCACCATTCTGACTCCAGCGTGTTCACCTAGGTGAGGTCTGGAGTCGGAGCGTCCATAATCAACTGCCTTTACGTTCAATGGCCTACCTACCCCGCATTCCTGCAGCTCGTGTGCAACAGGTGGAGTGCTCGGACTACTGTCTGATGTGGGCTGAGCTCTCTCCACCTCGCTCTCCCATTTTGCGTACTGGCACTGGAGGATAAGCGGTTCCTGGGCTCATTATGTTGTTTGTGGGCTGCCTGGAGAAGGAAGTGGGTAGGCTCGAGTTTGCATTTTCAGTCAGGAGTATGCAAGGGGGTCAAGAGTTGGAGAAGGAGGTGCTCGAACTGGTGTTGTGTCTCAGTCAGCCAGATGAGGACCGAGCCCTGCAGCTGGCATACAACGAGACAAGTGTGCTGAGGAACCTGGAACTCATCGTGTCCTGCGGCACATACGCGAGGTCGTGGATCCCGCTCCCCCTTCTTCTACTCACTGGGTCTATCAGCAGCTTCTACACGGCTGGCCGACGACCGCTTGTCTCAAATCTGGAGAGCAACAGGGCCCATGCCTTAAGCTTCTGCACTGTCCTCTTCTCTCCATATCCATCAGTGAGGATGCTTGCAGAGTTCTGCGGGAGGACCTGCTGCAGCTCGGCCCGGAGGGTGCCGGAAAACACAATGTCTCTGTCGGCCTGGAGAAGCTGACCAACATCCTCAACAGCCTCTCCAGGGGCAAGACACTGGGGCTGGATGAGTTCTTCTATGTGTTTTGGGCATAAAGCATAGGCTCTTCGGCCCTCTAAGCCTGCGCCGATATGATGCCTGTCTAAACTAAATCCTCTGCATTTCCAGCATCCGAATCCCTCTATTCCCACCCTATTCATGTCTTTGTCAAGATGACGCTTGAACGCTGCTGTCGTATTTGCTTCCACCACCTCCTCCAGACACTCACCATCCTCTGTGCAAAAAGAAAACCTGCCTCTTACATATCCTCTAAACTTTCCCCTTCACACCTTATCCCATGTCCCCTAGTAATTTATTTTTCCATCCTGGGGAAAAAGCGTCTGACTATCCATTCTGTCCATGCCACTCATAATTTTGGAAAACTCTATCATGTCACCCCTAAACCTCCTTTGGTTGGATGGAAAACAATCCGAGTTTATCCAACCTCTCCTTATAGTTAATACCCTCCAGACCAACCAACGTCCTGTTAAACCTCTTCTGTACCCTCTCCAAAACCTCCACATCTTTCTGGTCTGTATCCTATCCAAAGCATCTACATCTTTCTGGTATTGTGGCAACTAGAATTATGTGCAATGTTTTAAATGTGGTCTAACTCAGGTTCTTTCCAGCTGCAGCATGACTTGCTAATTTTTATACCCTGAAAGATGAAGGCAAGCATGCCGTATGCCGCCTTGATTACCTTATGCACCTGCATTGCCACTTTCACTGATCTCTGGAACTGTGTGCCCAGACTGCCTGTCGATATTTTCTAGGGTTCTGCCATTTACTGTATAAATCCTATCTGCATTAGACACTCCAAAATGCATACCTCCCATTTGTCTGGATTAAACTCCATCTGCCATTTTGCCGCCCAAGTCTCCAACCGATCCATATCTTCTGACAATTCTCTTCGCTATCGGTAACTGTACCAATCTTTGTCATCCATCTCCACCTTCTTAAAACTGGCGCCCAGTCACACTTCTCAGCACAGACCACAACATATTTTCCAAGGCCATATACGACCATGCTGGACCACATGATCGGCCCTGATGAGTCCTCCACGGCCCTGGACCAGACCATCCATCACAACCATCTGGTCCAGGACCTGACCACCATTCCCAGAAGGTTGGTCTGTTGAACGTCTTGCTGTTTCTTGACCAGGAGAAGGCATTCAACAGAGTGAATCAAAAATACTTATTCAGAACTTGGGAGGGTCTCCCTGTACCTGTGCCTATGTATTTATATTGTGTATTTATGTATGCCCTATTTTCTTTTCATGTATGGAATGATCTGTCTGGACTGTACGCAGAAATACTTTTCATTGTACCTCTGTAAACGTGACAATAAACAAATCCATGGTGTCCCTTTGCTTTGGGAGGGGTGTGTGTCAGGACTGCCCCTTGTCTGGCCAAATGTATTCTATTTGTGGAGGAACTGGTTCTGTGTCGGCTGGCTGCGTAGGGGTGGTCCTTATGGCCTATGCCATTGACGTACTCTTCATGTTGAGGATGCACGAGTATCAGGCTGTGTACTCTGCTGCATCATCTGTCAGGATCAACTGGGCCAAGTGGTCTTGACTCCTGATCGGTCTGTGGGAGCTGGCCCCCTCCCAGAGGAGCTCAGGGCATACACCTGGATCAGGACCACTATCCTCTACTTGGGTGTCCACCTTCTGGTTGAGAAAGCCTGGCAGGTGAATTGGTTGGGGCTGGAAGCCAAGTTCACTGCTCACTTGGAATGCTGGAAAGGACTGCTTGGAGTGCTGTTTTACAGGGAGTGAGTTCTGATCGTAAACCAGCTGATTGCCTCCATATTATGGTACCGACTGGTCACTTTGACCCCTCCCCCTGACTTTGTCACAAAACCATGAAGAATGCTCATACAGTTTTTCCAGGACAAAAGACTGCACTGGGTCACTGCTGACGTTCTGAGCCTCCCGCTTAGCGAGGCGTAGGTGTGCCTTCGCAGACAATAATGACCTTCCGCCTTCAGGCGCTGCAGTGATACTTTATGTTGAGTCCCCTCATTGATGGTGTGCCCTGGAGATGTATTTTTTCCACCAGTGGCACAGCCTGAAGTACTACGTGCAGTTCGTGTTCATAGGCCTGAGGGGTCTTTGTTACTCCTTGCAGACGCTGTCCGTCTTCTACTAGGACCTGCTCAAAGTCTGGAATGTGGTCACCTTGCGCCACTTCTCTCCCCCATTTTTTTTTTTAAATTTAGAGTACCCAATTCATTTTTTCCAATTAAGGGGCAATTTAGCGTAGCCAATCCACCTACCCTGCACATCTTTTGGGTTGTGGGGTCGAAACCCAAGCAAACACGGGGAGAATGTACAAACTCCACACGGACAGTGATCCAGAGCCGGGATCGAACCTGCGACCTCGACGCTGTGAGGCAGCTGTGCTAACCATTGGCCACCGTGCTGCCCGCTCTCCCCCACCTTGAGTAGGGGCTGTCATGGAGCTGCTGTTCAAGAATCAGAAGTTCCACAATGTCATTTCTGGTAGTTGACAGGGAGGCAAGCTGTAACTGCTG
Organism: Scyliorhinus canicula; assembly: GCF_902713615.1. Taxonomy (NCBI): domain Eukaryota; kingdom Metazoa; phylum Chordata; class Chondrichthyes; order Carcharhiniformes; family Scyliorhinidae; genus Scyliorhinus; species Scyliorhinus canicula. The sequence continues at coordinate 129,251,889 of NC_052155.1, read as the reverse complement.
GGTTGTCGGGGACATGCTGGGTGTGGGCTAGATGACACCCCATGAAATGGCACATCACACGGTGGTGGACGTCCAGTTCACAGCCAGTGCCAACCATGACCTCTCCAGGGCAGCACGGTGGCGCAGTGGGTTAGTACTACTGCCTCATAGTGCCGAGGTCCCAGGTTCGATCCCAGCTCTGGGTCACTGTCTGTGTGGAGTTTGCACATTCTCCCCGTGTTTGCATGGGTTTCACTCCCACAACCCAATGATGTGCAAGGTAGGTGGATTGGCCATGCTAAATTGCCCCTTAATTAGAAAAAAAAATGAATTGGGTACTCTAAATTTATTTTTTAAAAATCCATTACCTCTCCACGGACCCAAGGGCACTCGTGGTCTTTAGGGTGCGCAGATATATGCGGTGGACTTCCCTCTCAACGGACCCCTGCTTGGATGAAATTTCATCTTGACACCAAACCCCTCCCCCTCATGAGCCGGAGCTCCACAACCGCATCATGGAAGTGCCCTTTTGCACTGCGAGGAGGGGGTTTCCTGTATGGGCTGCTGCTGCACACTTGCACTCACCGGTTGCCCAGACATGCTTTGGCATGCCTTGTTGCTGTCCGGTGCTGGAGGTCCCTGTCTTGTTATGCTCTTGGCGTTGCATAAGCTGCTTCCTTGATGTTCACTCTGACAAAGGAAGTTTCAGACGTGGAGATAACTTCAACACGTTTATTAAACTATTTACAATTCTCCTACTCGGATTCGCCTCTACTGTTAATCCTTCTATAGCTACTCAGACTGACAAACTAGTCTGCTACAATCCACGTGGTGGGTGTGATGTTGAATCAACCCTGTGTCTGTACTCACTGAGTGTCTCCACTGGAAAGAGGAGGATCATGTGTGCTGTGTCCTTTATATATGGGTTGGTGTAATGCTCCCCTGTGGTAGTGTCACCTCTGTGTGTATCGTGAATGTCTATTAGTTGTGTCCTATCTTACTGACCTATTGGTTGAGTGTCTGTGTGTCATGTCTCTGGTGCTCCCTCTAGTGTCTAGCTAGTCTACATGTACTTACATTAACCCCTTGTGTATCTACAGTGATGCATATCACCACAATCCCCACTGCAGGATCCTCTAGGGAAGAGTCCCCCCCCCCACCAGCCCCCCAATCTTGTGGACATGGGGTGGAGGGTGTTGCACGCTGTATTCTTATACAACCGTAGACTGCATCAGTTCACAGACTCCCAAGATGCTTGCCCTTTCTGCGGCCTTGTAGAGTCCGTGGACCATGTCTATGTTCGTTGTTTTAGGCTGTGTTTCCTTTTCAGTTATTGAAAAACCTTTTATTCCAGTTTTGTTTAGACTTTAGACCCACGCTCCTAATCTACAGACACCCAGTGCAGAGAGGGGCAAGGAAGGAGGAGGACCTCCACATGAACCCGCGCCTGACAAAACCTGCCATAAACGGGTCCAGGCAGCAGGCGACCGAGGGGGTCGTTGAACCCATCTGTCTGCCCTTCTTTGTGGCTACATTCACAGCTGAATTTTCAATGGAGAGGAAGCATGTAGTGCCCACTGGCACCATTGACGCCTTCCGTCCCTGTTGGGCCCCCATTTTGATTTGATGTTTTAAGTTTAATTTGCCTTTTTCTTTAGTTTAAGGCAGTATCCCTTTAAGGGGCTGCCCCTTTTAATTTGTCCCTACATTTGTTTATTTTTAGTTTATTCAAATAGTTGAGTCCCAAGCATTCAATCCCAAAGCTCAATTCAAGGCTTCATGGTGAAGTCTGTCATCACTCACAACATTTTGGGGCTTGACCGAGGGTTTCTTTGAGGGTACCCGTGAGGATGCCGATTCAGGTCCCATACATCAGTTCGGGGGTTAGGGTTGGGAATGGCCATGATAAATGTGCCAGCGAGGCGCTCGTGTGTCCCAAGCACGTAATCCTGATGGAGTTAGAGGGACAGGTGTGAGTATATGCCATTGTGAGAGGCACTCACTTAGAGGGAAGCGCATGGGTGGAGATCCAATAGGATTGAAGTGATGAGGGGCAGATTTTTCTCAGGAATTCTCAACAATCGCACTTTGATTTTCTTCTTTTGCAGAGCATCATTCTGGAGAATCATGCTGCCTACTGTGTTGGCATTTCTACTACTTGCGAAACAGCAGCAGCAGCAGAGGCAGATGTGCTGCAGCACATGACCAGGAGCAGCGCCTTGCTGAAGAGGGAGGGGCTGGGCCCTTGGCTGTACAATGAGCAGCATGACAGAGGGAACGGCCTCGCTTGAGACTGTCCTGGCAAAGGGTCTTCCGAAACGGAATTCCGCTCTGCAGATGTCGGAGCCGCAGTGCCAGAGAAGACTGCGCCTGTCCCAGAGGTTTGTGGGCCACCTTTGTCATGTCCGGCAAGAGCTGGCATAACATGGCATTGGATGACACCTGCTGCCTGTGGTATCTATGTGAGCAGCTCATTTCCAGGCAGCACCAGTGACCTGTGCGGCATCTCTCAATCAGCTGGACAGTTTTAGGGACGTTACAGATGCTGTTTATGCCAGAGCCAACATGTGTATCAACTTGGACTGGGACCAGGAGAGCCAAGATGTTAGGGCCATGGGCTTTACCCATTTAGATAGCATAGCCCAGATGCAGCATGTCAAGCCAATGTGGCCTGTGCTCTCCATGGCATCATGCGCTTCATTTATGAATCACAAGGGATCCCACTCCCTCAGCATCCAGATCGTCTGTGAACACACAAATGCGAATCATGTGGGTGTGTGTCTGTTTCCTGGGGAACTTCTATGCTAGTTATATCTTAGAGAGCTTGCCAATCCCAGACGCCTTTTGAGGGGGAGCAGCATCTGCAGGGATGGCTCCTCGGGGACAAGGAGTACCCAATAAGGAGGTGGCTGATGATGTCAGAGTGGAGGCCACAAACTTGAGGTGGAGACTCGCAACAATGAGGCTCGTGCCTCAAGCCAAGATTCCATGGGTAAGGCGCGAAAGTCAGTTGTTGGACTCTGCAGTAGAATGATGATGACTTGCTTGAAGACCGAGGGATGCTCCTCTCTTCCTCAGCGATATATCTGACCCCCGCCTGACAGCGAGCTGGACGCGTTGTGTCACGTAGCTTACAAAAGCAGGATCAGCTCTTATCTGCAACAGCACTGTTTGAGGTCAGGGATTCTATGGTGTTCCTCCAACTAACCTCTGATGTGGCTCGGCCTGTCTACACTTGGACAGCCCATGGCCTCATCACTGGAGTAGAGTGGCTGCAATGAGGCCGGAGCGTTGTTTCCAGGGGGAGGGAGGGGAGCAGCATGAGTCATCCATGTGGCAGGTGGAAGAGACATTGCACTGCCTCTCTCACTCTGCACAGGGATGAAACACTAAGTCTGCGCAAGGGTTTGCACAGTGTGGTGCCATGGAATGACAGGGAGGAGGATATGTTAGTGAACAGTGATGCTTCTTTTCATGTACTTTTTTTATAATGGCGACCTAGCGTAAAAAGTGCCTCTGTTCCCCTGTGCTTACAAGGTGTCCCCTGTTTCTTACTCTTCCTAACCCCCTCAGTTCATCCAGGTGATTTTCCCAGAATCCACAGCTGAAGTTAAGGCAGTCTGCTGCTTTCCACACCCTGATGCCTGAGATGACTTTGATGGGTGTCCCCTGGGGGACCTCGACCTTGAGGGTCCGGGCATACTTTTTGGCAGCACAAGTGTTGCAGTGCTACCCTCCTCGACGTTCGGGGATGGAGGTGTGTTGCTTAGAAGGGGAGGGGTGTCAGATGGGCCGAACACCCCCCGGGGGCATCGGGATGGGCACCTGCCGAGCCTCTTCCCTTCCCTGTGCTTCTCATGGGACAGAGGGGCAGCTGGAGTGCCCCCCTATCATGTCTCCTGGAGCAGACATTTGTGGATTCCCAACTGCACTATGTAGTTGAAGTCCTCAGCCATGGCGATCATGCCCTGGGCTATGGAATCACATCTCCTGCCATGGAATGCCGCAGCCCAGACTCTCTGGGTTCATCCAACTTCAGTAAATAAAAGAAATGAGGTTACCCTCGCATTGCATTAAGCATATATAACTCATCATCCTGGATTCCAACCAAAGAGTACACTGAACAGGTGTAGACTTGATGGACCAAATGGCCTCCTCCTGCACCTTAACAGTTCTGTGATAATGAACAGAATATTTTGAATATCAAATATAGCTCCTTAAATTGTCAATTTGTTTCAATTCTCCTCCCAGGTGACCTGGGTTGCATTAACAATATGAAAATTGCAATAAGCAAATTAATGGTGAAAATACCACAGCAAGCCATTCAACATCGGAACAGAGAAATTACAGGTTCATCTTTTCTCATTAAGACTAATAAACGTGTCCCTCCCCCTTCAGAGGCTGGAAAACCTGCTGTATCCCAGAAATTGCTCGATTTTTAAAAAATTTCAACTTTCCATTAGCTTTCTGTTCTGTTTGACAGAAATTGTACCATCGAGGATAAGGCTGACCTTGAGTCTCAAGTGATTTTTGGAGACCGGTACCGAGGGAGAGGAAGCAAATTTTCCCTGTCATGGAAAGAGATTAGTAGAACTCGTGAGCAGATGATATACAGAATAATCTATACAGGCATTCAACAAAGATTCTTTTGAGTGACAGGGGGAATCTATACTTTAGATGTTTGAAAAGATTTATACAAAATTTTGCTGTTCCCGGCATAATTAATTGTGGGGTAGAAATTTGATACTGTGCCCCTACTACAGGTGTACAAAAGATTAGAAAACATCCAATTATGGTACGTGATGAGCCCACATTCTGAGTTGGCAGTGTATCAACTGGCCACCATTTAAAAATGTGTCCATGCATCTACAGCTTCAAACAGGCTTTAGTTCCTTTGCACATGAAAACTGGAGGCCGAATGCCAGTTGGAGGTCCACTTTATAAAATTGGCTTGCCCGAAATACACCTGATGCATGGCCAACTACTCCTGCAGCTGAAGTTCAGCTCCAATTTTAACCCCTTGTGGGTTGTTTCGATTCTGACTTGAACCGCTTGTTATACATTTTCAATTTTAACACCCAAATGTTCACAGGGCTGCCTACTGGCAATTGATATACTTGTGAAATTAACACCGCGAACATGGATGAATGGTAACCTGCAAAATCTTAATATTTTGACAACATTTGCAATAGAAAAACCGGAAATCCTCAGCAGGTCTGACAGCATCTGGGGAGAGAGAAACTGAGTTAACACTTGGCATTTGTATATTAATTAGTGATTCTTTTAGTTTGTGTTTCTTTGCTTTGTCGATTGTTCCCATAGTTTGGTTTGTGTTTCATTGTTTACATACGTAAAATTTCACTGTATTTGGGAACCCTCTGAAAATATTAACATGCTTCTGGTCATCCTCGGTTCTAATAACCAGTTAATTTGTAAGATACTTTCAGCAAAATACATTATGTTTTGGGGTTCTTAGCGGTCAAAGATCCAGAGTAATTGGCTAAGATATAAACATTTTGTTGGTGATTGCACCAATAATTAATAAATGTAAAGAGTTTTCACACTCATCTGAAGCACAGACCAGACATTATATAGAAATTAGAACAAACAATGCAGAAGGAGGCCATTCGACCCATCAAGTCTGCACTGACCCACTTAAGCCCTCACTTCCACTCAATCCCCGTAACCCAATAACCCCTCCTAACCTTTTTGGACACTAAGGGCAATTTTGCATGGCCAATCCACCTAACCTGCACACCTTTGGACTGTGGGAGGAAACCGGAGCACCCGGAGGAAACCCACGCAGACACAGGGAGAAGGTGCAAATTCCGCACAGACAGTGACCCAGCAGGGAATCGAACCTGGGACCCTGGCATGGTGAAGCCATAGTGCTATCCACTGTGCTGCCCAAATGTAACAGCCAAATTATGGTGCTTGTCATTGTTAATACACAAAAAAAGCAACCAATGTGAGACGAGGAAGAACATAGAACATAGAACAGTACAGCACAGAACAGGCCCTTCGGCCCTCGATGCTGTGCCGAGCCATGATCCCCTACTCAAACCCACGTATCCACGTAACCCAACAACTCCCCCCCCCCCTTAACCTTACTTTTTAGGACACTACGGGCAATTTAGCATGGCCAATCCACCTAACCCGCACATCTTTGGACTGTGGGAGGAAACCGGAGCACCCGGAGGAAACCCACGCACACACGGGGAGGACATGCAGACTCCGCACAGACAGTGACCCAGCCGGGAATCGAACCTGGGACCCTGGAGCTGTGAAGCATTTATGCTAACCACCATGCTACCGTGTTGCCCCTTGCAAGAGTTTGCAATGAGTTGCAAATCATCACAAATTAAACACTCAACCACTCAGAAAAAAGCTCACTGTTGGCCTCCGCATGGTTTTTGATTTGATTTATTGTATATGTACCGAAGTACAGTGAAAAGTATTTTTCTGCTGCCGAGGGAACGTACACAGTACGTACATAGTAACGAAAGAATAATCAACAGAGAACATTGACAAATGGTACGTCGACAAACGGTGATTGGTTACAGAGTGGAACAAGGGGCCAAACAAAGCAAATACATGAGCAAGAGCAGCATAGGGCATCGTGAATACTGTTCTTACAGGGAACAGATCAATACGAGGGGGAGTCATTGAGCAGTCTTGTAGCTGTGGGGAAGAAGCTGTTCCTATGTCTGGATGTGCGGGTCTTCAGACTTCTGTACCTTCTGCGTGATGGAAGGATCTGGAAGAAGGCAATGCGTGGGTGGGAGGAGTCTCTGATAATGCTGTCTGCCTTCCTGAGGCAGCGGGAGGTGTATACAGAATCAATGTTGGGGGTGGCAAGCTTGTGTGATGCGTTGGGCTGAGTTCACCACACTCTGCAGTTTCTTGTGATCTTGGACCGAGCAGTTGCCATACCAGGCTGTGATGCAGCCGGATAGGATGCTCTCTATCTCACATCGGTAGAAGTTTGTGGGAGTCGATGCCGAGATGCCAAATTTCTTTAGCTTCCGCAGGAAGTAGAGATGTTGTTGGGCTTTCTCGACTGTTGAATCAACCAGGATAGACTGTTGGTAATGGTGACCCCAGGATCTTAAAGCTATCGACCATCTCCACTTCGAAGCCGTTGATGGTTTCAAGAAATAGCTGAATTTGAAGACTAAATACAGATTAAATTTGGCACAGAAAGTGAGGGCTGGTATTTCACAGAATATGGACCCTGTTAATGGGGCCATTTGTATTTCCACTTTTAAGCAAGATAGAAATTCATGATTGTTCTGCATATTTCACATACACTACAAATGATGCAAATAGTACATTGATAAATGACTATTTGTCAATGTACTTTGCCAACTATTCTTTTTGGTTCAAAAAAATATTTTTTACTGTACTTCGGTACATGTGACAATAAATCAGTCAAAGTTAAAACTGAGGAAATTATAAATGAAAGTCACTTGTTAGTACAAAGCTTGAATATTGTTAAATAGCGATATTTTTGTCCTGTATGCATGAGGGCCAATGCAAACTTCCAAACAATCTCGACAATTTATATTGCAGGGGAAAAGGATGCTGATCAGGTGGTAAGTTAACTGATTGGCCAAGCATTGCCATGGAGAAAGAAATGGAGAACTCAATGTATCCAAGCTCCTGGGTAATTGAAAAAAAGGCACAAGGCTTGAACATATTCCTTTTATATGCAGATAATTAGTCCCTGTGTGTGAATGTACATCACTTCTAACGGGCGTAAAACATTATAAGTTTAACTGATTATTTTAAATGGATTATTATTTCTGGCAACTTTACAAGTCTTTTCATTTAAACTTGTACACTCCTTAATTTGCTTTTGTCAGCCACTGGCTTTCTTTGGACCCTGAAGTAACGTATAGGTGCTGTACGCTTTTGTAATAGTTTGTTATTGTTACTATTTAATTAATTTTCCCAATCAATCTCAGATAATCTGTACCTTATGCCTTCATTATTTCTTTTATTCAACTGTGTAATGGTGGCACAGCGGTTAGCACTACTCCTCACAGTGCCAGGGACCCAGGTTCGATTCCCACCTTGGGTGACTCTGTGTGGAGTTTGCACCTTCTCCCCGTGCCTACATGGGTTTTCTCCAGGTGCTCTGGTTTCCTCCCACAGTCCAAAGATGTGCAGGTTAGGTGGATTGGCCATGCTAGGCAATTTTAAGTGGGGTTATGGAGATAGGGCCCAGGTAAGATGCCCTTTTGGAGGGTCGGTGCAAACTTGATGAGCCGACTGATCTCCTTCTGTACTGTATCTTCTCATTGTGGTCACTCATCCCAAAAGGTTCTTTTACTATTAGGTTATTAATGAGCTCTTTTTCATTATATCATATAAGATTTAGAACAGCCTGTCCCTAGTTGGCACCTCAACAGAATGTTCCAGAAACCCATCCTTAACATGCACCAGAAATCCATCCTACTCAGTATTAGTGCTCATTTGGTTTACCTAGTCTACGTGCAGATTGAAGTCACCCATGATCACAATATTGCTCATGCTACATGCTTCTCTCATTTCCTGACCAATACAATGGCCCATGTTGCCATTACTATTTGGTGTCCTATGAATAAATCTAATCAATGCCCACTGCCCTTTGCTGTTTCTTAGCTCCATCCAAACAGGTTCCACATATTGTTCTTCTGATCTGAGATCCCCACTTATCACTGCACTGGTCTTTATTGACTGTCTGGCAATCATCCATATCCTCTGCTCTTGCACATGCTTAAACTGCGGGATTACCATATCTATAAACATTCTATTCACAAAACCCTCAACCTGACAAATGTGCTGCAGTGATGCCAGCTATTGCTCAAGTCTGAAACCAAACCTCAGGATGGCACAACTGACAACACTTCCTGAACCTGTGGCTATTCAGGACATAAGGGGCTGGATTCTCCATCCCGCTGCGCCAGATTTCTTGTTCAGCATGCCGTCGGGATGCTCCGTTTCGCCGGCTCGTAAATGGGGTTTTCCATTGTGGGGCAGTCCCACACCATCGGGAAACTCCCGGCTGGCGGCAAAACGGAGCATCCAGACGGCGGAGGATCCAGCCCAAGATATATACAGGATCTCTCACATGGAACAGGATAAGTACTCCACGGATCTGAGCTGAAAGCCTCCATTAATTAGATTATTAAACTTGCTATCTAGCTAAAAGAATCCTCACCAGTTACCATAATCGGCTTTTTCTTTCTCTACTGAAGCCACATTATTATGTAGAGAACTTATACCAAAATGTTTTTATTTAACTCTTATTTAAAAATTTTTGTAATAAATTAATGAAACATTAAAATTTCTTTGCTCTTCATTATCTAGTTGTGCTCTGATAACCATTACATGGTTGTAAAATAATCTTGTGATATTAATTAAATAAGCACTGATTTTAATTATACGATCAATTATTAAATTTGCTTTAGTTTTGAATTTTAATGATTATGAATTGATCAAGTCTTAGTCTATAGTTGAATTAAGGAATAAAATTAAAAGATAACTGTTTTAGATTGGCTGTGAGTGGCGAAGGAATGATTGCTGAATAATAGCTATGGCTGAACAATAGCTGGTTAATTGAAGGAACAGAATTATCTACAGATAAGAAGACTAGGGCGAGATCTTCTGGTTGCTCATTCCAGCGTGATGATACGGTACTGCCGATAGTGCACCACCGCCATGGCTTTCCCGGTGGAGTAGAGTGGATTCAATGAGATATCCCATTGCCAGGGCGGGTCCAGAAGATCCTGCCATCAGCCAATGGCAGACTGCCAACTGCCGCAGAGAAACACGTCGAAGGCAGGCCAGGGAATCTCATCCTAGGTGTTCCTCAGTCTAAGCCGTATGCATTCCCCTCTTGATTCCTGGTCGTGTGTCTCTTCTATCACCATGCGGTCAGTGCTGTTTCTCCCCCATAGGTTAACCATTCTAACCCTAAGTGCTGCGATACTATAATTCACCGTGTACTCTTCCAAGTGACTTGTTGAATTCTGATATGACTTTGTGATTTTTTTTTTATTCTTCTCTCCTCCCATTTGGTTCACTCAAAAAACTCAAAGCATTTTCCACTCCCGGTCTGCTTTATATTTCTCTGTTACTGTCCCGGACTGCTTTATATTTCTCTTTTGCTCATTTTGTTTCCATTTCTCTGTTCCTGTCGTGGTCTGCTTCATGATTTTCTCTTCCAATAGCAACCTAAAAATCAAACAAAATAAGCCTTTTGGGTTGTGCTGCTACTGCATCTCTATACATTTTATGAGTATTTATCATCCATCCTCCAATTGTGTGGCACTTTTTGAGTACCTGCTCTGCTCCACTCCCTTTATATTCACATGCAATTTTTTGATATGCTTCATTCAAATAATCAGATGTTCCAGCTTCTACTTCAGAGCTTTTAAACCATTCAACTCCGTAAATGTCATTAGCTGTGACGATAATCCCTTGGTCCTGTTGTTTACCCAAAGTCCCAGATGCGCTGTTTCCCTGATGGTGACATTATCAATTTGCACTTCCAGCTTTTTGTAATGTGAAATTAACTGGAGCCAAAGGATGAGGAAGACAGTCCAATTGATGGTACACCTTAAGACATGTCCCACATCAGCAAATCAGGATAAGTAAATACTGTCAACAAACACAAAGCTGAACAGTTATTGTTTTTCCAGTGCTACAGGAATTTTGCAATGTCTTGCTGCAATGTAACAGGTTAAATCCATAGAGAACACTGCTGTTTTTTTTTTACTGTAACTTTTTAGCTTTTCTGTGACTACCAGAGGTAAATGCTAGGCTCACAGGATTTACATTGAGATGTTATTGGGTCGCAAGACCGGAAGTGCAACGGTATCTTGTGTAATTTCAGATTATTTTACTGGGAGCCAATTAAATTGTGCAACCCAGAAACAATGCTCTATAATCCTATTGCACAAATGGTTAACGGCTTGCAAGCATACCCCGCTCAATAAATTTTGACCCAGAAACATTTCTTTTTTATACAAGATATAGCATAGTGGATTTTACATATTGTGAACTCTTGTGCATTTTCTTTTTTTAAATAAATTTAGTGTACCCGAGGGCGGCAAGTGGCACAGTGGGTAGCACTGGGACTGCGGCGCTGAGGACCCGGGTTCAAATCATGGCCCTGGGTTACCGTCCGTGTGGAGTTTGCACATTCCCCCCATGTCTGCGTGGGTTTCACTCCCACAACCCAAAGATGTGCAGGTTAGGTGGATTGGCCACGCTAAATTAAGGTTAGGAAGGGTTATTGGGTTACGGGGATAAGGTGGAAGTGAGGGCTTAAGTGGGTCGGTGCAGACTCGATGGGCTGAATGGCCTCCTTCTGCACTGTATGTTCGATGTTAAATTGCCACTTAATTGGAAAACAAATAAGTGGGTACTCTAAACTTATTTTTTAAAAATTTGATGGACCCAATTCATTTTTTCCAATTAAGGGGCAATTTTAGCGTGGCCAATCCACCTACCCTACACATCTTTGTGTTGTTGGTGCGAAATCTACACAAACACGGGGAGAATGTGCAAACTGCACATGGACAGTGACCCAGAGCCGGGATCAAACCTGGGACCTCGGCGCCGTGAGGCAGCAATGGTAACCACTGTGCCACCGTGCTGCTATCTCTTGTGCATTTTCAACATGTTGGGGGGAATCTGACCAGAATTTGGCAAAATGTAGAGTCCTCTGCGAAACTGATGCAAATTCTGCTGGTGGCAGGGGATCTCATGGAATATTAAGCCTACGTTAACAATTTATTTTTCCCAGTGAATCAGGTCGAGCTCTTGGCAGCCTCCCATTGATTGCTTGCCCCAGGGCAACTTAATCTCTGCAATCAGTGGGGAGCTTGATATAAACATCACCCCAGCATTTGTTCAAGATCCTTAGAGGGATTGGTTGTCAGGAAGCCAGGACCACGATTCTCGGAGGGAACCCTGATCAAACTCAGTGTGCAGCAGAGGCAGGATGTGCTCGATCCATGGTTGTGCAGACATCCTCCCAGCAAGGTCACCGACCTCACCTGGGAGGCAGTGGCAGCCTTAGTCAGAGCCAGCTCAATGCAGAAGAGGACAGGCCAGCAGTGCCGCAAGAACTTGAATTACCTTCTTCACGCAGCCAGGGTAAGTCTACCTCCTCCAGTCTCCGCTTCAATCCTTCACAAATCCCTTACTCCTCCAAGATGATCTCTCACCAAGCCACCTCAGAGGTTGCCAACACCTAATATGCGGCAATCTCCCCGTCCCCACTGGCTACACTGCTCCTCAGATTTCTGCTCTCACTCAGTTCCAAGCATACCACACCTCAACATCAACTGAACTAGCAGGACCCATGGCTACACTCTCGCCATCTGTCTCACTGCAGGACAAACCCAAGCAGGCATGCTTGTGTCATGAATTACTCCAAAATAATTCGGCACACTTTGTTTTCTTAATGCCACTTGTAATTATATCCGTCAGGATTCGGGTGGGGCGCAGTATTTACTTGCCAAATTTGACTGAGCTATTTTCTCCATTTTACAGGTGCTTCAGTTTGATTGCAAAATGAGTGACAATGTTATGTTTAATATGTATGGCATGGGGGTGGGGGGGAATCTGGTGGGAGGGGTTGGGGGGGGGGGGGAGGTGGACGATACCTTGAAATAGTCACATAGAAGCCTTGTTCTTGGACATTTCTGTTGAATGTTTTAATAGCAAAAATTTCACCGAAACGAAAGAAATGCAGACTCTTCTGTACATGACATTGGAACTCACATATTTGTTGATATAAGGGGTTATGATCTTATTGAATGGCGAGGCAATTGTCGGCCAATTGTCCTGTCTGTGAATTGTCCTGTCTGTCAATTGTCCTGTCTGTCAATTGTCTGTCGGCCAACTGTCTGTCGGCTAATTGTCTTTCGGCGAATTGTCCGCACACGATTAACTCACCCCACCCTGTACACACACAAGACAGACAAGCACAGGGGAAAGGAGGTGTGAAAAGAATACTAAAAGTTAAAGGATAAGAGTCTCTGTTTCAGATGGACATCTTTCAGTTAGATTTCCTTCGGTCGAGAAATTCAGTTGGATGTCTTTACTTTCAGTCTGTAATGGTTTTCACTGTAGATTCATCAGGGTCTCGAGACTTCTCTGCAGACTCAAAAACAACAGGCAGGAAACATTGGGGAGAAAGAGAGAGAGAGAGCAACACATAACCTCTCCTTCAGTGCCCTGAAGCTTTCTCTGCTGAGCTCTCTGAAAATCCCAACTAGCAGGGCCCAATTGCTGGGCTGAATACAGTCCTTTATCAATGTACTGGCCACCAGCCAACCGATCAAACCAAATCCCTCTGATCTCTCGGGTGCCAGAAAGGCTGAGTTCTTCTGTTCATGGCACAGTGTACTATTTTAAATCCCTCACTTCCTCTGCTCAACTTAAAGGTATATGTTCGTTAAAGATCCTTGGGTCAAAAATGATAATGACAAAAGAAACAGGAAAGAAGTGAAACAATAGGAAGGGTCCCTAGCAGTAAAGCTTTTGTTACCAGCACTCAATACAAATATATGGGTTAAATTTCAAACAATACTTGGCAGCTAACTGTCACTCACCATCAACTGATGTATTCTTCATGGCAATGCCTCTACCAATCAGTCAACACGCTGACCAAACAGCAACCTTGACTCACACAGTACAAAGTTGCTTTTTCCTCTGACATTGGTATTCTCGTGATTGCCCTGATGAGTGCAAAATGAAAAGCTTCAATAAAAGGTCTTTTTTCAGCAATGCACAAGTTTTGTCCTACCAAATGACTATTTGAATACGAGTGAAGTTATGCGGTGTTCCCAAGACAGAAGCTGTATCTAATTAGCTCAAAGACTTGGCAGGCGTAAAGCTTACCAGGTACGCATCACTTACTTCAGCAGTCAACCAGAAAATTCAAAATTTCCGCTGACACGTACATATTTTGGAGGGCGTACTTTATTTTGACAAGGTGTCCCGTTAATGAGCATGCATGCAGTGCATGTATGGGCATGCCAATGGGCTGCCTGACGTTATCCGTTGGAAGTGCGACCCATCTTTAACGCATCTTAAAAGTCAGGTAAACAAAATTCCAACAGTTTATCCCAATGTGGGGAAAGCGATTAAGTGCCCTTCACCTGTGAAGACGCCTACTGCTGGGTGGGACTGGGAGATCTCAGTCTCAGTGTTGAACTATATATAGCGGCACACATGTCTTAACAAAGCTTTGCTGATATTGTGAAGATACAAATACAACGATGCCACGTTTTTATCAAATTCCCTGATCCAGCTTGGAAAGTATGAAAAATTGTAGGCATGATCGTTTTACAAGCACAGCTCTGGTGCAGTGGATTTTCCTTCTCGTTCAGGTCACATGAGATACCACAACCCTGGGATTACCCCCTGAGTAACTGTGGTGATCTGAAGGCACATCAAAGTATTTATGCTGACATGGATTTATGACCCCAGGCGCTCCATGTAATCTGTACTCTTTAAGCCCTTTTTCTATTGCGCCAATGAGCTAAATATCATCAAATGTTGGTAGTGCTTGTCATCATGTTGACTTTTCAGTGCATACAGTGTTGCCTTTTTAATTCCACTTCAAATAAAAACAGGTAGTGGCTTGTGTAGTTAGTGTGTAGTTAGCTGGATCCGTACAGTATTTACAAATTGGTACTGCTGAAAATTGTATTGAATGTGTTCAACCAATTTGGTACCTGTAAAAATGCCAGTGAAAAACATTTGCCCACATTTGACACCGACACGGAACTCCAACTTTCACTGGCATTGCAATTGCTACCTCAGTTCTGTCTGTGTTCTGACAGAGTTCGTATTAATTTCAGTGGCTGCTAGTTCCAGGGTCTATAACTGTTGACCTTTGAAGCTTTTGAGGGTGGAAGAGACCTCGACGATATCCTAGAATCATACAGTGCAGAAGAGGCCCTTCGGCCCTCAAGCTACCACCGACAAAAAAAATGACACTAGTCTGTGCGGAGTCTGCACGTCCTCCCCGTGTGTGCGTGGGTTTCCTCCAGGTGCTCCGGTTTCCTCCCACAGTCCAAAGATGTGCGGGCTAGGTGGATTGGCCAGGCTAAATTGCCCTTAGTGTCCAAAAAAAAAAAAAAGGTTAATGGGGGATTGTTGGGTTACGGGTATAGAGTGGATACGTGGGCTTGAGTAGGGTGATCATTGCTCGGCACAACATCAAGGGCCGAAGGGCCTGTTCTGTGCTGTACTGTTCTAAATTCTAAATCTATTGGAGTCCCATTTCCCAGCACTTTGTCCATAAACTTGAATGTTATGAAATTTCAAGTGCTCATCCAAGTACTTTTTAAAGATTGTGAATTTTTCTGCTTCAAATACCCTCCCAGGCAGTGCATTCCAGATTCCCAGCACTCTGTGAGTGAATTATTTTTTCCTCAAATCAACTCAAAACCTTATGCCTTTCACCTTTAAACTATGTCCTCTTGTTATTGACCCTTCAACTAAGGGGAACAACTACTTTTTATCCACTCTGTCCATGCCCCTCATGATCATATACACCTTAATGCGGCCCCTATCAGCCTTCTCTGTTTCAAGGAAAACAACCCAAGCTTACCTGCCTCTGTTCACAGCTAAAATGCTCCATCCAAGGCAACGTCCTGGTGAATCTCCTCTGCACCCTCTCTAGCGCAATCACATCCTTCCTATAGTGAGGTTATTCATGAAGGCCTCACTGTCTCAAACTTGCCCCTCACCTGAGGTGTGGTGATCCTCAGGTTAAATCACCACCAGTCAGCTCTCTCATCTTCTGGGACTGTGGTGACTTTACTTTTGATTGTAGTGTGGTGATCAGAACTGAACACAGTACTCCAGCTGTAGCTGAACCAAAGTCCTGCACAGCTCCAACATAACTGCCCTACTCTTATAATCTATGCAACAAATGAGTTACGACAGCCTGGGCTGGGGCAAGGTCAATTCCAGTCCCCTTGACCTGGAGTTGCAATTATTGACTGCGCCAATAATTCTTAGAAAAATACCCAGTGCTGGATTCTCCATTTCTGAGGTTAAGTGCTGGCGTGCATGGAGAATCCGCTGGAGGTTTATGACAGGAAAATAGGCACAAACCACTCACCAATTCTGGCACTGGTCAGGGATAGCACCAGTGCCTTATGAAACTCCCGAGGCTTGTGGTGAAAATGGCCGGAGAATGACCATGTCCCGTGCCGCCTATGCGCCGGGCTGACGACCTGCACCGATCGCGACGTCAAACATTGCGCCGTCCGTGCTCGAACCCTAACCCGGCAACCGCAACCCCACAGCCCATCCTCTGGCCACCCCTCACCAGTGCCCCCAGCCCCAGCAGAAATCCCCTGGCCAGAGGCACGGATCCCAGACTGGTGGCGGTGCTGGACACTATCCGCAGCCTGCACGCCGGGTTCCCGACCGCTGGGACCACACGTGGCCTGCACCATCGGGAAATCGGCCCATCGGGGGAGGAGCATCGTGGATATGCCGGCCAATGATGTGCCAACGGAGTTGAAACAGTGCGAGGCAGGTGTCACAATGACGCCGGTTTGGAGAGGACAGAGCATAGTGGACCAGCATTAAACCAGCACCGACCCCGTTCCAGGCATCAAGATCCATTCTTCACCTGACCGCCCATCTCGATTTCGCCGTCGGGCTGTGAAGAATCCAGCCCTCAGTCTTTGGCCCTTGGCTGCCCAACAATTACAGTCACCAGGTTTATAAATTTAAACACAATTACTGTTTATTTAGAACCACAGCTATAATGAAACCTGCAGCAAATGCAACTGGTTAACTATTATCTAATTTCTAATCCCCGACTTTAACTTATCCCACCCTCTATATACAGACACAAGATAGACAAACACAGGGGGGAGGAGAGGTGTGGAAATAATAAGTAAAAGGAAAACAGCCTTTGTGTCAGATGGTTGTCTTTAGGCAGGCCTTTTTTCAAAGGGAGATTTCAGATCCAGTTCTCTGTTTGCAACCTATAATCGTTTCATGATAAATTCCTTCAGGTTCTCTGTATAATCAGAAATACAGAACTCACGGCCAAGATAGAGAGAGAGAGAGAGAAGAAGAGCAGGTCCTTCCCCTGGGTGTCCAGGATTCAAACTGAGCTCCTTGGGTCTCTGATATTCATTCCACTCGACTAGGACCCCATCACTACCTGTTCCCTGCCAGAATACAACCTTCTAGCCAATGCATTGGCCACCAGCCAACCAATCGAACTGAGTCCCACCTCATCGCTCAGGTGCTGGAAAGTCTGAGTTCTCCTGTTTGAAAAAACAGCACCATATACTATGTTGGAACTTTTTGAATTCCTTGTTCTTTCTGCTGCTTGACTGAAAGATATATGTCCATTGAGTTTCCACGGATCAAAATGATAACAAAAATAAAAAAGGGAAAATAAGGAAATCAACAGGAAAGACCAGTACAACTGATAAAGCTAAGTGTCCCATATGCCGTCTTAACTACCCTGTTAACCTATCCTGCCATCTTAAGGGATCTGTGGATAAGAACCCGAAGATCCCTCTTTACCTCTGAGCTTCCTAGTGTCCTGCCATTCATTGAGTACTCCCTTGTAATGTTACTACTTCTAAAGTGCATCACCTCACATTTTTCTGGGTTAAATTCTTGCTGACTCTGATCTATCCATCTGACCAATTCACCTATATCCTCCTATAACCTCAGATATTCTTCCTCACTGTCAACCACCTGGCCAATCTTTGTATAATTTGCAAACTTACTTCTCAAACACTGCAACATTTTCTTCTTTATTATTTATATACATCAGAAACAATAAGGGACCTGGCACTGATCCCTATGGTACGCCACTGGACACTGGCTTCCAGTCACACAAACGACCTTTGACCACCATCCTTTGTCTCCTATCACTAAGCCAGTTTTGGATCAAACATGTCACATTTCCCTGGATCCCATACTTTTACCTTCTTTATAAGTCTCAATGTGGGACCTTGTCAACAGCATTTGTTAGGTCTGACTTCCCTCTGACGAAGCCATGCTGACTGTCCCTGATCAAAACTTGCCTCTCCAAGTTGAGATTCATTCTGCCCTTCATACTTTTCTCCAATAATTTCCTGACCACCATTGTGAGACTCACTGGTCTGTAATTCCCTGGCTTATCTTTACCACCCTTCTTGAAAAGTGGAACCACATTAGCTGTCCTCCAGTCCTCTGGTACATCTCCTATGGCCAGAGAAGAAATTTGGGTCAGATTCCCAACCATGCCTCCCAGAGCAGCTTGGGATACAACTCATTTGGACCTGGGATTTTTCCACTTTTAAGCCCACCAAAACCTCCAATACCTCCTCACTCCCTGGCTGGGATTCTCCGATCCTCCGCACCGCAATTGCGCTCGGAGCGGGGGTGGAGAATGGGTGCCAGACCCACCATCGGATCGACGCCGCTCCTGCGATTCACCAATCGCGTGCGCGCTACCACACTGCGCCGGTTGGGGGCCATTGAAAGAGGCCCACGCGCCGATTCTCCGCCAACAACTGGACAAGTTCCCGCCGGCTTGGTTCACTCATGGTTCCACTCAGCGGGAGCTCAGAGTGGCAGCTGCGGACTCATTCCATGGCCGCCCTGATGCGGCCGGGGGAATCTGTCACCGGGGGTGGGAGCCTCCAGGACGACCAGGCTCGCGATCAGGGGCCACCAATCGGAGCGCGAATGCGATCTCTCGAGGAGGGGGGTCTATATTGTCGGGGCCAGCCTGCAGTGTGGATCCGCTATGTTGCGCAGGGCGGACCCATGACCGAAAGTGCAAGGCCCCGTATCGGTAGCCGGAGCTGCGAGGAGCACCCCTGGGCCTTGCGAGGCCCCTGCAAAATGGAGAATCACTCTGCTCTTTCTCCAGGAAAGTCCAGAGTGATTTGCACTCATTTTCTCGCGGGCGTGGGGATATAGCCCTATTATCAGAGAATTCCGCCCCCCTGTGTCAAACTGTTCAAGAATCTCACAGACCCTGGGCCGTATTCTCCCCACCCCCCAGCCGCCATGCAGGATGGGAGAATCGCCGGGGCGGCCTGACGCGACATCCGCACGCAATTCTCCAACCCCTCCAGAAACCAGCGCCGCGAGTATCGCGCCAGGCCGCTCGGAGAATCGCCACAAATGGCGAGCGCCGATTCTCCGGCCCGGATGGGCCGAGCGACCGTTCCGACATGACAGGTTCCCGCCGGTGCCGTTCACCCCTGGTTACTGCCGGTGGGAACTGTGCGGGGGGGTGGGGGGATCCTTCACCGGGGGGGGGGGGGGGGGGGGGGGGGGGGGGGCTCCGATGGGGTCTGGCCCGCGATTGGGGCCCACCGATCGGTGGGCCGGCGTCTCCCACCCGGGCCTACCCCCTTCCGCGGCCGGCCCCAGAACACCGGCGCCATGTTGGAGAGGGTCCAGCATGCGTAAGAAGTTTCCCACGCATGCGTGGGTTGGCGCGGCGCCCATTTGGCACCGCGTGCAGGGGCATTAGGTTTCTCTTGGTACTTCTGAGGAACGGAAAAACCATGGTGTGTGGAAAGAAAATCCATTCAGAATTATACATGGCTGCCAGTGTCCGTGGGGAGGAAAGAATAAGAAGCAGCAATCCTGGCAGATAGGGGTAAAAGGAATTTAAAATGGAATGGTGGGGGACATGTGATTTTGTAAGCTCTGGCGCTACTCACCCTTTAATCCTCTTTTTTATCCTGATGCACACCTCATAGTTACTTGCTTTTGATACACATGTCTTTCACTATATCCCTGGAAGATCCAAGATGGATTTTGGCTATGAGGGGCCGAGTTTTGTCAAAAAGTCCTTGTTTGATTGAGGTGGGCGGAAGCGGCTGGGGTGGGGCCCAGCCTCCAGTTGGCAGTTTGTTTTGGTGAACAGGCCTCGGCCTCGGTGGTGCTGTCAGCATTTTAATGATGGCTGCCAATACGAATGTGGACGATGGCTCGTGGCGCAGGTAGTTGGTGCTCGCTCTGATGAACTGCGAAACATCTTTGACAGAACAGTGGAAGTGGAGAAGGCAATCCCGTTGCTCGATAGGACAATCTTCCTGATGAGGGCATTGTATGTTGTTTATCCTGGCAGATTCAGGGAGTTGGAGCAGGACAGGGACCGTTTGTGTGCCAGGTCCCCTGGGTCGGGCAGAGGACAGATTCAAAGCCAAAATTGAGGATTGGCTGCCATGCTTTTGCAATCTTGACTGAAGGTGGGGCATTTTGAGTTGGATGGAACACATTGGGCTGGATTCTCCGCCCCGCCACATTTCTATTTCACTCCGCCAGCAGAATGCTCCGTTTCTCCGGCAGGATCAATGGGGTTTCCCATTGTGGGGCAGCCCCACGTCGTCGGGATTTTTTGTCACCTCAACAGCGGTGTCAATGAGTACCGGAACACATGTACAGTGGACACCGTCTGCATATCATTAGCAGGCCTGAAACGGTATTCTCCGAGGCCTTCGCACTGCTCCACCTCTGATGGACTGAGTTCCCGATGGCGTGGTTCACTTGTGCTTTTAAAAATCGTGAAACCGGCGTGGTGGTTGCTGAGGGAGAGCGAGGGGGTGCGGACATCGCCCCAGTTTTCTGACAGCTGTGCCGCTGGCTGGGGGGCTTCTGCCAGGTCCGGGGGAAGTAGCGGGGGTGGCCAGGAGGTGGGCTGTCGGGTCGGGGTAGAAGGGCATGGAAGACCATTGTCGCAGCCGGCAAGGCGGCCATGCCCTTGCGCATGCCGCTGACAGCCCATTGTGAGCTGAGGGTCACAGGTCGGATAGGTGTCCCTCCAGGTCACCCAACTAGGTGCCCTCCAGCCCCAGCCAACCAATCAGCTGTATAGGCGGCCTCCAGCACAACCAGTGCCATCTTGTTGGTTGGGATGAGTGTGTGTGGAAATTGTAATGTGTTTGTGCGGCTGTAACTTGTTAGCCTCCCAAGTGTCAATCACGGACCCGGCGAGTCCCGCACCATTTTCCATTGGATTCAATTGTGTTCCACACGGCGCTAATGCTAGCTCCTTAACAGTAGCAGAATCGGTCCAGGTGTGGCGCCAGTTATGCTGTTGTGCAAGTCCACGATCTGCGTCTAATGTATTAGTCTCATAAACGGAGAATCACGCTGCCAATTTAAGGTTAAATTGGAGCTTTGAAGATGGGGGGCTGGATTCTCTGCCCCCCCCCGACGCCGAAATTGCAGCTGGCGCCAAGGCGGAGAATTCATTTCCCCGCATGGAATCGGGACCGGCGCGGTTCCCCGATTCTGCGGGCCACGAAAAGCTGCGGACTCAGAGAATACACCGTGCCACATATCACCTACTTGCGGCCATTGCTGGAGGCCCGCTCTGCCATTCTCCACCCCCGAACGGAAGAAGTCCCGACGGCGTGGACCACCCATGGTCCTGCCAGTCGAGAAACTAGTGTGGCGGCTGAAAACTCAGTCTGTGGCCACCCTGGTTGGGGGCGGGCCAGTCAGAGGGCCGGGCGGGGGGGGGGGGGGGGGCTTTTACGCGGCCCAACAATGTTTGGGCAGGTGGTCAGGGTCGGGCGCGTGTCCAATCTGGGGATCTATTTCTAATGTCCATCTCTGCGGTCTGAGTCTGCCATGGAGCATGGCGCAGCCGCTGGAGGTCACCGCCAGGCGCATGCACGCCTCTGACCCAGTAGTGCGGGGCCCGTACCTGCAGCAAAAGCTGCTGGTTTTATGCCAGGTCCCTGCTAGCCCCCTGTAGGGCTAGGAATATTTGGCCCTTTCATGCCAGTTTTTCTGACAGTCCAAAGTTTTTACGACGGCGTGGGGACATAGTCCCAAAAACAGAGAACCCAGCCCGGGATGTCAGCACAAGTGAATCTGTCATAAAGGAAATTCAGGCTAATGTGCTAGTTCAGTAACGTTGCTGTGATTTGTGTCCTTTCTAATTAACTGTCACAGAAACAAAACAGGTGAAGAGGGCACTCAGTAAAGTACCTACCTCCACCGCACTATTATCTCAATGTTATTCGAATTATGCAGCTCTTTATTGAGGCCTTGAGGCTTGATTGTTGCTTTGTAAATTGTTCTTCTTTGCGCACAATGTTTTACAATTGTTGTGATCCAGACTCTCCAACCTTCATGGTTCTTGACAGCAGCCAGCTTGTCTGCTTTTCTGCACTCTGCAACTACAAAGCGAAATGAAAAATATTTTTATTAAGAGCTTTCATCTCACTGAAGAGGCCTTAGGTGAATCCACATTCAATAACCTGTTCTGAAAGCTCTGCTCACATTTTGACAACTGTGAAAAATTCCACCATTTTAGCTGAGAGAATTCACAATATTCTAAATAAAACAGCCCACAACGTTCTAAAAAGTCACTTTTTCCTGGCTCCCAATGTCACAAATTCCTGAAAAAAATCCAGGATCCTGTTCCATATGTTTGTCAAAAATAAGCCAGTTATTCTTTGGGCCACACCTGACCTGGGTACCAAATTCCATGTAAATCTGTCCATTCGTTGTTGAGATGCATTGTATATGAACAGACAAACAGATTCACAAAGAGGCAAAATCATTACCTCCACCCATCTTTAGTGGTGGAGGAAACTATCCCATCAACTGCCCTGTCCTCCTTTTGTGTCCAACTGCCCCACTCAGGCTGGTGCATTATTTACCTTAGACATCAAAGGTCTCAGTTTATGAATTTGTTCTTGAAACTTTATCCATTGGAAGCAATTTCAAGGGCCAGAATTCTATAGAAAGGTGCAAACATATGAATTACGAGCAAGGACAGGCCATTCAGCCCCGAGAGCACCTTCCTCCATTCAATATGATCATGGCTGACCTGATTGTGTCAAAACCATGTTCCTGCCAACCCCATATGCCCTTTGACTCACTTGCCAATCAAGAATCAATCGACCTCTGCCTTAAAAATATTAATTGACTCTTCCTCTACTGTTCCCTGGGGAAGAGAGTTCCACAGACTCATGGCCCATTGAGAGAAAACTTTCTCCTCATCTCCATCTTAAATGGAAGACCCCTTATTTTTGGACTGTGTCCCTAAATTATGGCTTCTCTGACAAGGGGAAACATCCTCTCAGCATCCAGTCTCGCAAGCCCCCTCAAGATCTTATTTCAATAATATCACCTCTCATTCTTCTAAACCCCAAAGGATACAGGCCCAGTCTGAACATTGCTTCTTCATGAAATAAGAACCCTTCTCAGGTATCATTGAACCTTATCTGAATTAACCCTAATGCAATTATGTCCTTAAATAAGAAGACTACTTCACTTAGAAGTAGTCTCACTGACAGGATAAAAGTTGGACTTGACTCTGCGTGGATGAGCAGTGGGCTCCTGGGTGGCATTTCACCCATGACAGCCAATACAGAGGCTGCCACTGGGACTGCCATCCTATTCAAGATGGGGTCCTTCCTCTCTGCTAACCCAATCAGAAGGCCGAAAGCTTGGAAGTGCCGCTGATCGAGGTAGCTGCATCTGAGGGTGCAGGAACAAGGAAATAGTGCCTCTATGCTGAAGCACCTTCAAAGGAAAGCTGATTTATTTTCTTTCTCGTTCCAGAGCTTGGCCAACAGGCCGCAGGGGTTACCCTACATCAGCGCATTTGTAGCTGTGGGTGATTCCATTGCCATCAGGGGGACTGTCTATGTGCCATGGAGCAACCATTAAAGTGCCTCTTAGCTCTATCCAGGAGCCAGTGGAAGGTCAGTAGGGTTTACCTGGCTGGGCTCACCATATGATGGCAGCGCGTCCTGACATTGGTAAAATGCTGGCAAGAGCAGAAAGTGGCCCTTAATTGGGCATAAACTGGTTTAACTGATCGCTGAGTGGACAGCGAGGCTGCTGAGCTTCCTGCTGCTGGCAGTATCCCATGGCAACAGGAAGGTGTTGGTTAGCGTTCCATTCCGATGAGTTCCGTCATCATTTTACCAGCCATCTCATCTGATCTCCTGAGGGCTGCAAAGATCCAGCCCAAGAATCAGATAAAATGAATAAATGGAAGATCATAGACTGTGGTAAGATGGAATCTTACATGTAAACTCCCTGTGGGTGAAACCAGGAACATGAAGTAAAAAGAAAAAATCCTTCTTGCTGTCACAAATGCATTGTACAAATGTGAGAGCAAAAGCTGATTTAGAATGTTTAGTGCAGACACCTTCTCTTTTTCCCAGACTTGAAATCATTTCAGAAATTGCTTTTTATCTCCATTAGTTGGACAAAAAGAGTTTGTGATGTTCCTATGCTTCATCTCCCATCGATCTCATCAGTATATTTATTTGATTCTCTTCTGCTTTCTTTATTAACTCTGACACCTGCCTGGGTCTTTCACATTGGCTTATCCATTTGACTATTCATCAAGACGTGCAAGATTAACTTGCTCTGTTGGGCTTAATTAAAATGACACCATCAGAGCCACACACGCACCATTTGTCATATTAGCTGAGAAATTCCTGTTGGAGATTGCTGCCTGTCGGATTCTCTCTGCAGTTATTCTGATCCAGTGGTACTTACACCATCCCTCACTCTTACTGTGTAGGTTAATTCCTTGGTTATTAAATAGCTTTCCTATGAAATTTCAATTTTCTTCGAAAGTACGTATCTCACCAATTCTGCGCACAGAAAGGTTTTAAAGCTGAGCTCATTTTGCTTACGTCGGGTGGCAGAAGGGGAGCTGCAGCTATTTCCTGCGGTTTGTGCAGTCAGAGGTTTTGGTATAAAAAGCAACAACAACTTGCATTTCTATAGCACCTTCACTGTAGTCAAATGTCCCAAGGTACTTCAGGGATTACTTTCAATGTTTACCCCATTGTTCGGTTTAGTAACACGAAATGAACCGGAGAATAGAATAATATAGTGGCACCTGCCACTACACCAACTATAGTCCCAGGTTGCAGATAACTGAAAACCTTTGTGTCCAGTTTTAGTGGGACACCTTAATTAAGCTATTCTGACTGCTTCAGATAACAATACCATCAGCACCACAAGTGTTAATGATTTTCCAAGAGAGAGTCAAGTGGCATCTGTGAAGAAATGAAAGCAGGTTAATGTTTCAGATTGATCACCTTTCATCAGCAAATAAGGACAGGAGTGTATTAATATGATAATATGGAGCAATAGCCTCAATTAACACCATATAATCCAAGTGACAAAGGTGGAGGAAAAAAATAAACTTTATTTCAGAGAATCTGAGTTTGAGCCAAGCATTCACTTGGACATTCAATTGTCAGTGAATCTGAAATTATACTTCTGCCAAATGATTAGGCAACACAGTGGGCCAGTGTTATGTTTGAGCTGTTCTACTCTTTCTTTACAGTAGAAACAAAGGATGAAAAGGTTGCCACACTACAGGTTACTTAACCAGATCATCAGACTTTATTAGAGAGGTATTGCTTGCTCACAGTCTGAGGTGGAAAGAAGGGAAATCTCCCGAATGCCTCTGATAATGTCACCACATAGTCATGTGACACACTCCTCAACAGCCAGTTTTCTATGTTTGAGGTAGGAATCAGGAGTTAGGAAATTTCCCTATGTCGTGATCCCGGCAGTGCTGGTCAGCAGGACTTTCAACCATCCCGGAGTCAGACCTGTCAGAGGCAGGCCAATAGCGAGGCAGTCACGTTAAAAGGTGCTCCTCAATTGGGAGAGATATTAGCCCAGTTCTGCAGATCAGTGTGAGTTCCCCCTAATCCTGATCCCCGATCCCTCAACCCATTCACCACCCACTCACCTCACCTCCTTCAATCCTTTTATCCCCTCATCCCCAAATTCCCTCAAACCCCATACCATCCTCAACCTCAGACCCCCACTTCTCCTCAATTCTGCAAAACCCACTTGAAGGGGGGGATTCAGAGATGATACCTCTGAAAACTAAATAGTTAGGATGCCACTAGATTAGTCTTACATACGTTACTTTATTAAGAACTGAGATGAATTATAGGAAGAGTACCGAGTAATCATTATTAACAATTAAACATGTATTTTTAGGACATAGCAGTAATAAGTAATCAACAGTGAAACAATCCAGGATGCTGGTTCTGTTGTTCTGTTTCTCACAAACAAACAGCACAGGATGTTGCGATTGTACATAGCTGTCAGGATGAGGAACCTGGCATCAATCATGGGTTCCTTGCAATTCTATTGGGTGAAGTTTAAACATTGCTTGCAATTCTATTGGGTGAGTTTAAACATAGCAGCTTCAGGGATTGGATCACATCCAACTGGGGAGGGTATTGATTTTTGAATGTTGTATGTATGCTGAATTTGTATCTTTGTTCTGTAGAAGGACCTTGGCAGCTTTCCAGGTCTTATCTCTCATGTACATGAAAGCAAGCTTGTAGAATATTAAACCGTCTTCAGATTGTTAATGTGTCTCCTGTTCTTTGTACTGAGTTGAGCCACAGGAGAAAAGCCCACATGGAAGCCAACTCAATACACAGGCCTCGAAACCGCTCCTACACCACTGACCTAGTATCCATTAAAAACAGAATTTAAAAAATTCATATCATTTGGAAACCTTTGAAAAATCTGTCACAATGAACAAACTTACTTGAATAGCCACAATTTTAGAAAAATCCTCTTAGGAAGCTTGTAAACAACAAGCTCACATTCCTCTGGACAGCTGTGTAAACAAACGGTACTAAGCAGAATCTATCAGTGGTTTTAAAGAAATACAACGTTCAAATTGGCATTCCTCTGAACAACTGTGTAAACAAACCCTTTTGAGCACAATTTATCAGAGCCGATACAGACAGAAAAAACTTCAGACAGTTGTCAAAAGTTTGAAATAGCCAAAAAGGAGGCTGAACTGAACTTCAAGCAGAAAAAATGAAAGCAATGGGGCATTCTTCATGATTATCTCTGAATTTAATACTAAGCTACCCTTTCAACATTGTAAAATGCAGAATTTCTCGTTTTCTAGTAGATGATCCATTCTATTGCATTTTTGATTTTTTTACTTTCACCCCATGCATTCTTCCCATTGACAGCTGGCCAGTTGTCAGAAGTAACAACCTGGCAACCATACTACCTAATGGTCACTTACCTTTTCAAGTCAAAACATGCTCCTCACTTACTGCAGTAAAAATAGGTATAACTTTGGCAACAGTATTTCATAATGTCATGTAAAGTAGGCAACACCTTTTGTACAGACCTGGCATATGGGTGGTATTTCAAACTTTATTTCACCCTTAGTTTACGACACTTCTCTGCTCGAGTGATTTCTGCCACTTACCAAAACCCATCTGCCTCCATCAAAATTGCAGAAGTTCCAAAATGTTAATTTCCTCAATGGTGCCAGTAACATTGAGTTAGCAGCGTGCAGACCCCAGATCTGTCATTCTTGTGCCGATGAAAATTGCGGGAAGCTGAAAGAATGGTGGGATCCCAGATATAGGCTTGTCCAACATTTTTAAAGACTGCCCAATGCATTTCTGTCCAATATTGGGAGGGGAAAATCTAACCATAATTTTGGTGCCACAAGTAATGCACAGGGCATCAAAAAAAAAACACAACTCAAAATAAATCCACAGATACAATATAGGAATTGTCATAATATACACATCAGTATATAATGGTGCAGAGACACACACTGACTGACACACTGCAAGACCAATCAACACACACAACACAGCAGCCAATCACCAGTTAGGGCACGGTCACTATAAAGCCAGAGGGCACTAGTTTTCCCGCTCATTCGGGATGCAGCCTCTGAGATGGACAGAGCTCACAGCTGGTAGCACAAACCTTCACCATGTGCTAACAGTTTAGACTGGTCAGGATAGGCATAGGTCTTCAGTTAATCTAACATAGTGTCGACCCACAGTGCAAATATGTTCAACAGTTCTTAGTTTAACAAAATAGTGTTGTACTATTACAAGTGTTGGTAGCCTGTCTATGTTACTGCTAAGGTAAACACAATCTCCACAGATCCAGTGTACCCAACACATCAGGAATGATAGTAGAAGAGCTGAAGTGTATTCATAGTTCCATTCATTTATTTTTATTCGATCACAAGTAGGGAGTTAAAGCATGTTCATACATTTTCCATTCATATGCCATTTTATTTCTTACGTTCTTTGCTTAATAATCCATATACACCGTAAATTTATTGTACTTTTAACCAATTTGAAAACAATTAACAGTGTCTCTAGATTATTTGACAATGAAATAATTACCATGTGATTCAATTAGATATAATAAATGACAAGTCATTTTCAGTTCTGCTTGTTAACTTGTCAGAGACTCTGAAGCTTCTGCTGCTGAACTGGACAAGGGATAAATCAGGTTTTAGATAGAATGAAGTTGAAACTTACAACAACAACATTTCTCCTTGTAGTTCCACAATTTTGGCAGTTTGGGTATCATTTTGGTGACAAAATAGTGTCCCTGCCGTGAGAATTCAATTTTGCTATCAACTGTGCCAATTGCCATCTTGACAAATGTGTTTGTGTAGGAGGTAGGAGCATACATGGGAAACACACGGAGTGAGCTGATTGTGACATAAATCAATGTGTAATACTGATTTGATGCCTGCAGTGCCATGTTCAACTTGGAGCTCCATTTACTGCATTTCCTTAAAACTGTTAACTTCCATCCAGTTGAACAGGAAACAGAAATCATGAAGTCAGTGCCCACTCGAGCCGTTGGCACTGGCAGGGTTTCTCCAACCATCTACACATCTTAGTATATCCTGAAACCTAAATCATTGCACTCTTACCACTCTCCTCCCTTCCTCTGCCACTTTTGTTGCTTCCCCTGCCCCTCTCCTCTCTTGCCCTGTGGTGCCTCACTGCCACTGTCCCATCTCTGTCATTGGTCCTTTCTACTCTCTGCCGACCAGGGGGGGTTGAGTGGAGCGGAGCAGAGGAAATGAGGGGATCGGTGAGGGGAGTGTGAGAAAGACGATACATGTGGATCTTTGCCTCCCTTAAGCTGAGCTGGGTCAGTACTATCCATGACCTCGCATCCCCGGAGTTGGTGAAAGTGGGCTCAGGAGAAAGAACAGGACATTGGAGATGATGACCTGCTCTGTGGGAGGGTTGTACCCATCATGAAGGTCTCTCAAGGCCGGGGCACCGCCTACTCAGTCTACCAGCTGAACTGTATATATTTAAGGTGGCAACGATGTCTGATGTGCCAACAACCCCAGCTATACCTTCAAAGCAAGCCTCGCTTGTCATATTGGAATAGCCGTCGCTATGCTTTTTTAGTGATCAGCGTGAATGTTGACGAGGCTGATGGAGCAGTGAGTGCTCCAGTCCCGTATTGTTCCTTGCAGAATCCGCCACTAGCGAAGCTGAGTCGCCATTGGAGATGAGCAAGCCACACCCACCACAGGTCCCACGTTTGATGACAGCCTCAGGCTGCACAGAAAGCTAGGAAAAATAAACAACACCACCCCTTTCGAATGGGTGGGAAAGGATGACCTCCCATTCCGCACAGATAACTGATGAGGAGATAAAAGTTAAAAATTATCTCCTGAAAAATAAAGAGAGAGTGAGAGAAAAAGAGAGAGGAAAAATGAGCGAATTCAGAAGTTTATAGAGTGGGTGCGTGCGACAGATTTTCATCCTCTGGATGTTCGAGGGCTTCCTTGGCGGTTTTCCTGGTAAGGAGAGATGGGACCGCTGAACCTGCTCAGGCATCGATTGCCCTCATTAGGTCTTAACTATGGCCTTAAGGAAAATCATGACACAGGCATCACTAGCTGTCCTATGCTAGGAAAAGGTGGGTAGCAGGATTTGTTAATATGCACAGCCCAGACAATTGCAGCAACATACTGCACCTCCAAATCTCAATCTTCCAACCCCTCATGTGCAGCAGTCAGTCCTCAGCAGAAAAGTGTACCAAGTGCCCACCAATTCAATTAAGTGTTGTGGTTGAATGTAATTAATGTAATTAAGTACCTAATTCTGTCTTGTGCAACACCTGACACATGAAACACAATGGGTGGGATTCTCCGACCTATCGCTGGGTCGGAGAATCCCCGGGGGCAACGTGAATCCCATCCCGCCGCTCCGACGCCAGCTTCCGTATTCTCCAGCGCCGATCGGGGCAGGAGCGGGATTCCCGCTGCGCCGATCGGGGCCATTGGCAGCGCCCCCCCCCCCCAGCAATTCACCGGGCCTTGATGGGCCGGGCAGCCGTCAGTTCCTGGCCAGTCCCGTCGGCGTGAAATGGACATGGTCCCACACGGCGGGACCTGGCTGGTAGGCCATCTAGTGGAGTCCTCGGGGGGAGCGCGGGTGGATCCGGCCCCGGAGGGGGCCCCCATGGTGGCCTGGCCCACCAATCTGTGGGCAGGCCTGAGCCGTGGGGGCATTCCTTCCTACCGCACCGACCTCTGTAGGGCTCCGTCATGGCCGGCACGGCGAAGAAACCCCCTGCACATGGGCAAGAAGACGCCGGCGGTTCTGTGCATGCGCGGGACCATGCCGGTCCTTCGCCGCCGGTTGGCACGACACCAATCCCCCCAGCACTGGCCTAGCCCCCGGAAGTGCGTGTGGTGAATGTATAAGTACTATTAATTCACCAGTGTACTGTGTTGCATTATACCATGCTATTAACCCTGTGGACTCCATCTATGGGCCACTGTGTGGCTTCACCCAGAGGGAGAGATGTGGAGCATGTACGGGATCCTCCCATGGCTCCGCCCCTTATAGGAAGGAGAAGAGCAGCTGACCTGCGGGACTGCCTTCAGTAATGTGCCGGCCGCAGACAGGCAAAGTTGTAAGCTGATTAAGCTGTGTGAGAGAGAGATGTGCGTGTGAGGGAGAGAAAGATAGGGGGCTGTATTCACCGTTTTTGAGACTAAGTGTGGAGGAATTGTGCCGTTTAACGACAAATAAATCAGAGCCAATCCCACAACTGGTGAGGGACAAGCAGCTGTACCAAGTAAAAGTCCCGGCTGCCACGATAAAAACAGTTGGAGAATGGCTGTGTCCATGGCTGTTCATTCGCACGGCAACGCCCTGCAGCGGTCGCACCGTAAAACATGGCGGCAGCAGTGCATGTACTCGACCTGCGAGGTAATGCCCACTGGCTAGCCCCTGGTCACCCCCCACCAGCCCCCCCAGCCATCGCGGAAGCTCTCACGGCCAGCAGCACAGCTCCCGTCTGACTGTGGCAGTGCAGAACACAGTCCGCAGCCGCCACGTGGTGTTCCCAACCGCTGAGACCACGCGTCAACCACGCGGTCCGGAACTCAGACCATCGGGGCCAGAGCATCGGGGGAGGGCCTTCAGTGGCACATGAACGCCGTCCCAGTGGCGCGTGGTGCGCGAAGCGATGACGCCACTTCAGAGGGGGCAGAGGTTACAAAACCTTTGTCAAACAGGCACCGCCCCTGATTTTGGCGTCCAAAGAGATTCCCCCCCGAATCACCGATTAGAAAATCAGCGTCGGTGGAGCAGTGAATCCCGCTCAGGCTTTGTGTGTGTTTGTGAGATGAAGAGAGAGTGTGTGTATGAGAGAGCATGAGTGAGGGAGCTGTGTGCACCTGTGAGAGAGAGAGGGAAGTTTGTTTGTGTGAGAGACCGAGAGGGGTATGTGTGCATGTGTTAGTCTAAGACGGAGGGGTGAATGTGTGTGTGTGAGAGAGTGAGGAATTAGAGGAGTGAAGGGTCTCTTGCTGGCTCACTCCCAGTCTCAGGTTTCTGGTTCGCCCACACACCGACAGGCAATCTCATCCACACTAAGGCGGGGTGAGGATGAGTAAGTGGGTGAGTGAGTACCCTGAGGCTGGGAGTGAGCTGGACAAAAACATTCTCATTCTTTCACACTCTAATGGTCACCTTTATTGATTTGTTTTTAAAATGAGCAATTATTTTGTGATTATTTTTGCTCAGAATGATGGTTTTCATTCATTCATCAGATTTTTGTAAAATTAATACTTAATGTTGTGCTAATCTTTCCAAAATTTTCTCGTCCGCGCACCCAATGTGAGAAAAATGAAATGTGCCCCTCACCCACCCCGTGTAAAGGCTGGACAAGCCTGTTCTAATTCATTTACAATTACATTTACAGCATGCAGCAATAGCACACCAGAATGGGAGACACAAGAACTAACTAATTTCACCTTCCAGGCTCGTCAGGAAAACTCAGTGGCCCTGGTGCAGCTTGACGATTGAAGCCTTCCATCGGAGCACAGAGGTAAGACAAGGTGGGTGAGGTTATTAGGAGAAAGGGCAATAAGGGGTCGAAAGGAGGTCACTATGTTCTGCAGTTGTAACTTAGAGTCAGGTTGCGAACCTCCTTCCAATTCCACCAAATAGTTTTTGGAGTTAGTCTGAGCAAGCTCAAAATGAATTCAGAAATGAGTACATTGACATCAAATGAAACCTGCAGTAATTACAGACAGTTACCATGGCAGCTCAAACAAATGCCCCCAAAAATTCAGAAGATTCTTCTTTAACACACAAGTGGTTGTCATTGCATCTGTTTTAGGCACAGTAAACAGGCAATCATGTTAAATTTATTCTCTCAAAATTTCAAATCTTCAACTCAGAGTTTGCATTCTTGTCTCTGACTCAGAAGTTGCCAGGTTAAAGCCGAACTCCAGACAGTCCAGGTGAATGGATACCAGAGTTCCATATTTAAATTCTGGGTTGACTTCCAGACATGTGACATCGTGAGCGGGATTCTCTGGTCGGTGACGCCGAAATCGCGTTCGGCGATCGGCCGGAGAATACTCGTTCCCAACCAAATCAGGAGAGGTGCCGCTTTCACGATACTCCGCCCCCTCCAAAATGGCATACTCGCAGAATATGTCACGTGCCGTATTTACAACGTCAGGACGTTGCCTGAGGCCCACCCACCAATGCTCTCCCCCCCCCCCCCCCCCCCACCCACCGGCCGAGTTCCCGATGGCGTCGGTCGCGTGCTATCATCCGTCGGGAACTCGTCGTGGTGGCTGCAGACTCAGTTCAACGCCGCTACAGTCTGGCGGGGGGGGGGGGGCGATCTGCAGGTAGGGGGGGCTTCGACAGGGGCAGGGTCACTGTTGGGGGGTTGGTCCGGGACTCGCGGGTCGGCCAAACGGGGGCACTATTTTGCAGGCTGGGTCTGTGCGCGGCCGGCGCCATGTTGCACGGCGCGGCCGCTGCAGGTCTCCGCCATGCACAGGCGCGATCACGGAACCAGCAATTCTCCGGCCAATAATAGCAGCCAGAGTCGGGTGCTCTACGCTGCCGGCATGCTAGCCCCCAGCCAAATTGAATGTTCGGTCGTAAAACGCCACCGTTCCCACGCCGGCCTGAGGACATTGCCTCAGAATCAGAGAATCCAGCCCCATGAGTGTGAGTGGTCACCTTTCCCACTTATGGATTGTGGGAGCCTATAAGACTCTGCTCTCAGATAGGCTAGTACAAAACTGGTTACCGGCATGGAGGCGGGGTTGTTACATTTCTGTTAATTGATTTGAGAATCCTTCCACAATTTCATACTCTTCTCCAAGAAAAGTATGAAGACGTAGGGCAGACGTCATCATATGAAATGAAGATAACCTCTGGACCTAGACTTGTGTCTTGCTCAGAATGTTTGTATCAATGGCTTCCAATCTCTAATAGTGCTGGAGCCCAAATTGAAACGTGCAATGGCTCAATCCTGCTCCGACTGAATATTTGGCAACATTAGATAAACTGTTCATAGATCAGAACTACAGTGCCAGCTCAGTCACAGATATAAAGAAATGTGGTGATTGCCACAGATATCTACTTTCTGTAGAGTGATTGCTCATTCTGGTTTGGTTTTAAGCATATTGGCCCTGGCATTCTTTGGAGATCTTCCAAGTCTCTTGGTCCAATCATGGCAGGAAACTGACACAACGCTTGGCAAATATATCATTATTTTCAACCACTTACATCATTTTCAATGTACATCAGTTTCAAATTCCTAGGGGTGCACATCACCAAAAATCTATCCTGGTCCACTCACGTTGACGCTATCACCAAGAAAGCACAACAGTGCCTATACTTCCTCAGGAAACTAAGGAAATTTGGCATGTCCACATTAACCCTTACCAACTTTTACACATGCACTATAGAGAGCATCCCATCTGGCTGCATCACAGCCTGGTATGGCAACTGCTCGGCCCAGGACCGCAAGGAACTTCAGAGAGTCGTGAATAACGCCCAGTCCATCACACAAACCTGTCTCCCATCCATTGATTCCATCTACACCTCCCGCTGCCGGGGGAAAGCGGGCAGCATAATCAAGGATCCCTCCCACCTGGCTTACTCACTCTTCCAACTTCTTCCATTGGGCAGGAGATTCAGAAGTCTGAGAACACGCACGAACAGACTCAAAAACAGCTACTTCCCCACTGTCACCAGACTCCTAAATGACCCTCTTATGGACTGACCTCATTAACACTACACCCTGTATGTTTCAACCGATGCCAATGCTTATGTAGTTACATTGTATATCTTGTGTTGCCCTATTATGTATTCTCATGTATTTTCTTGAATTTTGTTTAATTACCTTTTCTTCCATGTACTGAATGATCTGTTGAGCTGCTTGCAGAAAAATACTTTTCACTGTACCTCGGTACACGTGACAATAAACAAATCCAATCCAATCCAATCCAATTTTCCAATAGATCCCACCAGTGCCATATTTATGAGGGAAGATGGAATGAAGTCACTGACTCTTCAGGCCTTGACTGAGATTCTGAAAAGTATTTAACCTGTCTACCCTGGGAGTGTTTGATTCCAACTTTGTGTAGAAATAGAAAGTCATTTTGCATCAATGAGATTTTTCATTTTCATTAGGGATAAGAACATCAATTATTGAAAAAGGTCTTTGTGTATGTTATGCCCAATACATTGCAAATGGAAATCAAAGCTGATAACTGCCTTTAATTCCACACAACTAAGAAAAATCACAACTCATTTTCAATAAGCATTTCAAGCATTAAGCAATAAGTTTGCAGACTGCAGAAAAATGTATCAATTTATAATTCTGACACAGCCTGATTATTCAAATACATTTGCATGGTTAAGTCCAGTCAAATGTCGATTAGTGGCTGGATAAAGAAATATTGTGCCAAATTGCTTTCATAGAACAACTCAAGGATAATGTATCCTACCAATTGTCACAATGCTAGAAATGCCACGTCCATGTTACTGATTGGGGTTAAAACTTTATTCTGTGATCATGATAACTGAAGATAAAATTGAAAACTATCAAGTACTAAATGCCATTAAGCTTCATCAGTTTATTTCTGAAGTAGATAGCTGAAATGCTTTACTGTGTCAGAATCCATTGTGACTGTTGTTATTAGCATTAATGAGCAAGTTAATGTGACCTTTAGGACTCACTTTGCATCTCAAAGGAAGGCAGAAGTTCATCCTGTTATGGCTTTAATGTCACTGAGTAAAAGTGTTTAACGAATCAAATTAGAAGTGGAAATATTAGAATGGAGGCTCTGGGGTGCATGATTTTGTTTTGTTCATTTATGGGATGTGGACATCGCTGGCAGAGACAACATTTATTGCCCATCCCTCACTGCCATCAAGACTGTATTTGAGTGTTAACCGCATTGCTGTGGATCTCGAGACCAAGTAAGGATGACACATTTTCTTCCCTGAACATCATTAATGAACTAGGTTGTTTTTTTTTACCACAATTGACAATGCTATTATGGTCATCATTTGACTTGTAATTCCAGATTTTTACTGAATTCAAATTTCACCATCTCCATGGCAGGATTTGAACCCGGGCCCCGGTAGTATTGTGCTGGGTCTCTAGATTACTAGTCTAGTGACAATACCATTATGACACCGCCTCCCCTAGAGGCACAATTAGGGGGAGACGTTGGCATAGTGGTATTGTCGCTAGCCTGGTAATCCAGTGACCCAGGCATAACACAATGTGGTTCAAATCCCACCACAGCAGCTGGTGAAATTCAATTAATAAATCTGAAATAGAGTTATCATTGGTGGTTGTAAAAATCCATCCAGTTCACTAATTCCCTCTAGCGAAGGGAGGGAATGTGACTCCGGACTCACAGTAATGTGACTGACTATTAACTGGACTGACTATTAACTGCTCTGTCAGTTCAAGGGCAATTATAGATAGGCAACTGAATGCTGGCCTTACAAGTGACACATTCATCCCAATAAAAAAAATGTTCATGCATCCATGAATTTGCTCAATAAAAGAAAATAATAATATTGTGGCTGCTGGAAATTTAAACTAAAAGCAGAAAATTGCGGAATTACTCAGCAGGATGATCAGCATTTGTGGAGAAAGAAATGTAAGTGACACTTGAGGGGCAAGATTCTCCTTCAGCCGACGTCGGAATCTGGGAACACAATTGGGCAAAGAATCGTTTCCGATGCCGAAATCGCGGCAGGTGCCGATTTCACGCCAAATTGCAATTCTCTGTCACCTCTACAGTGGCGTCAATACGTTCCAGAACGCAGTAAGGTAAATGCCACTGGCATATCATTAGCGGGTCTGATCTGGTTTTCTTCAGGGCCTCCCCGATTTTCCGCCTCCAAATGGGCCAATCATGATGGCAAGGTTCGTTTGTGCTTTTAAAAATCGTGAAACAGGTGCCTTGGCTGCTGAGGGAGAGAGACGGGGTACGGAAGGTATCCAACATCGCCATATATGCTGACAGTTGTGCCCCTGGCCGGGGAGCTTCTGTCATGGCCGGGGATAGTAGCGGGGGCTAACCAGGAGGTGAGCTGTGTGGACGGGGTGGATAGGCACGGAACACTGTTGCCTGCAAGACAGACATGAAGCTACGCACACCGCTAACAGCCCACTGTGAAGTTAATAAAAGGTCAGATTTGTGTTCCCCTCAGGCCAGCCCCCCCCACCCCCCAAGGTGCCCTCTGGCTCCAGCCGACCCATCAGCCATATGAGTGTGCTCCAGCACAACCAGTGCCATCTTGTTGGCTGGGATGGTGTGTGTGGGCAGTGAAGTGTGTTTATGCGGCTGCAGCTTGTTGGCCTTCTTGTCAATCATGGACCCGGCAAATCCAGCACTGTTTCTCATTGGAATCTATTGTGTTCCACGTGGTACCAGTGCTAGCCCCTCAACGGTCGCTGAATCAGTCCAGTGTGGCGCCAGTTTTGCTGCCGTGGAAGTCCATGAATCTTGCCCTGGCATCAACACTTAGTCTCAGAAACGGAGAATCCAGCCACAGGTCTGTTACCTTTTCATCAGAACTGAGAAAAGCTAGGGTTGGAGTAGGTTTTGAGCAAACAAATAGTAGCTGAGGGTGGGTAGGGAAAATGACAAGAGGTTTTGTAGTGTCAAATCAAAGGGGGTGGTATTGCCACAAGTGAAGCAGGATGTGTCTCGAGGAAGTGAGAATGGCAGATAGTCTGAATTCAAATTAATTTAAGAAAAACTAGCGAGAAAAGAAACAAAAGGGAGGACAGTTTATGATCTAAAATTGTTCAACTTTGTGAATTTGACATCGTTTCTTTATTTCATTTATTACATTTAATTTCCCTCAATTCTGGTGAAAGGTGACCAAACTGAATGATAACTCCCACAGGTATGTACATACATATGTACAAATATAATATATGTCTGGTATATATATATAATATCTACATACATGCTTTACATGCTTTATTCAGTGCATCTTCAATCTATGTGAAAGGAGGGGGTGGCAAGAAAGGGTCGGATGTAACTGAACAATTGCAGATTTATGTCCCCGTTTTAGCTTCAGCAACACCCTGGATCATGTACAATGGGATTGTATGTAATTTGATATTCTCCCCAGACTTCACCTAATAATTAGATTGTTCATAGGAACATAGAACTATATAGGAATGAAAGTGTTTCAGTGTTGTGCATTTGGTGGGTCGCAGTGTCAATGGACGAGAATATCCCATGCTATCTCTAAAACTTTTCATCACTTTTGTCCCTGACCTTATTCCTATATTTTCAGACACCTTTAGTAATTCTACGCTTATGTGGTATCCATCAAACGAACATGATTTGCTAAATTTTTACTCGATAGATGGAATAAGATTTGTTTAAGAAATGATCGAACTATTTAAACTCTATAGGCAGTGGGGAAATCTTCATTCTCTCCCCTTGTTCTGAGTATATTCACAGGGCAGATCCTCAATGCCTGAATGATAAGACACACCGCAGTAATCATCAAATAGGAAATTAATCATGGAGGCGTTTTCAGATAATGATGAGGACTTTGAAATGACCCAGTCAGCTCTTCCTCAGTAACCTAGCTTGGAGATGAAAGACCCAGATCCCTTTTAGAAGCGATCTGATTGTCACGTTCATTTTAAATTGGAGCTGGAAGATGTCCAACTCAGCAGCTGGATTAGAAGGGCTCACAGCAGAGGCAGGACTTCTGGAGGCCACAAGGGCTAGGATTTAATGACAGCCAATGGCATGTTGACTAGGTGCGGAACAGCTGCTTGAGCTGCCTGAAATAGCCGGCCTGCTTATTACAGTTCAAATAGCATCTCTGTAATAGACATGTGGCAATGACAAATGGTTAGCGCCCGGCTGTCCCAGATAAGCAAGGACAATGTAAACGGGGGGGGGGGGGGGGGGGGGGGGACAGTGCCACGCACTGTGTAAAGTAATTAAAGAGGAGCAGTCTTTACACCTTCCTGCTTCATTTGAGGCTGTGCCTTTCCTGGTGCAACTTGTTTCTCTGCAAATGTGGGGTTGTGGCTGAAAATGTGGCTTTTGATTAAGAAGCAATGGAAAATGGATGGGAAACTTCAGTTAGGAGGTTGGAGCTGGTTTAGCACAGTGGGCTAAATAGCTGGCTTGCAATGCAGAATAATGCCAGCAGCGTGGGTTCAATTCCTGTACCGACCTTCCCGAACAGGCATCGGAATATGATGACTCGGGGCTTTTCACATTAACTTCATTGAACCCTACATGTGACAATAAGTGATTATTATTATTAGATTGGAGAGGTTGGGACTGTTCTCCTTGGAGAGATGAAGGCGAAGAGGAGAGTTGATAAAGATGTTCAAAATCATGAGAGGGTTGGACAGGGTAGACAGGGAGAAACTGGCCCCGCTCGTAAAAAGATCAGGAGCAAGAAGGCACAGATTTAAAGTGATTTGTAAAAGAAGGAAATGAGTGAGTGGTTCGGGTCTGGAATGTACTACCTGGAAGTGTGATGGACGCAGGTTCAATCGAGGCATTCAAGTGGGCATTAGATGATTACTTGCATAGAAACAATATACAGAGGTACAAGGAAAAGGCAGCGGAATGGGACTAAGTCATATTGTGTATTTGGAGAGCTGGTGCAGGCACAAAAACCAAATGGACTCCTTTTGAGCTATAAAAATTCTGTGATTCTGAAAGTCTTCTAACTCTTGTCTTTGCTCATTTAGCATTCTATAAAAAAAGTAATGCCAAGACTTGATAGAGAGAATGGTCACTCTTCAAAAGTCAAAGACTTCAGCAAATTTACTGCCCTACTAATAAGATTGATACCCGTGATACAAAAAAACACATGCACACTTAAAATACTGGGCAAATCTTTAATGCAACCTTGACCGCAACCCAAATAAGTTATGATGCCCCAGAATGAAAGCACTGTGTGTAGGATCTGTACAATGTTGCAGAGTTAGTGACACAGGGCGGGTATTTTATATTTGTATCAGTTCCGTACCAATTCTTTTACTGGATATAACAGGGTTGAGGCTTGTATACTTCTCAATCAAATCTTAAAACCATGCTGCTACCATGTTATGTTTTTCCATACTAATCATGTGACAAGGATTGATAAAATAATTGTTTAAGGATAAGGCTATATACATACAAAGTTAACTGGGAGACTGTGGATACCTCTGACCTTTGTTGCTCATTCTGGGTGAGTGCGCTTTACACTCAATTGGCTCTGTTTTATTCCTGAGCTCTAGAGTCGCCAGGTATCTTTGTGATACCGCCACGAGGTTCAAGTTCAAGTTCAGATCAATGACTCAATACATCAGTTAGTAAGTTCAAACAAGACACGTTTATTATTACACAGTTATTTACTACTCATGCACATAATACGAAGACTAAACTGTTCCTACCACTGCTAGGCCAATACTTATCTGGAATAAGGAAACTGCCGGATCAGGGAACAATGGCCTCTTGCTTTGTCCTGGATCCGCAGGCTTCCAGTTGGTGTGGACTAAAGTGGTCAGGAGTGTCTATTCTCGTAGCGTGCGTTGTATGACACTTACTTGTCGGTGTAGCAATTGGCCAGGCCTCTCTTTCTCACGTTCAAGTTCCTGGAGAGCTGCTGCAAAGGTGTTCTGCTGGGAGGGCCGGCTAAGAGAGCGAGCTGGGGTCGGGGTCTCTGTCTTATACTGTTTTGGGTTTCGCTCCCATCTGGGCAGACCCTCTGTAAACTTGCAATCGATTGGGTCTCTTCCCAATCGATTGATTTGAATTTCCCCAATAACGGGGCTGTTCCTTGATCACTGGGCGGTTCTCTCTAACTTGTTTGTGTCCTTTTGTTTCAGGCTCCGTTGGCGCCGAGAAGTCTGACCTGCTATAGAATGTTTCTATTGCAGCTAATTGTTGTGTCCATTGTGCCCGGGAATCACCGGGAATCACTTAATTAGTATGCAAACTTGCTAGTTTCTATGCTGTCTGGTTTCTTCACAGACAGAATCCACAGAGAGGTTCTGCAACCTGCTTGCCTTTCTGACATTGTCCAATTTTCCCTGCATGCAACTCAATGTTCCATTTTATGTCGGGAAGTGGCCAGCTTTGGTGGCTACACCTTGTCTTCTACTGTGTAGACTGAGTTCAGAGTCATGCGACTGCCATTGTGCCTCAGGGATAGTGATGGACAGCAGCTTGAGATACTCTGCCTTAAATGTATATTTACATCATGTCACAACAGTAGGTAGGTGAGGTGGGTAGGGTCGGTGAGGTGGGTAGGGTGGGTGAGTGGGTCGATGGATGTGTTGTTAGGGAGGGTAAGTGGGTAGTCAGATCCTGGGCAATCTGGATGGGTCAGGAGGTAGTGGGATGGTCACGGTTGGGTGTTGGGATCTGATGAAGGGAGGGATAATTGTGTCAGGTTGGGGTGGTAGTCGAGTGGACAGGGGACTGATCAAGAAGTCAGTTTGGAGCAATTGGGGGGCAGTTGTGGTCAGTTTTGGAGTTACCCAGGTATTAGACTAGCTTTTAATCTAACATTTCCTGGATAATTCAGGTAAGTACCACAGAATAGTCTGAACTCTAATTATAACACATTTCCAAAAGATCCTGGGGAGCAGTGAATTGCCTATTGGAAGTTTAAACTTTCTCAGCAATTTCCACAAATATCTGCAATTCAGGATTCCCCAGAGTCCTGGCACGCACCTTGAATGATGTGGAGACCAGAAGATTTGGCCCGAGCAAGACCCTGAAAGAGGTGATTATGTACTCCTCGCATTATGCATAACCGCAAGGAACCTTTTGGACTTTAAAGCAAATTCCCAAAGCTACATTTGAATACATTTGTGCATTGTCAGCAAACCTTTTTTTAGAAATGTCACTGTCAGTCAAAGATGAGTGAACACCGCTCGGTGCCTACATTTTACAATGCAAGGGAGCAACTCTCTCTTCCCACAACTTCAGAATAATGCAAGTCAGCAATTTGACAGCAGCTCTGTGCT
Source organism: Scyliorhinus canicula (assembly GCF_902713615.1). Taxonomy (NCBI): domain Eukaryota; kingdom Metazoa; phylum Chordata; class Chondrichthyes; order Carcharhiniformes; family Scyliorhinidae; genus Scyliorhinus; species Scyliorhinus canicula. The sequence continues at coordinate 129,210,276 of NC_052155.1, read as the reverse complement.
TGCACTATTCTGTGAAATCTTCCAATATGAACTGGGGTGCAATAATTAAGTTCTAATTCTTGATCATTTTTGATTCAGATAATGAGCAATAAATAGAAACGTTGCACCTTCAGTTGAACCCAGATGATGACTTAAATAAAGGCGATATGAAAAAAATATGGGAAAGAACAAGCAAGATCAAAATACACGTAGGGAAAATCTGGCATGAGGCCAAAAACAGGATTTGTGCCAGGCACAAATCAGCTTGTAATCTTTCCAGGCACTTCATGCTGCATGCATTTGAATTCATTGTTACCTCATTAGTGAGATTAAAGACTGATGTTCTGCCTCATGAATCCCCCGGCCCACCAGCGGGATGTCATGAGAGCTTTAATAAGACTGGTCCTTAAAGGCACGGACCAGATCCCAATGGAATCTGAGAAAGAGGAAGGAGATTCCAGGATTCACAAGGGCAAAGCAGCCACTGGCCACATGCCGAGGAGAGCTGGGAGTTTTGGAGCCTCGAGCTGGGCTGAAGGATGCTAGGTCTGGGGTCTCCCCTTGGATGGGGGTATGCCTGTGCAACCTTGAAGCCTGCTTTCTTTCAGTTTTAATACAACTTTATAGCCCAGAGCACAGCTGCGGCCAGTCTGTCCTAAAATTCTCTCAAAGGGTAGGACTATGTCGGTGTCTATGAAGGGGTATATGCAGTGGCCACAGCCACTGAAGTCATGCAGTGTTATGGGCAGCAGATAATAGAGGTGGTGCTGTCTGTTGGAGATGGCTTAAGGTTGCCAGCCTCTCATGTCATGAGGACCAGGGGTGTTTGGAGGATCGTGGATGGATGATCATCTCTCTCTCTCTCACTTCTTCTCCCATTCCTCCCAGATTATTGAGTTGTACTGAGATGGAACCAGTGGAGCTGGCAATCATTCTGATTACTACTCTGGAGGCTGACAGGCAAGGCCAATCCAGGCTGGAGCCTGTGCCAGAACAGCAGGGAACTACTGCTCAAGCTCAAGTCCTGGCCACCCATCAAACAGAGGAGGGGTACAGAAGACAGTGACGTAAGAGACCCTGGTTGTACAGAACCCGCTTATCCTTCAATGAGCTGTTAGAGAGTATGTGCTGCTGAGGACTCCAGTTGACAAAAGAGAGCATGCGACAAAAATGCCACATCGCTGTGGACCTGGCACCTCGTGGCGGAGGAGGAGGGCTCCCGCTCTCAGTGGCCGTGAAAGTCACTGCAGCCTTGAATGTCTTCGCTACTGGGTCATTTTAGGGCTCAAGTGGGGACTTGTGTGGCATATCTCTGAGAAGTCACGGATACTCTGTATGCTTGGGCTGCGACTAAATCCACTTTGTCCTGGACCAGGCCCACCAAGTTAACCGGACTGCAGGATTCACCACCATCACTGGGAAGTCTCAGGTCCAGGGGGCCATTGACAGGATGCATGTGGCCTTGGGAGCACGGTGGCATCAGGGAGTGCCCTTCATCAACTGAAAGAGGCTCAACTCTATGTACGTCCCAAGTCCTGTGTGACTATCGCCTCAACATCATGCACATGTGTAGATGATAGCTGCAGCCCGGGGCACTTGAAGATCCCCAGGGTGTTTGAAAGCCATCCCAGGTTGCCGGGGTGGCTCGTAGGGGACAAGGGTTACTCGTTGAGGTGATGACTGTTGATGCCAGCATGGAGGCTGAGACCGAGGCAAAGTCCTGTTATAAAGAAGCTCACAATGCCACATGGTCAGTGATCAAGCAGTGCATAGGGCTTCTGAAGATGTGATTTTGCTGCCTAGACCGCTCTGGTGGTGCTCTTCAGTACAGCTCCTCGACGGTCTCCCACATTGTTCTGATCTGCTGTGCCCTCCATAACCTGGCACAGCAATGGGATGACATTCTGGAAGAGGATGAGGAGAAACGTGTCCCTTTTTCTGATGTGGTGGGGGATCAGGAGGGAGTAGAGGACAAGCCTGAGGAGGACCCGGTGAATGGAGGGCAGGTAGCGGGCAGATTGCGCCAGGCCAGGAGGACCAGAGGAGCCTGTCACTATGGGTTTAATGGGATCTACCTGTTGTCATTACTTGGAGGACATGCAGGAGGCTGAGTTCAGGTGGAGGGATAAACCCTCCCTGTGAGCTTGGGTCAAAGACAGAGATGCTGTGGCTTTGAAGTGCCAGATTCTTTAAGTGATGAAGCTTAACAATGCAACATTAGCTACTGTAAGTGTCTGACTTCACCCATGCCCACTCTTTGCTCCTAAAACTTCTTAATTTTATGTGGCCCACCACAATGTCGAGATCTCAGCCCAGGATGCCCATCAGAAGTGGAGGCAGCCTGTTGCCTACTGCATCCAGTAGCCTGTAATGCCCTTGGCAGGCATCTTCTGGATGGCCTGGACCTCAAGTGTCCCAGCCGATTTTCACGTGTCACCGGTGTTGCCATGTCCCTCCGTTCATCCTGCTGCCCCATAATGTGCCGGTATCAGGAAGGAGGCATTCAGAAGAAATGCAGACTGCTAGAGTCTCCTTGGTGGAAGGTGCTGGGTTATGCGCCAGCGTTTCCCCTTCTTCCGGGATGCCCATGGGCCCCTGGGCTACTCCATAGTATGGAGGGCCAGCTGGAGTGAGCTTCAGATGCCTCTGCATCACCTGACACTGCCATTTCTGAAGGCACACCATTGTTTGCGTCATGGTGTCGAAGACCTCAAAAGTAATACTCTGTGTCTCAACCAGGCTTTGGATTCCCTCAGCCAAGGTCTTCTGTGACTGGGCCACGATCTTGAAGCCCTCATCCGTGGCCTTCAAACACTGCTGCAATCGTTGAACTCCACCATGTCTCAGACATCCTGCCCCAGGCTTTCCGCTGTGTTGCCAACCTTGCAGTGTTGATCTGGGGGCCACATAATGCTGGAAACAGCTCCTGTGATTGAACACCTCCATTGGACTCCTCCATTCAACCTTGCAGTTTCAGAGATGTCCCTGCCAACCCATCGTGGATTTCCTGGCTCTGTCTTTACATCCCCAGCAGCTCAGGGAGAAATCTTTTCCAGTGGCTCTGTATCTAGCTAGGGGCAAGATGTTTCCTGGTATCCAGCAGAAATTCCGACTACCTTATCCCTGGGACATTCCTGTCTCTACCTGATGTACATCAGCTGTTTTGTGATGCTCACCAGATAATGAGCTGGAAAGCTGTCTGCTAAGATTGCTCACTGATGTGTGTGGCTCTGTGTGGTAAACCACTGTTGCACCTATATTAGGTGATGTATGGTCGGATCTGTACTACAGGTTCGACGGTAGTCCCTGCCTGCTAGCTCCAAGTGGGGACCGAGCTCTGGGGACCCGGGTTCGAATCCTGCCATGGCAGATGATGAAATTTGAATTCGATACAAATCTGGAATTAAAAGTCTAAATGTGACCATGAAATCATTGTTGATTGTCATAGGCGGAGTATAAATATGTGTGTCCTCCGTGCAGCAGCCATTTGGCCAGCTGCTGTGGGAGGCCACACACCTTAGAGCAATAAAGCCTCAGTTGTATTCAAGTCTCGTCTTTGTGCAATTGATCGTGCACTGGTGGATGGTGCGGGTGAAGGATGTGACACCTCTTTTCTGTATTCCTCAGAGCTCTCCTCCAAGGTGCTGTGAAGGGTGGCAAGGGGGCGGTCTCCAGATGGCCCGGCCTCAACAGGTGGTGATTCTACAAGACAAAAGACATGGGTTCAGGGAATGAGACGGACATGGGTTCGGGCAAATTAGAAATCATATGATTCAGGTCATATGGATGGAGGTACAGTGGATTACACGTCTCTGGCACAGGCCATCCTGGCAGTTGGTTACATCTCTCTCCTGTGCCTCCACTCCAATCTCCATTGCCCTTTCCTCACAGTGAATGAGGACTCGTAGCTCTGGCATTCCCCCGCCCGTCATCTCCCTCTCCCTTTTAATACCTGCTATTTTCTGCTGCGGTGACACAATGAGGACATTGTGAGTTGGACATCTAGCGGGTCGGGGGTCTACAGCAAGTGGCATATGTGGGCACAGTGCCTGGACATGAAGAAGCTGTGATGAGCAGTGCCAGGGGGTTCTGAGTCCGATGCTGGGTGGAGGGGGATGTGGTCGGGCGTTGGGGGCTGTGAGGTGGCAGCGAATAGATTAATGGTGACATTTCAAGGCGACAGACGGGACCGATAGCAGGAGGAGGTGAGTGGGAACTCACCCTTGCAGCTCGTTGGAGGTCATTTGTTTTCTTTCAGCATTGGACCTCCTTGTCAGGCTGCTGGCACTGAAGCCAGCTGCTACTTTATCCCAGGTGGGATCAGTCACATTACTTTGGGGTCTCCTACCCACATGGGGGTTCAGGGTGCTCCACCTATCCCCCTCAGCTTGTTCAGGTTCCCCCTCCAGGAAGCGAGGAGCAGATCTCTGTCCTGCCAATCCCCTGGCTTGACTGGGAGTGAGTCACAGGAACTGCTTAAATGCAGCTTGCCCTCGTTAACAGTGCACAGCTAAGTCCCAAGTTGGGCAAATCGGAAACTTAGGAATTCAAGCTCAACATGCTTCATGGAGGGGTTCATTTATTGCACTAAGTGTTGGAAGATCGCGATCAGTTTCACACCGGCCAAACCGACAGGAATCGCACGGCTTTTGCACCCGAAATGACACATCATTTTTTGGAAATATTCTGCCCACAATGTTTTAGAACATAGAACAGTACAGCACAGAACAGGCCCTTCGGCCCTCGATGTTGTGCCGAGCAATGATCACCCTACTCAACGTATCCACCCTATACCAGTTACCCCCCCCAATTAACCTTATTTTTTAGGACACTAAGGGCAATTTACCATGGACAATCCACCTAACCCGCACTTCTTTGGACTGTCGGAGGAAACCGGAGCACCCGGAGGAAACCCACGCACACACGGGGAGGACATGCAGACTCCGCACAGACAGTGACCCAGCCGGGAATCGAACCTGGAACTGTGAAGCATTTATGCTAACCACCATGCTACCGTGCTAGAGTGAAGAACAATAAATAATGCACCTTTAACAAAGGTCAGGCAAATTTGCTATCTAATTGTAAAGCTACCAAATGATTCAGCAAGGTTCAAGCATGTATGACTGCACTGAGTTAAATGACACATTAAATATACTGCAGCAGATGTCATGTCAGGCAGCCATTTTGATTAATGGGTTTGCAAAATGCATCTTCACTGCTTCCCTGCTGTGTACTTGTCAACAGCTAGAATGAACTTGGCTATTCCCCAAGTGACATCAGAATGATTTAGTAGAATTCCAGCACTGACTCTTGATAAGCATAGCTCCTGAAGTTTCATACATGTTTAAAAATTGCGACACCATGCCTAATCTGTTCACTTTGGGTAATAAAGAATGAGTGAGGAACCTGTGACTGCACCACAAGGTTAGCTTCCAGCCATGCATTACTTTTTCATACGCTGTGCAGTCTTGAAAGAAAGAATGTCTTATTGCATATGTCATTGAGAGACTCCAAAATCATTCTTCATTGCTTTGCATCGACAGAAGTTGAATATCTGTGACTGTATGATTTAAACAATTCCATTATGCAAATAATAATCTCTTTATACTTGCTGGCATGCTTTTGACGGGCTAATTAACATCAATTGATGTCTGAACGTTAAATAATTAAAATCATCTGGAGATTCATTTGCTTGATCCTATTAGTACAAAAATTGCTGATGTTACCTTAAAGCATAGTCAACATCGTTACTTTTGAGTTGAAGGTTCATTAAAAATGCCACACCAACATTATCTTCCCTCCACCACTCCCATTTTACTTTGTTCTGGGATTATTCTTATCTGCACATTTAACATTCAATTGAGGGCACTTGGTAAAGTATCAATGAAACATTCCTGACAATCAGCTGTTAGTCATAAAAACAGTTGAAAGGGCAGCATGGTGGCGCAGTGGGTAGCATTGCTGCCTCACGTTGCCGAGGTCTCAGGTTCGATTCCGGCTCTGGGTCACTGTCCGTGTGGAGTTTGCACATTCTCCCCGTGTTTGCGTGGGTTTCGCCCCCACAACCCAAAAGATGTGCAGGCTAGGTGGACTGGCCACACTAAATTGCCCCTTAATTGGAAAAAAATAATTGGGTACGATTTTAAAAATATTTTTAAAGATGAAAACAGTTGAAAGAGGACATTGGAGGTCAGGGTAGCTATTGATTAAATAATTGCAGAAGGTTGGAGCTTCTCTCAAACAAAGAAAGAGCATTTTTGTTGATGAGGTACTGCAAGTCTAGAAGGAGTCAGGAAGGCGAGAGATGCCTTTGATTGTTTGATAAAGCACCATACCAGTGTAGCTCTTCCCTTCCAGAAGGGCAGGTGCAGTAGATGTCGGCCAGATGGCAGAAACATTGGGCAGAACTTACCAGTTGTAAATTCTGTTCACTTTGGGTAATAAAGAATGACTGAGGTACCTGTCACTGCACCACAAGATTAGCGTCCAAATATGCAATACTTTTTCATATGGTTTGCAGTCTTGAAATAAAGAATTTATCACACTGGCAAGATATTCCGGTCCCGCCGCTTCAGACTTCCTGGTGAGGAGGGGTGCATTCAAGATGAAATCCCATTGCAAACAATGGGACCAGAAGATCCTGCTGGCGGGCCACATTTGCCGCCGAAAACCCGTGGCGGGTTACTCGGTAAATCCCACCATTGAGTGCAATGCCCACAGTGCTCAGGATCGGCAAGATGGAGGACAATATCAGAAGAAAATGTTCAACTTCAAACCATTTTTGATATAAACCAACAATAATGCACATAATGTCAAGTGTTTGGGTGTGTTAAACATGCAAGAAGCCATTTCTAAAGTATAATCCTTCAATGGTGGTAGAAACAAACCAGGAGAATGAAGTGCATTGCTATCACAATGGTAACAATTTGGATAGGAAACAGGGCGTATGCAGCGATTTCAATTCAAAAGTGTCTGATAAAAAATCCAATTCACTCAATTCAGATCTAAACATATCGTTTGATTTGTTAAAATATGTGATTGATGGGGAGCTTCTTAAAATTATGAAAAAGGAAAAATAAATTATGGAAAAAAATAGTTACAGCATAGTTTATGTGCAGAGTTGTGAACAAATTAACCCTTGTAAAAATATAGAGTTTATACTCTTAACTCATTTTACTGTTTGATATATATATATATATATTAGATCATTAAGTCCCAACTCAAAGTTGAGTTTCATGTCATTCTTCAAGCTTTAAGCACAAGATCCCTGAAAGGCATAGAAAAGTACTAATGGCTGAAACAACAGACAGGATTCTCCGCTTCCCCAGCTGCCTGTTCCTCGATGGCGCACTATTCCCTGGCGGCAGGATTCTATACTGCCGCCATTTGTCAATGGAATTTCCCATTGAAGCCACCCAATTCCAGTCAATATATAAGGGTTTTTATTGTAACCTACACGAGTCCCACGGGGCCTGGCTGATTACACTCCCCGTAAGTCTCGTGTTTATGAGCTACTCCGCTGAAGGGCGGAGCTGTTGCCAATTGGCACCGGAGTCGGCAATAATGTTGGCAATTAATAATGATACTCTTTAGAATCATCCGGTATGAAATGATACAACCACAAGGCTTTACCAGATATCGATCAAAGGACCACACAACCAGTTAGTCAGTTCAAGTTCAAAGATGATTTATTTACACACAAGGATTACTTTGACATGCAACACAAAACACTACACGTTAAACTACACCTAACTACAATAACCTATACTTAACTTCAGGGCTACCGGCTCTATATAGATGGACAAGGCCTTTGTCTGGATCTTACGTGGCTCGGCGGAAGAAGTTGCTCTGTTTCTGCTGGGCTCATCTGTCTGGTAGCACATTCTGGGGAAGGTGGGACTTGTACAAACAGGACGGGTTACACCTGAACCAGAGAGGCACCAATATCCTGGGAGGGAAATTTTCTACAGCTCTTTGGGGGGGTTTAAAATAATTTGGCAGGGGGATGGAAAACTGATTTGTAGTGCAGGAGACAGCATTGCTGGAGTTCAGGAAGTTGAGGGTAGTGCAGTACTGAGGAAGGTACCAAGGTCACAAGAGTGGACCTGCAGGCATGAAGGTGGTTTGAAGTGTGTCTACTTCAATGCGAGGAGCATCAGGAATAAGGTTGGTAAGCTTGAAGCATGGATTGGTACCTAGGACTACGATGTTGTGGCCATTATGAAGACGTGGATAGAACCGGGGCAGGAATGGTTGTTGGAGGTTCCGGGGTTTTGATGTTTCAGTAAGGTTAGGGAAGGTGGTATAAGAGGTGGAGGAGCAGCATTGTCAATCAAGGATAGTATAATGGTTGCAGAAAGGCAGTTTGAGGAGGATCTGTCTACTGAGGTAGTGTGGGCTGAAGTTAGAAATAGGAAAGGAGCGGTCACTTTGTTAGGAGTTTTCTATAGGTCCCCAAACAGAAACAGAGATGTGGAGGAAAAGATTGCAATGCAGATTTTGGATAGATGCGGTAGTCACAGGTTAGTTGTCAAGGGAGACTTTAACTTTCCAAATATTGATTGGAACCACTATAATTTGAATAGTTTGGATGGGGCTGTTTTTATTCAGTGTGTGCAGGAGGGTTTCCTCACACAATATGTGGATAGACCAACAAGAGGCAGGGCCACATTGGATTGGGTACTGGGTAAAGTACCGGGCCAAGTGTTAGATTTGGCTGTGGGAGAGCACTTTGGAGATGGTGACCACAATTCGGTGACTTTCACTATAGCAATGGAGAGGGATAAGAACATACGGCAGGGCAAGATTTATAACTGGGGGAAGGGTAATTATGATGCGATTAGGCAAGAATTAGGGAGCATATGACGGAAGCAGGAACTGTCAGGGATTGGCACAATTGAGATGTGGAGCTTGTTCAAACAGCAGACAGGAAATGGTCGAGTGAGGGAACCATGGTTCACAAAAGAGGTTGAATGTCTTGTCAAGAGGAAGAAGGGGGCTTATGTAAGGATGAGAAAACAAGATTCAGGTTAGAGCACTTGAGGGATACAAGATAGCTAGGAAGGAGCTCAAGAAAGGGCTTTGGAGAGCTAGGAGGGGGCATGAGAAGTCCTTGGCAGGTAGGATCAAGGAAAACCCCAAGGCTTTTTACATTTATGTGAGGAATAAAAGAATGACCAAGGTGAAGTTAGGGCCGGTCAAGGACAGTAGTGGGAATGTGTGCATGGAGTCTGAAGATACAGGAGAGGCCCTAAATGAATACTTTTCTTCAGTATTCACAATGGAGAGGGGCCATGTTGTTGAGGAGGATAGTGCGATACAGGCTGGTAGGCTGGAGGAGGTAGATATTCAGAAGGAAGATGTGTTTGAAAATTTGAGAATCCTGAGGATAGATAAGTCCCCTGGCCCTGATGGGATATATCCTAGGATTCTTTGGGAGGTGAGGGATGATATTTCTGAGCCTTTAGCTTTGATCTTCATGTCCTCACTATCTACAGGAATAGTGCCAGAAGACTATGGAGAGGTGAATGTTGTCCCCTTGTTCAAGAAAGGGAATAGATATAACCCTGGGAATTATAGGCCGGTTAGTCTCATTTCAGTCACAGGTAAATTTTTGGAAAGGGTCCTGAGGGATAGGATTTATGATCATTTGGAAAGATGCAGCTTAATCCAGGATAGGCAGCACGAATTTGTGAGTGGTAAGTCTTGCTTCGCAAGTTTGATTGTATTCTTTGAGGAGGTGACTAAGTACATAGATGAAGGTAGAGCCGTTGATGTCATATACATGGATTTTAGCAAGCCGTTTGATAAGGTGCCCCAGGTCGGCTCATGCAGAAAGTAAGGAGGCATGGCATAGAGGGAAATTTGGCCGATTGGATCAGTAACTGGCTATCACATGGAAGACAGAGGGTGGTGGTCGATGGTAAATTTTCATCCTGGAGCCCAGTCACCAGCGGTGCACCACAGGGATCAGTGCTGGGTCCTCTGCTATTTGTGATTTTTATCAATGACTTGGATGATGGAGTTGAAGGTTGGGTTAGTAAATTTGCTGATGACACCAAGATTGGTGGAGTAGTGGATAATGTGGAGGGCTGTTGTAGGCTGTTAAGAGACATTGATAGGATGCAGAACTGGGCTGAAAAGTGGCAGATGAAGATTAATCTTGCTAAGTGTGAGGTGATTCATTTTGATAGGACAAATTTGAATGCGGATTACAGGGTTAACGGCACGGTTCTGGAGGAGCAGAGATCTCGGCGTTCATTTCCACAGATCTCTGAAAGTTGCCACCTGAGTGGATAGAGCCGTGAAGCAAGCCTATAGCGTGTTAGCATTTATTAACAAGGGGATTGGGTTTAAGAGTCGTGAGGTAATGCTGCAACTGTGCAAGACCTTGGTTAGACCACATTTGGAGTACTGTGTGCAGTTCTGGTCACCTCATTATAGGAAGGATGTGGAAGCATTGGAAAGGGTGCAAAGGAGATTTACCAGGATGCTGCCTGGATTGGAGGGTAGGTTTTATGAGGAAAGGTTGAGGGAGCTAGAGCTTTTCTCATTGGAGCGAAGGAGGATGAGAGGTGACTTAATTGAGGTGTATATGATGATGAGAGGGATAGATAGAGTGGACGTTCAGTGACTTTTTCCTCGGGTGGATGTAGCTGTTACAAGGAGGCATAACTATAAGGTTCATGGTGAAAGATATGGGAGGGATATCAGAGGTAGGTTCTTTACTCAGAGATGGTTGGGACATGGAACACACTCCCAGCTATGGTAGTGGAGTCGGACGCTTTAGGAACTCTCAAGCGGTTATTGGATAGGCATATGGAGTGCACTAGAATGACTGGGAGGTTGATTTGATCTTAGTTTCAGACTAGTTCGGCGTAACATTGTGCAATGCTGGTCCAAGGCAACAGAAGAGTTCTTCACGACTGCTTGGAGTCAGTGGACTGGTCCATATTCAAGAACTCAGCGGCCAACCTAAACATATATGTCACTACCTTTGCAGATTTCATCAGTGTGGTGAATGCATAATGCATAATTCACACTGTGTATCACTGTGTCCCTGTGGGCTCCACCTGTGAGCCGTTGTGCGGCTCTGCCCACAGGGGGAGATGAGGAGCTTGTACAGGGCTCCACCCTTGGCTCCGCCCATGGCTCCACCCATGGCCCCTCCCACTACCGGAAGTATAAAGTGCTGTGGTCTTGTGAGTCTGCCCTCAGTTCTTCTGGTTGCAGGCAGGCTCAGTTGTAAGTCGATTAAAGCCACAGTTTACTTCCTCTTGTGTCTTGAGTGAATTGATGGTTGCATCAATTTAATCGACTTAAAAAAACCACCATGGAATCAGCCCTCCGCCGCAGAAGCGAAGGAAATCTTTCTACACTGGCTTTGGTGCTTCAAGGCCTACCTGGCTGCGTCGACTACCTCCGCTACTACTGAAGAGCAGAAACTCAGTCTCCTACATGCACGGGTGAGCCATCGCATCTCTACGCAACTCGATAGTACCGACTCGTACACCGAAGCCCTCGCTATACTCGACCGTCTATACGTGCGGCCTGTAAATTAAGTTCACGTGTGGCATATTTTCACTACCCGCTGCCAGCGCCCCGCAGAGTCGCTACAGGGCTACCTGCGCGACCTAAAAGCTCTTGCACGGGAATGTACCTTTCAGGCTGTAACTGCCTCCCAGCATATAGAACTCGCTGATCCGTGATGTGTATGTTGCAGGGGTCCGGTCCAACTACGTGCACCAGCCTCTCCCCGAAAAAGGGGCTCAGAACCTGGAAGACACTGTAATGCTAGCAACCTCACTGGGGGTCGCGTTTCAAAGTTTGAACTCGTTCCCCGCCGACCACGCGACCCTATCGTGGACCCCCAACCAGAGACTGCCTCAGGCCTGCGCCACGCAGCCACCCGCCCACTATGGAGCGCCATCGTGCCATTTCTGTGGTCAACCCCAACACCCACGGCAGCACTGTCCGGCCCGCAACGCGACCTGCAGCAGCTGCGGTAGAAAAGGACATTTTGCTAAGTTATGCCTGTCTAAATCTAAACCCTCTAACTCTCTCGCTATCCAGAGCAATCGCTCCCCCAACTCACAGGCCCGCAGACCCCGCAATGTTTCAGCATGTCTGCCGACTCCACCTGACATGTGCGACTCATGGGGGCCGCCATCTTGGCAATCCTCCCACGCAGCCGACCATGTGCGAGTCATGGGGGCCACCATCTTGGGCGCCATCTTCCTCGCCGCCCGCCATGTGCGATCCACGGGGCAGCCATCTTGGACACCATCTTCTTCATCACCCGCCACATGCGATCAACGGGGCCACCATCTTGGCCATCACCCGATGTTCATATCGACAACTACGACCTCCGCGGACAGTCCTCACGGGGCCACTCCAGCACTGCTGATCAAACCACCGATTACCTGCATCTAAATCAGTCACTTTGGACCAGTCGCGGCCAAAGCACCTCAGAAGCTCAATGATGTCCGTGCAGGTCAACGGATACAAGACACCGTGCCTCTTCGATTCCGGAGCACTGAGAGCTTGGTTCATCCAGACCTGGCAAGACGCTGTTCACTCCCTATCTTCCCAGCACGGCAAACTATCTCCCTCGCCTCGGGATCGCACTCGGTCCAAATACAAAGGCGCACCGTTGCGACATTAACAATACAGCGCGCCAACTATTCTAACTTTCAGTTGTACGTACTCCCAGACCTCTGCGCCCCCCTCCTACTCGAGCTCGATTTTCAATGCAATCATAGAAGCCTCACACTCAGCTTCGGTGGACCCCTGCCCCCACCCCCCCTCCCTCCCCCTCACTATATGCAGCTTAACAACTCTAAAAATCGACCCGCCTCTACTCTTCGTTAATCTCACTGCTAACTGCACACCCGTAACCACTCGCAGCAGGCGGTATAGCCTGCAGGACAGGGTATTTATTAGAGCCAAAGTCCAGCGGCTCCTACGTGAGGGAGTCATAGAGGCCAGTAATAGTCCCTGGAGAGCTCAGGTGGTGGTCATCAAGACCGGGGAAAAGCTCCGGATGGTGGTTGATTACAGCCAGACCATTAACAGGTTCACGCACCTCGATGCGCACCCCCTTCCCCGAATTGCAGACATGATCAACCAAATCGGCCAGTACAGCATCTTCTCCACGGTGGATCTGAGGTCTGTATACCACCAGCTCCCAATCCGCCCGGAGGACCGCCACTACACGGCGTTCGAGGCAGATGGCCACCTGTTCTATTTCCTCCGGGTCCCCTTTGGCGTCACAAATGGGGTCTCTGTGTTCCAATGAGCAATGGACCGAATGGTGGACCAGTACGGGCTGCGGGCCACATTTCCGTACTTGGATAACGTCACCATCTGCGGCCATGACCAGCAGGACCACGACGCCAACCTCCACCGATTTCTCCAAACCGCCCAAAAACTCAACCTCACATACAATAAGGAGAAATGCGTTTTCCGCACAACCAGACTAGCCAACCTCGGCTGTGTCGTGGAAAACAGGGTCCTGGGGCCTGACCTGGACCGTCTTACAACTTCCTCTCCCTCACTGTTCCAGGGCACTCAAGAGGTGCCTTGGATTTTTCTCCTATTACGCCCAGTGGGTCCCCAATGGACAAAGCCCGCCCACTATTTAAGACCTGACTCTTCCCACTATCAGCCGAGGCCCGCCAGGCCTTCAACTGCATCAAGGAGTACATCGCCAAAGCCGCCGTGCGGGCGGTGGATGAATCCGTCCCCTTTCAGGTGGAGAGCGACGCCTCAGAGGTCGCTCTCGCTGCCACTCTGAACCAGGCAGGGAGACCAGTAGCTTTCTTCTCCTGAACCCTCTCCGCTTCAGAACTTCGACACTCCTCAGTCGAAAAAGAAGCTCAAGCCATTGTGGAAGCCGTACGGCACTGGAGGCACTACCTCGCAGGTAGGAGGTTTACCCTCATCACGAACCAGAGATCGGTTGCCTTCCTGTTCGAGAACTCGCAATGGGGCAAAACAAAAAACGATAAAATCTTGAGGTGGCGGATCGAACTCTCCACCTATAATTATGACATCATATATCGGCCGGGGAAGCTCAACGAGCCCCCGATGCTCTGTCCCGCAGCACATCATGCGCCAGTGCGCAAGACGACCGATTACAGGCTATCCACAATGACCTCTGCCACACGGGGGTCACCCGGCTCGCCCACTACATCAAAGCCCGAAATCTGCCTTTCTCCACTGAGGAGGTAAAAGCTGTCACCAAGAATTGTCCGATCTGCGCTGAGTGTAAACCGCACTTCTATAGACCAGACAAGGCCCACTTGGTAAAGGCTTCATGGCCCTTTGAATGACTGAGCATCAATTTCAAAGGGCACCTCCCCTCGACCAATCGTAATGTGTACTTCCTCAACATCATAGACGAATTCTCCCGTTTTCCGTTTGCTATCCCGTGCCCCGATATGACCTCCCATACAGTCATCAGAGCCCTGCACAGTGTCTTCACTCTGTTCGGTTTCCCTAACTACGTCCACAGCAACAGGGGTTCATCCTTCATGAGCGACAAGCTGCGTCAGTACCTGGTCGACAAGGGCATCGCCTCGAGCAGGACTACCAGCTACAACCCCAGGGGAACGGGCAGGTGGAGAGGAAGAACACGACGGTCTGGAAGACCGTCCTACTGACCCTACGGTCCAGGAATCTCCCGACCTCCCACGGCAGGAGGTGTCTGAGGCTCAACCATCTTCAGCTGATTCATTAATGGCCTTCCTTCCATCATATGGTCAGAATTGGGGACGTTCGCTGATGACTGCACAATGTTCAGCACAATTCACGATTCCTCAGTTAATGAAGCAGTCCATGTCCAAAAGCAAAAAGCCCTGGACAATGTCCAAGCTTGTGCTGGCAAGTGGCAAGTACAATTTATGCCACACAAGTGCCAGGCAATGACCATCCCCAACAAGAGACAATCTGACCATTGTCTCTTGACATTCAGTGGTATTACTATCACTAAGTCCCCATTATCAACATCATGGGTTGACTAGAAACTTAATTGGAATAGCTATATAAGTACAGTGGGTCCAAGAGCAGGTCAGAGGCCAGGAATCCTGGGTTAGATACCTGTAGTTGGGTGAGGTGGCAGGTGGGTAGAGTGGAAGGTGGAAGATAGCTGAGATGACAGCTGGGTAGGGTGGCATGTGGGTAGATGTGTTGAAGGTAGCTTAGGTCAGGGGGTCAGTAAGATGTTAGGGGATCAGTACGAGTGATTGGGTGGTCAGTCCTGTAGTCACGCAATCATCTGTGTAACATTTCCTGGATAATTATTCAAGTCCAACGTAACTGTCCGATCCCTCCTTTTGTGGAGGACCCCAGGGAGGGGGGAAATTGCCTGCTAATAGTTCAAATTTCTTGGGCAATTTCCATGGAGGTCAGTGAACTGGGGCCTCCGTGGGTCCCAATGCAAATCTTGCTTTGTACCTCCGGTCTTGAACATCTGTTGATTGGAAGACCTGGGCTAAATTCTCCGTTTTTGGGACTATGTCCCCATGCCATCGGGAAAACTGTGCTTTTTTATATCAGGAAAACTGGCGTTAAAAGGCCACAGATTCACCGTCTTGCAGGGGTCTAGCAGACAGCTGTCCAGCTCTAGCTGCCGATACGGCCCCCCCACACTTCCAGATCAGAGGGCGTGCATGTGCACGTTGGCGACCTCCAGCTGCGCGCCGTGCTCCATGGCGGACTCAGCCCATGGATATGGACAGCCAAAATAGTGCCCTGCAACAGCCGCCCGCCCGACCTGGACCACCCACACACATTGCCCCCAGTCTAGAATGAAGTACCCCCTGCCTCCGATCGGTCCTCCCACACGAGTATCATGGACGGTGGGGCCATGTTAGAACCACGCCGTCAGGAATTCGGCCGGTTGGGGATGGAGAATAGTGGGGTGGGACTCAGGCAATGGCCTGAGGCAGAGGATATTCGGCGTGGCATACTCCATGACTACACCGAGTTCTGGGGGGGGGGGAGAATAGCGAAAGCGGTGCCGGTCCCGATTTTGTGCGAGAAAACGGATTCTCTGTCCCGTCGCCGAATACGATTTTGGCTGCGGGGTGCGGAGAATCCCGCCTCTGTTCTCTTCTTCATCTCTGACTCAACCCTGTGAACAGCAGACCATCAATACCACAAGGCCTGTTGATCATTACTGAAAATACCATAGGTAAATTGAAACAACATTTTGGATCCTTGGACAGATCATCTGGAGCATCACTTAAAACAAGTAATATATGGCTGGACAACGAGGAGCTTCAATCACATTATGAGCTCATTACCTATATGGTGCAAAGGTTGGAACGTAATCTATTTTCACAGCTATTATGATAATGAACATTATCATGCTGTCATGCAGAGAATCCACTTTCACTGAACTGTAATTTGGCAACAAGCTTCGAACAGGGTACTTTTTAAAAGAGTACTGTTTTTCTTCTCAGTAACATATCACTATGCAGCCATTAGGTATAATAATGACCATCACTTCCAAGATTCTTTGTATATACTGAAGAACCAGCCTCATTACACTGTTTTTAAATAATGGGAGATGTTTTACCAATTCTTTGGATGATAGACCTTTTTTTAAAGTTGATTAACTGCATTGAACATCACTCTTCAATGCATATCACACATAGCGGGCACTATTCAGCGAACCCGTTGTGCCTGGCACGGATCGGGGCGCAACGGATGAATTGTGTGAAAGCCCGAAAGCGGGTTCCACGCCGAGTCGTTCACGCGTCATCCAACGTGCTCCACCCGGCTTGATCTGGATCTTGCCGTCAATGAGTGAGACCCAGATCTGCATATTTAAATGAGCCATTAGGTTTAGTACTGATTCATACAAACGTGAACCAGGTGTGATGGCACCTCGGGGGGTCTCACAGGCCTTTACAGACCCCTGCCGATCCAGGGACAGGGGCGGGGGGGGGGGGGGGGGCTGAAACCGAGAGTAGGGGTGGGGGCCTATAAGGCCAGGAAAGGGGGGGGGGGGGGTGCAGATGATTGGGGCTGCTGGTCTAAATGGCACCCTGATCTGCGAGGAGCCATTCCCTTGCCAGCAGGAGATCAATTAAAGTGCGGCCTCGGTGGGATGTAACTCCCCAGGCCAAAAAAAGACAGCAAAGTGCAATTGAATAGTGGGGTGTTTTTCAGTGGCTGCAGTGCCAAATAACACCCCAAAGCATTTGTCTGCAGAACCGTGCCCACCCATTTTTCTGAAGTAATTCCTGTCAAATGTCTAACACAATTCAAATAATTGCGTACTGAGTTCGCACTCAGTGTGAAATTACTGTGATGATTTAATGCTCCATCATGGTGGCTGTGCCTTCCGCTACTGAGCTCTGGAATTCACTCCTTAAATGCCCTGATCTCAAATCATCTCTCTTCCTCCTTTAAGATGCACCTTTGATAAAGACTTTTATCATCAATCCTAATATCTCTTTATGTAATGCTCATGTGAATTGCCTTAATTTTATAAAGTTAAATGTGCTATATAAATGCAAGTTGTTGTTTTCATTGTCATACACAAGTTGATGAAACTTAACTGAGAGTGAATAGCAACGAAATGGGAGTCATCTAAGCCTGTAGGGACTGATTAAATTAAACAAATTACTGTTTTTTTTCCTGATATTAGCAAATGTCTGTGGATAAAGGTCGATTTTGGACAGAAAAAGCGGCATTGAAGCTGCCAACGGCAATGGCGGCTTTCTCCTCCAGCAGTGCAGTATTTTCTACGATGCATTGCTAGCGGGCTGGCCTCTGAGTTGCCTGCCCCTCCAGCCACTTAGAAGCGTGAGGATCAGGGTACCATTTTTAAACGGCACCCAGCAAGCAAACCAGTACACCCTGGAATCCCGCCCAGGTATCGCCTGGCATTACCCAGGCACCCCCGGCACTTCCCAAGCACTGTACCCTGGCACTGCTAGACCATAACAGTCCACCCAAGGAACTGTCTATGGAGAAGAAGAGGATAAATAAATTTTGGGGTCCTCCAATGATCCTCCAATGATCTACAGAGCTGATCATCTCTTGATTCTGAGTGCTTTACAGTCTGAACAAATTTTCTACGTATTTGGCTATTAAACTTCATTGCAAATTTACTTCCTAAGCTTTGTTGAACACTAATGAAAATTGACACTGGGTAATTAGTATTTTCTTTTGTTCCAATTAAGTGAACAACACAGAACCTCGCCTGTGTCTGCAGCTAGGTTTATTCCTCATACTTCTGAGTACCAATGCTGTTTCGGCACAGAGAATAAAGAGTGATGCATAACACTCTTCTATAACTGTGTTAGCAATCATTCATTCCCTGTGTGAAGCCTGACTCTGATGCAACCATCTCGTGAGAGTGTATGTGGAACTGAGCTGATGTTTCAAAGTTATTAATCAACCATTGTAAATTAGATCTACCTGCAGTACTTGTTGGTTGTATTGACTTCTCTTGCAGAGACAGAAGAGGACAGCAGGAATGTGCCTAAAACAAATGAGGGTAAAATTAACACAGTAAGAAGTCTTACAACACAGGTACTGGACCCCCAATCCCGGAAACTCAGGGTCGGGTATGTGCTGGATTTTGAAAAGCCAATTAAAGTATGAAAAATAAAGTTACAAACAACAGATTCTCCCCCACCCAATTCCCCCCATCCCCCGACCCCTGTCCCTCCCCATTATGCGTTCACCTCATTACAGTTGATGTACTGCTGGCTCAGGGGACCTGTGTGTCTACATGTTTACAGCAGAGAAAGAAGCCATTCAGCCCATTGTGTCTACGCGTTCAATAAAGATCTGACTGCACTAATATCATTTTGCAGCACTTGGCCCTGTGGTAAACACCACTGGTAACACACTACACGTATTACGGTACTGCCACTGTATTACAGGTAACATGGTAAATCCCAGCCTGCTGGCTCCTCCCAGCAGGCGCCGTATGAAAGTGTATGCTCTCCTGCGCTGCTCCCATTCTGGTTCCAGCTGCAGGAGGCTCAACATCTTGTGCAATAAAGCCTCAATAGCTTCACCATTTTCGTCTCTTGGTTATTGATGATGCATCAGGCCCATAGCCCTGGAGATTTTGGCTGCGTAAATGAATACCAAAATACTTATTAAAGGTTACAAGAGTTTCTGACTGAACCACATTTTCAGGCAATGAGTTTCAGACTATGAAGAAGTATCTCCTGAACTCCCCTCTTATTCTTCCACCTCATAATTTAAATCTACTCCTCCTGGTTATTGGCTTCACTACTAATGGTAAAAAGTGCCTTCCTATTCGCCCTGTCTATGCCCCTTATAGCCTTATACACCTCCAGCAGGTCCCTTCTCAACATTCGCTGCTCCAAGGAAAACAGCCCCAGCCTATCGAATCTTTCCTCATAGCTGAAACCCTCCAGCCTGGGCAGCATCTTGGTAAATCTCCACTGCACCCTCTCTAGTGCAACCCCATCCTTCCTACAATGTGGTGAGTGGAACTGCATAGACTCCTGCTGTGGCCTAACCAGCATTTTATACTCTTCCAGCATGCAATCATGGCTGTGGTTGTTGAATTCAGGCATTTCAGCTCCAAGACATCACTACAGGAGTTCCTGAGGGTAGTGCCCTAGTCCTAACCATCTTCAGCTACTTCATCAACAACGTTCCTTCCATCGTGAGGTCAGAAGTGGGGATGTTCCCTGATGATTGCACAATGTTCAGCACCATTTACGATTGCTCAGAGACTGAAGCGTTCATGTGAAAATGCAGCAAGACCTGGTACAGTTACATAGTGGTTAGCATTGTAGCTTCACAGCGCCAGGGACCCAGGTTCGATTCCCTGCTTGGGTCACTGTACGGATTCTGCACCTTCTCCCTGTGTCTGCGTCGGTTTCCTCTGGGTGCTTCGGTTTCCTCCCACAAGTCCCGAATGACGTGCTTGTTAGGTGAATTGGACATTCTGAATTCTCCCTCAGCGTACCTGAACAGGCGCTGGAGTGTGGCGACTCGGAGAGTTTTACAGTAACATCATTGCAGTGTTAATGTAAGCCTACTTGTGACACTAATAAAGATTATTATGCTATTATTAAAGTGCACTATTAACCTGTCATAATTTGCAGGATCAGCTCGTTATTGTTTGGGAGGCCAAGAGTGTAATGTTCATGGAATTCCAGAATTAATCAGTAAATGCATGTGGGTTGGTGGCGGGATTTGTCGAATACAAACCTGTTGCTGCAAGATTTAAAAGTCAACATCAATTTCACATGACAGCAGGCATCTGCAGTGCTTAGGAGCTGGTCAGTGGAGTACTCAGCGGACAATGTTACTCAAGGCTTCCTCCTGCTTTCTCAGGAATATATAGCATTTATACCAAGCACTGCAGGAAGGCCATTGCTGGCAGAACAAAGAGAAACATCTGAAATGTTTTAAGTGCTGACTTATATGGGTCTCTCAGGAAGAGATTTTCCAGGGGAGAGACTTTCCAACCATGCAGCGTAGTGGTTACCCAGCTACCTGAACAGAGTGAAAAAAAGTGACAGTTTGTAACACTGACTGGATTGCTAATTAGTTCCTGGACAGTAGCCAAGTGCCAATAATATTATAAGACCTGGTTAGGAATTGGCTGTGATCAACAGTTAGCACTCTTAGCTACTCAGGTGATTCATGCTCAAACCCCACTCCAGCGCAATATTGGCAGGAATGCTGTCTTTCAGATTACCTTTGCCCTCCCAGGTGAATGGGATAGCTTGGCATAGCCCACGGAGCGCCGGGGAAAGCAGGTGTCCTGCCTCGTATCCTGGCCAATCTTTATGTCTAAACTAACATCACTAAAATTAATTAAATCTTTATTGTCACATTACTGTTTGTGAGCCCTTGCTGTATTTAAACTATCTGGTGCATTTCCTACATTATGACACAGGCCAAAAAGCATTGACTTGGTAATAAAGTACCTTGGTGTCCTGCGTTCATGAACAATGCTCTATAAATGCATATCTTTCTGATAAAAAGCGGCAAGGGAAGAAGACAGTTGCCTCCCACTGTTCATCTTGCACCATGAGATCATTTCTGGTGAATGATAAGACTTCACTCACAGTGCACTTTATTTCAATGGCTCTCTGGCTCCTCCATCTGGGATATTTCCCTGTACTGAAAATATGCAAGTTGTTGCTTTTTGTCTCGAATGCAGCCTCTTACAGCTCCAAATTTTCATGGACAGAATCCAGCTGGCTCTTGTTCTCCATGTTACTTCAGCCGCCTTGGAGATATCTTCACTTCCACCAAAAACTGCTATTTTCTCAGGAGGAAGTAGCACTCAATGCTCGGAAGATGCACACACTGCCAGGGGAAGCCAAGACGTCTAACTATTCAGGAGCTTACTGAATTCAAGGAGCAATCTTCTGAATCGCTGTCGCAAGTGCCAGCAGGTGCAAGCCAGACATAGATAACTGGAATTTGCATCCCGCTAAGATTCCCATTTAGTTTCCCGCACCTGACATAAGGAGCAGTTGGGGTCGGAGAGGAAGGAAAGTGGGGGGAGGAGAAAAGGTAGCAGAGCAAAGTCAAGGATTTTTTTTCTGATGAGGAGAGTGGTTGGAGACATAGCAAACGGGGAGACAAGGGGGGAAGATTTAGAATCGGGACGTGGTTGGTGGAGTCGTTTTAGATTATGGGAATGATGGTCGTCCTGAACTATATGTTTTTAAAAATTCATTCAAATGATGTGGGCTTTCCTAGAAAGGCCAGCGTTCATTGTCCATCCCTAATTGCCCTTGAGATGGTGGTGGAGTGCTGTCTTCTTGAACCACTGCAGTCCCTGTAAAGTAGGTAAACCCACAGTGTTGTTCAGGAGGACGCTCCATGATTTTGACCAGTGATAGTAATGCCATTGAATGTCAAGGGGCGATGATTAGATTCTCAAGTGTCAGAGATGGTCATTGCCTGGAAATTGTGTGGTGCGAATGTTACTTGCCAATTGTCAGGATATTGTCCAGGTCTTGTTGCATTTGAATATGGACTGCTTCAGTATCTCAGGAGTGCTGAATGGTACTGAACATTGTGCAATCATAACAAAACATCCCTACTTCTGACCTTTTGATGGAAGGAAGGTCATTGATGAAGCAGCTGAAGAAGGTTGGGCTGAGGTCACTACCCTGAGGATGTCCTACCGTGATGTCCTGGAACTGAGATGGGTGACCTCCAACCACCACAACCATCTTCCTTTGTGCTAGATATGACTTCAGCCAGTGGAGAGTTTCCCACCTGATTTCCATTGACTCCAGTTTAGCTAGGGCTCCTAGATGCCATATTTATTCGAATGAGGCCTTGGTAACAAGGACAGTCATTCTCACCTCACCTCTGGAGTTCAGCTCCTTGATCCATGTTTGTACCAAGGCTGCTTTTCTGTGAACTTCAAACCTTATTGTTGAGCAGTGTGGAGAGAATTTTTTTTTGAGCTTGTACACTCGGCAGGATCCCAAGGTTCCTAGGTTGGATATCTCTCAGGTCCTAAGATATTCTTTCATTCCAATGTCTGAAAACCAGCAGATTGTAGCAGTTTGACTTTTCTTTTCCCACACCAACCTTCATTAGTATCTCAAAGTGAGAGAGCTAATTTTCATAACAATTAGTAACCTGTTATGGCAAGTTTTGTGTTGCGAACTTTCACTCATTAAGAACTGGCTGAGATTGCAGAAAGCAGTTTTCACTCAGCAGTGACTAAAAGAAAACCAGAATCAAATCATCATGGAAACATAATGGCAGGTAGATCAATTACTGAAAAAGGAGATGGGTTAATATTTCAGTTGGAAACTTCATTTAATATCAGTTAGTTCCTTCGCTCTTTAATTCCCAAATTCATTAGCATACATTTTGTGAGAGTTACTATAGGAAATTTGCTAACTGGACCTTCTGTGCCATCAGCAAAAACAGAATCTGACCAATTTTTACCGAAGTTTTGGTTGGTTTTGATGACAGGCCTCCGGCGAATCTTTTTTGTTTAAATTTAGAGTACCCAATTCATTTTTTCCAATTAAGGTGCAATTTAGTATGGCCTGCAAATCCTTGGGTTGTGAGGTGAAACCCATGCAAACACTGGGAGAATGTGCAAACTCTACACGGACAGTGACCCAGAGCCAGGATAGAACTGTAGCCACCTGGGTTGGCCACTTTCTCACACAAAATGGAAGAACGCAAAGATTGCAGGGTAAAATGGACATTGGCAAAGAAACCAGCAGTCTGCAGAATCCCCTGTATTCTAGCTGCCACAGAAACCCGACAGAATTGTAACTAACGAGCTGCGCATATCAATGAAGCGATTTACGGTGATCCCCAGGCACAATGGACACAACAGTTAAATATTCTATGGAAGGTCAGACATTCCGGCGCCAGTGGAGTCTGAGACAAAGGACACTAATAAGATGTAAGGAACCGGCCAGTGATCGAGGGACAGCCCCGTTATTGGGGAAATTCAAATCAATCGATTGGGAAGAGACCCAATCGATTGCAGGTTTATAGAGGGTCCGCGCTGAAGGAAGCGAAGCCCCTGGGGCCTATAAAAGTTAGGATCCAGGACTGATTCGCCCTCTTAGCCAGCCTCTCCTTGACTAGCTCTCTTGACCAGCTCCTCTTGGCTGGCCCTCCCAGCAGAACATCTTAGCAGCTCTCGAAGAACCTTGAGAAGGAGAGGCCTGGTCAGCAGCAGCCGCCATCAAGTAAGTGTCACACAACGCACGCTACGAGAGTAGACACTCCTGACCCCTTTAGTCCACACCGACAGGAAGCCTGCGGATCCAGGACAAAGCAAGAGGCCATTGTTCCCTGATCCGGCAGTTCCCTTATTCCAGATAAGTATTGGCCTGTTAGTGGTAGGATTAGCCTAGTCTTGTAGTTTTATATGCATAAGTAGTAGATAACTGTATTATAATAAACGTGTCTTGTTTGAACTTACTAACTGGTGTATTGAGTTATTGGTCTGAATTTGAACTTGAACCTTGTGGCGGTATCTTAACGATACCTGGCGACTTTAGAGCTAAGGAACAAAACAGAGCCAAATTGAGTGTAAAGCACACTCACCCAGAACGAGCAACAGAACCAACAGAATCATCACTGCACCCCCTTGCCGTCCGGCCTTAGGCTAATGTAACTCATCACAACACAGGGTTTTAAGACACTGCCAGAACAGCTCAATTTTTAAAATTATTCATTCAGGGGATGCAGTAGTGGTTGAGAGTTTGTAAGGTGACCCCTAAGGAGACTTGGTGTGTTCCTGCAGTGCATCTTGTAAATGGTACACACTGCTGCGACTGTGCATCGATGGTGGAAGTTGTGAATGTTTGTGGATGGGCTGCTAATCAAACAGGTTGCTTTGTTCTGGATGGTGTCAAGCTCCATGAGTGTCGATGGAGCTATCCTTACCCAGGCAAGTGGGGAGTATACCTCCAGACTCCTGACTTATGCCTTGTATGGTAGATAGGCTTTGAGGAGTCAGGAGGTAACTTACTTGCCTTTGGACTCTGTCCTGCTCTTGTAGCCACAGTATTTATATGGCTAGTCCATTGAGTTTCTGGTAATCCCCAGGATGTTGATAGTGGGGTTTTCAGTGATGGTAATGCCATTGAATATCAAGGGACAATTATTAGATTATCTCTTGTTGGAGATGGTCAGAGCCTGGCACTTGCATGTCACGAACGTTACTTGGCACACGTCAGCCCAAGCCTGGATATTTTCCAGGTCTTGCTGCATTTGCATATGGGCTGCTTCATTAACTGAGGAGTCATTAGTGGTGCTCAACATTGTGCAAACATCAGTGAACATCCCCACTTCTGACCTTCTGATGGAAGAAAAGGGTCATTGATGAAGTAGCTGAAGATGGTTGGGACAGGACACTGCCCCGAGGAACTCCTGTAGTGGTGCCTTGGAGCTGAGATGACTGAATTCAATAACCACAACCATATTCCTTATTTTTTAGATATGACTCCAATTAGTAGAAAATTTTCCACTGATTCCCATTGACTCAAGTTTTACGAAATATTCTTGATGTTACACTTGGTCAAATGATATCAAGGGCAAGGGCAGCACGGTGGCCTAGTGGTTAGCACAACCACCTCACGGCGCTGAGGTCCCAGGTTCGATCCCGGCACTGAGTCACTGTCCGTGTGGAGTTTGCAAGTTCTCCCCGTGTCTGCGTGGGTTTCGCCCCCACAACCCAAAAATGTGCAGAGTGGGTGGATTGGCCACGCTAAATTGCCCCTTAATTGGAAAAAATAATTGGCTAATCTAAATTTTAAAAAAAAAATGATATCAAGGGCAGGCACCCTCATCTCACTTCTGTCCATGTTTGAACCATGGCAATAATGAGGCCAGGAGCTGAGTGGCCCTGGCAGAAGCCAAACTGAGCATCAGTGAGTAGGTTCTTGTGAAGCAACTGCCGCTTGACAGCACTGTTAATAATTCCTTCCATCATTTTACTGATTATCGAGAGTAGGCTTAATGGGTGGTAATTGACTGGGTTTGATTTATCCTGCTTTTTGTGTACAGGATATACCTGGGAAATTGTCAGGTGGATGCCAGTGTTGTAGCTGTATTGGAATAGCTTGGCTAGGGGCATGTACGTTCTGGAGCACCAGTACTATTGCCAGAATATTATCAGGGCCCATAGCCTTGCAGTATCTAGTACCTTCAGTAATTTGTTGATATCACGTGGGGTGAATCAAATTGACTGAAGATGGACATCTGTGATGCTGGGAACCTCCAGAGGAGACTGAGGTGGATCATCCACTCGTTACTTCTGGCTGAAGATTGTTTCAAATGCTTCAGCCATCTATTGCATAGATGTGCTGGGCTCCTCCATCATTAAGGATGGGGATATTTGCGGAGCCTCCTCCTCCAGTGAGTTGTTTAATTGTCCACCAACATTCACGACTGGATGTGCCAGGATTGCCGAGCTTAGATCTGATCCAATGGTTGTGGGAAGGCTTAGCTCTGTCTATCACCTTCTGCTTAGGCTGTTTGACACTCAAGTCATCCTGTGTTGGAGTTTCACCAGGTAGACACCTCATTTCTTTGGAATGCCTGGTGTTGCTCCTGGTATTCCCTCCTGCATTGATCCCAGTTGACCCCCTGACTTGGTGGTTGTGGTAAAATGAGAATATACTAGGCTATGAGGTTACATATTGAGGTTGAGTACAATTCTGCTGCTGCTGATGGTGCAATCACCTCACAGATGCCCATTGTTGAATTGCTAGATCTGTTTAAAATCATTTAGTGCTTTATTGAAGTCTCACCCCTCTCTGCGCTCTTTGTCAAAGTCTCGCCTTTCTGCGGTATTTATTGAAGTCTTGCATCTCTCTCTTTGCTCTTTATCAATGTCTCCCCTTTCTCTCTCTCCACATGCTTCAGTGAAATCTCGCCTCTCTCTTTCTCTCTCTGTGCCCTTTGGTAAAGTCTCATCTCTCTCTCTCTCTCCGTGTTCTTTATTGACGTCTCGCCTCTCTCTCCATGCTCTTTGTAGAGCTCTCGCATCTCTCTCTCTCCGTGGCCTTTATTAAAGTCTCGCCTCTCTCTGTGTTCTTTGTTAAAGTCTAGCCTCTCTCCCTCCGTGCTCTTTATTGAAGCCTCACCTCTTTCAGGATCTCGGTATTGGGCCACCATTTTGAGTGGCTGGCCCGATCACGACATCTGGAAGCAGGCCTCCCTCCCCCCCACAATGCAAATCCTGACCCCCCCCCTCCCCTCCCCCCCATGTCAAGGCGGGGCATCATCCGCCCCACCATCTGAACAACAGGCCCCCCTCCAGACCACTCTCGCGTGAGGGTGTCCTGACCGTCCCACCCACCGCCCCCTTCTCAGAATACCTGAGCTCCCCCATCAGCCACCTCCATCAGCCACCCACTTTAAGCCATTCTCTTGAGCCCCACCTCCTGGCATTGCAAATGGTGCACTGCTCCCTGGCACCATGGCAGCTACACCCTGGCAGTGAAACCCATGCCTGGCACAGGTGGACCCAAGGTGAGGTCAAGGGAGTCAGGCCATAGGTCATGTGCCCTTCTGCTGCTTTAAGGCTGCAGGACATGGTCTTCCAAGGTTCCTGGGTGTTGTGTAGACTCAGGCAATGGATGAAGGGTTGAACCTTGGGCTCCACCCCCCCCCCCCCCCCCATCCCCTCCCCTAGATGGGCATTCCGTGTCTCGACTATCAATCCCAGCACCGGGCAAGCTGAAGATCACCTTTGGCATGGTGACCTCAGGCAACCCTCTGTTCAACAACATCATCCTGGTCTGGCTTTTTTAATTCTGATGTGGCCTCCTCACCCTGAAAAGCAGTCCAGGCAGTTCAGTGGAGAATAAATGCAGGAATACTTTCCCTTTTAGAACATCTACTCCCTCAGACAAAAGTGTCAGAGGCTTCCTCTAAAGTCCACAACACTTGAAAAGGCTTTAAATCCCCTGACGCCCTTTGAAATGCAAAACTTCCGTTCAATTTCACAGAGAATACTTTTCACTAGCCTCTGATTAACAGTTTAATAGTTCAGACACATGCTTGGTGGATCGTTTATTTATCTTGCCCCTCATGCTTGAAATGCACCTCAGGTACGCTGCTTTGATGCTAACTGTAATGTTTATAAACACTCCTGCTATGATGGACAGATCCTCACCATATCAAAGGAGCTAAGTATTTTCATTTTTTCCTTTCTCACAGCAGAGAACACTTAGCTCCTTTGATGGACTGAGGAGCTGGTAATCATAGCAAGAGTGTTTTCAAACATGACAGAAAAAAAGTTGAGAACCAAAAGGATTACCGAAAGTTCAGAGGGCAGGAGAAAATACTCATTGGAGAAGCGAGATTACGAGAAAAGACTGGCAGCCAACATGAAGAGAAATTCCAAAGTATTATTTAGGCATAGAAATTGCAAAAGGGTGGTAAAAGGAGGAGTAGGGCCGATTCGGGTCCTCAAAGGGAATTTGCACATGGAGGCTGGGGGCATGGCTGAGGTATTCAATGAATACGTAGCATTCATCTTTACCAAGGGTATAGATACTACTTTGGATATGATGACAGATGAAGAAACTATGCCCCAAGAAGGGTTCAAAATCGAGAAGGAGGCTGCGTTGAATAGACTGTCAGTACTGAAGGTTGACAAGACACTGGGACCAAATACGATGCATCCAAGGATATTGAAAGAAGTGAGAATGGAAATTGCAGGGGCTCTGCCGATAAGGACTGGTGCTGCCAGAGGACTGGAGAATTTCAAATTTTACGCCCTTGTTCAAAAAAGATTGTAAGGATAGCTCCAACAATTAAGGCCAGTCAGTATAACATCAGCAATGGGATAGAATTAGTCATAGAATTTACAGTGCAGAAGGAGGCCATTCGGCCCATCGAGTCTGCACCGGCTCTTGGAAAGAGCACCCTACACAAGGTCCACACCTCCACCCTATCCCCATCACCCAGTAACCCGACCCAACACTAAGGGCAATTTTGGACACTAAGGGCAATTTAGCATGGCCAATCCACCTAACCTGCACATCTTTGGACTGTGGGTGGAAACCGGAGCACCCGGAGGAAACCCACGCACACACGGGGAGAATGTGCAGACTCCGCACGGACAGTGAACCAAGCCGGGAATCGAACCTGGGACCCTGGAGCTGTGAAGCAATTGTGCTAACCACCATGCTACCATGCTGCCCGTTGGTCGTCACATGGGAAAATGTGGGCTGATTATGAAGGGCTAGCATGGATTTCTAAAGGGGAAATTGTGTTTAACTAACTTGCTGGAAGAATTTGAGAAGATAACAGAGAGGGCCGATGAGGGTACATCATTAATGTGGTGTACAAGCACTTTCAGAAGGCATTTGATACAGTGCCACGTAGCAAATTTGTGAGGAAGGTTAAAGCTCATGGAATAAAAGGGACAGTAGCAATGTGGAAATAAAATTGGCTGAGTAATAGAAAGCAGATGGTAATGGCCAATGGATATTTTTCGGGCTGGAAGAATTTTTATTGTGGTGTTCCCCAGGGGTCAGAATCGGGACCCTTACTTTTCCTGATATATATGAATGATCTAGATCTTGTTGTGCAGGGGAGAATTTCAAAGTTTGCAGATGACACAAAATGTAGAAGTATTGTAAGCTATGAAGAGGACAATAGAACTTCAAATGGAAATGGACAAATTGGGCAGATAGGTGACAGACAAGGTTCAATGCGGAGAGGAGTGAGGTCATACATTTTGGTAGATAGAACATGGAGAGACAATATAAAATAATAGGTAAAATTCTTAAGGGAGTGCAGGAGCAGAGTGGCCTGGCTCTCTCTCTATATATATATATGTGCATAGATCATAGAAGGTTAGCACCGCATAATTAGCACTCCTGCCTCATAGCACCAGGGACCTGGGTTCAATTCCGACCTTGGGTGACTGTCTGCATGGAGGTTGCACATTCTCCCCATGACTGTGTTGCTTACCTCTGGGTGCTCCGGTTTCCTCCCACAATCCAAAGATGTGCAGCTTAGATGGATTAGCTACTCTAAATTGCCCCTACATGGAGTTGCAGGGATAGTTTTTGGGATTGGGCCTAGGTGTGTTGCTCTTCCAGAGGGTCAGTGCAGACTCGATGGGCATTGCACTGAACATAGAACATAGAACAGTACAGCACAGAACAGGCCCTTCGGCCCTCGATGTTGTGCCGAGCAATGATCACCCTACTCAAACCCACGTATCCACCCTATACCCGTAACCCAACAACCCCCCCTCCCTTACTTTTTAGGACACTACGGGCAATTTAGCATGGCCAATCCACCTAACCCGCACATCTTTGGACTGTGGGAGGAAACCGGAGCACCTGGAGGAAACCCACGCACACATGGGGAGGACGTGCAGACTCCTCACAGACAGTGACCCAGCCGGGAATCGAACCTGGGACCCTGGAACTGTGAAGCATTTATGCTAACCACCATGCTACCGTGCTGCCCCCTGATTGGCCAAATTACCTCCTTCTGCTTCTTAACAGTTCTGGAAAGGATGATTAACAATTTTACAACCCCGATGGATCAGTGGTAGAGCAGAGAAAATGTTATTTTGGTCTAGGCTGTGCTATATAAACCTGGATGTTTTTTATGTAAAATTGAAACGCAACAAATTTAGAATTGACAGCGCTTACTTTAATGCATAAAAAATGTTGCACTAATTTAAATGCAACATTCCATCAACCTAGTACAGGTAAAGATACAGATAAACCTTATCCAACAATCTTTAAGTCAATAGCATTGTGTCATTTGTATATAATTATAGTTTCTTTCCATGCTCACATGAACTAACCATGATTTTCTTACCTGTATTGGTGAGTGTAAAATTTTCAATGTTAGAAAATGCTATTAGTCATTCTAATAATATTTTTTCATCTTGAATGGCAATTTGAGAAATTACAGGCTTACCTTTCCCCACTTGCAAAGATCAAAAACACAAAAGCTCATTTGTACATGCTAATAACTGAGCGTGAAACAATAAGAAGCATCAGAACAAGATTTAAAGTGAAACCAAGAACACCAGAAAGCATGATGAACTTGAGGCATATGTTCACTCGTGCAAAACTTTACTATGATTCACTCCAATCTGCTGCTTCCTCTGAAAGGGCAGCCATCATTCTGCATTATCAATGGGACAATTTTTGTTTATGGAGCAGAAGGCGCCTGATCAAATCAAAGAACCTGGCAACATAAGTCACATGCGTGATTAAATTA
Source organism: Scyliorhinus canicula (assembly GCF_902713615.1). NCBI lineage: Eukaryota > Metazoa > Chordata > Chondrichthyes > Carcharhiniformes > Scyliorhinidae > Scyliorhinus > Scyliorhinus canicula. Next base: position 129,179,571 of record NC_052155.1, on the reverse strand, counting down.
TTTTATATGAGGTTAGACAGAATCATTATTTTCTATTACAATGTTTTTTTCTAATTTACTTACATCCTAATTTGGAGCTCAATTTTGTTAGAATGAAAAATTAGACGAAAGGAATCAGGCCAGCTCCACTCTTCCCTGCTTCCAGCGGGGAGAAACATGAACCTGGTTTTTCCAGAGACGGAAGGATCCATAAATGACGGCACTGGCTGGAGTACAACTTTCCCGGCACTTTGTTCACCAGGCAGCGGTAGGGTGGGATTGCTCTCCCACCAGACCCCTGTTATGTCGCTTGGAGAGCTCATTAAAGACTTGTTAACAAGGGGTGTTTGGAGTTTCATGGCGGTTCACAGGCTACACATACTAACTAGGGCAGGCAAGGTGATTGGAGGTGGGTATGCAGTCGGCAAACATTCATTACTACCCTAGGGAATTACACGATCAAAGTTTGACTGAGACAAAGTGAGACTCAGCCATTATCAAACAGGTACCTTTGGTGTTGCACAGATGCTAGAGAGAGTGGACACCAGCACCCAGGAAGGTCAGCGTGCGGTCACCCTCCTGACATAGGGGTGATATGTGACAGTACCTTTAAGAAATGGGTGTTTAATAAATGTACCTTTAAGAAATGGGTGTTTATCAGTGATGTCAGAGGTGGAGCTGGGCTGTCTGTCAGCTTTTTATTTTCATTTTAGGCTGTTTGCTGCGGGGTATGTTTTGGTTTTGTTTTAAGTGTTGGAGCTGAAGCCAGACAGAGCAGGTATACTGTTGATCTCTCTGCCATGAAAAGACTATCACTTGATCATTTGGTGAATTCAGAATTATAAATGTCCTCAGTAGTGAAGGTAAACCTAATGTGCTTCTGTTAAAAGGGGTTTCTTAAGTCTTCTGGATGTTAAAAGGACAGCTTACGGATTACTTTGTGTGATATTCTTTGGGGGTTGTATTTGAATTAATGATTGCTAAGGTGTTCACTGTACATTTTAAAAAGGTTAACTCGAGTTCATAGAATAAACATTGTTTTACCTTAAAAAATACTTTTCCATTTCTGCTGTACCACATCTGTAGAGTGGGCCGTGTGCTCCCCATACCATAATCTATTAAAGGTTGTGGGTCAGGTGAACTCCATGATACACTTTGGGTTCTCTAAACCCTGGCCCATAACAGGGGTACAGAAGGACAAGGGGCAAGGCTGCAAAAAGCAATTGAGCAACTGTGAGAAAAATAAGAGATCTTCAATTTTTTTTGTAATATAATTGCCATATTTTCATAGACCAGGAAACAGGTTCATGTATATTAGTGTGGTGTGACTGATTTAAATAAACACAATGGACGCGATTCTCCGCTCCCGGGAAAAATCGGGAGGGCCATCGTGAACTCGGCCGAGTTTCACGACGGCCTCGGAGGTCGCTCCTCACCCCCTATTCTCCCCTCCCGGCGGGGCTAGGAGCGGCGGTCCGTAACTCTCGGCCGCCGGGTGGCGCGCCGAGAATGACATGACGGCGTCGCCTATGTGACGTCAGCCGTGCATGCACGGTGGCCGTCTTTCCCCTCAGCCGCCATGTCTTGCGGGGCGGCAGAGGGGAAATAGTGCGTCCGATTGAGACGGTGGTGGGCACTGATCGCGGGCCTGTCCCCTCCCGAGCACAGTCGTGGTGCTCATTCCCCACCAGGCCCCCTACAAGCCCCAAAACGGGCATCTCACGGCAATTTGTCGACGGCAGCGACCAGGTGTGGTTGCCGCCGTCGTGAAACGGTCGCGAACAGCAGGCCGCTCGGCCCATCCGTGTCGGAGAATTGCCGGTCGCTGTGAAAAACCTGCATTAGGCAGGTAAGGGAAGTGATTTTAAAGTTGAGTGTTGGATGTCAAAGGCAACATGTACAATTGGGAGATTGTAAATGTGTGAGGCAAAATAGTATAAATACAGTAGGCTTCAAGTGGCAAATAAAACGGTTGATCAATTCTGGGAAGTGGAACGTCTAAAGTATTGCAGAAACAATAGAGTGGAAGATCAAAAGAAGAAACAAATTTAAAGTGAGACTGAAGGTTGCTGTGGGGTGGCTGTGAGATCGTCAACACACCAGTGTAGTGTTGAAGCCAGATCTGTGATCTCCTGATTGCTGCCACCCTCTATAAGATTTTCCCTCAGAGCAGCAGGCATTATATGGTAATGTTACTGGAAGTCTTCTAAATTAGAAAATATGAAGATAAAGTCACCATAGTCCCAGATGACCATAGGCTGCTTTTCTTGATGAGAGCTGACTTGTGGTGGTTTAACCTGAGGATCACCAGACGTCAGACAGGGGGAAAGGTTGAAGGTGGGGCCTTCATGAATAACATCAGCTGGTACAGGAATTGAACCTGTGCTGCGGATGCTGTTCTGCATCACAAACAAGCTGTCTAGCCAGCTGAGCTAAACCGGCCCCTATAGAAAATATATGAACAGATGAAAAATATAGAAAATATATAAGGACTGTTGCCAATCAAAGGGGGTTTTATCTCTGATTTTATTCAATCCAACATATTTTAGGTAATGATTGTAAAGTACTGTTAACTGTGCAAAAGGTTTTCTTGTATCTACAAATGTTATTTTCTTTAGTTTAATAAACATTTCAATTTAGAATTTAAAATAATTACAAGTGGCTGAGATTTCTCTAGATAACTCCGCATAATGTACAAATTGCAAACCATTGTTGCAGCTTGTTTCCCTTTGGTATTTGTACAGCTGGGTACTTGACACCTGCTGTGCCATAACTTAATCTTCTGACCATAAGAAATGGCAGAAGCTGGCAATTGGGGCGTGACTATTTATTTTTTGGCTCAGTGGTGATTAGAAACAACACTCACCCCAGGAAAGACAGAACCCTGGGCATCAGGAGGGCAGGTTTAGTGGAACAAGGAGCAGGAAGGGCACAAAGGTCATACCCTCCACAAAGGATGGGACATTACTGAGACTCAGTACTGCAGGCGACTGCAACGTTCCAGGAACATGATCACAGGCATCTGTGCGCTTTTACTAGAATCATAGAATTATTGCAGTGCAGAAGGAGGTAATTTGGCCCATCGAGTCTGCACCAACCCTCTGAAAGAGCACCCTACCCAGGCCCACTCCCCTGTCCCATTCCCAAAATCTCATAATCCCACATAACCTGTACATTTCTTTGGACACTAAGGAACAATTTAGCATGGTCAATACACCTAACCTGCACATATTTGCACTGTGAGAGGAAACCAAAGCACCTGACGGAAACTCATGCAGACACAGGGAGAACGTACAAAATTCAGTCACCCAAGACTGGAATTGAACCCAGGTTCCTGGCGCTGTGAAGCATCAGTGCTAACCATTGTGCCACCATGCCATTCACTTTGTACCCTTGTCGCTGAAGACCTCACATCTCATAGCACTGGTCACCTCATCCCTCCAGTGGTGTCAGAATTACTGTGTCTTTGAACCTGTTTGTTCCTGGCTCCTAACAAACATCAGCTGCAGATCTTGGTGACATCTCGCAAATGATCGCACACCACTGCATCTCACATTTCCCAAATGCGCTATTTGCCAGAGGTGGACAATACATTCATTACGTGACAGATCTCACAGTCACAAAGGTCAAAGGATTTTACCACCGCCACTGAATTTCCCCAGGCGGAGGGCATCACTAATTGCACCCAAGACGCCTTCAAGGCACTCATTGACCAGCCATTGAGATTCATAACAGGAAGAGCTTTTAGTGCTTCAACATCCAATCAGTCTGAGGCCACAGCATTAGCTCCCTCCATATATTTGCTTTTCTGGCATTTGCCATGACTCTTGCATCCTCTGGGCTACCACAGATTTTCACTCCAATCTCTCAATGTGAGTGGATGTGTCCAAGGGTCAAAGGGACATCCTTCGAAGAGTCAGCTCCTTGAGGAGGTCCCCAGACAGAGGCACAGAGATGATAGAACCAGTGCCCCCTGCTCACCAGGACAACCAGGGCTATCAAACTTCCCAAAATGCTATTCCAGTGTCTGGATTTGTGAGGTGGTATTGTCAAATACATGCTTGTAAGGGTTTACATCATTTGGTGGTCTGGTATGTCCCCCATAACATAATCCTCAAGAAAAATGTGAACGATGAGACCCTGGAACCAGATAACACAGACTAGAATCTGAAGGTGAAAGAGGAGGAGGAAATGGACGTTGAGGGGTAAGTTGAAAGACACAAAGGAAAATTTTCAGGATGCTTTATGGATTATTTCATCGGATTATAGAATCGAAGAATCCCTACAGTGCAGAAGGAGACCATTCGGCCCACGGATTCTGTGCCAACCCTTCTAAAGAGCACCCTACATAGGCCCAATCCCCACTCTAGCTCTGTATCCCCACTCAATCTTGGGACACTAAGGGCAATTTAGTATCCCAATCCACCTAACCTGTCCATCATTGGACTTTGTGAGGAAACTAGAGCACCCAGAGGAAACCCACGCAGACACAAAGAAAAAGTGCAAATATCACGCAGTCAGCCAAGGTCAGAATCGAACCCGGGTCCCCGGCACTGTGAGGCATCAGTGCTAACCACTGTGCCACCATGCCGCCCCAAATTCAATTTGATTCGGGAACTTCAGCTGAGTCCCTCTGAACCAGAATGAAAGACATGGTAAGGAGGTCAGTTGTGCTAACCCATGCTAACCTGTGCTAACCCATTCATTCAAGACACAGCCTGGAACATCGAAACTCTTACCACCAATGTAGGAAGTTCATTTGCCCTGAGATTGTAATCTCACTGTGTTCGAACCCTTAATCTCCTGAAGCGCATCATTCCACTTTTCTTGCCATGGCAACACAGATTCTCAAATGTGTGAAGAAAAGGAAGTAGTGTAGATGGACAGTCAGAAGACAGTGCAGAGACATACTCATGCTGTGCAATGGTCCCCATGGTCATCCACTCCTACACGGTGCTCTCCTGGTGCCTCAGAGACGACGGATGTGACCTGTCCACTTAATTGTCTCTGCCTGCGGTTTTGATGCATACACCATTCCTCCTCATCATGGAAGTGCCGTGAGAGCATCTCCAGATGTTTATATCCCTGCATCGTCACATGGGCGGTCTAAGTCACATGGATCTACTGTGCAGATGCTCCCATAGTCAGTGGAACAAGGATGATGAAGGTGCAGTGTGAGATGGCATCCTCCACCTCCATGACACCTTCAGTTTGCGGGTGCACAGAATCCCAGAATTGTTACAGTTTTGAAGGAGGACATTCAGCCCATTGTGTCTGAGCATTATGACTTAGTGCTATTATCTTACATTTTCCCTGGCAGTGCACCAGGTATAGGTGGAGAACAACAGTCGGAACATTAATTAAATCTGTAATGATATAATGATATGTATACATGTATATTACTAAAGGGTTACTTATAACATCTAACTGTAACACTACCACTAGAGGGCACCATAAGATCCACTATAAGTATCAGCTCCCAGAGGATCTTGGTCTCTTTCGACCCAGAAGTGATTAGTAAGCAGTAGTGTATGATAGATAGATCACAGCAAAGTTAGTACTTGTAGTTTTGAATCAGTTAGTACATTAATATTTAATTACTTGATCTCTAGTGGTAGTTCTGTAGAATGTTGAACTCAATTATTATTAATCGTTACTTAAATAAATTAGTTGCTTTAAGTTGAAGTCTCGTGGTTTCTCAGGATCAGACCATCAGACCATTGGCATCAACAGCAACTAGTAATGATACATATTACTAGACCCAGTAATATAACAATATCCATTCCAAACATCTCTGTGCCTGCAGCACCAATGAATGGCCCAGGCTACAAGACATCTGTGCAGAGCAATACTCTGCTCCTGCATCCACTCACAATAATGTCACATATGGTTCTCCATGAAATTCCAGGATGTCATGCACTCATAGGCCTGAGCCATGCTGGTGCATGTGAAGTGAATAGACTCCATCATCCCCTGTTCATGACCCCGCCTGCCTCAGAGAATTCTAACAGGTGGGTACAAAACTCTTGTTGTTGTTCTCGGTGGAGTCTCTGTTCTTCTGACTTCTGAGGCCCTGGGCAGGATTCTCCCCCCCCCCCCCCCCCACCGCCCCGCCCCCCCCCCCCCGCCCCCCGGCCGGTGTGGGGGGAGAATCGCTGGGGTGCCGCGCAAATCATGCCACGCGATTCTCCCACACCCCAAAACCAGCGCCGCGCGAATCGCCTGGGCCGCTCGGAGAATCGCCACAAACGGTAAGCGGCGATTCTCCGGCCCTAATGGGCCGAGCGGCTATGCGTAAACGGACTAGTCCCGCCGGCGCCGTCTACACCTGGTCGCTGCCGGCGGGTACTTATCACGAAGGCTTGGAAGGCGGCCTGTGGGGGGGCTCCGTTCCCGGAGGAGGCCTCCGATGGAGTCTGGCCCGCGATCGGGGCTCACCAATCGGCGGCCCGGCCTCTCCCCCCCCCCCCCCCCCGGGCCTACTTCCTTGCGCGACCGGCCCCAGAACCCCGGCGCCATGTTGGTGAGGGGCCGGAGTGCTCTGCGAGTTTACCATGCATGCGTCGGTTGGCACCGGCGCCACTGCGCATGTCATCATTGCCGCCGGTGCAAGTGCACATGCGCAGATCCCGCGGCACCCAGTTCGCGCCGGGGTCTGCGGCTGGAGTGTCGCAAGCCACCCAGCGCCGTGCTGGCCCCCTGTCGGTGCCAGAATTCCACGTGGGAGCGGCCTGTTCATGCCATCGTAAAACGCGACGGCGTTTGCGACGGCGTGGACATTCTGCCTCCATTTCGGAGAATCCCACCCACAACAGCTGAGCAAAGCTGTGTGTGGTGATAACCACTGTAGATATGCATACTTGCAGTAGGGGGATGTATGGCTGTACCTATAGTACAGGTTCCTCCGGTAAGCCCCTGCCGGCTAGCTCCGCCCACAGGAAGCTTGTGTATAAATATGCGTGTGAGTCACTCAGACTCTAGTCTTCAGTTGCAGCCGGAGGAATAGCATCACACAGCAATAAAGCCTCTATTGTACTTGTCTCTCGTCTTTGAGTATAATTGTTAGTGCCACACTGTGTCCCCTGGTTCCCTCCATCTCTGGCACCTCCTTCTCACTTGTTGCATGCTTCCTACTCAGTGTCACACCCTCTAACTGTAATGACTGATACAATGACTGGACGATACACTTGCAAGGTATGTGTAGTAATCCAGTAAACATGGAGAGGAAGGTTTAAACAGATTTTATTCTGAACTCAAACGTAAATCCGCACTTGAGGCATCTGGACTGGGTCAAAGACAGCATTTAATGGGCTCAGTAACAAGTCCCAGCTGGGTGGGCCCCTTGCCCGTTACCATGGGAACTCGTACTCCTCGAGCCCCATGGAGAGATAAATAATGAATTTCCCGGGTTCCTCATGAGAGTTCTGACAGAATGGTGGCCCACCTTCTGTTTCTTGCTGCTGCTTTTGGGCTGTTACTTAGAAGGGCGAGGGTCCCAGTCGTTCCACAACTGCACCTGTGGGAGACAGACAAAAAAACAATGAGAACTGGCCTTTCGAGAGGAAAAACCTGTGAAGCGCCGAGATTCCCAATGTAACTTAGGCTGGGATTTTCTGGTTCCGCCAAGAGGGGGCCCCGCTGTGGGTGAAGCAATGGGCCAAACAAAGATCTATTAACTTTCAGTGGGACCTGAGGAGCCCAGCAGCAGGCGGAGCTGGAATATCCTGCTCAGAATTTTTGGTGTGCAGTACTAATAGAGCAACCCCACCAGCACTGAAGCTTCAAAAACTTTGGAGGACACTTGGTGGAGAGTGGGTTAGACATTGGCCTTTTTGACCCTGGCACCTGGGTTTGAACCCAATTCAAAGAACAAAGAACAAAGAAAATTACAGCACAGGAACAGGCCCTTCGGCCCTCCCAGCCTGCGCCGATCCAGATCCTTTATCTAAACATGTCGCCTATTTTCCAAGGATCTACTTCCCTCTGTTCCCCACCCGTTCATATATTTGTCTAGGTGCATCTTAAATAATAATATCGTGCCCGCCTCTACCACCTCCGCAGGCGAAGCGTTCTAGGCACCCACCACCCTCTGCGTAAAAAACTTTCCACGTGCATCTCCCTGAAACTTTCCCCCTCTCACCTTGAAATCGTGACCCCTTGTAATTGACACCCCCAATATTGGAAAAAGCTTGTTGCTATCCACCCTGTCCATACCTCTCATAATTTTGTGGACCTCAATCAGGTCCCCCCTCAACCTCGGTCTTTCCAACAAAAACAATCCTAAACTACTCAACCTTTCTCCATAGCTAGCACCCTCCATACCAGGCAACATCCTGGTGAACCTCCTCTGCACCCTCTCTAAAGCACCCACATCCTTCTGGTAATGTGGCGACCATTACTGCATGCAGTATTCCAAATGTGGCCTAACCAAAGTCCTATACAACTGTTACATGACCTGCCGACTCTTGTACTCAATACCCCGTCCGATGAAGGGAAGTATGCTGTATGCCTTCTTGACCACTCTATCGACCTGCGTTGCCACCTTCAGGGTACAATGGACCTGAACTCCCAGATCTCTCTGTACATCAATTTTCCCCAGGACTTTTCCATTGACCGTATAGTCCGCTCTTGAATTAGATCTTCCAAAATGCATCACCTCGCATTTGCCTGGATTGAACTCCATCTGCCATTTCTCTGCCCAACTCTCCAATCTATCTATATTTTGCTGTATTCTCTGACAGTCCCCCTCGCTATCTGCAACTCCACCAATCTTAGTATCATCTGCAAACTTGCTAATCAGACCACCTATACCTTTGTCCAGATCATTTATGTATATCACAAACAACAGTGCTCCGAGCACGGATCTCTGTGGAACACCACGAGTCACCTTTCTCCATTTTGAGACACTCCGTTCCACCACTACTCTCTGTCTCCTGTTGCCCAGCCAGTTCTTTATCCATCTAGCTAGTACACCCTGAACCGCATACGACTTCACTTTTTCCATCAACCTGCCATGGGAAACTTTATCAAACATCTTACTGAAGTCCATGTATATGACATCTACAGCCCTTCCCTCATCAATTAACTTGGTCACTTCCTCAAAGAATTCTATTAGGTTTGTAAGACATGACCTTCCCTGAACAAAACCATGCTGCCTATCACTGATAAGTCTATTTTCTTCCAAATGTGAATAGATCCTATCCCTGAGTATCTTCTCCAACAGTTTGCCGACCACTAATTCCCTGGATTATCCCTGCTACCCTTTTGAAACAAAAGGGACAACATTAGCAATTCTCCAGTCCTCCGGGACCTCACCCATGCTTAATTCATCTGCTCCTTTGTCTGTTGGCTGTCACATTCCTATTTGAAATGAGTTCAACCAGTATCAAACCAATATCTGCCACAGAATAAAAATGTCAGCACCACCCACTTTAACTTGTCATTCCTACTTATAGAAGACTGGCATAGGAGATGAAAAATGGCTCATTACGGGAACACCTTGCTAAACCTGATCTGGGAATGCTTGATAGTTTCAATTAGTTTTCTGTTATGACAAATGTATATGTACCGTCAGGTGATTTACGACGTTTTTTTTAAATCAATCTAATTTTTTTTTAAATGACAGTGTAATGGAGAAGAAAATAATTTTTTTCAGGAGATATTACAATTCAACAAGACACAGACTTTATCAGGTCTTAAGAATGTCTGTATATCGGAGAATATAGTCCTTTTCACAATGGATACTCAACTATTCTGCTGTTGATACTGTAATGATATTTATGAGCTTTGCTGTTGAGGGGTTAAGATAACGTAATCAATTAAATTTTATCAGGTGGAATTGTTGCTTTCCTCTCTCCTAAATTCAAGTGCGTTGGCTCAGAACTTCTGTCAAATGCCAGTAGTACAGTGGTTAGCAATGTTGCTTCAAAGCGCCAGGGTCCCAGGTTTGATTCCCGACTTGGGTCATTGTCTCTGTGGAGTCTGCACCTTCTCCCATGTCTGCATGGATTTCCTCCGGGTGCTCTGGTTTCCTCCCACAAGTCCCGAAAGATGTGGGGCATGATTCTCCGCACCTGGGAGAAATCGTGAGGCTGGCGTCAAAAACGGACGGGTTTGACGCCAGCCTCCGCCCCCCCGACCGGGAACCGATTCTGGTTCCCGGTCGGGGCTAGCATCCCGCGGTTGTGAACTCCGGCATCGCGGGCTTAACGAATTTTGTTAAGCCCGCTAGCCAGAGTTTGCGACGGCTGACGCGTCAGATGACATCAGCCGCGCATGCGCAGATTGGACGACTCCAACCCGTGTAGGCTAGGATGACGTCATCACGCATATGCGTGAAACCCACGCATGCGCGGGCCGGTATGCCCTTAGCCGCCCCGCGAATGGATCCAGCGGGGCGGCAGAAGGATAAAGAGTGCGCGGGGTAAGTACCCGCTGCCCGCGATCGGTGCCCACCGTGGTACTGCCGTGCCAATCGGTGCCATGGTTCCCCAGATCGGGACTTTACGGCCATTTTTACGAACGGTCAGACCAGGTGTGTTTGACGTTCCTAAAAACGGTCGTAAAGGCCTTGGAATTCGGCCCATCGGCCAGCTGATTCGTGTCGGGAAGCGGGCTTTGGGGGGGGGGGAGAATAGCGGGAGGGCGTCAGACCAGCGTGGCCGTAAAAAATTACGCCGCCCGCTATTCTCCGCACCGTCGTGAGTGCGGAGAATTGCGCCCGTGCTGTTCGGTGAATCGGACATTCTGAATTCTCCCTCCGTGTACCCGAACTGGCACCAGAATGTGGCGACTAGAGGCTTTTCACAGTGGTTTCATTACAGTGTTAATATAAGCCTACTTGCGACAAGAAAGATTATTTTTAAAAAATAAAGGAAATGTAATTTTGTGAAGAAGAAAAGTGACATAAGATGGTTGTTGATCTGGTACCTTCTGGCATTCACTTTCTAAGCTTTTGGATGAAGGATGGTTATTTTGGTCAGATACATACCTGAAGCTGCTGGAATTCATTCAGTCACAGCAAAATCCAATGGTTCCACGACAGAAAGAAGTACTTGCTTTTATATGTCCTCCTATCGTGTCTGTCAGAAATGATTTGAAAGGCTTCACACACAGTTAATTGCTTTAAAGTGCAGTAACTGTTATTATGTGGGTAAACATGACAACACTTGCATCCAGGCTGCCAGGCAGTATAAGTGGAGAGACTGCAGAAGAAGGATATTTCCAGGATACACTGATCTAAGGCTTAAGAAGGCAAGATCAACAACAAATAAAATTCAGCACAATCGGTGCTGTTCAAACTAAAGCACGATTTCCGTATGCAATCTATTGATTTAAATGCTGCCATGATTATAAGAAAACTTAAAACAGAACCATTAAATCCCTGCAGTACAGAAGAAGGCCATTTGTCCCATCAAGTCTACATTGACCCTCTGAAAAAGCACCTTACCGAAGCCCAATCCCCCGCCCAATCTTGATAACCCCACCTAACCTGCACATCGTTGGACACGAAGGAGCAATTTTAGTATGTCCAACTCACGTAACCTGCACATCTTTGGACTGAGGGAGATGTAGCGGGATCCCCCTTTCTAACTCCACCCAACGGGCTTATATTGGGCTTGACACCCCTTTGTCCAAGCCCCACCACTGCCCGGGTGATCCTCTCTCTCTTACCGGTGGACTCACAACCACCTTGCGCCTACTCCACTTTAGCAGCGCCCCCGGGAGAGAGAAGAAAGGAAAGTCTCTGCCCACCTTTATCTGGCAGTCTTTCCTGAGTGGGCGGTTTCGAGGCGCCCAGTGTACCCCTCGGTCCTAGACACCGGAATTATAGTAAGGGATATTTACTATTGTGACTTGGTCAGAGATCGTGGGTGAGGAATTGAAAACTCAAAACGGACTCCAATTGAAAGCCAAATATAGGTATTTATTAAACGTTCAAGGTCAATATCACCAAATGCTAGAAAACACCACAAAATGCCTTATGCTTTGCAAAACTATGACTATGGAAGGAATACTAAATGGGCACCACATAAAAGCTTACTTTACACAATTTTAGCAGTGTCTTAAAACTATGATAGATGCATGCAACCCCCTTCCCCCAAAAGCCTCATCCACTATAGTAATCTTGGGAACTTCGCCAACTTCCAGAGGACACTCACAATCCAAGTTCAAACTTAAACTGCTCAGTGGGTCTCAGGCTGCGTGCTGGAACAAATGAAAGGCAGGCACCAGGAGCACGATGATGATGAGCAGGAGCGAGGAGAGAAGAGTGACAAAAAGGAAGAGCGCGCTGGCCGGTCTGACCATTCTTTTTATACACCAAGTTTGAGTTTCCTGCCACCTCCGCCCCTTTCCCAACCAACAGTTTCATAGTTTGCAAAGGCTACGGCCTTATCTGCTACTGTGATCTTCAGCCCCCATTGAAGCATACGTGGGCTTAACATCGTTATCTTCGGTATCAGGTACTTGATTGCACCCTATTGTCCCTCCGGAGGTTGCTGAATGCTATCCCATTAAGGAAATGGGTTCTATCTTCCCTCTGGGCCAGGGCCATCAGTACCTGCATTGAAACTAACCCAGGTGCATTGTTCTTCTGCCGGTCTAGTCTGGTGATGTAACAAACTCCTTTATCTTGCAGATAAACTAATCACTGGCCTGTCTGGGTTTCTGCTGCTTGTGGATTTCGAGAGTTGCCTCTCTAAACACACACACAGGGCTGAGGCTGCTGGGAAGTTTAGTCAAGGTCCTGCAGCCCCATACATGGCTGATTTTTTACTGCTTTAAAGTTCAAAGTCCTTTTCCCAGCTCGTAAAAGGCTCGAATCTTGCCCGGAAAACCTACAGAGGAAACCCGAGCACCTGGAAGAAACTGCGCAGACACATTGAAAATGTGAAAACTCCACACAGACAGTCCCCCCACCATGCCACCAAACACTATTAAAATGCAGACCTGAGGCGTGGTGATCCACAGGTTAAATCACCACCAGTCATCTCTCCCCCTCAAAAGAGAAAGCAGCCTATGGTCATCTGAGACTATGGTGATTTTACCTACTTTAAAATGCAAATGAAGATTTCTGAAAGAGTAAGCTTACACTGGAAGAGGACTTCAGTCACAAAGCTATTTGGCCCTTCGAGTCTTCTACGTCATTCATTATGATCATGGCTGATCATCAAGTTCAATCCCCTCATAATCGTGACAGAAAAGATGCCCAAATCCTCATGGAAAGTCAAAAGGTTTAGATCACTTTACAGAACATTTATTATATAATAATCTAATAATAATCTATTAATCTTAATCAGTGTCATAAGTAGCCTTACATTAACACTGCAATGAAGTTACTGTGAGAATCCCCTAGTCATAATATCCACTCATGTATATAATGAGATGCAGACGGCAGCGATTGACACATAGGATGACCAGGAGCACACAACACAGTACAGCCAATCACCAGACAGGACACTACCACTATCAAGCCAGAGGGCACTAGGTTTCCCGCTCCCTCGGGACCCAGCTACTGAGACAGTCAGAGTCCATGAGCTAGCAAGTGCAAACACCATGCGGTAGCGAGTAAGTCTGGTCAGGCTACTACAAGGTCACCAGTCAGATCATGATGTGGAGATGCCGGCGTTGGACTGGGGTGAGCACAGTAAGAAGTCTTACAACACCAGGTTAAAGTCCAACAGGTTTGTTTCAAACACGAGCTTTCGGAGCACGGCTCCTTCACCTGAAGAAGGAGCCGTGCTCCGAAAGCTCGTGTTTGAAACAAACCTGTTGGACTTTAACCTGGTGTTGTAAGACTTCTTACCAGTCAGATCAGTATAGTGTCGACCCACAGCTGAATATGTATAGCAGTTCTATAGTTGAATAAAACAGTGTTGGACCTTTTCCAATGTTAGACGTCTGTTTCTAACTTCCCTGCATTGAGTGCAGTCCACATCGAACCAATCTGCTGAACACATCAGTTGCCACACTATGTTGCCTGTTTGGGTACACTGTGGGAGAATTCAGAATATCCAATTCACCTAACAAGCATGTCTTTCAGGAAGTGTGGGAGGAAACCGGAGCACCCAGAGAAAATCCACGAAGACACAGGGAGAACGTGCAGACTCCGCACAGACAGTGACCCAAGCTAGGAGTTCAACCCGAGTTCCTGACGCTGTGAAGCAACAGTGCTAACCACTGTGCTACCGTGCTGCCCAGAGCTAAGCCTATTCTTACCATAGGCCCCAATATCATTTTCCTTTCCAAACATTGAATTAATTTGTCGTTAATTTGAAAATCGGCAGCGGAACACACCAGACATGTGGATGCTCTCCTGTAACAGTTGGATCTCTTGTTCCAAATATTCAGCATGATCTGCCCAAATGTGGCCCTGTGGTTTTTGCTGCTTTAAACAATACCAGTGTGATTGAATGTTATTTCTGATTGTGAAATGATGAGAAATGAATGAAAGAGAGGGACTTGCATTCAGAGCATCAATACATTCGTCAGGCACTGTGAGGACCAGAAAATTCAATTTATTTTTCTAATAGTTAGAGTGCATCATCAATGGTGGAAAGTGGTAGCCAGAAAGGCTGCACCATGTTGTACAAAGGGAAACTTCAGCAAACTTCTCAATGGGGTCAAGCAGAGGCAGGAAACCTGCTACCCACAATTGGGTAGAGGCCCATCTAGCAAAGTTGGCCAACCCCGCCTGGGAGGCTGTGACCGCAATTGTCAGCGGTAGCTCGATCCAAAAGAGTATGGGCTGCAGTGTCGTACATACCGTGGGCAGCACGGTAGCATAGTGGTTAGCACAATTGCTTCATAGCTCCAGGGTCCCAGGTTCGATTCCCGGCTTGGGTCACTGTCTGTGCGGAGTCTGCACGTTCTCCCCGTGTGTGCGTGGGTTTCCTCCGGGTGCTCCGGTTTCCTCCCACAGTCCAATGATGTGCCGGTTAGGTGGATTGGCCATAATAAATTGCGCTTAGTGTCCAAAATTGCCTTTAGTGTTGGGTGGGGTTGCTGGGTTATGGGGATGGGGTGGAGGTGTGGGCTTGGGTCGCGTGCTCTTTCCAAGAGCCGGTGCAGACTCGATGGGCCGAATGGCCTCCTTCTACACTGTAAATTCTATGAAATAAAATGAATGACCTTCTTTGTACAGCCAGGGCAAGTCTGCCTCCTCATGACTCCCCAGTATGCCAGAACACAGCCCTCGCACCTCCACGGTAATCTCACTCCCACCAATCCTGCAGGGTCACAGCACTTGGCATGCATCGACCCCTCCTCCATAATCCTCCCACTAGCTCTAGGCCACTCAAATGCCCGCTCCGACTAACCTCACATGCATGCCACACTTCATCCCCATCTGTCATGGCAGCACTCCCACCTACACTCTTCCCATCTGTCCCATGCAGGGCAGCAGGCATAGAAACATAGAAAATATAAGCAAGAGGAGGCTGTTCGGCCCTTTGAGTGTACTACGCCATTCATTGTGATCATGGCTGATCATCAAGTTCAATACACTGATCCGGCCTTCCCCCCCATATCCCTTGATCCCTTTAGCCCCAAGAGCGAGATCTCATTCCTTCTGGAAATTAAAAAACATTTTGGCCTCAACTACTTTCTGTGGTAGTGAATTCCACAGATTCACCACTCTCTGGGTGAAGACATTTCTCCTCACAGTCCTAAAAGGTTTACCCCTTATCCTTTAAACTGTGACCCCTAGTTCTGGACACTCCATCATCTTTTCTGCCACCACCCTTCCTTTGCAGGTCAATTAGCTGACCGGCCCAGAGCATCCCCGCGCCACCTGGACACCACACAATCGAGAAGTTCTGAAACAGATCTTGGAGACCAGCAGAAACTGCTGTTTCCCGCAACCTCCACCAGCACAAATACCCATACCTCGGTGGAATTAAATAGTAGGCAGGCTTCTGAGTCACTCACTGGTGAGCATCTCACAGCTGATGATCCACAGCAGGAGTAAGCAGGGGCATCCCAGGGATCTGGCACTTGGAGAGATGCTGGAGTCCAGGGCTCTGCTGAGCCCCAAGTCAATGACTTGCCCCTGGGTACAGTCATCCCAGAGCTGCTAGTCCTGCAAAGACAGACACATGAGCATGAGGAAGAGATGACAGCATCTCTTCTTGGACTGCAAGGTCAACTGGAAGGGTCCCATTGCCTTCTGTCTGAAGAGATGGTGCCGTCAGTCCGTTGCAACGAGACTAACACTGCGAGTGTGGCATCCACAGTGGAGCCCTTGGTACAGAATATGCACTCCATGGTGGGGGATGTCTGTGCCATGGTTCAGCTCATGACCTCCATGGCTGAGGTGAGGGCATGAGCTCCTATGATGCAAGGCTTTAACTGCATAGTGCAGGCATTAGTGGATAGTGGGACTTAAAACCATAAGACCATAAGAAATAGGAACAGGAGTAGGTCGCTTACTCCCTCGCCCTCGCGCTGTCATTCAATAGGATCATGGCTGATTCGACATTCCTCACATCCATTTTCCTGCTCTTTCTCCGTAACCCTTGATTCCTTTACTGATTAAAAATCTATCTAACTCAGCCTTAAATATACAAACTCTACCTCAGCTCTCTGTGGCAAGGGGTTCCAAAGGCTCACAACCCTCTGGGAGAGGAAATTCCTCCTCATCTCAGCCTTAAAGTGACACCCCTTTATTCTGATACTGTGCCCTCTGATCTGAGACTCTCCCCTAAGGGGAAACATCCTCTCAGCATTTATCTTGTCAAGCCCTATTTGTTTCAATGAATTCACCTCTCATTCTTCTAAATTCCATTGAGGAGAGTCCTAACCGGTTTAACCATTGCTTATAAGACAGTCCCTCCATGCTGGGGATCATCCCAATGAGCCTTCTCTGAACTGCCTTCAATACAATAATGACCTGGGTTCTCCAGTTCCCCATCCACGTTTTCCTCAGCGGCGCGCCATTTGCTGACAGCAGGATTCTGTCTTCCCGCTGCTTGTATTTTCTGCATATTTAATTATAATTATTGTTATTAATAATAGCCATGTATGGCAACCAAGTGCTAAATATTATTTCACACATCTGAACAATCAAATACATCGATAGCAAATGTACTAATCCTGCCAAAACAGCAAATGGAAGAAATATGTTTACTACAATGTTAATGCCAAGCAGTGGCATCAATAATTGATAATGCCGAAACACTGGTGCTTATCAAAACATTGAAAACACTTGAATGTCTGAAAACTCAAGCAAATTGGACAATCACAGCCTCTTGTGAAATTCACACAACCCTGGCTCTTCTTTCTCCTTCACTATGGACAATAGAAACATCCAAACTCAATGGGTGTTAGATGAATACACAAAGGATCTCATCGACCTTTCAGTGTTTTGTGATGGCTCCTCAACCCCAACACAAAGAACTTGCTGTCTGAAAAGCCACATCTCAGGAAGTTTACCGGTCCAACATACCTTTTTATTTGGAAAAGAATTTTGATCTTGTAGCAGACACATCAGGTAGAGACTGCAATGTCATGATATGTATATAGACTGAGATGGAAAAGGTCAACAAGTTAATGATAATGAATCATACCACAGAGGAACCACAGAACAGTCATATGTATAATGTGACTTGGGGATTCTGGGATTAGATTAAGAAGATTAGATAGTGTGAGGATTAGATAGTGAGGTGTGAGAGACCAGTTGTATACTCGAGAGTTCTGTAAGTTAGTAGTGTAAATAAATTTATAGTTTTGTGTGTTAACAAAACTTTGTGTTCTTTATTTAACACCACGCATCCGAGCCATCTAGGTAAAGCAGAACAGAGAATACAACATGGAATATCCAAGGGACCCGTCAGTCAGATGCCTGCTGGATCCCCGAATCCAGCTGGGTCCCTGTCAGATCTCAAGTCTCTGGACAAGTTTCTCCATGAGCTGATGCAGATGATAAGACATAGCGATGACATTCAGGAGCGGATGTTAGCGATATTCCAGTGAGTGCATAGCTGATTGGAGAAGTCCAGAAATCTAGTGCAGGAGATGATGCTGACAATGCGTGGCACCGAAGCCAACACTGTTAGGATAGAGACCACAGAGGAAAGACTGGGGCACCACGTCCGCATCTTGAGTGGAGGTGCCCAAGGCATGACTCAGTCTGTGATGACCATAGCTGTGGGCCTCAACATCATCTCTTAGCCACTGAGGGACGTGTCCCAGATGCAGGAGGACATTGCGGAGACACTCCAGAGCATTGCCCAGTCACTGAGCAGCATTGAAGAGGGCATCAACAACATGGTGCAGACAATGGGGAGCCTCCAGGACTCTGAGGCCAAATGGCTCAGAGACCTCTGGATCTCACTCCAGCTGGCCCTTCCATACCACGGAATCCCTCAGGGCCCTACGGGCACCGTCACAGAGAGGGAAGCACTAGAGGCCAACCTGGGGCCCATGACCAAGGAGAAGACGGCAGTCTCCAGTTCTTCCCACTCCCTCCCACTCACCTGACAGCGACGCATCTCAAGGGCAGCGGGCAGAATAGAGTGGCATGGTACGCCTTTGGCACCAGTACGTCAGCCGAGGCCACTCGGCTTCAGGCCCTCCAGAGGATATCCACCAAGAGCATCAAAGACCTCAGGGGGCAGAAAGCAGCAGGCTGCCACCACCTCTGATGTGCATCCTGGGGATACACCTTGACGTATCAGTAGACCTCGAAAGATCAAGAAGATTGAGGAGCACTGAGTGGGCATTAGTTGTGGAGGGGGGGGGGGGGGGGTGGCGGGGGGGGGGGGGGGGGGGGGGGAGTGTGAGGGTCACAATCTGTAGTTTGGGAAATGGAAAGGTCAAATGTCCACGACTAAAACATGCTACACATGACACATATGCAGCCTCTGTCAAGTTAATCTTCACATGCCTGCACCCCCACCCACTTTGCCCTCCACTCCCCCAATCCCCAGGCACAGTGGCCCAAAATTAAACATCTTTGATGCAGACCCCATTCAGAGAATGGGTGTGAGTGCTCTGTCAGCAGAAAGACAGGAGTCAGACTTTGGCATCAGCTGAGGAGCACCAGAGCTTTTCTCACGGCGAATTATCCTACACAGAGCCTCCTACACCGCCCGTCGTCTCATAAAAACACCAATTAATCTTGTACACCATGGGTGATTGCTGGCTACTCCTCTGGGTTCCTCCTCAGCCTGATGGACAGCCAGGTATTCAGGGTGTGTAGTGGCCCCCTGCACATGTGGTGCCATCTCTAGCTTGCGTCGTCGCTGCTACTTCCCTGATCATTGCCTTATCACCGCAATGCAAGGGCAGCCACTGTGGGACCGACACCACCAAGCATTATGATATCTGTAAGGAATTAGGGAAGGAGATAGACCAACAATCAGTTCGGGCTTCCACCCTGGGACCCTCAAATGCCCACTCTTCCGCACTCTTACGTGTCCCGCCTTATCTCAGAATGCCATTCAATGTGCCAGTTGTGCTGGCAAACCTTGCTCTGCAGACTCACCCCCAGCTACATCAGGACGCCCTAGAACCCAGACCCCAGACCTCTACCGGGAACAATAGGGATACTGTGCTCAGCTGCCTTCCCTTGATCCACACACATTTATCTAAAGAAGATCCACAGTAGTGAAGCCCTGCTCTTTAGCATTGGATTTTTGGCAGCTGCCTCTATGGTGCTGATCAAAATGTACTAACTGTCCTCTGAGGCACAGTACGTGTGATCTCATGGAGGCACTTAAGAGTTGAAGAGTGTTATGATAGGGAGATATTAGGAATTTGGGTCCAGAAATGGGGTCCAAGGTGCAGCTGGCAAATTAGGGCTTAAACAAACTTTATTAAAAAGAAAGAAAATAAAAGAATATTTAAACTTTTATTTCAGCTCTAACACTAACAGATTACATGCAGTTTCTTAACCTTAACACACTAGTTCACATTACACAACACTATATATGAACATGCACCTCTTGTTCCACTTTCACAAACAGACAAAGGAAATATTTGCATTTATGAAGCAATTTTCTTTTATTAGGGACATTTTTACAGAACCTTTTTCCCACGTCTGCCTCGGTGGCAACTTTCATGACCTCCCTGGTCAATTTCATTAGCCTTCTCTTTGCAATTGTTCAAAACAGCATTTCCTGACTCTCTCGCTAAGCTTCGCCCAGATCCCATTGATACAGAAGAACAGAGCTATGCCATTAATATGTAACTAACCTTCCATTGAGGATAAATAGGTTATCAGGCTCTGTAAAGAGCTGGTGGTTTGGTCAAACAAGGTTGTCCCGAATGACAATATTTCTTGAGTGGATCATCCTGGCTGATCCGAGGCATCCTATGTATTTCCACTAACATGGTTGAGTCTGAATGGGACTCGGGCTGTGGGTGTATCCCTCTGCCTCTGCTGCTAGCAGTCTTTTCCTTCAATCTGTTTAATCCCCAGGCATCTTGGGCGGAGGGGGGTCGGAGAATCGCCCGGCGCCTGCGTCAATCCCACCCCCGCCGTGGCCCGAATTCACCGCCACCCGGGAATCGGCGGGGGCGGGAATCGCGCCGCGCCGGTCGGAAGGCCCTCTGCGGCGATTCTCCGGCCCGCGATGGGCCGAAGTCCCGCCGCTGACAGGCCAATCCTGCCGGCGGGAATCAAAACACCTCTGGTGCCAGCGGAATTGGCGGCGCAGGTGGGATCCAGGGTCCTGCGGAGGGGCGTGGAGCGATCTGACCCCAGGGGGTGCCCCCACGGTGGCCTGGCCCACGATCGGGGCCCACCGATCGGCGGGCGGGCCTGCGCCGTGGGGGCACTCACCCCCTACCCTGCACATGCGCCGGTATGATGTCAGCAGCCGCTGAAACACCGGCTCATGGTGGACTTCTGCCGGCCTTGCCCCAGCTGGTGTGGCTCTAAAGGCTGTTCGCACTGGTTGGCGGAGCGGCAACCACTCTGGCGCGGGCCTAGCCCCTCAATGTGAGGGCTTGGCCCCTAAAGGTGCAGAGAATTCCACACCTTTGGGGAGGCCCGCGCCGGAGTGGTTGACGCCACTCCAATATGCCGGGACCCCCCCGCCCCGCCGGGTAGGGGAGAATCCCGGACCTTGGACCTCATTTCTGGACCCATGTTCCTAATATCTCCCTATCATGGGGCGAAATTCTCCGCAGACCGTCGTAACGCCGATTTCCGGAGAGCATAATTGGTGTGGATGACTCCGGCGTGGGGGCCTTCTTTAGGCAGCTATTCTCCGTTCCCGGAGGGGCCAGCAGCGGACTGACGCGATACGCGTCAGTTTCACCTGCTGCGGAAGTGGTGAGACCCGGCGTTTGGGGGGGGGGGGAGGAGAGAGACTGACCCGGCGTTTGGGGGGGGGGGGAGGAGAGAGACTGACCCAGTGTTTGGGGGGGAGGGGGAGGAGAGCGACAGACCGGCATTTGGGGGGGGGGGAGAGACAGACCGGCATTTGGGGGGGGGGGAGGAGGAGAGAGACAGACCGGCATTTGGGGGGTGGGGGGTGGGGAGGAGGGGAGGAGAGAGACAGACCCGGCGTTGGGGGGGGGGGGGAGGAGAGAAACAGACCGGCATTTTGGGGGGGGGGAGGAGGAGGAGAGAGACAGAGCGGCATTTGGGGGGAGGAGGAGAGAGACAGACCCGGCATTTGGGGGGGGGAGGAGGAGAGAGACAGACCTGGCGTTGGGGGGGGGAGGAGAGAGACAGACCGGCATTTGGGGGGGGGGGGGGGGAGGAGGAGAGAGACAGACCCGGCGTTGAGGGGGGGGGGGGGGGGGAGGAGAGAGACAGACCGGCATTTCGGGGGGTGGGGGAGGAGGAGAGAGACAGACTCGGCGTTGCGGGGGAGGGGGGGGGGAGGAGAGAGACAGACCGGCATTTGGGGGGGTGGGGAGGGGGAGAGAGAGACAGACTGGCATTTGGGGGGGGGGGGAGAGAGAGAGAGACAGACCGGTATTTGGGGGGGGGGGAGAGAGAGAGAGAGAGACAGACCGGCATTTTGGGGGGGGGGGGAGAGAGAGAGAGAGACAGACCCGGCGTTGGGGGGTTTGCGGCGTTGAGTTGAGAGGAGAGGGGGGGGGGGTTTGCGGCGTTGAGTTGAGAGGAGGGGGGGGGGGTTTGCGGCGTTGAGTTGAGAGGAGAGGGGGGGTTTGCGGCGTTGAGTTGAGAGGAGAGGGGGGGTTTGCGGCGTTGAGTTGAGAGGAGGGGGGGGTTTGCGGCGTTGAGTTGAGAGGAGGGGGGGGTTTGCGGCGTTGAGTTGAGAGGAGGGGGGGTTTGCGGCGTTGAGTTGAGAGGGGGGGGTTGCGGCGTTGAGTTGAGGGGGGGTTGTGGCGTTGAGTCGAGAGGGGGGGGTTGCGGCGTTGAGTTGAGAGGGGGGGTTGCGGTGTTGAGTTGAGAGAGAGGGGGGCGGCGTTGGAGGGGGGTGGCGTTGGAGGGGGGTAGGGGTGGTGAAGGGGGTAGGGGTGGTGAGGGGGGGTTGGGGTAGGGGCAGCGGCGTGCAGAGGAGGGGGGCGACGGATGCCCGGGGCCAACGCACCGTCGCCACCCCTCTGCACACAGCTGCCCCTACCCCAACCCCCACCCCTCACCACCCCTACCCCCCTCCCCACCACCCCCACCCCCCTCCAACGCCGCCCCCCCCTCTCTCAACGCCGGTACCCCCCCTCTCTCAACGTCCGCACCCCCCCCCACTAACGCCACACCCCCCCCCACTAACACCGCAACCCCCCCCCACTAACGGAGGAAGGAAGGGGGGGAGGAGGAAGGAAGGGGGTAGGAGGAAGGAAGGAAGGGGGGGAGGAAGGGGGGGGAGGAGGAAGGAAGGGGGGAGGAGGAAGGAAGGGGGGAGGAGGAAGGAAGGGGAGGAGGAGGAAGGAAGGGGGAGGAGGAGGAAGGAAGGGGGGAGGAGGAAGGAACGGGGGTAGGAGGAAGGAAGGGGGGAGGAGGAGAGAGGGGGGGTTGTGGGTACCGGCCTTCAGAGGAGGGGGGGGTGTGGGTACCGGCCTTCAGAGGGAGGGAGGGGGAGGGGTGTGGGTACCGGCCTTCAGAGGGGGGGAGGGGGTGTGGGTACGGCGTGGGGGGGGGGGGGACCCGGCGTTGAGAGGGGAGGGTTGCAGCGTTGAGGGTGGGGGGTTGCGGCGTTGCGAGAGATGGGGGGGCGGCGTTGGAGGGGGGTAGGGGTGATGGGGAGGGGGGTAGTGGTGGTGGGGAGGGGGGTAGGGGTGGGGGGAGGGGGGTAGGGCGGTGTGGTGGGTGGGGTAGGGGCGGGAGGGAGGTAGGGTGGTGAGGGGTGGTGGGGTAGGGGGCAGCGGCGTACAGAGGGGGGGGCGACGGTTGCGTTGGCCCCGGGCATCCGTCGCCCCCCCTCTCTGCACGCCGCTGCCCCCAAACCCCCCCCACCACCCCTATCCCCCTTCAACACCCCCTCACCCCCCTCCAACGCCCCTACCCCCCTCCCCACCACCCCTACCCCCCTCCCCCACCACCCCTACCCCCCCTCCCCAACCACCCCCTACTCCCCTCCCCCACCACCCCTACCCCCCCCAATGCCGCAACCCCCCCAAATGCCGCAACCCCCCCGATGCTGCAAACCCCCCCGATGCCCGCAACCCCCCCCGATGCCGCAACCCCCTCATCGATGCCGCAACCTCCCCCCCGATGCCGGCAACCCCCACGATTCTGCCGCAACCCCCCCGATGCCGCAACCCCCCCGATGCCGCAACCCCCCCCGATGCCGAACCCCCCCGATTGCCGCAACCCCCCCCCGATGCCGCAACCCCCCCCGATGCCGCAACCCCCCCCGATGCCGCCAACCCCCCGATGCCGCAACCCCCCCCCCGATGCCGCAACCCCCCCCCCCCCCACCGACACTGAATGGCGTCAACCATCATCAATGGTTGACACCGTTTTAAAGCTACTCTGTTTTCCGCCGACGTGACCCGTGGCCACGTCGGCGGGACTTCGGCCCATCCGGGCCGGAGATTTGGTGAAAGTAAAAATATAATGAAATCCCGCCGGCGCCAGCTGTTTTCAGAGGCTGCCGGCAGGATTTGCACAACGCCGGTTTTTGGCCAGTCAGAGAATAAAAAACCCTGCGGGAGCGGGATTAACGCCGCTGCCGGCCGATTCTCCGACCCTGCGTGGGGTCGGAGAATTTCGCCCATGATAAGGAATGTAAAGTGCTCTCGTAACTAACAAGGCTAATTCATCATTTGAAATAGCCTTCAGCTATGAAGCTAGAGGCTGCTTACAGTCAAAGGGAATGATATTGGCTTTCAGGAGAGGAGCTACATCAGGGCTTTAAAAAAAAAAATTTAGTGTACCCAATTCATTTTTTTTCCAATTAAGGGGCAATTCAGAATGTTCAATCCACCTAGCCTGCACATCTTTGAGTTGTGGGGGCTAAACGGGGAGAATGTGCAAACTCCACACGAACAGTGGCCCAGAGCTGGGATTGAATCTGGGACCTCGGCGCCATGAGGCAACAATGCTAACCACTGCGCCACCGTGCTGCCCTCCGACCTGGAAGAATTTGATAGGACAGACAGGCTGCAGCTGTCGTTGCCCCTGTTATGGTCTCCACAATATTTAAAGATGGTTTGAAGTCATCACAGAGACAAAGCCCCTCAACCTCCATCTTCCCCCCACCCCCCAGCAAAGGGATACCAGCAACCTGGAATGCTTAAGTTCCCCGACCAAGCCCAACCCCCTAAGGGGACCTGATTTTAAGCCATTTGCAGCAGCTGCAAGGCAAGCAAATAAATAGGCAAAGTAATATACAGATTGAAAATAGGAGAAGAACGACCCCCTGAACTTCTTTCAAGTTCATGTAAGAGGTGATCTCCTGGCAATTCAACTCGAAGAAACCTCACAGCTTACTGAAACACTGCTTTTCCAAGACCACCACTCGAGTTAAAGCATCAATTCATCTAAGAAACTACAAGCCTGCTACAAAAAAAGTCTGAAATCATTCCAAATTGTAAGCGTATAGTTTTTCCCTTTGTCTTTGAGTATGTAATAATGTGAGTGGGATGTTGCATTTTTAACCTCCGGGGCAAATGTGTGATAAGAAACAATCTATTTCATTTTTAAATTCACAAAGATTTGCTACTGGAATCATTTAAATTATGAAAAGCCACTTTGGAGGTAAGAAATTAGAAATATTAATCTCACATAAAAACACTTTGATCACGGACAACAATAAAACATATAAATTCTGTCCATGACCCTGATTTTCACATGAAAGGATCCTACCACAGATTGAAGTAGATGTTCCACATGCGACATTAGAACCGTAAAATTCCACCTGTTGGAACGGCCAGAAATTTTCAATCATTGTCAATTTCCAGCTGTTCAGCATGCCAGTGTGGATTTATAAATGGTAGGCCATGCTTGATGAATCTTATTGAATTTATTTGAAGAAGTGGATGAAATAGGGGACAGGGGTATGTCTATGGATGTTATTTCATTTAGACTTCCAGAAAGTATTTGATAAAGTTTCTTTCAGAGATGGCTTGCCAAAGTTGAAGCACATGGAATTGAAGGCAAATTATTGGCCTGGTTAGGAAATTAGCAGAGGAGACAGGGAATAGAGATAATGGACAAGTACTCTAATTGGCAGTATATGATTACTGGTGTCTTCCAAGAATCTGTTTTGGGACTTCATTATTCACTGGGGATGATGCTATAGAAAGTCACATATCCAATTTTACTGATGACATAAAGATAAGTGATATTGCAAGTAGCATAGATATTAACAGAGCAGAACAAAGAGATATTGAAATTCAGCAAATAGGCAACGCTGAGGCAAATGGATTGATTTCTTCATGGGAAAATGTGTGATCATCACTTTAAAATGATATAGCAGGGTATTTTATAAATGGTGAAAAGCTAGGCACAGCGGAGATCCAAAGAGACTTGGCAGCCCACGCACATGAATCATTAAAATGTCATGAATGGATATAGCAAGTAATCAAAAAGAATAATGGACTGCTGCCATTTATTTCTAGAGGCCCTGAATAAAAGAGGGTAGAAGTCATGCTTCAGCAAAGCAAAGTCCTCTTTAGACTACATTTAGAGCACAGTGAATAAATCTGGGCATCACAAAGATGTGCAGGTTAGGTGGATTGGCCATGATAAATTGCCCTTAACGCATCTAAAATGTCCCGTAGTGTTGGGTGGGGTGACTGGGTTATGGGGATAGGGTGGAGGTGTGGACCTTGGGTAGGGTGCTCTTTCCAAGAGCCGGTGCAGACTCGATGGGCCGAATGGCCTCCTTCTGCACTGTAAATTCTATAATTCTATAACACCTTAGGAAGGATATATTGCTCTTGGTGGGAGTGCAGTGTACGTTTACCAGAATGATACTAGGATTCCAAGAATTAATTGATGAGGAGAAATGAACAAACAACGGACATATTCCATGGAATTTAGAAGACTAAGGTAATTTGATTGAAAATTTCAAGATTAAGAGTGACCTCTCCAGACTCTGCAGTACTGCAACCCCTCCATGTATGGGGCCCAAATCATTTCTGGATTTTGAAATTCTCCGGATTATGGAATTACATTAGCATGCCTAGTCACAATGAAACAGTAATCACCATAGGTATATTTACCTGAAACATAAAATAAAACAGCAACAAAAATTGTTTTGATTTTCAAAATATTGGCCGACATTTTCCATTCTCATTCGCGGCTGGGATTCTCCGATGTTGCTGAAAGTCAATGGAGTTTTGGCTGGAATGTCAAACTTTCCATCCTCGCCAGGGCTCCTGCCACTGATAAGACCAGAAA